>NC_092780.1:43122171-45522171 GCF_047496795.1 Chiloscyllium punctatum | reverse complement strand
AACTCAGGGAAGGACTGCGAAGACATGGAAAGAAAACAGTGTTTCTTCTTCATCTTCTTTGAACCCTTCTGTTTACCCAGATAAAAATATTGGAGAAAAGGAAATAGCTGTTTGTCCACAGGGTTCATAAAAGGGTTTGTTGCCTGTCCGATTCACATTGAAAAGGTAGGAAGCTGTGAGACTGGATGTTGGGATTGTGGAGGGAGGAGCAGCAGTTGGCAACATGTGAACTATGACCAGCCAGAGACAGAGGCAGTTTGTTGTGGTTCTGTTCGCCGAGCTGGGAATTTGTGTTGCAGACGTTTTGTCCCCTGTCTCGGTGACATCCTCAGTGCTTGGGAGCCTCCTGTGAAGCGCTTCTGTGATCTTTCCTCCGGCATTTGTAGTGGTTTGAATCTGCCGCTTCCAGTTGTCAGTTCCAGCTGTCCATTGCAGTGGTCAGTATATTGGGTCCAGATCGAAGTGCTTATTGATTGAATCTGTGGATGAGTGCCATGCCTCTAGGAATTTTGCTGAGGCAGTTTGCTGAGGTTCGATAAATGTCTGCTGCAAGATTCGTAATCTACAATTCGAACTAAAATGGTCACCAGTAGCTGACCAGACTCAGCCCTAAGTATCACTGTTGACTTTCCCTTCCAGGCTAGAGCTAAGATTGGCAGTTGGAAATTCAGCTTCAGTCAGCATGGTCGTCCCAATATGTAGCACCATGGTAACTGTATCCTCGGGATTTTAAGTCATGTTCAGAGTGAATCATGCTGCCCGAAGTTGGGATGTCAATCCAGTGTACAAATCTGTCATTCTAAAAAGATAGCCTTACCTATAAATAAATTTTGCAGGCGTCTGAACACAGGATTAATCTTGGGGGATTGGAGGATTGCAAATGTGATGCTGTTGTTTAAGAAAGGACAAAGAATAACCCAAGACACTGCAGATTTGTCACCTAGATATCAGTAATGGGAAAACTGATGGAGGATGTTATACAGATAAGATAAATATAGACTTAGAGAATCTGAGGCAAAGGGGTGACTTTATAGAAGTTTATAAATAATGAGGGGCATAGATAGGGTGAATAGACAAGGTCTTTTCCTTGGGATGGGGGAAGACCAAAACCAGAGGGTATAGGTTTAGGGTGAGAGGGGAAAGATATAAAAGGGACCTAAGGAGCAACTTTTTCATGCAGAGGGTGGTGCATGTATGGAATGAGCTGCCAGAGGAAGTGGTGGAGGCTGGTACAGTTACAGCATTTAAAAGGGCATATGGATAGGAAAGGTTTGGAGGGATATGGGCCAAATGCTGGCAAATGGAACTAGACTTATTTAGGATATTTGGTCAGCATGGATGAGTTGGACCAAAGGGTCTGTTTTCATGCTGTACATCTCCATGACTCTACGGCTTTGTCAAGGGCAGGTCATGTTTGATAAATTTGATTGAGTTCTTTGACGAGGTGACACATTTTTAATGGTGGATGAAGTGGATATTTGGATTTGGCAGTTTGGTTGGCAAATTAGAAATGTTTGGGACTAATAGCTACTTTGCAGGATGGATTAGAAGTTGGAAAAAGGATACGAAATAGAGGGTGGTATAGATGGGCATTTCTCAGATTGGATGTGTGCTGAAAATGGTATTCTCCAGAGACCCTTGGTTTTTCTGATTTATATAAAATGATTTGGAGAAAGGTGTTGAGGACAAAATCTCTAAAAATCTCTAGTAAACTGAGGAGAAGAGTGATTTGTGAAGATGATGCTGAGTCATTTCAGAGGGTGACACGTTCACCAAATGGACAGGTACTGGCAGATGAATTTCAAAGCAGAGAATGTGAGGTCGTGCATTTTGATAGAAGAAACATGGAGAGAAAATACAGGCTCCGTGGTACAACTCTGAGGGAAGGGCAGGAACAGAGACATTTCAGGATTCACGTGTAATTTTCTGAAGGTGGCCAGGAAAGCTGAAACAGTTATTTAAAAAGGGCTTCTTGGATCCTTTGGTTTATAAATAGAAGCAGAGAGTATAGAAGTAAGGAGGTGATGCTACCCCTGTAAAAATCATTGGTTAGACCACACTTGGAGTATTGTATTCAGTATTGTATTCACTTTATTTAAGAAAAGATGTTAAAGTCCTGGAGAAAGTGGAAAAGAGATTACTGCAATGGTGCTAGGAATGAGGGACTTTAGAAACCAGGAAAAAGAGAATTTGAGCTTATGTTCCTTGTGGCACAGAAGATTGAGGTGACCTTATTGAGGCTTTTGAAATTATGAACAGTTTTGACAGGGTAAAGAAGGATATCCTGTTTCCATAAGTTGGTACGTCAGTAACTTGGGGGTCACAATTTCAAGAATGTCAGCAAAAGAGGGAAGATTGAGATGAGGAGAAACGTCTTTTGTCGAAGAGTTGTTAGGATTTGGAATGTGCTGCCTGAGAGAGGTATCGAAAAGAGTTGAATATATATTTGATAGGGATGAATTCAGAGGGCGATGGAGACAGGATTGGAGGATGGGACTAGCTAGGTAGCTTTATTGGGAGCTGGTGCAAGCATGTTAGGTGGAATAGGCTCTTTCTGTCCTGTAAAATTCTGTTTTATAAAATTAACTGCTTCAGATTATTTGTGACAGGAGACATTTATGTTGATGGCCCTGATGAAAGTAACCATTTAGTAAAATGGTGATCAGCCTTCAGGTTTTCCTGATTGAGGGGACTTGCCCACCCCTCCTCAAATTTAGGCATACATAATGTGGAGCCAACATGACCTAATGTTAACCAGCTTGTAATAATTGTTGAGTTTGTCTGCTCAATCCAATCACCCCCAATGTCAATATGTCCCTCAAAGTGAAAGAAGAAAGTCAACCGGCACTAACTAGTTTGTGAGCCTAAACCGCTTCTTCAGGCCTGACCAGAATGACAGCCGAACCAGTATTCCAACTATAACTAATGCAGATTGAACTAAAGGCCTCACTGATACTCCAGACCAAACTATACTGGCTTTGTGCGTGGGAAATCATGTTTCACAACCTTGATTGAGTTTTTTGAAGAAGTAACAAAGAGGATTGATGAGGGCAGAGCGGTAGATGTGATCTATATGGAATTCAGTAAAGCGTTCGACAAGGTTCCCGATGGGAGACTGATTAGCAAGGTTAGATCTCAGAATACGGGGAGAACTCGCCATTTGCATACAGAGGTAGAAGACAGAGGGTGGTAGTAGAGGGTTGTTTTTCAGACTGGAGGCCTGTGACCAGTGGAGTGCCACAAGGATCCACTACTTTTCGTCATTTATATAAATAATTTGGATGTGAGCATAGGAGGTATAGTTAGTAAGTTTGTAGATGACACCAAAATTGGAGGTGTAGTGGACAGCAAAGAAGGTTACCTCAGATTACAACACGATCTTGATCAAATGGGCCAATGGGCTGAGAAGTGGCGGATGGAGTTTAATTTAGATAAATGCAAGGTGCTGCATTTTGGGAAAGCAAATCTTAGCAGGACTTATACACTTAATGGTAAGGTTGCTGAACAAAGAGACCTTGGAATGCAGGTTTATAGCTCCTTGAAAGTGGAGTCATAGGTAGATAGGATAGTGAAGAAGGCGTTTGTATAGTTTCCTTTATCAGTCAGAGTATTGAGTACAGGAGTTGGGAGGTCATATTGCGGCGTACAGGACATTGATTGGTTAGGCCACTGTTGGAATTTTGTGTGCATTTCTGGTCTCCTTCCTATTGGAAAGATATTGTGAAACTTGCAAGGGTCCAGAAAAGGTTTTCGAGGAGAAAGTGAGGACTGCAGATACTGGAGATCAGAGCTGAAAATGTGTTGCTGGAAAAGTGCAGCAGGTCAGGCAGCATCCAAGGAACAGGAGATTAGGCAGCATCCTGAAGAAGGGCTGATGCCCGAAACGTCGATTCTCCTGTTCCTTGGATGCTGCCTGACCTGCTGCGCTTTTCCAGCAACACATTTTCAGTTCAGAAAAGGTTTACAAGGATGTTGCCCGGGTTGGAGGATTTGAGTTATAGGGAGAGGCTGAACAGGCTGGGGCTGTTTTCCCTGAAGCGTCGGAGGCTGAAGGGTGACCTTATAGAGGTTTACAAAATTTTGAGGGGCATGTATAGGATAAATAGACAAAGTCTTTTCCCTGGGGTGAGGGAGTCCAGAACTAGAGGGCATAGGTTTAGGGTGAGAGGGGAAAGATATAAAAGAGACCTATGGGGCAATGTTTTCACACAGGGAGTGGTACGTGTATGGAATGAGCTGCCAGAGGATGTGGTGGAGGCTGGTACAATTGCAACATTTAAGAGGCATTTGGATGGGTATATGAATAGGAAGGGTTTGGAGGGATATGGGCCGGGTGCTGGCAGGTGGGACTAGATTGTGTTGGGATATTTGGTCGGCATGGACGGGTTGGACCGAAGGGTCTGTTTCCATGCTGTACATCTCCATGACTCTATGATAACTACCATATGTCTAATAAATACTCCAGTCTAACCAATAGTTTATACATTTAGTGCCAGTGACAAAATGGATTTAATTGGTGCTACAGGACAGAAGGCACAATCTCCTAGGCTCATGTCAACAAAATGGATTGTACAAATGCTCAAGCATCCACACTGGGCACATTGTTTAAAGGTTATTTATCCTGAATCCCAAACCTACTGCATTGCACTGGATATTTCAGAATTTATCTTCTTTACAGCTGGAAGAAAGATCTTAAGGGCAAAATTTAAAAAAAAGGCTTTCTTTGAACACTTGAATATATCAGAAATAGAAATATTGGAAAAGAGGGAAAAAATGCCCACTTGATTGTCAGGTTTCTGCACTTTGCTGTCTATCCCAATACCCTTTGAGGGGAAGGGAAGCTCAGAGGTGCAGAGGGATCTTGAGATTTTTGTCCACAAATATCTGAAAGTGGCTGGACAGGTTAATAGGGTAGTGAAGAAGGCATTGGGATACTTGCCTTTATCAGTCAAGTCATGGATCATAAGTGCAGGAAGATTGGAGCTGTACAGGACTGTACGCCACAGCTGGAGTACTGAGTGCAGTTCTGGTCTCTGCACTATAGGAAGGATGTGACTGACTGGAGGGGGTGCAGGGGAGATTCATCAGCATGCACTCGAGGGAGTGCAGCAAAGGATTCCCAGGCCATTTCCGGGGATGGCGAGACTGACGTATGAGGAGAGATTGGCTAAGTTAGGATTGTTTTTGCTGGAGTGAGGAGGGATCTGATAGAGATGTATAAAATTCCAACTGGACTAGACTGGTAAGATGCAGAGAGGATGTACCCAATGGTGGGTGTGCCCAGAACCAGGGGTCATAGTCTGAGGATTCGGGGTAGACCATTTAGGATGGAGTTGAGGAGACATTTCTTCACCCAAAGAGGGGTGAGCCTGTCGACTTCATTAGCACAGGAAGTAGTTGATGCTAAAACATTGAATGTATTCAAGAGACAGCTGGATATAGCACTTGAGCGAATAGGATCAGAGCTTATGGGAGAAAGCAGGATTAGGCTGTTGAGTTGGACAATTTGGCCATGATCATGATAAATGGTGGAGCAAACTCAAAGGGCCGAATGGCCTCCTTCTACTCCTATCTCCTATATTTCCATGTTGCCCAGGGTGGAGTATTTCAACAATGAAGAAAAGTTGTTTTCTTTGGAGCAGAGAAGGTGGGGAGGGTGGTACCTGAGAGAGGTGTAGAAGATACGAGGAAGGTGTTGTTAATCAATCTGCTCAGAGATGTTACTTATATACCACTGATGCAGGTGGGGCTTGATCCTGGGCCTTTCAGCTCAGAGGAGGGGAGACCAAAAAGTCACCAAAGATTATGAAGCACATTGACAGGTGAATCGAAAGCAGCTGTACCCATCTTTGAACCATAGATCTTAGAATCCCAACAGTGTGGAAACAGGCCATTTAATCCATCGAGTCCATGCTGAATGTCTGAAGACCATGCTACCCAGACCCTCTCTCCCCCACCCTATCCCTGTAATCCTGTATTTCCTAGGGTTAATCCACATAACCTGCACATCCCTGGACACTATGGGCAATATAGCATGGCCAATCCACCTGAACCTGCACATCCCTGGACACTTTGGGCCAATCCACCTTAACGGGCACATCTCTGGCCAATACACCACAACCTGCACATCCTGGACAGTATAGGCCAATTCACTCTAACCTTCCCATCTCTGGACACTATGGTCCAATCCACCAAAACCTGCGCATCCCTGGACGCTATAGGCCGTAATTCCCTTACTATGGGCCAATCCACCCCTACCTGCACATCCCTGGACACTATGGGTCAATCCACCCTAACCTGCATGTATTTGGAAGAGAAAAACAAGGGAGCACACTTTGAAAATGAAGGACAACAAGTTTTGCTAGGATTTGAGGAAACATTTTTCCATGCAGAAGGTTGCTGGGTTCTGGAATGCACTGGAATTGAGGCGGGCAACCTTTGAAAAGTACATGGTTAAGTACTTGACCTGTCAGGACATTGAGGCCAGATTCTGGAAAGTGGGACTTGTGTAGATTTAGTGTATTTTGGATGATATGGACTCGATGGGCTAAAGGAGCTCCTCTATCATGTATGATTCTATCATTCTAAATCAATTTCAAGAAATTCAATGACTGAGCTCCCACTCTCTCTGCGGAAGAGAATTCAACAGAGTAATGACTGCTGGGAGAAAATACTTTTCATCTCGGTCTTAAACATGAAATCCTTTATTTGTAAACTGTGTCTCCTATTTTTGGTTTCTCCCATAAGGGAAACCATTGGTTTGGATTTTCATCCTGAGGGTGGCAGGAATCAAAAAGATTCCCTTCTCAGCCCAACTCTTCTAGCCGCACCTTTGCAAGAAATTGTCAGGAAGGACAATTGAACTGGGAAGACATATGGACATATGTCTGTTTATTTAAAAAAAGCCCTCCTCGTGCTGTGGAATCTTTTCCAAGTTAAAATAAAAACAGAAAGGCCCTCCAGTCTTCACTGGTTACACACCCTGCTCCCCCTACATATTCCAAATGCCTCACCGAATCTTTAACTTTCCAAATATTGAATGGAAATACTATAATTTGAGTACTTTAGACGGGTCAGTTTTTTCCAATGCGTGCAGGAGGGTTTCCTGACACAGTATGTATGCACACCACCAAGGGACCAGGCCATATTGGATTTGGTACTGGGTAATGAACCTGGCCAGATGTTTGATTTGGAATGAGGTGAGCATTTTGATGATAGTGACCAGCCCTCCGAAGAGTAACCCACCCAGACCCATTTACCTCTGACTAATGCACCTACCACTATGGGCAATAAGCACGGCCAATTCACCTAACCTGCACATCTTTGGATTGTGGGAAGAAACCAGAGAACCCAGAGGAAACCCACGCAGACACTGGGAGAATGTGCAAACTCCACACAGACTGTTGCCTGAGGCAGGGATTGAACCCAGGTTCCTGGCGCTGTGAGGCAGCAGTGCTAACCACATTTACTGTGCTGCCCCATAATTTAGCGATGGAAAGGGATAGGGATATAACATAGGGCATGAGTTATTGCTTGGGGAAAGGCAATTATGATGCGATTAGGCAAGATTTTGGATGCATAGAATGGGGAATGAAACTGAAGGGAATGGGCACAAGTGAAATTTGGAGCTTATTCAAGGAACAACTACTGCGTGTCCTTGATAAGCATGTACCTGTCAGACAAGGAGGAAGTGGTTGAGCAAAGAAGCTGTGGTTTACTAAGGAAGTTGAAACCCTTGTCAAAACGAAAAAGAAGGCTTATGTTAGGATGAAATGTGAAGGCTCAGTTAGAGTACTTGAGAGTTACAAGTTAACCAGGCAAGTTCTAAAAAGGGAGTTAAGAAGAGCCAGGAGGGGACATGAGATGTCATTGGCAGATAGGATCAAGGAAAACCCTAAAGCTTTCTATCAGTGTATCAGGAATAAAAGAATGACTAGAGAAAGATTAGGGCCAATCAAGGATAGTAGTGGGAAGTTGTGCTTGGAGTCCGAGGAGATAGGGGAAGTGGTAAATGAATACTTTTCATCAGTATTCACACTGGAAAAAGATAATATTGTCGAGGAGAATACTGAGATCCAGGCTAATAGACTAGACGGGATTGATGTTCACAAGGAGGAGGTGTTAGAAATCCTGGAAAGTGTGAAAATCGATAAGTCCCCTGGGCTGGATGGGATTTATCCTAGGATTCTCTGGGAAGCCAGGGAGGAGATTCCATGGAAAACAGCCCCAGCCTATTCAGCCTCTCCAAACTCGCCAACCCTGGCAACATCTTTGTAAATCTTTTCTGAAATTTAACAACAGCTTCTGATAGAAGGGAGACTAAAATTGCACATGATATTCCAAAAAGTAGGCAAACCAGTGTCCTGTACAGCTGCAACATGACCTCCCAACTCCTATACTCAGTGCTGTGTCGAATAAAGGAAAGTATACTAAACACCGCCTTCAGTATCCTATCAAGCTGTGACTCGACTTTCAAGGAGCTATGAACCTACATTCCAAGCTTGTGATTGGAGAATGAGACCATTCACAAATTCTGTGTACATGCACAGCATGAATGGTTTAGACTCAATGATGGAGAGGAAGAGAAACAGATACAAATAGAGACATAAAGAAGAGAAAAACAGAGAAAAAAAAAGAGAGGGAGCAAAGACAAAAAGTGAGAGGGAAAGGGAGCAATTAAATAAAATCAGCAGCTTTGATTTAGTTTCCCACTGACACCCCAACATGAACTCAGTGTCATTCAGCAGGTGGAGGGATGCAGGTGGCCCAGGCATTATCATGTCCCACAGGCTGTACACTCAGCTTCCAAAATACACACAACACCATTTTAATTCTTGTCAACACTACATAATAATTAGGTGCCACCTCACTGGCATTGCTGTGATACAGTGTGACTGAATCATAGTGGCCTCCTATTTCAGTATATCTCAGAAAGATGATTTATGTATTCTTCATGAGTGAGTACCAGGGTAAGGGAGGGGCAGTAGAACGGGGCGATCAAAACAAAAATGTTTGTTTTTCTGGTGTAAATCGAGAAATGTGAAAAATGTCTGTCTTTGTCAGTACATAGCAGAGCTACTGAAATGGGTCTGGATTGTAACCCACCGTATGTTCCCAGAGGAACATATTGACCAAGTGCTGGCAAATGGGACTAGATTAGGTTAGAATATCTGGTTGGCATGGATGAGTTGGACTGAAGGGTCTGTTTCTGTGCTGTACATCTCTATGACTCTGTGACCAAGAAAGGAAATTTCAGACAAAGTGCATTCTCCAGGAGGTGTCTGCTGTCATCTGCGCTGACAGAGTCACCGGCTGTGCCACCTTGAAGCCAGTGAGCAGACATCTCCTCACCAGTTCATATATTGTAAACAGACTGACACCCACAGCCAGGTTAATTATCATCTGATGTGTTGGCAGACATTCCCCGGAGGGTATGGCAGAAACTTAAAAGAATCAGCTCAACATTAAGAAATTAACAGTGCTAACAGTCCAGGTTAAGGAAGATTTTTAGATTTAGATTTTTACAGTGTGTAAACTGACCCTTCGGCCTAACAAGTCCACACCGACCCGCAACCCACCCAGACCCATTCCCCTACATTTACCCCTTCACCTAACACTACGGGCAACCTAACCTGCACATCTTTGAACTGTGGGAGGAAACCGGAGCACCCGGAGGAAACCCACACAGACAATGTGCAAACTCCACACAGACAGTCGCCTGAGGCAGGAATTGAACCCGGGTCTCTGGCGCTGTGGGGCAACAGTGCTAACCACTGTGCCACCGTACCGTCCAGATTGTTTTGCTACAGATGAAATCGCACTGGCCTGCTCACTATCCATTAGGACAAAGCCAGTTTACTGTAGGAACGAGCAGAGATTGCTGTGGCTCACACATAAAGCCTCCTCCTCAATGAACGGGAATTCCCAAGTGAACCAAAGGTGATTGAAATTCAGGCCATGTCTGGGCATTTTCACTTCATGTCAGGACTGTGCATGACTTGTCTCTTGTGTTTTTGGGTAATTTTCCAGCAGCTTTCCTCGCCCACAGATTACATTTCATTCATTCAAACCAATGTTCAGCCAAGAGCAGTGAAAAAGTGCCTGCATTGGCCATCAGCTGTCAAAACTGTATTCTTTCTGCAAAGGCATCTGCAATTTGGAAGGCTGCAAAAGTAAGCCCATTGTTTAAGAAAGGAAGGAGACAGGAAATTAGGAACTACAGACCCTCTTAGCTTGACCTCCGAAGGAAGAAAATTATTGGACTCTATTAAAACCATATAATTACGAGAACAGTAGGAAATGATTGTCTGATTACACAAAGTCAGCACAGATTTATGAAGAGGTAATCATGTTTGACAGACCTGATATAATTATTGTGGGATAGTTTTTGAGGATTTTACTTGTACAGTCATCCTCAAAAAACTCTCTCGGGCTGGTCAAACATGATTTCCCTTCATAAATCCATATTCGACAGAGTCAATAAGATAATTATTTTCTAACTTAGAGAGTTGATAATGGGGAACCAGTGGATGTGGTGAATTTGGATTTAGAGGTTTTTGATAAAGTATAAATTTAGGAAGCAAACAGTAGGAATAAAAGGTGTCACTCTCAGGTTGGTAACCAGTGCTTGGCCCAGTTGTTCACAATCTGTGCAGTGATTTGGATTTGGGGGCCAATTATAATATTTGCACATTTACTAATGATACAAAACTAGGTGGGAAGGTGACAGTTGTAAGAATGATGTGAAGAGGCATCAAAAGGATTTGAGAGAGGCTGAGTGAATAGGTAGGAACTTGGCAGATGTGATATACTGTGTATGAAGTGAGAGGTTACAAAGAAACAGTGTATTTCTTAAACAGTGAAAGATTGGGAAGTATCAATGTTGTTGTCAAAAGGGATCTCGGTGTCACGATACATAAGTCACTGTAAGCAGGTGTAGCCAGCAATTCAAAAGGGAAACTGCATGTTAGTCTCTATACAAGAGGGTTTGCGTACAGGAGCAAAAATCATTGTGTCAATTTTATAGAACACTGATCAAGCTGCACCTGGACTATTGTGTATAGTTCTAGTCCTCTTGCCTAAAGGAAGGATAGACTTACTACAGAGGAAACGAAGACAGTGGAGGTTCACCAGACTGGCTCCTGGGATGATGGGATTGTCCAAGAAGAAGAGATGGAGGAGACTGGACCTGAATTCTCTGAAGTTAAGACTGAGAGGTGATCTCATAGAAACTTAGAAAATTCTAATGGGGATCAACAGAGTAGGTGCAGAAAGGATGTTTCACCTTGCTTTGACATCTAGAACCAGGACACACAGTCTCAGAATAAAAGGAAACCACTTAGGACTGAGAAGAGGAGGAAATTCTTCTCTCAAAAGGAGGTGAATCTTTAGAATTCACCAGAGATCAAGGCAAAAGGACATTAGTGAACCAGATGAGTTGACACAAGGATTGGTGGCAGTTTCATGGTCGCCATCACTTGAGGCCAACTTTTAGAATTCATTATTTATTCTTTGAATTCCAGTTCAATCATTTGCCTTGGTGGGATTTAAAACCATATTGCCAAAGTATTATCCTGAGTCTCTGGATTACTGGTCACTAATATTGCCACTATTCCACCATTTCTCCTCAAAATGACATCAGAGCATAATGGGCATAGTGCAGGAATGTGCATTGAGGTAGATGATCAGCCATGATCTAGAATGGGGCAGCAGTCTCAAAGGGCTGAATGGCCTCTTTGCACCTCTACATTCACACTATCACATTCCTCAACTGATGTTCTGTTTGCCATTTTTCAGATCTTCAGATCACATCATTATTTTCATGTGAGACTCATATTGAGGGGAATGGTGTCAGGTGGATGGGTTTCTGGCAGAGAGGTTTGGGAGGAGGAGGTGCTTGGAAGAATGGTGTCCAGGAAAGGGGTGATAGAATGGTGAAGTTTCTGGGGAGACGGTGTCAGACTAGATGTTTGAGGGGTGGGGGAATGTGCAGGAGGATGTCTGAGGACAGCGTTCCTGGGGGACGGATGTTTGTGGTGGGGGCAACAGGAAGAGGCGGAGGGAAGTGATGGAGCAAAGGTAGTGGTAGCAGGTAACTAGCAGGTTTTTGGGGAGGGTATGTCTTGGGATAGAGGTTCTGGTCTGGATAGCCGCTGAGGGGAAGGGGTTGAGTGTCGTGGGAGGGATATCTGGTTGGGTTTCAGTACAAGCATCTGGGTAGATGTCTAAAGATGTCCGGGTGCCTAATTGGAATGTATCTGGGGAGAGAGTGTGGGAAGGGTGTCAGGGGAAGGGCTGTTGAGTGAATGTCCAGGCTGGGATTTTTGCAAGGCGGGAAAGCATTGTTTGCCAAGGTTTAAAATCAGTGAATGTATTGTTTGTTGTCATGACTCAATGTGTTCATTGTATGTGTTTCTTTGTTTATCCATTGACTCCATTCTGTTAATGACCCTTGACCCCACTGTCATTTGATGACAAAGGCTGAAGGGTAAGGGCCCTGGCAGCAGCATTCAGCCTTTGGCCTAGCCTCGAGGTGGAAAATGAGGAACCCGGAGGGAGTGTCCATCAATTTCCTTCTTGTTTCTGGGAAGATGCAATAGTTTCCCAGAGCTGCTGCCAGGAAGAGAATGTACAGCTGGGAAGAGAGTGGAAGGAGCTGGATGGAGTGACAAAGAGGCAGCTCTGTGCACAGCTGTTTTACTTTTAATTTCGGGAGGAGGCTGTACTTCATTAATTCAGCAGCTTTGTTTCTCAGCAGAAATTGGCAACATGTGAGGTCTTTACAGCCTCTCTGTTCTGTTGGGATTCCCGTGTTACTGCTTAGCCTTCCTTGTATCAGAATTCCAACAGATGTGGGGTTTTTTTTCGCTAAATTGCGGCCTTACTTCCCTAATGACAGAAGAAGAGGAGCAAACTGTGGCCTTTGTTGGAGTTCAGCTGAATTACAGGCAACAGAGTGCTGTTGAGAGGATGGGAACCGAGATAGGCCCGAGTGAGCAAACCAGCCTAATTCTTCAGGAACCGCTTGTACCTGTGAGCTCGATATGGCCTGAGGAGGCAGTGACCATTACCCCATCAGTCACAGAACAGGCATTTCTCACTTTGGACAATTCACAAATACCTGACGTTATTCAGGATATGTCCGGGCTGGGAGCAGTAAGCTTTGGATTAGAAGAGAGACAAATTTGTGAGAAAACAAGCCTTCGAGATACTGTTCTAGCAACTTCAGAACAACCCAGAGAGCAGGAGCTGGCTGAGAGTATGGAGGAGGATATGGGGGAACACCTTCCTGAGGCTATCGGAGCTGTAAGTCTGGTGACTGCAGACGGTGCAGGAGAATCAGCTGACATGACCTTGACAGATGGAAGAGTTCCTCAGGCTGAGTTTAAGATTGAAGCTGCTTCAGACTCAAAGTTAATGGAAGGCAGTGTGTGTGTGGAGGGCCTGGGAGATGCAGAATTCAGAGAGCAGGGGGAGGATACCCAGCTTACAGGGGATCATGATACAGCAACGCATCAGGTGGAAGAGGTTGATGATCGTCAGTCACGTCTGGCCATTCAGGAAGCAGACCTGGGACTTGTCCAAACACCAACCCTGGAATCTCAGAGGAGTAAGTGCGAAGAAGATCTGCCTGTGTCAGCAGCGAAAGGTTTGTCCCTTCCTTTCTGTCCTGTCAGCGCCTTCTCTTTCTACCCCACTCTCTCGACATGTGCCTCTTGCTCCTTCTTCCAGCTGCCTGGAGCTACCCAGTCCCTGAGCAGCAACCTTGCGCTCTCACTCTGGCAACAACTGGCCTTGCTGCTGCATGACATCTTACTGCATGTGTCATTTTCACATCCTGTGTCCTTCACCTGTTTCTTCTTTGCTTCTTTCTCAAAGCTACACCCGGAAAGGCATATTTTCTTTCAGGTTATCTTGTGATGCAGCATTTTGTGTCCACTAGCTTGAAAAAGAACTGCTATTCCCTGCATTGATGGCTGGAGCAAACAAAGTCTGGCAGCAGAAAGAACAGAAACAGGGAGTTTGAGTGCACGGGTAGCAGTGCCAGTTCCAAGATATCAAGAGAATGGATTCTGGACTTCACTGAACTAGGGAGTCTGAGACTCAAAAAGACAGAGACCGTGAGATACTGTGTCTGACCAGCTTCCAGTACCAGCTGGTTTCACAGAAAGAAATTGAGTCTCTCCCTTTCTCTGGGGAGGGTTTGTGTAGGGCTCAGGGTCGGTTTGGAGAGGATAGAGGATGCAGCAGGATGAGGAGAGGGCTGGGAATGATAGGCACTCTATCAGGAGGAGATTGTAGCCAAGATGGGATGGGTCAGAGGCTGAAGTTCTGCTGTCAACTAATGATAAGAACTAGTTGAAAACCTGCCTGAGTAAAACACCTCCACAGAAATTGATTGGCATCTGGTTTAAGCTGGGGAGATTGGGTAGCACACTCAAAACAACCCCAAGTACATGCTGCAGCCCATGGAAGAGGGCAGTGCAATATCCTGTCACCCTGCCACAGTGATTGACTGATTGGATATGCACCATGGCCAGTATTAAATGCCAAGTGCCAATATGATTACAGCATCGGCATTTGTCCCAACTCTCAGAAAAGAGGTGTTGGGGACTGTTCCAGTCAACTGCTCAAAACAAATTTGCCCTCTCTCTGCAAGCCATCACACACTCTATGGTTCCCAATAAACCCGCTCATCTCGCCTTATTCCTACAAATCCTACCAGACTATTAATCAGTCAGGTTTCATTTCTACTGTCCTGATCACCTTACACTGGGTGTTTATTCTTTGTTACGGTGAAGAGTACTCCCCTTGTAAAATGTTCACTCACTTTTCATACACCTTTCGATTCTTCAGAAGCCATTTCTGTCAATATAAAAGTAGACACAGGAGCTACAACATCGGCACTACAAGATATGCAGCAGCTACAATGTAACAGGGGCTGCAAATGAACACAGCGTTTATGAATATAGAATTACAATGTGTACAGGGCCACACTATGCACAGGGACATAACTGTAATAGAGACAGGGGTTGCAATGTTCACAAGGCTATAGTGTATAGAGACTCCAGATACACAAAGGGATAACAAATATACACAGCATGCAAAGGGACTGTAACATAGTGCTACAAATAAACATGGTATTCTAATAAACAGAAAAACTATGATATACTTTGCTACATATACATTGGGGTTGCAATATACACGGAGGATACAAAGTATACTTAGGGACCACAAATACTTACAGCATCTACAACATATACATGAGTTACAATATAATTAGGGCCTACAATATAAATACAGGCAGTCCCTGTATTTTGAATGGGGTCTGTTCATAAGTCTATTTGTACACTAGTCAAAACATATAAAGTTTATTTATAAATACAGGAAATGTTCACATGTCAGATCTTTAAAATTACACCCTTGTGTGCAATCGCATTCGTTATTATGAGTTTTTGTAAATCAGACATTCTTAAATCAGGGACCCCTGTACTACAACGTACGTAGGAACTGCAAATATCCACAGAATATAGAGGCTACACTATGCACAGGAACAACAGTAAACATCACAGCTACAACATAGTAAGGGGGTACATTATACACAGTATTACAAAGTGCACAGGGATACACATACTCAGAATTGCAATATATAGGGGGACTACATGTGTGCACGAGGGTTAAAGATATACACAGGGGTCGCAAGATAGAGAGGATCCATAATACACATATGGGTCACAAAATATACAGACTGACTATGAATATACACAGTGGATATAGTACAACAGTATGCACAAGGACCAAAAATATATACAGCAGCTGCAATATACACCACTCCCTCATATAGATGGAGGGGGCTAGATTATACAGTGACTACAACCCACATAGGAGCTATGATGTACTGAAGGGCTAAAATATATACAGTGCTATAAGATACACGGCACTACCAAATAGATAGGGTACAATATATTGAGTGCTACAAAGTGCATAGGTGCTGCTATAAACATAGGGTCAACAGTATATTGATGCTACAATATAGACAGGAGCAATAATACACTGGCTAGGCCAACATTCATTGCCCATCCCTAAAGGCTCTTGAATTTAGTGGTTTGGTTGGCCACATGGCTATTGGTCTGAAGTCACATGTAGACCTCAGACCAGGTAAGGATGGCCGATTTTCCTTTCCTGAAGGATACTGGTGAATCAGATGAGTTTTTTAAACAAATAGTGGCATGGTTTCTAAATTTTCATCCTAAGCATCTTTATTACATTGAAACTTCACCACATGCCATGATGGGATTTCAACCCTGACTCCAGAAAATTCACCTGGAATTCTGGATTACTAAGACTTTGCTGTTGCCGCTACATCCCAGTAAGGAGTTACTATACACAGGAGATACAACATGAATAACGGTATACACCGAGGCTGCATCTACACGGTGATGCAATAAACACAATGTACAATGTACACAGTGCCATACTATACACTGAGACTACACTATACACAAGGGGGAATAGGAAGGGTTTAGAGGATTATGGGCCAAGTGCTGGCAAATGGGTCTAGATTAGGTTGGGATATCTGGTTGGCATAGCCAAGTTAGACCGAAGGGTCTGTTTCTGTGCTATAGATCTCTATGACTCTGTTGCTGCAGATCTAAGTGGGGTTACATTATAGATAGGTGCTACAACGTAGACAGCGACTAGAAAATACATAAGTGACCACATGATTTACAGTAGTTACTATGAACACAGCATCCCCAAATATAACAATGCTGCAATATACAGAGGTGCCACAATTATAGAGATCCAAGTATAAATTACGCCTACAGGTTTAAATAGTGCCTACAATATACGCAGTTTTATAGCATACACAGAGGCTGTGTAATATAGATAAGTGCTACAAATATATATATAGGGCCCATAAATGTACATAGCATCCAAAAGATACACAGTGCCTACAATATACACTGCATCCACAAATATACACAATGTTACAATATACAGAGGTGCTACTAATATACACAGGGGCTACAATACATAAAAAGGCTGCAAATTTACACAGGGCCACAATGTACACAATGGATTCAACATACTATAAATGTAGACAAAGGCTAAAAAAAATGTATATGGGTTTAGCATTGAGCCTCAGAGATGTACAGCATGGAAACAGACCCTTTGGTCTTACTAGTCCGTGCTGACCAGATAGCCTAAATAAATCCAATCCCATTTGCCAGCATTTGACCCATATCCCTCTGAACCCTTCCAATTCATTGAGCCGTCCAGATGCCTTTTAAATGCTGTAATTGTACCAGCCTCCACCACTTCCTCAGGCAGCTCATTCCATACACGTACCACCCCCTGCATGAAAAAGTTGCCCCTTAGGTCCCTTTTAAATTTTTTCCCCTCTCACCTTAAACCTGTAGTTTTGGACTCCCCCACCCAGGGAAAAGACCTTGTCTATTCACCCTATCCACACCCCTCATGATTTTATAAATGTTTATAAGGTCACACCTCAGCCTCCGACACTCCAGGGAAAATAGCCCCAGCCTATTCAGCCTCTCCCTCCGACCCTGGCAATATCCTTGTAAATCTTTTCTGAACTCTTTCAAGTTTCACAACACCCATCCTATAGCAAGGAGACCAGAATTGTGTGCAGTATTCCAAAAGTGGCCTAACCAATGTCCTGTTCAGCCAAAGCATGACCTCTCAACTCTTATACTCAATGCACTGACCAGTAAAAGCAAGTGTACCAACTGCTTTCTTCACTATCCAATCTACCTGTGAGATCTGCTTTCAAGAAACTATGAACCTGCACTCCAAGGTCTCTTTGTTTAGCAACACTCCCCAGGATCTTCCCATTAATTGTATAAATCCTGCCTTGATTTGACTTCATAATAGCAGCACCTCACATTTATCTAAACTAAGAACATACCTAGAACAAAACAGCACAGTACCTGCCCTTTGGCCCTCAATTTTGTGTCAGCCATTTATCCTAATCTAAGATCAGACTAACCCACATACTCTTTGTTGTACTATCTTCCATGTGCCTATCCAAGAGTCACTTATATGTCCGTCATGTATCTGACTCTATCATCATTGCTGGCAGTGCATTCCACACATCCACCATTCTTTGTGTAAAGAACCTCCCTCTGACATCACCCCTAAACCTTCCTCCAATTACCTTAAAATTATGCCCCCTCGTGGTAGACATTTCCACAATGGGAAAATGTCTCTGGCTCTCCACTCGATCTGTGCCTCTCAATAACTTGTACACCTCTATCAAGTCACCCCTCATCCTTCTTCGCTCCAATGAGAAAAGCTCGAGCTCCCTCAACCTTTCTTCATAAGACGTACCTTCCAGTCCAGACAGCATCCTGGTAAATCTCCTCTGCACTCTCTCGAAAGCTTCCACATCCTTCCTATAATGAGGCGACCAGAACTGAACACAATATTCCAAGTGTAGTCTAACTAGGACTTTATAGAGCTGCAACTCGTGGCTCTTAAACTCAATCCCCTGCTAATGAAAGGCAACACACTATAAGCCTTCTTAACAACCATATCAACTTGGGCAGCAACTTTGAGGGATCTATGGCCGTGAACCCTAAGATCCCTCTGTTCCTCCACACTGCCAAGAATCCTACCTTTAACCCTGTATTCTGCATTCAAATTCGACTTTCCAAAGTGACTTCACTTAACTCCATCTGGCACTGTACACAGTGGTTACAATATACACAGGAAAGTATAGACAGGGCTATACGCAGAGGCTACAGTAAAAATAGCTTTTACAATATACGCAGGCTATGAATTTACACAGGGACAACAAATATAGCTACTTTGTGTAGTCTAGCCCCTGTGTTTAACATACAAAAATGATACAATATACGCAAGGGCTAGAATATATGCAGTGCTCCAAGTGTACGTGAGTTACAATACACACAGGAGTGGCAACAAAATATACTGGGGCTATAATATAAACAGGGACTACAGTATCAACAGAGATTAGATGATACGTAGGGACAAATATACACAAGTCTCCAATATAGCCCAGGGCTACAAATATGTATAACACTACAAGGAGTGGCAAAAATTCACATGGGTCCAGAATATATGCAACTCTGCAATATTCACAGGGCTACAAGTATCATAAGGCCAGAAATTTACCCAGAGGCTATCATGTACACAGCAGAGACAAATTACACTTGGGCTGCAGGATGCATGGTATCTTCACTACACTGTGCTCAACATACACAGGAGTTACAATGGTAAACAGTGCTACGTATACGTAGGGCCTACCTTAACTTTTCAATTCCTGAGCCCTCAATTTCCCAGCCAGCTGGAACAGTTTCTTTTAAACTTCCCAGTCTGTTTCTCATTATATCTTGAAAGCCTTCATCAAGTTACCCGATGACCTTCTAACCTGCAGGGATTAAAAAGCCTTGTAATTTAACCCATGAAGTCCTGGTAAATCAACACTGTGCATGCACACACACCACGTGCTATGTTTTATCTGTCCCCGGTGAATGTGTTTTCGATACAGAGGGATAGGTGGGGGTGACAAACTCACTGCCATCGTTCCCTGCCTAATCTCACCAGCACCATCCACTAGGGGCTATGCTCCAATCAGCAGCCCACCTACCATATTTAATTAAATAATTAACTGTCAGGCTTGTTCACAATAATCGACTTAGAGTCATAGAGATGTACAGCATGGAAACAGACTCTTCGGTCCAACTCGTCCATGCCGACCAGATATCCCAACTCAATCTAGTCCCACCTGCCAGCACCCGGCCCATATCCCTCCAAACCCTTCCTATTCATATACCCATCTAAATGTCTCTTAAATGTTGCAATTGTACCAGCCTCCACCACAATCTCTGGCAGCTCATTCCATACACGTATCACCCTCTGCGTGAAAAAGTTGCCCCTTAGGTCTCTCTTATATCTTTCCCCTCTCACCCTAAACCTATGCCCTCTAGTTCTGGACTCCCCAACCCCAGGAAAAAGACTTTGCCTATTTATCCTATCCATGCCCCTCATAATTTTGTAAACCTCTATAAGGTCACCCCTCAGCCTCCGACGCTCCAGGGAAATCAGCCCCAGCCTGTTCAGCCTCTCCCTGTAGCTCACATCCTCCAACCCTAGCAACATCCTTGTAAATCTTTTCTGAATCCATTCAAGTTTCACAATATCTTTCCGATAGGGAGGAGACCAGAATTGCACGCAATATTCCAACAGTGGCCTAACCAATGTCCTGTACAGCCGCAACATGACCTCCCAACTCCTGTACTCAATACTCTGACCAATAAAGGAAAGCATACCAAACACCTTCTTCACTATCCTATCTACCTGCGACTCCACTTTCAAGGAGCTATGAACCTGCACTCCAAGGTCTCTTTGTTCAGCAACACTCCCTAGGACCTTACCATTAAGTGTATAAGTCCTGCTAAGATTTGCTTTCCCAAAATGCAGCACTTTGCATTTATCTGAATTAAACTCCATCTGCCACTTCTTAGCCCATTGGCCCATCTGGTCAAGATCCTGTTGCAATCTGAGGTAACCCTCTTCGCTGTTCACTACACCTCCAATTTTGGTGTCATCTGCAAACTTACTAACTGTACCTCTTATGCTCTCATCCAAATCATTTATGTAAATGACAAAAAGTAGAGGGCCCAGCACCGATCCTTGTGGCACTCCACTGGTCACAGGCCTCCAGTCTGAAAAACAACCCTCCACCACCACCCTCTGTCTTCTACCTTTGAGCCAGTTCTGTATCCAAATGGCTAGTTCTCCCTGTATTCCATGAGATATAACCTTGCTAATCAGTTTCCCATGGGGAACCTTGTTGAACGCCTTATTGAAGTCCATATAGATCATATCTACTGCTCTGCCCTCATCAATCTTCTTTGTTACTTCATCAAAAACCTCAATCAAGTTTGTGAGACATGATTTCCCACGCATAAAGCCATGTTGACTATCCCGAATCAGTCCTTGCCTTTCCAAATACATGTACATCCTGTCCCTCAGGATTCCCTCCAACAACTTGCCCACCACTAAGGTCAGGCTCACTGGTCTATAGTTCCCTGGTTTGTCTTTACCACCCTTCTTAAACGGCAGCACCATGTTTTCCAACCTCCAGTCTTCCGGCATTTTCTTGCGGCACCTCACCTGACAATGGCATGGGCAGGCCCCCCCATAACCCTGTCCTTGCTGGACCCTAGGATCCCTGTCTGCCCTAAAACTCTAGGATAACTTTATGAACAGCCAAATGCCTCTTTAGGCTTCCATCCTACAGTTCTGATAAGCCTGCACCTGAACTGCCCTGAAGGCAGGCTGGTATTCCTGATGTTTATCAATGTTGCCTATCCCCAGGGCTCGAAGAGATTCCGTGCAGCTGACTGTCCCTCTGGGGAAGAACAGTCAACAGCCCCCGATCCTCTGGGACTGTCCTTTCACAGGCACAGTGCCCAGAACTGCTCACTGAATCCCCACATTTCAAGCATAATCATCTTTACAACCCTACCGTAGCTTTACTGACTGCAAGCTTTCAAAGATGCTCAGTCACCTTATCTTTGTTCAGACTCACGTAATCTCCTGACTTAATGCTCTTAAACTATTGGTTTATAATCGAGGTTTCCCACTCTCCGATGTTTAAGTATTGGAGGGGCATTGTCAATCTGAAGGAATAGTTCATAAATTAAGAGATCTTGGAAAGATACACAGGAGCTGTGGCATACAGGGGAATGGAATATCCACAGAAACCAGTATAATATACTACTGGGGCTGCGCCCAGTTAAAAAAAAATCTCTGTGAAGTCATGAATGTACAAAAGTCGATTTTCTCACATTTCTCCCATTCTCCCATCGCAATAGAGTTTGACCTCCATTTCATCCATTTGTGAAACTAACTTTCAGGGTCATCGTGTGCAATCAGGGAAGCTAATGCATTAATCTCAGTGATTTGAAATTCTTTGGGTAACTTGTTCCTGCATTTTGTGGCAAGGTGAAATCTTGAAATCATCAGGTTGAATCATTCGTGTGAGGCTTGCGGTGTAATAAATGCTGTGTTACACTTTCCAACCTGATTGGGTATTCACTATCTGGTTCCTGGTAGTCACAGCAATGGCTTGAGAGTTGTTATTGTGTTGGTGGAGTCAGTGGGACCAGGCTCAGTGTGTGGGAGCTATGTGCAAGGTTTCCTTAATGTAAGTTCCTGCTGCTTTCTGCCCCTTGCTCACAGCACCCATCTTCTGTCCAATCTTTTTAATGGCCCATTTAAAGTTGGAGAGAACCCATTTTGTTCTGTTTCCTTTTTTTAGCTCAATTGCCTGTGTCAGGAGAAGAAGGAAACAAATCTCAGGCACCCGAGAACAAGACCAAGGTGAGAGTGACAGCAATAAACAAGCTATTCAGCATCCAGACCACTCCATTAATCCATTGGCGCCCAAATGTTTCATCTTGTTTTGCTATATTCTTTTTATATCCATAATTTTATTTGGTTTATGGATTCATATGTTGTGTTGTCATTTTGAATTTTATTTTCATGTAAAGAGCTGCACACCTACATCTGCCAAAATCTCAAAACCTAGGCCTCAGGCCTCTGCTTCTCCTAAGAGGCCTACTACAGCTGCCCGTAGCAACAAATCTTCCAGTCTTATCTCCACCCCCAAAAGGCCTCAATCGACTACAAGCCAAGATGTTTCAGGAGTTAAGGAGCATAGAGCAATGAAGGTAAGGATTACATTGTAGTTCGAGGAGTTCTCTCAACTGCAGATTCTGACAACCCAAATGCACATTGTCAGTGGCTGAGCCTAATTACTTCATGTTTATTTTGATTCATTTATGGGATTTGGGCGTAAGCCAGCATTTATTGCCCATCCCTGAAAATCTGTCAGGTTCATTTGTGCTTTTTTGCTCTGGTTCAGGTTAATGTGTTTGGCTTCCATTTTACAAATCAGCTTTTTACTCAGTGAGGAACTCATTCTATTCAGGGTATTGCTTTAATGATTTCCTCGTTTTAGTCTTCTCAAACTCCATAAATCCCTCATTAGCCCTCATCCCTCTCAAACCGCCCATCTGCAGCAAACTCCCTCGCATAACCATAAATAGTATACCTTTAGCCTCTGCCACATCAACCCCTTCCCACTGTTTCCCCTCAGCCCTCACCATCTCATGCTTGCTAGGAGTCAGGGCCCTCATTGTCTGTCAAGCTCATGATACCAGACCTCCAGTAGGATGTCATGGGCCAGCTCACCATCAGCCTAGCCCCCATGAACTTGCTACTTCAATGCAGCAACTGAGGTTCACACCATATCCTGGAAGATTCCCCACGTCAGCTATTTCTATCCAAACAATCATCCTTTGCCATCTAGTTCGGGGGTGGCACAGTGGCTCATTGGTTAGCAGTGCTGCCTCATAGTGCCAGGGACCCGGGTTTGATTCCTGCCTCGGGTGACTGTCTGTGTGGAGTTTGCATATTCTTATCGTGTCGGCGTGGGTTTCCTCCGGGTGCTTTGGTTTCTGCCCACAATCAAAAGATGTGCAGATTGGGTGAATTGGTCATGCTAAATTGCCCATAGTGTTAGGTGAATGAGTTAGGGGTGAATATATGGTAAGGGAATGGGTCTGGGTGCGTTACTCTTTGGAGGGTCGGTGTGGTCTTGCTAGGCAAAATAGTCTGTTTCCACACTGTAGGGTGTCTAATCCAATCAGTATGGTCTCCTGCTCACTCTATCTCAAGAGAGTCATCTATGAGCAGCAGCTTGGGTTGGTTGGTTTCATAAAAGCATGATGCCCTTAGAACATAGAATAGTATGGCACAGGAACAGGCCCTTCGGCCCACCATGTCTGTACCAACCGTGATGCCATTCAAAATTAACCCTATCTGCCTGCACATAGTCTGTATCCCTCTACTCACTGTAGACACTGCTATCATATCTGCTTCCACCACCTCCCCCGAATCCCCAGGCAGACACAGCTATCAGGAAACATGTGCTCTACCATCCCTAGAGCAAGAATATTTGGCCGCGGGAGTGCACAGAAATGAATGGATTCTGTCTAAGTAGCCAGATAATATCAGAATTGAGTATTTGCCATCCAGTTTAACAGTCTAATAATTCACTGAAGGTAACAGAGACTAGGAAGACTCCAGGATCACAAGCACCATCTGGTCTCAGAATGCCAGGAAGTGTCGGTGCAAAGACACCTCCGAAGCCGACAGCCGCTGCGAAGGGAACACCTCACTCTCCTGATATCAAAAGGACAACAAGTAAGTGTGAGAAGCGGGTGGAGGAGAAATGAGAAGGCACAGTGGGATTGATTGAATGAACTGGGAGTGGGTGCAGCTGATGTGTTTTCATACAGAAATATTGCAGATAGCACAGATCCAGTGATAAAATCAGAAAGAGCTGGAGAAACTCTGAAAGTTCTGGCAGCACCTGAGGAGTGGTATGACGCAGGGATAGCAAGCCAAAACACATCAGACTGGCTAACACTGAATTCACAGCATAGTGAAATTAAAACATTTGATGACCCTCAAAATTACCTAATTATTCCGAATCAGTTATTTACAAATAACTAATCTTGGATATCAAGTTTATAACTTAAACCAAAATTAATAATTTATTACCAATAACGTAATTTTAACAGAACACAAATGAACTACAAAACAATCTAATTAATACCTGCAATCTTAGTCCAGTCTTGTTTGGTCATAAACTCCCAATCACATGCCAATAGTCAGACATAGTTAAGGGGTAATTTTTTTTTATAAATAAAAGAATTGTAAGTTGCCAATTTGACAGCCATTTCAATGAGGAATACTAGGTTTCGTGAAATCCAACAGGTTGTTTTAAAGACACTTAGGATTGTATCTTGCATGAATTCCAAAGTGACCAGTCAATACAAACAGCTTCTGCAGACCTTGGGAGATTTCTCCTGATTTTCTCTAGACTGGGTTCTTTTCTCAGGATTTTCAATAAATCAATAACTGGGGAATAACTCGAGAGAGCAAAATGAAAAACCCAGTACTGCAGCTTTCAAAGCAACACTCTGCCACCTGCCCAAAACCTCAGTAAAAGCCAGTGCACTCCTAATGGTTTCTCCTTCCCAATATCCTCTGTGATTGGCTGGCGAGCCCCAGTCCTCCCTCAATTGGCCAATTCAACATCCAACCAGCTACCAGTTTCTGAGCATAACATCCTGGTGCTGGTTCATCTGGAGTGTGCTTAGAGTCAGACATAACCTGCATAGTCCTTCCAGGCCAGTTCCCAAGAGCAAACATCATTTGTTCTCTTCTTATTTTTCAAATAAGCTGATGTTCAAAGTTCAATTTTCAACTGCAACTCACAGTTCCAAACAAAAAATGAGATATTAAAAACAAATAACAATGGTCTGAGCAGAAGAGAGAGACAGATCTAATCTTTCAATTCCAATGTGACTCTCCCTCACAACTGAAGAGAAAGATGATGTATTTATACTGTAGAAAAAGCAGGAGGAGCAGGTAGCATGTAAGTGAAGGTCTGTGGGAGGCTAGAAGGTGAGGGACCTTAAAGATCAGAAGTTTCATCAAATAAAGGCAAAGGAAGTGGTCATGGTTGTAGAGGAGACTCAAAACATAGATTGCAAGTTGGTGTTAAGTTCAACTCTGACTGAAAGAAAGAGCATGAAAACAAAGTAAAGACACTGAAAGGAAAACGATACTAAAATGGAGGACAACGCTCCTGGTCTGAAGTTGTTGAATGGTGAAAGCTGTAACATACCCAAGCAGACAAAGTGAAAAGGTACTGTTTCTTCAACTTGCGCTGAGCTTCACTGGAATACCAGAGCAGGCCTTGGATAGAAATGTGAGCTCAAGAACAAGATGGTGGACTGAAATCGCACATGACCAGAAGGTTGAGGTTAAGCTGGTGAACTGTGTGGAGGTTTTTCACAACGCAGTCACCCAACCTGCACTTGGTTTTCCTAATGTAAAGGACACCTTGTGAGCACCAAATACAATTGGTTAGAAGGTAAATCACTGCTTCGCTTGGAAGGAGTGTTTCGGGCCTTAGACATTGAGGGACGTGATTGGCCCACAGTGATTTAAAGGGCCATAGGATGGGATAATGGTGTTTAGGATGAGAGAGGAATGGACCAAGGAGGGAACAGTCCCATCAGAATGCTCCTGAGGGAGAGGAGGTATGTTTACTGGCAGGATTGACAGAAGTTGCAGAGATTGATCTTTAAATGTAAAGGTTTGTGGGGTGGCAAGTGAGAGCAAGGGGAACCTTATTGGGTTTCTGGAAGGGAGGTGAAAGGGTGAAGGCAGAAAGATGGGAAACCAGTCAGGCAAGGTTGAAAGTCCTTTAGGGCCTTTTATTGCCAAAATCACCATTTTGAAACTAGGATTCTGCCCCACTACGTCTCCCTCTGGTTCTAGTCTGCCCTTCTCAGTCTCTCACCCTCAGTCTCTCAGTATTTCAATTTCTTTTGCCCTGTCTCTCACTCCCTCCCTCTGTAGTATCCCCCTCTTTCCCTCAGTTTCTCCTGCGAACTCTCCTCCCTGAATTCTCTCCTGTCTCTACCCTGCAGTCTCAGAATCTTCTCCCCGCAGTCTCTCGCACAAAGTCTCTCTCCCTCAGCCTTTCCCCCTCAGCGTGTTCCTTTCAGTCTCTCCCCCTCAGTCTCTCTCCATCAGTCTAGCTCCCTCAGCGTGTTCCTTTCAGTCCCTCCCTAAGTCTCTCTTCCTTTCTCTACCCCCCCCCCCCCCCCCCCCCCCCCCATACCCTCCCACTGGAGTCTCTCCCACTCAGTCTCACCCTTTCAGTCTCTCCCCGTCATCTCGATCTCTTTCCCTGTCTTCCCTCCAACCCCTCCCTCTTCAGTTCCTCCCTTTCAGTCTGTCCCCCTCAGTCTCACTCCTTCGGTCTCTCTCCCTCAGTCTCTTCCCCCTCAATCTGTTCCCTGATCTAATTCTGTAGTTCCCTTTCTCTAACATTTTGATTTATTTTCCTGAACAGCAAAGGTGGAGCAGAAGAAATCAGGAAAAGGTGAGTGGGGCTCAAGTGTGTGTTTAGTTGACTCCCTCATGCAGTCTGGAGCAGCTATTTTCAATTTCAAACAGAACAAAAGATCAAAAGAACAGTACCGCACAGGAACAGGCCCTTCAGCCCTCCAAGCCTGTGCTGATGGTCATGCCCTAACTAACCTCAAAAGACAAACCAACTACCCTCAGTTAGTCTGTATTCCTCTGTTCCCTCCCAATTCATGTAACCATTCAGATGCCTCTTAAATATCACCAACGTGCCTTCTTCAACCACCTGTCCTGGCAGTGTGTTCCAGGCTCCTACAACTCTCTGCATGAAAAACGCCCTCGCACATCTCCCTTAACCTGTCCTCCTCTCACCTTGAACCTGTCACCCCTTGTAATTGAAACTTCAACCCTGGGAAAAAGCCTCTGACTATCCACCCTATCAATGCCGCTCATAATTCTGTTGACTCTATCAGGTCTCCTCCTAGCCACCATCTTTCCAGTGAAAACAATCCTGGTCTTTTTAACCTTTCCTCTCAGCCAATGATCTCGATCAGGCAATATCCTGGTGAACCTTCTTTGCACTCTCTCCAAAGCTTCCTCACCCTTCTGGTAGTATGGCAACCAAAACTGCCCCCAATACTTCAAAAGCGGCCTAATGAGGGTTTTTCATAGAGTCATAAAGATGGACAGCATGGAAACAGACCCTTCGATCCAACTCGTCCTTGCTGATCAGATATCCTAATCTAATCAAGTCACATTTGCCAGCACTTGGCCCATATCCCACTGAACCCTTCCTATTCATATACCATCCAGATGCCTTTTAAATGTTGTAATTGTACCAGCCTCCACCACTTCCTCAGGCAGTTCATTTCCATACACGCAGCATCTTCTGTGTGAAAAAGTTGCCCCTCTGGTCCTTTTTAAATATTTCTCCTCTCACCCTAAACCTATAACCTCTAGTTGTAACATGGTTTGCCAACTCTTGTACTCCATGCCCTGTCCAATAAAGACATGCCATTTGCCTTCATATTCACCTTAGCCGCCTGTGGACCTGCCCACCCAGATCAGTCTGTGTGATAATGTTCCTAAGGGTTCTGCCATTTACAGTATAGTTCACACCTAAATTTGATTCCCCAAAATTCATCATCTCGCATTAGATTTTTTTTTAGATTACTTACAGTGTAGAAACAGGCCCTTTGGCCCAACAAGTCCACATCGATCCGCCGAAGCACAACCCACCCAGACCCATTCCCCTACATTTACCCCTTCACCTAACACTACAGGCAATTTAGCATGGCCAATTCACCTAACCTGTACATCTTTGGACTGTGGGAGGAAACCGGAGTACCCGGAGGAAACCCACGCAGACACGGGGAGAACGTGCAAACTCCACACAGACAGTCACCTGAGGCAGGAATTGAATCTGGGTCTCTGGCGCTGTGAGGCAGCAGTGCTAACCACTGTGCCTCCAACTGCTATTTCTGTACCCAAGTCGCTAATCTATCCATATCCTGTTGTATTCTTTCAGAATCGTTGGCACTATCAGCAACTCCACTAATCTGCATGTCATCTGCAAACTTACTAATCAGACCACCCACATTTTCCTCCAGATCATTTATATATACTACAGACAACAGAGGACCTAAGATTGATCCCTGGGAAACACCGGTCTCCATCCTGAAAAACATCCTTCCACTACTACTCTCTGTCTTCCAAGACCAAGCCAGTTTTGTGTCCAACTCGCCAGCCCTCCTTGAATCCCATGTAATTTTAATGTTTGTACCAATCTGCCATGTGGGACTTTATCAAACGCCTAATAACATCCACAGCCCATCCCTCATCAATTATCTTTGTCACTCTTCAAAAGATTCAATCAGTTTGGTGAGACATGCCCTTCCCTGTACAAAACCATGCTGCCTCCCACTAACTAGACCATTTTCTTCCTAATGTGCATACATCCAGTCCCTCAGTATCTTCTCCAAAGGCATCCCCACTACAGATGTCAGGCTCACTAGCCTGTAATTTCCTGGGTTATCCTATCTAAACAAGGGAACAACATTGACTAATCTCCAGTCCTCTGGAACCTGAGCTGTGATCTAAGAAGATGTGAAGATATCAGTGGGCAGCACGGTAGCACAGTAGTTAGCACTGCTGCCTCACAGCGCCAGAGACCCAGGTTCAATTCCTGCCTCAGGCGACTGACTGGAGTTTGCACATTCTCCCCGTGTCTGCATGGGTTTCCTCCGGGTGTTCTGGTTTCCTCCCACAGTCAAAAAATGTGCAGATTAGGTGAATTGGCCATGCTAAATTGCCCGTAGTGTTAGGCGAAGGGGTAAATGTGGGGGAATGGATCTGGGTGGGTTGCGCTTCGGCGGGTCGGTGTGGACTTGTTGGGCTGAAGGGCTTGTTTCCACACTGTAAGTAATCTAATCTAATCTAACATCGGCTAATGTCCCAGCTATTTCTTCCCTTGCCTCTCAGAGTAACCTGTGATAGATCCCGTCTGGCCCTGGGAACTTGTCTACCTTAATGCACTTTAGGATACCCACACTTCCTCCTTCAATATATTGACATTCTCCATTGTATTCACACACTCCTCCCTGACCTGAACATCGGTCATGACCTTCTCTTTGGTGAATACCGATACCAAGTACACATTAAGGATTTCTCCCACTTTGTGCGGCTCCATGCGTAACTTTCATCCTTAATCCTTGTGTAGGATGATTTTGTCCCTTGCTACCCTCTTTCTTCTAATATCTGCATAAAAAGCTTTGGGATTTTCCTTGACCCCGTTTACTAAAGGCCCCTTTTAGCTTTCTTAATTCTGCATTTTAAGTTCCTTCCCTAATTTCTCTATACTCCTCAAGGGCTTCTTCAGTTTGTAGCTGCCTAGAACAATCATCTGCTTCCTATTTCCTTTTGACTAAGCTTACAATTTTCCTTCTCATCCATAGTTCCTGAATCCCTCCATTCCTATCCTTCATTTTTGCAAAGACATACATGTCCTGCACTTTAATCAACTGGTCTTTAAAAATCCCCCGCATTATCTCCAGATGTTATCAGCAGTTTCTTTAAGACTCCAATACTAAGGAATATTTTAACTTATTCACTACATGCTCAAGCATAAGTGTCACGCTTTTGGAAGTGTTCATGACCTGAATATGTTCTCCTGTCAGTAAAGATCAGTGTGTGGGACTGTACCCCATTGAGAGTCAGTGTGTGAGATACTGTATCCCAGTGAGAGTCAGTTTGTGTGGGACTGTACCTCAGTGAGAATCAGTATGTGTGGGACTGTACCCCAGTAAGAGTCAGTGTGTGTGTGTGGGACTTTACCCCAGTGAGAGTCAGTGTGTGTGTGGGACTGTGTCCCAATGAGAGTCAGTGTGTGTGTGGGACTGTACCCCAGTGAGAACCAGTGTGTGTGGGATTGTACCTCAGTCAGAATTCTTGTGTGGGACTGTACCCCAGCGAGAGTCAATGTGTGTGTGGGACTGTACCCCAATGAGAGTCAGTGTGTGTGTGTGGGACTGTACCCCAGTGAGAGTCAGTGTGTGTGTGGGACTTTACCCCAGTGAGAGTCAGTGCGTGTGTGTGGGACTGTACCCCAGTGAGAGTCAGTGTGTGTGTGGGACTGTATCCCAATGAGAGTCAGTGTGTGTGTGTGGGACTGTACCCCAGTGAGAGTCAGTGTGTGTGTGGGACTTTACCCCAGTGAGAGTCAGTGCGTGTGTGGGACTGTACCCCAGTGAGAGTCACTGTGTGTGTGTGGGACTGTACCCCAGTGAGAGTCAGTGCGTGTGTGGGACTGTACCCCAGTGAGAGTCAGTGCGTGTGTGGGACTGTACCCCGTGAGAGTCAGTGCGTGTGTGGGACTGTACCCCAGTGAGAGTCAGTGTGTGTGTGGGACTGTACCCCAGTGAGAGTCAGTGCGTGTGTGGGACTGTACCCCAGTGAGAGTCAGTGTGTGTGTGTGGGACTTTACCCCAGTGAGAGTCAGTGTGTGTGTGTGGGACTGTACCCCAGTGAGAGTCAGTGCGTGTGTGGGACTGTATCCCAGTGAGAGTCAGTGTGTTTGTGGGACTGTATCCCAGTGAGAGTCAGTGTGTGTGTGTGGGACTTTACCCCAGTGAGAGTCAGTGTGTGTGTGTGGGACTGTACCCCAGTGAGAGTCAGTGCGTGTGTGGGACTGTATCCCAATGAGAGTCAGTGTGTGTGTGTGGGACTTTACCCCAGTGAGAGTCAGTGTGTGTGGGACTGTACCCCAGTAAGAGTCAGTGTGTGTGTGGGACTGTGTCCCAATGAGAGTCAGTGTGTGTGTGTGGGACTGTACCCCAGTGAGAACCAGTGTGTGTGGGATTGTACCTCAGTCAGAATTCTTGTGTGGGACTGTACCCCAGCGAGAGTCAATGTGTGTGTGGGACTGTACCCCAATGAGAGTCACTGTGTGTGTGTGGGAATGTACCCCAGTGAGAGTCAGTGCGTGTGTGGGACTGTACCCCAGTGAGAGTCACTGTGTGTGTGTGGGAATGTACCCCAGTGAGAGTCAGTGCGTGTGTGGGACTGTACCCCAGTGAGAGTCAGTGTGTGTGTGGGACTGTACCCCAGTGAGAGTCAGTGCGTATGTGGGACTGTACCCCAGTGAGAGTCAGTGTGTGTGTGTGGGACTTTACCCCAGTGAGAGTCAGTGTGTGTGTGTGGGACTGTACCCCAGTGAGAGTCAGTGCGTGTGTGGGACTGTATCCCAGTGAGAGTAAGTGTGTTTGTGGGACTGTATCCCAGTGAGAGTCAGTGTGTGTGTGTGGGACTTTACCCCAGTGAGAGTGAGAGTCAGTGCGTGTGTGGGACTGTATCCCAATGAGAGTCAGTGTGTGTGTGTGTGGGACTGTACCCCAGTGAGAGTCAGTGCGTGTGTGGGACTGTACCCCAGTGAGAATCAGTGTGTGTGTGGGACTGTACCCCAGTGAGAGTCAGTGTGTGTGTGGGACTGTACCCCAGTGAGAGTCAGTGCGTGTGTGGGACTGTGTCCCAATGAGAGTCAGTGTGTGTGTGGGACTGTACCCCAGTGAGAACCAGTGTGTGTGGGATTGTACCTCAGTCAGAATTCTTGTGTGGGACTGTACCCCAGTGAGAGTCAGTGTGTGTGTGGGACTGTACCCCAATGAGAGTCAGTGTGGGACTGTACCCCAGTGAGAATGAGTGTGTGTGTGGGACTGTACCCCAGTGAGAACCAGTGTGTGTGGGATTGTACCTCAGTCAGAATTCTTGTGTGGGACTGTACCCCAGTGAGAGTCAGTGCGTGTGTGGGACTGTACCCCAGTGAGAGTCAGTGTGTGTGTGGGACTGTACCCCAGTGAGAGTCAGTGTGTGTGTGGGACTGTACCCCAGTGAGAGTCAGTGTGTGTGTGTGGGACTGTACCCCAGTGAGAGTCAGTGTGTGTGTGGGACTGTACCCCAGTGAGAGTCAGTGTGTGTGTGGGACTGTACCCCAGTGAGAGTCAGTGCGTGTGTGGGACTGTACCCCAGTGAGAGTCAGTGCGTGTGTGGGACTGTACCCCAGTGAGAGTCAGTGTGAGGTGAACTGCAGATTTTACCTTAATATCTCCTGACAAAGTGGAGAACTCACCTGCAAACAACGTGGTTTCTTCTTTTTGTCTGATGTATCTGTTTTTCCTTGTTCTCAGGTGATTCGGCAGCCAAAGCCGGTGGTAGTGGCAGTGGGTGCAGCAGTCCAGGTACCCCTGGGACTCCCAGCAGTCGCTCCCGTACACCTTCCCAGCCCTCTACTGGAGCGGCAAAAGAAGTGAAGAAAGTGGCAATTGTTCGTACGCCTCCTAAATCACCAGCAGCTTCCAAAGTACGTGCAGCCCCTGTTACTGTGCCCATGCCCGATCTGAAGAATGTTAGATCCAAAATTGGATCAACAGACAACATTAAGCACTCACCCGGTGGTGGCAAGGTAACTTTCCCATTCATTTCTCATCCCATTCTTTCCACTTTGGTCGCACATCTAGCCAAATCCCCTGCAGCTGTTCCATGGACTGGCCAGAGAAATGCATCAAAACCTGTCAGCAATTCGAGTCAGACAAACTCTGTGTTATTCTTTAGGGAATAATATTACAAGGCAGTGAAGTTCTGTTTAAATTATACAAAGTCAGTCTTACATCCATGGTTCCTGAATCCCTCCATTCCTAGCCTTCATTTTTGCAAGAACATACTTTAATCAACTGGTCTTTAAAAATCCCCCACATTATCTCCAGATGTTAGAGCACTGTACAAACCTCTGTTTTCCAGAATAATAATAAGAGTAAGGAAGATGATTGGATTGGATGTTTCCCCTTGTGAGGCTATCTAGGCGAAGTGGTAACAGCTTTAAAACAGAGATGAGGAGAGATTCCTTTTCTCTATGGATCGTGGATTTGTGGAATTCACTGCCCCAGAGTGCAGTAGATGCTGGGACATTGAGTAAATTGAAGGAGCACATCGACAGATTTTTATTTAGTAACAGGTTGAAGGATTATAGGCAGGCGTTGAGGCCCAGATGAGATCAGCCATGATCGTATTGAATGGTATAATAGAGTACAGGGGTAATAATTGCCTACATCTGGTCCTAGTTCTTATGTTCTCACATCAAGGCATTTGAGAATGTACAAGAAGGCTTTTCAAAATTATAACAAGGGGCTAAACACATCAGGAAAGTATCAGCAAAATGGCACTGTCTACTCAGAGAAAACTGAACGGAAATGCAATATCCTATGAAGCTGCTCCAACATTCATTAAGATTATGGCTGATCTGGCTCGTGGGTGTGGTCTCAGCTCCTGTCTGAACTCCAGAATCCTCAGCTCCTTTGTCTGTCAAACATCCATCAAACTCAGTCTTCAATAAATTGGAAGACTCAGTCTCCACTGTTCTCTGTGAAAAAGACTTCCACAATTCTGGCAGCCTTCTGGGAGAGAAAGAAAATCTTCTCATCTCCATCTTAAAAAGGGAGACCCTGTATTCTTAAATGATATCCCCTCATTCTAATTTATTCCCTGCTCCTGGAAAGGAACATGCTATTGTTATACACCCTGTCAAATCTGCACAGGATCTTATATGTTTCAATAATATAACCTCTCACTGTTCGAAACTCCAATAGGCTTAACCTGTTCAACCTTTCTTCATAACACAAATGAGTTAAGTGAACCATCTCCCAGATTGTAATTGGAGCATCCAATCTGCACATAGTATTCAAGTTGTGATCTCACCAAGACTCTGTACAGCTGCAGCTTCCCTTTTATGTCCCAATGCCATTGCAAAAACACCATTCCATTTGTCTCCCTAATCACTTGCTGTAGCTGCAAAATCACTCTTTGTGATTTGGGGGCCATTGAGTGGGAATGCCAGAGAGGGTTTAGAATGAGACACTCAGCTATGATGTGGTACGTTTAGTCTGCGTTTTGCTGGTTTTTACTGTTGGAAATGTCTGGTCAGAAAGGACAAAGCGATCTGCAGTGGTTAGCTAGGACTCAGATATCAGGCTGTGGATAGAGGATGGACCAGTGAGTAACATGACAGAGTGAGACTCCCAGAGGGAAATCCAGGGAAAAAAACAATCTGACCTGTAAATGAACATACCAGTTGTACTGGTGTACCATGTTGAAACTTTTTTTTCCTCTTTATTCATTCAAGGGATGAGGGTGTCGCTGGCTATTCAAACCTGGGTTCCAGGACATTATGTGGGTCTCTGGACTAACAGTCCAGCGATAATACCAGTAGGCTATCACCTCCCCCTATGAGAAAAGCGGGACCAGAACGTCTCAATTGCCAGATATTTTGACTGTTCGAGGCAAACAGTGCATGCAGAACCCATCAAATAATCGTGCAAGTCTACTTCCAGACATAATATATGACAGTACAAGAAGTCTGCACCACAGATCAGACACAAAGCATGGATGAGTGCAGGGATGCCAACTCTCCAGGATACACTGGAGTCTCTTGGTAGACCATTTAGGACAGAGATGAGGAGAAACTTCTTCACCCAGAGAGTGATGGCTGTGTGGAATGCTCTGCCCCAGAGGGCAGTGGAGGCCCAGTCTCTGGATTCATTTAAGAAAGAGTTGGATAGAGCTCTCAATGATAGTGGAATCAAGGGTTATGGAGATAAGGCAGGAACAGGATACTGATTAAGGATGATCAGCCATGATCATATTGATTGGTGGTGCAGGCTCGAAGGGCAGAATGGCCTACTCCTGCACCTATTGTCTATTGTCTCATAGAGCTTAAGAACCAGGAGCAGGAGCAGGAGTAGGTAGTCTGGCCTGTCCAGCCTGCTCCACTATTCAATAATATCAGGGCTGACCTTTTCATGGCCTCAGTTCTATTTACCTGCCTGCTCATCATAATCCTTAATTCCTTTACTGTTCAAAATCAAAATCTCTCAATCTTTGCCTTAAAAACCTCTTATTTACTGAAAACTGGCAAAAAAAAAACTCAAAGTGAGCTCAAAAACCATAAAAGTACTCCCTTAAAAATTGATACTTTTCTTGTCTAACAGTATGAAAGATTGGAGATGGAGTAGTTGGCGTAGGATTGAAATCGCTAGGAATGTGCCAAATGGAAGTTGGTGACCTGACCTTGGTGTGTGAGGAAAACACAGACCAGGCTTCCCAAATTAATTGTTCCACATCACAGAGATGCCTGGGAATGAATCTCTTGCTTGCGATGTTTGTGACCCTTCTTCTGAACAATTTGTTGCAGGTACAAATTATACACAAGAAGGAAGATTACAGCAGTGTGCAGTCTAAGTGTGGGTCCAAGGAAAAGATCAAACATGTTCCAGGAGGAGGCAATGTAAGTACAGAAATAAATAGTGAGAGCCATTTCAGTGTTGTAAACTAATTACAGTCACTTAGCATGCAGAGTACCCCCATATCTCAGTGTGAGTCTCCCTCCCTCCCCTCCATGTCCCAGTGTGATACCACCTCCCCGTATCCCAGTGTGACACTCCCCCTCCCAGTGTCCCAGTGTGACACTCCCCCAACTCTGCATTTGACACTCCTCCCCCTCCCAATGTCCCAGTGTGACACTCCCCCCCACGCTCCCCATGTCCCAGTTTGACAATCCTCCCCGTCACCGTGTCACAGTGTGGAACTCCCACCACCCCCCGTGTCCCATTGTGACACTTCCCCTCCCATGTTGCAGTGTTATACTCCCGCTCCCCGTGTCCCAGTGTGACACTCGCCCCGTGTCCCAGTGTGACACTTCCCCCTGTGTCCCCGTGTGACACTCGCCCCGTGTCCCAGTGTGACACTCCCCCCGTGTCCCAGTGTGACACTTCCCCCTATGTCCCCATGTGACACTCCCCCCCGTGTCCCAGTGTGACACTCCCCCCCGTGTCCCAGTGTGACACTTCCCCCTATGTCCCAGTGTGACACTTCCCCCTATGTCCCCATGTGACACTCCCCCCCGTGTCCCAGTGTGACACTCCCCCCCGTGTCTCAGTGTGACACTTCCCCCTATGTCCCCGTGTGACACTCCCCCTGTGTCCCAGTGTGACACTCCCCCCGTGTCCCAGTGTGACACTTCCCCCTAGGTCCCCATGTGACACTCCCCCCCGTGTCCCAGTGTGACACTTCCCCCCGTGTCCCCGTGTGACACTTCCCCCTTTGTCCCCGTGTGACACTTCGCCCTATGTCCCCGTGTGACACTCCCCCCGTGTCCCCGTGTGACACTTCCCCCTATGTCCCCGTGTGACACTTCCCCCTATGTCCCCGTGTGACACTTCCCCCTATGTCCCCGTGTGACACTTCCCCCTATGTCCCCGCGTGACACTTCCCCCGTGTCCCAGTGTGACACTTCCCCCTATGTCCCAGTGTGACACTTCCCCCCGTGTCCCCGTGTGACACTTCCCCCCGTGTCCCCGTGTGACACTTCCCCCTATGTCCCCATGTGACACTCCCCCCCCCGTGTCCCCGTGTGACACTTCCCCCTATGTCCCCGCGTGACACTTCCCCCGTGTCCCAGTGTGACACTTCCCCCCTATGTCCCAGTATGACACTTCCCCCTATGTCCCCGTGTGACACTTCCCCCTTTGTCCCAGTATGACACTCCCCCCGTGTCCCAGTGTGACACTTCCCCCGTGTCCCAGTGTGACACTCCCCCCGTGTCCCAGTGTGACACTCCCCCCCGTGTCCCAGTGTGACACTTCCCCCGTGTGCCAGTGTGACACTCCCCCCGTGTCCCCGTGTTACACTCCCCCCGTGTCCCCGTGTTACACTCCCCCCGTGTCCCCGTGTGACACTCCCCCCGTGTCCCCGTGTGACACTCCCCCCGTGTCCCAGTGTGACACTCCCCCCGTGTCCCAGTGTGACACTCCCCACCGTGTCCCAGTGTGACACTTCCCCCGTGTCCCCGTGTGACACTCCCCCCGTGTCCCCGTGTGACACTCCCCCCGTGTCCCCGTGTGACACTCCCCCCGTGTCCCCGTGTGACACTCCCCACCGTGTCCCAGTGTGACACTTCCCCCGTGTGCCAGTGTGACACTCCCCCCGTGTGCCAGTGTGACACTCCCCCCGTGTCCCCGTGTTACACTCCCCCCGTGTCCCCGTGTGACACTCCCCCCGTGTCTCCGTGTGACACTTCCCCCGTGTCCCAGTGTGACACTCCCCCCGTGTCCCAGTGTGACACTTCCCCCTTTGTCCCCATGTGACACTTCCCCCTATGTCCCCGTGTGATACTCCCCCCGTGTCCCAGTGTGATACTCCCCCCGTGTCCCATTGTGATACTCCCACCGTGTCCCAGTGTGACACTCCCCACCGTGTCCCAGTATGACACTCCCCACCGTGTCCCAGTATGACACTCCCCACCGTGTCCCAGTATGACACTCCCCCCGTGTCCCAGTATGACACTCCCCCCGTGTCCCCGTGTGACACTCCCCCCGTGTCCCCGTGTGACACTCCCCCCGTGTCCCAGTGTGACACTCCCCCCATGTCCCAGTGTGACACTCCCCCCATGTCCCAGTGTGACACTCCCCCCGTGGCCAAGTGTGACACTCCCCCCGTGTGCCAGTGTGACACTTCCCCCTATGTCCCCGTGTGACACTCCCCCCATGTCCCAGTGTGACACTCCCCCCGTGTCCCAGTGTGACACTCCCCCCTATGTCCCCGTGTGACACTCCCGCCGTGTCCCAGTGTTACACTTACCCCTTTGTCGCCGTGTGACACTTCCCCCCTTTGTCCCCGTGTGACACTTCCCCCTTTGTCCCAGTGTGACACTCCCCACCCTGTCCCAGTGTGACACTCCCCCCGGGTCCCAGTGTGACACTTCCCCCGTGTCCCAGTGTGACACTTCCCCCTATGTCCCCGTGTGACACTTCCCCCTATGTCCCCGTGTGACACTCCCCCCGTGTCCCAGTGTGACACTCCCCCCGTGTCCCAGTGTGACACTTTCCCCATGTCCCAGTGTGACACTCCCCCCGTGTCCCAGTGTGACACTCCCCCCGTGTCCCAGTGTGACCCTCCCCCCGTGTCCCAGTGTGACACTTCCAGCTTTGTCCCAGTGTGACACTTCCCCCTATGTCCCAGTGTGACACTCCCCCCGTGTCCCAGTATGACACTTCCCCCTATGTCCCAGTGTGACATTCCCCCGTGTCCCAGTGTGACACTTCCCCCTTTGTCCCAGTGTGACACTTCCCCCTTGTCCCAGTGTGACACTCCCCCACTTTGTCCCCGTGTGACACTCCCCCCGTGTCCCAGTGAGATACTTCTCCCTTTGTCCCCGTGTGACACTTCCCCCTTTGTCCCCGTGTGACACTCCCCCCGTGTCCCAGTGTGACACTTCCCCCTTTGTCCCAGTGTGACACTCCCCCCCTTTGTCCCAGTGTGACACTCCCCCCGTGTCCCAGTGTGACACTCCCCCCGTGTCCCAGTGTGACACTCCCCCCGTGTCCCAGTGTGACACTCCCCCGTGTCCCAGTGTGACACGTCCCCCCTATGTCCCAGTGTGACACTTCCCCCTTTGTCCCAGTGTGACACTCCCCCCGTGTCCTAGTGTGACACTTCCCCCTTTGTCCCAGTGTGACACTCCCCCCGTGTCCCATTGTGACGCTCCCCCGTGTCCCAGTGTGACACTCCCCCGTGTCCCAGTGTGACACTCCCCCCGTGTCCCAGTGTGACACTCCCCACGTGTCCTAGTGTGACACTCCCCACGTGTCCCCGTGTGTCACTCACCCCGTGTCCCAGTGTGACACTTCCCCCTTTGTCGCCGTGTGACACTTCCCCCATTTGTCCCCGTGTGACACTTCCCCCTTTGTCCCAGTGTGACACTCCCCGCCCTGTCCCAGTGTGACACTCCCCCCGGGTCCCAGTGTGACACTTCCCCCGTGTCCCAGTGTGACACTTCCCCCTATGTCCCCGTGTGACACTTCCCCCTATGTCCCCATGTGACACTCCCTCCGTGTCCCAGTGTGACACTCCCCCCGTGTCCCAGTGTGACACTTCCCCCATGTCCCAGTGTGACACTCCCCCCGTGTCCCAGTGTGACACTCCCCCCGTGTCCCAGTGTGACCCTCCCCCCGTGTCCCAGTGTGACACTTCCAGCTTTGTCCCAGTGTGACACTTCCCCCTATGTCCCAGTGTGACACTCCCCCCGTGTCCCAGTATGACACTTCCCCCTATGTCCCAGTGTGACATTCCCCCGTGTCCCAGTGTGACACTTCCCCCTTTGTCCCCGTGTGACACTTCCCCCTTTGTCCCCGTGTGACACTTCCCCCTTTGTCCCCGTGTGACACTCCCCCCGTGTCCCAGTGTGACACTTCCCCCTTTGTCCCAGTGTGACACTTCCCCCTTTGTCCCAGTGTGACACTACCCCCCGTGTGCCAGTGTGACACTTCCCCCGTGTCCCAGTGTGAAACTGCCCCCGTGTCCCACTGTGTCACATCCCCCTATGTCCCCGTGTGACACATCCCCCTATGTCCCCGTGTGACACTCCTCCCGTGTCCCAGTGTGACACTCCCCCCGTGTCCCAGTGTGACACTCCCCCCATGTCCCAGTGTGACACTCCCCCCATGTCCCAGTGTGACACTCCCCCCGTGTCCCAGTGTGACCCTCCCCCCGTGTCCCAGTGTGACACTTCCAGCTTTGTCCCAGTGTGACACATCCCCCTATGTCCCAGTGTGACACTCCCCCCGTGTCCCAGTGTGACACTTCCCCCTTTGTCCCAGTGTGACACTTCCCCCTTGTCCCAGTGTGACACTCCCCCCCTTTGTCCCCGTGTGACACTCCCCCCGTGTCCCAGTGAGATACTTCCCCCTTTGTCCCCGTGTGATACTCCCCCCGTGTCCCAGTGTGACACTTCCCCCGTGTCCCAGTGTGACACTCCCCCCCTTTGTCCCAGTGTGACACTCCCCCCGTGTCCCAGTGTGACACTCCCCCCGTGTCTCAGTGTGACACTCCCCCTGTGTCCCAGTGTGACACTCCCCCGTGTCCCAGTGTGACACTTCCCCCCTATGTCCCAGTGTGACACTTCCCCCTTTGTCCCAGTGTGACACTCCCCCCGTGTCCTAGTGTGACACTTCCCCCTTTGTCCCAGTGTGACACTCCCCCCGTGTCACAGTGTGACGCTCCCCCGTGTCCCAGTGTGACACTCCCCCGTGTCCCAGTGTGACACTCCCCCCGTGTCCCAGTGTGACACTTCCCCCCCCCATGTCCCCGTTTGACACTTCCCCCCTATGTCCCCGTTTGACACTTCCCCCCTATGTCCCAGTGTGACACTTCCCCCTTTGTCCCAGTGTGACACTCCCCCCCCCCCGTGTCCTAGTGTGACACTCCCCCCGTGTCCCAGTGTGACACTCCCCCCGTGTCCCAGTGTGACACTTCCCCCTTTGTCCCAGTGTGACACTTCCCCCTTTGTCCCAGTGTGACACTCCCCCCCGTGTCCCAGTGTGACACTTCCCCCGTGTCCCAGTGTGACACTTCCCCCGTGTCCCAGTGTGAAACTGCCCCCGTGTCCCACTGTGTCACATCCCCCTATGTCCCCGTGTGACACATCCCCCTATGTCCCCGTGTGACACTCCTCCCGTGTCCCAGTGTGACACTCCCCCCGTGTCCCAGTGTGACACTCCCCCCATGTCCCAGTGTGACACTCCCCCCATGTCCCAGTGTGACACTCCCCCCGTGTCCCAGTGTGACCCTCCCCCCGTGTCCCAGTGTGACACTTCCAGCTTTGTCCCAGTGTGACACTTCCCCCTATGTCCCAGTGTGACACTCCCCCCGTGTCCCAGTATGACACTTCCCCCTATGTCCCAGTGTGACATTCCCCCGTGTCCCAGTGTGACACTTCCCCCTTTGTCCCAGTGTGACACTTCCCCCTTGTCCCAGTGTGACACTCCCCCCCTTTGTCCCCGTGTGACACTCCCCCCGTGTCCCAGTGAGATACTTCCCCCTTTGTCCCCGTGTGACACTTCCCCCTTTGTCCCCGTGTGACACTCCCCCCGTGTCCCAGTGTGACACTTCCCCCGTGTCCCAGTGTGACACTCCCCCCCTTTGTCCCAGTGTGACACTCCCCCCGTGTCCCAGTGTGACACTCCCCCCGTGTCCCAGTGTGACACTCCCCCGTGTCCCAGTGTGACACTTCCCCCCTATGTCCCAGTGTGACACTTCCCCCTTTGTCCCAGTGTGACACTCCCCCCGTGTCCTAGTGTGACACTTCCCCCTTTGTCCCAGTGTGACACTCCCCCCGTGTCACAGTGTGACGCTCCCCCGTGTCCCAGTGTGACACTCCCCCGTGTCCCAGTGTGACACTCCCCCCGTGTCCCAGTGTGACACTCCCCACGTGTCCTAGTGTGACACTCCCCACGTGTCCCAGTGTGACACTCCCCCCCGTGTCCCAGTGTGATACTCCCCCGTGTCCCAGTGTGACACTTCCCCCCCCCATGTCCCCGTTTGACACTTCCCCCCTATGTCCCCGTTTGACACTTCCCCCCCCCCCCCGTGTCCTAGTGTGACACTCCCCCCGTGTCCCAGTGGGACCTCCCCCCGTGTCACAGTGTGACACTTCCCCCTTTGTCCCAGTGTGACACTCCCCCCCGTGTCCCAGTGTGACACTTCCCCCGTGTCCCAGTGTGACACTTCCCCCGTGTCCCAGTGTGACACTTCCCCCGTGTCCCAGTGTGACACTCCCCCCGTGTCCCACTGTGTCACATTCCCCTATGTCCCCGTGTGACACATCCCCCTATGTCCCCGTGTGACACTTCCCCCTTTGTCCCCGTGTGACACTCCCCCCTTTGTCCCCGTGTGACACTCCCCCCTTTGTCCCAGAGTGACACTCCCCCCTTGTCCCAGTGTGACACTTCCCCCTATGTCCCAGTGTGACACTTTCCCCGTGTCCCAGTGGGACCTCCCCCCGTGTCACAGTGTGACACTCCCCCGTGTCCCAGTGTGACACTCCCCCGTGTCCCAGTGTGACACTTCCCCCTATATCCCAGTGTGACACTTTCCCCGTGTCCCAGTGGGACCTCCCCCCGTGTCCCTGTGTGACACTTCCCCCCTTTGTCCCCTTGTCCCAGTGTGACACTTCCCCCTATATCCCAGTGTGACACTTTCCCCGTGTCCCAGTGGGACCTCCCCCCTTTGTCGCCGTGTGACACTTCCCCCCTTTGTCCCCGTGTGACACTTCCCCCTTTGTCCCAGTGTGACACTTCCCCCGTATCCCAGTGTGACACTCCCCCCCCCCATGTCCCAGTGTGACACTCCCCCCCATGTCCCAGTGTAACACTCCCCCCCCCCCCGTGTCCCAGTGTGACACTCCCCCCGTGTCCAAGTGTGACACTCCCCCCGTGTCCCAGTGTGACACTTCCCCCTATGTCCCCGTGTGACACTCCCCCCTATGTCCCCGTGTGACACTTCCCCCGTGTCCCCGTGTGACACTTCCCACTATGTCCCCGTGTGACACTTCCCCCGTGTTCCAGTGTGACACTTCCCCCGTGTCCCAGTGTGACACTCCCCCCTATGTCCCCGTGTGACACTCCCCCCTATGTCCCCGTGTGACACACCCCCTGTGTCCCAGTGTGACACTTCCCCCTTTGTCCCCGTGTGACACTTCCCCCTTTGTCCCCGTGTGACACTTCCCCCTTTGTCCCAGTGTGACACTCCCCCCGTGTCCCAGTGTGACACTCGCCCCGTGTCCCAGTGTGACACTTCCCCCTATGTCCCCATGTGACACTCCCCCCCGTGTCCCAGTGTGACACTTCCCCCCGTGTCCCAGTGTGACACTTCCCCCATGTCCCCATGTGACGCTTCCCCCCCGTGTCCCAGTGTGACACTCCCCCGTGTCCCAGTGTGACACTCCCCCCGTGTCCCAGTGTGACACTCCCCCCGTGTCCCAGTGTGACACTCCCCCCGTGTCCCAGTGTGACACTCCCCCCGTGTCCCCGTGTGACACTCCCCCCGTGTCCCCGTGTGACACTCCCCCCGTGTCCCCGTGTGACACTCCCCCCGTGTCCCCGTGTGACACTCCCCCCGTGTCCCCGTGTGACACTTCCCCCCGTGTCCCAGTGTGACACTTCCCCCTATGTCCCCATGTGACACTCCCCCCCGTGTCCCAGTGTGACACTTCCCCCCGTGTCCCAGTGTGACACTTCCCCCATGTCCCCATGTGACGCTTCCCCCCCGTGTCCCAGTGTGACACTCCCCCGTGTCCCAGTGTGACACTCCCCCCGTGTCCCAGTGTGACACTCCCCCCGTGTCCCAGTGTGACACTCCCCCCGTGTCCCCGTGTGACACTCCCCCCGTGTCCCCGTGTGACACTCCCCCCGTGTCCCCGTGTGACACTCCCCCCGTGTCCCCGTGTGACACTTCCCCCGTGTCCCAGTGTGACACTCCCCCCGTGTCCCAGTGTGACACTCCCCCCCCGTGTCCCAGTGTGACACTTCCCCCGTGTCCCAGTGTGACACTCCCCCCGTGTCCCAGTGTGACACTCCCCCCGTGTCCCAGTGTGACACTTCCCCCTTTGTCCCCATGTGACACTTCCCCCTATGTCCCCGTGTGATACTCCCCCCGTGTCCCCGTGCGACACTCCCCCCGTGTCCCAGTGTGACACTCCCCCCGTGTCCAAGTGTGACACTCCCCCCGTGTCCCAGTGTGACACTTCCCCCTATGTCCCCGTGTGACACTTCCCCCGTGTCCCCGTGTGACACTTCCCACTATGTCCCCGTGTGACACTTCCCCCGTGTCCCAGTGTGACACTCCCCCCTATGTCCCCGTGTGACACTCCCCCCGTGTCCCAGTGTGACACTCCCCCCGTGTCCCCGTGTGACACTCCCCCCTATGTCCCCGTGTGACACTCCCCCCGTGTCCCAGTGTGACACTTCCCCCTATGTCCCCATGTGACACTCCCCCCGTGTCCCAGTGTGACACTCCCCACCCTGTCCCAGTGTGACACTCCCCCCGTGTCCCAGTGTGACACTCCCCCGTGTCCCAGTGTGACACTTTTCCCTATGTCCCCGTGTGACACTCCCCCCGTGTCCCCGTGTGACACTCCCCCCGTGTCCCCGTGTGACACTCCCCCCGTGTCCCAGTGTGACACTCCCCCCCCCCTTTGTCGCCGTGTGACACTTCCCCCCTTTGTCCCCGTGTGACACTTCCCCCTTTGTCCCAGTGTGACACTCCCCACCCTGTCCCAGTGTGACACTCCCCCCGGGTCCCAGTGTGACACTCCCCACCCTGTCCCAGTGTGACACTCCCCCCGGGTCCCAGTGTGACACTCCCCACCCTGTCCCAGTGTGACACTCCCCCCGGGTCCCAGTGTGACACTTCCCCCGTGTCCCAGTGTGACACTTCCCCCTATGTCCCCATGTAACACTTCCCCCTATGTCCCCGTGTGACACTCCCCCCGTGTCCCAGTGTGACACTCCCCCCGTGTCCCAGTGTGACACTCCCCCCGTGTCCCAGTGTGACACTCCCCCCGTGTCCCAATGTGACACTTCCAGCTTTGTCCCAGTGTGACACTTCCCCCTATGTCCCAGTGTGACACTCCCCCCGTGTCCCAGTGAGATACTTCCCCCTTTGTCCCCGTGTGACACTTCCCCCTTTGTCCCCGTGTGACACTCCCCCCGTGTCCCAGTGTGACACTTTCTCCGTGTCCCAGTGTGACACTCCCCCCCTTTGTCCCAGTGTGACACTCCCCCCGTGTCCCAGTGAGATACTTCCCCCTTTGTCCCCGTGTGACACTTCCCCCTTTGTCCCCGTGTGACACTCCCCCCCGTGTCCCAGTGTGACACTCCCCCCGTGTCCCCGTGTGACACTTCATCCTTTGTCCCCGTGTGACACTCCCCCCGTGTCCCAGTGAGATACTTCCCCCTTTGTCCCCGTGTGACACTTCCCCCTTTGTCCCCGTGTGACACTCCCCCCGTGTCCCAGTGTGACACTTCCCCCGTGTCCCAGTGTGACACTCCCCCCCTTTGTCCCAGTGTGACACTCCCCCCGTGTCCCAGTGTGACACTCCCCCCGTGTCCCAGTGTGACACTCCCCCGTGTCCCAGTGTGACACTTCCCCCCTATGTCCCAGTGTGACACTTCCCCCTTTGTCCCAGTGTGACACTCCCCCCGTGTCCTAGTGTGACACTTCCCCCTTTGTCCCAGTGTGACACTCCCCCCGTGTCCCAGTGTGACGCTCCCCCGTGTCCCAGTGTGACGCTCCCCCCTTTGTCCCAGTGTGACACTCCCCCGTGTCCCAGTGTGACACTCCCCCCGTGTCCCAGTGTGACACTCCCCACGTGTCCCAGTGTGACACTCCCCACGTGTCCTAGTGTGACACTCCCCACGTGTCCCAGTGTGACACTCCCCCCCGTGTCCCAGTGTGATACTCCCCACGTGTCCCAGTGGTTCACTCCCCCCGTGTCCCAGTGTGATACTCCCCCGTGTCCCAGTGTGACACTTCCCCTCCCATGTCCCCGTTTGACACTTCCCCCCATGTCCCCGTTTGACACTTCCCCCCTATGTCCCAGTGTGACACTTCCCCCCTATGTCCCAGTGTGACACTTCCCCCTTTGTCCCAGTGTGACACTCCCAACCCCCGTGTCCTAGTGTGACACTCCCCCCGTGTCCCAGTGTGACACTCCCCCCGTGTCCCAGTGTGACACTTCCCCCTTTGTCCCAGTGTGACACTTCCCCCTTTGTCCCAGTGTGACACTCCCCCCCGTGTCCCAGTGTGACACTTCCCCCGTGTCCCAGTGTGACACTTCCCCCGTGTCCCAGTGTGACACTTCCCCCGTGTCCCAGTGTGACACTCCCCCCGTGTCCCACTGTGTCACATCCCCCTATGTCCCCGTGTGACACATCCCCCTATGTCCCCGTGTGACACTTCCCCCTTTGTCCCCGTGTGACACTTCCCCCTTTGTCCCCGTGTGACACTCCCCCCTTTGTCCCCGTGTGACACTCCCCCCTTGTCCCAGTGTGACACTCCCCCCTTGTCCCAGTGTGACACTTCCCCCTATATCCCAGTGTGACACTTTCCCCGTGTCCCAGTGGGACCTCCCCCCGTGTCCCAGTGTGACACTCCCCCGTGTCCCAGTGTGACACTTCCCCCTATATCCCAGTGTGACACTTTCCCCGTGTCCCAGTGGGACCTCCCCCCGTGTCCCTGTGTGACACTTCCCCCGTGTCCCCGTGTGACACTTCCCCCTATGTCCCCGTGTGACACTCCCCCCGTGTCCCAGTGTGACACTCCCCCCGTGTCCCAGTGTGACACTTCCCCCGTGTCCCAGTGTGACACTCCCCCCGTGTCCCAGTGTGACACTCCCCACGTGTCCCAGTGTGACACTCCCCCCGTGTCCCAGTGTGACACTCCCCCCGTGTCCCAGTGTGACACTTCCAGCTTTGTCCCAGTGTGACACTTCCCCCTATGTCCCAGTGTGACACTCCCCCCGTGTCCCAGTATGACACTTCCCCCTATGTCCCAGTGTGACATTCCCCCGTGTCCCAGTGTGACACTTCCCCCTTTGTCCCAGTGTGACACTCCCAACCCCCGTGTCCTAGTGTGACACTCCCCCCGTGTCCCTGTGTGACACTTCCCCCGTGTCCCAGTGTGACACTCCCCCCCCCCATGTCCCAGTGTGACACTCCCCCCCCCCATGTCCCGGTGTAACACTCCCCCCCCCCCGTGTCCCAGTGTGACACTCCCCCCCGTGTCCAAGTGTGACACTCCCCCCGTGTCCCAGTGTGACACTTCCCCCGATGTCCCCGTGTGACACTTCCCCCCCCATGTCCCCGTTTGACACTTCCCCCCTATGTCCCCGTTTGACACTCCCCCCCGTGTCCCAGTGTGACACTTCCCCCTTTGTCCCAGTGTGACACTCCCAACCCCCGTGTCCTAGTGTGACACTCCCCCCGTGTCCCAGTGTGACACTCCCCCCGTGTCCCAGTGTGACACTTCCCCCTTTGTCCCAGTGTGACACTTCCCCCTTTGTCCCAGTGTGACACTCCCCCCCGTGTCCCAGTGTGACACTTCCCCCGTGTCCCAGTGTGACACTCCCCCCGTGTCCCACTGTGTCACATCCCCCTATGTCCCCGTGTGACACATCCCCCTATGTCCCCGTGTGACACTTCCCCCCTTGTCCCAGTGTGACACTCCCCCCTTGTCCCAGTGTGACACTCCCCCCTTGTCCCAGTGTGACACTTCCCCCGTGTCCCAGTGTGACACTCCCCCCGTGTCCCACTGTGTCACATCCCCCTATGTCCCCGTGTGACACATCCCCCTATGTCCCCGTGTGACACTTCCCCCTTTGTCCCCGTGTGACACTCCCTCCTTTGTCCCCGTGTGACACTCCCCCCTTGTCCCACTGTGTCACATCCCCCTATGTCCCAGTGTGACACTCCCCCCTTGTCCCAGTGTGACACTTCCCCCTATATCCCAGTGTGACACTTTCCCCGTGTCCCAGTGGGACCTCCCCCCGTGTCCCAGTGTGACACTCCCCCGTGTCCCAGTGTGACACTTCCCCCTATATCCCAGTGTGACACTTTCCCCGTGTCCCAGTGGGACCTCCCCCCGTGTCCCAGTGTGACACTCCCCCGTGTCCCAGTGTGACACTTCCCCCTATATCCCAGTGTGACACTTTCCCCGTGTCCCAGTGGGACCTCCCCCCGTGTCCCTGTGTGACACTTCCCCCGTGTCCCAGTGTGACACTCCCCCCCCCCATGTCCCAGTGTGACACTCCCCCCCCATGTCCCAGTGTAACACTCCCCCCCCCCCGTGTCCCAGTGTGACACTCCCCCCCGTGTCCAAGTGTGACACTCCCCCCGTGTCCCAGTGTGACACTTCCCCCTATGTCCCCGTGTGACACTCCCCCCTATGTCCGCGTGTGATACTTCCCCCGTGTCCCAGTGTGACACTTCCCCCGTGTCCCCGTGTGACACTTCCCACTATGTCCCCGTGTGACACTTCCCCCGTGTTCCAGTGTGTCACTTCCCCCGTGTCCCCGTGTGACACTCCCCCCTGTGTCCCCGTGTGACACTCCCCCCTATGTCCCCGTGTGACACTCTCCCCGTGTCCCAGTGTGACACTTCCCCCTTTGTCGCCGTGTGACACTTCCCCCCTTTGTCCCCGTGTGACACTTCCCCCCTTTGTCCCAGTGTGACACTTCCCCCTATGTCCCCGTGTGACACTCCCCCCGTGTCCCAGTGTGACACTTCCCCCGTGTGACACTCCCCCCGTGTCCCAGTGTGACACTTCCCCCTATGTCCCCGTGTGACACTCCCCCCGTGTCCCAGTGTGACACTTCCCCCGTGTCCCAGTGTGACACTTCCCCCTATGTCCCCGTGTGACACTCCCCCCGTGTCCCAGTGTGACACTTCCCCCGTGTCCCAGTGTGACACTTCCCCCGTGTCCCCGTGTGACACTCCCCCCGTGCCCAGTGTGACACTTCCCCCGTGTCCCCGTGTGACACTTCCCCCTATGTCCCCGTGTGACACTCCCCCCGTTTCCCAGTGTGACACTCCCTCCGTGTCCCAGTGTGACACTTCCCCCCCGTGTCCCAGTGTGACACTCCCCCCGTGTCCCAGTGTGACACTTCCCCCTTTGTCCCAGTGTGACACTTCCCCCTATGTCCCAGTGTGACACTCCCCCCGTGTCCCAGTGTAACACTCCCCCCGTGTCCCAGTGTGACACTCCCCCTATGACCCAGTGTGACACTCCCCCCGTGTCCCAGTGTGACACTTCCCCCTTTGTCCCAGTGTGACACTTCCCCCTTTGTCCCCGTGTGACACTTCCCCCTTTGTCCCCGTGTGACGCTCCCCCGTCTCCCAGTGTGACACTCCCCCCTTGTCCCAGTGAGACACTTCCCCCGTGTCCCAGTATGACACTTCCCCCTATGTCCCAGTGTGACATTCCCCCCGTGTCCCAGTGTGACACTTCCCCCTTTGTCCCAGTGTGACACTCCCCCCCGTGTCCCAGTGTGACACTTCCCCCATGTCCCAGTGTGACACTCCCCCCGTGTCCCAGTGTGACACTCCCCCCGTGTCCCAGTGAGATACTTCCCCCTTTGTCCCAGTGTGACACTCCCCCCATGTCCCAGTGTGACACTCCCCCCGTGTCCCAGTGTGACACTTCCCCCGTGTCCCAGTGTGAAACTCGTCCCCTTTGTCCCAGTGTGACACTCCCCCCGTGTCCCAGTGTGACACTCCTCCCGTGTCCCAGTGTGACACTCCCCCGTGTCCCAGTGTGACACTTCCCCCCTATGTCCCAGTGTGATACTTCCCCCTTTGTCCCAGTGTGACACTCCCCCCGTGTCCTAGTGTGACACTTCCCCCTTTGTCCCAGTGTGACACTCCCCCCCGTGTCCCAGTGTGACACTCCCCCGTGTCCCAGTGTGACACTCCCCCCGTGTCCCAGTGTGACACTCCCCCCATGTCCCAGTGTGACACTCCCCACGTGTCCTAGTGTGACACTCCCCACGTGTCCCAGTGTGACACTCCCCCCCCGTGTCCCAGTGTGATACTCCCCCGTGTCCCAGTGTGACACTCCCCACGTGTCCCAGTGTGACACTCCCCCCCGTGTCCCAGTGTGATACTCCCCCGTGTCCCAGTGTGACACTTCCCCCCCCATGTCCCAGTGTGACACTCCCCCCCCCCCGTCCTAGTGTGACACTCCCCCCCGTGTCCCAGTGTGACACACCCCCCCGTGTCCCAGTGTGACACTTCCCCCTTTGTCCCAGTGTGACACTTCCCCCTTTGTCCCAGTGTGACACTCCCCCCCGTGTCCCAGTGTGACACTTCCCCCGTGTCCCAGTGTGACACTTCCCCCGTGTCCCAGTGTGACACTTCCCCCGTGTCCCAGTGTGACACTTCCCCCGTGTCCCAGTGTGACACTTCCACCGTGTCCCACTGTGACACATCCCCCTATGTCCCAGTGTGACACGTCCCCCTATGTCCCCATGTGACACTTCCCCCTTTGTCCCAGTGTGACACTTCCCCCTTTGTCCCCGTGTGACGCTCCCCGGTCTCCCAGTGTGACACTCCCCCCTTGTCCCAGTGTGACACTTCCCCCGTGTCCCAGTGTGACACTTCCCCCGTGTCCCAGTGTGACACTCCACCCCCGTGTCCCAGTGTGACACTTACCCCTATATCCCAGTGTGACACTTTCCCCGTGTCCCAGTGGGACCTACCCCCGTGTCCCTGTGTGACACTTCCCCCGTGTCCCAGTGTGACACTCCCCCCCCCATGTCCCTGTGTGACACTACCCCCCCCATGTCCCAGTGTAACACTCACCCCCCGTGTCCCAGTGTGACACTCCCCACCGTGTCCCAGTGTGACACTTCCCCCGTGTCCCAGTGTGACACTCCCCCCGTGTCCCAGTGTGACACTCGCCCCGTGTCCCAGTGTGACACTTCCCCCCTATGTCCCAGTGTGCATTTCCCCCTATGTCCCCGTGTGACACTCCCCCCGTGTCCCAGTGTGACACTCCCCCCGGGTCCCAGTGTGACACTCCCCCCTTTGTCCCCGTGTGACACTCCCCCCTTTGTCCCCGTGTGACACTTCCCCCTTTGTCCCCGTGTGACACTCCCCCCGTGTCCTAGTGTGACACTTCCCCCTTTGTCCCAGTGTGACACTCCCCCCCGTGTCCCAGTGTGACACTCCCCCGTGTCCCAGTGTGACACTCCCCCCGTGTCCCAGTGTGACACTCCCCCCATGTCCCAGTGTGACACTCCCCACGTGTCCTAGTGTGACACTCCCCACGTGTCCCAGTGTGACACTCCCCCCCGTGTCCCAGTGTGACACTCCCCCCGTGTCCCCGTGTGACACTCCCCCCGTGTCCCAGTGTGACACTCCCCCCGTGTCCCAGAGTGACACTTCCCCCTTTGTCCCAGTGTGACACTTCCCCCTATGTCCCAGTGTGACACTCCCCCCGTGTCCCAGTGTGACACTTCCCCCTATGTCCCAGTGTGACACTCCCCCCGTGTCCCAGTGTGACACTCCCCTCCGTGTCCCAGTGTGACACTCCCCCCCGTGTCCCAGTGTGACACTTCCCCCAAGTTCCAGTGTGACACTCCCCCCCCTTTGTCCCCGTGTGACACTTCATCCTTTGTCCCCGCGTGACACTCCCCCCGTGTCCCAGTGAGATACTTCCCCCTTTGTCCCCGTGTGACACTCCCCCCGTGTCCCAGTGTGACACTTCCCCCGTGTCCCAGTGTGACACTTCCCCCGTGTCCCAGTGTAACACTCCCCCCCCGTGTCCCAGTGTGACACTCCCCACCGTGTCCCAGTGTGACACTTCCCCCGTGTCCCAGTGTGACACTCCCCCCGTGTCCCAGTGTGACACTTCATCCTTTGTCCCCGTGTGACGCTCCCCCCGTGTCCCAGTGAGATACTTCCCCCTTTGTCCCCGTGTGACACTTCCCCCTTTGTCCCCGTGTGACACTTCCCCCTTTGTCCCCGTGTGACACTCCCCCCGTGTCCCAGTGAGATACTTCCCCCTTTGTCCCCGTGTGACACTTCCCCCGTGTCCCAGTGTGACACTCCCTCCCTTTGTCCCAGTGTGACACTCCCTCCCTTTGTCCCAGTGTGACACTCCCCCCGTGTCCCAGTGTGACACTCCCCCCCGTGTCTCAGTGTGACACTCCCCCCGTGTCCCAGTGTGACACTCCCCCGTGTCCCAGTGTGACACTTCCCCCCTATGTCCCAGTGTGACACTTCCCCCTTTGTCCCAGTGTGACACTCCCCCCGTGTCCCAGTGTGACACTCCCCCGTGTCCCAGTGTGACACTCCCCACGTGTCCCAGTGTGACACTCCCCACGTGTCCCAGTGTGACACTCCCCACGTGTCCCAGTGTGACACTCCCAACGTGTCCTAGTGTGACACTCCCCCCCGTGTCCCAGTGTGATACTCCCCCGTGTCCCAGTGTGACACTTCCCCCCCCCATGTCCCCATTTGACACTTCCCCCCTATGTCCCCGTTTGACACTTTCCCCCTATGTCCCAGTGTGACACTTCCCCCTTTGTCCCAGTGTGACACTCCCCCCCCCGTTTCCTAGTGTGACACTCCCCCTGTGTCCCAGTGTGACACTCCCCCCGTGTCCCAGTGTGACACTTCCCCCTTTGTCCCAGTGTGACACTTCCCCCTTTGTCCCAGTGTGACACTCCCCCCCGTGTCCCAGTGTGACACTCCCCCCCGTGTCCCAGTGGGACCTCCCCCCGTGTCCCAGTGTGACACTTCCCCCGTGTCCCAGTGTGACACTTCCCCCGTGTCCCAGTGTGACACTCCCCCGTGTCCCAGTGAGACACTCCCCCGTGTCCCAGTGTGACACTTTCCCCGTGTCCCAGTGGGACATCCCCCCGTGTCCTAGTGTGACACTTCCCCCGTGTCCCAGTGTGACACTCCCCCCCCCCCATGTCCCAGTGTGACACTCCCCCCCGTGTCCCAGTGTAACACTCCCCCCCCCCGTGTCCCAGTGTAACACTCCCCCCCGTGTCCCAGTGTGACACTCCCCACCGTGTCCCAGTGTGACACTCCCCACCGTGTCCCAGTGGACACTTCCCCCGTGTCCCAGTGTGACACTTCCCCCGTGTCCCAGTGTGACACTTCCCCCTATATCCCAGTGTGACACTTTCCCCGTGTCCCAGTGTGACACTCCCCCCCGTGTCCCAGTGTGACACTACCCCCGTGTCCCAGTGTGACACTTTCCCCGTGTCCCAATGTGACACTTCCCCCCTATGTCCCAGTGTGACACTTCCCCCGTGTCCCAGTGTGACACTTCCCCCGTGTCCCAGTGTGACACTTCCCCTGTGTCCCAGTGTGACACTTCCCCCGTGTCCCAGTGTGACACTTCCCCCCCGTATCCCAGTGTGACACTCCCCACGGTGTCCCAGTGTGACACTTCCCCCGTGTCCCAGTGTGACACTTCCCCCGTGTCCCAGTGTGACACTTCCCCCGTGTCCCAGTGTGACACTTCCCCCGTGTCCCAGTGTGACACTCCCCCCGTGTCCCACTGTGACACATCCCCCTATGTCCCCGTGTGACACATCCCCCTATGTCCCCGTGTGACACTTCCCCCTTTGTCCCCGTGTGACACTTCCCCCTTTGTCCCCGTGTGACGCTCCCCCGTCTCCCAGTGTGACACTCCCCCCTTGTCCCAGTGTGACACTCCCCCCTTGTCGCAGTGTGACACATCCCCCTATGTCCCCGTGTGACACTTCCCCCTTTGTCCCCGTGTGACACTCCCCCCTTGTCCCAGTGTGACACTCCCCCCTTGTCCCCGTGTGACACTTCCCCCTTTGTCCCCGTGTGACGCTCCCCCGTCTCCCAGTGTGACACTCCCCCCTTGTCCCAGTGTGACACTCCCCCCTTGTCGCAGTGTGACACATCCCCCTATGTCCCCGTGTGACACTTCCCCCTTTGTCCCCGTGTGACACTCCCCCCTTGTCCCAGTGTGACACTCCCCCCTTGTCCCAGTGTGACACTTCCCCCTATATCCCAGTGTGACACTTTCCCCGTGTCCCAGTGGGACCTCCCCCCGTGTCCCAGTGTGACACTCCCCCCTTGTCCCAGTGTGACACTTCCCCCTATATCCCAGTGTGACACTTCCCCCGTGTCCCAGTGTGACACTCCCCCGTGTCCCAGTGTGACACTTTCCCCGTGTCCCAGTGGGACCTCCCCCCGTGTCCCTGTGTGACACTTCCCCCGTGTCCCAGTGTGACACTCCCCCCCCCCCCATGTCCCAGTGTGACACTCCCTCCCCCCCATGTCCCAGTGTAACACTCCCCCCCCGTGTCCCAGTGTGACACTCCCCACCGTGTCCCAGTGTGACACTCCCCACCGTGTCCCAGTGTGACACTTCCCCCTATATCCCAGTGTGACACTTTCCCCGTGTCCCAGTGTGACATTCCCTCCAGTCTACGCCCCCCCCACCGCTCCACCGCCCCAGGATCCCAGTGTGACACTCCTGCTTTTCTTGGCTTGATGTTATGTTCACTGAGTCATTTTGAGGCATAAAGAAATTGAATGACATCTATTTGTCGGCTTTTCACTCTCTCTGAAATAAATTCAGGTGCAAATTTTGAACAAGAAGATCGATCTGAGTCACATTTCATCGAAATGTGGTTCTAAGGACAACATCCATCACAGGCCAGGTAAATGTCTTTCACATTTTAGAGAGAGTAGGAATGCAGTTATGTTTTATAAGGATAGTAAATCCACAGAACACAGTCACATCTCACAGGAGTTTTTAACTTCTTCAACAGAGAATGGGACAGAGAAAGAGGTCATGGAGTGAGTGCAGTTAGACTTTAGAGAAAATTAAGGCAATCATATTGAAGATAGAGAACTGTCACAACTTAGAAAAAGATAACATCGTTACATCTCAGGGAGTGAGAGTGCAGTCACATCTGAGAGTAAGGGACAGGCATAGTCACTTCTCAGTGAAAGACATGTTAGAGAGAGAGGGAGAATGCAGTCACACCTTAAAGATAAAAATCACACACCAGGTTATGGTCAGTGAGGGGGGAGGGGAGTGTCAGTAAGTGGGGGGGGAGTGGAGTGTCAGTGAGGGGGTAGGGGAGTGTCAGTGAGGGGGTAGGGGAGTGTCAGTGAGAGGGGAGGGGAGTGTCAGTGAGGGGGAGGGGAGGGTCAGTGAGGGGGAGGGGAGGGTCAGTGAGGGGGTAGGGGAGTGTCAGTGAGGGGGTAGGGGAGTGTCAGCGAGAGGGGAGGGGAGTGTCAGCGAGAGGGGAGGGGAGTATCAGCGAGGGGGTAGGGGAGTATCAGCGAGGGGGGAGGGGAGTGTCAGTGAGGGGGGAGGGGAGTGTCAGTGAGGGGGAGAGGTTACTGCTCACAGTTGCTGACAGAGAATATGAAGTGAGTGCCTGAATCTCTGATGAGGCAGCGAAAAATGAATAAATGTTGAAACTGGATGAAGTAGTTGTCAAGCTAAAGCTGACAGAGGGTAACTCCCTCAATGTTCCCTTTAGGTGGTGGAAATGTAGAGATCAAATCGCAGAAAGTTGACTTTAAGGACAAAGCTCAATCCAAAATTGGTTCAATGGACAACATCAGCCACACACCTGGCGGGGGAACGAAAAAGGTGAGAGGCTTGGCTACAGTGACAAGGTGGAAATTAAATACAGATGGAAAGAACTCCACTTAGACAGCTCTATTCAATACCCAGAACTGCAGAAAATGCCTTATAGTCAGTCATTGACATGGCAGTAAAGTGTTGTATTAGAACAAACAGCAATGCAGCATAAGATGTCCAATATTTTGGAAGTTGGTTGATGGTTAAGTGTTTACCAAGACAATGGGAAGCTATTCTCTGTCTTTCCTTGCTGTGAAATCCCCCGATTGTCAACCTGAATTATAGGGAGTCATGAACCCTCAATCTGTTTTGCAGATACAAGTACTAGAGCAAGTACAGGGACTGGGGCAGATAGAGACATATACAGGATACAGAGACAGATGCAGATAGGGTAGGTGTCAGATTAGAAACAGGTGCAGAATGCAGAGATATACACAGATATGGGGAAAGGTGTAGGATACAAAAAAAACATAAGAGCATGTGCAAATCCAGGGACAGGTTTGAGAGAGGGACAGATATGGAGACAGGTGTTAGATATGGAGGAAATGCAGGTTAGAGAGACAGATGGCAGTTACAGAGGCATGTACAGATACAGAGATAGGTGCAAATGCAGGGACAGGTGCAAAAACAGAGATAGGTGCAGAGCAGGGACAGGTACCGATGCAGGGATACAGCAACAGGTGCAGGAAACGGCGACAGGTGCAGGATACAGCGACAAGTGTAGGATACGGCAACAGCTGTAGGATACGGCAACAGCTGTAGGATACGGCAACAGGTGCAGGATAGGGCGACAGGTGCAGGATAGGGCGACAGGTGTATGTTACAGCAGCAGGTGTAAGGATACAATGACCGGTGTAGGATACAGCAACAGATGTCGGTTTCAGTGACAAGTGTATGATGCAGCAACAATTGGCCATTCTAAATTTCCCATAGTGTTAGGTGAAGGGGTAAATGTAGGGGAATGGGTCTGGGTGGGTTGCTCTTCAGAGGGGCGGTGTGGACTTGTTGGGTCGAATGGCCTGTTTCCACACTATAAGTAATCTAATCTAATCCAATCAAATCAAGTGCAGGATACAGCAACAGATGTAGCATACAGTGACAGGTGTAGCGCACAGTGACAGGTGCAGAATACATGGACAGGTGCAGGATACATTGACAGGTGTAGGATACAGCGACAGGTGTGGGCTACAGCGACAGGTGTCAGATTCTGTGACAGGTGTAGAATACAGTGACAGGTGTAGGGTACAGCGACAGGTGTAAGGATACAATGATAGGTGTAGGATACAGAGAAAGATGTAGGATTCAGCAACAGGTGTCGGATTCTGTGACAGGTGTGGGATACACTGATAGGTGTAGGATACAGCAACAGATGTAGGATACAGTGACGGGTGCAGGATACAGCGACAGGTGTACGATACAGTAGCAGGTGTAGGATACGGTGACAGGTGCAGGATACAGTGGCAGGTGTAGGATATGGTGACAGGTGCAGGATACAGCAACAGGTGCGGGATACAATGACAGGTGCAGGATACAATGACAGGTGCAGGATACAGTGGCAGGTGTAGGATACGGTGACAGGTGCAGGATATAGTGACAGGTGTAGGACATAGAGATAGGTGCAGGATACGGTGGCAGTGTAGTATATAGAGACAGGTGTAGAATACAGTGACAGGTGTAGGATATAGAGACAAGTGCAGAATATGGTAGAAGATGCAGGATACAGTTCAGGTGTAGGATTTAAACAGGTGTCAGACACAGCGAAAGATTCTGTGTACAAAGTCAGATGAGTGTTGCACACCAGAGATAGGTGTAATACAGGTATATGTGTAGGATACAGAGACAGCTGCAGATGTAATTGGACTGTAACATGGTGTTGTGTGGTTTCTAATGATGGAAGGAAAGGTTGAGATAGAGGGACAAGTGGAACTAGAGAAACAGATGCAGGATTGAGGGATGGGTGCACTATAAGAGATAAATGCAGATACAGGGATCACTGCAGATACAGATCCAGGTGCAGAATAATAGATAGGCACAGATACAGAATAAGATCTAAATGGAGGGACAGGTGGAGATAGAGAAACAGGACCGTGTTGTACGATACAAAGACTAGTCAGGATAAGAAATCAATGCAGGCCAGAGACACGATGCAGGGCCAGGTGCAAATCTAGATGTAGGTGCAGATACAGTGACAGGTATACAATACATGGATAGATTGAAGAATTGTGCAAGATTCAAAACATTGTTTGGTTAAAGGAATTGCATTGTTGGGGATCTCCATATTGTTACTGAGTCTTGTTCTGCTGCACTTTTCCTTCTCTGTTTCATTCACTACATCATCTGCTTCTTCCATCTGTTTTCTTTGCTCTGGCGTCGCTCTCAGTCTCTGCAGCAGAGGAGAGGTTCTGGGACTTCCTGGTAACTACCTGAAAATGGACACTGCAAAAAAACGTCAGCTTCAACTTCCAGTCACCCTCTGGGAAACAGCCGTCCCCTTGCTTTCATTCTCCTGCAAATGATAGAGTTCTGTGCATCTCAGAATCCCTACAGTGTGGAAGCAGGCCATTTGGCCCATCGAGTCCACATCGCCCATTCGAAGACCATCTGACCAGATTCCACCCCCACCATAATCCTGCATTTCCCCATGGATAGCCTGCACATACCTGGACACTATGGGGCAATTTAGCATGGTCAATCCAACTAACCTGCCCATCTTTTGGACTGTGGGAGGATACCCACACATACACAGGGAGAATGTGCAAACTCCACACACATTGTCACCCAAGACTGGAATCAAACCCAGGTCCCTGGTGCTGTGAGCCACAGTGCCACCCTTTCTTGGAGACAGCCAATTGCAAGCTGCTCAGAAAGTGGCCTCTTGTCTCCACATAAAGACATCTTCATCACAGTGACAAGCAGCAACGACTCACCAGGGGAACTATCAATTCTTTCCAAGTTTTCCCTGTCTCACACAAGCTCCTGAAAGCTGTAGTTCAGAGGTTTGACCAAACAGTTAGGCTTTTACTCAAGACCATGTCAGGAACCAGGGGCAGTGACTCACGTGTTACAGTTGCCCATGGAGAGTTCCCCTCCCCTCCCCCAACTCTTTCCTCCTTTGCAGCAACAACGTTCTCTTTTTCCTGGTGAAGGGTTAAGACCCCAACAGTGCTGCCTGCCAGGGATATTCCCTGATGTTGCAGCCATCTGAGACAGCACATTATCCATTCCAAGAAAACTGAGTAAATTCTAGAAGTAGATGAATGAGTGACCCTGCATCAGGCCCAGACTTCTGTACCTGAGACACTAACTGTCTGTTTCCACATCAGACCGTGTCTGTGAGCCAGGGGAGCTGTTTGTGAGATGCCTGGACAGCTGCAATCAGATATGATTCAGTTGTTGACATCTCTTCCCATTGCAAAAGGGCAGTTTTGTGAAGATTAACTGCATTCCCAGGAAACCTCAAAACCCTCACCCCAGAGCTTCCCTCCTTTTTTGCTTGTACTTTAGAGTCTAAATGAGCAAGTTAACTTTTTTTAAAAACTGAGTTTAAGGATGATGATGTATTGTGTGCCACCCTGATTTCATTTATAGAAAGAGAACAGGAAGGAAGAAGCAGTGAATGAAACAGTTGAGAACTGTGTCAGTGATACACCTGCACAAGTGCCTGTTTCAGGTGTGACTGATTCCTGTGAGTTACACACAACCCCGAACCGGGAAACACAGGCAGACAAGACGTGTGAGTGAAACCATCGCAGCCTCTCATCTAGAAGTGTCTCTGTTACTCTATCACAAAGTTGTTCTAAGAGCTGGATTAAGTTTTGGGAGTGTTCTGTCAGTTATCCACAGCCAGCAGTATTCCGAGTGGAATTTGGTCAGCTTTGATTCCATATCTGGGCAGTATCCACAGGGAAGATTAGATCCGAGCCACGTGCTGAAGAGAAGTAGTCACATTAAAGTTATACACAGAGAGTCCAAACACACAACAGTCTCCAGAAACTACACACGGAGCCGCGTGGAGACCCCCTGGATAATAGAGAGAATCTGAGAATCAAACCTGCGTAGGAGAATAGCTCCTGCAGCCTGGGAGGGTGTGGAATCTGAGGGTGTTGTGTCAGGGTTGGCGAGTTGTCAGGCTTTTGTTGGTTTTGGGGAGGGGCAGGGTCTGGGCTGGGCTGTTTGTGCTCGTTATTTCTCAGGGTGGTGACTGGGTGATTGTTTCTCATCTGCGTACAGAATGGTTTCTCCTACCTGGTGCATGACACTGACACAATTGTCCTCCTCTCTCCAGATTGAATCTCACAAGCTGACTTTCCGTGAAACAGCCAAATCTCGCACAGATCACGGTGCAGAAATCATCTACAAGTCCCCCACCGTCTCCAACGAGGGCTCCCCACGCCGCCTCAGTAATGTCTCCTCCACCAGCAGCATCAACATGGTGGAGTCGCCACAGCTTGCTACTCTCGCTGACCAGGTCTCAGCCTCTCTGGCTAAACAGGGTTTGTGACTGTTACTTGAAAGGCTCCCCTTCCTCCACAGCAGTTTGCAGGTGTCTAACATGAACTGGTGTTGGACCATCCTGAGCCCTCTCTATCTTGCTCCTTCCACTGTCCTCTGAAACATTCAGTCCAGCTGTGTCAAAATTATCTGGCCATTTACAGACAGTGGTGCTTTGTTGTATTTTGTATGCCCTTGCACGCACAGTGTGTTAAACTCCTGATCTGCAATCCTTTAGGCTTTGTGAGAAGACTAGCACTCGAGATGTGGTTTGTCCCTTTATTTAAAGTTTTGGGGGTCCAAGCAATCACTAGAAGCAAGTGGACAAGTGCAAAAATAAATTTAATATATGAATAGAATTTTGTTTCTTCTTTCAAGTGGCTGAAGTTCGGAGGGGTGGAGGTTGTGCTGCAGTTGTGTGAAGTATTGGTTAAACCACATCTAAGTAACCCCTCAGTTCTGAACACTGTGTCACAGGAAGGAGATAGTGTCCTCTGAGAGAGTGCATTGGCTCCTCCACCAAATTGCTATCGAGGTTAAAATGGCTGTGTAAAAGTGAGATTCTGTTACATGGATGAGGATTCTATTCCCTTGAGTGTAGAAGCTAAGATGGTGTTTAAATGATGTTTAAGTTGACTATAGGAGTTGAGAGAGAAAGTATTTGTTCTGGTGGGAACTGGGGAATGAAGGGGCTCAAGCTCAAAGTGGTCAGGAATGGAAACAGGGAACTCTATTCCACCAAAAGCTTTTGAAATTGGTGTCAACAGATAATTTCAAATTCTGAGATTGTTAGACATGGTTTTGTCAAGGCAGAGTGTCAAGGGTGATGTAACCAAGATGGGTAAATGAAGTTAGGATATAGCTCAGCATTGAGCAGTTTGGATGGTGGAGTCACTGGAAGGCTGTCTGTCTCTTGGTATTCCCTGTTGTGTTCTTTCTGGTAGTGATTGCATTCGGCCTTATCCGATGGGAGACACAATGCTGGGCAGTTTCCCCCCTGAGTTGTGAGCATTGTGGCCAAGAGCCCAACTCCCTTCCGAATGGCTGAATGGAGCATACTTTGGGTGTGACCCAAAGTCTGACTTCTCAAGATCAATAACCAGAGAGGTTTGCTCAAAGTGAATTGTTTTTTTTACTGAACGGCGTTTAGTATTTTCCATTTTCTGTATTTTGTGTGGGGAAGAGCTTCCTGAAATCACCCCTGGACAGCATGACTCAAATTTAATATTCTGCCCATTGTTCCTACCAGAGAAATCTGTTTGTTGTCCTGCCTGTCAAGTCTTTAGATTATATTAAATGCTCTGTTACGTGGCCTTCAATTTTCTCTGCTTAAAGGACTACAAGGCTGGTGAATGCAGCCTGTCCTCATACGTTTTCCACATTCAGCCCAGGCCTAATTCTGGCGACACTGATCAATTTCAGCAGCATGTGGGGAATGACAGCCTGTTCACTGGAGAACCTCACATCTCTTACTGCTCAAATTCAGTGCAGTGCTACAGAGACGTAACAGCCAGACAGGCCCAGACTCCCCCCCCCCCCCCCCACCCTGTCCAGACAGATCCAGACACCCTCTTCTCCACCCTGTCCAGACAGGCCCAGACACCCCCCCCTCCCCCACCCTATCCAGACAGGCACAGATACCCCCTCCCCCCACCCTGTCCAGACAGGCTCAGATACCCCGTCCCGCATTCTCCAGACAGGCTCAGACTCCCACTCCCCCTTCCCTCCAGACCAGCTCAACACCCCCTCCCGCACTGTCCAGGCAGGCTCAGACACCCCTTCCCCCGACTCTCCAGACCAGCCCAGGAACCCCTTCCCCCAACAGTTTATCTGGCACCCACTGAGCACTGACCTGTCCACTATGATTGATGTTATCTGGTGTGTGCTTCTCAGCCTGTGTTTCAGACACAGTCTGAACCGATCCTGCTTGAGTTGGGGCTGTGTTACAATCCATGAGGTTGGTGCTGGAATGTAATACACTTTGTATCTCATTGAGTTTCACTGATCAAAGGGTCAACGGTCAAACAAGTGTGGGTCTGAACACGGGGTGTCAAAAGCATTAGTTAACTCCTCATTTACTTAAAATTAAATGCCCTCACCACAATTTGGGTCAGGGAAGGGAGTGAGCACAACATTGCTGTCCACAAAACAATCAGAGCATCACTGATAGCCTGGTCGAGATTCATCTCAACCTGAGGCTTCTCAGAGTGAAAAGGTACAAAATATCACGGAGTGATTTAATTTAAACTTTACAAAATCCTCATTAACATCTCCTTAATCCTGACTAAATTAACCCATTCAACCCAAGATGGGTGCGACCACCAGAACTCATTGATTAAACAGAATGTCTGGCTAGGGCCATTTCAGAGGCCAGTCAAGAGTAAATAATATTGCTATGGGTCTGGAGTCACATGTAGGTCAGACGAGGTAAGGACAGGCAGATTCCCCTCCCTAAAGGATATGAATGAGCCACTTAAGGTTTTTTGACAATCAATGATGGTTTCATGGTTGCCATTGCTGAGACTAGCTCTGTATTCCACCTTTTATTCATTATTAAATTGAAATTTCACCCACTGCCATCATGAGAGTTGAATCCATTCCCCATCACTGCCTACTCAACATTGATGTCAGAATATCGAAAGGTTCAGTGAAAGTTATGGGCTGTTTGAATTTCTCGTAGTGATTTCATTACAATACCTAAACTCCTTGATTAGATTCCAGTCTGTACCCCACCTAAAACCTCTTATTAATATTCTAGTGTGTAACTCATATCAGGGTATCAGTTATTCTACATAACCCACCTACCACCACCCTGTGCCCTCAATATGACTCATATTGTGCATATACTAGTCTTTCATTTATTGTGTTACAGAAGATTTATTTATAACTGAATGCTATTCTCTCCAGTAAGTCCTTTATTGTAAGGGTATACCCTGAGTAGGTTCAGGTTGTACTATCTATTTCAGGAGGGCAGTTTAAGAATGTGCTTTTTAGCTGTTGTAACCTTAGTTCAGATTAAACATCGCTTTAACCTGGCTGTGAACTTCACTCTCCAGTGACCTCTCTACAATGACCCTCACTCTCCAAAGACCTCTCTCTCTGCAATGAATCTCTCTCTCTACAGTGACCTCTCTCTCTCTCTGCAGTGACCTCTCTCTCTCTGCAGTGACTCCTCTCTCTCTGCAGTGACCTCTCTCTCTCTACAGTGACCTCTCTCTCTCTCTGCAGTGACCTCTCTCTCTCTGCAGTGACTCCTCTCTCTCTGCAGTGACCTCTCTCTCTACAGTGACCTCTCTCTCTCTGCAGTGACTCCTCTCTCTGCAGTGACTCCTCTCTCTGCAGTGACTCCTCTCTCTGCAGTGACTCCTCTCTCTCTACAGTGACCTCTCTCTCTCTACAGTGACCTCTCTCTCTACAGTGACCTCTCTCTCTCTACAGTGACCTCTCTCTCTGCAGTGACTCCTCTCTCTACAGTGACCTCTCTCTCTCTACAGTGACCTCTCTCTCTACAGTGACCTCTCTCTCTCTACAGTGACCTCTCTCTCTGCAGTGACCTCTCTCTCTCTACAGTGACCTCTCTCTCTCTGCAGTGACTCCTCTCTCTGCAGTGACCTCTCTCTCTACAGTGACCTCTCTCTCTCTGCAGTGACTCCTCTCTCTGCAGTGACTCCTCTCTCTGCAGTGACTTCTCTCTCTCTACAGTGACCTCTCTCTCTCTACAGTGACCTCTCTCTCTACAGTGACCTCTCTCTCTACAGTGACCTCTCTCTCTGCAGTGACTCCTCTCTCTACAGTGACCTCTCTCTCTCTGCAGTGACCTCTCTCTCTGCAGTGACTCCTCTCTCTACAGTGACCTCTCTCTCTCTGCAGTGACCTCTCTCTCTGCAGTGACTCCTCTCTCTACAGTGACCTCTCTCTCTCTGCAGTGACCTCTCTCTCTCTGCAGTGACTCCTCTCTCTACAGTGACCTCTCTCTCTCTGCAGTGACCTCTCTCTCTCTGCAGTGACTCCTCTCTCTACAGTGACCTCTCTCTCTGCAGTGACCTCTCTCTCTCTACAGTGACCTCTCTCTCTCTGCAGTGACCTCTCTCTCTCTGCAGTGACCTCTCTCTCTGCAGTGACTCCTCTCTCTACAGTGACCTCTCTCTCTCTGCAGTGACCTCTCTCTCTACAGTGACTCCTCTCTCTCTACAGTGACCTCTCTCTCTCTACAGTGACCTCTCTCTCTCTACAGTGACTCCTCTCTCTACAGTGACTCCTCTCTCTACAGTGACCTCTCTCTTTCTACAGTGACCTCTCTCTCTCTGCAGTGACTCTTCTCTCTGCAGTGACCTCTCTCTCTCTACAGTGACCTCTCTCTCTACAGTGACCTCTCTCTCTCTACAGTGACCTCTCTCTCTGCAGTGACCTCTCTCTCTCTACAGTGACCTCTCTCTCTCTGCAGTGACTCCTCTCTCTGCAGTGACCTCTCTCTCTCTACAGTGACCTCTCTCTCTCTGCAGTGACCTCTCTCTCTCTGCAGTGACCTCTCTCTCTGCAGTGACTCCTCTCTCTACAGTGACCTCTCTCTCTCTGCAGTGACCTCTCTCTCTACAGTGACTCCTCTCTCTCTACAGTGACCTCTCTCTCTCTACAGTGACCTCTCTCTCTCTACAGTGACTCCTCTCTCTACAGTGACTCCTCTCTCTACAGTGACCTCTCTCTCTCTACAGTGACCTCTCTCTCTGCAGTGACTCCTCTCTCTACAGTGACCTCTCTCTCTCTACAGTGACCTCTCTCTCTACAGTGACCTCTCTCTCTCTACAGTGACCTCTCTCTCTGCAGTGACCTCTCTCTCTCTACAGTGACCTCTCTCTCTCTGCAGTGACTCCTCTCTCTGCAGTGACCTCTCTCTCTACAGTGACCTCTCTCTCTCTGCAGTGACTCCTCTCTCTGCAGTGACTCCTCTCTCTGCAGTGACTTCTCTCTCTCTACAGTGACCTCTCTCTCTCTACAGTGACCTCTCTCTCTACAGTGACCTCTCTCTCTACAGTGACCTCTCTCTCTGCAGTGACTCCTCTCTCTACAGTGACCTCTCTCTCTCTGCAGTGACCTCTCTCTCTGCAGTGACTCCTCTCTCTACAGTGACCTCTCTCTCTCTGCAGTGACCTCTCTCTCTGCAGTGACTCCTCTCTCTACAGTGACCTCTCTCTCTCTGCAGTGACCTCTCTCTCTCTGCAGTGACTCCTCTCTCTACAGTGACCTCTCTCTCTCTGCAGTGACCTCTCTCTCTCTGCAGTGACTCCTCTCTCTACAGTGACCTCTCTCTCTGCAGTGACCTCTCTCTCTCTACAGTGACCTCTCTCTCTCTGCAGTGACCTCTCTCTCTCTGCAGTGACCTCTCTCTCTGCAGTGACTCCTCTCTCTACAGTGACCTCTCTCTCTCTGCAGTGACCTCTCTCTCTACAGTGACTCCTCTCTCTCTACAGTGACCTCTCTCTCTCTACAGTGACCTCTCTCTCTCTACAGTGACTCCTCTCTCTACAGTGACTCCTCTCTCTACAGTGACCTCTCTCTTTCTACAGTGACCTCTCTCTCTCTGCAGTGACTCTTCTCTCTGCAGTGACCTCTCTCTTTCTACATTGACTCTTCTCTCTACAGTGACTCCTCACTCCCCAGTTATCTTTCTCACCAATAAATTCCCTGTCAAGAGATCACACTCTCCAGGTCTATCTCCCTCCAGTGACTTCACTCCGTAGTGATTTTTCTATCAAGTGAGTTCTCTCTTCAGTGATTATTTGCTGAGACACAGAGTTTAAGAGCAGGGAAGGTGATGCTGGAACTATATACAACATTGGTCAAGCCACAGCTGGAATATGATGTTCCATTCTGGAATCCATGTAATAGAAAGAATGTGATAGCACTGGAGTTGGGGGGGGGGGGGCAGAGGAGCTGCCTGGGCTGGAGAGTTTCAGTGATGAAGAGAGATTGTATAGACTGGGGTTATTTTCCACAGAATAGAGGAGATTGTGAGGAGACATGATTGAGTTGGATAATATTATGAGAGAGAGAGCTAGTGTATGGAGGGATCATTGACCAGGGGTAAGGGGCAGGAGGTTTCGAGGGGACATGAGGAAACCTTCTTTTAACCGAGTGGGTGGTGAGAAGCTGGAACTCATGGCCTGTAAAGGTGGCAGAAGCAGAAGCCCTCATAACGTTGAAGCAGTATTTGTATTTGCAATTAATTCCAAGGCATACTCGGCTATGGGCCAAGTACTGGCAACGAGATTAAAGTAGTTCGGTGATTGTTGGTGACCAGCACAGACTGATTAGGCTGAACGACCTTTTTCTGTGCAGTCAACCATGATAACCAAGGCCTTTCTCTCCAATGATCCCCCTCTCCAATGATCCCCCTCTCCAATGATCCCCCTCTCCAATGATCTCTCTCTCCAATGATCTCTCTCTCCAGTGATCCCTCTCTCCAGTGATCCCTCTCTCCAGTGATCCCTCTCTCCAGTGATCCCTCTATCCAGTGATCCCTCTCTCCAATGATCCGTCTCTCCAATGATCCCCCTCTCCAATGATCCCCCTCTCCAGTGATCTCTCTCTCCAGTGATCTCTCTCTCCAGTGATCCCTGTCTCCAGTGATCCCTCTCTCCAGTGATCCCTCTCTCCAATGATCCCTCTCTCCAATGATCCCCCTCTCCAGTGATCCCTCTCTCCAATGATCCCTCTCTCCAATGATCCCCCTCTCCAATGATCCCCCTCTCCAGTGATCTCTCTCTCCAGTGATCTCTCTCTCCAGTGATCCCTGTCTCCAGTGATCCCCTCTCCAATGATCTGTCTCTCCAGTGATCCCTCTCTCCAGTGATCCCTCTCTCCAATGATCTCTCTCTCCAATGATCTCTCTCTCCAATGATCTCTCTCTCTAATGATCTCTCTCTCTAATGATCTCTCTCTCCAATGATCCCCCTCTCCAATGATCCCCCTCTCCAATGATCCCCCTCTCCAATGATCTCTCTCCAATGATCCCCCTCTCCAATGATCCCCCTCTCCAATGATCCCCCTCTCCAATGATCTCTCTCCAATGATCCCCCTCTCCAATGATCCCCCTCTCCAATGATCCCCCTCTCCAATGATCCCCCTCTCCAATGATCTCTCTCTCCAGTGATCCCTGTCTCCAGTGATCCCTGTCTCCAGTGATCCCTGTCTCCAGTGATCTGTCTCTCCAGTGATCCCTTTCTCCAGTGATCCCCCTCTCCAGTGATCCCCCTCTCCAGTGATCCCCCTCTCCAATGATCCCCCTCTCCAGTGATCCCTCTCTCCAGTGATCCCCCTCTCCAGTGAGTTCTCTCTCTAGTGAGCTGTTCCTCTCTAGTCAACTCACCCTCTCCAGTGCTTTCTCTCTCATGCCTGTGCTCTCTTTCTCTCTCTCTCTCACTCTTTTCTGTGCACTCTCTCTCTCTAGTGATCTTTCTCTTGTGATTTCTCTCTCCAATGATCTCACTCCCATTGATGACGATAGAATCTATTTTCAGGATGTTTTTGATAGCTGTGAATGAGGACTTCAATGATCAATGCACTTGAGTCCAGACTAACTAGTGGTCAGTTCCCTTTACAGTGTGTTGGATTACTGCTGACAGTGAGTGGCCAGGAGAGAGCAGATTGTGTTTTTACAGTAGCACAAATGAACCTCTGTCTGAACAGCTCCTGGTACCTCAGTCACTGATCCCAGGAAAGGGATTTGAGAGGACCTCTCATTAACGGAGGATGAAGTCTGAGGAAGTGACCAATTAGAACAGAACAGACTGTGGAGCCATTAGACAGACAAGAGATGTGGCCTAGATGGTAATGGGTTGACAGCACAGCCAGACAGTCAGACCAACTGATCCCAAGTGCACATCAGTCAGCTACCATTGTCATGACCACTTCACACTATTTCTCTCTCCCCTCCATTCCCTTCTCCCAAAGGTATATATCAAGCTTACCCTTCAGTGAGTTCCTGTTAATTAATTCAACTACTGCATGTAAAGCCAGCTGCACCCCCTACCCCTTCCTCATTGCTGGTGTAAGGCAATGGGCTGTGATGCTGATCCACTGTAACTGTGTTTCAGGGCCTTGGTTCTCACTGCTGGAAGCTATTACTGTGCTCATGTTCAATACAATGACTGTATTTGATTGTCTTAATATTTGTGAAAAAGCTTTTTCCATGTAGTTTCCAAATTCGGAAATGTGGTGAATATATTGTAATTAGCTGGTAGTGAATGAGCAGAAATAGCCGTGCAATGAGGCAGACTGAGAATTGTAGAAACCTGCACACAGCAGGGACTTTGCTGGACCCCTTGCTTTAGAAAGATCAACCCTTGCTCATGGTCAGTAGTCAACTGCATCCATACCACCTCTGATCAAACAATTAAATAAACTCCTTTAAATCTGAAATTGCTAATCTCTTGGAGCCATTGACAGGAGCTCGTGATTGGCTGGAGTTAGCTGAACACTTTGTGATTGAGACCTTCCCATCAAGTGAGATGAGGAGCAGAAAAATGCTGTTTCTGGAATCTGAATGAAGCTGGGATCACTGTGCAGATACTCATTGTCGTCACTCCTGGTTTGGCCATTCAGCAGAGTTGTGATAGAAACACTAAATGGAGTTTCCTCTTCATTCTGATGAATTACACCAGTAAGGCAAGAGTAGCTGTGAGGAATTTCTGGCCAATCTTGTCTCCAATTTGATCACTAATTCTATGACTTGCAGAATTACACTAATTTACGTATTTTGAGTCAATTGCTGCAACTGACGAATGAATTGATTCATTTTAAGCAAGCAGTGATTAGTCAGTAAGTCATGAGCTGCTCTTGTCTCAGTGTCTGGGAGGTATCTGCTTCAGTGAAGGAGCTCCTCGTTCAGCTTTGAGTTACCCTGTTAACACCAGCCGGGCTCTACCTGCTGCAGGAAACATGGGACAGGATGATTGAGCAGGACAGATCATTTTGCATCAAGGATCTCCAGAACCTAGTGAGAGTCAGACTGAGAGCAGGATAAAGGCGTCCAAAGTGACTTCCTGTGCTCGCTGTCAACATTGAGTCTTGTAGCAATATTCAGGCTCTATGTTGCTCTAAAAGGGCTGAGGACATGGGAGTAGCACGGTTTGGAAGAGGTCATTAGACCATCTAAACTGATCTCTTTGAACAGACCTTCTTTCTCATCCTACTGTAGATTTTTTTCTGGGCTCAGGCAGGTTAGTGCCGATGAAGGTATGTTTAGTGGCAACTGCACGTTGTTTGTTAAAGCTTGCTCTTTGAGGTGTGAGACACGGTATTTTAATCCCGATGGTAACATCTTTGCTAATGTTCAGTGGCTTCGCTTCGTGTCTGTGATATTCATTGCTGTAACTGTTTTAATCACTGGTTTACATTGATAATTGTTGCTGTAAAAGTAAAAGTTTGGAAATAAAGTCTGTGTAACAATTTCTGCGGCTTCCTGTCTTATTAACTTCCTCTTTGTGAATGAACCCAATCAAGAGTTTTGAGTGAACTTCAGTTTTAGGAGACTGCTCCAGTAAGCATTCGAGAGATACCAAAGAGAGATGAGGCGTTCATCAACAGATAAGCTGAGGCAGAGTGACAGTAGGCAGCCAGAAGTTTGGAATCAGAAGCAGGTATTCTTCTTGATTGAGCTGTTGTACGGTCACATTCTAACTCACACAAAGTCCCATGCACCCAACATTCTGGATTTGTTGGCCTCCATTGATTCCTGGTCCAGCAAAGCTTTGATATTAAAATTTTCTTCCTTGTTTTCAAATTCTTCTCAATCTCTGTAACCTTCTTTAGCTTCCCATCCCCCAAGGCTCCTGTGCTGCAACAGTTCTAGACTCTTGAGTATGAGAACATAAAACGTTACAGTGCAGCATAGATCCTTCGGCCCTCGATGTTGTGCTGACCTGTGAAATTAATCTGATGCTCATCTAACCTACACCATTCCATTATTATCCATATGTATGTCCAATGCCTATTTAAATGCCCTACTGTTGCAGGCAGGCCATTCCAAGCCCCTACTAGTCTCTGAGCAAAGAAACTACCTCTGATATCTGTCCTAAATCTATCACCCCTCAATTTAAAGCTATGTCCCCTTGGGTTAGTCTTCACCATTCGAGGAAAAAGGCTCTCACTGTCCACCCTATCTAACCCTCTGATTATCTCAATGTTAATCACTTCACTATGAGTGGCCGTGCCTACATTACCTGGGATCCTGAGCTCTGGCATTCCCTCCCTACATCTCTCTTTGCCTCTCTCTCTTTAAGATGCTGTTTCAAAATGACTTCATTGAGCAAACTTTTGATAATAAGACCTCATGTTCTCCTTCCATGGTTCAGCATGAACTAATGTTTGCACATGCAACGGTGGAGCATTTTGCAACATTAAAGGCAGTATATGAATTCAGGTTGCTGTTCTTGATCAGAAAGTTAAAAATCACACAACACCAAGTTATAGTCCAACAGGTTTCTTTGGAAGTACAAGCTTTTGGAGAACTGCTCCTTCATTATGTAGCAGGATCATAAGACACAGAATTTATAGTAAAAGATCAAAATGTCATACAACTGATGTCATACAATTGAATGAACCTAGATTGCTGTTAAGTCACTTAGAGTGAGGATTTAAGTTTTGATTAATTGATATGTAAATCCCAGAACTCCTTTCAAGTCACGTCCTGAGATAACTTAAGGGGATTGGCTTATGGGGAGACACTGAGTAGACAGGGATTATATTCATTGGAATTTAGAAGAATGAGGGGGGATCTTATGGAAACATAAAATTATGAAGGGAACAGATAAGATAGAAGTAGAGAGGATGTTTCCACTGGCTGGTGAATCTAGGACAAGAAGGCTTGCAAGAGTTGGTGCAACTTTAAACCCGCTCTGCCTCATGTGGCAGTCTAATTGAATATTCTTAAAACACAGATGTACAGGTTCTTGTGAGGCAGGAGAGTCAGAGGTTATCACAGCTCAATGGAAGTGTGGAATTTAAAACACAAACCTATCAGCCACGATCTTACTGAATGTGGAGCAGGCTTGAGGGGCTGAATGATCTTTGTCTGTTTACAGTAGGTCAGTCAGAGGTATGATGATTAGATCCCACAGCGGTCTTTGCTGAGATGTCAACATTTCACAATTTGTATCAATGACTTAGATTAGGGAAGCAAAGACAGTGTGGGTAGATTCATAGACAGCATCAAGATAGATAGGAAAGCATGTTGTAAAAACAAATCAAGAGTTTGTTACTGTCTCAGCAAGGTGATACTGAAGTGTTAGTCAGAGAGCAATTTGGGTCCAGTGACCATAACTCTCGTCGTTTTAACCTAGTTATGAATAAAGATAGGATAAGTCCAAAGGTTATGTGCTAAACTGGAGCAGGGCCAATTTTGTGGCCATTGGGCAGGATCTAGCAGACATCAATTGGGTGAGTCTGTTCGAAGGAAAAGGAATAACTGGCTAATGGGAGGCTTTGAAAAGTGTGATATCAAGAGTCCAGGGACAGTATGTCCCTGTTAAGGTGAAGGGAAAAGCTGGCAGGTGTAGGATCTCTGGCTGACGAGAGATATTGAGGCTCTGGTCAGGAATGGGAAGAAAGCATGTATTGGGTTAAAGCTGTCAGGCTCAAGTAAATCCCTCGATGACTATAAAAAGTGAAGCAGCACACTTAGGTGAGAAATCAGGAAGCAAAAAGAAGGTATGATAGGTTAAAGCTAATCCCAAGAGGTTCTAACGCTGAATAAAGAGTAAAAGGGTGGCTAGGGAGAGAATAGGTCCCCCTTGAAGATCAGCATGGAGCCACAAGAGACGGAGAAAATTTTTAATGAATATTTATCCTACATGTTTACTAAGGAGAGAATCATGGATGCTAAGGAAATAAGAAAAATAAATGGGGAAGTTTTGGATCGCGTACATATTACCAGAGAGGAGGCGTTTGCAACCTTCAGGTCCATTAAGGTGGATAAATCCCCTCAGCCTGACCAAGTCCATCCTCAGACATTGTGGGAAGCTCAGAAAGAAATTCCAGAGGCTCTTGCAGAGATTTTTGCTTCACCTTTAGCCTCTAGTGAAGTTCTGGAAGACTGGAGGGTGGCTAATGTTGTTCCATTGTTTAAGAAAGGTCGCAAAGACAAGCCAGGGAACTACAAGCCAGTGAGCCTGACATCAGTGGTAGACAAGTTGTTGAAGAGGATACTGAGGGACAGAATCAACCAACATTTGGATAGTCAAGGTCTGATTAGGAATAGTCAGCATAGATTTATGCACGGGAAGTCATGTCTGACAAATCTTTTAGAGGTTTTCGAAGAGGTAACCAAGAGGATCGATGAGGGTAGGGCAGTGGATGTTATCTGGATGGACTTTAGTAAGGCCTTTGACAGGGTTCTGCATGGCAGGCCAATCAGGAAGTTTAGGTCATACGGGATCCAGGGAGACAGAGTTCATTGGATTCAAAATTGGCTCGATGCCAGTGTCCCAGAGGGGATTACTGTCCCAGCCAGGGGTCACTGTCCCGGCCAGGGGTCACTGTCCCAGCCAGGGAGTCACTGTCCCAGCCAGGGAGTCACTGTCCCAGCAGGGAGTCACTGTCCCAGCCAGGGGTCACTGTCCCAGCCAGGGGTCACTGTTCCAGCCAGGGGACACTGTCCTAGCAGGGAGTCACTGTCCCAGCAGGGAGCCACTGTCCCAGCCAGGGATCACTGTCCCAGCCAGGGGTCACTCTCCCAGCAGAGAGTCACTGTCCCAGCCAGGGGTCACTGTCCCAGCAGAGAGTCACTGTCCCAGCCAGGGGTCACTGTCCCAGCTAGGGGTCACTGTCCCAGCCAAGGATCACTGTCCCAGCAGGGAGTCACTGTCCTGGTCAGGGAGTCACTGTCCCAGCCAGGGGTCACTGTCCCAGCTAGGGGTCACTGTCCCAGCAGAGAGTCACTGTCCCAGCAGGAGATAACTGTTCCAGCCAGGGAGTCACTGTCCCAGCCAGGGATCACTGTCCCAGCAGAGAGTCACTGTCCCAGCCAGGGGTCACTGTCCCAGCAGAGAGTCACTGTCCCAGCAGGAGATAACTGTTCCAGCCAGGGAGTCACTGTCCCAGCCAGGGATCACTGTCCCAGCAGGGGGCCACTGTTCCAGCCAGGGATCACTGTCCCAGCAGGGGGCCACTGTTCCAGCCAGGGATCACTGTCCCAGCAGGGGGCCACTGTTCCAGCCAAGGATCACTATCCCAGCCAGGGGTCATTGTCCCAGCAGGGGGCCACTGTTCCAGCCAGGGATCACTATCCCAGCAGGGAGTCACTGCTCCAGCCAGGGGCCACTGTTCCAGCCAGGGATCACTGTCCCAGCCAGGGGTCATTTTCCCAGCAGGGGGTCACTGTCCCAGCCAGGGGTCACTGTCCCAGCAGGGAGTCACTGCTCCAGCCAGGGGTCACTGTCCCAGCCAGGGATCACTGTCCCAGCCAGGGGTCATTGTCCCAGCAGGGGGCCACTGTCCCAGCCAGGGGTCATTGTCCCAGCAGGGGGCCACTGTCCCATACAGGGAGTCACTGTCCTGGCCAGGGATCACTGTCCCAGCCAGGGGTTACTGTCCCAGCCAGGGGGTCACTGTCCCAGCCAGGGGTCATTGTCCCAGCAGGGGGCCACCGTCCCATACAGGGAGTCACTGTCCTGGACAGGGATCACTGTCCCAGCCAGGGGTCATTGTCCCAGCCAGGGAGTCACTGTCCCAGCCAGGGGTTACTGTCCCAGCAGGGAGTCACTATCCCAGCCGGGGTTACTGTCCCAGCAGGGAGTCACTATCCCAGCCGGGGTTACTGTCCCAGCAGGGAGTCACTATCCCAGCCGGGGTTACTGTCCCAGCAGGGAGTCACTGTCCCAGCCAGGGGATCACTGTCCCAGCCAGGGGTCACTGTCCCAGCCAGGGAGTCACTGTCCCAGCCAGGGGTTACTGTCCCAGCAGGGAGTCACTATCCCAGCCGGGGTTACTGTCCCAGCAGGGAGTCACTATCCCAGCCGGGGTTACTGTCCCAGTAGGGAGTCACTGTCCCAGCCAGGGGGTCACTGTCCCAGCCAGGGGTTACTGTCCCAGCAGGGAGTCACTATCCCAGCCGGGGTTACTGTCCCAGCAGGGAGTCTCTGTCCCAGCCAGGGAGTCACTGTCCCAGCCAGGGGCCACTGTCCCAGCAGGGAGTCACTGTCCCACCAGGAGATAACTGTTCCAGCCAGGGGTTACTGTCCCAGCAGGGAGTCACTGTCCCAGCCAGGAGTCACTGTCCCAGCCAGGGGGCCACTGTTCCAGCTAGGGGTCACTGTCCTAACAAGGAATTACTGTACCAGCAGGATTCTGTAGGAATGCTGTGGAGGCTTTGGAAAGTGTGCAAAAGATGTTTCTCAGGATGTTGCCTGGTACGGAGTTCATTAGCTGTAAGAAGAGGTTTGAAACATGGACTGTTTTCGCTGGGGCATTGGAGGCTGAGGGACAACTGATAGAAGATTATAGAGTTATGAGAGGCAAGGATAAAGTGGAGAGTCAGAATCCTTTCCCCACAGGGGGCATGTCAAATACAAAGAGTGTAAGTTTAAGGTGAAAGTTTAAAGAAGATTTGTGAGGTAATTTTTTTATGTAGGCGTGGAGCAAACTGCCAGGGGAAGTGGGAGAAGCAGATCCAAAAGCAATGTTTACAAGTCACTTAGAATGACACGTGATTGGGAAGGAATGGGGTATATGGACAATGTGGCAGATGGGATTCGTTTAGAATGGCATCATGGATGGCACAGACATGGTGGGCTGAAGGGCCTGTTTCTGTGCTGTACTGTTCTATGCCTCCCCTTTTCCATAGCATCAACATTTTACAGCATCAAAATTAGTTTTACCATTTTAACACGAAATGACACCATAACCCAATAATGCTCTTGCCTTGTTATATCATCCATCCCATCAGCCTATCACAGTGAGATTTCTCACCAGCTGCCAGGCCTGACCCCTCCTCCCCCTTTAAGCAAGTCCTTCTTGTTCCTTTTTACTCAGAGACTGAGAATCATCATTCTTTCTCACTCTCCCAAGTATAATCAAAAATCTTCTTCCGGAAATATCTTCCTGCCTGGTGAATCTGGTCGAGCCACATAAAGCAGTATCAGGGCCTGACCTCATCTGCTAAAATCACTCACTCCAGAATCATCCGAACTTCTCTGCTCAACTACTGACCACCTTGTGATGACTCCATTTCCTCCTGGTGCTCCAGTATCCTCCCATAGTCCAAAGGTTAGGTGGGTTGGCCATGCTAAATAGTCCCATGGCATGTAGGGATATGCAGACTAGGTAGATTAGCCATGGGAATTATCGGTTACAGGGATAGGGTGGGAGGGCTGGGTCTCTGTGGGATACTGTTCGAAAGAGTGATGCAGGATTTGATGGGCTGAAAGGCCTTTATCCATACTATAGGGATTCTGTGTTTCTCTGATTCTGAGATCCCTCACCCAACACAGCAAATCATGCAAGGAGTTTCGAGAAATTCTTGTCATGAGGTATGAAACATTTTGATCAGCTGCCTTTGCCCATCCCTCCTCCCACTGGCTTGCCTGCCAAACTTTCTCTCAGGCACTCATCCCCTGCCTCCAGCCAACTCCAAATATTTCTCCAGTTTCACTCTTATCTCTCCACATGGATTTCTCCAAGCCCATTTTATCCAAGACACCGACTTCTTGCTCCCTGAATCCTATTCCCATCATCATTATTAGTGTTCCCTCGCAGACAAGGATGATTGTCTCCCACTCTCAAGGTGAGTCTATAGGCAGCTGTACAGACTGATATGGTTACCTCAGGCTCTGTTACACCTGGGCCAGGGAGTGGTCACAGGAAGGGGTGGGTGGGCATTGGTGTGGCAGCATGCTCTTCCTCCTGGCTTCCATTTCTCCCTGATGCCAGGTCTTGAGGTGCTCGCGCCTTCCCGGATATTCCTCCTCTACTTTGGATGGTCTTAGGCCAGTGATTCCCAGGTGTCTGTGGTAATGCTGCACTTCACCCAGTGAGGCATTGAGGTGTACCTCTAAGACACTTCATTTGTCCACCTGGAGCTCGCCTGCCCTTTGTGAGCTGGGAGTAGAGCACTTGCTCAGTGAGTCTCATATCGGTCATGGGGACAGCGTGCCCAGCCCATCACAGCTGTTCGGGGGGGGTCAGAGTCAGTGCCTCAATGCTGGGGATGTTAGCCTGGTCAAGGATGCTGGTGTTGGTGCGTCTACCTTGCCAGTGGATTCGTAGGATCTTGCACAGGCTGTGTTGGTGGGATGGTCCAGCAGCCTGAGGTCCCTGCTCTAGACAGTCCACATCTCGGAGCCATATCGGAGAGCGGAAACCACCACAGCTCTTGGTGTCAAAAGAACCCTTTCACCGACACTTTCCACACACACAGAATCCTATTCCCACTAAATTGACAATCACACAAATTCTCTCCCTTCTGCCCATGCTAGTTGATGTTGAAATAGTTCTGTCTCCACAAGCATCCTTCATGTTTGCCATCAGTAACCCTCGTCTCCTAAAAAAAACCTTTAACTTCTGTGGCCTTGTAAGCCACCGTCCCATCCACACACCCCCTTTGTCCCTCCTTGATGCGTAAATGTGATGGTGCCTCTACAACACACTTCACCAACTGTTCCACCATGACATCGTTGCACCTTACCTTTTCCTAAACTGTCACCATTCAGATAATAATCCCCTTCCCATTTTTGTCACCAAAGCAGATAACTTCACATTTATCCACATTATATTGCATTTGCCAAGTATTTGCCCACATAGCCAGTCTGTCCAAGTCACCCTGCAGCCTCTTAGCATCCTCTTCACAGCCCAGCTTAGTGTCATCTGCAAATCTGGAGATATTGCATTTAATTCCTGCAGCCAAATCGTTAATGTGTATTGTGAAGAGCTGGGGTCACAGCATTGAACCCTGTGGTACCCAACTCGTTACTGCCTGGCACTCTGAAAAGGACCTGTTTATTCTAACTCTCTGCTTCCTGTCTGCCAGTCAGTCCTCTATCCCCGTCAATGTGTCACCTCCTATACCATGAGCTTTAATTTTCCTTACCAATCTCTTGTGTGGAACCTTGTCAAAGCCTTTTGAAAGTTCAGATACACAATATCTACTGATTCACCCTTGTCCACTCGATTGGTCACATCCTCAAAAAATTTCCAGGAGTTTTGTCAAGCATGATTTCCTCTTATTGAATCCATACTCACTAGGACTGATTCTGTCACCACTTTCCAAATGCTCAATTATCACATCCTTAATGATTGACTCCAGCATTTTCCCCACCATCGGTGTTAGGCTAACCTGCCTATAAATCCCCATTTTCTCTCTCCCTCACTCCTTTTTTAAAGAGTAGGGTTACATTAACTACCCTCCAATCCATTGGAACTCTTCCAGAGTTTACAGAATGCTGGAAAATGATCACGAATGTGTCCATTATTTCTAGGGCCACATCCTTGGGTATTCTGGGACGCAGAGCCATCAATCCCTGGGGATTTATTGGATTTTAATCCCTACAGTTTCCCCAATACCATTTTCTGACTATTAAAGATTTCCTTCAGTTCCTCCTTCATGCATCACCCCTGAAAATTAAATAGCAACAAGAACAGATCAGAGACTAGGAATACTATAGTGAGCAACTTGCTTCCTGATTCCCCAAAGCCTATCCACCATCTACAAGGCACATGTCAGGAGTGTGGTGGAATGTTCCCCAATTCTCTGGATGGGTGCAGTCCCAACAACACTCAAGCAGCCTGACACCATCCAGGACACAGCAGCCCACTTGATTGGCACCACATCCACAAGCACCCTCTCCCTCCACCACTGATGCTCAGATGTAGCAGTGAATACTACCTGCACTGCAGATGCACTGCAAAAATTCAACAAAGATCCTTAGACAACACCTTCTAAATGCATGGCCACTTCCATCTAGAAGGACAAGGGTAGATACATGGGAACACCATCCCCTGTAAGTTCACCTCCAAGCTGCTCACCGTCAGTCATTCCTTCAGTGTTGTTGGGTCAAAGTCCTGGAATACCCTCCCTAAGGGCATTGTGGGTCTACCTACAGCAGGTGGACCGCAGTGGTTCAAAAAGGCAGCTCACAATCATCTTCTCAAGGGGCAACTGGATGGTAAATAAATTCTAGTCAAGGTTAGAGTGGTGCTGGAAAAGCACAGCAGGTCAGGCAGTATACGAGGAGCAGGAAAATTGACGATTCGGGCAAAAGCCCTTCATCATTCTAATCTCCAGCATCTGCAGTACCCACTTCTGCCTGGCCAATATCGGGCCAGTCAGCAACATTCAACACCCTACAAATGAATTCTTAAAAATTACAAAGTTATTGAGCTTGAGTTGGCCAGATTAGATTCGGAAATTAGATTACAAGGTGAGCTCATAGATTGAGGTGACACGGTAGCTCAGTGGTTAGCCCTGCTGCCTCACAGTGCTAGGTACCAGGCGATTCCCACCTCAGCCGACTGTCTGTATGGTTTGCACATTCTCCCTGTGTCTGCGTGCGTTTCCTCTAGATGCTCCAGTTTCCTCACACAATCCAAAGATGTGCAGGACAGATGAATTGGTTATGCTAAATTGCCCATAGTGTGTTAGGTGCATTAGTCTGAGGGAAATATAGGGTCGGGGAATAGGTCTGCGTGGATTACTCTTCTGAGGGTCGGCATGGACTTGTTGGACTAAATGGCCTGTTTCCATACTAATCTAATCTAATCAAATTAGCAGCAGATATTAAAGGAGGTCATTTGTAACACACAACAAAAATATATTTGTTCATAACTCTATAAGAGAGATGGATCAGCTGTTGTGAACGATGGAAGCTAAGGATGGTATCAAAATGACATGTTATGAAGATGTATTATCTAAAATATTAATTTATAATATAATTATCTGGACATGAGTGTCTTGAGCCTTTTTTCAGTGAACACTTGGAAAAGGACAAGATATAAATTACAGCAAAATCAATGCTGTATGATTGATTGATACAAGAATGTAGTCACTGAGTCGGCAACGCTTTTAGAAAGAGGTCATTTGCCCCAGTTTGTGGGAATAAAATCTATTGGTTTTCAACAAAGTCTGAGAGAAATTGCACATGAACAAAAGCCTAACCACCCACTCTACACACAGGCAGGCAGACACACACACACAGATGGGCACACACACAGGCAGATACACACACACATACACACACACACATAACGCACACACATTTTATCTGAAAGTCTGCTCATAAAGTTTGAAATTTAGAGAGCGATCTGAGTTATTATTAGGTGAGGAGGGAAGAATATTATTATTTACTAAGCCCCAAATAAATCTAATAAATGTACACTTCAACCAAACACGCACACAGGTAATACATTTTAAAAATGTGAGGGTGCCTGGTACAGACAGAGAGAACAAAGCTTCATCAGTTTAAAAGATCAAAGAGTTCTTGTCATGTTAGATTCATGACATAAGGTCCATCTGCAATTCTCACTTTCTCAAAGTTGTTAATTAGAGTCATAGTCATAGAGATGTACAGCATGGAAACAGACCCTTTGGTCCAACACGTCCATTCCGACCAGATATCCCAACCCAATCTGGTCCCATCTGCCAGCACCTGGCTCATTTCCCTCCAAACCCTTCCTATTCATATACCCATCCAAATGCATCTTAACTGTTGCAATTGTACCAGCCTCCACCACTTCCTCTGGTTACTCATTCCATACACGTACCACCCTCTGCGTGAAAAGGTTGCCCCTTAGGTCTCTTTTATATCTTTCCTCTCTCACCCTAAACCTATGCCCTCTAGTTCTGGACTCCCTCACCCCAGGGAAAAGACTTTGTCTATTTATCCTATCCATACCCCTCATAATTTTGTAAACGTCTATAAGGTCACCTCTCAGCCTCCGACGCTCCAGGGAAAACAACCCCAGTCTGTTCAGCCTCTCCCTATAGCTCAGATCCTCCAACACTGGCAACATCCTTGTAAATCTTTTCTGAACCCTTTCAAGTTTCACAACATCTTTCCGATAGGAAAGAGACCAGAATTGCACGCAATTTTCCAACAGTGGCCTAACCAATGTCCTGTACAGCTACAACATGACCTCCCAACTCCTGTACTCAATACTCTGACCAATAAAGGAAAGCATACCAAATGCCTTCTTCACTATCCTATCTACCTGCGACTCCACTTTCAAGGAGCTATGAACCTGCACTCCAAGGTCTCTTTGTTCGGCAACGCTCCCTAGGACCTTACCATTAAGTGTATAAGTCCTGCTAAGATTTCCTTTCCCAAAACACAGCACCTCGCAGTTATCTGAATTAAACTCCATCTGCCACTTCTCAGCCCATTGACCCATCTGGTCCAGATCCTGTTGTAATCTGAGGTAACCGTCTTCGCTGTTCACTACACCTCCAATTTTGGTGTCATCTGCAAACTTACTAACTGTACCTCTTATGCTCTCATCCAAATCATTTATGAAAATGACAAAAAGTAGAGGGCCCAGCACCGATCCTTGTGGCACTCCACTGGTCACAGGCCTACAGTCCGAAAAACAACCCTCCACCTTTGAGCCAGTGGTGGCTAGCTCTCCCTGTATTCCATGAGATCTAACCTTGCTAATCAGTCTCCCATGGGGAACCTTGTTGAACGCCTTTCTGAAGTCCATATAGATCACATCTACTGCTCTGCCCTCATCAATCTTCTTTGTTACTTCTTCAAGAAACTCAATTAAGTTTGTGAGACATGATTTCCCACGCATAAAGCCATGTTGACTATCCCGAATCAGTCCTTGCCTTTCCAAGTACATGTACATCCTGTCCCTCAGGATTCCCTCCAACAACTTGCCCACCACTGAGGTCAGGCTCACCGGTCTATAGTTCCCTGGCTTGTCTTTACCGCCCTTCTTAAACAGTGGCACCATGTTTTCCAACCCCCAGTCTTCCGGCACCTCCCCTGTGACTATCGATGATACAACTATCTCAGCAAGAGGCCCAGCAATCACTTCTCTAGCTTCCCAAAGAGTTTTTTGGGGGGTACACCTGATCAGGTCCTGGGGATTTATCCACCTTTAACCATCCAACCTTCAAGACATCCAACACTTCCTCCTCTGTAATCTGGACATTTTGAAAGATGTCACTATCTAGAATGTCACCACATTCTATATCTTCGATATCCTTTTCCATAGTAAATACTGATGCAAAATATTCATTTAGTATCTCCCCCATTTTCTGTGGCTCCACACAAAGGCCGTCTTGCTGATCTTTGAGGGGCCCGATTCTCTCCCTAAACCCTTTTGTCCTTAATATATTTGTAAAATTTCTTTGGATTCTCCTTAATCTATTTGCCAAAGCTATCTCATGTCCCCTTTTCGCCATCCTGATTTCCCTCTTAAGTATACTCCTACTTTCTTTATACTCTTCGAAGGATTCACTCGAACTATCCTGTCAATACCTGACATATGCTTCCTTCTTTTTCTTAACCAAATCCTCAATTTCTTTCATCATCCAGCATTCCCTATACCTACCAGCCTTCCCTTTCACCCTGACAGGAGTATACTTTCTCTGGATTCTTGTTATCTCATTTCTGAAGGCTTCCCATTTTACAGCCGTCCCTTTACCTGCGAACATTTGCCTCCAATCAGCTTTCAAAAGTTCTTGCCAAATACCATCTTGCCTAATACCTTGGCCTTTCTCCAATTTAGAACTTCAACTTTTAGATCTGGTCTATCCTTTCCCATCACTATTTTAAATCTAATAGAATTATGGTCGCTGGTCCCAAAGTGCTCCCCCACTGACACCTCAGTCACCTGCCCTGCCTTATTTCCCAAGAGTAGGTCAGGTTTTGCACCTTCTGTAGTAGGTACATCCACATAGTGAATCAGAAAATTGTCTTGTATTCCTCACCATCTAAACCTTTAACACCATGGCAGTCCCAGTCGATGTTTTGAAAGTTAAAATCCCCTACCATAACTACCCTATTATTCTTACAGATAGCTGACATCTCCTTACAAGTTTGTTTCTCAATTTCCCTCTGACTATTGGGGGGTCTATAATACAATCCCAATAAGGTGATCATCCCTTTCTTATTTCTCAGTTCCACCCAAATAACTTCCCTGGATGTATTTTCAAGAATATCATCCCTCAGCACAGCTGTAATGCTATCTCATATCAAAAATGCCACTCCCCCTCCTCTCTTCCCTCCCTTTCTATCCTTCCTGTAGCATTTGTATCTTGGAACATTAAGCTGCCAGTCCTGCCCATCCTTGAGCCATGTTTCCGTAATTACTATGATATCCCAGTCCCATGTTCCTAACCATGCCCTGAGTTCATCTGTCTTCCCTGTTAGGCCTCTTGCATTGAAATAAATGCAGATTAATTTATTAGTCTTACCTTGTCCCTGCCTGCCCTGACTGTTTGACTCACTTCTGTTCTCAGCTGTACCCATCTCAGATCGATCTCTTTCCTCACTATCTCCCTGGGTCCCACCCCCCCACCTTACTAGTTTAAATCCTCCCAAGTAGTTCTAGCAAATTTCCCTGCTAGTATATTAGTCCCCTTCCAATTTAGGTGCAATCTGTCCTTCTTGTACTGGTCACTTCTACCCCAAAAGAGATTCCAATGATCCAAAAATGTGAATCCTTCTCCCATACACCAGCTCCTCAGCCATGCATTCATCTGCTCTATCCTCCTATTCCTGCCCTCACTAGCTCATAGCACTGGGAGCAATCCAGACATTACTACCCTTGAGGACCTCCTTTTTAAATTTCTGCCTAACTCTCTGTAATCTCCCTTCAGAGACTCAACCTTTTCCTTTCCAATGTCGTTGGTTCCAATGTGGACAATGACCTCCTGCTGGCCCCTCTCCCCCGTGAGAACATTCTGCACCCTCTCTGAGACATCCTTGATCCTGGCACCAGGGAAACAACACACCATTCTGCTTTTTCTCTGCTGGCCACAGAAACATCTGTCTATACCTCTGACTACAGAATCCCCTAACACAATTGATCTCTTGGAAGCCAATGTAACCCTCATTGCATTAGAGCCAGTCTCAACACCAGAAACGCAGCTGTTCATGCTACGTTCCCCTGAGAATCCATCACCCCCTACATTTTCCAAAAAAGCATACCTGTTTGAAATGGGTATGTCCACAAAAGACTCCTGCACTAGCTACTGGATTAGTGGTGCTGGAAGAGCACAGCAGTTCAGGCAGCATCCAACGAGCAGCTCGTTGGATGCTGTCTGAACTGCTGTGCTCTTCCAGCACCACTAATCCAGTATTTGGTTTTCAGCATCTGCAGTCATTGTTTTTATCCTGCACTAGCTGCCTACCTGTCTTACCCTTCCTGAAGTTAACCCATCTATGTGACTGTATCTGAGACATTCCCCCCTTCCTATAACTGCCATCCATCACATACTGTTGCTGTTGCAAATTCCTCATCGCTTCTATCTGTCTCTCCAACCGATCCACTTGATCTGATAAGATTCACATCCAACAGCATTTATGGCAGATATAATCTTTAAACTCCCACATCTGACAAGAAGTACATATCACTGCAAAGGCCATTTTTGCTCCTTCACAATCTACAGACCCAGAAAGTAACACCATCTTATTCCTCTACAAACACTGCCCCAGGTTAAATTAATAGCTATGGCTTATATTTTAAGTTTAATCAAGAGACTTATCTCCAAAAACATATAATCCACTATACTCACTACTGCAGCCTTTCTCTTGGACAGACTTAAAACAACAACTAACTTATCTGATTGTTGACTGATTTCCTCAGAAACAACAAAGTTATTTTTGAGTTGTTAGTGAATAGCTGTTTCTGCAACTTGATTGTTCACCGGGTTTAAATATGATGATGAGGAATCAGGGGAGAGAGAGGGAAGCTTTTCAAGCTGGGATGGAAGTTACCATCTCTATTTTTAGCATATCTCCAAGTTTGACTCCTTTATCTTTCCAAGCTGGATGATGGGCAATGATCATACAAATGTCAATTAATGGCAACCTGGTTTCAATTTCAGCAGTTTGTTGAGTCTGCATGGGTCTCCTGATCTTGCCTTGCACTGTGGTCAAATGGTAATGGCAGCCATTTCCAGTCAGCATTGTCCTTTTTATAAAAAACATTTTAGTCTCAGATATAACAATCAGGTATGCAAAGCTAAAATTTGCAAGTCAAATTTCCAATGATTGTAACAATTATAATTAGAAGGTTTTTAAAGGAGATATTTGAACATATAAGGAACAGGAGAATCGACGTTTCGGGAATCAGCCCTTCTTCAGGAAGTTCCTTGGATGCTGCCTGACCTGCTGCGCTTTTCCAGCAACACATTTTCAGCTCTGATCTCCAGCATCTGCAGTCCTCACTTTCTCCACATATATCATTGTCCCAAGGAAAAGTGTGAATGTGTTTATGTTTTTGAAGAATTTCACACATGGGACATGAAGGTTTCTGGTCGGCCATCATTTCTTGCCTGTCATTAGTTGCTGTTGAGAAAATGGTGGGGAGCTTCCTTCTTTAAACGCTGCAGTCCATGTGCTGTCGGTAGACACACAATCCAATAGAGGACACTACTGAGAAGTGAATGATGGGTATTCTGGGAGGAGTCAACTCAGTCACCAGCGACTGCCCAGGAGCAAATAAAAGGAAGGGAAGCTATAGCAGAATGACTATTTTTGGAGCAGCCATTTTGAGAAGGAGTGCTTTGTCTTGAAATGCTGCTGGAAGTTTAAGTGTGGGTGTTGGTGACCATTGGGCTTCGGTGAGGAGGAAGATCAGCAAGGTAAAGGCAAGGAAGGTAAAGGCAAGGTAAAACTCTATCACTTGTCTCACTGTGAAGGGTCAGAGATGGCAGTTAGGGCAGTGATGTGTCCCTCCTGCCAGATGTGGGAGATCAGGGAGCAGTCGAATGTTCCCGATGACTACATCTGCAGGAGGTGTGACCGACTGCATCTCCTCACAGAATGCATTGTTTGGTTGGTGTGCGGCAATTGGACACACTGAGAAACATACAGGGGGCAGAGACTGTGATAGACACTAGTTACAGGGAGGTGACCACATCACAGGTTCAGTCAGTAGATGGGTGACCACCAAGAGAGGCAGGCATGTAGTGCAGGAGTCTCCCTGTGGGATCAAAAGCAATCCAGAAAAGAAAGAAAAGATTGAGGTTAGTGAAAGCATATTAAATAGTAGAGGCAGCCTACTAGGCAAACTAGCCAGGACAGCAAGGCCACAGCAGAAAGTCTGGGTTAAACTGCAGTTATTTCAATGCAAGAGGCCTGACAGGTAAAGCATGGATGGATAACTGGGACTGGAATATTGTAGCTATTATAGAAATATGGCTGAGGAAAGGACAGGACTGGCAGCTCAATGTTTTAAGATACAGATGCTATGGGAAGAACAGAAGGGTAGGCAAGAGAGTTGGGGGAGTGGTGCTTTTGATTAGGGAGAACATCATGACAGAGGACATCCTGAAGCATTTGTTCACTGAGTCTATATGTGTAGACCTGTGAAATAAAAAGGGGGAAATCATTTTGATAGCAGTGTATTATGGGCCCTAAGTAGTCAGTGGGAGATTGAGTAACAAATATATAAGGAGATTGCAGATAGATGCAAGGATAATAGGGTTGTAATAATAGGGACTTCTAACTTTCCTAACATTGGAACGGCCCTCATGTTAAGGGCATGGGTGGAGAGAAATTTGTTAACTGTGTTCAGGAAGAACTTCTCATGCAGTATGTAGATAGCTCTACTAGAGAAGGGGCAAAACCTGACCTCCAATTGGGAACTAAGGTAGGGCTAGTGATGGAAGTGTTAATGGGGGAACACTTCAGGACCGGTGGTCATAATTCCATTAGTTTTAAAATAGTGATGGAAAAGGATAGGTCTGGTCCGCAAGTTAAAGTTCTAAATTGGGACAAGACCAATTTTGATGGTCTTAGCCCAGAACTTGCAAAAGTAGACTGGGGGAGGCTGTTTGCATGCAAAGGGATTTCTGGTAAGTGGGAGGCTTTCAAATGTGAGTTAATGAGGGCTCAGGGCCTGCATGTTCCTGCTTTTGTGAAGATTTAGACTGGCAGGGAACTCTGGAACAATGGAGTTATTGGGGCCCTGGTCAAGATAAAAAGGAGGCTTATGACATGTGTAGATAGCTGGGATCAAGTGAATTCCTTGAGGAAAGTAGAGGGCTTCAGAGCACACTTGAGAGACACATCATAGAATGAGAATCCAGACAGTGGGAAAACTGGCCCTTCAGCCCAACAAGTCCACACGACCCTTTGAAGAGTAACCCAATCAGACCCATTCCCCTGCCTTATATTTACCCCAGACTAATGCACCTAACTTCCACATCCCTGAACCCTCACTATAGGCAATTTCCCATGGCCAATCCACCCTAACCTGCACATCTTTGGACTGTGGGAGGAAACCCACGCAGACACGGGGAGAATGTGCAAACTCCACACAGGCAGTTGCCTGAGGCTAGAATTGAACCTGGGTCCCGGCACTGTGAGGCAGCAGTGCTAACAGCTGAGCCACCGTACTACCAGAAATCAGGAAGGCTTTGGCAGAGAAGATAAAGGAGAGTCTAAAGAGATTCGTCAAGTACATGAAGGGCTAAAGAGTAACGAGAGAGAGAATAGGGTCTCTTAAAGATTAACAAGGTCATCCATGTGCAGAGCCCCAAGAGATGGGTGAAATCCTAAATGAATATTTTTCATCAGAATTTACCATTGAAAAAAGGCTTAGATACTAGGGAACTTGGTGGGAGTTTACTGCAGTCCCCACACAATACACCCTTATCTTGCGTGGTTATGTTTTATGTGGTACCTTATTGAATGCCTTTTGGGGAGAGGTGCTGGTGTTGTGGAAACGTCACTGAACCTGGGAATCAAGAAGCCCAGGCTAACGCTCTGGGATCTGGGTTTGAAAGGTATCAGGTCAAATGGTGAAAAATTGACTCAAAGTGATCTGGAATTAAACTGCTAAACAACCACCTGATAAAGGAGCAGCACTTCGAAAGCTAGTGCTTCCAAATAAACCTATCTATAGGACTATAACCTGGTGTTGTGTGATTTTTACGTTTGTCCACCCGTGCAACACCGGCACCTCTAAATCATGGAATTAAAAGGTAGTCTAGTGGCAATTCTGTAATCACCGTTATTGGTTATAAAAACCCAGGTGGTTCACAGAGATATCCTTGAGGGAGAAAAGCTGCTATCCTTACCTTGACTGGCTGAAATGTGACTCCAGATCCACAGCAATGTCATTGACTCTTACTTGTTCTCTGGGTAATTAAGGATGGGAAATGAATGTAAGCCCATTTCAGGAATTCAGGCCATTCAGCCCAACAAGTTCACAATGACTCTCTTAACAGCATCCCACCCAGACTCACACCCCAACACTCTAATCCTAATGTAATGGCTAATGCACCTAATGCATCCTTGAACCCTACGGCCAATCCACCTGACCTGCATATCTTTGGATTGTGGGAGGAAACCAGAGCACCCGGAGGAAACCCACACAAACTCGGGGAGAATGTGCAAACTCCACACAAACAGTCACCCGAGGGTAAAATTGAACCTGGTTTCCTGGTGCTGTGAGGCAGCAGTGCTAACCACTGAGCCACCGTGCCACCCCATCCCATAAATGAATTTTAAAATCTCAAATACACTTCATCTATTGGTTCCTCTTTAACCATCCTCCTTGCTAGATCCTCAAAGAACTCCAACAAGTTTGTTAAACATGGTTTCCCTTTCACATGCTGACTCGACCTAATTACAGTTGAGAGTGTTGTGCTGGAGAAGCACTACAGGTTAGGGAGCACCCAAGAGGAAGGAGAATCGAGACTGGCTCTAATGTAATTAGGGGTACATCGGGTTCCAAGAGATCGATTGTGTCAGGGGGCTCTCTAGTCCAAGGCACGGACAGACGTTTCTGTGGCCAGCAGCAAAAAATCAGAATGGTGTGTTGTTCTCCCTGCTCCCAGGATCAAGGATGTCTCAGAGAGGGTGCAGAATGTTCTCAAAGGGGAGAGGGGCAAGCAAGAGGTCATTGTCCATATTGGAACCAACGCCATAGGGAGGGAAAAGGTTGAGATTCTGAGAGAATTAGGCAGGAATTTAAAAAGGTCCTCAAGAGTAGTAATACCTGGATTACTCCCGGTGCTATGAGCTAGTGAGGGCAGGAATAGGAGGATACAGCAGATGAACGCATGGCTGAGGAGCTGGTGTACGGGAGAAGGATTCACATTTTTGGATCATTGGAATCTCTTTTGGGGTAGAAGTGACCTGTACAAGAAGGACGGATTGCATCTAAATTGGAAGGGGACTAATATACAGGCAGGGAAATTTGCTCGTGCTGCTCGGGAGGATTTAAACAAGTAAGGTTGGGGGGTGGGACCCAGGGAGATAGTGAGGAAAGAGATCAATCTGAGACTGGTACAGTTGGGAAAGGGTGTGAGTCAAACAGTCAGGGCAGGCAGGGACAAAGCAGAGAACAAGGTACGACTGATAAATTAAACTGCATTTATTTCATTGCAAGAGGACTAACAGGGAAGGCAGATTAACTCAGGGAACATGGGACTGGGATTTCATAGCAATTACAGAAACAAGGCTCAGGATGGATAGGACTAGCAGCTTAATATTCCAGAGTACAAATGCTATAGGAAGACTGAAAGGAAGACAAGAGAGGAGGGGGGGCGGGGGTGTTTTTTTGATAATGGATAGCATTACAGCTGTGTTGAGGGAGGCTATTCCTAGGAATATATCCAGGGAAATTATTTGGGTGGAACTGAGAAATAAGAAAGGGATGATCACCTTATTGATTTAGTATTATAGACCCCCTAATAGACAGTGGGAAATTGAGAAACAGATTTGTAAGGAGATCTCAGTTATCTGTAAGAATACTAGGGAGGCTATGGTAGGGGATTTTAACTTTGCAAACATCGACTGGGACTTCCAAGGTGTTAAGGGTTTACATGGAGAGGAATTTGTTAAGTGTGTACAAGAAAATTTTCTGATTCAGTATGTGGATGTACCTACTACAGAAGGTGCAAAACTTGACTTACTCTTGGGAAATAAGGCAGGACAGGTGACTGAGGTGTCAGTGGGGGAGCATTTTGGGGCCAGTGACCATAATTCTATTCGTTTTAAAATAGAGATGGAACAGGATAGACCAGATATAAAAGTTGAAGTTCTAAATTGGAGGAAGGCTAATTTTGATGGTATTAGGCAAGAACTTTCAAAAGCTGATTGGGCACAGATGTTAGCAGGTAAAGGGATGGCTGGAAAATGGGAAGCCATCAGAAATGAGATAACGAGAGACCAGAGACAGTATATTTCCTTTTAGGGTGAAAGGGAAGGCTGTTAAGTATAGGGAATGCTGGATGACTGGAGAAATTGAGGGTTTGGTTAAAACAAAAGGAATCATATGTCAGGTATAGACAGGATAGATCGAGTGAATCCTTAGAAGAGTATAAAGGCAGTGGGAGTATACTTAAGAGGGAAATCAGGAGGGCAAAAAGAGGACATGAGATAGCTTTGGCAAATAGGGTTAAGGAGAATCAAAGGGGTTTTTACAAATACATTAAGGACAAACAGGTTAATTGGGAGAGAATGTGACCCCTCAAAGATCAGCAAGACGGCCTTTGTGTGGAGCTGCAGGAGATGTGGGAGATACTAAACGAGTATTTTGTATCACTGTTTACTGTGGAGAAGGACATGGAAGATATAGAATGTAGGGAAATAGATAGTGGCATCTTGAAAAATGTCCATATTACAGAGGAGAAAGTGCTGGATGTCTTGAAACACATAAAAGTAGATAAATTCCCAGGACCTGATCAGGTATACCCGAGAATTCTGTGGGAAGCTAGGGAAGTGATTGTGGTGCCCCTTGCTGAGATATTTGTATCATCGATAGTCACAGGTGAGATGCTGAAAGACTGGAGGTTGGCTAACATGGTGCCACCGTTTAAGAAGGGTGGTAAGGACAAGCCGGGGAACTATAGACCAGTGAGCCTGACCTCGGTGGTGGGCAAGTTGTTGGAGGGAATCCTGAGGGACAGGATGTACATGTATTTGCAAAGACAAGCTCTAATTGTGGACATGGCCAACATGACTTTATGCGTGGGAAATCGTGCCTCAGAAACTTGATTGAGTTTTTGGAAGATGTAACAAAGAGGATCGATGAGGGCAGAGCGGTAGATGTGATCTATATGGACTTCAGTAAGATGTTCGACAAGGTTCCCCATGGGAGACTGGTTAGCAAGGTTAGATCTCATGGAATACAGGGAGAACTAGTCATTTGGATACAGAACTGGCTCAAATGTAGAGGACAGAGGATGGTGGTGGAGGGTTGTTTTTTAAGGCTGGAGGCCTGTGACCAGTGGAGTGCCACAAGGATTGGTGCTGGGTCCTCTACTTTTCATTATTTATATAAATGATTTGGATTGTGAGCATAAGAGGTATAGTTAGTAGGTTTACAGATGACACCAAAATTGGTGGTGTAGTGGACAGCAAAGAGGGTTACCTCAGATTACAACAGGATCTTGATCAGATGGGCCAATGGCAGATGGAGTCTAATTTAGATAAATGCGAGATGCTGCATTTTGGGAAAGCAAATCTTTGCAGGACTTATACACTTAATGGTAAGGTCCTAGGGAGTGTTGCTGAATAAAGAGACCTCCAAGTGCAGGTTCATAGCTCCTTGAAAGTAGAGTCACAGGATAGGATAGTGAAGAAGGCATTTGGTATGCTTTTCTTTATTGATCAGGGTATTGTGTACAGAGTTGGGAGGTCATGTTGCGGCTGTACAGGACATTGGTTAGGCCACTTTTGGAATATTACATGCAATTCTGGTCTCCTTCCTATCGGAAGGATGTTGTGAACCTTAAAAGGGTTCAGAAAAGATTTACAAGGATGTTGCCAGGGTTGGAGGATTTGAGCCAAAGGGAGAGGCTGAACAGACTGGGGCTGTTGTCCTTGGAGCTTTGGAGGCTGAGGGGTGACCTTATAGAGGTTTATAAAATGATGAGGAGCATGGATAGGATTAATAGACAAGATCTTTTCCCTCGGGTGGGGGAGTCCAGAACTAGAAGGCATAGGTTTAGGGTGAGAGGGGAAAGATATAAAAGAGACCTAAGGGACAACTGTTTCACTCAGAGGGTGGTACGTGTATGGAATGAGTTGCCAGAGGAAGTGGTGGAGGTTGGTACAAGCCAGGGAACTTTAGATCAGTGAGCCTGATGTCAGTGGTGGGCAAGTTGTTGGAGGGAATCCTGAGGGACAGGATGTACATGTATTTGCAAAGGCAAGGACTGATTAGGGACATGGTCAACATGGCTTTGTGTGTGGGAAACCATGTCTCAGAAACTTGATTGAGTTTTTTGAAGAAGTAACAAAGAGGATTGATGAGGGCAGAGCAGTAGATGTGATCTATATGGACTTCAGTAAGGCATTTGACAAGGTTCCCCATGGGAGACTGATTAGCAAGGTTAGATTTAAAAGGCATCTGGATATGTATATGAATAGGAAGGGTTTAGAGGGATATGGGCCGGGTGCTGACAGGTGAGATTAGATTGGGCTGGGATATTTGGTCAACAAGGATGGGTTGGACTGAAGGTTCTGTTCCGGGCTGTACACCTCTATGACTCTAATCAATGTTTCAGGTGTCCTGATGAAGGTCTTGTGCCCGAAATGTCAATTCCCCTGCTCCTCAGATGCTGCCTGACCTACTCTGCTTTTCCAGCACCACACTCTCGATTCTGATCTCCAACATCTACAGTCCTGACTTTCTTCTCTCTCTACCTAATTACAGTTTGATTTTCTAAATGTCCTGCTATTGTTTCTTTAACAATGGATTCTAGCAATAGTGGGCGGCACAGTGGCACAGTGGTTAGCACTGCTGCCTCACAGCGCCAGAGACCCGGGTTCAATTCCCGCCTCAGGCGACTCTCTGTGTGGAGTTTGCACATTCTCCCTGTGTCTGTGTGGGTTTCCTCTGGGTGCTCCGGTTTCCTCCCACAGTCCAAAGATGTGCAGGTCAGGTGAATTGGCCATGCTAAATTGCCCATAGTGTTCGGTGTAGGGGTATGGGTGGGTTGCGCTTCGGCGGGTCGGTGTGGACTTGTTGGGCCAAAGGGCCTGTTTCCACACTGTAAGTAATCTAAACTAGCATTTTCCTCATAACAGATATTAGACTAATTGAGAAATTCCTGTTTACAGTCTCCCTCCTTTCTTGAACTGAAGTGTTACATTTGCGGTTGTTCAGTCCACTGGAACCATTCTGGATTTAGGGAGTGTAGAAGATTATAACAAATCCATCCACTGTCTCTGCACCCACTTTTTGTAAAAACCTTCAGCCATCAAGTCCAGGGATGTGTCCGTCTTCAGTCCCATTAGTTTTTCCATTTCATTGTCTCTAATGATGGTGATTGTTTCAAGCAATGCCAAGATTATTGTTGGTTGTGGTTGAGGATAGATCCAGGTAAAAGCAGTTCCATCCAGCTGGACCACAGTGTGAGATGTTAGAGGAGGAATGTGTTGTTAATCTAACACCTGAATGGAGGTACTGAACTTTAACAAGACCCAGTTAAAAATCACACAACACCAGGTTATAGTCCAACAGGTTTAATTGGAAGCACACTAGCTTTCGGAGCGACAATCCTTCATCAGGTGGTAGTGGAGGGCTCCAAATCTTAACAAGACCCCTGTGACTTCTCTTTAAAGAAAGGAGCATTTTGACTTGTCAGGTTCGTCAACACACACACAGCCCAAGCTCCTGGAGGTTAATGATTGGATTATGTTTCAGCTATTGAGGTGTTTAAAATGATGACAAGATTTGTGAGGTGGAGATAAATATTAGTGGTAATCAGAAGCAGTAATTTTTCTCATTTCTTGCTTTGATGTCGGAGGTATCAAGACCAATTCTAGCATTTATATTTATCTTTAATTCCATGTTAACACCTGGGATCACATTTGGTCTATGTGACTGAATGTCATGTTGGATATGTGTTTATTCCATAGCAATGAGAGCTCTGAGTTTATGTTGTGGGAGAATACACACGAATTTAGTTTGAAAGTATGGAGTCATACGGCATGGATACAGATCTGTCGGCTCAACTCGTCCATGTCTACCAGCTTTCTTAAACTGAACTAGTCCCATTTGCCTGCATTTGGCTAATACCCCTGTAAACCTTTCCTGTCCATCTACCTCTCCAAATGTCTTTTAAATACCCAATCTAGTCCCACCTGCCAGCACCCGGCCCATATCCCTCCAAATTCATGTACCTATCCAAAAGCCTCTTAAATGTTGCAAGTGTACCAGCTTCCACCACTTCTTCTGGCAGCTCATTCCATACACGTACCACCCTCTGCATGAAAAGGTTGCTCCTTAAGTCATGCAGTACATCTCTATGACTCTAAATGTTGTATTGTACTTGCCTCTACCACATCCTCTGACATCTTGTTCCACATTTGCACCACCCTCTGTATGAAAAGGTTGCCCCTCAGGTTCCTTTTAAATCTTTCCCCTCTCACCTTAAATCAATGCCCTCTAGTTTTGAACATCCCTACCTTGGAGAAAAGACTTTGGCCACCCACCCTGTCTATGCCCCTCATGACTTTATAAGCCTGTATATGGTCACCGCTCAGCTTCTTATGCTCCAGGGAAAGAAGTCCCAATCCTTAGAATTCAAACAGTCCAGTCTCAGTAACATGCTTGTAAACCTTTCTTGCATCCTTTCCAGTTTAATAACATTCTTCCTATAGAAATGTTACCAGGTACTCCAAATGTAACCTTATCAACGTGCTATGCAGCTATAGCCTGACCTCCCAACTCCTGCACTCAATGCTCTGACCGAATGCCTTCTTCACCTGTAACTACTTTCAAGGAAATATGCACCTGCACCCTTCAATCTTTCTGTTTGACAACACTCCCCAGGGCCTGACCATTAACTATGTAAATCTTGCCCTGATTTGTCTGACCAAAATACAACACCTCATATTTATCTAAACTAAGCCCCATTAGCAATCCTCAACCCACTGGCCCAGTTGATTGAGATCAAAGATTGTTACAAAATGGAGCATGTTGAGAATGGCAGCCAATATGTTTGTATACGAAAATGTCAAACAACCGCTGTCAAGATAGAGGCCAAGAACCTGAGGAGGAAAGAAACATTGCAAGATGAACATAAATACTAACTGCAGCTGAGCCGAAATTGTGTCAAATCGGAACACAATCATTTTTGAATGCTGATGTTCCCAAAGGATATGCAGTTTATGAGAAATGACAAGCAGAAGGTAAAATTGGGACTTTTGAGGGGATAGAACATAGAACATAGAACATAGAAGAATACAGCGCAGTACAGGCCCTTCGGCCCTCGATGTTGCGCTGATCCAAGCCCACCTAACCTACACTAGCCCACTATCCTCCATATGCCTATCCAATGCCCGTTTAAATGCCCAGAAAGAGGGAGAGTCCACCACTGCTACTGGCAGGGCATTCCATGAACTCACGACTCGCTGAGTAAAGAATCTACCCCTAACATCTGTCCTATACCTACCACCCCTTAATTTAAAGCTGTGTCCCCTCGTAATAGCTGACTCCATATGTGGAAAAAGGTTCTCACAGTCAACCCTATCTAAACCCCTAATCATCTTGTACACCTCTATCAAGTCACCCCTAAACCTTCTTTTCTCCAATGAAAACAACCCCAAGTGCCTCAGCCTTTCCTCATACGATCTTCCTACCATACCAGGCAACATCCTGGTAAACCTCCTCTGCATTCGTTCCAATGCCTCCACATCCTTCCTATAATATGGCGACCAAAAGCGCACGCAATACTCCAGATGAGGCCGCACCAGAGTCTTATACAACTGCAACATGACCTCAGGACTCCGGAACTCAATTCCTCTACCAATAAAAGCCAGTACGCCATATGCCTTCTTCACCGCACTATTTACCTGGGTGGCAACTTTCAAAGATCTGTGTACATGGACACCAAGATCCCTCTGCTCATCCACACTACCAAGTATCCGACCATTAGCCCAGTACCCCATCTTTTTGTTACTCTTACCAAAGTGAATCACCTCACACTTAGCTACATTGAACTCCATTTGCCACCTTTCTGCCCAGCTCTGCAGCTTATCTATATCCCGCTGTAACCTGCCACTTCCTTCCTCACTGTCAACAACTCCTCTGACTTTTGTATCATCCGCAAACTTGCTCACCCAACCTTCTAGCCCCTTCTCCAGGTCATTTATAAAAATGACAAACACCAATGGTCCCAAAACAGATCCTTGCGGAACACCGCTAGTAACTGCACTCCAAGATGAACCTTTACCATCAACTACTACCCTCTGTCTTCTTCCAGCCAGCCAATTCCTAATCCAAACCTCCAACTCACCCTCAATGCCATATCTCCGTATGTTTTGCAGTAGCCTACCATGGGGAACCTTATCAAATGCCTTACTAAAATCCATATATACCACATCTACCGCTTTCCCCTCATCTACCTCCTTAGTCACCTTCTCAAAGAATTCAATAAGGTTTGTGAGGCACGACCTGCCCTTCACAAAACCATGCTGACTATCCTTGATCACATTATTCCTCGCCAGATGTTCATAAATCCTTTACAATTCTCTCTAAGACTTTGCCCACAACAGAAGTGAGACTCACTGGCCTATAGTTACTAGGGTTATCCCTACTCCCCTTCTTGAACAAGGGAACCACATTTGCTAGCCTCCAGTCTTCTGGCACTATTCCTGTAGACAACGAGGACATAAAAATCAAGGCCAATGGCTCTGCAATCTCCTCCCTTGCTTCCCAGAGAATCCTAGGATAAATACCATCAAGCCCAGGGGACTTATCTATTTTCACCCTTTCCAGAATTTCCAACATCTCTTCCCTACATACCTCAAAGCCATCCATTCTACGTAATTGTGACTCAGTATTCACATTCGGCAACAATGTCCTGTTCCTGAGTGAATCCTGACGAAAAGTATTCATTCAGTATCTCCCCAATCTCTTCAGCCACCACACGCAACTTCCCACTACTATCCTTGACTGGACCTATTCCTAGGTAAAAACAAGGTAAAAACAATGACTGCAGATGCTGAAAACTGGATTAGTGGTGCTGGAAGAGCACAGCAGTTCAGGCAGCATCCAACGAGCAGCGAAATCGACGTTTCGGGCAAAAGCCCTTCATCAGGAATAAAGGCAGTTAGCCTGAAGCGTGGAGAGATAAGCTAGAGGAGGGTGGGGGTGGGGAGAGAGTAGCATAGAGTACAATGGGTGAGTGGGGAAGGAGATGAAGGTGATAGGTCAAGGAGGAGAGGGTGGAGTGGATAGGTGGAAAAGAAGATAAGCAAGTCGGACAAGTCAAGGAGACAGTTACTGAGCTGGAAGTTTGAAACTAGGATGAGGTGGGTTCGAGTTAACACTTCAACCCCAGGGCATCAATGTTGACTTCAACAGCTTTCTCATTTCCCCTTCCCCCACCTCATCCTAGTTTCAAACTCCACTCCACCCTCTCCTCCTTGACCTATCACCTTCATCTCCTCCCCCACTCACCCATTGTACTCTATGCTACTTTCTCCCCACCCCCACCCTCCTCTAGCTTATCTCTCCACGCTTCAGGCTCACTGCCTTTATTCCTGATGAAGGGCTTTTGCCCGAAACGTCGATTTCGCTGCTCGTTGGATGCTGCCTGAACTGCTGTGCTCTTCCAGCACCACTAATCCAGTATTTGGACCTATTCCTACCCGAGTCATTCTTTTATTCCTGACATACCTATAGAAAGCCTTTGGGTTTTCCCTAATCCGAACAACTAAGGACTTTTCATGTCCCCTCTTTGCTGCTCTTAGCTCTCTCTTCAGATCCTTCCTGGCTACCTTATAACTCTCAATCACCCCAATTGAACCTTCACGCCTCATCTTTACATAGGCCACCCTCTTCCCTTTAACAAGGGATTCCAATTCCTTATTAAACCACGGCTCCCTCACACGACCCTTTCCTCCCTGCCTGACAGGTACATACTTATCAAGGACACTCAATAGTTGCTCCTTTAACAAGCTCCACATATCAACTATGCTCTTGCCTTGAAGCCTACTTTTCCAATCCACACATCCTAAGTCGTGCCTCACCACATCATAATTTCCCTGCCCCCAGCTATAACTCCTGCCCTGCAGTGCACACTTATCCCTTTCCATCACTAGAGTAAAAGTCACCGAATTGTGGTCACTGTCCCCAAAGTGCTCACCTACCTCCAAGTCTAACACCTGGCCTGGTTCATTACCTAGAACCAAATCCAGCATGGCCTCACCTCTTGTTGGCCTGTCTACATATTGTGTCAGGAAACCCTCCTGCACACATTGGACAAACACCGACCCATCTAACGATCTTGAGCTATAGCTTTCCCAATCAATATCAGGAAAGTTAAAGACCCCCATAACAACCACCCTATTACTTTCACTCTTCTCCTGAATCATCCTCGCAATCCTTTCTTCTACGTTTCTAGGACTATTAGGAGGCCTGTAGAAAACTCCTAACAGGGTGACCTCACCTTTCCTATTCCTAACCTCAGCCCAAACTACCTCAGATGGCGAGTCTTCATCCATCGTCCTTTCCACAGCTGTAATACTATCTTTGACAAGCAATGCCACACCTCCCCCTCTTTTACCCCCACCTCTGACCCTACTAAAACATTTAAACCCTGGAACCTGCAACAGCTAATCCTGTCCCTGTTCTACCCATGTCTCCGTAATAGCCACAACATCGAAATCCCAGGTACCAACCCACGCTGCAAGTTCACCTACCTTATTTCGTATACTTCTTGCATTGAAGTACACACACTTCAAGCCACTTTCCTGTTTACAGGCACCCTCCTTTGAGATTGATGCCATGTTCTAACCTCCCTACACTCCAGGTCCTGCACCCTAAAGCTACAGTCTGGGTTCCCATGCCCCTGCAGAGTTACTTTAACCCCCCCCACCCAAGAGCACTAGCAAACCTCCCCCCAAGGATACTGGTGCCCCTCAGGTTCAGGTGTAGACCATCCTGTTTATAGAGGTCCCACCTTCCCCAGAAAGAACCCCAGTTATCCAGATACCGGAATCCCTCCCTCCTGCACCATCCCTGTAGCCACACATTTAACTGTTCTCTCTCCCTATTCCTCGACTCTCTATCACGTGGCACGGGTAACAAACCAGAGACAACAACTCTGTTTGTTCTAACTCTGAGCTTCCAACCTAGCTCCCTAAAAGCCTGTCTAACATCCTCAGCCCTCCTCCTTCCTATGTCATTGGTGCCAATGTGGACCACGACTTCGGGCTGCTCCCCATCCCCCTTAAGGACCCGGAAAACACGATCAGAGACATCACGTACCCTTGCACCTGGGAAGCAACATACCAAATGTGAGTCTCTCTCGCCCCCACAAAACCGCTTATCTGTGCCCCGAACTATCGAGTCCCCAATTACTATTGCTCTGCTCTTCTCCACCCTTCCCTTCTGAGCAATGGGGACAGGCTCCGTGCCAGAGGCCTGAACCCCATTGCTTACCCCTGTTAAGTCATCCCCCCCACAAGTATCCAAAATGGTATACTTGTTCTTGAGGGGAACAGCCGCAGGGGGTCCCTGCACTGGCTGCTTCCTCCCAGTCCCCCTCACTGTCACCCATCTGTCTGCAATCTTTGGAGTTACTACTTCCCTAAAGCTCCGATCTATGACCCCCTCTGCCTCCCAAATGATCCTAAGTTCATCCAACTCCAGCTCCAGTTCCCTAACACGGTCTTGGAGGAGCTGGAGATGGGTGCACTTCCTGCAAGTGTAATCAGCAGGGACGACCATGACATCCCACACCTCAAATAAGATGAACATTGCACTGCCTTCACTGCCATCCCTCTAAAAGTAACCTTTCAGAGGATGTTCAATTCAACTTCTACAGTTCATGGTCGGGTCCTGGGGAGTGTTGCTGAATAAAGAGATGTTGGGATACAGGTGCATAGTTCCTTGCAGTGGAGTCGCAGGTAGGCAAGGTGGTGAAGAAAGTGTTTGGCATACTTGCTTTCATTGATCAGTTTAGGAGTTGGAGGTAATGTTGTGTTGTACGACATTGGTGAGGCCACTTTTGGAATGCTGTGTACAATGCTGGTCTCCCTTCTATAGGAAGGATGTTGTTAAATTTGAGAGGGTGCAAAAAAGATTTACAAGGATGCTGCTGGGACTGGAGGGTTTGAGCTACAGGCAGAGGCTGGGGTTTCTTTCTCTGGAGCATTGGAGACTAAGGGGTGACCTTATAGAGGTTTACAAAATCATGAAGAGCATGGAGAGTGTAAACAGGCAAAGTCTTTTTTTCTAGGCTGGGGTAGCCCAAAACTAGACAGCAAACGTTTAAGGTGAGAGGGAAAAGATATAAAATGGATTCAAGGAGTAACTTTTTCATGCAGAGGGTGTGCATATATGGAATGAGCTGGTACAATTACAGCATTTAAAAGGCATCTGGATGGGTATATGAATAGGAAGGGTTTGGAGGGAAATAGGGACTAGGTCAGATTGGGACGTATGGAGTGGTGTGGACGAGTTGGTCCAACGACTCTGCTCCTGAGCTGTCTGAATCGATGAGTCTATAACTTCAAAGTAATTGTGCCAGAGAGGCCATTTTGCAGCCTCTAGTGGTAGAAAATAGAATTGCGCTATTTATAACCTGCACTTATTTCATGAACTGATATGAAAAACAACTTGGAATTGGGTTTGTACTGACCTCCTCAGTTAAGCAGTTGGTCACAGTCTTTCCTGTTCTTATTTGCTCCATTCACTGCTGCATCTAGTTTCACACAACACCGGCTTACAGCAACCTAGCAATCTAGGTTTGTTCAATATATCATTTCAGTTGCATGACACTGTGATCTTTTGCTATAAATTCTGTGATTTATGATCTTGCTCCACAGCTACCTGATGAAGGAACAGCGCTCTGAAAGCCAGTGCTTCTAAATAAACCTGTTGGATAATAACCTGGTGTTAGGAGAAACTGAGGACTGCTGGAGATCAGAGTCAAGAGTGTGGTGCTGGAAAAACACAGCAAGTCAGGCAGCATCCGGGGAGCAGGAGAAATAAGCCCTTTATCAAGAAGGCTTCCTGACTATACTCTCCACTCTAACCTGGTGCTGTGTGATTTTTAATTTTGTCCACCCCAGTCCAGCACCGGTTCCCCCACATCATTGAGCTGTAATGGTTCTTTTCACCACCTACCATAGTCTTACATTGCAGCTATTGCACACAACCTGCTCATGGCTATTGCTCTCTGTTTTGCCTAGTGACCTGGTGTGTGCCAAAAGTGAACAGTCGAAAGAGCATTTCTGCCTTTTTCTCTTGAACTTTGAGAGTGTGCCTTTTGAGTGATTTGGTGGCAGCCAGAAAGTTTAAATCTGAGAACACTGGATATTTCACAGACAGGCGAGGCAATAATCACGGTGAATTTTAATCGACGTGTAGATGTTCAGGAAGCCATACTAAATGGATGGGCGATGGGTGGTGGAGCCAAACATAGATGTAGGAGGGGACGGCATTGTCGGGGTAGGGAAGGTGGGTGACAGAATTCTGTGAAGAAACGGTGTGAATCCAAACAGCCGCATGGTCTGTCCAGTGCCAGGGTCCTGTTGTGGTACGGAGAAGAACATATCGTGTGAAGTTGTCAGGGTCCATGTGGGTACCAGTGACACAGGTAGAACTACGAATGACGTTTGTCACAGCCAGAATCAGGAACTAGGCACCAAATTAAGAAGCAGAACCTGACAGAACAGAACCACATATAAACTGGCATTGAACCATAGACACGTACAGTACAGATAAGGCCCTTCAGCTCCTCGAGTCCACCCCACTGACAATACACTGAATCTACTCCTTCCAGCACTTGATTTCAGGGCTTTGAATGTTATGACATGTCTAGTTCTCAACCAAATACTTCTCAAAGGTTAAAAATATCCAAAGAACTCCGAATTAGGATGGGGTGCAGAATAAACAATAGATGGAAATGCAACCGAGATAGAGAGAGAGAGAGAGAGAGAGAGAGAGAAAACAGCTATTGAGCAGACCAGGGGGACTCTATATTTATTGTCGTTGGGGGGAGAAGTGCAGAAAATGGAGGGGAAGCAGTTGAGGGCATTATTGATCATGAAGGAGGGGAAATTACGCTCAGTAAAGTAGAATGTGGTAGAGATGGAGGAATTGGGAGCATGGGATTGTATTTTTCCGAGGCGGGGGGGTGAGTGAAAGGTAGTGTAGTCGAGGTAGCCGTGGGAGTTGGTGGGTTTGAAATGACTGGTAGTGGTGAGTTGGTTTCCTGAGATGGTGACAGACAGATCCAGGAAGGGGAGGGACGTGTCTGAAATGGTCCAGGTGAACTTGAGTTTGGGGTGGAAGGTTTTGGTGTAGTGGCTGAACTGCTCAAACTCCTCATGGGAGCACAAGGCAGCACCATTACAGTCATCGATGTAGCGGAGGGAAAGGTGGGGGATGGTGCCAGTGTAGTTACAGAAGAGAGACTGCTCTACAAATCCTTGAAAGAGCCAGGCATAGCTCAGTCCCATGCGGGTGCCCATAGTCATCCCTTTGGTTTGTAGGAAGTGGGGGGTTCTGCCAAGTGAGTGTCAGTGGTGGGGGACTGCAGGAAGTGAAGGAGTGAAGGGTTTTAGGCCAGCAGCCTGGGGGATAAAGGTGTAAAGGGGCTGAATGTCCACAGTGAAGATGAGGTGTTGGGGGCCAGGGAAGTGAAAGTCTTGGAGAAGGTGGAGGACATGGACTGAGTCCCAAACATAGGTGGGGAGCTCCTGGACCAAAGGGAAAAGAATGGAGTTGAGGTTGGGGAGGATGAGCTCAGTGGGCCAGGAGCAGGCAGAGACAATGGGTTGACTAGGGCAGTCAGGTTTCTGGATTTTGGGTAGGAGATAGAAATGGGCTGTGGGGAGTTGGGGAACGTTAGAGGCTGTGGAAGGGAGATCTCCTGAAGTGATGAGGCTGTTGATGGTCTGGCATATGATGGCTCAATGATCAGAGGTGGGGTCATAGTTGAGGGGATGGGAGGAGGAGGTATCAGAGAGTTGGCGTCTGCCCTCAGTGATGAAGAGATCAGTTCACCATACTACCACCACGCCCCCGCCCTTGTCACTGGGTTTAAAACATAGAAAAGTACAGCACAGAACTGGCCATTTGACCCACGATGTTATGTCGAGGTTTAATCCAAAGGTAAAAAATAATATCTTAACCTAAGCACCCTTCAACTCACTGCTCTCCATGTGTCTGTCCAGCAGTCACTTAAATGTCTCCAATGACTCTGCTTCTACCACCACCACTGGCAACACATTCCATGCATTCACAACTCTCTGCATAAAGAACCTACCTCTGACGTCTCCTCTATACCTTTCCCCTAATATCTTAAAACTATGACCCCTCGTACATGTCAATCCCGGTGTCTGTGTGGGTTTCCTCCCACAGTCCAAAGTTTGCAGGTCAGATGGATTGGCCATGCTAAATTGCCCATAGTGTTAGGTGCATTAGTCAGGGGGAAATGGGTCTGGGTGAGTTACTCTTTGGAGGGTCGGTGTGGCTGGTTGGGTCAAAGGGGCCTGTTTCCACACTGTGGGGAATCTAATGTAAAATGTAATGAAGGGGATGTGGCTGTAGTAGTGGGATTGTTTCAGAATGTGGTTGAAGAGCCTCAGGATGGAGGAGATGACCTGGGGGTAGCAGTGGGAGAGAGACTCACTGAGATCTCTTCAGAACAGGACCAAAACTTCTTCAAGGTGGACATCCTTGACAGAGGCTTCGCAGTAAGGTCACAGGGATGTAGACTGGAAGGACAGCAGATGCTGGAGAGTCAGAGTCAGGAGGTATGGAACCAGAGCAACACAGCATCACAGGAGCAGGAGAGTCGATGTTTTCAGCCAGGACCCTTCATCAGGACTGGGGAGGGGGAAGGGAGAGCCCAAAAATAAATAAAGGTAGGGGCTGAAGCTAGGTGGATGGTACTAGGTGAATGTAGATCAGGGGTAATCGTGATTTGCCAGTGGGGAGGGGTGGAGTGGAGAGATGAGAAGGAAGATGGACAGGTCAGGAAGATGGAACACCTCATCCTGGGAGCAGATGTGGTGGAGGTGGAGGAATTGGGGGATGGGGGTGCAAGTTTTGCAGGAGGGTGGGTGAGAGGAGGTGTAGCCAAGGTAGCTATGTGAGTCGGTGAGTTTGAAATGGATATCGGTTGTGAGTTAGTTTCCGGAGATGGTGAAGGAGAGGTCCGGACGGGCGGGGAGGGTCCAAGATGGTCTGGGTGAACTTGAGGTCAGTAGAAGGTGTTGGTGAAATTGATGAAGTTTGTTTCAACTCTCTTGTGGGAGCACGAGGTGGCGTTGATACAGTCATCGACATAGTGGAGGAAAAGCTGGGGGATGGTGCTGGTGTAACTGCAGAAGAGGGACTGCTCCACATACCCTACAAGGAGGCAGGCAGGGCTTGGGCCTATGTGAGTTTCCAAAGTCACCCTTTTGGTTTGTAGGAAGTGGAACGGATCAAAAGAAAAACTGTTGAGGGTGAGGAGCCAAGCAGGTGAGAGGGAGAGTGGAGCGGGATTGGTTGGGCCCCTGGGAGTATAAGAAGCAGAGGACTTCTCGGCTACCCCCGGAGGGTACAAGTATACAGGAACTGTACAGGAGCTTGTTCCAAAGGGTATCACAATTACCATGGAGGATTTTATGCTCTGGGGTAAGAAGTAGTCTCGAGGAGAAATTCATTGAGTGTTTTCAGGACAATTTCTTAGACCGGCCTGTTGTGTCACCAACAGACAGCAGTTCTACAGAAGAACTGGCTTGGACCAATGAGGGATAGAATTAATTACTGACATAGTTAAAGTGCCACTGGGTAACAGCAACCATAACATGACAGGATTTCACAGAGTTCAAGGGACAGAATTCCGTGTCTGAGACACCTATTTTAAATTAATATGAGAGCAATACTGAGAAGGTAAAAACAGAGTGAATGAAAGTGAGCTGGTCATTTTGGTTATTGGATTGCTTGTGAGAGATGTACTGGCAAACATTTAAGGGAATATTCTAGAAGGCACAGAATACATTCCAACAATAAGGAAAATTTTGAAGGGAATTTGTGGTTAACTAAAGTGAAAGATAGCACCAAACTCAAAGAAAAAACATAATCATTCTGCTAAGATGGATGGCAAATCAGAATCTAAAGCCAGCACAGATTTGCGAAGAATTAATAAGAAGGGAAAAAATGATGGTACGAGACAAATTTAGCCAAAAATATAAAACCAGTGAAGAAAACTGTGGAAAAGGATATGGAAGATATAGACTGTAGGGAAATAGATGGTGACATCTTGCAAAATGTCCAGATTACAGAGGAGGAAGTGCTGGATGTCTTAAAATGGTTAAAGGTGGATAACTCCCCAGGACCTGATCAGGTGTACCCGAAAACTCTGTGGGAAGTGAGAGAAGTGATTGCTGGGCCTCTTGCTGAGATATTTGTATCATCGATAGTCACAGATGAGGTGCCGGAAGACTGGGGATTGGCAAACGTGGTGCCACTGTTTAAAAAGGGTGGTAAGGACAAGCCAGGGAACTATAGACCAGTCAGCCTGACCTCGGTGGTGGACAAGTTGTTGGAGGGAATCCTGAGGGACAGGATGTACATGTATTTGGAAAGGCAAGGACTGATGTGGGATAGTCAACATGACTTTGTGCGTGGGAAATCATGTCTCACAAACTTGATTGAGTTTTTTGAGAAAGTAACAAAGAGGATTGATGAGGGCGGAGTAGTAGATGTGATCTATATGGACTTCAGTAAGATGTTCGACAAGGTTCTCATGGGAGACTGATTAGCAAGGTTAGATCTCATGGAATTCAGGGAGAACTAGCCATTTGGATACGGAACTGGCTCAAAGGTAGAAGACAGAGGGTGGTGGTGGAGGGTTGTTTTTCAGGCTGGAGGCCTGTGACCACTGGAGTGCCACAAGGATCGGTGCTGGGCCCTCTACTTTTTGTCATTTACATAAATGATTTGGATGAGAGCATAATAGGTACAGTTAGTAAGTTTGCAGATGACACCAAAATTGGAGGTGTCGTGGACAGCGAAGAGGGTTACCTCAGATTATGACAGGATCTGGACCAGATGGGCTAATGGGTTGAGAAATGGCAGATGGAGTTTAATTCAGATAAATGCGAGGTGCTGCATTTTGGGAAAGCAAATCTTAGCAGGACTTATACACTTAATGGTAAGGTCTGAGGGAATGTTGCTGAACAAAGAGACCTTGGAGTGCAGGTTCATAGCTCCCTGAAAGTGGAGTCGCAGATAGATAGGATAGTGAAGAAGGCGTTTCGTATGCTTTCCTTTATTGGTCAGAGTATTGAGTACAGGAGTTGGTAGGTCATGTTGCAGCTGGACAGGATATTGGTTAGGCCACTGTCGGAATATTGCATGCAATTCTGGTCTCCTTTCTATAGGAAAGACATTGTGAAACTTGAAAGGGTTCAGAAAAGATTTACGAGGATGTTCCCAGGATTGAAGGATTAGAGCTATAGGGAGAGGCTGAACAGGCTGGGGCTGTTTTCCCTGGAGTGGCGGAGGCTGAGGTGTGACCTTATAGAGTTTTATAAAATCATGAGGGACGTGGATAGGATAAGTAGGCAAAATCTTTTCTCTGGGGTTGGGGAGTCCAGAACTAGAGGGCATAGGTTTAGGGTAAGAGGGGAAAGATATAAAAGAGACCTAAGGGGCACCTTTTTCACACAGCAGGTGGTCCGTGTATGGAATGAGCTGCCAGAGGAAGTGGTGTAGGCTGGTACAATTGCAACATTAAAGTGGCATTTGGATGGGTATATGAATAGGAAGGGTTTGGAGGGATATGGGCCGGGTGCTGACAGGTGGGACTAGATTAGGTTGGGATATCTAGTCAGCATGGAGGGATTGGACCGAAGGGTCTGTTTCCATGCTGTACATCTCTATGACTCTATTACTCTACAAAAGTTTCTTAATATTTAAAAAGGAGTTAACCAAATAGTTGGTCCTAGGGAAAATGCATCTGGGGTATTGGTGGTAGGGGATAAAGTGATGGCAGACAGGATGCAAGCAGCATCCCAGAAATAGCTGTAAATCAGACTTTCAAAGGGAGGGAGGAACATTAAGAACATTAATATTGCTAGGGTAGGTAGTACTACTGAATAAACTGTTGGAACTGTGAGGTCCTGATAGATTTCGCCCCAGGGTCTGAACAGAAGTAACCAGTGACTCTTCAGGTTCTTTTTCAGACTGGCAGGATGTCACAAGTGGAGTGCCACAAGGGCCCAGAGCTGAGGTCTCAACTGTTTGCAATTTTATAGGGGAGGTGATGGCCTGTTACTCCAGAGACCCAGATAATGCTTGAGGACCATGGTTCACATACTGCCATGGCAGATGGTATAATTTGAATTTAATTTTTAAAAGAAATCTGGAATTAAGAGTCTAATGATGACCATGAATCCATTGTCTATTGTTAAAACCCATCAGTTTCACTAATGTCCTTTAGGGAAGGAAATCTGCCATCCTTACCTGGCCTGGCCTACATGTGACTCCAGACCCTCAGCAATGGTGTTGATGTTTCTGGGATTATGGAATGAGGAGTATCAGTGACGCCCACATCCTGTGAACAAATAAAGAAAAAATACACCTGATTTGGATCAGGGAATTGATGGTGTGGTGATTAAATATGCTGATATCACAAACATGGGAAAGTGAGGAATGAAGAGGCCAGAGGTGAAGTGCAAGGACAAAGAGCTCTACAGTCGAGCACAATGGAGAGGCCATTTCCTCTTGTAGCAGAATTTAGAACTGGGTGTCACCATTTAAAGTTAAGGGGCCACCTGTTTAAGACAGGGGTGAGGAGAATCTTTTTCATTCAAAGGGTTGTGAGTCTCTAAAACACTCTTCCTCAAAATGAGATGGGAACAGAGCCTTTGAATATTTCTAAAGCAGAGGTGGATAGTAAACATGGGATGAAAAGTTAACAGGGTTAGGCAGGAACATGGAATAATCGGATCAGTCACAATCTTATGAAAATGGTGCAGCAGACTCGAGGAGCTGAGGGCCTGTTCCGCTGCTAGTTCATATCTCTCTCTCTCTCTTTAGCTTTGTGATTTGCTGTTTTTCTTGGGATTCTTCCTGTGTGTTCGACTGCGATGACAAATACCAAATACTTATTCACAGTCTGTGCCATTTCTTAACTTCCTTCTGCTAATTTCCAGTTTTACCCTCTAACGGGCTAATGCTCACTTTAGATACTTTTTTCCTTTACGTGTCATACTTGAAACTCCAAATGCTTTTATAGATCACTCAACTCTCCAAAATGGCCCTTTACCTTTTACTCTTTAACATTCTTTACTGCTTTCTCAAATGTTTCCAATCTCCTGGCCTGTCACTAATCTTTGCAGCCCTGTGTGCCTTTTGTTTTAATTGTATACAAAACCTGACATAGATCAAAGGAACACTGGAACAGCGAACCTACTCCACACTTTAGTACTAGCATGGCTGATTGAACACCTTTTACCCACAGTATCCCTATAACCGTTTCCACCACTGATAACCAAACACTTATCAACTTTGACTTTAAATATATTTGAAGTCTGAGACTCCCCTCTGGGGAAGAGAATTCCAAAGGCTCAGAACCCTTTGAGTAAAAGGATTTCTACTCATCCTAACTGTAAGTGGCACCCTCCACAACTTATCTTTAAATTGTGCTCGTCCCCCCAGTTCTAGACTCCCCAACCAGGAGAAGCAGCTTACCTGCATCGATCCTGCCAAATGCTTACAGTAGCTTGGAGCTTTCAATAAGATTACCTCCCATCCATTGAACCTCACAGGATCCAGGTCCAGATTACCTAATTGCTTTCCATAGAATGATAGATAATAGGAGCAGTAATCGTCCATTTGGCCCTTCAAACTTGCTCCACCGTTCAAAATGATGGTAGCTGATCATTCAACTCAATACCCTGTCCCCACTTCCTCTATATACTCTTTGATCCATTTCGCCCCAAACTTATATCTAACTGCTTCTTGAAAACATTCAATGTTTTGGCCCAAACCACTTTCTGTGACAGAGAATTTTCCAGCCTCACCACTCTCCAGGTGAAGATATTTCTCCCCATCTCTGTCCAAAATGGCCTCGACGAGACCCTGTGTCCTAGGTGATGACCCCTGGTTCTGGACTCCTCAGTCATCAGGAACATCCCCCCTGCCTGTCCAGTCCTGTTAGAAATTTATCTGTTTCTATAAGGCCCTCCTCATTTTCTAAACTCGAGTGAATATTGTGCTAACTGATTGATTCTCTCAACATATTTCAGTGTTACCATCCCAGGAATCAGTCTGGCAAACTTTCATTGTATTCCCACCTCTAATCTCCAGAACATCCTACCTCAGATAAGGAGACCCAAAATTGAACACAATATTCCAGGTATGGCCTCACTAAGCCACTGTACAATTACAACAAGATCTCCCTGTTCCTGCTTTCGAGTCTTATAGCTATGAAGGCTAACATTGTTATAGACAAAAAAAACTGCAGATGCTGGAATCCAAGGTAGACATGCAGGAGGCTGGAAGGGCATAGGGTTACAGCCGAAATATTTGACTTCTCCAGCTCCTATGCTGCTGTCTTCTTCTAGCCTCCTGCTTGTCTACCATGAAGGCTAACATACCATTTACCAACCTCACTGCCTGCTGCACTTTCCAGCTTACTTTCAACGACTGGTATACAAGAGTACCCAGCTCTGGTTGCATGTTCTCCCTTTCGAATCTATCGCAATTCAGAATATAATCTGCTTTCCTATTTTTGCTACCAAAGTGGATAACCTCACATTTATCCACATTATACTTTGTCTACCATACTTCATAGGACAGTCCTATCATCTCAGGAACAAGTTTGATAATCCTTCACTGCTTTCCTTCAAGGGCAATAATATCTTTCCTGAGATAAGGAGACCAAAACTGCACACAGTTCTTCAGGTGCAGTCTTTCCAAACTTCTTTATAATTGAAGCAAAGCTTCATTCTACCTGTACTCAAATCCTGTTGTGATAAAGTCTAACAGTCCATTAGCCTTCCTGATAACTTACTGTACCTGCACATTAGTCTTCAGTGACTTATTCCCAAGGATGCCCAAATCCTTTTGCACGTCTACCCTTTAAAAAGCACTCTGCACATCTCTTCCAAAGTGATAATTACATGTTTTTTTCACAGTATATTCAATCTGTATTGTTAGCCAATCCCTAAGTGTCCAAATTCTGAAAATGTTTTACATCTTTCTCACAACACACATTCTCATTTAGTTCAGTAAATTCCTTGTTTAACTCCTTGAACTTCAGTTGGTGCATCCTTCTGGCACAGTGTTTCTTCTTCAGTGAAATGTATCTCTGTGAACATTATGGAATATCTCTTTATGTGTCTGCCACTGCTCTGCTACTATCTAAGCTCTTATCCTATTTATCAGGTCTATTCTACCCAACCCTGTCTTCATATATATTTGTAGTTGTCTTTATTTAAGTTTAAGAAACTAATTAGAGACACATTTTTCACTCATAAACAATACAAAAATCTATCGTGCTGAGACATAGGAATCTTCTATATTTGGGAGGAGTGCATTCTCTCATCAATGTAAAATTTAATTCGCTTTATCTGGTTTGCAATTTGGCCAACTGTATGCTTTTTCTAAATAAAATCAGTTTTCTTGAATAAATACAAAATTATTGATTAATTATAAAAGAAAATATAATCAATAAGAATGCAGAACTGGTTAACATACACAGTTTGTAAGATGAATTGGGTCAAAATCTGGAATTTCCTCCCTAAGGGCATTGTGAGTAACCCACAGCAGGTGGACTGCAGCAGTTCAAGTAGGCAGCTCACACCCCCTTCTCAAGGGGGTAGCTAGGGACTGGCAATCAATGCTAGCCAACCAGCAATGCCATATCCCGCAAATGAATTTTCTTTAAAAATTACAGGCTACAAACACACACACAAACAGAAACCAACTAAAGGAAAGAATAGATTCCTTTCTATAGAGATTCACTTTGGAGAAAAACAAACACCTAAGGCTAATAAGTCTGAGCTTTTAAACATAAAAATGAAGTCTGATATATGAATTTAGTTGTTAGTCTGACATCCTGGTAAGTGTCGTCAGGTGCAACCAAATAGTTTGCTGTCTCTGGGATCTTGGCAGACTCAGCTTGCTCAGGAAATGCATTATTGAGAAGTCTTTCAATTGGTCTTCAAGAGGACAATCAGGATTCACACTGAAAGGTGCTTCAGAAACAGGAGACACTGAGTTAAGCAGCTCCTTTCCTTCAGCAAACTTCTCTCAAATGTAAACAGATAATGCTTCAAGCCGCAAAACACTCTAAAAACTAAACAGCTGTAAAACCCAGTCATAAAGACAATAAGGCAATTTCCCTGAAGTGAATTCAAGAAACCATGATGAGCAATTATTTGGAATGGTGTAATTTCCAGGAAGGCCTTATTAAAAAATATTCTTCTGTCCTTTCATTGGCCATTAAAAAAACAAACAGTCCAGGTAACCCCATCCTTCAAAGTCAAGTCCACAAAATTACTAAGCATCATAAAACAGATTATGATCACCTTTTCTTACGGGACCTTTTACTGTGAGGTTTATGATTAATCCTTTCTCATTTTACTCCAGGTCTTAACTAACTATTTCTGGAGGGTCCCATAACATATTGTTTTCATAAACAGTCCTGAATACACAGAATAAGTGCATCCTCCGGACACATTTGCCAATTGTGTCATCTAATCATGTTGAAGATTCAAGTCACCCATGATTATTGCAGTATCTTTCTTGCACTTCCTCATTTCCAGTGTATACTCTGTCTTACAGTGCATCTATTCTTAGACAGACTATAAGTAATTACTTCCTCTGCTATTTCTTATCTCTACACACATTGATTCACACTTTGATCTTCCAAATCAGCACTATTTTGAATAATTGTACTGATTATAATTTTATGAACAAAGCTACCCCACCTCCTTTACTTTTCTTCCAATTGTAGCTTTGGTTATCTTGTCAACACATCTCTGTAATGGCCATCATATCAGACTTACTTACTTTCATGTGCACTATCAATTCATTCATCTTATTACAAATACTTGAATATTTAAATAATGATCTTCAATTCTGCATTTTCTCCATTTTTTCCTATTCTGACCTAATCTACTGTTACACTCTTATGTGTCTACACCCTGTCCTTTCCACACTTACCCCCAATATTTACTGTAAAGCTCTTTTTATGGCTCTGGTTATACCATTCACCAGGAGACTAGGCTCAGATTGCGTCAGGTCATTTCAACATTATAGCCAGAACTTTCACCAGTACCTGCTGAAGGAGCCTCTTGACTGAAGACCTATTTTTCCTGTACCAATCTTTGAGCCATATGTTCAATTTGTTGGTCTTATTGGCTCTGTGCCATACTGTTTATGAATCAGGTAATGATCCAGACCCAAATCTTGTTGCTGTGTGCAATATGTCATTGGCTGTAGCAACATGAGCTCAGATTTCCAATGAAAAGTGGTTAGTAAATTTACACCTGAACCTGAGGGGCACCGGTATCCTTGGGGGGAGGTTTGCTAGTGCTCTTTGGGAGGGTTTAAACTAACTCTGCAGGGGCATGGGAACCTGGACTGTAGCTTTAGGGTACAGGACCTTGAGTGTAGGGAGGTTAGGAACATGGCATCGATCTCGAAGGAGGGTGCCTATAAGCAGGAAGGTGGCTTGAAGTGTGTATACTTCAATGCCAGAAGTATAAGAAATAAGGTAGGTGAGCTTGCAGCATGGGTTGGTACCTGGGACTTCGATGTTGTAGCCATTACAGAGACGTGGGTAGAACAGGGACAAGAATGGCTGTTGCAGGTTCCAGGGTTTAAATGTTTTAGTAGGGTCAGAGATGGGGGTAAAAGAGGGGGAGGTGTGGCATTGCTTGTCAAGGATAGTATTACAGCAGTAGAAAGGGTGATGGAGGAAGACTTGCCATCTGAGGTAGTTTGGGCAGAGGTTAGAAATAGGAAAGGTGAGGTCACCCTGTTAGGAGCTTTCTACAGGCCTCCTAATAGTCCGAGAGAAGTAGAGGAAAGTATTGCGAGGATGATTCAGGAGAAGAGTGAAAGTAGCAGGGTGGTTGTTATGGGGGACTTTAACTTCCCAGATATTGACTGGGAAAGCTGTAGCTCGAGTTCGTTAGATGGTCGGTGTTTGTCCAATGTGTGCAGGAGGGTTTCCTGACACAATATGTAGACAGGCCAACAAGAGGTGAGGCTATACTGGATTTGGTTCTAGGTAATGAACCAGGCCAGGTGTTAGACTTGGAGGTAGGTGAGCACTTCGGGGGCAGTGACCACAACTCGGTGACTTTTACTCTAGTGATGGAGAGGGATAAGTGTGCACTGCAGGGCAACAGTTATAGCTGGGGGCAGGGAAATTATGATGCGGTGAGGCATGACTTAGGATGCGTGGATTGGAAAAATAGGCTTCAAGGGAAGAACACAAATGATATGTGGAGATTGTTCAAGGAACAGCTAATGGGTGTCCTTGATAAGTATGTACCAGTCAGGCAGGGAGTAAAGGGTCTTGTGAGGGAGCCGTAGTTTAATAAGGAATTGGAATCCCTTGTTAAAGGGAAGAGGGCGGCCTTTGTAAAGATGAGGCGTGAAGGTTCAGTTGGGGCGATTGAGAGTTATAAGGTAACCAGGAAGGATCTAAAGAGAGAGCCAAGAGCAGCGAGAAGGGGACATGAAAAGTCCTTAGTTGGTAGGATTAGGGAAAACCCAAAGGCTTTCTATAGGTATGTCAGGAATAAAAGGATGACTAGGGTAGGTATCGGTCCAGTCAAGGATAGTAGTGGGAAGTTGTGTGTGGAGGCGGAGGAGATTGGTGAGACACTAATTCAATACTTTTCGTCAGTATTCACTCAGGAACAGGACATTGTTGCTGATGTGAATATTGAGTCACAAGTGATTAGAATGGATGGCCTTGAGGTACGTAGGGAAGAGGTCTGGGGAATACTGGAAAGGATGAAAATAGATAAGTCCCCTGGGCCTGATGGCATTTATCCTAGGATCCTCTGGGAAGCTAGGGAGGAGATAGCGGAGCCATTGGCCTTGATTTTTAGGTCGTCGTTGTCTACGGGAATAGTGCCAGAAGACTGGAGGATAGCGAATGTGGTCCCCTTGTTCAAGAAGGGGAGCAGGGATAGCCTGAGTAACTATAGGCCAGTGAGTCTCACTTCTGTTGTGGGCAAAGTCTTAGAGAGAATTGTAAGGGATAGGATTTATGAACATCTGGATAGGAATAATGTGATCAAGGATAGTCAGCATGGTTTTGTGAAGGGCAGGTCGTGCCTCACAAACCTTATTGAATTCTTTGAGAAGGTGACCAAGAAAGTGGATGAGGGTAAAGCAGTAGATGTGGTGTATATGGATTTTAGCAAGGCGTTCGATAAGGTACCCCATGGTAGGCTAATGCAAAAACTACGGAGGTACGGCATTGAGGGTGCATTAGAGGTTTGGATTAGGAATTGGCTGGCTGGAAGGAGACAGAGGGTAGTAGTTGATGGTATAGGTTCATCTTGGAGTGCAGTTACTAGCGGTGTTCCACAAGGATCTGTTTTGGGACCATTGCTGTTTGTCATTTTTATAAATGACCTGGAGGAGGGGCTTGAAGGCTGGGTGAGCAAGTTTGCGGATGACACGAAAGTCGGTGGAGTTGTGGACAGCGAAGAAGGATGTGGCAGGTTACAGCGCGATATAGATAAGTTGCAGAGCTGGGCAGTAAGGTGGCAAATGGAATTCAATGTAGCTAAGTGTGAAGTCATTCACTTTGGTAGGAGTAACAAGAAGATGGATTACTGGGCTAATGGTAGACTACTTGGTAGTGTGGATGAGCAGAGGGATCTTGGTGTCCATGTACACAGATCTTTGAAAGCTGCCACCCAGGTAAATAGTGCTGTGAAGAAGGCATATGGTGTACTGGGCTTTATTGGTAGAGGAATTGAGTTCCGGAGTCCTGAGGTCATGTTGCAGTTATATAAGACTCTGGTGCGGCCTCATCTGGAGTATTGTGTGCAGTTTTGGTCGCCATACTATAGGAAGGATGTGGAGGCATTGGAACGAGTGCAGAGGAGGTTTACCAGGATGTTGCCTGGCATGGTAGGAAGATCGTATGAGGAAAGGCTGAGGCACTTGGGACTTTTCTCATTGGAGAAAAGAAGGTTTAGGGGAGATTTGATAGAGGTGTACAAGATGATTAGGGGTTTAGATAGGGTTGACAGTGAGAACCTTTTTCCGCGTATGGAGTCAGCTGTTACTAGGGGACACAGCTTTAAATTAAGGGGTGGTAGGTATAGGACAGATGTTAGGGGTAGATTTTTTACTCAGCAGGTTGTGAGTTCATGGAATGCCCTGTCAGTAGCAGTGGTGGACTCTCCCTCTTTATGGTCATTTAAGTGGGCATTGGACAAGCATATGGAGGTTATTGGGCTAGTGTAGGTTAGGTAGGCTTCGGTCGGCGCAACATCGAGGGCCGAAGGGCCTGTACTGCGCTGTATTTTTCTATGTTCTATGTTCTATGACACCAAAATTGGACATGTACTAAACAGCGAAGGTTACCTCAGAGTACAACAGGATCTTGATTAGATGGGCCAATGGGCTGAAGAGTGGCAAAGTTTAATTTAGATCAATGTGAGGTGCTGCATTTCAGAAAGGCAAACCAGGGCAGGACTTATACAGTGAGTTTTGAAAAGATTTGTAGCTCAGGTTGAGGTTCTGGATGTTGGTTTGCTCGCTGAGCTGGGAGCTTCGTATTCAGATGTTTTGTCACCCTACTGGGTAACATCTTCAGTGGGCCTCCAGGTGAAGCACTGCTGATGATTCTTGCTTTGGTTTGGGTTTCTTTGGGTTGGTAATGTCATTCCTGTGGTGATGTCATTTTCTGTGGTGAAGTCACTTCCTGTTCTTTTTCTCAGGGGGTGGTAAATGGGGTCTAACTCGATGCGCTTGTTGATAGAGTTCCGGTTGGAATGCCATGCTTTTAGGAATTTTCGTGCATGTCTGTGTTTCGCTTGTCCTAGGATGGATGTGTTGTTCCAGTCGAAGTGATATCCTTCCTTATCTGTATGTAAGGATACTAGTGAGAGAGGGTCATGTCATTTTGTGGCTAGTTGATGTTCATGAATCCTGGTGGCTGGTGTTTTGCCTGTTTGTCCAATGTAGTGTTTGTTACAGTTCTTGCACAGTATTTTGTAAATGACATTAGTTTTGCTTGTTGTCTGTATAGGGTCTTTTAAGTTCATTAGCTGCTGTTTTAGGTGGGTTTGCAGGCTACCATGATGCCAAGGGGTCTGAGTTGTCTGGCAGTCATTTCCAAGATGTCTTTGACAAAGGGAAAGAGTGGCTAGGGTCCAAAAACACATCCAGAAACCCTAGCCACTCTCCCCTACATCAAAGACAACTTGGAAATGACTTTGCCGAACAAAGAGACCTTAGAATGCAGGTTCATAGTTCCTTGAAAGTGGAGGATAGAACATAGAACATAGAACAATACAGCGCAGTACAGGCCCTTTGGCCCTCGATGTTGCGCCGATCCAATAGTGAAGAAGGTTTTTGGTATGCTTTCGTTTATTGGTCAGAGCATTGAGGATAGGAGTTGTGAGGTCATGTTATGGCTGTACAGGACATTGGTTAGGCCACTTTTGGAATATTGCATTCAGTTCTGGTCTCCCTCCTATTGGAAGGATGTTGTGAAACTTGCAAGGGTTCAGAAAAGATTTACAAGGATGTTGCCAGGGTTGGAAGTTTGAGCAAAAGGGACAGATTAAATAGGCTGGGTCTGCTTTCTCTGGAGCATAGAGGCTGAGGGGTGACCTTATAGAGGTTTATAAAATCATAAGGGACATGGATAGGATAAATAGACAAAGTCTTTTCCCTTGAGTGGCGGAGCCCAGAACTAGAGGGCATAGGTTTAGGGTGAGAGGGGAATGATCTAAAAGAGACCTAAGGGGCAACATTTTCATGCAGAGGGTGGTGCGTATATGGAATGAGGTGCCAGAGGAAGTGATGGAGGCTGGTACAATTATCGCATTTAAAAAGCACTTGGATGGGAATATCAATAGGAAGGCTTTGGAGGGATATGGGCTAAGTGCTGGCAAATGGGACTAGGTTGGTTTAAGAGATCTGGTTGGCATGGACGAGTTGGACTGAAGGGTCTGTTTCCTTGCTGTATGTCTCTATGACTCTAATTTGCACAGATTTCTCAGAAAGTTCAAGGATGAAATTGATTTGATGAGAATAAAGGAACAAAATAAAGTGCACGTCCATTGTTTGGTATAGTCATTAGGACACCAATTAATGGTAGGGACATAGAGGGGCAAATCTGCAAAGATATTACAAAGAAATACAAACATTATAGAATACCTCTAAAGCGGGACTTCAATGATCAGAATGTAGATATGACTGGTGGTAGTGGAAAGACAGGATTCTCCCACAAACTAAGCAAACAGCCTGATAAAATCATCTTCACTGAATCATACCTCACCTCACAATGTCTCAGTCACCACCATCACCAGCCATGGTTATCACCTGTTGCCCTCCGCAACACCCAGGACAGACCCAGCAGAGGTGGCAGCACAGTGGAATACAGTCGGGAGACCTTCCAAAATGCATCACTTTGCATTTATCCAGGTTGAACTTCATCTGCTATTTCTTAGCCCAGCTCTGCATCCTGTCTATGTTGCACTGCAGCCTGAAGTAGCCCTCGATACTATCAATGGCACTTCCAACCTTTATGTTATCGGCAAATTTACTAACCCATCCCACAACCTCCTCATCCAAGTAATGTATAAAAATTTAAAAGAGCAGAGGCCCAAGAACAGAGAACTCCACTCAACACTGACCTCCAGGCAGAACACTTTCCATCTACAACCACTCTCTGCCTCCTGTCAGCCAACCAATTCTGAATCCAGATAGCCAAATCTCCCTGTATCCCATACTTCCTGACTTTATGAATGAGCCTACCATGGGGAACCTTTTCAAATGCCTTGCTGAAGTCCATATACACCACATCCACTGCTCGACCTTCGTCGACCTGTCTTGACACCTCCTTAAAGAACTCAGTATGATTTGGGAGGCATGACCTGCCCCTCACAAAACGATGTTGACTGCCTTTAATCACGCTATGCTTTTCCAAATAGTCATAAATCCTATCCCTCAGAGTTCTTTCCAAAACCTTGCTTACCACAGATGTAAGACTGACTGGTCTGTAATTGCCAGGGATTTCCCTATTCCTGTTCTTGAAAAGAGGAACAACATTTGCCTCCCTCCAATCCTCCCGTGGAGAGTGAGGAAGCAAAGATCCTCGCCAGTGGCTTAGCAACCTCATTTCTTGCTTCCTGGAGCAGCCGAGGGTAAATCTGGTCTGGTCCTGGGATTTAGCAATCTTAATGTTTGCCAAAATTTCCAGCACATCAACTTCATCAGTCTTGATCTGTTTAAGCCTGTTTCCATGCTCCTCAAAGTTCTCATTGACAACAAGGTCTCTTTCCTTAGTGAAAACCGAAGCAAAAAATTCATTTAGGGCTTCCCCTATCTGCTCAGACTCCACGCACATGTTCCTTACACTATCCCTGACCAGCCCTACCTTCTCCCTGATCATTCTCTTATTCCTCATGTATGAGTAAAATGCCTTTGGGTTCTCCCTAATCCTTCCTGCCAAGCCTTTTTCGTGGCCCCTCCTCAGTCCATTTCTGAGCTCCTTTCTAGCAAGTCTGTAATCCTCTAAAGCTGTGCTAGATCCTTGCTTCCTCCATCTTACTGCCTTCTTCCTTTTGACGAGAAGCTCCTCTGCTCTCGTTATCCAAGGCTCCTTAATCTTGTCCCATCTTGCCTGTCTCAGAGGAACAAATTCGTGCATCACTTGTAACAATTGCTCTTTAAATAGTCTCCACATGTCTGCTGTGCCCTCTCTGTGGAACAATTGCTCCCAGTCTGTACTTCCCAACTCCTGTCTGATAGTGTCATAATTTCCTTTTCCCCAATTAAATATCTTCCCTCGGTAACTGCTCCTTTCACTCTCCAAGGCTATGGTAAATGTGAGGCAGTTGTGATCACTATCACTGAAGTGTTCTCCCACCTCGAGATATGACACCTATCCTGGCTCATTGTCGAGCACCAAATCCAAAATGGCCTCTTCCCTTGTCGGTCTGTCTATATACTGAGTAAGGAAACCCTCCTGAACACACGTGACAAAAACGGCTCCATCCAAACCATCTGCACTAAGGAGGTTCCAGTCGATATTGAGAAAGTTGACCCATAACAATGACCCTGCTATATCTGCAGTTTCCTAAAATTTGCCAGCCTATGAGTTCTTCAATCTCTCTACTTCTATTAGGGAGTCTGTAGAAAACCCCCAATCGGTGGCTGTTCCCTTGTATTTCCTAACTTCCACCCATACTGACTCAGTAGACAAACCTTCCTCAACAACCTTCGTTTCTGTAGCTATGATGCACACTCTGATTAGCAATGCTACACCCCCTCCTCTTTTTCCACCCTCCCTGTTCTTTTTATACGTTCTAAACCCTGGAACATCTAGCAACCATTCCTGCTCCTGTGAAACCCACATCCCCTTTATGGCCACAACATCATAGTCCCAAGTACTGATCCATGCTCTAAGTTCATCACTCTTATTTCTGACATTTCTTGCGTTAAAGTAGACACACTTTAACCGATCCCATTGTCTCATCATGTGAAAATCCTTCCCGATATTCACTACATCCTGTCACTGCCCCATCTACAACTACCCCCCCCTTTCAGATATGTAGCTCTGGTTCCCACCCCCTTGTCAGACTATTTTAAACCCTCCCAAACCACACGAGCAAATCTCTCACCCAGGACATTTGTGCCCCTCCAGTTCAGGTGCAATCCGTCCTTCATGTACAGGTCCCACCTTCCCCAGAAGGCATCTGAAGCCCTCCTTCCTGCACCTGCCTCGGAGCCACATATTAAGCTGCACTCCCTCGCTGTTCCTCACTTCACTGGCTCATGGTACTGCTAACAAACCTGAGATCACTACTTTACTCGTCCTGCCCTTCAGCTTCCAACCTAACTCTCTGTAGTCACTTTTCAGATCTTCAATCCCTTTCCTGGCTATAACATTGGTGCCAATATGTACCACGATTTCTGGCTGCTCACCCTCCCCCTTCAGAATCCTGTAAACCCAATTGGCGACATCCCGGACCCTGGCACTGAGGAAGAAACACACCTTCCGGGAGTCCTGTTCCTGATCACAAAATCTCCTGTCAATCCATCTAACTATGGAGTCCCCTACCACTAACACTTTTCTATTGTCCCCCTTTCCCTTCTGAGCCTCAGTGCCAGAGACCTGACAACTATGGCTTTCCTCTGGTAGGCTGTCCCCACCAGCAGTATACTTATTGCTAAGGGGAAAAGCCATCGGGGATCTCTGCCCTATCTGTTGGTTCCCTTTCCTCCCCCTGACTATAACCCAGCTGTCCTTGTCCTGTGTCTAAGAAGTGACCACCTCCCTGTACATCCTCTCAATTTCTCCCTCTACCTCCCGGATGATCCGCAGTTCATCCAGCTCCAGCTCCACTTCCCTAACTCGGTTTTCGAGGAGCTGGAGTTGGGTGCACATCCTGCAGATGTGGTCGGCAGAGACATGTGAAGTGCCTCTCACCTGCCACATTCTGCAGGAGGAACATGCAACTGTCCCATCAGCCATACCCCGCTAATCTGAAAGCCCACACAGGATTAAACAAGGAAGAGAAGAAAATTAGAAAACCTGACAACTTACTGAGTTTACAGATGCTTAGTAGAGTTAGAGGAGGTGGGTGGGAGGGAGGCCCGACGGTGTAGGGTCGTAGGTTTAGATCTCACCCACTTAAAAACTTCCCGGCATCCCTAGTTTCTCTCTGCCCTCCCTCCTCGCCACTCTTTTCAAAATTGATTGGCTATCACGTCCCCTACATTTTAGGACAGAACGACATAACTTATGGGCAGCACGGTGGCACAGTGGTTAACACTGCTGCCTCACAGGTTCAATTCCAGCCTCAGGCAATTGTCTGTGTGGAGTTTGCACATTCTTCCTGTGTCTGTGTGGGTTTCGTCCAGGTGTTCCAGTTTCCTCCGACAGTCCAAAGATGTGCAGGTTGGGTGAATTGGCCATGCTAAATTGCCTGTAGTGTTAGGTGAAGGGGCAAATGTAGGGGAATGGGTCTCTTCGGAGGGTCAGTGTGGACTTGTTGGGCCGAAGGGCCTGTTTCCACACTGTAAGTAATCTAATCAAATCAAATTCAAGGACTGCCCAAAGGATTAATCCTGGGACCCCAATTATTGGCTAAGTATAATAATTACTTGGAGGAGAGGCAGCACATAATACATTCAAGCTTGATGATAGAGGTAGTTGGGAAGGCATGATAAGAAATCTGTGAGTGGATATAGATATGGTGTGACGTTGGGAAAAATAACTTGGCACGAAAGAGTTAGAGTCATGGAGCTGGACAGCATGGAAACAGACCCTTTGGACCAACCCATCCATGTCAACTAGATATCCTAACCCAATCTAGTCCCACCTGCCAGCACCCGGCCCATATCCCTCCAAACCCTTGCTATTCATATACCCATCCAAATGCCTCTTAAATGTTGTAATTGTACCAGCCTCCACCACTTCCTCTGGCAACTCATTCCATACATGTACCACCCTCTGTGTGAAAAAGTTGCCCCTTAGGTCTCTTTTATATCTTTCCCCTCTCACCCTAAACCTATGCCCTCTGTGAACTTGAGGCAAGAGGTAATCAAAAGACAAACTATCATTTAAATGGAGCAACTCCAAATAAGTGCAAGAACAAATTATTGTAGATGCTGACATTTTGTACTGAAAACAAAAATGACGGAATTCACAGCGGGTCAGGCAGCATTCATGGAGAGACAGCAAACTAATGTTTCGAGTCGAGGTGACTCTTCGTTAGAGCTGACGTGAAGTGTGGAGGGACAGCATTTGTGCAACGGTGAGGGAGTGGAATGCTGAGGGAGAAAGGTGTTGGTGGTTTAGATTAAGCGATTGGAATGTGACAATGGCAGAATAATGGTGTGTCTAACTGCCAGAGTGGAAAGAACAGTCTCACTGGGGTGGGGGAAGGGACAGAGGACATCGTGACAGAGAATATAACAAATAACTCGAAAAGAAGGGGGAGGAATGGGAGTGAGTTCACAATCTGAAGATGTTGAACTCAATACTAAATCCAGAAGGTTGTACAGTGCCTAGTCTGAAGAGGAGATGTTGTTCCCCCAGTTTGTACTGTGATTCACTGGCGAAATGCAGTATGCTGAACACAGGCATGTGGCCATGTGAGCAGGACACTGCATTAAAATGACTGGCTATGGGAAGGTCGGGGTGTGCGTGCTCTGCAAAACGGTCACCCAGTCTGTGTTTGGTTTCTCCATCAGCCAGATTGGGTGCAGTGAATGCAATAGACCAGATTGGAGGACGTACAGGTGAAATGCTGCTTCACCTGGAAAATCTGTTTAGATCTTGGATGGTGAGCAGGGAGATGGTGAAGGGAAAAGTGTTGCATCATCTGCGGTTACATGAGAAAGGGGGATGGAGCTGGTGGCTGTGAATGGACTAGGGTGTCCTGGAGGGAACGATCCCTGCAAAATGCAGACGGGGGAGAGAGGGGAAGATGCATTTGTTGGTAGCGTTCTTCTGGGGTTGTCTGAAATGGTGGAAAATGATCTTTTGAATGTGGAGGCTGGTGGGATGAAAAGTGAGGACAAAGGGAACCAGATGATGTTGTTGTGAGAGATGGGAAGGGGAGAGGGCAGAAGTACAGGTGATAGGTTGGATATGGTTGAGGGCCCTGTCAACCACATTAGGCAGGAAATCATGGTTATGAAAGAAGGAAGCCACGTCAGCAATGCTGTTTCGGAAGGTGGCAGCATCCGAACAGATACAGCATAGGCGAAGGAATTGAGAGAATGGGGTGGAATCCTTGCAGGATGTGGAGTGTAGTGAAGGTAGCTATGGGAGTCAGTGGCTTTGTATTGGATGGCAGTAGGCAGATGGGAACATGAAGCAGCTCTGAAACAATCGTTGATGTACTTGTAAAAGAGTTGTGGGAGGGGGCCAGTGTAAAATTATGTGTTATGGGGATAGAGCAGAACAATGGGATTAACAATTATCAGATCAGCAATGGTCTCACTGAATGACAATGTTGACTTGTTTCACTGAACGGCCTATATCTGCTCGTTTAGCCTTCCTCTCTCCAAGGAGAACTGTCCCAACATCATCTACCTACCCTTACAACTGAAATTTCTCAGACCTGGAGCCAAATTTAAGAATTTAAAACAGTACAACACAGGAACAGGCCCTTTGGCGCATCATAATGGTGCTAACCATGATGCCATTCTAAACTAGTCCCATCTGCCTGCATGTGCTCTACGTCCTGCTATTCCCTGCCTGTATGTGTATCTATCTACCTGTAAATGCATCTTAAATGTTGCTCTTGTTTCTGCTTATACCACCTGATTGTATGTTCCAGGCACTTATCACCCTCTGTGTAAGAACTTGCATTGCACATCTCCTTTAAACTTTCCCCTCTCATCTAAAACCTAAGCATCCAAAACTTCAACATTTCCACCATAGGAAGGACTCTGAATAGTCATCCTCTCATAATTTTATAGACTTCTATCAGGCTGCAGTTCAGTCTCTGAAGCTCTAGCGAATACAATCCAAGTTTGTACAACCTCTCATTATATAGCAAATACATTCCAATTCAGGCAAAATCCTGGCATAAAAGAGGCTCAAAGGCTCCAAATTCTTCCTTTCATGTGGCAACCAATCCTGCACACAATATTTCAAATTTGGCCTAACTGAAGTTTAGTACAGCTGCAACATGACTTGCCTCCACTTTCTTTACCATCGGATCCAGTTGTGTTGCCACTTTCATCAGAATTGTAAGAAATAGGTGCAGAGGTAGACCATCTAGCCCATCAAACATGCTCCTTCATTCAATAAGATCACAACTGATCTGTTCGTGGACTCAGCGCCCCTTACTTGCCCACCCACCATAACCCTCTATCTTTGCCTTAAAAACATTCAAAGAGGCAGTCTCAATTGCTTCGCTAAGCAGGGAATTCCACAGATTCTCAACCCATTGGGTGAACAAGTTCCTTCCCAACTCAGTCCGAAGTCTACTCCCCCTTATCTTGAGGTATTCTAGTTTTAACCTCCCTGCTTCTATCTAATCTATTCCCTTCATAATTTTGATTGGAGGTGCCAGTGTTAGACTGGGGTGGACAAAGTTAAAAATCACACAACACCAGGTTATGGTCGAATAGGTTTATTTGGAGGCACTTGCTTTCAGAGCGCTGTTTCTTCATCAGGTGGTTGTGAAGCAGGACCATAAGACACAATTTATAGCAAAAGGGTTACACCGTCATGTAGCTGAAATGATGTATTGAACAAACCTAGATTAAGTCTTTCATCTTTTAGAATGAGTTTGCTAGTTTCAGGCAGTCAAGCTATGTAACATCTTGTAAATTCCACTTTAGAAACAGAACCAGTCTGACTCAAGATTGACATACAGACAGACTCTAACTTTTAATGCATTGTCTGAGCTGATATGGCACCTTTTGTTATAACACTTGAAGATATCTTGAGAATGTAAGTCTCATTCTGGGATTTACATATTAAAGAGCTGAAACTAGCAAGTCCTTTCTAAAAGAATGAATCCAGGTTTGCACAATATACCATTTCAGTTGCATGACATTGTAATTTTATGCTATAAATTCTGTCTTATGATCCTGCTTCACAACCACCTACTGAAGATGAGCGCTTTGAAAGCTAGTGCCTCCAAATAAACCTGTTGGACTATATCCTGATGTTCTGTGATTTTTAATTTCATAATTTTATATGGAACTATGGACCTGCACCCCAGTATTCCTCTGTGTATTAATGCTAACGGGTGCTGCCATTTATTGGTACTTCCCTCTTGCATTTCATCTCTCAAAATGCATCACCGCACACTTGTCCAGATCAAACTCCATCCAACTTTCTAACTGATCAACCCTTTGATCTTTTTCACAATTCATAACTGCACCAATTTTTGCGTTGTCAGCAAAGTTGCTAATTAAACCACCTACACTATAATCCAAACCATTTTTACGATAGTATAACACTGATCCTTGTGGTACACCACTGATCACAGACCTCCAGTCAGAAAACAATATCTTCTGTATTCTATGATCAATTTTGTATTTAACATCCCAATTAATTGTGGTTTCCATGTGACAATCTCCTGGACTAGAGTTGAAAAGCGTGCTGCTAGAAAAGCACAGCAGGTCAGACAGCATCCGAGGAGCAGGAGAGCCGACATTTCGGGCAACATAGAACATAACAGCGTAGTACAGGCCCTTCAGCCCTTGATGTGGCACTGACCTGTTAAACCGATCTGAAGCCTATCGAACCTACACTATTCCATTCTCGACCATATGCCTATCAAAGGATCATTTAAATCCCTGAAAAGTTGGCGAGTCTACTACTGTTGCAGGGAGTGCGTTCCACGCCCCTACTACTGAGTGAAGAAACTATCCCTGACATCTGTCCTGTATCTATCACTTCTCAATTTAAAGCTATGTCCCCTCATGCTAGCCATCACCATCCGAGGAAAAAGGTTCTCACTGTCCACCCTATCTAATCCTCTGATTATTTTGTGCGTCTCAATTAAGTCACCTCTCAACCTTCTTTTCTCGAATGAAAACAGCTTCAAGTCCCTCAGCCTTTCCTCATAAGACCTTCCCTCCATACCAGGTAACATTCTAGTAAATCTCCTATGAACCCTTTTGAAAGCTTCCACATCCTTCCTGTAACGCAGGGACCAGAACTGTACGCAATTCTCCAAGTGTGGCTGCACCAGAGTTTTGTAAAGCTGCAGCATGACCTCATGATTTCGAAACTCAATCCCTCTACCAATAAAAGCTAACACACCATATGCCTTCTTAACAACTTCATCAACCTGGGTGACAAATTTCAAGGATCTATGTACCTCGACACTGAGATCTCTCTGCTCATGTACACTACCAAGAATCTTACCATTAGTCCAGTATTCTGCATTAATGTTACTCCTTCCAAAGTGAATCACCACACAATTTTCCACACTAAACTCCATTTGCCATCTCTCAGCCCAGCGCTGCAGCTTATCTATGACCCTCTGTAACCTGCAACATCCTTCACCACTATCCATAACTCTACCAACCTTAGTGTCATCCACAAATTTAATAACCCATCCTCCCATGCCCTCATTCAGGTCAAACAGCAGTGGACCCAAAATAGATCCTTGTGGTACACCACTAGCAACTGAACTCCAGGATGAACATTTTCCATCAACCATCACCCTCTATCTTCTTTCAGCTAGCCAATTTCTGATCCAAACTGCTAAATCACCTTCAATCCCATGCCTTCTCATTTTGTGCAACAGCCTACCATGGAGAACATTATCAAATACTTTACTGAAATCCATATACATCTTTACCCTTATCCACCTGTTTAGTCACCTTCTCAAAGAACTCAATAAGGTTTGTAAGGTATGACCTACCCTTCACAAAACCGTGTTACCTATCCCTAACCAACTTATTCCTTTCTAGATGATTATGAATCCGATCTCTTAAAATCCTTTCCAACACTTTACCCACAACGGAAGTAAGGCTCACTGGTCTATAATTACCAGGGTTGTCTCTACTCCCCTTCTTGAATAAGGGAACATTTGTTAGCCTCCAGTCTTCTAGCACAATTCCTGTAGACAACGATGACATAAACATCAAAGCCATAGGCTCGGCAATCTCCTCCCTAGCTTCCCAAAGAATCCTAGGATAAATCCCATCTGGCCCAGGGGATTTATCTATTTTTACACTTTTCAGAATTGCTAACACCACCTCCTTCTGAACCTCAATCCCATCTCGTCTTGTAGCCTGTATCTCAGTATTCTCAACATTGTCTTTTTCTAGTATTCATTTAGCGCTTCCCCTATCTCCTCTGACTCCACACACAGCTTCCCAGTACTATCCTTGATTGGCCCTAATCTTACTCTAGTCATTCTTTTATTCCTGATATATCTTTAGAAAACCTCAGGGTTTTCCATGATCCTATCCGCCAATGACTTTTCATGACCCCCACCCCCCCGGCTCTTCTTAGCTTTCTCTTTAGGTCTTGTAATTCACAAGCACCCTGATGCATTACATCCCATCCTAACATAAGCCTTCTTCTTCCTCTTGACAAGAGATTCAACTTCCTCCCTGCCTGTCAGGTACATATCTATCATTACCCAGTACCAAATCCAATGTGGCCTCACCCCTTGTTGGCCTGTCTACATACTGTGTCAGAAAACCCTCCTCTGCACATTGGATAAAAACTGAGCCATCTAAAGTACTCAAACTATAGTATTCCCAGCCAATATTTGGAAAGTTTAAGTCCCCCCTAAAAACTACCCTGTTACTCTCGCTCCTATTGAGAATCATCTATGCTATCATTTCCTCTACAACTCTGGATCTAATTGGAGGCCGACAGAAAACTCCCAATAGGGTGACCTCCTTTCCTGTTTCTAACCTCAGCCCATTCTACCTCAGTGGATGAGTTGTCAAACGCCCTGCCATCGTAATACTGTCCTTGACTAACAACGCCGCACCTCTCCCTCTTCCACCATCTTCTCTGTTCTTACTGATAGTGACAACAATTCAGTTATGTTTACTATCACCAAAGTGCTCACCTACCTTCAAATCTAACACCTGGCTGGGTTTATTACCCAGTACCAAATCCAATGTGGCCTTGCCCCTATTGGCCTGTCTACATACCATGTCAGGAAACCCTCCTGCACACATTAGACAAAAACTGACCCATTTAAAGTACTTGAACTATAGTATTCCCAGTCAACATTGGGAAAGTTAAAGTCCCCCATAACAACTACCCTGTAAGCCCTTCAACAGCAAGGTGCTTTCCAGCACCACACTTTTTGACTCTAATCTCCAGCATCTGCAGTCCTCACTTAATATCTTGGATCAAATTACCATGTTGGACCTTGTCAAATGCTTTAGTAAAATTCATATTGACAGCATCCACTGCCATACCCTAATCAATCACCTTCATCTCTTCAAAAACTCAAATCAAATTTGAGACAAGACTTCCTCCACACAAAGCCTACCATTTCTAATAAGTCCATTGTTTTACAAACATGAGTAAGTTCTGTCCCTAAGAATCTTCTCCAATCGCTCCTTTGCCATTAATGCAAGGATCACCAGCCTATAATTTCCTGGATTGTTGCTGTTGCCCTTAGGGTAATCTAAATCTTTCTTATTCCTATACCTGTCCAAATATCTTTTAAATGTTGAAATTGTACCCACCTCTATCAATTCCTCTGGCAGCTTGTTCCATATATGCACCACACTGTGTGAAAAAGGTTGCCCCTCAGATCTTTTAAGTCTCTTCTATCTCACCTTAAACCTTTGCTCTCTAATTTTAGACTTCCCACCCTGGGGAAAATACCTTAGCTATTCATCTTATCTATGCCTTCATGATTTTCTAAACCTCTATAAAGGTCACCCTCAGCCTCTTAAGCTGCAGGGAAAGAGGTCCCAGCCTATACATATGACTCCAACCTTCCAGTCTCGGTTACAGCCTTGTAAGTTTTTTTTTGAATAATGTCAGCTATTCTCCAGTCTTCTGGGGCCTTGTAGCTAAAGAGGATATAAAAATTCAAAGTTGGCGAGAAGATTTGTAGCTCCAGTGCTCATTGTTGTGGTTCCGTTTGCCGAGCTGGGAATTTGTGTTGCTGATGTTTCGTCCCCTGTCTAGGTGACATCCTCAGTGCTTGGTTTGTACACTACGGTAACCAGCACACGCAAAACCAACATAGTGTACAAAATCCCATGCAAGAACTGCACAAAACACTACATAGGACAAACAGGAAGACAGCTAATGATCCGTATCCATGAACACCAACTAGCCACGAAATGACACGACCAGCTATCCTTAGTAGTCACACACACGGATGACAAGCAACATGAGTTCGACTGGGACAACAGTACTATTATAGGACAAGCCAAACAGAGAACAGCCAGGGAATTCCTAGAGCCTGGCACTCATCCACAGATTCTATCAACAAACACTTCGAGCTGGACCCAATATACTGGCCACTGCAGCGGACAGCTGGAACTGACAACTGGAAGCGGCAGAGGCAAATCACTATAAATGCCGGAGGAAACATCACAGAAGCGCTTCAGAGGAGGCTCCCAAGCACTGAGGATGTCACCTAGACAGGGGACAAAACATCTGCAACACAAATTCCCAGCTCGGTGAACAGAACCACAACAGGATATAAAAATTTCTGACAAAGTCCCAACAATTTCCTCTCTTGCCTCCTTCAATATCCTGGGATAAATCCGTTCAGGCCCTGGAGATTCATCTACCTTAATATTGAAGGCACTCAACATCAATTCCTCCTTAATATTGATATGCCCTAAAATCTCAACATACCCCTCCTTAATCTTTACCATTGTCCATGCCCTTCGCCTTGTTGGCTGCTGACATTCTCATTAAGGACTTCACCTACTTCCCTGGCTCCACGCATAAATTCCTCCCATCATCCTTCAGTGGACTCCCATCATCCTTGAGTGGACTGGATGGGACCAGTTTCCCTAGCTTCTCTTTTGCTCTAGACATATAAAATGCCATGAGATTCGCCTTAACCCTACTCGCCAAGGATATTTCATAGCCCCTTTTATCATCATTGAATCCCGACAGTGTGGAAACAGCCCATTTGGCAAAACAAGTCCACACTGACCCTCTGAAGAATAACCTATCCAGAACAATTCCCCTACCCTATTACTCTACAGTTCCTCTGACCAATGCACCTAACCTACACACCACTGAACACTATGGGCAATTTAGCATGGCCAATTCACCTAACCGGCACATCTTTAGATTATGGCAAGAAACCCATGGGGAGAATGCACGCACACTACAGACAGTTGCCTGAGGCTAGAAACAAACCTGGGTCCCTGGCACTGTGATGCAGCAGTGCTAACCACTGTGCCACATGGCCCATATCCCTCTAAACCCTTCCTATTCATATATCCATCCAGATGTCTTTTAAATTATGTAACCTATGCCCTCTACCCAGGGAAAAGATCTGTCTATTTATCCTATCCATGTCCCTCATGATTTTATAAACCTCTATGAGGTCATCCCTCAGCCTCCGATACTCCAGGGAAAACAGCCCCAACCTATTTAGCCTTACCCTATAGCTCAAACCCTCAAATCCTGGCAACATCCCTTGTAAATCTTTTCTGAACCCTTTCAAGGTTCATAATATCCTTCCAAGGAGACCAGAATTCCACACAATATTCCAAAACTAATGTCCCATACAGCCACAACATGACCTCCCAACTCCTGTACTCAATGCCCTGACCAATAAAGGAAAGCATACCAAACACCTCCTTCATTATCCTATCTACCTGCAACTCTACTTTCAAAGAGCTATGAACATGTCTCTTTGTTCAGCAACACTCCCAGGACCTTACCATTAAGTGTACAAATCCAGCCCTGATTTGCTTTTGCAAAATGCAGCACATCACATTCATCTAAATTAAACTTCATTTGCCACTCCTCAGCCCATCTGATCAAGATTCCATTTTACTCTGAGGAAATTTCTTCGCTATCTACTACATCTCCAATTTTGGCATCATCTTCAAACCTACCAACCATACCTATGTTCACATGCAAACCATTTATATAAATGACAAAAAACACTGGACCTAGCACCAATCCTTGCGGCACACCGCTGGTCACAGGCCTCCAGTCTGAAAAGCAACCCTCCGTCACCACCACCGTCTGTTTTCTACCTTCGAACCGGTTCTGCACCCAAATCACTAGTTCTCCCTGTATTCCATGAGAAACCTGGTTGAACACCTTACTGAAATCCATATGGATCATGTCCAGCGCTCTGTCTCAGCAAACCTCTTCATTACTTCTTCAAAAAATTGCTTCCTTTTTGACTAAACTTCCAAAATTTCATGATCCAGGGCTCCTGAATCTTCCTATCCTTGTATTTCATCACTACAGGAACATACTGGATCCTGAACTCTGATCAACTGGCTATGTCAGCTGTGGATTTACCCTCAAATAGCTGCTCCAACCTAATTTCTCCAGTTTCTGCTTAATACAGTTGTAATTAGCCTGTCACCCAATATAGGACCAGATGCCCCACCACCCCAACCCAGACCAGTCTTATCCTAATCCATAACCCATCTTAAAACCTAACAGAATTATGATCACCATTGCCAAAATGCTTCCCCACTGAAACTTCAAATACCTAGCCAGGCTCATTCCCCAACACAGAGTCTACATTTTTTTCAAGAAATCCACCTCGATGCATCAAACTCCTGTCCCATCTAAGTTCCTAGCACTAAGAGTCAATACAGGGGAATTTAAAACCACCCACTAGAACAACCTTGCTGTTTTTACATCTTTCCATGATTGCTTACAAATCTGCTCCTCTATCTTGCCAGCTACTGGCAGGTCTATAGTATAACCCCATCATAATGACTGCATTTCTCTTATTCCCAAGTTCTACCCATATAGCCCCAACAGATGAGCCTTCCAAGATATCCTCTCATTGTACAGCTGTGACATTCTCCTTCATCAGTAATGAAACTCCCTCATGCCTTTCACATTCCCCTCGATCATGCTTGATACAGCTCAACTGTGGAACTGCCAGTCCTGTCTTTCTCTCAACCAAGTTTTTGTAACAGCTACAACAGTGCAGTTCTGTGTATTAATTCAGGTTCTAAGCCTTTGTAAACTGCTTCTACACTTAATAAAGTTCACATTCTTCCATTAATGGGGCATCCATAATGTGGTACATAATACTAAGATCTATCGAGTGTCTTTACACATTGAACATCAGTTTCGTGCTCGTCCTTGATGTTGGAGATACTCTATGCTTCATGAATTCCTCTCTCGACCTCTTGTTTATATATAAATATCTTGGTTCCATTGTTCCAGGGTTAGGGTTAGGGTTAGCACTGCTGCCTCACAGCGCCAGAGACCTGGGTTCAATTCCTGCCTCAGGCGACTGACTGTGTGGAGTTTGCACGTTCTCCCCGTGTCTGTGTGGGTTTTCTCCGGATGCTCCGGTTTCCTCCCACACTCCAAAGATGTGCAGGTCAGGTGAATTGGCCATGCTAAATTGCCCGTAGTGTTAGGTAAGGGGTAGATGTAGGGGTATGGGTGGGTTACGCTTCGGCGGGGCGGTGTGGACTTGTTGGGCCGAAGGGCCTGTTTCCACACTAAGTAATCTAATCTAATTATGTTGCCTTTCAATATTATTCCTACTAAAATGCATTACCTCTCACTGTGTCATTTTGGAGTTCTGCACTATCCTCACAGTTTACAATTCTTTCAAATATGGTGTTATTTTCAAACTTGGACATTGACCTCAAAGATCTCAATCATTAATTATACCAGGAGAAGGTAGGCACACCCCCCCCCCCCACCATTATCAACCTTTGTGGAACTCCACTACAAACCTTCAAGTTTAAAAAGTAGCTATTGACCATTATTGTTTCCTATGAATGCCAATTTTGCACCCATGTTGCTACAGACCCCTTTACTCCATGACCTGCAACTTTTTCCACATCTGATGTGTGCCACAGTATCAAATAATTTTTTAGATGAGATGTTGACACCTGCTTCTCTCTGTCTGTTCTAAGGAGTTGAGTAAACACTAAAGATCCCAGAACTTTGTTTTCCTGGCCAAAACTCCTCCCGCAACAAAATACACACAAAAAAAAATCAGCTATGCACTGCTGCTATGTGGAAGAAAGACGAACTCATGTCCCAAATAATTGTTAGGAACAAAGAAATATGATAACCACTACATTAACATAAGTCAGCCTTTACCCATGAGGAAGGAAGCAAGGAATCCACCAAATCCAGAAAGTCTTCAACTTTTTTTTAATATTTTTAAAATTTTTAAACTTTTTATAAGCACAGATTGTGCTTAACATTAGGGTTGATTAAGTCATAAAGTCACTGCTTCTCTGCATGAAGAAAAGCCTCTATACAGCAAGGACAAGAGCCCATACCTCCATACACAGCTTTCAAAATGAGAAAATATATACAAAATAGAACATTTTTACAAGGCTAAGGGGTGCTACAATCGAAGCAGTCAGCTACAATTTTTATTTAATGTATATAAAAGATCAAAAAATTGATTTTTTTTTACACTTTTCAATGACTGAGATGGAAATATACAGACAGACACAGCTAACAGTGAACTAGCTTTTGACATCACAAGGGAAGAAACAGGTACAAATGAGGGACAGTTTGAACAATTTTCAAATGAGAGGGTGTGTCATGTTTGGAGAAAACTGCATTGTATTTGCAGCACAAATAGCAAGTATCACTTCCTTATGAAACATAAATTTAACCCATCCTTTAATACGAGGGCGAGAGAGAGCACTAGGCAACTAGGCCTCAACATGACAGGGTAATCAACAGACAAACTTAAATCAGCAAGTTCTAATACTGTAAGTTTAAAAACAAGTCTGGGTGGAAAGAGAGATTCAGGTGGGTCCTTGCACATAAACATTCCCTCTTCACTACTTTGTCACTTCTCTACTTTGCCAGTATGGACTCAATGACTGAATGGCCTCCTTCTGTGCCTTACTTCGATAGCAAGCTGCTTCTAATGTATTTCCAAAATTCCAGAAACAGGCTATATACAAAACCTGTCTGAGGTATTAATCTGCTCTTTAATTACCTGAAAGCAGATTGCTTAGAATAAATGACAACTCCACATGATCAAAAAGTAATACTATTCCAAGACTGGGAAACAAATAGTGGCTCTGACTGAACAAATTCAAGCACGAGAACTCTCATGAATGCACACATTCAAGCAAAATGTGAAATTACTTTGGATTGCCAGCTGGACTAGCTGATTGGAAATACAAGCCACACAAGGGGATAACCATCACTTAGTGAACAAACATCCATTGTGATGTAGCCAGGGCAAATGTATGCACAAATTAATCAAAATTGTTTCAATTAAAACTAACTGTTAGAGCCATTGAACAGGTTGGATTTAGGGTGCAATTGCTGGATGCATCAAACTGTTGCATTACTGTCATGAGCCCAAAAAGGTACAAAAGCTAAGACTGCGGCCACATTAATTCACCGAGTCTGAATGCACTGATTTGGTTTAAATCCCAATTTTTTTAATAAGTCACAGGATTTCAGGTTTGAAGCCAAGTATACCAAGTGTGAACAGTATGGTTTATGCTTTCAAGCTGTTTCTTGTCAGGGTGATATTCTCAACAGTTGATAAGATATCTTTAGCTTTTGAGTGAATGAGAAAACCTGCTATGCTTTTCACCAAGTTATTTTGACGTTCTGCAATGCTCAGTACTGAGAGAATAGGAACATTAATTAGAGCCTAAATATAGATTAATACTGATCTAGATTCATTCTGTTCAAACCTACACTTAGCAGTGATACTGAACAGAGGTAAAGCATCTAGGATTATTATCATTCACTTGCACGTGATAGTTATATCTATGGGCTATGTATGACACAGTCACTCTGAAGAAACTGTATAAAACTAAGAAACTTCAGCACTCTTCACAAAACAAAGCAGTAGCTTGTTATTGAATGCCATTTCTTTGGCAAGCTATAGATCGTAACTTTTTTTTATTGTTTGCTTGGTTGCTCAATTATCTAATATGAATCCTCCAACATTTCCTAATTTCAAAAAGTGCGTCTTGGTTAAATGCATATTTAAAATATTACCACAGTTTGGAATTGGTCAGAAAGTTCAGCCAAATCTATTGATATGTTGAGTACAGGTGGCTCACAGAGGCAATTCAGACTGTACTATAATGAATTGCAACTTTCAGAGTGTACACACCACCATGCTCTTCTTTATCAACACCATATTGTGGAGCACAAGTTCTTTTTCTCTTCACTCCACTCACTGGATTGAACCAGCAGGCTGTGGCCCAACTAGTTTCAGATGGTTAATACCTTGGCTTGTTTCCATCTCAACGGAAGATAATATATCCAATCTTTACCCTTTCCTTCCACAGTTTAATTACACAAAACAAATTCAAATCAAGCAATGTAGAGAAAACTGCCACATGGCAAATGATCGAATATTGGACATCTCCTCTTCATAATTTATTTTGGGAGCATGGCTTTCATTGCTGCTTGTCACTTGCAGCCTCAGGAATAGACTGCAGTCACATTAACAGGAGATGAGCATAGGATTCATCTACAACATGCAGACTCGTTTTCCTCACTACCTATTTTTAAAGAATGACCTAACCCTGCAGATTAGCACACAATCCACTCCAATCAGCGAGTGGTGGTGAGGGAGATGGAGGGGTGGGACTCTTCTCTCAAATGACTGGTTTAGTGGTAGTAATCCCACTTTCAGTGCCATTCAACTAATACACATCTCTATTGCCAGACATAGAAAACATGGATGCTTAATGTAGTCCCACGACTGGGACATCTCCAACATCCAGAAGTCTTATCTAGGAGTAAGGAAATTTGTCATTGAAAAAGGGGTGATCAGAGAGCAATTCTGCATGATTGGAGTGTCTTTCATTCATGTTGGCTTCCAGTAAATATCACAACCTGACCACAGAATTGTCGTGTTGGAGAAGTTTCAAATCCTGTCCCTCAGTGATCTTCAGGTCAGGTGGGTGTGTGAAGAATGAGGTAGACATTTGATATTGAAGGCTTTGAAGATGATTGCTGCTTTAATGTTGTGGGAGAGCTATTAAGACAGATCTTCAGTCAAAACAACCAGCGTCTTCTGATATGGTGCTGTTTGGCCTGTTGTGTATTTCCAATGTTCTTTCACTGTTTTTGTTTTACAGTATTACTTTATGGTATAGGCTCTGTGTAGTAATACTCTGAGTATTCCTAAATTCGGCCTAGTTTTGTATGGAAGTGCAATCAAACTATTTTCCATACATTTCTGGAGCCCTCCATTCCTGCACTGACTCATCCCTACTCTTAGCTTCATATCCCGATCAAGTGTTGAAGTAACTGCCTGACAACTGAAGCAGAATGCAACTACAGAGAAGATTAAATGATTGAAAATTTCAGCAAGGAATCCACTGTTCAACAGAACTAATTGTAATTCAGATTGGAATAAACATTTATGTGAATGCTTGACTATTGATGGCTTTGCTTGTGTTCTGTTTGTACATAATCTGCATTTAGAACATAACAAGAAGCAAATCTGCCCTCATCTCTCACACCCTTCAAGACGACTGCAGAGCTGTCACCACCTTGGTCATAAGGGATGTGAAGCAGCCACAATGGTTCTGAAGTGTTGAAAGAGAAGACCTCCTGTGAAGTTCCAAATGGAATGATGTTTGTACTTTTATTGCCATTTCAGCTTTGCTCATACATACAACCAAGATGGACATAAAATGCTAATCCTACTGGAATTTGATCACAAATCCAACTACCCTTCAAAATTGTCAATTCTTAATCAAACATCTGATTTCAGCTGTCATTTTGCATTCGTTTCAAAGCAAAATGCAGAAACCAGTAAAGTAAGCAGAAGGGGTCCATAATAGTCACAACTACAGAGTAATGTGCTTCCTCCTTTGAAACCAGTTAGCGCAGGAAATGCTTATGACCACAACACTCAGCAACTCACCAAGTTCATAATAAATTCAATTCAAACCTTGACAGGATTTGATTGAATTAAATCCCCAGGATGCAGATGCTGTTCTCTCTGCACTTTGGCAAGTGCTCACACCAAAACTCAAAATAGGGAGTGAGTGATGGATTCAAATAAAAGCAAAATACTGCAAATGTTGTAAATCTGAAATAAAACAGATCACACTGGACAAAACTCAGCCAGTCTCACATCCTTTGCTGAGACAGAAACAGAATTATTATTTCAAGTCCTATATGACTAGACTTCATGTGCGGAAGTCGTCTCATACTGGACTTGAAACATGAACTGTGTTTCTGTCTCCACAGATGCTGTCAGGCCCGCTGAGTTTCTCCAGAATTTCTGCAGTTATTTTAGGAAGTAACACAGTTTTCTTAAGAGTGTATTTAGTCATCTCAGTCGGAGAAGAAAATGGCAAAACCAGAACAAAAAGTGAACACAAAATAGGACTGCTTTTGAACATTAATGAGTGCACGCTCCACTGTTGATTTAAGAGATCGATAATCACTACACGCAACCAAATGAAGTTAGAAACTTCGTTTACAAGTCTACTGATACCAATATCTGAAGCATCAGTCAATCCAGCTTTTACCCGAGAATCTAACTTAACCGAACTAACCTCTTCATTGTGATAACTGTGGCCGGTGACAAAACGTTTAACCTAAGAAAGCTACTTAAATGGAGTCTAAATTCACTAAAAACTGTGAATTTTGTTTGGGTGATGTTTGAATATCAAACATTGAGACAAGTGTAGTTGTCGCTAAATTTTGTTTATCTGTGCGTGAGCCGCAGAGAAACAGAATGTCTCTGTTTATCATCATGGTGAACTGAGGATAGTGCACCACTTTCTGCCTCTCTGCTTCCTCTATTTGTGCTTCCAGATGATCGACGACTGTTTCGGGTCTGTCTGAGGCTGGTTTCAGTTCGACTCTCACGTTCAGTCCCAGGAATACATGCCAGTGGGAACGTTCGCTTCTCCCATGGTTGAACCGTCTGGAATAAAGGCAAATTGCTGGGTTACAGACAGAACATAGTACTCTACCAATATGCATACAGATGAGGACAGATCAACTGCCTTTCACCTCTGCCCAGTTTGGAAAAATAGCACAGAACTCAACATCTCCCTCAAGCACTGTGTAAAAAATACTATTTCCAAAGACTTCAGATAAACGTGCCATAAACGTTTAGGCAGGACTGCAAAATTCACTCAAAAGACCATAGGATGGGTCATTTTCAAAGTAGTACAAGCAAAAAGATGCTCAAGAAAATAGCAACATAGACTATCTTTCCTCTAGGTAGAACTGTGCTAAATTTGCATTATTTGGCTGCTTTACTCTATATCTAATCAACACTGAACTTGCTCTGGCACATTTTTCATGCTGAAACTGAGTCTGAAATGAGAAGCTGAAGGGAATTCAGGTTAATCACAATGATTGGCAAAACATTGAGTGTCTTCAACTGCAAGATGTAACAGGTAGGTCAACAGAAAACTGAGCAGGATGCCATCTAAATTAATCAATAGGTGGTCTCAATGTAAACTTAGTCTTATTTATTGAGTAAGTGCAATAGAATCTAACAGCCCATCCTTTCTCTCCTAGTGACCAGTTTTAGTTAATCTCGGAGATGAAAGGAATCGATCAGACTCAGAATCTCAATGTTTATGTACTGCCACAGCGTGACACTTAGCCAAATTTTGTGGCTGGGTGGATTATACAACTCTATCCAAATAGAATAGAACAGAAAAATACATACAGTTGTAACATACTACTACCATAGCATTCAGCCATTTTCCTGAGTTACTTCATCAAAACCCCCAAATAATTCTTTTAACACTTCAATTTTCTCGTATTCATTTATCTAGTAAAAAAGTTTCAGTATCTCTAGTCAAAAATAAAACCTCAGATCTGACAGTAATTCTTTTGTAGCTTCTGTGACCTTGACTTCCTTGCACTTTACACAGCCTGTACTTCCATTCATCCATTTTTAATCCTCAGTGAGTTTTCCCTTATTACCCATTCATCACCCAGATGAAACAACTTTTCACAGTTCATTTAATATCGTTCATTATTTTTGGCAATGCCTATTCTTTCTTAGCCCACGAGATCTTATATTTTTAAGTAGCTTTTTGAAATTCTCCAAAACTATGAAGTCTCATTCAAACAATTTCCATTGCCCCCTTTATCGTGCTCTGGTGTCCTTGCAAGAACTGCACACAGTATTTTACGCAAAAACAAAGTTTTCACAAATTTAACTGTTGCTTGTTTCTTTTGATCAAGAAGGGGAATAGAGACAACTCTGGTAATATAGACCAGTGAGCGTTACTTCAGTTGTGGGTAAACTGTTGGAAAAGGTTGTAAGAGATAGAATTTATAATCAGGAAGAGAGGAATAAGTTGGTTAGGGATAGTCAACACAGTTTTGTGAAGGTTAGGTCACGCCACACAAACCTTATTGAGTTCTTTGAGAAGGTGACCAAACAGGTGGATGAGGGTAAAGCAGTTGATGTGGTGTATATGGATTTCAGTAAGGTGTTTGATAAGTTTCCCCATAGTAGGCTATTGCAGAAAATAGAGAGGCATGGGATTGAGGGTGATTTAGCAGTTTGGATCAGAAATTGGCTAGCTGACAGAAGACAGTGGTTGATGGGAAATGTTCATCCTGGAGTTCAGTTACTAGTGGTGTACTGCAAGGATCTTTTTTGGGGCCACGGCTGTTTGTCATTTTTATAAATGACCTGGATGAGGGCATAGAAGGATGGGTTAGTAAATTTGCAGATGATACCAAGGTCAGTGGAGCTGTGGATAGTGCTGAAGGATGTTGCAGGTTACAGAGGGACAAAGATAAACTTCAGAGTTGGGCTGAGGTGGCAAATGGATTTTAATGCGGAAAAGTGTGAGGTGATTCACATTGGAAGGAGTAACAGGAAGACAGAGTACTGGGCTAATGGTAGGATTCTTGGAGGTGTGGATGAGCAGAGAGATCTAGGTGTTCATGTACAGGAACCTCGATTATCCAAATACCAATTATGCAAAAATTGGATTATCTGAAGAGATCCCGATGGAAACATTACATCAAAGACTGGTTTCCAACAGTGATTGCGTCTTTTGTCTATAGTGATTAAACAGGCACCATCTCCAAATGACTGTCTGCCCGCCCTCTCTCTCTCCCCACACTTTCCCTGGAGTCCTACACTGGAGTGAATCCTAAACCCTCCTTCCCCCAATAGTCTCTCTAACAATGTCCTGTACAGGACAAAGGTGGAACCTGTCAAAAAGTTGCAGTATAAAGTTGCGTGGCTGTGTGTGTGCGTGCGCTATGTGGAGACTCCAAAAGGCAGCAGCAGCAGTCTTTTTGTTGGCGTCCAATCCAGTTGGCCCGGAGAGGGGGGCAGGTATCTACGGGGTTGGGAGGCAGTGAGGGGCATTGTTGGATAGGGTTGGGGGGCGGGGGGTTGTTGGATGGGGTTGGGGGTGGGATAGTGTTGGACAGGGTTGGGGGGCGGGGGGGCGGTGTTGGGTGCAGTGTTGCACAGGGTTGGGGTGCAGGGAGGGTGGTGTTGGACAGGGTTGGGGGTAGTGGTGTTGGGGTTGGGGTGCAGGGGGGCAGTGTTGCACGGGGTTGGGGTGCGGGGAGGCGGTGTTGGACGGGGTTGGGGGAAGTGTTGTACAGGGTTGGTGGGGGTGGTGTTGCACAGGGTTAGGGTGCGGGGGGCAGTGTTGCATGGGGTTGGGGTGCGGGGGGGCAGTGTTGCATGGGGTTGGGGTGCGGGGGGGGCAGTGTTGCACGGGGTTGGGGTGCGGGGGGGGCAGTGTTGGACGGGCTTAGGGCAGGGTTGCACATGGTTGGGGTGCAGAGTTGCACGGGGCTGGGGCAGGGGGCGATGTTGAACGGGGTTGGGGGCGAGGGGCGGTGTTGGAGGGAAGGTCTTATAAGGAATGGCTGAAGGACTGGAGGCTGTTTTTGTTAGAGAGAAGGAGGTTAAGAGGTGAATTAATTGAGACATAAGATAATCAGAGTGTTAGATAGGGTGGGCAGTGAGAGCCTTTTTCCTTGGATTGCAATGGCTAGCACAAGGGGACATCGCTTTACATTTAGGGGTGATAGATATAGGACAGATGTCAGAAGAAGTTTCTTTACTCAGACAGTAGTAGGGGCACGGAATTCACTGCCTGTAACAGTAGTAGCTTCGCCAACTTTAAGGGCATTTCAATGGTCATTGGATAAATATATGGATGAAAATGGAAGATGGGCTTCAGATTGGTCCAGAGGTCGGCACAACATTAAGGGCCAACAGGCCTGTACTGCGCTGTAATGTTCTAAGTTCTTAACCGGCTTGTTGGTTGCACTCTTGCGAGGTCACCACAAGTCAGAAAATTGTGGGCTCACATTGCAGTCCAGAGATTTCAGTACATAATTTGGCTTCCACTGTAGTGCAGGACTAAGTGAAGACTGCATTATTAAAAGTGCCACCATTCAGATATTAAACTGAAGGCCCTCAAAGTTGGGATTAAGAAATCCTATTGTGTTGTTCAAAGTTGCAGCAGGGATTCTTTCCTTGTATCCTGACCACCAATGAAATAGCCAAAACTCAAAGGGGTCATTCAGTCCATTATGTCTCTTTGAAAGAGCTGCATGCAATTAGTCCTCACAATCAACGTCTCAAAGTATCCATTTGTTTACCTCACTGCTGCTTCTAGAACTTGGTTTTGAAATAGGCCAAGTGAAAATACTACATAAACTGAAACTCCATGTCTTTGTTTTATGTATACAAAACTCAGGACTCCAATTATTTTCATTCAATTCCTAGCCCTGCTACCACATTAAAGAACTGCAGTTTCCTGAATATCTGACCACATTGCTTTGCTGTCTCATGTTCAAAATGCCTCAGGTGTCTGCACCTATAGACCTACGCTGCTAATTTATATCCCAAAATATTCTTACCCAGATTGCCTTCTCTCTAATTTAGAACCAGAAATGAATTTCCTTCATATACTGTCTTTGTATTAAGCAAAAATCATGGGACTAATCTCCAAGGGACCAATCGAAACATACATCATCAACTTAAAGAATGTCTGGTGTTTTCATGTCAAGTTTGCATAAATGCAAATTAGACAAGGACAATAAGTTCTTCATAATCAATGCTGATAGCCCTTGAATGATCTACATTACGAATTCTACCTCAGAACAAAAAAGAACCAGAGCTGAATTCAGCCAAAGACCGTCCCATTGCCCTGTAATTTTCTGCTTAACTTGTTCTCCTGCCTTAACCATCCGCCATCCCATCATTTGCTCCAACTGGGCTTGATGATTTTGGAACCATAAGATATCTGCCATGATTGCAATCATTAGGTAATTTAGATTTTAAGACAGTACAATAGTTTTCTTGGTTCAACAGCTCATTCTCACCTGTTCTTCTTGGCTAATATCTGGCGTCGAACAGCGTGTATCCTCATTTGAAACCCGTCCAGCACTCTCTCGAGAAAGAGAAGAACAAAATGTATCCGGGCTGACTGGAGGTGCCGAGGGACTGCAAGGTGAAGGTGTGAGGGGCAAGTCTCCAAGACTATGGAAGCTCACGTCAGGGGAAGCAGGTTGAGGGGTCGAAGGATTTGTGTTACCAGGCTGCGGGGTGGAATGTTCATCTGTTGATTTGTGAGATCTGCAGTTTAGAAAATAAAAATATTTTATCACTCAGTCACCTGGTCTAAAAAACTGATCCCTGATTCAGAGAGCTGAGGGATAAATGTAAGGTGAAGGCACACAATTGGTATGAATCTTTCTGGTTTGGGAGGATGGAATAAAAGATAACAACAAAAAAGTTATAAAGAAATTAAGCACGTGATAAGTGCGTGAAAACATTAGGGGACAGGATCTATTGCTGAATTGGAAGCTTTTTTTACACTAATGTAACTAGCACAAGTAGAAAAGCAAAAACAGAAATACAAACTCAGCTGGAAGATTGTGACGGAGTGACTATCACAGAGATAGCACACAAAAGTACAGCCAGTAAAGGGGCCTTTGGCCCATAATGTTGTGTTGAATACAACGCCAAATTACTCTAATCCTTTTCGCCTGCTCTTGGTCCTTTTCACTCCTTTCCTTGCATTTCATGGAATTATCTAAAAGCCTCTTAAACACACTTATCATATCTGCCTCCACTACCACCCTTGGCAATGCATTCCAAACACCGACCATTCTACATGAAGACTTGTCCCTCATGTCTTCTGTGAACTAGCCCCCTCTCACCTTAAATGTATGCCCCCTAGTATTAGGCATTTCAACTCTGGGCAAAAAGATTCTGATAGTCAACTCTAACTATGCATCTCATGATTTAAAAGACTTCTATCAAGTCTCCTTTCAGCTCTGTCACTCAAGAGAAATCAACCAGAGCTCTAAGCCTCTCCTTATAGCTCACACCCTCTAATCCAAATAGCATCCTGGTTAACCTCTTCTGCAGCCTCTGCAAAGGCTCCACATTGTTCCAGTAATATGGCGACCAGAACTGAATACAATACTCTAAATGTGGCCAAACGAAAATCTTATAAAGTTGCAACATGACATCCTGACTCTTGTACTCAATTCCCTGATCAATAAAGGCAAGCATGCCACACACCTTCTTTACCATCCTATCTATTTGTTTGGCCACTTTCAGAGAATTATGGACTTGAATCTCAAGATCCCTCTGTACATCAATGCTGTTCAGGGTCCTGCCAATGCTGTCCTACTTTTCCTTAACATTTGAGCTACAGCGAGGGGCTGTTTAGGTTGGGGCTGTTTTCCCTGGAGCATCAGAGACCGAGGGGTGACCTTATAGAGATTTATAAAATCATGAGAGGTATAGATAGGGTAAACAGACAAAGTGTCTTCCCTGGGGTGGGGGAGAAATGGATGTGTAAAGGTTTAGGGAGAGAGGAAAATTTAAAAGGGACATAAAGGGTAACTTTTTCAGCAGATGGTGGTAAGTTCATGGAATGAACTGCCAGAGGGATTGGTGGAGGCTGGTCTAATTACAACATTTAAAAGGCATCTCGATGGGTATATGAACAGGAAGGGTTTAGAGATGGCAAATGGGACGAAATTAGATTCGGATATCTGGTCAGCATGGATGAGTCGAACCGAAGGGTCTGTTTCTGTGCTGTCCATCTCTATGACTATGTGATCTCCCAAAGAACAGCACCTCACATTTAGCCAAATTAAACTCCATCAGCCATTTCTCTGCTCATATCTGCAACTGATCTATATCTCCCTGTATCTTTTTCACAACCTTCTACACTATCCAAACTCCACCGATCTTTGTGTAGTCTGCAAACTTACTAACTCACCCATCTATACTTTCATTCAAGTCATTTACATCTATCAAAACACAGGTCCCAGTACAGTTCCCTGTGGAACATCACTAGACATGTACCTCCAGCCAGAAAAACAGATTTCCATCACTACCCTCAGCCTTCTATTGGCAAGGTAGTCCAAGTGACCAATTTACCATGGATCCCATGCATCTTATTTTCTGGATGAGCATACCATGAGGGACCTTATCAAAAGTTTCACTGAAATCCATGTAGACACCTCCTTGGAAAAATTTAATCAAGTTACTAAGACATGACCTGCCCCGCACAAAGCCGTTCTGACTACTCCCTAATTAACCCATGCTTTTCCAAATGTTCTTAATACCTATTCCTAAGAATTTTCTGTAATTGCTTCCCAACCACTAATGTGAGACTCTTCTGTCTACAGTTTCCCAGATGTGGATACAAGCTGAGCATTAGTGAATATTCCAGGTTATAAATTTCCAAGGGAATCAGAAAATGAGTAACACACTGACAGTTAGACAGAATTACAGAGTGGGTCAACAGATAGTGCATTGGCTATGGGTAAAACTGAGGAACAGTAAAGGGTACAAGACTTCATTAAGAATTGGGCGGCACGGTGGCACAGTGGTTAGCACTGCTGCCTCACAGCGCCAGAGACCTGGGTTCAATTCCTGCCTCAGGCGACTGACTGTGTGGAGTTTGCATATTCTCCCCATGTCCGCGTGGGTTTCCTCCCACAGTTCAAAAATGTGTAGGTTAGGTGAATTGGCCATGCTAAATTGCCCATAGTGTTAGGTGAAGGGATAAATGTAGGAGAATGGGTCTGGGTAGGTTGTGAACTTGTTGGGCTGAAGGGCCTGTTTCCACACTAAGTAATCTAATCTAATTGGTTGGAGATGACCAAGTAAAAGAAAGCAATAGAATCCATAAATACTGAGACCAGATAAATTGGTGCAACAACACTAATTATAATGGGACGCTCTTCACTTATCACAAAAGGTAGAACAATCCGAGAGCCAAAGGCAGCACACAGGTAGTTCTCCGATAATGCCAAAGTTGTGTCCCAGTGAAACCTTGCTTTATAGAAAATCGTTTAATAGAAATAATGGATTGTATAGGAAAAGTGGGGTATGGGGCACTCCAGCAAAAGAATCACTCACTATCACTCAAATGGGCGGCATGGTGGAACAATGGTTAGCACTGCTGCCTCACAGCGCCAAAGGCCTGGGCTCAATTCCCGCCTCAGGCAACTGCCTGTGTGGAGTTTGCACATTCTCCCCATGTGCTCCGGTTTCCTCCCACAGTCCACAAGTGTGCAGGTTAGGTGAATGGCCATGCTAAATTGCCCATAGTGTTAGGTGAAGGGGTAAATGTAGGGGAATGGGTCTGGGTGGGTTGCTCTTTGGAGGGTTGGTGTGGACTTGTTGGGCTGAACGGCCTTTTTTCACACTAAGTAATCCATTAAAAAAAAATCACTCAAAAGTATAACACAATGTATAGCACAGCCTGAATGATGGTAGAAATCATATTAATGAAACAAAAGTAAATGTAAGAAAGCTGCTGTCTGTACAGCATCTCTCACAGAAAGCTGCTCTTCCAGCAGGGGACATTGATGCATGTGCGGTATGGCACAAAGACCTGCACCAACATTGTGCATGCACCAAATGGCACAGAGATTTCAGCATAGATCTCAGCGCATGTGCAGAATAAAGTGTGTAAAGTGATCCCCACTGGAATTGTGCTATTGTGAACGGAGGTAAGCGTTCTAGAAAGTACAGCTCCTTAATTCTTCAGTGACATTCTATTCAAATCACACTGCCAAAACAAGTGTTATCCCAGAACTTCCTGTATCTCATATATACAAGTATTCTACCAAGAGAACAGGAAATACATCAGATATAACAGACCTGAATTAGTTAGTAATGTAATGGAGGAACAGAGGGATCTTGGGGTGCAGGTACATAGATCCCTTAAAATGGCCACCCAAGTGGACAGGGTTGTTAAGAAAGCATATGGTGTTTTGCTTTCATTTAACAGGGGTATTGAGTTTTAGAGTTGTGAGATTTAGTTGCAGCTCTATAAAACTTTGATTAGACCACACTTGGAATACTGCGTCCAGTTCTGGTTGCCCTATTATAAGAAAGACGTGGATGCTTTGGAGCGGGTTCAGAGGAGGATGCTGCCTGGACTGGAGGGCTTATCTTATGAAGAGAGGTTGACTGAGTTCAGACTTTTTTCATTGGAGAAAAGGAGAAGAGGGGACCTAATTGAGATATACAAGATAATGAGAGGCATAGATAGAGTCGATAGCCAGAGACTATTTCCCAGGGCAGAAATGACTAACACGAGGGGTCATAGTTTTAAGCTGGTTGGAGGAAAGTATAGAGGGGATGTCAGAGGCGTGTTCTTTACACAGAGAGTTGAGAGAGCATGGAATGCGTTGCCAGCAGCAGTTGTTGAGGCAGGGTCATTGGGGACATTTAAGAGACTCCTGGACATGCATATGGTCACAGAAATTTGAGGGTGCATACATGAGGATCAGTGGTCGGCACAACATCGTGGGCTGAAGGGCCTGTTCTGTGCTATACTGTTCTATGTTCTAACGGTAAGGAAGCAACCATGTAACAAAGCCTACAGTGACTGATTTTGACATGAGGTTTGAGAAAGAGATAAATCAAGAACCAAACTAAGAGTGATTCTGGAGGGATGAATCAGAAAAGGATTATAAAAGCGCGAACAGAACATGTGAATTGACACAACTACGGATGAGCAACAAAGAAGTGAATAAAGAGACATCTTGTGTATGAGATTACTGCACACACCCTTAGAAGTCTTAAACAACCTTGATTAACAAAGGGAAGTGAGAGTTACTGTGAAACTAAAAAGACTTATATTAAAAAAGGCATGAAACAGGACAGATCCCACAGCCTGGGCAACTTAAAAAAGAACAAAAATAAAAGGAGTCAGATCAGTACTGAATGAGACCATTCGGTCATCAAATTCATCCCTGTCAATGAGCAGTCCATTCATTCCACACTTGCATTCCCCTTTGAAGGCTGCTACTGAATCTGTACCTTCCATCTACCACTGTAAATCTTAACCATTTCTCAAGTAACAGAGATCCCCCCTCATATTGCCTCTGGTCCCTTTGTCAATTATTTTAGACTGGTGCCTTCTCATTCAAACCTTTCAACCACTAGAAACTGTTTCTTTCTATTGAGTATATCCAAAGCTTTCCTCTTGAACTTCTCTATTAAGGAGATCAACCCACTTTCTCCATTTATCCACATAATTAATTGTAGGTGCTTGAAACCATTCTCAAGGTTTGCTTGACACTCTTCAAAACCTTGACAACATGCCTCCGAGAGAGACATGGGGACAATAGTCCAGCTGGAATTTTATGTAAGGTTAAAGATAGCTTCCTACCTTATGTATTTTTTGGTTCTATTTACAAAGCCAAGGACTCTTGCATGCTTTATTGTCTGCTGTTTTATAAACTTGCCTGCAACCTTTAAAGATTGCACCAATACCTGTAAGATCCCTCTCTTCTTGTATCCCTTTAAACTGAAACATTTAGCACGTATTGTTTTTGAATTATTTTTCCACCAAACTCACCTCAAATTTCTGAATTTCATGTACTATGTTTACTCATTCAGCCAACCTGCTCACATGTTCTTGAAATTTATGATACATTTCATTGGTTCTTACATTTGCATTTGTCTGTACTCACTTTTGGAATGTCAACTGTACTCACCACCCTTGAGTCGAAATCAAACTGCAATTCTCCACAGTTCTTTGTTTTCTAACACTTACTCAACTTTGCATCCATGCTGGTCCAAGGGAGTGCTAATTCCCTCTTGCAACATTGTTTCTGAATGATACGCCTCCAGTAACATTTACTGGTCTATAAGTAGCAAAATTATCTTTCTCACTTTTTTTTTAAATGCAAGGATGGGAAAAATATATTCAATTGGGTATACTTTTAATCCTTTGTGGCCACAGGGGAAGTGCCAGAGGACTGGAGGACGGCTAATGTGGTTCCACATTTTAAAGAGGAATGGTAAGGATGAATTAGGAAATTACAGACCAGCGAGTCTCATGTCAGTGGTAGTGAAACTATTGGAGAAAACTCTGAAGAAGCAAATTAATACCCGTTTGGAAAGGCATGGGTTAATTAGGGATAGTCAGCATGGCTTTGTCAGAGGGATTTCATTCCTAACAAATTTGTTAAAATGCTTGGAAAATGTGACCAAGTACATAGATGGGGAGAAGTTCAGTTGATGTACTTTATATGGATTTTAGCAAAGCTTTTGACAAGGTCTCACATAGAAGCCTAAGTGAGAAGGTTAAAGCACATGAAACTGAGGGACAAAAACAGAAGTTGCTGGAAAAGCTCAGCAGATCAGGCACCATCTGTGAACAGCATTCAGAGTTAATACTTCGAGACTGGTGACCTTTCCTTAGAACAAATTTAAGGAAATTTGGTAAAATGGATTACAAACTGGCTTACTAATAGGACACAAAAGGTACATTATATATACATAAATAATATAGATTAAAATGTGGGAGGGAATGCTAAATAAGTTTGCTGACAACACCAAGATTGGTAGCGTGGCTAATAGTGAAGAAGATGGCTGTAGATTACAAGGAAGACACAGATAGGTTGGTTAGGTGGGCAGACCTGTGGCAGATGTTAAGTGTGATAAGTGTGAGGTGATGCACTTTGGAGAAGAAACAAAATGAGGAATTATTTAATGAACTGCATAGCTTAGAGGAACAGAGGGACCTTGGAGCAATTATTCACAGATCCCAGAGGTTGGCAGAGCATGTGAACAGTATAGTTAAGGAGGCATACAGCTAATCTAAACCTTTGAGATGATGACACCTATTAACATAGGCAAAAGTGAGGACTGCAGATGCTGGAAACCAGAGTTCAGATCAGATGATGCCTGACCTGCTGTGCTTTTCCAGCACCACTCTGATTTAATTTATTGACATGATGCTTCATGCTATGATGGCTGCTGTCAGCCAAGTTTCAGTTGGTAAAACTCTTGTCTCTGTATTTTAAGGTTGAGAGTTTAACCTGAACCTTCCTCATTCTTTTGTTGACATTGGCTTGGTACAGGCTCCACCTCCTGCAAAACTGGCAAAATTAAGTATCTCACAGGACATCACTGCAGGAGTTTCTCAAGCTATTTTCTAAATGGGGAGAAAATTCAGAAGTCTGAAGTGCAAAGAGACTTGGAAGTTCAAGTCCAGGATTCTCTTAAGGTAAACTTGCAAGTTGAGTCAGTAGATAGGAAGGCCAATGATGGTGTTTAGTTTGAGAGGATTTGAAAGCAGGGACGTACTTCTGAGGTTCTGGTCAGGCCACATTTGGAGTATTGTACACCATTTTGGGCTCCATATCTCAGGAAGGATGTACTGGCCCTAGAGCATGTTCAGAGGAGGTTCATGAGAATAGTCCTAGGAATGAAAAACTTGATGTATGAGGAACGTTTGAGGACTGTGAGTCTATACTTGATGGAATTTAGAAGGATTGGAGGGGGTTCACTGAAACGTGCAGAATATTGAATGCCTGGACAGCGTGGATGTTGGGAAGATATTTGCATTTGCAGGAAAGACTAGGACCCGAGGGCACAACCTCAGATTAAAGAGAAAACCTTTTAGAACGGAGATAAGGAGAAATATCTTCAGCCAGAGAGTGGGGAATCTATGTAATACACTGCCACAGAAGGCTGTGGAGGCCAGGTCATTGAGTAGACTTAAGTCTGAGATAGATAGGTTCTTGATTAGCAAGGGAAGGGTTACAGGGAGAAAGCAGGAGAATGGAGTTGAGAAACTTATCAGCTATGATTAAATGGCAGAGCAGACTCGATTGGCTGAATGGCCTAACTCCTGCGACTATGTCTTATGGTAGTGACCTTGGTCCAATCACCTTCAATGGCTTCATCAGTCACCTTCCTTCTGTTATAAGGTCAGACATGAAAAGTTCACTATTCAGCATCATTCGCAACTCAGAATTGTTATGAAGTAGAAGGAGGTCATTTGACCCATTCTGTCAATACTGGCTCCCTAAGCATTTCAATTGAGTTCCACTTCCCTTTCCATGTAACCATGCACACTGGACAACAGAAACAACACCCCCTTGACCTGCCTTCACCATACTTCAGGGAGGGAGATTCCAGAATCTAACAACTTGATGTGTGAAAAAGATTTTTCTCACCTCATATCTTCTTCTTTTGCAAAACACTTCATAACTCTGCCTTCTGATTTTTGAATTGTTATGAGTGGGAAGAGTTCATTTCCTTCTACTCTGTCCAGACCTCCCATGATCTTGAAAACCTCAATCAAATCTTGGCTTTCTCCTCTCCAAAGAAAATAGTCTCAACTTCCTGTTCTTGCTGCATAGCTAAAATGTCACATTCTCGGAATCATTCTTGGAAATCTCTTCAGCATTCTCTCTCATCCTTTCTACATCCAGAGTGGCACACAATATTCCAGCTGAGGTCTAACTAGGGTTTTAAATTCATCATAATTTCCCTGCTCTTTATTCTAAGTCCCTATGAATAAAGCATAGGATACTGTGTCGTTTATACCTGCTCGTCTACTTTAATGGTTTATACACATGCTCCTCCACACCCTTTAGAACAGTACCCTTTATTTTGTATTGTCTCTCCACATTCTTTGTACCAAATATCTGACCCTTTCTCGCACTGCACTTCATTTGTCTCCTATCAACCCATTTCACCAAGATGTCAATAACGTTTTGAACTTCTACATTATTCTTATTACAGTTCTTAATGCTTCCAGGTTTTGTGTCATCCAGCACAGTGTTTGAACTTGCCCCTATGACACAAGATCTAGGTAACTGGTTTCAGTGCTGGCCGTGAGGAAACTTTACTACAAGCCTTCTTCCAACTAAAAAAATACCATTAATTATGGCTGTTTCCTAGCCCTCAGCCAATTTTATATCCATATAATACTGGAATAATACTGCCTGTATTATTCCATGACCTATCACTTTCTGTGGAAGTCTTCTTGAAAGTCCATGTACGTTCTCTATTACCCCTTCAAAAAAAATTCCAGCAAGTTAAACACAATTTTCCTTTAATAAATCCATGTGAAATCTTCTGAATCAATCCACAATTTTCTGTGTGAGTATGAATTATTTATGGAGGAGAAAGTGAGGACTGCAAATGCTGGAGATCAGAGCTGAAAATGTGTTGCTGGAAAAGCGCAGGTCAGGCAGCATCCAAGGAACAGGAGAATCGACATTTTGGGCATCAGCCCTTCTTCAGGATTCCTGAAGAAGGGCTGATGCCCGAAACGTCGATTCTCCTGTTCCTTGGATGCTGCCTGACCTGCTGAACTTTTCCAGCAACACATTTTCAGCTATGAATTATTTATAATTGGACTAGAAGTTAAATCGATTTGTCTGTAATTACTGGGCCAATATTTACAATCTTTATTGAATAAGGATTGTTTGCAATCCTCCAACACTACTCCCAAATCTAGGGAAAATATGAATAATTTTAGTGCCTCTTCAATTTCCACTTCCACTACCTTCAACATCCTTGGAAGACTTACACAAATGTAAAAATGAGGAGGGGTACACCGTATGGACTCATTGGTTCACTGTGCCAACTCAATGCTACCTTCTCCAGGGCAATTAAAGATGGACAAGAAATGCTTACCTTGTCCACAATGCCTACATTCATAACGTTTTTTTTAGATCCAATTAACAACACTTTTATAAAACATTACCTTCGAGCCAATGACTTAAAACTTAGTTAGAATGGAACGATAATTGTTTACAAAGGCTGCAATTTCTAAGCAATGTGGGAATTTTGAAGTACGACAGATCTGAGCTTGGAGGAGCTGGATATACTCATTACACATGGATGGTGAACTGTGCCTGGATTCTTGAAGTTGCCACTGCCCACTGCCACCTAACAGTACGAAACAGTACCTTAATGTCAAACCTAAATGGTAGGAAATGGCGGGATTCATCCAAGTTTGACATTCTCATGCCAGTTAGGCATGGGCAATAAATGCAGGTCTAGCCAGTGACGACACAACGTATGAAAAAAAAATCTTTAGACCCAATTCACAGCAATTATATAAACAAATATCTTGTTGGTAAGGGACCTGCATCTCAAAGAAGTCTGGTACAAGGAAGCAAACAATTGCATAGTAGGTACAGCTGATGTGTGTTCTTTTGATCAGGATATATTTGTTCAGGAGAAACCCTTTTGTAGCAGTTTGCTAATGTCCCTACCACTGGACCAGACAGGCCTGGGTTCAAATCCCACCTGCTTCAGAGGTATTTCTGAACAGGTTGATTGGAAAAATAGTTTATATTTGTCCTGGAGAGGCCCCTCTTGTGGCAGAGTGATTGCGTCCCTACCTCTGGACTGAGACAGCTGGGTTCAAGTCCCAGCTTCTGCACAGGTGCGTAATGACATCACTGAACAGGTTGATTAGGAAAACTTCATCCTGGGAAGGGCTCTCTTAGATAACAGAGTATCCCTATCTCTGGACTAGAAGGCCCGAGTTTAATTCTCACCTGCTCCTGAGCTGTGTCATGACATCTCTGAACAGGCTGACCACAAAAATACATATCTGTCCTGGGAGATTCTTGTGATGCAACGTGGTGTCACGGCATTCATGAGGTGATAGATAATATCTCTGAATAGGTTGACTAGAAAACATATATATTTGTCCTGGGGGATTCTTATGACACAGTGGTAGTGCCTCTACCTCTAAACAAAGCAGCTCAGGTTCAAATCCCACCTACTCCAGAGTTATGTAAAAACACCTCAGATCTCGATCACTACATTGTTGAAGGTGAAGTGGGTGGTGAGGCACAGGTCCACTAGCTTCCCTTAGACCCATAGTCTCACTACCCAGAACACCAACTTACAGACTGACTAAAGAACTACACGCAAGACTGAAATACCGAGAAGAGTCACAGCACACCATCCACTCCACCCAGGAATTCCTAAAAATCATCAAAAACACCAAAATAGAGGAAGACAAAACAATTATCTCATTCGACGTAACAGCACTGTTCACCTCCATCAACACGACCTGGCAAAGGAAACACTTACCACACTTTTAGAAGAGACCATCACACACACCCAACCACCATTAATCACATTACCAACGAAAACATCACGAAGCTAGTGGACCTATGCCTCACCACCCATGTCACCTTCAACAACATAATCTACAAACAAACCAACTTCACACACATGGGATCTCCGCTATCATAGCAGAAGCAGTAATGCAAAGACTAAAACAAACAGCCCTATCAACCATCAAACCAAAAATTGAGTCCGCCAAGTAGATGACACCTTTGTCATCACAAAACAAGATAGAAGAGACATTTAACATCATCAACACCCTCACAGGCATAAAGTTCACTAAGGAAGAAGAAACCGACAACAAACTCACATTCCTGGATGTCACAGTCGAAAGAACGGACAACACAGAACTACAAAAAACCGACAAACACTGACCAAATACTTAATTACACCAGCAACCATCCCAACACACACAAACAAAGCTATATCGAAACACTATTTCAACAAGCCACCTCACACTGCAGCACAGACGAATTTCGGAAAACAGAGAACCACCTATACAACGTATTCAAGATGAACGGATACTCAAAAAATATATATCGCAGATTCCTCAAGAACAAATCACGACAAGCAGACCAAACACAGCCAGAAACCCTAACCACCTTACCATACATCAAAGAAGTTTCAGAAATGACAGCCAGACGACTAAGACCCCTCAGAATCCTAGTAGCACACAAACCCACCAACACTCTCAAACAAAAACTAAAACTTAAAAGACCCAGTACAACCCATGGACAAAACCAACATCGTCTACAAAATTCCATGCAAGGACTGCTCCAAACACTACGTAGGACAAACAGGAAGAAAGTTAGCCACCAGGATACACGAACACCAGCTAGCCACAAAAAGACACGACCCTTTCTCCCTCGTAGCCCTACACACGGAAGGAAAAAAACCACCATTTCGTCTGGGACAACACATCTACCCTGGGACAGGCTAAGCAAAGACATGCCAGGGAATTACTAGAGGCCGAGCACTCCAACCACAATGCCATAAACAAACACATAGATCTAGATACCATCAACCCCTCAGAAAATGAACAGGAAATGACATCACCACAAACCCCAGGAACCCCATCCAGGACAAACATATAAATAGAAAGCAGGAGACAACAGCTTCGCTTCACTTGGAGGTCACCACTGATGATGTTACATAGCCAGGTAATGAAACGTCTGGATGTCAAACCTACAGCTCAGCAAGCAAACCTACACCCTAAACCTCAACCTGAGCTACAAACCTTCACAAACCTTGCAAAAAAATTATGCTGTAGTGGTGACACTTTGGCCTTCATATAGAATTGCACACAAAAGAATTTTCCAATCTCAGTCAGAGGCCACAGAGACCAGGATTGCGCATTGAAAGATGGGATAGAAACAGCTTACACGACCTACCAATGCCCTCTGCTTATCCACAGGCAGACTTCAAGAAATGACTTACTATCAGCACCATGGTAACCAAATTCTCAGCTCCTAAGTATAGGTTAGGTGTGATAACCCCTCTGGTTAATCAGAACAAGCAAAGAACAAAGTTGCAATTTTGCCTACTCTTGTTTAATACCTGCTTCCTCGCCTCTGTGCACTGACTGGAGAGGCTGACCATGTTGTCCACCGCAAACGCTCAAACTCCTCATACTTTGCATGCCGAGCTGCAAACACTGCATCCGAAAAATCCTCGATCTAAATCAGATGCAAAATGTTAATATTATTAAAACTGTTTTGTTCAAATTCACTCAACAATGCACAGGGTTAATTTTGTAATGTGGTTGCAAAGTGTTACCTCCTCATGGTCTTCTTCACTGAGTTTGTGATTTTTAAAATCAGGTTTTACATCCACAACACGCCAACTAGAGACGAAAAAGGAAAAATATTATGACGATATGAATTTGGACGCTCCCCACTTTCTACCTTTTAATGAGAAAGTGCCTAGGACACTCACTCAGTATAAGAGATAGCATTCAGCATTCCTGCTCACAGGATCAATATTCATAATGCATCAACCTTACAACAGCTGCAATAACTCCCCCTAGCATACAGTACTTATACAAGGCAGTGCATACAGGTGATAGGTTACAACATTTGTTGAGGCCAAAATAATTCATACCCACGACCCCTTGGCATGGCAGCATATTTCTACACTCTACTGTCACATGTTGCTCCAAATACAAAGCTTAACCTTTGAAACTTAAAATTTTCTGGAAAATTGGAAATACCATACTCCTCAAAATACTGCCCACAAATACTCCACTGCACCATTTGCAGATTTGATTAAACAAGGTCTGCGTCAACACCACCACTAAATTATCTGCTGAACCATCATTACATGAGACAAGTATGTTGAACAGATCCTGAATGCATACCTTGGTGTTAGGATCTCCTTGTACTGAAGCTTTTCTACACGAGTTGTTGCAGCAACTGACATTGGAATCACAATATTGTTTATGTCAAAAGAATTTTCTGCCCTTTTCCTCCTGGCTGTCTGCTGTTATAAGAGCAAAAAGTTAAAACAGAACCTTGTAATGTGTTTCAGTCTATATAGGGGTTCAACAGAATACTAGCTTTCAGAACAGAGTTTCACCAGGAATTTACATTTGAGGTAAATTTCCCTGAAGGCAGGCTGAAGCTAGGAGAGGAGGTTAACTTCTACTTTACCAATATGAGAATGTTGTATTGGGTCAATGGTGAACAGCTTCCTAATTTTCTTCTCAGCTTCTGCTCGTCAGCACAAGCAATGCCAAGTAATATGCAGGGTCCCTTTACTTCACTACAATAATGTCACAACAGGAAATCCCTGCTCCTCTCTCAAGTTTTGGGAATGTGGCAGCATCTAAGTGACAGCCACCTTGAAGAAGGAAGAATATCAGATTCATAATTTTCCAGAACAGCATCTTTGTGATCTTGCAGACAAGTTGGAGATGGTGAGAAGTGAAGATGCTGGAGAGTCAGAGTAGATGAAGAGTTCAGCTGGAAAAAGCACAGCAGGTCAAGCAGCATCAGAGGAAGGGAGTGGATATTTCAGGTTGGAATCTTTTATCTTGCAAACAACAACAACTGAACAGACAAAACTCAAAACTGCCTTTCATTTGAGACTATTAGCAGCCAACTGGTTGAGGCAGAGGTGTGGGGGGGAGGGGGGGGAAAGGAGGCATTCATACCATTTATCCAAGCCCTGCACTGAAGTGAGATTATTAACATTTCAGTTTTGGTATTTGGACACCATAGGCATTTCTTGCAAATCATGGTTAATTACTGTTGGGATAATGACTTTGAGCTGTTTTCTTACAGTAGAGCACCCTGAGGTGAGAGTCTCCCCTCAGTGTTTTATGTAAGGTGGTCTAGGATCCTGGACCAACAACAATGTAAGTATGTATCCAAGTCAACAGCATTGGAAGTGTCACCATGCACACACACACCTGTTGCTCTTGAAAGTTGCCAGGTTTGCCATTTTGCTAGGTAACACACACTGCAGCCACAATGCCTTTGTGGTTTTGGGAGTGAAGGTTTAAGGTGGTGGTGCTAATTAAGCAGGTTGCTTCGCCATGAATCGCAGCCAGCCTTTTTAGTGTTCTTGAATTGCACACATCCAGTGCAGTATATGCCATAACTTTTACTTATGCCCCATATATAGTGACAAGGCTTTGAAACATCAGGTGGTGAATCGACTAACTGCCAACATCCAACTACTGACCAGCTCTTGTAACCACAGTATTTACGTGGCTGCTATAGTTAAGTTCCTGTCAATCGTGACTTTGAGGATATTAATTATGGGGAAAGTTGTTGATGGTAATGCAACTGAATGTCAAGAGGTGCTGATTACAGTCTCTGGTTTGTGGGAGATGGTCATTGTCTGGCATTTGAGTGACATCGATGATAATTAGCTCTTAACCGCCCAAGCTTGCATTTTGGCCAAGTTTTCTTGCATGCAAATAGAGACCACTTCATTATTTGCTAATTGAACTAAACACTATCAGCTACCATATGATTTTGACCTTTTACTGGGTGGAGAGGGCCAAATGAAGTACATCCCAGATTGTTGAGTGAAGCAAGAGAGAAAACGGCAGGGGTGCTGGCAATCATTTTCAATTCCTTTTTGGTAACAGGAGAAGTGGCAGAGGTCTGGAGGACAGCCAGCATATCATTATTCAAAAAGGGAGCAATGAACGAAGCAGCCACAGAACAGTCAGTCTAACCCTTGGTGGGAAAACTACTGGAAGCAATTCTGAGGGACAGAATTAATCTACATTTGGAGAGGCAGGAATTAATCAATAACATGAATTTGTCAAGGGGAGGTCATGTTGGCCAACTTGATTGAATGTTTCTAAGAGGTGACCAGGCGTGTAGACTAGGACCATGCACTTCATGTGGTTTACTTGGTCCTCAAGGAAGGCTTGGTTGGAAGACAAGAGAGGAAGCTGAGAACCCATGGGATCCCAAGAAATTTGACAAATTGGATCCACAATTAGCCACAAGTGGCAGGAAGCAGGGTGTGATGTTCACAGGCTGATTTTGTGATTGGAAGCCTGTGTCCAGTCGGGTTCTGCAGAGATCAGTGTTGCTTCCCTTGTTTTTGTGGTGAATATATTAGTGATTTGAATTGTTCAGCAGTTGACAAGTAAGTTTGTGGATGATACGAAAATCAGTGGTATGGTAAGTAGAAAGGAGGATAAACTTAGAATATAGTAGGATAAAGACAGGTTTGTCAGATGGACTGATCAGTGGCAAATGGAATTCAAACCAAATAAATGATGCACTTGGGCAAGGCAAGGAATACAAGATAAACAGCAGATCCTGAGAAGCACAGAGGATCAGAGGGACTTTGTTCATCAATCCCTTAAGAGAGCAGACAGATGGATAAAATGGTTTAAATGCACGAGATACCTGCCTTTATTAGCCAAGGCACAGAGATTAAGAGCAGAGAGGATATGCTGGTACTGCATAAAACACTGGTTAGGCCACAGCTGCAGTATTGGAATCCACATTATAGGATGACACTGGATAGATTTACTAGGACGTTTCCTGGACTGGAAAGTTTTAGGTAAGAAGTCAGATAGACTGGATTTGTTTTCCTGGGGTTGAGAGTTTGATTATCAGGCAACTGAACTGACACAGAATTTTAACTAAGAGATTCTAGTAAGTAAACATAAAGAGCATTTTGACTGAAAATTACATTGACATTGCATGCGTCTCTTATTGCATGCAACTCCAACCAGAATAATGAGATCACAAACACTTCAGACATATAAAATGATTATTGAAAATGGGAATGGTTCAAGTTTCCAGCACAAAACTTAAAAAAAACAAAGTATTTTACTGTGCTCCTTGCCATAACACAATCCATGTGGTCACGAATTTCTCTTACACTATGTAAACCATTGTTTTGTAGTTTCCTTTAATTCTCTATTCTCCTTACCAGTGCAGATGCCACACTAGGTGTGTTGGTTGGAATTGGTGCAGAGCTCTCAGATGAAGTGGACAACTGCCGCAGCAATGGGCTATGAACTGAGGTATGAGAGCCAACTGTCGAACTGTATGAACTCCCCGTGTCTGACAATGTCTGTCTTGCTGAAAGAATCAAAAGCAAAAATTCTGAACAACTTAGTATACAAATGCAAATGCTTAACACTTGATAAACACACATGAAACAATTTAATGACACCTGCTACATGCGAAGATTCTCGGGCAGTGTCACCTCACACAGAGCAACACAGTCAGTGTAATCACACACAAACACACAATCCATCACTGGAATCAGCCAGCATAACAATGGAAGAGTGGTTAAACTTCACCCTCACTTCTGATAATGAAACCTACATAGGCTTGTCAACGAAGGCACATTTACATTTTTGTTTTCCATTTGCCTTTTGCAGCCTGGATATTTGGCAAGATCCGTTTAGTGTTGTTCCTCACAATGACACAGCTCAGAAAGATGGCATTCAAATGTGCGCCTGCCAATTGTTTTGAGAGATTCCCAATAATACCCACTCTCCCACTCTTTCGTCATGCCCTGAAAATGTTTATTTTTCTTGTACTTAGCAAATTCTTTTTCTGAAAATCAACACTAAACCTGTGTTTGCAATTTTTGAGAACCATAACCTATCAATATACTTAACAGTGACTGATGAACCTAAAGGATCCTATACAGACAACCAACAAAGCAAATGTCATTTACAAAATACCATGCAAGGACTGCAACAAACACTACATCGGACAAACATGGAGAAAGTTAGCCACCAGGATACACAAACACCAACTAGCCACTATCACTAGTATCCTTACATACAAATGAAGGAGGACACCACTTCGACTGGGACAAGACATCCATCCTAGGACAGGCTAAACAGACACACATGGGAATTCCTAGAGGCCTGACATCCAAACCGGAACTCCACCAATAATTTGGATCCCATTTACCAACCTCTAAGAAGAAAAACTGAAATGATATCACCCACCCTAACAAACCAGGATACATAAATAGAAAGTGGGACATAACACCAGCGCTTCACCGGAGGCTCACTGACGTTACCTAGTATGGTGATGAAACGTCTGAAAACAAACCTTCCAGCTCAGCAATCAAACTTGCAACTAAATCTGTGTGCATCACATGCAGACAACATATGCCACATTACAACTTACCATGCAAAAATGTTTTGTTGTTGGACAATCACCATAAATCTAAAACCTTGGCTCAGTGATTTTTGTGTCAAAACAAGTTTTAGATTAGATTACTTACAGTGTGTGAACAGGCCCTTCGTCCCAACAAGTCCACACTGACCCTCCAAAGAGCAACCTACCCAAACCCATTTACCTACATTTAGCCCTTCACCTAACACTACAGGCAATTTAGCATGGCCAATTCACCTAACCTGTGCATTTCTGGACCGTAGGAGGAAACTGGAGCACCCGGAAGAAACCCACGCAGACACGGGGAGAATGTGCAAACTCCACACAGTCAGTTGTCTGAGGCTGGAATTGAACCCGGGTCTCTGGCGCTGTGAGGCAGTAGTGCTAACCACTGTGCCACCGTGCCGCCCATAATTCCTTTCTTAATTCCTATTGGAGAGGATTCTTAGGGATAGTATTTAAGCACATTTGGAAAGGCATGGTTTAATTAAGGACAGTCAGCATGGCTTTGTCCAGGGCAGGCCATGTCTTATTAACTTGAGTGAATTTTTCGAGGAGGTAACGACTGGGATGAAAATGTAGATGGGTGGGTTTGTAAGTTTGCAGTTGATACAAAGATTGGTGGAATGTGGATAGTGTAGAAGATGTCAAAGGATACAGCAAGATATGGATCAGTTGCAGATATGGACAGAGAAATGGCAGATGAAGTTTAATCTGGTGAAGTGTGAGGTGCTGCACTTTGGGAGAACCAATGTTAAAGAAAAGTATAATTAATGGCAAACACTACGAACATCATTGATGCACAGAAGGATCTTGGGGTTCAAGTCCATAGCTCCCTGAAACTGGCCATGCAAACAGATAGGGTGGTAAAGATGGTGATTGGTATGCTTGCCTTTACTGGTCGGGGGAACTGAGTACAAGAAACAGGATGCCATTTTGCAGCTTTATAAGACTTTAGTTATGCCAAATTTAATGTATCGCGTTCAATTTTGGTTGCCACATTACAGGAAGAATGTGGAGGTTTTACAGAGGGTGCAAAAGAAGTTTACCAGGATGCTGCCTGGATTAGAGTGTATGAGCTATATGGAGAGGCTCGAAAAACTTGCGTTGTCTTCTCTTGAGTTGTAGACGCTGAGGGGAGACATGATAGAAGACTATAAAATTATGACATGCAAAGAAAGCGTTGACAGTCAGAATCTGCCCCCCCCAGCCCTCCCCTGAAATGTGTAATACTCGGGGTCATGCATTTAAAGTGAGAGGGTTAAAGTACAAAGGAGACATGGGGGCAAGTTTTATTTTAAACAGAGAATGGTAGGAGTCTGGAACACACTGCCAGAGCAGATACAATAAGGGCACTTAATGGACTTTTGGATAAGCCCATGAATATGCAACGAATGGAGGAATACGGACCAAGGGTAGGCAGAAGGGACTGGATTAATTTGGTGTCAGGTTTGGCACAACATCATGGGCCGAAGGTCCCGTTCCTGTGCTGTACTGTTCTAAAATCCTTCACAGTTTTGCACACGGCTGTTAATGCTTTTGTTAAAGCTAAATTCAGTTCAGTATCCAAAGTATTATGTCAGTAAATACTCAAAAAGTTTCCCTTCTTGATAAGGAGGCACAGGGTGTTGGGAGTAAAATATTCATTTGGATAAAGGATTGATGAGCTAACTGGAAGCAGAGGTGGGGATAAATGAATTGTTTTTAAGTTGGCAAACCAAAACAAATGGCATGCCTCAGGGATCAGTGTTGGGGTTACAATTATTTAAAATCTACTTAATGACTTGAATGAAGGAATCAAGTGTTTGAAAATTAAATTTGTTGATGACACTAAGATAGGCAAATGGTGACAAAAACAAACTCTGGAAAGGTAGATAATTTGAGCCAGCAGGTAAAATTTTGGCAGATGGAATATTAACCCTTGAACAGGAAGAACAGAAAGCAAAGCATTACATAAATGGTGAAATACTTCACAAATCTGTGGTACAGAGATATTGTTACCATGGAACATATATTACTGATGGTTAGTACACAGGTACAGCAAGGAATTGGGAAGGCAAACACAATGCTGGTCACTTAAGCAAGGGGAATTTACTTTATTTTTCATTCATAGGATGTCGCTGTCACGACTAGTCAGTATTTTTAAGGTAATAAAGAAGTAAAGGCAACTCTTGAAGTAAGATCTCTAAACACGCTCAAAGCAAAGATTTCAGAATGCAGTGGGCATTGGAGTGAAATAAGGTCCCAGGCATAACTAACACTTATTCAGGAAGCACAGTCATAGACGTGTTCAGGACAGAAATAGACCATTTGGTCCAATTCATCCATGTCAACCAGATATCCGAAATTAATTTCGTTCCATTTGCCAGTATTGTGCCCATATTTCTCAATGCCCCTCCTGCTAATATACCCACCCAGATGCCCTTTAAGTGTTGTAATTGTATCACTTCCTTTGGCAGTTCATTTTATGCACACACTACCCTCTGTGTGGAAAACGTTGCCCCTTAGGTCCCTTTTAAATCTTTCCCCTTCTTCCCTAAACTTATGCCTTTTAGGTTTGGACTCCCCTACCCTAGGGAGAAGACCTTGACTATTCATCCTATCCAAGACCCTCATGATTTTAAAAACCTCTGTAAGGCCACCCCTCAGCCTCCGATGCTCCAGAAAAAATAGCCCCAACCTATTCAGCCTCTCCCTTTCGCTCAAATCATCTAAACCTTGCAACATCCTTGTAAATATTTTCTGAACTCTTCCAAGTTGTACAACATCTTTCTTATTGCAAGGAGACCAGAATTGAGCACAGTACTCCAAAAGTGACAATAGACAATAGGTGCAGGAGTAGGCCATTCTGCCCTTCGAGCCTGCACCACCATTAAATATGATCATGGCTGATCATAAGTGACCTAACTTATGCCCTGTACAGCTGTAACATGACTTCGCAACTCCTATACTCATTGTACTGACCAATAAAGACAAGTTGAAGAAACCAAATTTTGAGAAGATTTGTAGGTCAAGTTGAGGTTCTGGATGTAGGTTTGCTCGCTGAGCTAGAAGTCTATCAGTCCTGCCCTGATTTGCCCTACCAAAATGCAGCACCCCATTTATCCAGATTAAACTCCATCCGATCAAGATCCCGTTGTACTCTGAGGTAACCTTCTTCATTGTCCCAATTTTGGTGTCATCTGAAAATTTACTAACCATGCTGCCTATATTCACATCCAAATCATAAATGACAACAAGCAGTAGACTCAGCACTGATCCATGTGGCATATCACTGTTCACAGGCCTCTAGTCCAAAAAGCAATCCTCCATGACCACCCTCTGTCTTCTGCCTTTGAGCCAATTTTGCATCCAAATGGCTAGTTTTCCTGGATTCCATGTGATCTAACCTTGTTAACCAGTCTACCATGTGGAACCATATTGAAAGCCTTACTGAAGTCAGAAGAGACAGGGTCCACTGCTCTGCATTCATCAATTCTCTTTGTCACATCTTCAAAAAACTCAATTAAGTCAGTGAGGCATGATTTCCCTCACAAAGCCATGTTGATTATCCTTAATCAGTCCTTGATTTTCAGAGTACATGTAAAACCTGTGCCTCAGAATCCCCTCCAACAACCTGCCCACCACTGATGTCAGACTCATCCGTATATGGTTCCCTGGTTTTTCCTTGCCATTTTCCAGACTTCTGGCACTTCATCCATGGCCATCAATGAGACAAATCTCAGCAAGGGGCCCAGTAATCCCACATCTGCTATGTTTGAGCCGGTCCTGGGGATTTATCCATTTTTATGCATAAACACAGTAATGAATAAACTTAATCTAATGGAAATTCATGGAAGTGGAGCTTGCATCAATAATATGCTCCTTTGAGAAACACACGAAAATAAAAGGAGGTCATTCGGCCATCCAAGCCTGCCCTGCCATCAATATGATCCACAGCTGACCTGTCAACTCAGTACCCTGTCCTGCTTTATCCCCATACGCTTTGATCCCTTTAGCCTTAAGAATTTTATCTACCTCCTTCTTGAAAACATTAAATATTTTTGACTTAAACCACTTTCAGTGGCACAGAATTCCACAGGCTCTTTAATCTCAGTGAAGACATTTCTCCTCATTTGAGTCTTAAATGGTTCCTCCTTGAGACTGTGACCCATGGTTCTGGACTCTCTGGTCGTCAGAAATATCCTCCCTCTGTTTATCCAGTCTGGTCCTGCTGGAATTTTATAGGTTTCTAAGACACACCCTTCATTCTTTAAAATTCCTGTGAATGTAGTCCTAACTGATCCATACTCTCTTCATATGTGCTATTTCAGTAATCAGCCTGGCAAACCCTCCTCAACCAGAACATTCTTCCTCAGACAAGGACACCAAAACTGCACACAAGTCTGGTCTCACTATGACCTTGTAAGTTTCAGTGCTAGTTCACTGCTTCTGTGCTTGAATTCTCTTGCTATGGAGGCCAACACACTATTTGCCTTCTTTATCACTTGCTGCATCTGCATGGTTACTGGTGAATAGGATACTTAGGTGCTGTTGCACCTCCCCCTTTCCCAATCCACTGCCAGTTTTTCTGTACTGTCCACTCACTCAACTTGTCCAAATCACACTGAAGGATCTTTGCATCACCCTCACCCAGTGAGCTATGTTTTATCTGCAAATTTAGAGGTATTACACTTAGTTGCGTAGTCCAAGCACTGATCCATGCGGCATCTCACTGGTTAGTGGATGCCACTCGAAGCAACCAGTTTATTCCTATTCTTTATTTATTATCTGCCACCCAGTTCTCTATCCTTATTAGGTCATTACCTTCAATCCCATGTCCTTCAATTGTATATACTAATTTTTTATGCATGACCATACCAAATGCCAATTACATAGGTAAGAAAAGAGATGAGGTTCCACAAGCAGATTATAGGGAGTTAGGATGCAAATTGAAAGGTAAGAACTCAAAGGATAATAATCTTAGGATTACTACCAGTGCCATGTTCTAACAACAGGAAAAAGAAAACATAGCGTAGGTGGGAGGGATTCAGACTCCTGGGGCACTGGTACCAATTCTGGGGAAAACGGACAAATTCAAATCAGAGATTATAATATGGTGGCAATTAGTAAAACATGACTGCAGGATGGACAGAATTGGGAACTAAATTGGGAATTACTTCACACAGAGGGTGGTGGGCGTTTGAAACACATTGCCATAAGTGGTAGAGGCAGGCACAGTAGATTCACTTAAGATGCGTCTGGACAGATGCACAAGTAGGTGGGGTGCAGAGGGATACAGATGCTTAGGAATTGACCGACAGGTTTAGACAGTACATTTGGATTGGCTCAGGCTTGGAGGGCCGAAGGGCCGGTTTCTGGGCTGTAAATTTTCTTTATTCTAAACATGACAGGTTATAAGGTTTATTGGATGGACAGGGAAAATGGCAGAGGAGGTGGAGTAACCTTTCTGATGGGAAACAAAATTACTTCAATGGTGAGGAAGGATATGAAGAGGTGAAAGCATTCAGTGGAGACTGTTTGGATGGAAATGAAGAACAGTAAAGGATGTAAATATGTAATATGTGTTGTGTACCAACTTCCTACTAGTAGTTCTGGAGTGCTAGTACTAGGTGAGTGTGTAGCAAAGCCAAGGAGATTTTAACTTTATTGTGGATTGCGAGACGCTGACAGATACTGGTCAGAAAGGTAGTGAACTTCTGAAGTGTGCCCAGGATAGTTTCCTACAGTAATGTGTCCTGGATTCAACAACTGAAGAAACAATGCTGAATTTAGTACTAAGCAATGATCCAAATGCAATCAGTCACCTAACTGTGCATGAACATTTATCAAATAGTGATCATGTTATGATCAAATTTAATGCAACATCAGAAAGTAAAAAAACATGAATCAGTTACTGGACTTTTAGATTTAGGTCAGACCGACTTTAACAGGATGAGACCGACACTGTCCACAGTAAACTGGGAAAATATGCTAATTGGTACAAAAACAGAAGAACAGTGGAGTACGTTTAAAGAAACATCTTGCACATTACAAAACCAGTTTATATCCAGGAGGAAAAAACTCCATTTCATAGAATAGTAGTCACGGACCACTAAAGAGATACGGGATAGTATAAAACTATAAAGAAAGAGCTCACAAAAACAACACAGATCTGGTGAATGAGAAAAATAAAAAGCCCAGCAAAGGACCACAAAACAGCTCAGAAGAGCTACAAAAGTGATGGAGAAATGAAACTTGCCAAGGATATCAAATCAACATGAAGAATTTTATAGTTACGTAAAAGGAATACAGCTGGTAAGGAGCAAACTGAAAGTGGGGATACCGTCATATCATGCCTGCAGTGGATGCACTGGTGGAGACTATAATCAAGGATGGGGTAACTGAAACACAAATATTTCAGTTAATCAGAGAGAGCCGGCATGGATTCATGACAAATAAGTTATGCCTGACAAGCTTCATTAGATTTTGAGATGACTAATGTAGTGGACAAAAGAATGTCTATGGGTTTTGCTTATATGGATGTGCAAAAGTCCCACATAACAGACTTTTACCTAAGGTGGAAGCCAATGGAATCGAGGGCAGATACATGAAAACATCACTACCTCCAAGTGACTCACCATCCTGACTTGGAAATATATTGCAATTCTTTCATTGCTGCGAGTTCAAAATCATGGAAGTTCCTAACAGCATTGTGGGTCACAGGTAGTAAATACTTGCCAGCCAGTGATGCCCACATCCCATGAATGAATAATTAAAAAAAGACTGTAGGGGGCTGAATTGGCTATTCCTGTTCCTGTAATTGGGATAGGCTGCATCTGAGCTGAACCAAGTCTTTTCTTTGATAGGAGTTGGGGGTGGGGCATTTGCTATTTTAAGATAGCGTGGTAATGGGTTAGCAATCTGAGCAAGAAGACAGAGGAGGGAGAATCGATGATTGAAATAAAACACAAAAATAAAGAAGAAAATAGTGGAAACTCTGAAGGTAGTGTAAAATAATGCTAAGATGACTAAAAAGGTTAAAAATAAAACTACAGAGGTTTTGTCTAGACAGAAAAATGAATTTGCAGCACAAATGGATTCACAAACAGTTATAACATAGTTGCAATTACAGAGGAACCTCAAATATCTGGCATTCGATTATCTGAATATCGAATTATCTGGCAAGATCGCAAGGTCCTGATGCTTGGGTAAATAACGTTATCTGGCATTCAATTATCTAGAATTCAATTAACTGAGCGAAATACTCCCTGTCTGAGTCCTTCGGATAATTGAGATTCTTCTGTGAAGTGCTGTGGCTGCAGGATTACAAGGATGGGAACTGTATTCATTATTCAGGAAAGACAGGTGAGAGAAACTAAGTTGAGTTACATTGTTAGTAAAGGAAAAATCTATGCTATAGTGAGGAAGGATTTTGGTTGAGAAAATTATGTAATCTATTTGGGTGGAACTAGGAAGGATGGAGGGACATAAAATGCTGTTGGGGGTTGTCTGTAGCCTACCAGTCAATAGTAGACATGTATGGGAAGGTATTACAGAATGAATCATGGATTTGTGCAATAAGGGTGTAACTTTAATCACACAGATTGGACAAACCAAACTTACAAAGGTATTGAGTAGGAGCATATCCTGGAAGGTGTACATGATTGATTCATCACCACTTAAAAACTGAGAACAGGCTATTCTAGATTGGGTACTTGGCAAGGAGAATGTATTAATTAACATCAAACAAAACAAATTGCTGGAGATATTTGGGCCTAGCAGCATCTTTGGAGAGAAACTGGAATTAGCATTTTGGATCCAGAGACCGTTCCTCAGAAGCAATAACCTTGTTCATGGGTAAAATGATAATATGGTCATTATTTATTAAAATGGAGCATGAGGTTGATAAATCCAAAACTACTGTTCTGAATTTCAATAAAGGGAACAAATGCAATGGAGATAGTTGACACTGATGCTCAGTGCTACAGCGGGCGCACAGACAGGGGAGCCAGAAGGTAAGCGGAGACCAGTTTAAATTAACGTTTTTCTTTTTGCAGTCTGTGTTTTTTCTTTCAACTAGGAGCGGGAACCCGGAAGTCATCAACAGCGGCTTCTGGGAAGGTAAGAAGTTTGAGTGGAGAAGGAACCAGAGACATTACACATGTAGTGTCTCCCACCCTCCCTCCTCCTCTAACCTAAAAAAAAGACTTAGTTGGCTGACCAGGTAAGCTACTTAGTGTTCTTGATTTGGAGACTAAGTGTAGAGTTATGGCAGCGCAGGCAGGGGAATGTTCCTCCTACAGGATGTTTGAGGTGGGGTGACCACCGATGCTCCTGCCGACTTCACCTGCAGGAAATGCAGCCAGCTCCTGCTCCTCACAGACCGCGTTAGGGAACTGGAGCTGGAGTTGGATGAACTAAAGATTATTCGAGAGGCTGATAGGTAGAAGCTACAGGGACATAGTTACGCCAGAGAACAGAGGGAGCTGGGTAACAGTTAGAGGTGGGAAGGGGAGGAAGCAGGCAGTGCAGGGATCCCCTGTGGTCGTCCCCCACAACAATAAGTATACCGCTTTGGACACTGTTAGGGGGGACGGCCTAGCAGGGGTAAGCTGCAGTGACCGGGTCTCTGGCACGCGGTCCGGCTCTGAGGCCCAGAAGGGAAAGGGGGAGAGGAGGAGAGCGCCAGTTATAGGAGACTCTATAGTTAGAGGGACAGACAGGCGGTTCTGTGGACATGGGCGAGACTCTCAGATAGTTTGTTGCCTCCCGGGTGCCAAGATCTGAGACGTCTCGGACCGTGTCTTCAGAATCCTTAAGGGAGAGGGTGTGCAGTCAGAAGTCGTGGTGCACATTGGCACCAACGACATAGGTAGGAAGAGGGGTGGGGAGGTCATTCAGGAGTTCAGGGAGTTAGGCTGGAAGCTAAAAGCTAGGACGGACAGAGTCGTCATCTCTGAATTGTTGCCGGTGCCACGTGACAGTGAGACAAGGAATAGGGAGAGTGTGCAGTTGAACACGTGGCTGCAAGGATGGTGCAGGAGGGAGGGCTTCAGGTATTTGGACAATTGGACTACATTCTAGGGAAGGTGGGACCTGGACAAGCAGGACGGATTGCACCTGAACCAGAAGGGCACCAATATCCTGGGAGGTAGGTTTGCTAGCACTCTTCGGGGCGGGGGTGGGTGGGGGTTTTTTAAACTAATTTGGCAGGGGGATGGGATCCGGACTTGTAGTCCAGCAAGGAGGTTAGCTGTTTTTCAGGATGTCCAAGAATGTAGGGAGGCTGTGGAGAAGGTAGCACTGACAGGGAATACTTGTGGACACAGGGATGGGCTCAAGTGTGTATACTTCAACGCAAGGAGTATCAGAAATAAGGTGGGTGAACTTCAGGCGTGGATCGGTACTTGGGACTACGATGTGGCCATCACGGAAACGTGGATAGAAGGGGGACAGGAATGGTTGTTGGAGATTCCTGGTTACAGATGTTTCAGTAAGATTAGGGAGGGTGGTAAAAAAGGAGGGGGAGTGGCGCTGCTAATTAGAAATGGTATAATGGCTGCAGAAAGGCAAAGGGGGATTTGCCTTTGGAGGTAGTATGGGCTGAAGTCAGAAATAGGAAAGGAGCAGTCACCTTGTTGGGTGTTTACTATAGGCACCCCAATAGCAGCAGAGATGTGGAGAAACAGATTTTGGAAAGGTGCAGAAGCCACAGGGTAGTAGTCATGGGCGATTTCACCTTCCCAAATATTGATTGGAAGCTCTTTAGATCAAGTAGGTTGGACGGGGTGGTGTTTGTGCAGGAAGATTTTCTAACTCAGTATGTAGATTGTCCGACCAGAGGGGAGGCCATATTGGATTTGGTACTTGGTAACAAACCGAGACAAGTGATGAGCTTGTCAGTGGTTGAGCATTTTGGTGATGGTGACCACAATTCTGTGACTTTCACCTTGGTTATGGAGAGAGATAGGTGCGTGCAACAGGGCAAGTTTTACAATTGGGGGAAGGGTAAATACGATGCTGCAAGAGAGGATCTGAGGAGCATAAACTGGGAGCATAGGCTGTCAGGGAAGGATGTCATTGAAATGAGGAACTTTGTCAAGGAACAGATACGATGTGTCCTTGATATGTACGTATCTGTCAGGCAGGAAAGAGATGGTCATGTGAGGGAACCTTGGTTGACGAGGGAGGTTGAATGCCTCGTAAGGAGGAAGAAGGAGGCTTGCAAAAGGTTGAGGAAACAAAGTTCAGACAGAGCGTTGGAGGGAGCTGAAGAAAGGGATTAGGAGAGCGAAGAGAGGGCATAAAAAATCTTTGGTGGGTAGGATCAAGGATAACCCCAAGGCCTTTTATGCATATGTGAGAAACATGAGAATGATGAGAACGAGGGTAGGTCCAATCAAGGACAGTAGTGGGAGACTGTGTATTGAGTCGGAAGAGATAGGAGAAGTCTTGAATTAGTACTTTTATTCAGTATTTACAAATGAGAGGGATCATATTGTTGAAGAGGAGAGCATGAAACGGACTGGTAAGCTAGAGGAAATACTTGTTAGGAAGGAAGATGTGCTGGGCATTTTGAAAAACTTGAGGATAGACAAGTTCCCCCGGACCTGACGGGATATATCCTAGGATTTTGTGGGAAGCAAGAGAGGAAATTGCAGAACCGCTGGCAATGATCTTTCCGTCTTCACTGTCAATGTGGGTGGTACCAGGGGACTGGAGAGTGGCGAATGTTGTGCCCCTGTTCAAAAAAGGGAATAGGGATAACCCCGGGAATTACAGGTCAGCTAGTCTTACTTCGGTGGTAGGCAAATTAATGGAAAGGGTACTGAGGGATAGGATTTATGAGTATCTGGAAAGACACTGCTTGATTAGGGACAGCCAGCACGGATTTGTGAGGGGTAGGTCTTGCCTTACAAGTCTTATTGAATTCTTTGAGGAGGTGACCAAGCATGTGGATGAGGGTAGAGCAGTGGATGTAGTGTACATGGATTTTAGTAAGGCATTTGATAAGGTTCCCCCATGGTAGGCTTATGCGGAAAGTCAGGAGGCATGGGATAGTGAGACGTTTAGCCAGTTGGATAGAGAACTGGCTAACCGGTCGAAGTCAGAGAGTGGTGGTAGATGGTAAATATTCAGCCTGGAGCCCAGTTACAAGTGGAGTTCTGCAGGGATCAGTTCTGGAACCTCTGCTGTTTGTAATTTTTATTAATGACTTAGATGAGGGAGTTGAAGGGTGGGTCAGTAAATTTGCAGATGATACGAAGATTGGTGGAGTTGTGGATAGTGAGGAGGGCTGTTTTCGGCTGCAAAGGGACTTAGATATGATGCAGAGCTGGGCTGAGAAGTGGCAGATGGAATTCAACCCAATCAAGTGCGAGGTTGTCCATTTTGGAAGGACAAATAAGAATGCGGAATACAGGGTTAACGGTAGGGTCCTTAGTAAGGTGGAGGAGCAGAGGGATCTTGGGGTCTATGTTCATAGATCTTTGAAAGTTGCCGCTCAGGTGGATAGAGCTTGTAAGGAGGCCTATGGTGTATTAGCGTTCATTAGCAGAGGGATTGAATTCAAGAGTCGTGAGGTGATGTTGCAGCTGTATAGGACCTTGGTAAGGCCACATTTGGAGTACTGTGTGCAGTTCTGGTCACCTCACTTTAGGAAAGATGTGGAAGCTTTGGAGAGGGTGCAGAGGAGATATACCAGGATGTTGCCTGGAATGGAGAATAGGTCGTACGAGGATAGGTTGAATGTGCTAGGCCTTTTGTCATTGGAACGGCAAAGGATGAGGGGCGACTTGATAGAGGTTTATAAGATGATCAGAGGAATAGATAGAGTAGATAGTCAGATCTTTTTTTCCCCCAGGTACAACAGAGTGTTACAAGGGGACATAAATTTAAGGTGGGGGGGGGGAGGGGGAAGAAGGTATAGGCGGGGAATGTCAGGTAGGCTCCTTCCCCAGAGAGTGGTGGGGGCATGGAATGTGCTGCCTGTGGGAGTGGCAGAGTCAGAATCATTGGTGACCTTTAAGCGGCAATTGGATAGGTACATGGATAGGTGCTTAAACTAGGACAAATTTTCGGCATATCATGGGCCGAAGAGCCTGTTCTGTGCTGTATTGTTCTATGTTCTATGATGAAACCGGCCCTGAAACTGATGGCTGTACTGGGGGAGATCTTACAAAATTCCATAGACTTCAGAGCAGTTCATACAAATTGGAGGGTGGCAAATGAAAACTCACTATTAAAAAGGGAGGTAGGAAAAAAAACAGAATTACAGCCAGTTCATCTAACATTGGTGGGGAAAATGCTGCAGTCTATTATAACATTCATGGGATTTGACAAAGCCACAATGGGTTTATGAAGACAAATCATGCTCAACTACTCTTGTAGAGTTTTTTTGAGGATGTAATGAGTCTAATAGGTAAGGGAGAACCAGTGTATGTGGTGCATTTGGATTTTCAGAAGGCTTTTGACAAGATCCTTCATAAGGAAGTTAATGGACAAAGTTAATGCACATGGAATAGACGTAATATAGATTAATAATTGATCGATAAATAGGGAACAGCGCAGGAATAAATTGATCTTTTCTCACTAAGGGGCAATGGCTAGTGGGGTACCACAAGAATCTTTGGACCCCAGATATTCATGAGATATATTTGACAGGATGAGTGAACCAAATGAAAAGTTTCTAAGTTTGACACAAAATTGAGAGCTGAGAGGAGGATGTAAAAGGTTCAGACAAGTTGAGTGAGTAGGCAAACAGCAGATGCAGAATGTGGATGAATGTGAAATTACACATTTTTGACATGAAAAGCAGAAGAAAGAGTCTAATTTAAATGATGATTTAATGGAAAGTGTGGATATACAAAGAAATCTTGGTGTCATCAGTTAATGAAAGTCGACAGGCAGATGCAATAAGCAATTAGGAAGGCAAATGATCGCGTAAGAATTTAATTGACTGCAATTATACAGATTAGATTAGATTACTTACAGTGTGGAAACAGGCCCTTTGGTCCAACAAGTCCACACCGACCTGCTGAAGCGCACCCACCCAGACCCATTCCGCTACATTTACCCCTGCACCTAACACTACGGGCAATTTAGCATGGCCAATTCACCTAACCTGCACATTTTTGGACTGTGGGAGGAAACCGGAGCACCCCGGAGGAAACCCACGCAGACACTGGGAGAATGTGCAAACTCCACAGTCAGTCGCCTGAGGCGGGAACTGAACCTGGGTCTCTGGCGCTGTGAGGCAGCAGTGCTAACCACTGTGCCACCATGCCACCCATACAGGGCCTTAGTGAGACCAAACCTGGAGTATTGCATGCAGTTTTGGTTTCTGTAGGGAGAGGATATACCGGTCATCGAGGGAGTGCAATGGAGGTTCTCTAAGCTGATGTGAGTGTGGCAGGGCTGTCCTACGGGGAAAGATTGGTTCGACTGATCTTTATTCACTGTAGTTTAAGAATGAGGGAGTATATTTGAAATGTGTTTATGATGGAGATGAGGTGGAGATGGAATCCCTGCCAAAATACTGAAGTATGGCGGAACACAACATTTGCCCCTTCAGCTGAAAGCAAGAAAGCATGCCAGGGACCTGCGAGACACTGATTGTGCCAATCTACGTGAAAAGGGAGAAGACAGATTGCAGAAAGTACAGAGGGTATCACTGCTGTCCACCACATGAGCAGTCATTGCAACAATCCTCCACAAACATCTTCACTCAGTATCTGAAAACTCCTTCTGGAGTCATAATACAGATTCCTTTATCTTAACTGCTTATATATTTTCTCTTCTAAAACTAATCCATCTCATTCCCCTTTTTAAAGATATTTTACTTCCTATATTCAGTATGGCTCTCTACTGTATTATGAATTACAATTATCAAAAGCCTCCTGTTTTGATCTCACATTACCTGCCAAATCTTTAGTCACACAGATTTTTATGCCCTTCCCTTTCTCTTCACAGAAGCTGGTTTAATCTCTATGTAGGGGAGAAAGTGAGGACTGCAGATGCTGGAGATCAGAGCTGAAAATGTGTTGCTGGAAAAGCGCAGGTCAGGCAGCATCCAAGGAGCAGGGGGATCGACGTTTCGGGCATCAGTCCTTCTTCAGGATTCCTGAAGAAGGGCTGATGCCCGAAAAGTCGATTCTCCTGTTCATTGGATGCTGCCTGACCTGCTGCGCTTTTCCAGCAACACATTTTCAGCTTTAATCTCTATGTAAATCATATCTTTAACGGTTCCCATTGTTCAATTACTCGTTTGCCTGTCAACTTCTGACTCCAGGTTAATGTTAGCTTTCTGCCAGCTTGGTATATTAATTTTGATTACCTCTGGTCTTTATTGGTGGCTAAACTCTACAGTCATTCTAAGATATTACAGTTGGACAGGACATTAGTGAGACCACACTTGGATATTGCCTAGAATCAACGGTCTGAGTTATCGGAAGAGGTTGAACAAGCTAGCACTGTTTTCTTTAGAGCACAGGATGTGTGCGTGTTAGAGAGGAACACACGTTCATGGAGGCATGGACAGGGTGAATGCACACAGTCTTTTTCCCAGGGTTGGGAATCGAGGATTAGAGGATATCTGTTTAAGGTTAGAGGGGAAAGAATAAAAAGGAACCTGAGGGGCAATTTTTATACAGTGGGTGGAATGCACGTGGTATGAACTGCCAGCTGAAGTGGCTGAGGTGGGTACATCAACAACATTTAAAAGGCATTTGGACAAATACATGGACAGGAAAGGATTAGAAGGATATGAGCCAAGTGCAGGGAAATAGGGTTAGCGTGGATGGATATTTTGGTTGGCATGGATCACTGTGAGCCAAACGGGTAGTTTCTGTGCTGTAAAACTCTATGACTCCTGAATAGAAAGAGCTGAACTTTATTTGTCGACCTGAAGCTCATCAGCATGGACTTTTGGTGCCATAAAAAATTAGATGAAATACATCTGACTTCAGATTTAACTGATTAGAGAAGCACCAATCAGGACAGCCAGTCGGCCCATCATGCTTGCACTGGTTCTTTGAATGATCATTACCTAATGCATATCTCGTGCTTTTTCCTCAACCTGTTACATACTATTGCTATCCAAATAATCATGCAACGTCCTCTGAGTGCTTCACTTGAACCAGTTTACAGCACAATTCCAGGCAATGAATTCCATATCTTAACCAGTGGCTATGTAAAAATGTTATTTCTCACATTCCCATCATTTCTTTTGCACATGACTTTAAATCTATGCTCTCTCATTCCTATTCCTTTTACAAGTCTCCCTGTCTACTGCATCCAGCCTGCTCATGATTTTGAAAACCTTTAGAAAATGGTTTTCAATTTTCTTTGGCTCATGGGATGTGGGAGCCACTGGCTGGACTAGCATTTTTTTGCCAGCTCCTTCCAGCTGCCTTTTCTCCAAGGAAAACTTTCTTGACTTCAGTCTATCCTCATAACTGAAGTTCCTCATTTCTGAAAACATTCTTGTCAATTGCTTCAGTACACTCTGCAATGCATTCACGTCTTTTCTGTAATGCATATACATAGTTGCTCATTTCTGGGCAAGATAAGAGGTTAGTTGAATGGTTAAATTCTAGCATCATTTCTGAACACACCTCAGTGCCCCTAAATTTCAGAGTACTATCTACGCAAGTGTACATGGATTTTGGTCAACACAGTGTCACTACAAAAAGTGTTTACTTCAAGCAACCATGATCTACATATAAAGCTCAGTAATTTGCACAGAGATCTAAATATACTAACAAGTTTGATGCTGAACACACAAGGGAAAAAATGCCAACATTTAATGCACAACAGCTCACACCTGTATCCACACAGTCCCAAACTGCAAATTAATCTGTATTTTCATTGTACCAAGCACATAGTTGCTTAGTCTTCATTTTGACAGGGTCATGTGGTTGGCAAACATTCAATTAAACAATTCAAAACCCAGTTGAAAGAAAGTGTATTTCTTGGAGATGGTGAAATCCACCTGACAGCAAGCTATTCAGGGTAACAGTTTGTAAATATACAAGACATTGTATATTGTGGTACTTCCACCACCCCTCCAGTGGCGATTCCCAGTGTCTGCACTTCCACAAAAAGAGGTAGTGGCTGAAACCGAATACATAAATTAAGCTTCATCTTTGCACCTTTATATAGTTTCTCTTCTCTTCTAAGTGAGTTATAATTGATGCACAACTTACTTTCTGTCAGTTCTGCTGGAAGTTCTCGCTGTCTTTTCTTGTTCAGGATTTTTTCCTGTACCGGTGTGCTCTCTAGTTTAGACACAGATAGTAAATCATCGAAGTGCTGTTTAAATGGCTTCTCCGTACGGTTTTTACTGTGAGCATATTCTGCAATAAGACACAATCACTCAATATGCATGTACCAGTTTTGATACTTGCATTACTCTCCTGAACAATGTTCATTTTAAGTTACTTGATTCTAACAAAACTAGAACCAAAGGTCACAGCTAATATTTGGAATGTGAGGGACAATAGACAGCAAATGAATTGAATCTGAACTTTCCACATGAAAAAAAACTTTAATCATTTAAACCATGTTCATTCACACAGCACTTTTAATGTAGCATTGAATCATACAAAAATTATCTGAAGGAGAAAATGAGAATCTAAATCTGACATCAAGCCTTATAACAAGATATTTGGACAAGTGACTAAAAATATGGTCAAAGGAGTTGTTTTAAGAAACGATTTTAAGGGAAAGGCATACAGACTTAGAGAGAAGTGGGAAATCCATAGCTCAGTGTTGTGACAGTCGTCAATGGAGTGACCAAATATAGCGATGTACAAGGAGGCCAGAATTTGGGGAATGCATGTGTCTTGGAAATTTACAGGTCTGGAAGAGAGTGCAAAGGAACAGTGATGCCACAGACAAATGTGAATACAAGAATGACCACATCAAAACTGAGGTTATTGCGTAACTGGGAGTTAATATAAAGCAGCATGCACAGAGGCATGAACATGGTGAAACTTATGATACAGGCAACATAACTCTGGATCAAGTTTAAAGATGAATGGGGAGCTTTTACCACTCCCAAGTGTCCACCTGTTTCAGATGATAATGCATTGAAGTGATAAAGATGATAAAACATCAGCAGTCAATTAATTCAATCAACATTTGAAACATGGGATAATGTTAATTCTTCCCTAAGCTGGTTTAATGTTTAGCCTACATAATTCAAACAAAATGGCAGTCAGTGGGCTCCAGTGTTACAGAAGTACCCAATATAAAAAGCATAATACACAATGCTTAACAACATAGAACGGAGCACGATTTTTGGTACAAGAAAGCAAGGAACAAACAACCTGATATTTATTTGTTGGACCTGGCTTGGGAGGCCTATAGATGTTTCAGCTCTGCTCAAAGGCTGGCAGATATTTGGATGTTAGGAGAAGTCTTCACAGGAAGGCTCGTATTGACTTGTCTAACAAAGAGAATATTGGAAAATCGGAAAAAGAAACCAGTTTGAACCATGTTTTTAAGACAGAAAAGCTATGGCTGTGAAAGCTGCAGGAAGGACTTCTGGTGTTCTTTAGTTCTTCTCTTATTAGCGAACTGGAGCACAAGTTTGGAGCACAGAATCCCAGTTTAAGAAATACATGAATATTCCTTGGAGCCTACTGGAAGTTGTTTACATTGTGCTGTGTCTTCATAAAGCAAGATACAATCCCATGTGCTTGTGATACATAATGTTGAAATTGATTAAATGAACTGGGCAATTATATATTCTTTTGTTTAATTTATCCCTCTATTCTGTACGAGTTTGAGAGACGGTGGAGGCCATCTTCAAAGACGACTGGGGTTTAATTAGTTTTTTTTTGGTCTGAGCTGTAAACCTGCTGTCTGATATCTGCTATTCTTCAAATCTGGTTAGGAACTATTTGCGGCAATTTTGACGTTGAATAATGTAATTTTACTGTATTACAAATACAAAGAAGGGCTAATTCGACTTGACTTGCTGTCCCTGTTTTGCAAAATTATGATAACTGCCTCACAGTTTGAATACTCAAGATATAGTATACCTGATTAATCACTCTCTTAACTATCCTAGCGTTTTCAATAACTTCTGCACAGAAATCCCAAAATTCTTTTGCTACTGCACCTGCTGTAAAACTGCAGCAGTTGTTTTATAAAAACAAAATATTGCTCATGTCGGTGACCTGAAGTAAAAACACAAAGTTCTGGAAAAACTCAGCAGATTTGTCAGTATCTGAGAGAAAAAGAGATATTTTTGAGTCCAATATTCTTACTGAGAACTTAATTCCATATTGTCTTTGTTCTTCCTCCCCTAATACTTCACTATGCACTTTGCAAATCTCTTCTGTCACAAGTTCACCTACTCCACCAGACTATGCCAACATGAAACATAATTACAGTTTAAAATACTTAAAAATTGTGTCACCTGCAAATTTTAAAATTGTGTGACATCAAAATTTCAGTCATCAATGCAAATCTAGAAATACAGACCTTTAGGGCACTCAACAGCATACATTCCTACATGGTGCAAAACAATTATTCACCACTAGCCCCTCTTTCTCATCATATCAATAAATATTCTATCCATGCTGACCCAGTCTCTCTCATTCCATTAGATTTAACTTTGCTGAAAAGCATGTTCTGTCATATGTGATCAAATGTGCTTTGGACCTCCATGTGTAACATAATAACTGCCTTCATTACCTTCATTAAACCAGTTTCTTCAACAAAAAAAACTGCAAGTTAGTCAAAATAAATTTGCCTCAAACAAATCAATGCTGGTTTTCTTCAACTAATTCAGATTTGACCAAGGCAGAAAATTTTGTTCCAGACCATCATTTCGAAAAGCTCTCTTCCCACCAAGATTAAATTGACTGATTTGTAGCTATTGGATTTAGTCTTCTTGTGAACAAATGTGCAACATGTATAATTCTTCAGCCCTCTGGCAACACCTCAATAAAGGTGATCAAAAAATTACGGCATGAACCTACTCAATTTCCATCCTTACTTTCATTATCAGCATTCTTCAATGCACATTGAGAAAATTATCAGGTTGAAGTACAGCCAGCCCAATCTTTTACCAATTTTTAGCCTGATCATCATCTCAAGCTACCTTCTCTTCCACTACAATCTTCTCTCCTAGTAAATACAGATGTGAAGTCTAATTTAGGACTTCAGCTCTGCTCCCTCTTTCCATGCATATATCCCATAGTTGGTCTTTAATAGAGCTCAAGACTTTCTGTAAGCTACCTTATTAATTTTATGCTTATGGAAGACTTTCGGATTTCAATGTATGTTAGCTGCCAGTCTCCTCATATTCTCTTCCATTCCGTTTTCCACTTTCCCACTGAATCTTCCATGTGAACATCAGAGGTATAGCTAATAAATTTACAAATGACACCAAAATTGGAGGTGTAGTGGACAGCAAAGAAGGTTACCTTCAAGTACAATAGGATCTTGATCAGATGAGCCAATGGTCTCAGGAGGGGCAGACAGAGTCTAATTTAGATAAATGTGAGGGGGTGCATTTTGGAAATGCAAACGAGCAGGGGGCTTATACACTTAATGATAAGGTCCTGGAAAGTGTTGTTGAACAAAAATACCTTGGAGAAAATGGAGTCTCAGTTAGATAGGATCGTGAAGGCAGCATTGGTATGTTTTCCTTTACTGGTGAGGGCATTGAATATAGGAGTTGGGAGGTCACGTTGCGACTGCACAGGACATTGGATAGGCTACTATTGGAATACTATGTGCAATTCTGGTCTCCGTCCTATCAGAAGGATATTGTGAAACTTGAAAGGGTTCAGAAAAGGTTTATAAGGATGTTATCAGGGATGGAGAATTTGAGCAATAGGGAGAAGATGAATAGACCAGGACTGCTTTTCCTGGAGCATCGGAGGATGAGGGGTGATCTTATAGAGGTTTATAAAATCATGCGGGGCATGGATAGAATAAATAAGACAAAGTCTTTTCACTGGGATGGGGGAGTCAAAAACTAAAGGGCATAGGTTTAGGATGACAGAGGTAGATATAATAGGGGCATAAGGGGCAACCTCTTCCACAGAGGGTGGTGCATGTCTGGAATGAGCTGCCAGCTCATTTAAAAGACATCTGGATGGGTATATGATTTGGAAGGGTTTAGAGGTATATGGGCCAAGTACTCGCAAATGGGGCTAGATTAGGTTAGCACATCTGGTTGGCATGGACGAGTTGGACCAAAGGGTCTGTTTCCATGTCATTCATCTTTATGACTCTCTATTCAGTTTTGATTCTCTGATATAAGCAACTTGACATTTGTAAACAGTCTTTTCTTAAACGTCTCAGAGAATACCGACTTTATCTCAACAGTACTCAACTTTCGACTCTTGAAAGATAGACTTTTTTTAATTGCCTAGGCGAAAGTGAGGACTGCAGCTGCTGGAGATCAGAGACAAGATTAGAGTGGTGCTGGAAAAGCACAGCAGGTCAGGCAGCATCTGAGAAGCAGGAAAATCAACGTTTCGGGGCAGGAGTCCTTCCTGACGAAGGGTTTTGCCCGAAATGTCGATTTTCCTGCTCCTCGGATGCTGCTGTGCTTTTCCAGCACCACTCTAATCTTGTCTCTTTTCTTGATTACCTGCCTGTCAATCTTTGATTTGGATTTGCTTAGGTCAGCTCCCTTCTCACCCAACTGGTCCTCTGCAAGATGATGATTTTTATTCTGGATTTTCCACAAATAACCTAAATCTGATTATAATAGTCCCTAAATATTCCCTATTGGAGCCTTTTGACCCATGTTGTTTTCCTCAACTGACTGGAAGCACATTGTGAACAGACTTGCAAAACTCTTCTCTCCCTATTTCTGCTTTGTACATTACAGAATCACAGAATTATCAGGTTGAAGGAGGCCATTTGGCCCATCCTGACTGCAATGGCTCTGAGCATTTTAATTTCGTGCCATTTTACTGTCTTTTCCCATAATACTGTACAATTGATAATTAAATTGATAATTAGAACCTAGCCCTCTGGTACTCAATCTACTTATGAGTTGGAAACAATTGTCTTTATCTACTCTGTACAGACTCAGTTTCTTGAATAGTTTTATCAACTCTGCAGTGAAGTTCTTTGTATTTCATGTTAAATGAGAAGTATTAATGACCATAATGTACATTTGCTCCAATTATGAAACATCAATAAACAGGGGCTATAGCATTGTAGTTTTGTGATTGGACTGGCAATGCAGAGATACGAGTACAAATTCCAACGTGGAATGGAAATTCAGGCAAATCAACAGAATGAAAAAAGCTAGCTTTATTAAAGGCAGTCACAAACCAGTAGAATGTCACAAAGACCAAGCAGTTCTGAGGTCTTTTGTAGGAAAGGAAATTCGCTGTCCTTAGCTGGTGTCTAAATCCAGATTACTGCAAGGTTATTGACTTGACCCTCTGAATTCAATTTTATAGAGGTGAACAATAAATACTGCCCTTGGCAGGGAGACCCACATCACACAAGCAAAAAAGGAAATGCCTCTAGTAAGCACATAGACAATGCTGGCTCTGATACTTACTGTCTGAACTGATAATAGAGTTGGTCAGCTTTTGCCGTGCTCTGCGTGATGGATCTGGCAGGTTGGCTGTTAATAAGCCTTTATGCTTCAGTGAGAGTTTCTTCGAGGTTTTGTTCTTGTCCAGTGATTTATTTTGCCAATGACCTTTCAGAACAGGTTGGAAGTGCATGCTCAGTGGAATGTCTGAGGGAAGAAACAAAGACAACATTTATATCTTCCAATACACACCATCAACAATTTATTGCAAATTCCACCATTAAGATATGCTGTCCAATAGAGTGAAGAATAACCTGATAATTACTATTTGCCCCTAAACAGCTACAATTAAATTGGAAATACATCTGTCTTCTGTATGGATCATATGCCCACTAGGAAAGCTAAAGTAATTTATTGAACTGTGACGATGTAAAATTTGATATCCAACAAAGGATTTTCAAGCTTAATAGTACCAACTGAAACAGTGGGTCAGAAATGCAGGACATATTCTAAAATTTACATACTTCAAAACTTAGCTGAGAATAGAGCATGAATTAACAGTTTACAATACCTGAACCAGAAGGATACCAATATCCAGGGGGAAGAAATTTGCTCAGGAGGGTTTAAAGTAATTCAGCAGAGGGATAGGAACCTGAATTGTAGCTTCAGTGTACAGGAGGTTGAGAGTACTGAGGTCATGAATAAGGTTTCAAGGTCACAAGAGTGTACTGGCAGACAGAATGGTGGTTTTATGTCTGTCTACTTCGATGCCAGGAGCATCCAGAATGAGGTGGTGGACTTGCAGCATGGATTGATACCTGAGACGTTGATGTTGTGGCAATTTCTGAGACATGGATAGAGCAGGAACAGGAATGGTTGTTGCAGGTTCCCTGTTGGAGTTCTGTACAGGCCTTTGAAAATTTCCAGAGATGTAGATGAAAGGATTGCAAAGATGATTGTGGATAGGAGTGAAAATAACAGGATAGTTGTTACAGGGGCCTTTAACTTTCCAAATATTGACTGGAAACGCCACAGTTCAAGTAATTTAGATGGGTTCATTGTTGTCCAATGCGTGCAGGAGGGTTTCCTGATACTATATGAGGCGAACAAGAGGCGAAGCTGCATTGGACTTGATACTGGGTAATGAATCAGGCCAGGTGTTAGATTTGGAGGTTGGTGAGCACTTTGGTGACAGTGACCACAATTCAGTTATGTTTACTTTGGTGATGGAAAGCAAGAGTTATAGCAGTGGGAAAGGCAATTATGAGGCGATTAGGATGCATAGGATGGGGAATGAAACTGCTGGGGATGGGCACAATTGAAATGTGGAGCTTGTTCAAGGAACAGCTACTGTGTGCCGTTGATATGTATGCAGCTGTCAGACAGGGAGGAAGTGGTCGAGTGAGGGAACTGTGGCTTACTAAAGAAGTTGAATTTCTTGTCCAGAGGAAGGAGGAGGCTTATGTTAGGATGAGGCGTGAAGGTTCAGCTAGGGTGCTTCAGAGCTACAAGTTAGCCAGGAAAGACCTAAAGAGACAGCCAAGAAGAGCTAGGAGGGAACATGAGAAGTCGTTGGCATAAAGGATCAAGGAAAACCCTAAAGCTTTCTCTTGGTATATTAGGAATAAAAGAATGACTGGAGTAAGATTAGGGCCAGGCAAGGACAGTAGTGGGAGGTTGTGTGTGGAATCCGAAGAGGCGCTAAATGAATATTTTTCATCAGTATTCACACTGGAAAAAGACAATGTTGTCAAGGAGAATACTGAAATACAGGCTACTAGGTTAGAGGGGATTGAGCTTCATAAGGAGGAGGTATTAGCAATCTTGGAAAGTGTGAAAATAGATAGGTCCCCTGAACTGGATGGGATTTATCCTAGTATTCTCTGGGAAGCCAGGGAGGAGATTGCAGAGCCTTTGGTTTTGACCTTTATGTCGTCCTTGTCTAAAGAATAATGCCAGAAGACTGGAGGATAGCAAATGTTGTCCCCTTGTTCAAGGGGAGTAGAAACAACTCTCGTAATTATAGACCAATGAGCTTTTCGTCGGTTGTGAGTAAAAGTGTGGGAAAGAATTGTAATCACCCAGAAAGGAATAATTTGATTAGGGATAGTCAACACTGTTTTGTGAAGGATAGGCTGTGCCTCACAAACCTTATTGAATTCTTTGAGAAGGTGACCAAACAGGTGGATGAGGGTAAAGCCAATGATGTGATGCACATGGATTTCAGTAAAGCATTTGATAAGGTTCCACACGGTAGGCTATTGCATAAAATACAGAAGCATGGGATTGAGAGTGATTTAGGTTTGGTTCAGAAGTTGGCTAGCTGTAAAACAGAAGGTTGTGGTTGATGGAAAAAGTTCATCCTGGAGTTCAGTTACTCGTAGTATGCCACAAGGATCTGTTTGTCATTTTTATAAATGACCTGGATGAGGGCGTAGAAGGATAGGTTTGTAAACTTGCAGATGACACGAAGGTCAGTGGAGTTGTGGATAATGCGGAAGAATGTTGCAGGTTACAGAGGAACATAGATAAGCTGCAGAGCTGGGCTGAGACATGGCAAATCAAGTTTAATCTGGAAAAGTGTAAGGCGATTTATTTTGGAAGGAGTAACAGGAATACAGAGTACTGGACTAATGGTAAGATTCTTGGTAGTGTGGATGACCAGAGAGACCTCTGTGTCCATGTGCATAGATCCTTGAAAGTTGTCACCCAGGTTGACAGGGTTGTTAAGAAGGTGCATGGTGTGTTAGGTTTTACTGTGTAGAGGGATTGAGTTTGGAGCCATAGGGTCCATGTTGCAGCTGTACAAAACTCTGGTGCGGCCACACTTCGAGTATTGTGTACAGTTCTAGTTGCTGCATTATAGGAAGGATGTGGAAGCATTGGTAAGAGTTCACAGGAGATTTACCAGGATGTTGCCTGGTATGGAGGGACGATCATAAGAGTAAAGGTTGAGGGGATTTGAGGCTATTTGCACATTGAGAGCTTGGTCAGTAGTGATGCTGCCGAGCCACTCAATGACAGACACTAAGTCCTACACCTAGTGTAAGTTCTGCACGCAACTTCAGAGTTTCCTCCAAATAGCGTCAACGTTTTGGGCAAGGCTTTTGCCTTCGATTTCGAAGCTACTTGGATGCTGCCTGAACTACTGTGCTCTTCCAGCACCACTAATCCAGAATCTGGTTTCCAGCATCTGCAGTCATTGTTTTTACCTCGTTGATTTTAACCCTACTGCGAATCCTCTTGTAAGGATGCCTGCCTTGAAGAAGTTTTCCTCCTCTCTCTACAAGAATCTCAGGGAGTCCTTCTCCCACTGCAACTCCCAGGTCATTTCCTCTGCCCTGAAGCTCTTCAACCATGTCGTGAAACAAACTCGCTACCACAGCCACATTTGCCTCCTCAGTGCCTGCCTCCGTAACCAACTCATCCCACACGGACTCCGGACCACCTTTAAGCCAGCAGAGTTCGGACCCGAACAGGACAAACAGTACATTCCCGATGAAGGGCTTTTGCCCAAAACGCCGATTTCGAAGCTACTTGGATGCTGCCTGAACTGCTGTGCTCTTCCAGCACCACTAATCCAGAATCTGGTTTCCAGCATCTGCAGTCATTGTTTTTACACCAATGTAGGTATTTGGTCAACAGTTGGAGGTTTCCTTGCCCATGATTCAGCTGATGCCATGAAGCTTCACGGGGTCTGCAGTTAATGTTGAGGGCTCCAATGGTAACTCTCTCAGGACTGTGTGCCACTGTGCAACCATTTTTGCCAAGTCTGCCTGGCTGGTGGGCAGAACTTTATCCAGGAATGGTTATATTGTCATTTGGAACATTGCGTGCAAGTGATAATTTGAGAGTATGATTACATCTGGTTGTTACTTGATCAAGCTGTGAGACAGCTCTTCCAATTTTGGAACTAGCCCCCAAATGGTGGTAAGGAGGAATTTACAGGGGAGATAAGCTGAGTTTGCTATGATTATTGGGTATCTTATTTGATGTCAGGTGGTCTATTCAGTTTTATACCTTTCCTTAGGCTTTGTAGCTGTTGAAACAGCAACTGTTGACACTGACCATTTCAGAGGGCAGTTAAGAGTCACCCACATTGTTGTTGGAATCACATGCAGACTAAACCAGGCAAGAATGATGACTGTCTTCTGTAAAGGATATTAATGAACTGGATGGGGATTTTACAAGAATCAACAACGTTTTCATGGCACGCCAGAGACCCGGGTTCAATTCCCGCCTCGGGTGACTGACTGTGTGGAGTTTGCACATTCTCCCCGTGTCTGCGTGGGTTTCCTCCGGGTGCTCCGGTTTCCTCCCACAGTCCAAAGATGTGCAGGTTAGGTGAATTGGCCATGCTGAATTGCCCATAGTGTTAGGTGAGGGGTACATGTATGGGTGGGTTGCACTTCGGCGGGGCGGTGTGGACTTGTTGGGCCGAAAGGCCTGTTTCCACACTGTAAGTAATCTAATTAGACACTGACCTCAGCATTGTTTAACTGAATTCAAATCCACCATGTGCTGGGATTCAAATCACAACCACGAAAACAATATACTGGTCTCTAAATTACTCATTGAGCAACAATACCACAAGGCCATTCACCATCGTCACACCCCCCTCCCCCCCAACATAAAAACCCCATAAATGACGAAAACCTATTATTTCTTGTATTCAAAGATATCTGGGTATCTTCGTACATGGGGTATGGAAAACTAATACACAACCACAAGTAATTAGAATAGAAAATCACATGTTGAAGTTTATTGCAAAGAGTTTGAAGCACAAAAGTAAGGAAGTGTTCTGCAAACTTAGAGCTTTCGAAAGACTAAACCAGAAGTACTGTGTACAGTTCTGGTCTCTGTATGCAGAGAAAAATACATGTGTCTTCGAGATACTGCAATGGAGGTTTATTGGATTGGTGGTGGGAATGAAAGAATGAAATTAGATAGAATGGTCCTAAACTCAGATGTTTCAAGGAATGAGACATAATGTAAGTGAAACCTAAGATTTTGAGCAGCTACAGAACAAGCAGTCAGAAGCGCATCAGCAGGTGATAAAAATGGAAAATAAAGACAAAAAAAAAGTTGGAAACATTCAGCAGGTTAGACAGCACCTGCAGAGAGAAAGAGAATTAATATTTCAGGTGAATGATCCATCATGATGCCAGAATAAGAAATCATAGGCCCAGGACAAGCGCATGAAAATTCAGAGTTGAGATGTAAAGAAATTTCTTGACTCAAGAGGATTGCAAATCTTTGGAATCCTATACCTTGGACAGCTGTAGATGCTCCATCATTTTGTGTATTCAAGACTGAGACTGATGGAAAGGGAGTGAAAATGGAGCTGACAGATGAAGATAATCTATGATATTTTGCACTGATAGATCAAGTTCCAGTGTCTAATGACCAATTATTTCTTGCATTCTTAAAAGAGTAGTATTACGACAAAAATTTTAAAAAGCCCAAGTTACTAAGTGTCCGATACATTGATGTGCGAAGAGCCAGTGAAGTCAAGATCTCTTTGCAAATCTAAAAGAATTTTCTGTTATGCACCAGATCAAACCTCCTCAAAACATATCAAGGAGACAGCCTAGACCCTAACGTTTACCTTACTTAAATGCAAGTGTAAGGCGCTCAGTCCAGATGTGATTCAATTGGTCAAACGACTAGGTTTTAAACAAAACATACTTTACTTTTACACCACAGTAAAATACAAACAAGAAAGAATTGGCATTATTTTAACTCTATTAAAACACTTAACACAATAATATATTATTTAACTACTGGCTGTTCCAGCAGATCCCATAAATACACCTTTCCCTCACTTGCTATTTCTGGTCCAGCAAAAGGAACGCTAACAAAATGAATCTAGCAGCAGAGACATAACTCAAGCTTTCTGCAGCAGCAGAGACAGAGAGCTGTAGCTAGTAGCTTCACAGAAAACCCCAACTTCAACAAGTGAAAGCATAATTAAAACCCTAGGTTTGACATGGATGTTTTGGTCTAATGTTAGAAAAACCAAAGTATTTACTCTGCGTTATGAACAGACACCTCATCACCAGGTTGACAACCACCCTCTTTGTGAACCTCCATTGCACTCCCTCGATGACCGGTATATCCTCTCCCTACAGAAACCAAAACTGCATGCAGGACTCCAGGTCTGGTCTCACTAAAGCCTTGTATAGGTGGCACGATGGCACAGTGGTTAGCACTGCTGCCTCACAGCGCCAGAGACCCGGATTCAATTCCCACCTCAGGCGACTGACTGTGTGGAGTTTGCACATTCTCTCCCCCGTGTCTGCGTGGGTTTCCTCTGGGTGCTCCGGTTTCCTCCCACAATCCAAAAATGTGCAGGTCAGGTGAACTGGCCATGCTAAATTGCCCGTAGTGTTAGATGAAGGGGCAAAATGTAGGGGAATGGGTCTGGGTCGGTGTGGACTTGTTGGGCTGAAGGGCCTGTTTCCACACTGTAAGTAATCTAAATCTAAAGAGGAACAGGACAACAAATCCTTGTTAAAGGCATACTTCGTCACACTTCAGACTCCTTTCAAAAATGTATCTAAATCCCTGTCAGATGGCTGGCACGTTTTCTTCCTTGCTCTAAATTCAACAAAATCTTGAATGGGTTTGGGAAGGTAAAAGGTTTTTCTTGGTTGATGAATTTAGAAAACTGGTGTCAGAAAAGTAAGTTTTTTTTAAGACTGAGTAAAGGAGAAATTTAATCACTCAAGTAGTGCTAATATTTGGAATTCTGCAGGAAAAACCTATGCTGAGTGGTTGTGTTTATTTAAGACAGAGTACAAGACTTTTGGGTAATAAGTGATGTGTGATAGTTAAGGGAGGATGGTGGGATCAAGGTGGAAGATTAGGTATGACCTTGTTGAATGGGACAGCAGGCTCATGGAACCAATTGGCTGAATCCAGTTCCTATTTTTCAGCTCCCAGCTGAGAAGGAACATAGACCTCCTTTGCAGTTCCATGGCGCAGTCACCAGATGGCGTACTTGAATGATGCTGAAAAAGTCGACTGTACGATAAAGTTATTTCAGAAATGTTGGTTAAAACACAATTACATTTCTGCTGTGGCACAGACTGAGAGAGAAACCTTCAGCCACAGCTTTCAAAGGACAGGAAAGCAGCAGGAAGTTTTCCTTTCCAAGTTTTTGATGCAATGAGTGGTAATGACCTGGAACTTGTAGTTTATGTCGGCGGTGGCAGTGAGTTTTCCTGTCCAATATTTTTGTCTCAGGCTTGCTGCAGTGCTCCAGCAAAGCTGAGCATAAGCTGGAAGAACAATACCTCATTTTCCTCTTGGGGATCCTGCAGCCTTCAGGAACCTTTGTTAGGAAGAATAGAGGCATAGACTATTTTCTAAATCGGGAGAAAGTCCAGAAATCTAAAGTGCAAAGGGACTTGGGAGTTGTAGCCCTGGTTTCTCTAAAGGCAAACTTACAGGTTGAGTCAGTAGTTTGGAAGGCAAATAAAATGTTGTCATTTAACTCAGAGGACTAGGATATAAAGGCAGGGATGTACTTCTGAGACTTTAAAAGGCTAAATTTAGAGCATTGTGAGCAATCGTAGGCCCCATACCTCAGGAAAGATGTATAGGCCCAGGAGCTGGTTCAGAAGAGATTCAGGAGAATGATCCCGTCAATAAAAGGCTTAATATATGCGGATCTTTTGAGAACTCTGGGACAATACTTGATGGAGGTTAGAAAGATGAAGGAGGATCTGATTGAAACTTACAGAATACTGAGCAGCCTGGATATAGTGATTGTTGGGAAGATGTTTCCATTGGCAGGAGAGACGAGGACCCAAGGGCACAGCATTAGAGTTAAGGGAAAACGTTTTAGAACGGAGATAAGGAGCAATTTCTTTAGACAGAGAGTGGTGAATCTGTGGAATTCAATACCACAGAAGGCTGTGGGGGTTAGGTCACAGAGCATATTTAAAACAGAGATAGCTAAGTTCTTGATTGTCAAGGGGATCAGAGGTTACAGGTAGAAAACAGAAAAATGAGGTTGAAAAACCTATCAGCCACGATAGAATGGCAGAGCAGACTTGTTGGGTTGAATGGCCTAATTTCTGCTTCTATGTATTTTGGACTATCTATCGAGTTGAATAACTTTAGGGCTTGAACGCTCAAGTCCCAGTCCCCACCCCCACACTTAAAGCCTCATGATCACGATTACACACAACCCATTAACAGTCTCCATTAAGAGCTCTTCACCCTCCCAGCTAGATCGTTATCCAATCCTTTCTCTGCCCAACTGTTCTTTTCTCTCTTTGGGTTCTGTTTTTATCGAGTATTTACTCCTTACCCACCTTCTCCCTCACCCTATCATCGGCATAAAAATCAACATAATCCCAGCTAGCATCAGTTCTGACCCAAAATGTTAACACGGATTTCTCTGCACAAATACTGCCAGACCTGCTGAGCTTTTCCAATAATTTGTTTTTGTGCCATATAATGACACTCATTACATTGAAAATGTAACTAAGCCATAGTCTTTACAGAACTTACCATCAGAAACTGAAAGGACCGGGTGGAGACAGGGATCTAACAGCGCTAGCCGCTCTGACACAGGCATGTCGTAGCAATTCTCAAATGATTCTGAATTCTTGGATGCACACATGATGCAAGAAGTTGTGACATCACAGTTACATTGCACTGCAAGAGGACGCTGGATCTGCAAACAGGCACAGATAAAACAATCAATGATTGCCAGTAAGGTTCCCTACACGTGTTACTATCACTGTACAGAACAAACTTTCTCACGTGTTCCAGTATCAAGTAAGCTATTGATATGCGTCACCAGTAGAAACAAAAAACATCCACAAACCAAAAATATTCTTAACAAGTTACCACAGATGTAGAAGAAAAATATTAAAACAATGCAACATGATGCAGTTGATGAGATTTGTGTAAAATGAATTAAGAAAATTAACATTGCAAAATTTTCAGCAGCCACTTATAATCTTCTATTGCCTACATCATAATTAGATTAGATTAGATTCCCTACAGTGTGGAAACAGGCCCTTGGGCCCAACAAGTCCATACTGACCCGCCGATGTATCTCAGTATTTGAGGTTTTAAAAAAAGAGAATTATTTCTTGTGTTAAGAAAACATAATTTACTTTAACATTGATATCTATAATTTTTTTCGCTTCATATTTGAAATGAAGGATACCTTGACTTGGCACATGAAAGGAGATTTTTTAAATGAATACCTTTATGTGTCCAAAAAACCCTTTGGTGTGACAAAATAAACAATTCTTCTTTTTGCACATGAAATCAATTACTTTTCTTCATTTTAAAAAGAGCAGTTACAATCCAACTTCAAATGTACTTCATGGATTTCAAACGGCTTTTAGAACAGCCTATGGCCATAAAAAACTCTACAGGAATTTAATCCTTACGGTCTTTCACTATCTCAAAGCTTCTTACTATCCTTTCGCTCCTGAGAGATTCTCACTATTTTAGTAAAGTCATCTTATGTCATGATCCTCCCTTTTGACTAGCCCCAAATATCCCAGTCACTGCCATATATTGCACTTTTTAATCTCCTCCAAAGAATACTAATAACAATTTGATTCAAAGACTTGTTAAAAAATATAGCCTTCCCCACTGTATAAAGGTCTGAAAGGTTTAATGCTTCATTTGTGTGCAGTGAACACTATCCACTGTGTTGATGTTAAGAGGACTTGGGCAGAGTAAACTAACAGGTTGACTGGATAAGACCTGAAAAGCACGTGCACTCCCGACAGCCTCTGTAGATCATATTCAGCTAACATGTATTTGGCTCCCTTTAAGAAAGAAATGGGTCACATACAGTCATTTCCTTATGGAGGTAAGAACGGACAAACATGCAGAGCTTCCCAGGTGATAAAGAGGGGTAAAATTTATGGTGAAGTAAAAAAAGGAACTTGACAGGTATCAGGTAGAAATTACACCTGAGAACTAAGGGGAGACAGAAGGTTCAGAGAAGGGGTGAAACTGCAATACTAAGCAAGCAAAGAAGGATTATGACAAAAGGCTGGCAGCTAGCATAAAGAAAATGCAAAGTATTTCACAGTCATATACACAGCAAAAGTGGGAGTAATAGGATGAGTAAGGTTGATTAGTGACCTAGAAGGCAATTTACATGTGGCATCATGGGGCATGGTTGAAGTATTAAATAAAAACTTGGCATCTGTCTTTACCGAGGTGATAAATACTACCCAGGTCAAAGTAACAAAGAAATTAGCTCTGAAACTAAAAGAATTCAACACTGATAAGATGTTCTTAAATTTGAATGCCAGGCTCTGATGAAACGTAGCCAAGGCTATTGAAGATAAGTTTTCAAGGGAGCTGACATTAAACTTTCAATCTTCTCTGAACGTGGGAAAGATTGCAAACATTATACCTCTGTTGAAAAAACGGTTGGAAGGAGAAGTAGTGAAATTACAGACAAAGTCAGTTTAACTTGAGCAGTGGGGAAGCTTCAAGAAATAATTATCCCGGACAGAATAAATCAAATGGAAAAAGGTAGATTGATGTAGGAAAGTCATGTTTCACAATCTCGATGGAGATTTCTGAAGAGCCAACAGAAAGTATCAACGAGGGTAACGTTGTAGATGTGATGCACATGGACCATTAGAAGGGATTCAACACAGTGCCACAATCAGACTTGAGCTAAATTACAGCTTACATGCCGCAGGAACGAAAAGGGACAAGTGCAATGTGGGTATAAAATTGGCTAGGAAATACTGTTGCAATGATCAATGGATATCTTTCATGCTGAATGAAGGTTTGCAATGGAGTTCCACACAAGTTGATTCTGGGACCTTTGCTTTAGATTTCATGTAGACAATTTCAAAGTTTGTGGACCATAGAAAACTTGGACGCATTATAAACAGAAAGGAGGATACTGGAGAACTCCACAGGACACAAGTCCAGAGCTAAACTATAATCACATTCTGTGGAGGGGCCAGTGTTGGACTGGGGTGGACAAAGTTAAAATTCACACACTCAGTGATAGTCCAACAAGTTTATTTGGAAGCACTAGCTTTCAGAGTTGCTCCTTCATCAGGTAGCTATGGAGCAGGATCATAAAACACACAATGTATGGCAAAAGATCAGAGTGTCATAAAACTGATATGATATATTAAACAAACCTAGATGGCTGTTAAGTCTTTCATCTTTTAGAATGGGTTGCAAGTTTTGGTTCATTAATATGCAAATCCCAGAACTACTTTTAAGTCACATTCTCAACATAACTTAAGGTTTTATGAAAAATGTTGAGATCTCAGCTCAGACAATATATTAAAGGTGTGAGGTTAGAGTCTATTTGTATCCCAATCTTGAGTTGGATTGGTTCTATTTGGTGTTGTTAAAGGTTTCACAAACTATTTACAAGAATATTGCCAGGGTTGGAGGATTTGAGCTATAAGGAGAGACTAAATAAAGCTGGGGCTGTTTTCCCTGGAGTGTCGAAGCTGAGGGGTGACATTAAAGAGGTTGATAAAATCATGAGGGGCATGGATAAGATAAACAGACAAGGTCTTTTCCCTGGGGTGGGGGAGTCCAGAACTAGAGGGAATACGTTTAGGGTGAGAGAGGAACGATATAAAATGGACCGAAGGGGCAACGTTTTCACGCAGAGGGTGGTACGTGTATGGAATGAGCTGCCAGAGGAGGCTGGTACAATTGCAACATTTAAAAGGCATCTGGATGGGTATATGAATAGGAAGGGTTTAGAGGGATATGGGCCAAGTGCTAGCAAATGGGACTAAATTAGGTAAGGATATGTGGTCAGCATGCACAAGTTGGATTGAAGATTCTGTTTCTGTGCTGTACATCTCTATGACTCTTATAAAACGTTACTTAAATTGACTACCTGCAAATTGTATGAAAGAGAGAGAGAGAGAGAAAACATGCGTGAAAGTGTGAATGCGCTTTAGAGTGTGTTTTGCGTGTGTGTGGTAGAGCGTGCGTATGAGTGTGACAGGGTGGAAACCTGTGAGAAGATGTGTGCACGAGTGAGAGTATGGGGATGGGATGTACTTGTGTGTGTAGGAGAGACAGCATCTGCGTGAGTGTGCGAGTACATAAGAGTGTGCATGTGTGAGAGAACGTATAGTGTAGTGGGGTCACCTAGAGTGTGACATGAACCCAAGGGAGGTCCTTCGGCGGTCAAGGATATTTGGCCTCAGATCTTCGGGTGACCATCCTCAAAAGTGGATTTCAGGATATGCAACAACACAGAGTGGTTGAGCAGAAGCTGACAGCCAAGTTCGGTACCCATGAGGATGGCCTCAACCAGGACCTTGGGTTCATGTCACACTACAGGTGACCCCACTATCCCATGGACACAGCGCGCGCGCACGCGCACACATACTCACGCAGACCCTCTCGCATACACGCAGACCTTCCACATACTCCCACCCTGGCAGGCTTATACTCTCATGTGTGCTCACATGTGCCTGCTCACACACTCGCACTCATGTACGCACACACCCATAAATCTATAGGGTGAATGTGCATTTGCAGACACATTCTATTTTGCTCAAAAAGCATACAAGATACAGTCAATCCATGTAATGTTTTAGAAATTCCCACTTTGGAAACAGAACCAGAGTCTGACTCAAGATTAGGATAGAAACAGACTCTAACCTCACAGCTTTAATACATTGTCTGAGCTGAGATGTCACTTCTAAAAAAAAATAAAACCTTAAGTTATCTCGAGAATCTGACTTAAAAGTAGTTCTGGGATTTAACAAAACAATGCCAATTACAGCACAGGAACAGACCCTTTGTCCTGCAAGTCTCAGCCGATCCAGATCCTCTATTTAAACCTATGTTCCAAGATTCCTTATCCCTCTGTTCCCTGCGCATTAATGTATTTGCCTAGGTAAATCTTAAAAGATGCTATCGTGTCTGCCTCTACCACCTCCACTGGCAATGCATTCCAGGTACTCACCACTCTCTGCGTAAAGAACTTTCCACGCATATCTCCCTGAAACCTTTTCCCTCTCACTTTGAACTTGTGACCCTTAGTAATTGATTTCCCCACTCTGGGGGAAAAAGTTTCTTGTTATCCACCCTAACTCTCATGATTTTATAAACCTCAGTCAGGTCCCCCCTCAACATCCACCTTTCTAATGAGAATAATCCTAATCTACTCAACCTCTCTTCATAGCTAGCATCCTCCATACTAGGCAACATCCTGATGAACCTCCTCAGCACCCGCTTCAAAGCAGCCACATCCTTCTGGTAATGTGGTGACCAGAACTGTACACAGTATTTCAAATGTGGCCAAACCAAAGTCCTATACAACTGTAACATGACCTGCCAACTCTTGTACTCAATACACCACTGATGAAAGAAAGCATGCCATATGCCTTCTTGACCACTCTATTAACCTGCGTTGTCACCTTCAGGGAACAATGGACCTGAACACCCAGATCTCTCTGTACATCAATTTTCTCCAGGGCTTTCCACTTACTCTACAGTTCGCTCTGGATCTTCCAAAGTGCATCACTTCGCGTTTGCCCAGATTGAACTCCACTTACTATTTCTCTGCCAAACTCTCTAATTATCTATATTCTGTTGTATTCTCTGACGGTCCCGTTCACTGTCTGCTACTCCACCAATCTTAGTGTCATCTGCAAATTTACTAATCAGATGACCTATATCTTTCTCCAGACCATTCATGTATATCATGAATTGTAAGTTTGCAGACGACACAAAGGTTGGAAGCGTCGTTGACAGTATAGAGGACTGTTGTAGGCTGCAGCGTGACATTGACAGGATGCAGAAATGGGCTGAGAGGTGGCAGATGGAGTTCAACCTGGATAAATGCAAAGTGATGCATTTTGGAAGGTCAAACTTGAAAGTTGAGTACAGGATTAAAGACAGGATTCTTGGTAGTGTGGAGGAACAGTGGGATCTTGGTGTGCAGGTACATAGATCCCTTAAAATTGCCACACAAATGGACAGGGTTGTTAAGAAAACATATGGCGTTTTGGCTTTCATTAACAGGGGGATTGAGTTTAAGAGCCGTGAGATCTTGTTGCAGCTCTATACAACTTTGGTTAGACTGCACTTGGAACACTGTGTCCAGTTCTGGTCGCCCTATTATAGGAAAGATGTGGATGCTTTGGAGAGGGGTCAGAGGAGGTTTACCAGGATGCTGCCTGGAATGGAGGGCTTATCTTATTAAGAGAGGTTGACTGAGCTCGGACTTTTATCATTGGAAAAAAGGACGAGAGGGGACTTAATTTGAGGTGTACAAGATAATGAGAGGCATAGATAGAGTTGATAGCCAGAGACTTTTTCCCAGGGCAGAAATTGTTAACATGAGGGGTCATAGTTTTAAGCTGTTTGGCACAAAGTATAGAGGGGATGACAGAGGTGGGTTCTTTACGCAGAGAGTTGAGAGCAAGGAATGCGTTGCCAGCAGCAGTTGTGGAAGTGAGGTCATTGGGGATATTTAAGAGACTGCTGGACATGCATATGGTCACAAAAATTTGAGGGTTCGTACATTAGGTTTAACTTACATGAGCATCAATGGTCGGCACAGCATTGTGGTCTGAAGGGTCTGTTCTGTGCTGTCCTGTTGTATGTTCTATCGCAAACAGTGGTCCTGGCACAGATCCCTGTGGAACACCACTGTTCACAGCTCTCCATTTTGATAAACTCCCTTCCACTACTGCTGTCTGTCTCGTGTTGCTCAGCCAGTTCTCTATCCATCCAGCTAGTACACCGGGGACCCCATGCAACTTCACTTTCTCCATCAGCCTACTGTGGGGAAGCTTATCAAACACCTTACTGAAGTCCATGTTTATGATATGTACAGGTCAAGTTGGCAGGAGGGAGGAATGTTGGGTAGTCTAAAAGACATTAAGGTACAGAAGTCCCCAGGTCTGGATGGGATCTATCCCAGGTTACTGAGGGAAGCGAAAGAGGAAATACCTGGGGCCTTAACAGATATCTTCGCAGCATCCTTGAACATGGGTGAGGTCTTGGAGGACTAGAAAATTGCTAATGTTGTTCCTAGCTTAAGAAAAGTAGGATAATCCAAATAATTATAGACTTGTGAGCCTGACGTCAGTGGTAGGGAAACTGCTGGAAAAGATACTGAGGGATAGGATCTATTTTCAGTTGGAAGAAAATGGGCTTATCAGTGATAGGCAGCATGGTTTTGAGCAGGGCAGGATAGAACTTAAGTATTAATAAACCAAAACCTTCAACTCACTCTAAAAGATGAAAGACTTAACAGGAGTCTCGGTTTGTTAAATACACTGCTTCAGTTGCATGACACGGTCCACCTTTTGCTATAAGTTGTGCGTTTTATGACCCTGCTCCACAGCTATCTGAAGGAGCAGCACTCTGAAAGCTAGTACTTCCAAATAAACCTGTTGGACTATAACTTTGTTCACTATTTGGAATAATTAGTCTCTCTTGTATTTATCCCAAATCCAAATTCTGAGTTAGTGTTTCAATAGACAATAGGTGCAAGAGTAGGCTATTCCGCCCTTCGAGCCAGCACCACCACACATTATGATCATGGCTGATCATCCTCAATCAGTATCCCGTCCCTGCCTTATCCCCATAACCCTTGGTTTCACTATCCTTAAGAGCTCAATCCAACTCTTTCTTGAAAGTATCCAGAGACTTGGCCTCCACTGCCTTCTGGGGCAGAGCATTCCATACACCCACCACTCTCTGGGTGAAGTAGTTTCTCCTTAACTCTGCTCTAAATGGCCGACCCCGTATTTTAAACTGAACATCCCCAGACATCATGAACTCCCTTCCTGCGTTTCCCCATCTCACACTCTAAGGCCAGAAGAGCATAGACCATAAGATATAAAACCAAATTAGGCCATTTGGCCCATTGAGTCTGCTCCAGTATTCGATCAGGGTGATGTGTTACTCAATCCCATTCTCTTAACCTCTCGCAGTAACCCTTGACCCTCTTATTAATCAAGAACCAGTCTCTGTCTTAAGTACAATCAATGATTTGGCCTCCACAGCCTTCTGTGGCAATGGGTTCCACAGGCTCATTGCCACTTGGCTGAAGAAATGCCTGCTCATTTCAGTTCTAAAGGGTCATCCCTTCACTTTAAGGCTGTGCCCTTGGGTCCTCGTCTCTCCTACTACTTCAGCGGTTAGCACTGCTGCCTCATAGCGCCAGGGACCTGGGCTCAATTCAAGCTTTGGGGAACTGTCTGTGTGGAGTTCGCACATGTTCGACATGTCTGTGTGGGTTTCTCTGGGTGCTCGCACAATCCAAAGGTGTGCAGCTTAAGTAGATTGGTCATAGATGTGCAGGTTAGGTGGGTTTGCTATGGAAATGCAGGATTACAGGGACAGAGTAAGGAGGTGGGTCTGAGTTGCATGTGCTTTGGAGGGTTGGTGTGGACTCAATGAGCCGAATGGTCTGCTTCTACACTGTTGGAATTCTACAATTTTATAATATGAGAAATGTCTCCGTGACCACTATATCTAGGCCTTTCTGCCTTCCCCAAGTTTCAATGAGATCCCCACTCACCCTTCTGAGGACACACCCAGACTCCTCAACCCCTCTCCAGATGACAAACTCTCTATCCCTGGGATCATTCTTGTCAACTTCCTCTCGACCCCCTCTAATGCCAGTATATCCTTCCATAGATGTGGGACCTGAAAGTGCTTTCAACATTTTAAATGCAATCTGACCAGATCCTTATACAGCCTCAGTAGTACATCTCTGCTTTCATATTATAGCCCTCTTGAAATGAATGCTAACATTGCATTTGCCTTCCTAGTTGCCAAATGAACCTGAATGTTAACCTTAAGAGAATCCCAAACTGGGACGCCCAAGTTGGTTGACTCTTAACTGCCCTCTAATTAAATATGGGCAATAAATGCTTGCCTAGCCAGCAATACCCTAATCCCGTAAATAAATTTATGAAAAAAAATCACTGTTTCAGATCTCTGAAGTCTTATCCCATTTAGAAAATAGTCATAATCTCCTTGCTAATTCTTTTGCCAAATATTTGGAGTGTTCCCCTCTTTGGGTATTAATCCTCTTGCAATTTCTCCTTATTTATGCTATCAAAATCTCTCTTTTCAACATTCCTTCAATCTCTCCTGAACCATCTGCTCCAGAAATAATTTCAGTTTCTCTCATCTCCAAGTCAATCCTCATATCCTAACCTGAACGATCCACCAGAAAATGTAGAAGTTTTGTGATACAAGACTGCTGCTAAGCTCGAAGCTCTGAGTTGAAGTTTTAGCCCAGGACTTCATTGCCATGATAGGTATATTCATATATCTTTCCAACACACACTAATGCTGGGAGTAACCATAGGAGACATTCCTGGTAAGGCATGGGAGAGAGAAAACTGGGGTCTCTGTTATCACTATCCAGGCTACAAAATGCATGTAGAAATGTATCCAGCCACGGCAACTCAGTGTTACAATAATCAAAGCGTTACAGAAAGGAGTTGAAAATTTGCAGAGATTACAGCAGGAATTAGAACAAGAGAAAGTAATCGTGCTACAAGTCAAAGCTTAAGGCTTTTTTTTGGAATACGTGCACTTGTAAAAAGATAGATAACTTGACAGCACATCAAGTTGTTTTAATTTACTCCTACAACAGAGATATGATTACAATGTTACCAAGACTGGGAATTCAATAATTGGCGAAGAAAAAAAAATTGGCAAAAAGGAAAAGAAGAATGGGTAGCTTTGTTAACTTTGCACAACTGACCCAGAAATAGGCTGTTTTAGATCTAGAATGGATGAACTAGCAGCATTATTAAGAGCTCTCCTGGTTATGGATCCTCTCATGGGTAGCAATCACAACATGGTAGAATTTTAATTTCTGTCTGAGGGAAAGCAACTTGAGTCTCAAACCATTGTCTCCAACTTAAAAATGGGCAATTAAGGATGTATGTCTGAAGTGTACAGAGAAAAAAAGACTAAGAGGAAATTCAATGGATGAACAGACATTTCATAACACTCAGCAAAGATTTCTTCCAGTCAAAAAGGAGGACTTCGTGAGAAGAATGAACCATCCACTTCAACAAAGGTGGTCAAGAAGAGTATCCAAACAAAACTTAAGGTATACAGAATGGTGTAAACTAGTGGTTGCCCAGGGACTTTCCCCAGCCCCCCACCCACCAGACCCCCAACAACTCCCCACCCCCCCCACCCCAGGAACCAGCAGCAGATAACAAAAAGCTCAAAGAGGTGAAAATTGATTGAAGTAAATTAAATATGAAAACAAAGCAGCTAAAGTGGCCTTGGAGGATGCAGTGGGGAACAGGGAAATACAATTTTAAATAATATTTTGCATCCAACTTCATGGCAGAGGATTCTCTTAACATCCCAAAAATAACAGATAAACAAGGCGTGAATTGGACCAATCTTAGACCAATCTCTGTCACAAGGGATAAAAAGTACTTCTCAAGCTAATGGGACTGAAGGCAGATACTTTGTAATGGCCTCTACTCAATTGCTTTCAAGTAACTGCACAGAATGTGGGAGGTATTGGTTGAAATATTCCAGAACTGACTGGATTCTGAGAAGGTTCCAGCAATTCGGAAAACTGCTTCTGTGGTCTGTGTATTCAAGAAGGGAGAGAAACAGAAATCTGTAGGCCAATTCAGGGTTATATTGGTCAGTGGGTAAATGTTAAGAGTCCATTATTGAGGAGGAAATAGCAAAGCATTTGAAAGACCTAAACACAACCAATGGGAGTCAATATGATTTCATGTCGGGAAATCACGTTTGACAAATTTACCATGGTTCTTCAAGGATAAAACAAGCAAAAATGATGCAAAGGAATTGATAGATATAGTATTTTTGGATGTCCAGAAAACATTCAATAAGGTGCCAGATAGAAATGCTAACACAGAAGCTCATACAGTTGAGAATAATGTATTAGCACATACTGAAGATGGGTTAAGACACAGAAAATAGAATCAACCTTAGCTATCCTTGAGAAGGTGTTACTGAGCTAGCTTCTTGAATCATTGCTGTCTATCCACTATAGATAGACCCACAATGTCATTAGGGAGGAAGTTACAACATTTTGATCCAACAACAGCGAAAGAACAGCGATACATTTCCAAGTCAGAATGGTGAGTGGCTTGGAAGGGAACTTGTCGATGGTGGTGTTACAATCTATCTGCTGCCTTTGTCCTTCAAGATGCAAGTGGTCATGAGTTTGGAAGGTGCTGTATAATGATTTTTGCCAAATCATTGCAGTGCGTTTTCTGGACTGCTGACTGAACATTTGTGGACTTTGCCGATCAAGTGGGCTGCTTGTCCTGGATACATGAGTGATGCTGTTTCTTGAAAGGTGAAGCTTCTGGAGTTGGAACAGCAAGTGGGAAGTATTATATCACACTCTTGACTTGTGCGTCCAGTATGGCAGACAGGCTTTGGAGAATCAGTTGGTGAGAATGAGGAAGCAGAGTGCAATGTATCTAAATTTGCTGACAATACAGCAACAGGTGGTCAGGCATGTTGCAATCAGGATACAAGGTTGGCGAGGCCCAATATGAAGTACTGTGCACAGATTTAGCGCCCATATTCTAGAAAGGGTAAAGTGGCAGTGAAGGCCATTCAAGAGATTCAGTATGCTGATTCCTGGGTGAGGGGGGAAAAGAATTTTAAAAAGGGACAACTTTTTCATGCAGAGAATAGTGCGTTTATGGCATGAGCTGCTAGTGGAGGAGACTGGTACGATTAGAACATTTAAAAGGCATCTGGATGGGTATATGAATTGGAAGGGTTGAGAGTGCTGGAAAGTGGGACTAGATTAATTTAGGATATCTGGTCAGCATGGATGATTTGGTCTGAAGGGTCTGTGCGCTGCAAACTCTATGAAGGAGTGAGCTTTCCAAAGAACAGCTAAACAGGTTAGTCCTTTATTCATTAGCTTGTAGAAGAATAAAAGGAATATTACTGAAACATCCAAGATTCTGAGGAGACTCATAAGGGTAGATATTGAGAAAATGCTTCAAGTAGTGAGGGAAATTTGAGCTGGGGACATGATGACAGAATAAAGGTCACTTGTTTGAAAATGAGATGCAAAGGAATTTCTTCTCCCAGGGGACAGTGAATGTTTGGAATTCTCTCCCTGAGAGGTGTGGAGGCTTGTTATTGATAGCATTTAAAAATGAGGTGGATAGACTTTCGATATGTCAGAGAATTAAGGGCTTTGAGGAGTTGGCATTTAAGGGGAGTTGAGGCCTGGAGAAGATCAGCCACAAAGTTATTGAATTTGGCTTGAGGGGGCAAATGGACTACTCCTGCTTCTGATGTTCTTATATTTTCTAAGTCTGCTAACTCTGATTCCCAGAAAACTGTAACAAACCACTGTCATTACAATTTGCTGTCTCAACTAAGCATCATGCCTTAAGAGGCATCTTGATGGATAAATGAATAGGCAGGGAATAAAGGATTACGACTGCAGAGGCGAAAGGTTTTTAAGTTTAGAAAGGCAGCATGTTTTGGTGAGTTGAAGGGCCTGTTCCAGTTTCAATCAAACAATTCAATATCCTCCCATTCTTATTAACCACTCAAAAAAATTCAACATATCATTCTTGCATTGATGTGGGAGCAAAATCCTGTACTTCCCCAAGTAAGTGTGTTAAGAGAACCTGTGTACAAGTGAATGAGGATGGCAGCCTCCTCGCATCATTTCAAAACACCACTAATGACAGACAGCAAATTCTTGCTTTATCTGTGATACCCAAAAGTAAATATTAAAAAAAACCTATTCGCCAAACCCCAACAAACTGCCTCAATATTCATCACTGAACTTCTTGCATCGTCCAACCCAAACACCCCATTCTATTCATGATATTCCCCAACCTAAACTAAGCGCTGCTTATGACAGAAAGGATTTCTTACATATAAGTAACAAGTAACTGTCTCCTAAGCCAAAATTTGGTGCTTTTGTTATTAAAGATTTGAAAGTGTCAACTTTGATGCCTACATTCATGCTGGATATTAATGCATTCTGAAATAATATGGAGTTAATGAACGTTATGCTGTCACACACAACGGTGTACTGTACACTCACCTTCCGGGTCAGTGGTTGAACGCTGTTGGGTCTGATGAGCCTCCGCTTTTTACAGGTCAACAGTGGACGAACTCGAGCTGCAATGCAGGTGCTATCAGGAGGTACAGGCAGCATATTCAATCTCTGCTTTTTATTCAGTAGCTCTTCAGCATCCGAACTGTCGGTGGAACTGTTGTCTGGGAGTAAACTGTGAACACTTAGGAAGAACAGAATATGCATTAGCAAAAGGCAGAGCTTGCTTCAACTGATAAATTTGCATAAAATCACTTTAAAAAAACCTTCCATGCCACGTACAAACAGAAACCCAAGCAGAAATAACCTTTTCACAAATGCAAGACTGAGACAACTGTCTTAGCAACACATGGTGATTAAGAGCTTAACTGATGTCCTTCACATACTGTTGTCAGATATGGACAAGGGTTTCTTTAGAAAAAGCTTTCAAACATTAGCCAACAAATCCTTCCTTGAAGAAGCCACAGTGGACAACAGATCTAAACTGGTTTAAAATCCCAGATCATTCAAACAGTCTGTTTAAATCACATTAATTACCTTAACAATATTTAAAATCTGGCATTTTCTCAAACAAAAGGAACTGTAATTATCAATTTTTACTTCAGTGCGACCTGTCAGAGAATCATTTCAGTAAAAATTAGAGGTAATGATGCGCAAAATAAAAATTGTAAACAATGGATACAGAATACAGTACTATGCTTTTTGTGACTTAATTGGAATGAAAGAAGCACTCGGGAAAAGATGACATCACCACCTACAGAGCATGACAATCCAAAATCTTAATTCTGGTTTTCGTCAATGGATTGATAAATATGTTACGCAGAAACAAATAAATAATTCTGAGACTTGTCAGTACACTTGGGATGGATACGTTAAATAGTGCATCATAATAAATTCCATTATGGAATGGAGTGAAATCGCATCTGTAATTCCGTGCACTATCACTGCGCCCGTGGTAATGTACATAAATTTGCTGGACTCTGGGATGGTTCCAGCAGATTGGAAAACAGCAAATGTGATGCCACTGTTTAAAAAAGGAGATAGACAAAAGGTGGGTAACAATAGGTCAGTTAGCGTAACTTCTGCAATGAAGAAAATGCTTGAATCGATCAAGGAAGAAACAGCAAGGCATCTGGATAGAAACTGTCTTATTGGGCAGACACGGCATGGATTCATGAAAGTGACTGGAATTCTTTGAGGACATTACCAGTGCAGTGGACAACCGTGAACTGGTGGATGTAATATATTTGGATTTCCAGAAGGTATTTGACAAGGTGCCACACAAAAAGGCTGCTGCATAAGATAAAGAGTGCATGGCTTTATGCATAATGTATTAGCATAGATAGAGGATTAGTTAATGAACAGAAAGCAAAGAGTGGGTACAAATGGGTGCTTTTCTGGTTGGCGGTCAGCAGCTAGTGGTGTGCCTCAGGGCTCAGTGTAGAAAATGCAATCTTTTATAATTAACATACATGATTTGGAGTTGGGGGCCATATATAGTGTGTCAAAGTTCGCAACTGGCAATAAAATGAGTGATAAGAGGCAAGTGTGCAGAGGACACTGAAAACTTATCTATATCCCCCTGCAGACTAAGTCAGTGGACAAGGTCTGGCAGATGGAGTATAATGTTGGAAAATGTGAGGTCATCCATTTTGGTAGGAGTAACAGCAAAACGGACTCAGTTAAATATTCAAAAATTGCAGCATGCTGCTGTGCGGAGGGACCTGGGTATGGCACGGTGGCACAGTGGTTAGCACTGCTGCCTCACAGCACCAGAGACCCGGGTTCAATTCCCGCCTTAGGCGACTGACTGTGGAGTTTGCACGTTCTCCCCGTGTCTGCGTGGGTTTCCTCCGGGTGCTCCGGTTTCCTCCCACAGTCACAAAGATGTGCCGTTCAGGTGAATTGGCCATGCTAAATTGTCTGTAGTGTTAGGTAAGGGGTAAATGTAGGGGTATGGGTGGGTCACGCTTCGGCGGGTTGGTGTGGACTTGTTGGGCCGAAGTTTCCACACTGCAATGTAATCTAATCTAACCTTGTACAGGTGTAGCAGATAATTAAGGTGGCAAATAGAATATTGTCCTTCACTGCTAGACGAATAGACTTTAAAAACAGGGAGGTTATGTTGCAGTTGTATAAGATGCTGGTGAGGCCACACAGAGTGCTGTGTACAGTTTTGGTCTCCTTACTTGAGAAACGATGTACTGGCACTGGAGGGGATGCAGAGGAGGTTTACTAGGTTGATTCCGGAGTTGAGAGGGTTGGCTGACAAGGAGAGATTGAGGAGACTGGGACTGTGCTCACTGGAATTTAGAAGAATGAGGGGGAATCTGATAGAAACATAAAATTATGAAGGGAATAGATAAGATAGAAGCAGGGAGGTTGTTTCCACTGGCAGGTGAAACTAGAACTAGTGGGCATAACCTCAAAATTTAGGGGGAAGCAGGTTCAGGATTGAGTTGAGGAGAGACCTCTTCACCCAAGGGATTGTAAATCTGTGCAATTCCTTGTCCAGTGAAGCAACTGAGATGACATCAATGAAGATTTTTAAGGTGAAGATATTTGAACAGTAAAGGAATTAAAGGTTATGATGAGCAGGCTGTTAAGTACAGCTGAGTTCACAAAAAAGATCAACCATGATCTTGTGAATAGTGGAGCAGACAGGATGGACCAGATGGCCTACTCCTACTCCTCTTATGCTGAACTCCAAGAACCATGGCTAGTAAATTCACTTTAGTGTTAACATGAGTGGACAAATAAAAATATACAATACACTGGGACTTGTGCCAATATGAGTTGCACGTTCAGCCAGCTTAGCAAGATGGGCTACAACATCCAGAATGTAATGCATGCAGAGGTCAACAGATGCAATGCACCCCTTCTGACCTCTCTGTAGGGGACCCTGTAGTCACGAAGCAGGTGAGCCACCTGTGGGTTACATTAAAGCAGTAATTCCAGGTGAAACTCCCATTTATTACTGATTGAAGTACATGGCTCATTACCCTTTGACAAAAAGGTGATAATAGCATAATTAGAAAAATAGTGTTCACTCACTCAATTCCCTAGCTAAATCGTCTGAGCTGCCAATTTTCTTTTTCCCCCAATTCATTCAGCAGATATTGGCTTTGTTGGTTGGACTAGCATTAATTACCGACCACTGATTAAACTTCAGAAAATGGTGGCAAGCTGTCTCAAGAATCTACCTGGCCAATCATTGCATCATTCACAAATTTACTTATCACCCCTCCCACATTCTCATCTATTTTATGATTACCATAAACAATAAGTGAATCCTGCACTGACCTCTGCAGGACATCACCGCATACCGAGCTTGAGTCTCAGTCTCCTACCTCCAGTCTCTATCTTCTATCACGGAGCCAATTTTGGATCCATCTTACCAAGTTACCCTGCATACCATGTGCTTTTCCCACGTGACATTGTCAAAGACATTGTTAAAAATCCATGTAAACCACATTAACAGTCCTACAGTTACTTCATCTTTGATTATTGATGTGATACTCGCCTTAATCAAAAATGCAACTCCCCTCTCCTCTTTCCAACACCTCCATCCCACCTGAAACACCTGCACCCTGGCATATTAAGCTGCCAGTCCTGTACCTCTTGATGAAAATTCCTGAAGAAAGGCTTATGACCGAAATGTTGTGCTGTGCTTTTCCAGTGCCACACTTATTGACTCTGTCCCCCAGTTATCCACATTTCTATGATAGTTATAATGTCCCAGTTCCACTTACCAATCCATATGCTGAGTTCATCGGCCTTATCTGTCAGCCCACTTGCATTGAAATAGATGCAGTTTAATCCAATAGATATTATTTTACTCCCTGTCATGTTCCAGCCTGACATGTCTCTTCATTTTATTATTTCTGATTACTGTATCTCCTTCCATCCTCGCAATTGCCTCCCTGCTGTTGAGGATCCGACATGCCCCAACTAATCTAGTTTAAACCCTTCCTTCTAGCACTAGCAAAGCTGGCTGCCAAGATATTGGCTCCCCTCCAGTTCAAGTGCAACCTGCCCTTCTTGAACAGGTCACCTCTACTCCAGAAAAGATCCCAATGATCTAAAAATCTGAACCCTCGTCCCCTGCACCAATTCTTTAGCCAAGCATTCATCTGTTACATCCTCCTATTCCTACCCTTACAAACACCTGGCTCTGGAAGTAATTCGGAGATTACTAGCAGCGAGGTTCCTGGTTTTTTAAACTTTTTTTCCTAATTCTCTTCAATCACTCTGCAGGACCTCATTCCTATAACTACCCATGTCATTTGTGCCAACGTGCCAAATTTGTGGCCACAGAATTCATGCCAGTACTTTGCCCCTGGCACCATGGGCTCACTTTACTTCATAGCTTCTCAGCAGTACCGTGTCAAAAGCCTTCAAGAAATCCAAATAGGTCACGTACATTGGCTCTCCTTTGCCTAACGTAGTCATTAGGTAAAAACAATGACTGCAGATGCTGGAAACCAGAAGTCTAGATTAGAGTGGTGCTGGAAAAGCACAATTCAGGCAGCATCCGAGGAGCAGTAAAATCGACGTTTCAGGCAAAAGCCCTTCATCACTACTCTAATCTAACGTATTTATTGCATCCTTCAAGAACACTAATAAATGTCAGGCATGACCTCTCCTTGAAGAAGTGGTGCTGACTCAGATCTATTCTACAATGTACTTCCAAATACACTGCAATCTCATCCTTAATAATGGACTCGAAAACTTGCCGAGAGAGATCAGATTAACCAGACTATAATTTCCAATCTTCCCTTTTAAACAGGGGAGTTACATTCGCTATTTGAGTCCTCGGGGACCCTCCCTGATTCCAGTGATTCCTGAAAGATCACCTCCACAATCTCCTTCAGAATGTGGAATGCAGTCTATTCCATTTCTCCAGAGTAAGACAGATACAAAGTAGAACATAAAACAGTACAGACCCTTCAGTCCACGATTTTGTGCCGAGCATTTATCTTCGTCTTAGATCAACCTAATGCCTCAATTTTCTGCTATCCATGTGCTTGCCCAGCAGTCACACTCTGACTATTAGCACAGCTGACAGTGCATTCCACGCACCCAATACTCTCTCAGAAAGAACTTACCTCTGACATCTCCTCTATATACTCCTCCAATCACCTTAAAATTATGGCCTCTGGTGACAGTCATTTCTGCGCCTGGGGAAAAGTCTCTGGCTATCTACTCCATCTCTGCCTGTCATCACCTTGTACACCTCTATCAAGTCACCTCTTTTCCTTCTTCTCTCCTGAGTAAAAGGCCCTAGCTCACTCAACCTCTCTTCATAAGACATGCCTTCCAATCCAGGCAGCATCCTGGTAAATCTCCTCTGCACCCTCTCAAAAGCATCTACACCCTTCCTATAATGAGGCAACCAGAACTGGAGACAGTATTCCAAGTGTTTTCTAACCAGGGTTTTATAGAGCTGCAGCAAAACCTCACAGCTCTTAAACTCAATCCCCTGTTAATGAAAGCCAAAACACCAAACAGCTTCTTAACAACCCTTGTGTGGCAAGTTTGAGGGATCTATGGACATGGACCCCAAGATCCTGCTGTTCCTGCACACTGCCGAGAATCCTGTTTTTAACCCTGTATTCAGCATTCAAATTCAACCTTCCAAAATGAATCACTTTGCATTTATTCAGGTTGAAGTCCAGTTTCCACCTCTCAGCCCAGCTCTGCATCCTGTCAATGTCTTGCTGTAGCCTGCAATAGCCCTCAACACTACTACAACACCACCAACCTTTGTGTCATTGGCAAACTTACGAGCTACCCATCCATTTCTTTATCCAAGTCATTTATAAAAACTGCAAAGAAGAGGCCAAAAAAACAGATCCCTCCAGGTGGAATACCACTACCACTCATTATCTTCTTTCGGTCAGCTAATTCTGTATCCAGACAGCCAAATTTCCCTGTATCCCATACCTTCGAACTTTCTGAATGAATCTACCGTGGGGAATCTTATCAAATACCTTACTGAAACACATATACACCACATTCACAGCTCGACCTTAATCAACCTGTCTCATCACATCCTCAAAAGAACTCAAGACGGCTTATGAGGCATGACTTGGCCCTCAAAAAGCCATGCTGACTGTCTTTAATCAAACTATGTTTATCCAAATAGTCATAAATCCATCTCTCAGAATCCTTTCCAATACCTTGCTTACCACAGATTGAAGACTGACTGGTCTGTAATTCACAGGGATCTCCTATTCCCCTTCTTGAACACAGGAACAATATCTGCCTCCCTCCAACCAACCGGTATGACTTCTGTGGAGAGCGAGTATGCAAAGATCATTGCCAGAGGCATAGCAGTCTCATTCTTCACTTCCCACAGAAACCTTGGATGTATCTGGTCCAGCCATGGGGACTTGTCTATCTTGATGCTTCCCAGAATTTCCAATACTTAATATCAACCTGTTCAACCCTATTAATCTGGTTCACAGCAGTATCAGTATCAACAAGGTGCCTCTCTCTAGTGAATACTGAAGCAAAAAACTCATTTAGGGTCTCCCCTACCTCTTAAGGCTCCAGGCACAAGTTCCCTCCACTATCCCTGATTAATCCTACCCTCTAAGATCACAGTCTTATTCTTCACCTAAATGTAGAACGCTTTTGGGTTTTGCTTAATGCTTCCCACCAAGGCTTTTTTGTGCCCCCCTCCTCACTCTGCTCAGTCCATTTTTGAGTTACTTCCGAGCTACCTTTTTAAACATTTTTTTATGACTGCTGGCTTCTTGCTCAGATTGGTCCCCTTCTCTGATGGGCCCTACTCTTATGCTGGTTATTCTATTCTCCTTGATATTTGTAGGATATCTTGGGATTCTCCATAATCCTGTCCCCCTCCTGGTTCTCCAAATTGGTGTCCTGAGATTCTCCCCTGTACTTCCTATACTCCTGCAGGGGGTCTCTTGCTTTGCTCCTTCGTACCTGTTATACATCTCATTTTATCCAATCGTACATATTCCTTATGCGCCCAATGCTCTCTCTATACCGTAATAATTAGATTAGATTACATACAGTGTGGAAACAGGCCCTTCGGCCCAACAAGTCCACACCGCCCCGCCAAAGCGCAGCCCACCCATACCCCTACATCTACCCCTTACCTAACACTACGGACAATTTAGTGTGGCCAATTCACCTGCCCTGCACATCTGTGGACTGTGGGAGGAAACCGGAGCACCCGGAGGAAACCCACACAGACAAGGTGCAAACTCCACACAGTCAGTCGCCTGAGGCGGGAATTGAACCCGGGTCTCTGGCGGTCTGAGGCAGCGGTGCTAACCACTGTGCCACCGACTAAACAAGCTCTCTGGGCTTGTTTCTTCTACGTTTCATCCTGAAGGCCATGTGATGGGATTGTACACCCCTTACGTACCATTTTGAACACCTCCCACTGTTCTGCTGTAGATTTACTCTCAAAAAGCTGTTCCCAGTCTTCTTCAAGATCCATTAATTTTACCCCAATTCACACCTTTCTCACCAGATTTTTATTGCTGCTTCAGGATTGACAAGCCTTCTCATCCGACAATCAAGTTTTGAATAAATAATGCATTCACTTCTATCCTAACCATTCCTTTACAGCCATGCATCACACCACTTTTTTTGTTTAATGAGACAAGTTCAAAATCTGCATCCTTTGTAGTGCAATGACATCCTGGAACCCAACATTGAACAATATCTTACCTGTTGACCACTCCATTGACAGGCTTAAGATTACTGCAGGCTTTTGTTGGTACAGATTCAGTTGGTGTCGAACAAGATGTCACATTTTCTAAAGGGTCAATAGGAGGAATAACCTGGGAGTCAAAACACAAAAGAAGTTGTAGAGCAGAGACATAACTGTGCCCTTGACAATTCTGCAAGTTCATTCGGTTAAGCTATGAAACAAATGATCACCTTCTGCACAAATAATTTTTTTTCTTACAAAGATTTTTTTTGCAGCTTCACAACATTCTACGCAACACACCATCCAGGATTCTCGTTTGCAGCCACAGAATTCATACCCCTAGAACTGTGGGTTCATTTTATTTAGCAGCCTCTCGGCAACATCTTGTCAAAAGCCTGCTAGAAATCGAAACAGGTCACATTCACTGACTCTCCTTTGCCTAACTTGCTCATGACATCCTTAAAGGATTCTAACAGATGTCAGACATGACCTCCCCTTGATGAAGCAGTGCTTACTCAGTTCTATTTTACAAGGTACTTCCAAATACTCTGCAATCTCATCCTTAATAATGGTCTTGGAAAGGTTTACTGTATGGCCTAGCCATGTATTGATGGGCCTCAGTATTCTGGCGACATATTACTGCATTTTCTTAGATTTTAAAAGAAATGCTCAATACATTACCTAGATATTACAATATATGAGGAGAAAGTGAGGACTGCAGATGCTGAAGATCAGAGCTGAAAATGTGTTGCTGGAAAAGCGCAGGTCAGGCAGCATCCAAGGAACAGGAGAATCGACGTTTCGGGCATCAGCCCTTGGATCCTGCGCTTTTCCAACAACACATTTTCAGCTATTACAATATATGTCCAGACTTTACAAAACAACTTGAACAACTACTAACAGAGATCATGAAAAGAAACTTGCCAGGGATATCAAATCACTAAGGATTTTTTTTGTTGCATGAAGGGAAAGCTGATCAGGAGAAATGTTGGCCCACTAAGGACTGAAAGTGGGGATACTGTCAATGACTGTGGGGAAATGGCACACATGTTGAATAATTACTTTGCTTCAGAATCTACAGTAGAAAAAAAAAGATAGCTTGCCTGAAATCCTGAGGAAATTAAAAGTAGATCAGGAATGGCGATTGAATAAAATCAACTTAAGTAAAGCACTGGAAATGAGGAAATTAATGGTATTAAATGAGCAATAAATCGTGGGAACTGACAACTTCCACCCAAAGATGTTAAAAGATTGAGGGGATCACGTTTAGATAGCCGAACTATAATCGTTCAGAATGCCCTATATCCAGGAGTCATCCCTCTAGATTGGAAAATGACAAAAAGTTATCCTGCTTGTTTAAGAGGAGCAAAAGGAATATCAGGTAATTACGAACTTTTTGCCAAAATCTGTGGTGAATAAATCGTTGCGGTCTGTAATTAAGGATGGGGTAACTGAACACATTGAAAAGTTTCAGTTAATCAGGATGGTCAGCATGGTACATCATATCAGACAAACCTTACTGAAATTTCTGAAAAGGTGGCTATGGTTGTGAACATGGGGAATTATTTGAGTATTTTTTTTTATGGACTTCCAGAAGGCATTTGATAAAGTCCCACATAAGAGCCTGTTAACTAAGGTAGAAGCCTACGGAACTGAGGGCAAATTATTGACATGGCTATTAAATTGGTTGAATGGCAGGTGACAGAAAGTACAGATAGTGGATAGGTACTCAAGTTAGCAAAATGTGACCTGAGGTGTCCGCAAGAATGTGGGCCTCAATTATGCACAATATTTATGAAAGACTTTGATAATGGCATAGAAAGTCATACATTCAAATTGGATTTCAACTCAAAAGGCAGTCAGCGTGGATGATGGCATTGAATTACAAAGGGATTTTGATATCTTAAAATGAACGAACAAAATTGTGGCAGTTGGATTCAATGTAAGGCAGTGTGAAGTTGTCTATTTTGGATTGACAAAGGATAACTCAGGGCACTTTCTCGACAGTATTAAGTTAAATACAGTGTTTGCCCAGAGACTGGGAATTTGGGCGCACAGATCAATGGATTACAGAGATTAAATCTACAAATTTTATAGACAACATAGATTAAAAATAGTTGAACAAAATAATCAATAAATGAATGGAGTGCTGGTCTTTATAATTACAGGAATAAAGTATAAGGATGCCGAAGTTATGCTGCAGTTGTATAAAACCCTGGTTAGACGCACTGAGAGCAAATCTGGGTACCATGACTTAGGAAGGATACACTGGCCTTGGAGAGTGTGCAGCATAGATTTACAACAGTGATACCTGAACTTCAGGGGTTAAATTATGGGGAAAGACTATACAAATCCAGGCTTGTTTTCTCTTGAAATTAGAAGGTTAAAGGGTGATCGATTGAAGTCTTCAAGATATTAACAAAAAGGACGGTGTAGCTAACGATAAACTATTTCCATTGGTTGGGATTCTAAACTCAGGCACATAGTCTGATGTTTAGGGCCAGACCATTCAGGAGAGATGTTAGGAAGCACTTCACTGCATAAAAGGGTGGTAGTTGTCTGGAGCTCTCTTCTACAAATGACAATGGATGCTGGATCAATTGCTACTTTTAAATCGGAGATAAATATTTGTGAATCAAACATATTAAGGGATATGGGCCAAAGGCAGGTAGATGGTGTTAGGCCACAGATCAGCCATGATCCCAGCGAATGATGGAAAAGGCTGAATGGCCTACTTCTGATCCTATGAGCATAAAAGAAGTATGTTTAGCAGGGTTTCCCATCTCAAGTCACAAACAAGAAGAAAAAATGTGCAGGAAGTGAATGAGTAGTATTTTGGTTTCAGAATTTCAGCTAATCACTACATGTGTGTCACAACTAACATTTAAGTTAAATATTTAGGTATTATAACGTGCTGGGTATGACATTCATGCAGACAATGGTCAAAGCAACAGCAGTTTGCTGCAAACATCAAACCTAATAATAAATTCCAAGATTTTGTGCAGGTCCACGTATGCTCTTTAAGATACAAGGTCTGATACTTCTACAATATCATTTACAGGCAAATATTTTGCCTTTCCACAGAGGAAAAAAAAGTTTTTGCTTTACATTTGATTTTTAAACAGGTGAATCATTTAGATCATCTGCTATGGTGCTTCAATTTAAAGCATCATGAGATTATCGAAAAAGATTTTGTGTAAGGAACATATAAGGAATAAAAATGTTCAAGTTGGAGGTGGGCAAGATGAGGAGCAGTCCACAATGCATATCCAGTTCACATTCTAACAGTCTCTGGCTCACCGTTCAGACCACCATTGTCAATGCCAGCAAAGACTCGGCTGGTCGCTCAACCAGAAAATACCAATACTGGTATGATGAGAGTGGTTATGAGATCTGGGAACTCGAAGTAGATGTCATATTTGACTGTAAAAAACCACTGCCCTCGGAAGAGAACTGACAGGCCTACAGGCAACTGAAAGGCAGAAACAAACCCGTGACATAAAGAACGGGTGGTGGCCACTGAAAGAACTGGAGACCCAACAAATGGCTGACAACCATGACATGCGTGTTTTCATCTGTACTGCCAAGACCACTTATGGACCAAAGCCCCACACCACTGCTGGCCAAGGACATAGTGACTTTTTTTAAAGACAAACCAGCCATCAAAAATCACTAGGGGAGCATTTCAGAGAGCTCCTCAACCACAGAGTGTTACTGAACTCATCCCGCAGCATACCATATGCCTTGCGAAGTTCAACACTCGATCCTTGCACGAAGTAGAGAAGGCTGTCTGCCAGCTTAAGAACAACAAGGCTGCCGCAGCAGATGGTATCCCTACTGCGGCGTTGAAGTGCAGAGGCAAAGAGCTCTGATTAGTGGGCGGCACGGTGGCACCGTGGTTAGCACTGCTGCCTCGCAGCGCCGGAGACCCGGGTTCAATTCCCGCCTCAGGCGACTGACTGTGTGGAGTTTGTACGTTCTCCCAGTGTCTGCATGGGTTTCCTCCGGGTGCTCCGGTTTCCTCCCACAGTCCAAAGATGTGCAGGTCAGGTGAATTGGCCATGCTAAATTGCCCGTATTGTTAGGTAAGGGGTAGATGTAGATGTAGGGGTATGGGTGGGTTACACTTCGGCGGGGCGGCGTGGACTTGTTGGGCCGAAGGGCCTGTTTCCACACTGTAAGTAATCTGAAGTAATCTAATCTAAAAAGCTCCTGCTGCAGCTAAATGCCATGTCGGTCTTATCTGGAAGGAGGACAGCATCCCAGGAGAGCTGAGAGAGACTGGTCAGCAAAGTTAGATCTCATGGAATACAGGGAAACCTAGCCATTTAGATACAGAACTGAAGACAAAGGGTGGTGGAGGAGGCTTGCTTTTCAGACTGTGACCAGTGGTATGCCACAAGGATCAATGTTGGATCCACTGCTTTTCGTCAATCATATAAATGATTTGAATATGAACTTAGCAAGTATAGTCAGTAAGTTTTCAGATGACACCAAATTTGGAGGTGTAATGGACAGCGAAAGTTACCTCAGAGTACAACAGTATCTTGAGCAGATGGGCCAATGGGCCAAGGAGTGGCAGATGGAGTTTAATTTGGATCAATGTGAGGTGCTGCATTTTGGAAAGGCAAATCAGGGCAGGACTTGCACACTTAATGGTAAGGTCGTAGGGAGTGTTGCTCAACAAAGAGAGAGGAGAAAGTGAGGACTGCAGATGCTGGAGATCAGACCTGAAAATGTGTTGCTGGAAAAGCGCAGCAGGTCAGGCAGCATCCAAGGAGCAGGAGAATCGACGTTTTGGGCATCAGCCCTTCTTCAGGAATGAAGAAGGACTGATGCCCAAAACGTCGATTCTCCTGCTCCTTGGATGCTGCCTGACCGGCTGAACTTTTCCAGCAACACATTTTCAGCTCAACAAAGAGAGACCCTAGAATGTAGGCTCATAGTTCCTTGAAAGTGGAGTCGCAGGTGGATTGGATAGCGAAGGTGGTGTTTGGTATGCTTTCCTTTATTGAGCAGAGCTTTAAGTATAGGAGTTGGGAGGTTATGTTGCAGAGGTACAGGACATGGGTTAGGGCACTTTGGGAATATTGTGAGCAATTCTGGTCTCCTTCCTATCAGAAAGATTTTGTGAATCTTGAAAGGGTTTGGAAAAGATACACAAGGACATTGCCAGGGTTGGAGGATTTGAGCAATCGGGAGAGGCTAAATAGGTTGGAGCTATTTTCCCTGGAGTGTTGGAGGCTGAGGGGTGACCTTGTAGAGGTTTAGAAAACCATGAGGGGCATGGATAGGGTAAATAAACAAGGTATTTTCCCAGGGTGAGGGAGTCCAAAACTTGAAGGCACAGTGGCTAGCACTGCTGCCTCACAGCGCCAGAGACCCGGGTTCAATTCCTGCCTCAGGCGACTGACTGTGGAGTTTGCACATTCTCCCCGTGTCTGCGTGGGTTTCCTCCGGGTGCTCCAGTTTCCTCCCACAGTCCAAAGTTGTGCAGGTCAGGTGAATTGGCCATGGTAAATTATCCGTAGTGTTAGGTAAGGGGTAGATATAGGGGCATGGGTGGGCTGCACTTCGGCAGGGCGGTGTGGACTTGTTGGGCCAAAGGGCCTGTTTCCACACTGTAAGTAATCTAATCTAATCTAATCATAGGTTTAAGAGGGGAAAATTTTTAAATGGACCGAAGGGGAAACTTTCTCACACACAGGGTGGTGCACGTATGAATGAGCTGCCAGAGGAAGTGGTGCAACTACAACATTTGAAAGGCATCTGGATGGGTACATGATTAGGAAGGGTTTAGAGGGATATGGACCAATTGCTGGCAAATGGGGCTAGATTAATTTAGGATACCTGGTTTGCATGGACTCAAGGATCTGTTTCTGTGCTGTACATCTCAATGACTCTACGCCACAGCTTGTGAAAATTTTCAGAAAAGAGAACAAGTCCTACTGTGGTAACTACGAGGGATTCTCCCTTCTGTCAACCATTGGAAAAGTCATTGCCAAGATTTTCCTCAACCGTCTCCTCCCAGAGTTGCAGTGTGGCGTTTGGCCCCAGAAGAGTGGAATGGACATGATTTTCACTGCACGACAGCTGCAGGAGAAAGGAAGAGAAAAGAATCTACCCCTGTACATGGCCTTCTTCGACCTTATAAAGACCTCTGACAGAATCAACCTGAACGCATTGTGGACCACCTATCTTTGCTTTGGTTGCAGCGTGAAGATGGACATCGCCCTGCGCCAGCTCCATGACAACATGGAAGTTGTGGTAATGACAAATGGCTCCTTATTTGGACCAGCATTAAGCAGGGGTGAATCACTGCCCAACACGGTTCTCTATCTATCTTGCTGCAATGCTTGACCTTTCCAGTGACAAACTCCCCATTGGAGTGGAGCTAACTTACAGAATCTGTGGGAAATTATTCAACCTCTGCCCCTCAAACTAAAACCAGTTAACCTAACTAGTGTCACTGAGGTGCAGTATGCAAATGATGCTTGTGTATGTGCAATTTCTGAGGACGTACTTCAGATCATCGTCCGCACCTTTATGGAGCCATATGAGATCATCAGTCTCATCCTAAGCATCTACAAGACGATGGTCCTTCATCAACCTGGTGTGGCATTGTGAAGCAAACCCACCGATCATCAAGGTCCACGCAGAGGCCTTAGAGAGAATTGACCACTTCCAATACCTGGAAGTGTCCTGTCAGCCAAAGCAGCTATTGAAGAGGAGATCCAGCACTGCCTCCAGTGTGCTATTGCAGCCTTCAGCCACCTGAGGAAAAGGGTGTTTGTGGATAATAACGTTAGATCTGACACCCAAGATCATGGTTTACAGAGCTGTGGTGATTCATGCCCTCCGAAATGGATGGTCTATAGCAGACACCTCAAGGCGGTGGAGCAGTACTACCAATGCTTCCTGCGCAACATTCTGCAAATTCACTGGGAAGAAAGACACACCAACACCAGCGTCCTCGATCAGGCCAACGTCCTCAGCATTGAGGCACTGACCACCCTTGAATAGCTACAATGGGCTGGACACGTCGTCTGCACGACTGACACGAAACTCCATAGCTCCAGAACAGCAGGCGAGCTCCAGATAGACAGTGGAAGTGCTTCAGAGATACCAGCAAAGTGTGACATTACCACAGACACGTAAGAATCACTGGCCCAAGACTGCCCAAACTGGAGGAGAAGCATCTGGGAAGCCATCGAACACGTTGAGACTTGCTGCTGGGAAACAGCGAAAGGGCATGCTGCCACACCAATACCCCTCCGCTCCCGTGACCATCACCTGCTCCAATCGTAACAGAGCCTGTGGCAATTGATATCAGTCTGTCCAGCCACCTATGGACTCACCCCAAGAGTGGAAGCGAGTCATCCATGAAATGTTTTAAATAAACATCCAAACAGTATCGCAAAAGTGGAAAAATACAAACTTCAGCATGCCCATTTTGCACCACAATCTCTTTTGGAAGCAATTATTGCCATATCATTCTTAAATTTTTTACCAATCCCATTTTACAATAGCTATTGTAATGGATGTTGACAGATTAAACAACAAATACTCCAGATATCTCAACATTACCCCCAAAAGAGAATTGGCCTTATGAGAAAATTCAAAAATAGGACTAATGAATCATACCTGTTTACCCACAATTTTTGGCAGTGAAGAATGACTGCAGACTGACATCTCAAGCTTGACACCAGCACCATTAGTTTTCAGTTCCGTTTGAGTTGGAGAATCAGCCCTTTCTGGGGAGCTTACTCGTAGCCGATTTAAATCTTCTGAGGCTGGAGAATCTCCAAGAACAACTGAGCCCTGTGGGGAAATGATACAAGTCAGTAAAACACTTGTTCGACATCACAAGTCTAATTAAGAAAATGTATCATCCATTTATGTTGCAAAACATATTGCAAGGATAACAGTGCTGTCATGACCTTTACATTGTGTACTGAAAAAAAAGCACTCCGAAGCAAACACACTTCCTTGTGCCAACTCTGCACCTTACGACAGTATCTTCCATTTTAGTTTCTTTGCAAGTTTGTAAGCTCACATCAATTCAAAATACTCTTTCTAGACAGTCAAACTTTGAACCATAAAATGTCCAAACATATTTTTCAAGGAAGAGCACTTGTTATCCAACCATTTCACCATGTTGAAATCATTGACGAAAAAACTATTTAAACCCATAAACATGGATTTCAGTAGGGCACAATATTAAGGCTGAGATGCCAAACACAAATACTGGCCTTCAGTTTGACTGCATATGTTTCTGTCAAATGCATCATTCAGATTGCTGTTCCTGCATTGGGTACCAGAGGGCTGACATTTAGGAAACAACATACAAACAACAGATGAGAGATTGCGTGGACAGGAGTATGATAACAAGGAAAAGGATAAGTCCAGCAACATTTCAGCAATCATTTCAAGATCATAGCCATTGAAAAATAAAACATGTTTTGATAGTGATCTTTTACTGTAGAGTGCAGAACTAAGTGCACTGTGTGCACAGGCCTTTTTTTATTTCTGGTGCAGATAATACATCATCCATAAACAAAGCTCAAACAAAGAAAACTTCACGTGGTCAATGCAAGCTGTTGTCCATCAATCGCTCTACTTCACATTATTGGCAAACTGGAAATTCATGCCCGCTTTCCTTTTTTTATACAAGGCGAGATACTGTTTAGTGACATATTTTGAGATAAAACTTGTAAGCATTCATGTATGCAAAAGTTAATCAAGAATAGGTTTGTTAACATGCTTGATTTTCCATCCCTTTTTCCTCTTCCTAATGGCCACGCATTTATTATCCTGAACTCTGTGCATTTGTCACCTCCTGAAATGCACATTCCAAGAAACCTTTCCTGCTCTGAATGGCCAAATTATTCCAGTTGCCCCTTGAGCTAAGGAATTGAGAGTGAGTTCAACAAGTTGTAGACACTTCAAACATGGATGCCCCACAAAACTTGACCACCTCAAATTTTCATCTAACAGAAATCGCAAGTAACAGGTCGCAGATGACCATCTCTTTTGTTTGGTACATCATTTAAGTAAGCCTGCCTTTGTTCTGACCATGCTTTGTTGCCTGTCCAGTCTCTGTACTGAACAGTGTCCAGTTCTCACTTTGTCACACTCTCTATCTCTCCTCCCCCCCACCCCCTTCCCCCCTCCCAACACATGAATTGCTTCATCTATTGAATTATTCCAGTATTTTCTATTTTAATTCTAGTACAGACTAATTGGGCCAAATGGCCTGCCTCTGTGCTATATATTCAATGCACACAAGTAATGGGGATGGGGCAATTGAGAGCTGATGCAGACTGAAATACTACCTTTGGATGTGCTTAAGATTTTGGAACGGAACAGAAATTGTTCAGCCTGAAAGTTTAACACAAAAAAATGATGGCTTTGGAAGCAGAATTAGGATGTGCTCTCAAAGAAGAAAGATCAATTTGGCCTTTAAAAGGCCTTTTGGTCAACCAGTAGCCAACATTAATATCCTGGGAGGAAGACATTGACTATCCATGCGAATCATAATTTTTTACACTTCTATCAGATTGCCCTTCATCCTTCAACTTTCAAGTGAGAACAAATCAAGTTTGTCCAATCTCTGCTCGTAGCTAATACCTTTCAAACCAGCCACAAGCAGGTAAACTGTTTCTGTACCCTCTCAAAGCCTCCACACCTCTTTCTTGCTGTGTGGCAACCAGAACTGTACACAGTATTCCAAACGTAGCCGAACTAAAGTTCTGGACAGCTACAACTTGCCAATCTTTATACTCTCCACCATAACCAATGAAGGTAAGCATGTTATATGCCTTCTTGACTGCCTTATCCACTTGTCACCTTCAGGGAACTGTGGCCCTGTATGCCTGGGTCCCTCTGCAGGTTGATGCAACTAAGGGTTCTACCATTTATTGCATACTTCCCTCCTGCATTAGATCTTCAAAAAGTAATGAATCTTGCCTTTGCAAGATTAAACTCCATCTGCCATTTCTCTGTCCAAATCTCCAGCCTATCTATATTCTGTTGTGTCCTTTGGCAAGTCTCCTCACTCTCCCAGCTCCCCCAATCTTTGGGTGATCTGGAAACGTACTAAACAAGGCATCTTCATTCTCCTCCAAAATCACTTATACATGTTACAAACAGGGATCCCTGTGGAACACCACCAGTCAAAGATCTTCCGTCAGATAAATACCCTTCTATGACTAAGGTAATTCTGTACCCATCTTAGCAGCTCACTGCAGATACCATGTGGTACCTTTTGTATCAACCTGCTATGAGGGGCCTTGTCAAAGGCCTCGCTAAAGACCATCCAGGTACCACCTACTGCCCAGCCCTCAATCATCCTTGTCACTTGCTCAAAAATTCAAGTTTGTGAGACATACTGTTGATTGCTAATAAGTCCAGACTTGTTCAAACTTAAGTAAATCCTATCCCAAAGGATCTTTGTGACGAAGTTCTCTTCTACTGTTCTAAGGCTCAGCAGGCTATAATTTCCAGGATTATCCCATTTCCCTTCTTAAACAGAGGAACAACACTGGCTATTCTCCAGTCCTCTGGGACTCTTCCAGTGTTGCAAAGTTGGGTAAGGTAATAGTAGATTAGGGGACCGGAAGTTAGAATTTAGTGTTTGCAAAATTATAAAATGGGGGAAGCACAGTCCCTTAAAAAGACTGTTTTTTCAGTGCTTAGTGTTAAAATGGATGTCCTTAAACAGCTTTAAAGTTTGCAGGTGCATAGACAGCGACTGAATTGAAACATCTGTATCGAAAGGCTGTACAATTAGCAGGCCAAGCAAGTTTTTATCAGGATAATAGGTTTTGAATTTAGCTAATTTGAACCAGGCACTTTGGTACCAAAAACTTATTAAATTTAAATCTGAAGGCTTTGACAACATAGAATCAATCCTATTGTAAGAAATTGACATGCCATCAAGAGTATAAAAGAAGGGGGCGGTTGGACAAAAAAGCCCAAAGCTAACTGCCGTTCGTCAGGGCTAAGAGTTCTCATCTCTTGAGAGACAAATTTGGTTCTCACAGTCACCTATGTATTAGAAAAAAGTACTACCTAAAAAAAATTGAACCAATGATGGAAAATGACAGAAGAATCGATGGAGGAGGCTCTAATAACCTGGCTGTAATTTTGAGAGACTAAATTCGATTATTTTGTATATGAGTGGGAGTTTTAATTACTGGAAGAGCACACCATTAAAATTGGGAATAGCTAAAAGTCGGGAGGGATTTATTCAGTTTGTTCACTGTTGGAGTTAGGTCAATAAATTGTTACTTGTTGATTTTAAAGTGGGTGTCTGACGTATTTTTATTTAATCACTAGAAGTTGCTGAAGAGCTGGTTACACCACTTTTCACACTCTTTTTACAGACTATAGGGCGAGGCACTCCTCTTTGGGTGTTTCGGTTTGGGGGGGGGGGGGGGGGGGGTTGCGTCAGCCTTCACTTTATAACACCAGTGACTAAGGAGGATACAAAGATTTTGTAAAGGCCTCAGCAATTCCCCCACTCAGTCCCTCTGAAGTCTGGGATAAATGCCGTCAGGTCCTGGGATTTGTCTACCTTAATGCTTTCCAAAACACCCAACGCCTTTTTTGTATCGACATGCCATAGAATATCAACACACCTCTTGTGAGATTCACCATCCACTAACCCCTTCTCCTTCCTGAAATGATGTCACTCCACTTCCTTCAGCTCCGTGCATAAATTCTCTCCATGGTTCTGGATTGGATCTACCCTTTGCCTAGCTCCCCTCTTTCTCCGTACAATATATAATATACATGTTTTGGGATTTGCCTTAATCCCGCTTTCCAAAGATATTTCATGACCCCTTTTAGCCTCGTAATTCCTTCTTTGAGTTCTTGCCTGTTCTCTTTATAATCTTCAAGGGCTCTGTCTGCCTTCATTTTCCGAGTCTCATTTTCATTTGTTTTTAACCTCTCCATCCCCGAGGCTCCCAGCATAATTCCTGATGAAAGGCTTTGGCCCAAAACGTCGATTTTCCCACTCCTCAGATGCTGTTGTGGTTTTCCAGCACCATGCTCTTGACTCTAATCTCCAGCATCTGCAGTACTCACTTTTGCCATCTCATTTTTCTTTTTACCTAATCTATAGCTGTCCAAGGTTCCGGACTCTTGCCACCCTTATCTGTCATTTTCACAGGAACATAGTGGAATGAACTCTAACCAACTGGTCTTTAAAATATTCCCATGTGTCAGATATGGATTGACCCTCAAGGAACTGTGCCCAAACTGACAGTGTCCAGTCCTTGCCTTTTATTATGGAAGTTAGCCTTCTTTCAATTTAGCAATTCCTCCCCACCTTGAACCTTCGATCACCTGGCTGGGCTCATTCAACCCCCCCCCCCCCGAGATCTCGTCTGGCCCCTTCCATAGTTGGGCTACTTCTATATAGTTTCAAACAAAACTGTCCTGGACATACCTAACAAATTCTCTCTCATTGAAGCACCTGGCATTAAGCAAATCACAGTCACAACTGGATGAAGTTAAAATCACCCATCACAACAACCCTGTTATTTGCATATTTTCCATAATCTGTCTACATATCTATTCCTCCACCAACCACTGGCTGCTGGGAGGCCTGTAGTACAATCCCAAGTGACTGCACCCAACCTATTCCTGAGGCACACACATATGGCCTTGCTAGATGAGCACTTCAAGGTGTCCTGCTTCCATACAGCTGTGATATTCTCCCCAGCAGTTATGTAACTCCCTCAACCTTTTGCATATCCTTCTTTCTCATGTCTAAAACCTCTAAATCCCAGAACGTTAAACTAACAGTCTTGTCCAAGTCTGTGTAATAGCTATAACATCAGTATTAATCCAAGTTCTACGTTCCATCTTCTTACCTGTCATACTATTATTAACACTAATACACTTCAAACCACCAGTCTCGCAATGTCCAGCAACTTCCATCTGTTTGTTCTTTCTCTTAGTATCCTACTTGCCTTTATTGGGCGGCATGGTGGCACAGTGGTTAGCACTGCTGCCTCACAGCGCCAGAGACCCGGGTTCAATTCCCGACTCAGGCGACTGACTGTGAGGAGTTTGCACATTTTCCCCGTGTCTGCGTGGGTTTCTTCCAGGTGCTCCGGTTTCCTCCCACAGTCCAAAGATGTGCAGGTCAGGTGAATTGGCCATGCTAAATTGTGTTAGGTTAAGAGGGGTACATGTAGGGGTATGGGTGGGTTGCGCTTCGGCGGGTTGGTGTGGACTTGTTGGGCCGAAGGGCCTGTTTCCACACTGTAAGTAATCTAATCTAATCTAAAAAAAATCTAATATTATCTAATCTCAGACTCATCCTTGGTCATTTTACTTGCTGACTGACTGCTCTGATTCCTGCACTCCTGCCACACAAGTTTGAACTTCCCCAATTGACACAAGCAAATTTCCCAGTCAGGATGTTGGTGCCCCTCCAGTTTAGGTGCAACCTGTTCCTCTTGCACAAGTCCCAAAGTCCCAGAAGAAATTCCAACTATCTCCGTATTTGAAGTCTTCCCCTCTTAGACCAGCCCTTTAGCCATGTTTTTAACTGTATTAAATTCTTACTCCTTGCTCCACTGGCACATTGCACAGGAAGCAATCCTGAGATCACAATCCAAAAGTCCTCATGGACGAGTTGGACCGAAGGGTCTGTTTCCGTGCTGTACACCTCTATGACCTTATCACTTTTAATGCCTTTGTTGTTGGTACCAACGTGGACCACAACCTCTGGCCACTCACTCCCCCACTTCAGAATATCCTGCGCACACTCAGAGACATCTCTTGACTTGAGCACCAGGGAGGCAACACACCAGCCTGGAGTCTCACAGGCAGCGTTTCCTTATCTACACTTTGACTCTCCTTGCTATACAGCAGAGCCAATTGTGGTGTCATTGATCTGGCTGCTGCTTTCCCAAAAGGCGAAACCCCAACCAGTATCCAAAACATCATCCCTCTTTGAGGGGGGATTGGTGACAGGGAAGTCAAGCACTGCCTGCCCATGTTTACTTGATTTCCTGTGGTCACTCAATTCTTCTCTTTCTACATAGTCCTTACTGGTGGTGCAACCCGCTCACTGAATATGCTATTCATGACATTCTTAGCTTTGTGGATGATCCATTGAGATCCCCATCTGCAGGTCCATGCAGCAAATCCATGGTGCAATTGAACATACTTCCTGAATATGTAGTCACCATGGACAATGGTTGCGTCCGTGATTTCCGACATGTGGCAGGAGGAGCATTCCACAGGACTGATTTCTCCTGCTTTTGTGAATCTTTTCAACAAAATCAATCTTAACTGCAGTCAATAATCAAGGAACTGATTTCACAACTTAATCCACTGGTCATCAAACTCCCACTCTCTTTTCCTAGCAGACTCCAACCATAAAACCTAGAATATCGTCAAATCCCTACAGTGTGGAAACGGGCCCTTCAGCCCAACAAGTCCACACGACCTTTTGAAGAGTAACCCACCCAGACACATTCCCATTCCTTATATTTACCCAAGACTAATGCACCTAATATAGACATCCACAAACACTATGGACAATTTAGCATGGCCAATTCACCTAACTTGCACATCTTTGGATTGTGCGAGGAAACCGGAGCACCCAGACGAAACCCATGCCGACACAGGGAGAACGTGAAACTCCACACAAATGACAGTCTCCCAAGGCTGGAATCGAACCAGGGTCCCTGGCACTGTGAGGCAGCAGTGCTAGCCACTGAGCCACCATGCCACCCAAAAAGGCAGCATCTAAGTACATTCGCAAGGGACACTACTAACTCAGTTCTACAAACCTGGTTCCCGAGCAGCCAAGACTTGGTTACTTTTTGAGTTGAGACATTACCTTTGGAGCTGTGCCCCTGGAGCTGCTACTCCGAGCTGCTACTATTCACCCACATTCATTTTAACATAGGAATTAGAAGCGAGAGTAGGCAATTCAACTCCGCGAGCCCAATCTGCCATTTAACATTATTATGGCTGATCTTATCCTGGTCTCAACTCCTGCCTGCTCCCCACAGCCCTTTATCCCGCTTGTAACAGGACAAATAATAAAGAAAATTCCAGCACAGGAACAGGCCCTTCAGCCCTCCAAGTTTGCACCGAGGCAGATCCCTCATTGAAACCTTTTGTCTATTTTCTCTGCTTCCTGCCCATTCATGTATTTGTCCACATACATCTTAAAATGATGCTATCGTGCCTGTCTCTACCACTTCTGCTGGCAACACATTCCGGGTACCTACCACTCTCTGCGTAAAGAACTTTCCAAGCATATCTCCCAGAAACTTTTCCCCTCTCAGCTTGAACTCGTGGCTCCGAGTAATTGAGTCCTCCACTCTGGGAAAAACTGTTCTTGCTATCCACGCTGTCAATACCTCTCATGATTTTGTGGACCTCAATCAGGTCCCCCCCTCAACCTCTGTCTTTCTAATGAAAACAATCCCAATCTACTCAATGGGTCTCCATAGCTAGCACCGTCCATACCAGGCAACATCGTGGTGAACCTCCTCTGCACACTCTCCAAGGCATCCACATCCTTTTGGTAATGTGGCGACCACACTGTACATAGTATTCCAAATGTGGCCAAAACAGTCTTATACAACTGTAACATGACCTACTAACTCTTGTACTCAATACCCATCCAATGAAAGAAAGCATACCACTCTCTTGACCTGTGTTGCCACCTTCAGGGAACAATGGACCTGACTACCCAGATAGGTAGAAAAAGAGAAGCGGATTTAAGGCAGGAATTCAGGAATATAGGGTAGAAGCTTAGAGCTAGAACAAACAGGCTGTTATCACTGATTTGTTGCCAGTGCTATGTGCTAGCGAGGCAAGGAATAGGGAGAGAGAGGAGTTGAACATGTGGCTACAGGGGATGGTGCAGGATGGAGGGTTTTGGATTCATGGTGGGACCTCTACAAACAGGATGGTGTTCACCTGAACCAGAGGGGTACCCATACCCTGGGGGTTAATTTGCTAATGCTCTTCGGGAGGGTTTAAATTAGTTAAGAAGGTGGATGGGAACCTATAGTTACAGTATACAGGAGATTGAGAGTAGTGAGGTTCAAAATAAGGTTTCAAGGCCACAAGAAGGCACCGGCAAGTAAGAATTTGGTTTGACATGTGTCTACTTCAACACCAAGAGCATCCAGAATAAGGTGGGTAAACTTGCAGCATGGATTGGTACCTGGGATTTCAATGTTATGGCCATTTCGGAGACATGGCTAGAGCAAGGCCAGGAACGGTTGTTGCAGGTTCCGGGATTTAGATATTTCAGTCAGAACAGAGAAGATGGTGGAAGAGGGGAGGTGCGGCATTGTTAGTCAAGGACAGTGTTACGATGTCAGAAAGGACTTTTGATGACTCATCCACTGAGGAAGAATGGGCTGAGGTTAGAAACAGGAAAAGACAGATTACCCTGTTGGGAGTTCTCTGTGGGCCTCCATATAGATCCAGAGTTGTAGAGGTAATGATAGCAAAGATGATTCTCGATAGGAGCGAGAGTAACAGGGTAGTTGTTAGGGGGGACTTCAACTTTCCAAATATTGGCTGGGAATACTATGATTTGAGTACTTTAGATGGCTCAGTTTCTGTCCAATGTGCAGAGGAGGGTTTCCTGACAGTATGCAGACAGGCCAATAGGGGCTGAGGCCACATTGGATTTGGTACTGCGTAATTAATCCAGCCAGGTGCGAGATTTGGAGGCACCTGAGCACTTTGGTGATAGTGACCACAATTTGGTTATGTTTACTTTTGCAATGGAAAGGGTAGGTATATACTGCAGGGCAAGAGTTATAGCTGGGGGAAAGGCAATTGTTATACAATTAGGCAAGATTTAGGATGCAAGGGATGGGGAAGGAAACTGCAGGAGAATGGTACAATTGAAACATGGAGCTTATTCAAGGAACAGTTACTGCGTGCCGTTGATAAGTATGTACCTGTCAGGCAGGGAGGAACTGGCTGAGCGAGGGAGCCGTGGTTTACTAAAAAAGTTGAAGTTCTTGTCAAGAGGAAGGAGGCGGCTTATGTTAGGACGAGATGTGAAACCTCAGTTATGGTGCTTGAGAGTTACAAGTTAGCCAGGAAAGACCTAAAGAGAGCACTAAGAGGAGCCAGGAGGAGACACGAGATGTTGTTGGTAGATAGGATGAAGGAAAACTCTAAGGCTTCCTATTGGTATACCAGGAATAAAAGAATGACGAGAGTAAGATTAGGGCCAATCAAGAAAAGCGATGGGAAGTTGTGCGGAGTCAGAAGAAAGAGGGGAAGTGCTAAATGAATATTTTTCATTAGTATTCACACTGGAAAAAGACGATGTTGTCAAAGAGAATACTGAGATACAGACTACTAGACGAGATGGGATTGAAGTGCACAAGGAGGTGTTAGCAATTCTGTAAAGTGTGAAAATAGGTACGTCCCCTGGGCTGGATAGGATTTGTCCCAGTATGCTCTGGGAAGGCAGGGAGGAGATTGAAGAGCTTTTGGCTTTGATCTTTTTGTCATCATTGTCGACAGGAATAGTGCCAGAACACTGGAGGATAGCAAATGTTGTTCCCTTGTTCAAGAAGGGGAGAAGAGACAACCCCAGTAATTATAGACCAGAGAGCCTTACTTCGGCTGTGGGTAAAGTGTTGGAAAAGATTATAAGAGATAGGATTTACAATAAGTTGATTAGGGATAGTCAACACAGTTTTGTGAAGGGTAGGTCGTGCCTCACAAACCTTATTCAGTTCTTTCAGAAGCTGACTAAACACGTGGATGAGGGTAAAGCCAATGATGTGGTGTATATGGATTTCAGTAAAGCATTTGAGAAGGTTCCACATGGTAGGCAGTTGCAGAAAATATGGAGGCATGGGATTGACAGTGATTTAGTACTTTGAATCAGAAGTTGGCTAGCTGAAAGATGACAGAGGATAGTGGTAGATGGGAAATGTTCATCCTCGAGTTCAGTTACTAGTGGTGTACCGCAAGGATCTGTTTTGGATCTACTGCTATTTGTCATTTTTATAAATGACTTAGATGAAGGTGTAGAAGGATGCGTGAGTAAATTTGCAGATGACACGAAGGTCGATGGAGTTGTGGATGGTACAGAAGGATGTTGTGGGTTACAAAGGGACATAGATAAGCTGCAGAACTGGTCTGAGAGGTGTCAAATGGACTTTAATGCAGAAAAGTGTGAGGTGATTCACTTTGGAAGGTGCATCAGGAATAAAAAGTACTGAGCTAATTGTAAGATTCTTGGTAGTACACAAGAGCAGAGAGATCTTGGGACCCATGTATGTCGATCCCTGAAAGTTGCCACCCAAACTGATTGGGTTATTAAGGCGGCATGTGGTCTTTTATTAGTAGAGGGACTGAGTTTCGGAGCCATGAGGTCATGCAGCAGTTGTACAAAACTCTGGTGCGGCTGCACTTGAAGTATTGCGAACAGTTTTGGTCACCCCCTTATATTGGAAAGGGTTCAGAGTGAGTTACGACAATGTTGCCTGATATGGAGGGAAAGTCTTCCAAGGCTAAGGGACTTGAGGCTGTTTTAGTTAGAAAGGAGGTGGTTGAGAGGTGACTTAATTGAGACGTATAATCAGAGGGTTAGACAGGGTGGACAGTGAGAGCCTTTTACCTTGGTTGGTGATGGCTCGCATGAGGGGACATAGCTTTACATTGAGGGGTGGCAGAAAAAGGACAGACGTCAGAGGTAGTTTCTTTACTCAAATAATAATCGGGGTATGGAACGGCCTGCCTGCAGCAGTGGTTGACCTGCCAATTTTCAGGGCATTTAAATGGTCATCGGATAGACATATGGATGAAAATGGAATAGTGTAGGTCAGATAGGTTGCTGATTGGTTTCACAGGTTGGCGCAACAGAGGGCCGAAGGGCCTGTACGGTGTTGTAATGTTCTTTTCTCTATGATCTCTCTGTACATTAATTTTCCCAGGACTTGTCCATTTACTGTATAGTTCGCTCTGAATTCGATTTTCCAAAATGTATCACTTCACATTTGGCTGGATTGAATTCCATCTGCCATTTCTCTGCCCAACTTTCCAAATCTGTATTCTGTTGCATTCTCTGACAGTCCCCTTCACTATGTGCTACTCCAACAATTTTAGTGTCGTCTGCAAACTTGCTAATAAGACCACCTATACCTTGCTCCAGATCATTTACGTATATCACAAACAACAGTGGCCCTCGCATGGAGTCCTGCGAAACACCACTGGTCACAGTGCTCCATTTTGAGAAACTCCCTTTCACTGCTATTTTGTGCTTCCTGTTGCCCAGCCAGTTGTTTATCCATCTTCCTCGTACACCCTGGACCCCATGAGACTTCACTTTCTCCATTAACCTTCACCTTCACGGGGAACCTCATCAAACGCCTTACTGAATGAAGTCCATGCATCTACAGCCCTTCCCTCATCAATCAACTTTGTCACTTCTTCAAAGAATCCTATTAAGTTGGTAAGACATGACCTTCCCTGTACAAAACGATGTTGCCTATCATTGATAAGCCCATTTTCTTCCAAATGGAAACAGATTCTGTTCCTCAGTATCTTCACCAGCAGCTTCCCGACCAGTCATGTAAGGCTCACTGGTCTATTATTACCTGGGTTATCCCTGCTACCGTTCTTAAACAAGGGGACAATTTTGTAATTTTCCAGTCCGCCAGGACCTCACTCGTGTTCTAGCATGTTGCAAAGATATCTGTTAAGACCCCGCCTGTTTCCATTCTTGGCTCCCTCAGTAACCTGGGAAAGATAAAAAAAAATTTTTTCCTCTACTGCTGTCACTGATCGGGCTGACTTTGGTCTTCTCACAATGGAAGTAGCTAGCATGTGATAGATGTGTACTTAAAAAGCGAAGCCACTGGTGTGCAATGAATGGTGCTTGGAAGAAGTGATAATGGCAGGAGTTTTTTGAGTGGGAGCAGCGGCCGAGGAAAAACGAACCCGGGAGACTATAGCTAAGGTAAGACAGTTTGTTTCAAAATTACTTACCTGTAGCGGGCAGCGGAAGTGAGGTTGGAGCGCATAGCTGGGCAGGAAGGTAAGTGATTAGTATTTGAGTGGGTGTGTTCTAGACCCCAGGTCCTACTTCCGTAGGGCCTCCCTCCCACCCTCCTCCTCTAACCTAACTTTAAAGTCCACAGGTTATTGACTCAGTGTTCTTGTTTTTGGAGACAGTGTACAGTCATGGCAGCGCAGGCGGTGGAATGTTCCTCCTGCAGGATGTTTGAGGTAGGGGTGACCACCGATACTCCTGCCGACTTCGTGTGCAGGAAATGCAGTCAGATCCTGATCCTCACCCAACGAGTTAGGGAACTGGAACTGGAGCTGGATGAGCTGAGGATTATTCGAGAGGCTGAGAGGGTGATCGATAGAAGCTACAGGGACATAGTTACGCCAGAGAACAGAGGTAGCTGGGTAACAGTTAGAGGTGGGAAGGAGAAGAAACAGGCAGTGCAGGGTTCCCCTGTGGTCGTTCCCCTAAAAAATAAGTATGCAGCTTTGGAAACTGTTGGGGGGGACAGCCTTGCAGGTGTAAGCTGCAGTGAAGGGGTCTGTGGCTCTGAGATTCAGAAGGGAAAGGGAGAGAAGAGGAGAGCGCTAGTTATAGGGGACTCTCTAGTTAGAGGGACGGACAGGCGGTTCTGTGGACATGGGCGAGACTCTCGGATGGTTTGTTGCCTCCCAGGTGCTAGGGTCCGAGACGTCTCGGACCGTGTCTTCAGAATCCTTAAGGGGGAGGGTGTGCAGCCAGAAGTCGTGGTACACATTGGCACCAACAACATAGGTAGGAAGAGGGGTGGGGAGGTCATTCAAGAGCTCAAGGAGTTAGGCTGGAAGCTAAAAGCTAGGACAGACAGAGTCGTCATCTCTGGGTTGTTGCCGGTGCCACGTGACAGAGAGGCAAAGAATAGGGAGAGAGTGCAGTTGAACACGTGGCTGCAAGGATGGTGTAGGAGGGAGGGCTTCAGATATTTGGACAATTGGACTGCATTCTGGGGAAGGTGGGACCTGTATAAACAGGACGGGTTGCACCTGAACCAGAAGGGCACCAATATCCTGGGGGGTAGGTTTGCTAGCACTCTTCGGGGGGGGTTTAAACTAATTTGGCAGGGGGATGGGATCCGGACTTGTAGTCCAGCAAGTAAGCTAGCTGTGTGTCAGGATGTCCAAGACTGTAGGGAGGCTGTGGAGAAGGTAGCACTGACAGGGACTACTTGCGGACACAGAGATGGGCTCAAGTGCGTATACGTCAATGCAAGGAGTATCAGAAATAAGGTGGGTGAACTTAAGGCGTGGATCGGTACCTGGGACTATTATGTTGTGGCCATCACGGAAACATGGATAGATGAGGGACAGGAATGGCTGTTGAAGGTTCCTGGTTACAGATGTTTCAGTAAGATTAGGGAGGGTGGTAAAAAAGGAGGGGGGGTGGCATTGCTAATTAGAAATGGTATAACGGCTGCAGAAAGGAAGTTTGAGGGGGATTTGCCTCTGGAGGTAGTATGGGCTGAAGTTAGAAATAGGAAAGGTGCAGTCACCTTGTTGGGTGTTTATTATAGGCCCCCCAATAGCAGCAGAGATGTGGAGAAACAGATTGGGAAACAGATTTTGGAAAGGTGCAGAAGCCACAGGGTCGTAGTCATGGGCGACTTCAACTTCCCAAATATTGATTGGAAGCTCTTTCGATCAAGTAGATTGGATGGGGCAGTGTTTGTGCAGTGTGTCCAGGAAGCTTTTCTAACGCAGTATGTAGATTGTCCAACCAGAGGGGAGGCCATATTGGATTTGGTACTCGGTAACGAACCGGGACAAGTGGTGGGCTTGCTAGTGGGTGAACATTTTGGTGATGGCGACCACAATTCTGTGACTTTCACCTTGGTTATGGAGAGAGATAGGTGCGCACAACAAGGAAGTTTTTACAATTGGGGGAAGGGAAATTACGATGCTGTAAGACAGGATTTGAGGAGCATACGTTGGGAGCATAGGCTGTCAGGGAAGGATGTGGTGGAAATGTGGGACTTTTTCAAGGAGCAGATACGACGTGTCCTTGATATGTATGTACCGATCAGGCAGGAAAGAAATGGTCGTGTGAGGGAGCCTTGGTTGACGAGGGAGGTTGAATGTCGAGTAAAGAGGAAGAAGGAGGCTTACATAAGGTTGAGGAAACAAGGTTCAGACAGAGCAGTGGAGGGATACAGGATAGCCAGAAGGGACCTGAAGAAAGGGATTAGGAGAGCTAAGAGAGGTCATGAAAAATCCCTGGCGGATAGGATCAAGGATAACCCCAAGGCATTCTATGCGTATGTGAGAAACCTGAGAATGACGAGAACGAGGGTAGGTCCGATCAAGGACAGTGGTGGGAGACTGTGTATTGAGTCGGAAGAGATAGGAGAGGTCTTGAACAAGTACTTCTCTTCAGTATTTACGAACGAGAGGGACCGTATTGTTGAAGAGGAGAGTGTGAAACGGACTGATAAGCTAGAAGAGATACCTGTTAGGAAGGAAGATGTGTTGGACATTTTGAACAACTTGAGGATAGACAAGTCCCCCGGGCCTGACGGGATATATCCTAGGATTATGTGGGAAGCAAGAGAGGAAATTGCAGTACCGTTGGCAATGATCTTCTCGTCTTCACTGGCAACTGGGGTGGTACCAGGGGACTGGAGAGTAGCGAATGTTGTGCCCCTGTTCAAAAAAGGGAATAGGGATAACCCCGGGAATTACAGGCCAGTTAGTCTTACTTCTGTGGTAGGCAAAGTAATGGAAAGGGTACTGAGGGATAGGATTTACGAGTATCTGGAAAGACACTGCTTGATTAGGGACAGCCAGCACGGATTTGTGAAGGGTAGGTCTTGCCTTACAAGTCTTATTGAATTCTTCGAGGAGGTGACCAAGCATGTGGATGAGGGTAGAGCAGTGGATGTAGTGTACATGGATTTTAGTAAGGCATTTGATAAGGTTCCCCATTGTAGGCTTATGCGGAAAGTCAGGAGTCATGGGATAGAGGGAAATTTGGCCAATTGGATAGAAAACTGGCTAACCGGTCGAAGTCAGAGAGTGGTGGTAGATGGTAAATATTCAGCATGGAGTCCAGTTACAAGTGGAGTTCCGCAGGGATCAGTTCTGGGTCCTCTGCTGTTTGTAATTTTTATTAATGACTTAGAGGAGGGAGTCGAAGGGTGGGTCAGTAAATTTGCAGATGATACAAAGATAGGTGGAGTTGTGGACAGTGAGGAGGGCTGTTGTCGGCTGCAGAGGGACTTAGATATGATGCAGAGCTGGGCTGAGGAGTGGCAGATGGAGTTCAACCCTGCCAAGTGTGAGGTTGTCCATTTTGGAAGAACAAATAAGAATGCGGAATACAGGGTTAATGGTAGGGTTCTTGGTCAGGTGGAGGAACAGAGGGATCTTGGGGTCTATGTACATAGATCTTTGAAGGTTGCCACTCAGGTGGATAGGAGTTTGTAAGAAGGCCTATGGAGTATTATCGTTCATTAGCAGAGGGATTGAATTCAAGAGTCGTGAGGTGATGTTGCAGCTGTACAGGACTTTGGTTAGGCCACATTTGGAGTACTGTGTGCAGTTCTGGTCGCCTCACTTTAGGAAAGATGTGGAAGCTTTGGAGAGGGTGCAGAGACGATTTACCAGGATGTTGCCTGGAATGGAGAGTAGGTCGTACGAGGATAGGTTGAGAGTTCTCGGCCTTTTCTCGTTGGAACGGCGAAGGATGAGGGGTGACTTGATCGAGGTTTATAAGATGATCAGAGGAATAGATAGAGTAGACAGTCAGAAACTTTTTCCCCGGGTACAACAGAGTGTTACAAGGGGACATAAATTTAAGGTGAAGGGTGGAAGGTATAGGGGAGATGTCAGGGGTGGGTTCTTTACCCAGAGAGTGGTGGGGGCATGGAATGCGCTGCCCGAGGGAGTGGTAGAGTCAGATTCATTGGCGACCTTTAAGCGGCATTTGGATAGGTACATGGATGGGTGCTTAATCTAGGATAGAAGTTCGGCACAACATCGTGGGCCGAAGGGCCTGTTCTGTGCTGTATTGTTCTATGTTCTAACTGTGGGACTTGTGGCTTATATCCGTTCTATAACAGTTTAAGTAATATGGTGGTGGGAAGTACAATCAAGCTAGGAGATTTTCCTATGTGACAAGAAAATCAATGGCAATATGTTGCCATAATCAACTACAATAAAGTGACTGAAAGGCACAGTGACTGGGAGAGGAGTCAGAAGACCCAATAAAAAGGGAGACTCAAGTTATACCTTGATATTAGAGTAGCCGGTGATGTGTATAGATACAGGAGAAGCAAATCAAGGCGGCAGGGCAGCAAGAGGAAAAGAGGAGTGCAAAAGTAGAGTGGTAGAACTAATTTGTGGAAATAATCACCAAATAAAAGAAAAAATCAAAACTACTTGAAAGCAACTGCGGGAACTGAAACAATTGGAACAACAAAGAACATGGAACAATACAGCACAGAACAGGCCCTTCAGCCCTCGATGCTGCACCGACCTGTGAACTATTCTCAGCTCGTCCCCCTACACTATCCCAAAATCATCCATGTGCTTATCTAAGGATTGTTTAAATCTCCCTAATGTGGCTGAGCTTTACACAAACATTACAAGACCACTGTAAAGACCACATTTGGGCTGGTTAAATAACTCAACATTACTCTCAGTACAAATCCCTGAAGAGTTTTCAATTCTAGTTATAGTCCTGCTAATTAATCTTCATGGGGTCAATTACTCTCACAATTGGCATTCAACTTGTTGTTAGCATGCATACTGGTTTTGATTTTTCGGCTACACACTCCATTGTTGAACACTTCTTTCTAGGCACCAATTCAATACCATTTCAAATAACTACTTCTGGAAAATACAACTGCCCATGTACACTACTTTTCATGGCACTTTATGGCACACCTGTCATTCATCTCAGGAAGACTGTCCCACTTCCCATCAAGTAAATTAATTATTCAAATGCTTCCTCAAGTCAGAATAGTCCAAGAAGTCCCAACTTAAATCCTGATTTGGACTAGGGCAAGTCTTGAAGGGTGCAACTCTTCCAAGCTTCACTGTGTTAGGTGAAAGAAGACAAACAAAAAAATAAAAATCAGCTATTTTCTGGTGCTGGACAGTGTGTAATAACCCTTGCACAGAACTGCATACTTGAGTCTAAACCGCAATTCAAACTGACGACTCCTGACACAGACTGACTAATTCCTACACAGGGTCCCAAACACCATTCAAAATCTGCTGTTTGAGCATTATCCCTTTTCCAGATTTGCTGGAACCAATTCCCAGGTACTGACTTCATTAGTAGCCAATTCCTGCTGTCTTTTTAACGAGACAATGCTCTTCTCCAGAGGCCTCATGTCTGCAGGAACCTGATTGGGCCTCATGAATAAATAAAAGCTTGGTTTCCTTTTAACACAAGGTGCTACCCATGGTCAAAAGATCATCTTTAGTTCTTAGTTCCCAAGTTCACAGGTCCAAACCAAAACTGATTAAATAAAATCACTTCTTTTTAAAATTCATTTACAGAATGTGGGTGTCACTAGTCACTGCCAAACTTGAAATGCACAGAGAACAGTTTAGAGTCAACCACATTGTTGTGTATGTACAGTCACATGTAGACCAAAAATGACTAAAAATTAGGGATGGCTCTGACAATTGTTTTGATACTCATGCTTGATGCTATTGTGAAAAATTGCTACTTGGCCTCTGGAGTTGTATTCGACAACAAGGCATGATTTACAACATAGGATTATATGCAAAGAAAGACATGGTCAGGCAGTGCAGGAGAGAGTGAGTGAGAGTAGTGAGTGGAGTGGGTTCTTTTTTGAGTATATGTTTTATTGAGATATGTCTCCTGATTAAACTTAAAAATAAGCCCTAAATATTAAGTTAGCCTGGAGCAGTGTTTTGTAGAGGAATAAAATTGTGTTATTTTCTGGGTCTGCAGATTCGAAGAAGCAAAAATGGCCCTTAATAGAGGGATACACTCTTTTTGTCGGATGTGGGAGTTTAGGGACCGTTTACGTGTTACTGAGGATTATAGCTGCAATAAATGCCATTGGCTGTGAATCCGATCAGATCAAATCAAATTTACAAGAGCAAGGGGGTGTGATGGATGGTAGTTATAGGAAGGGAGAAAAGTTGCAGATATAGTCACATAGATGGTTAAAATCAACTAGGAGAAAGTGAGGACTGCAGATGCTGGAGATCAGAGCTGAAAAATGTGTTGCTGGAAAGGCGCAGCAAGTCAGGCAGCATCCAAGGAGCAGGAGAATCCTCAAGGGCTTATATCTGAAACGTCGTTTCTCCTGCTCCTTGGATGCTGCCTGACCTGCAGTGCTTTTTCAGCCAAGTTTCTGGTATCAAGGCTGGCTCTAATGCAATGAGAGGTACGTCAAGTTCCAAGAGATCAGTTGTGTAAGGAGCCTTTTTAGTTCGAGACACAGATAGATGTTTCTGTGGCCAGCAGCAAAACATCAGAATGGTGTGTAGCCTCCCTGGTGCTAGAATCAGGTCCTGTTGATTGTATTTTTGTACTGATATACTAAGCCCAGTGGTTTGGTTTGCATTCCATCACTTCAAGTGATGTTTAACATTATGTTTGTGTTTGGTTTTCCAAGAATTGTTGAATTATTTGTAAATCTTGATAGAATGAAAATTTTGACTTTCCAGGAACAACTTTCCTTTCACCCTAACAGGAATGTACTGTCTCTGGACTCTTGTTACCTCATTTCTGAAGGCTTCCCATTTTCCAGTGGCCCCTTTACCTGCAAACATCTGCCCTCAATCAGCTTTTGAAAGTTCTTGCCTAATACTGTCATAAATTAGCCTTCCTCCAATTTAGAACTTCAACCTTTAGATCCAGTCTATCATTTTCTATCACATTTTTTAACCTAATAGAAGTATTCCCCCACTGACTCCTCAGTTTGTGCTATTGTTTCCATAATTTTCTTGATGTGAAGCTGAATGAGGGATTAACCTGACGGATAAAATCCCATGTGTGTGGAACATTTGCAATCCTCCAGCCATTTCACACCACATCATACTGAACAACAATTCAAAATTCATGTCCAGAGCCTTCGACATTCCATGCTTACTTCCCTCAGCAACCTATCATGCATACAGAAATAATTGCAGAGACCAATATCTTGTCACCAAGTCACCCTTTATTACATGTGCATAGTACACTGGCTGTGGCCAGTCAGCTTGGAGTCCATCCTGGAAGTGAGGAGATGCTGAATCTTCTGTTTATAACTATTGCACAGAGCTGATTGGACCAGGTTAACAACCCCAAACAAAGACCTCAGTCAATGAGATCCACTTGTTCCAATCACTACATATACTATGATACACTATGCGCCCTTTCTGCTTGGAAGGCTGCCAGCCATTTAAGTGTCAGTCCAGTACCACCACCACCATCTTTATTGTGATACAATTGTCTTACTTTAAAAAACAGACAGACAATAAAATATTAATTTTGTATCTCATCGACTGTTCCTGTTTCAAGTTTTCCTTTCAGTGCATAATTGTTTTCACCATTTTTTGATTAATCTTTCATTTTTTATATATTTGAAAATAAATACTTCTGAATTCCCATTTATGTTGAACTGTCATCTACTCTCAAATCCACACTACCCAACCACAAATCTCTTTAGTTATCTCAAATTAGTATAATAACATTCTAACTCTATCCTATGCCACAAATTTGAAGGCTTTCCATGGCACATAAACCATTTTGCATACCCAATCATAAAAAACATTGAGTTTTATTCATAATTACTGGACAACTGAGCATATAATAATCATTATTCCTCAAATATCATTTGCCTTTTACCTTGTTAGCCTAGCTCTAACCGTTACTGATCAATTTTAATAAAGTTATGAAAAAGGTTCCACACTTGGAGCTGCACACATTTGCAGACCATAGTATCAGAAAAAAACTGGGAATTTGAGCAACCTCTTACACACACAGTGATTAGTTTTTTTTTGCTGCTGCACTGACCTTATTGGCACGGATTTGTCGATAAATATCAGTCTGTTGGCGGATGCGATACTCTAAATCGGATACATGAGCCTGCAGCCAGTTCCAACGACTCACAATAGCAGCTCGTTCAATTGCCCATCGCCATTCTGAACGTTGCCAACTGAGACAGAAAAATATATAAGAAATAAATTTAATGTATTGCATATATCAGGCAGTTGAAAAGGATTAGGAAATACTCCATATCTGAGTGGCATATAGCACAAACGTTATTCTGCATAATCCAAGAAACACACTAAATATTCACAACCAGAGGTGGTTATTTGGCTTGCTGAATCTGCACTGGTTGACTTTTTGCTTGCGCCCAACTTTGTCAAAGTTTCTTGTTCCTCTTGTCTAAAACGTAATGCTCCAATGTCAAAGATACTTCAGAATACGAATCCAAAATGATCTAAACTAAGCGAGAGAAAAAATTTTCAGATGACAAAAATAGAGAGAGATAACACTTAATAACTTGACAGATAGGAATTATATGAAATGTAATGTTAGATGAAATATTTTGGCATGAATGGACAGCAAATTTCAAAAGAAACAAAGGCCAGAGACAGAGAACTGGAAAAGTGACAGAGTAAGTCGATAAAACAACAAAAGAATACCCTATTGGGATCAAGCTTTGAAGCAATGAGTATAATAGCAGAGGCAAATGTTGTCACACATCACTGGCTATGCCACTGACAGAACACCGGGACCAGTTTGAGTCCCAACCTTAAATAGCCTTGATATAGATCAACAAATATGCACCATACATTATGTAATTTTGATACAAGTCTAGAGAAATTGTGGTTCTTTTCATTAAACCACATAACATTTTGTCCATTCATGCCAAAATATTTCATTCAACACGAAATTTCATACAATTCCTATCTGTCAAGTTACTAAGTGTTATCTCTATTTCTGTCATCTGAAAATTAACATGTTACTTAATTGAGCTTCATTTCTTCTGATAAGGTTATCAGAAGATCTATTAGTTATTCAAGATTAGGAAGGGTAATGATACGTTAAATAGGAAAAAAAACTATTTCCGACAGTTGGTGATTCAATAATTATAAAGCATCAAGTTAAAATTTCACCACCAAGAATGAACACAGACATGAGAACAGCTTATGATTATAGAGATTATTTTCAAGTGGAATGTCATACCAAAGGTCATTACCCTGACAGGAAAAGCACACTGCAAATCAACTCTCATTATTCCACATATGGTTATAAATGTGAAACATAACGAAAGATTAAATTAGCTAAATTACCTGACTGCAACCACCTAGTTTTGCTAATAAACAATGAAGCAAAAAATCACTACAAACTTATCTTTGCCATGTAGCAAAGCAGACTATTAATGACTACAGGGAGACAATCCTTTATTCTAAATCCGGAAAGTTCCGAAGTTCAAAGGTTTTTGAGAGGTTTTTTCTCATTAACAAGGTTGTTTGGTGTGCAAACAGTTAAACCAAGTTGACGCCCACTCGCTGGGTGTCACTCAGATGCGATGTGTGGGGGGGCAACACCAGCAGGCCTCGATTCTGTTTCAAGGCCCCATTTTACTCAGTGAGTCATGCTCCTGCACTAAGATTTCTACAAATTTCACCATCAAACGGTCACTTATTCTGAAATTAAAAAAATTCTGAATTCTGAAAACCAGCTGGTCTTGAGCATTTCAGATAAAGGATTGTGCAACTGTAATGTGCAAACATAAATTATATGCCTTCAAATCCAAACCTGTACATTTGTTTCCAAATACAACAGCTAAATGGTTTTGCTGAAATAGTGTGGGTGGATTGCTGAAAGAGAATATATTTTATGGATTAAGATTCCCAACATAAAGGTGGAAGGGGGTGATTTTGTTTTCATACTTCTCTGGCGATAGTCTGCTGATCACCAATTGCGACAATCCTCAACTTATTGACTGGTCAGTTAAATCTAGGTCTTTGGATTGAGTTAGCATTTCTTCTTTTCAAAGTATTTTGTGCAGGATTGCTTCCAGTTGCAGAGGAACAGGGAGTGAGGGAGGTCGCGCTTGCTTGCAGGCTTTGGAAGTCTAAATCGAATTACTCCATTGTCAGTTCTGTGAGAATCCTGTTACTCAAAACTAATTCATAAGCTGGAGTAAGGGTCTTTTCTTCCTTAACCCATAGTTATCCGATGTCAAGTAGTCTCTCAAAAATATCGAATCAAGCTTCGCCAACAGTTACAAACTATTGTATAACCTATGAGTGAACACTACAAAATTCCACTTTTAGAGTCATAGAGATATATAGAATGGAAACAGACCCTTTTGGTCCAACTTGACCATGACGACCAGATATCCTAACCTGTCTAGTCCCATTTGCCAGCACTTGGCCCATGTCCCATTCACAGACACATCCAGAAGCCTTTTAAATCTTGTAATTACACCAGCCTCCATCACTTCCTTTGGCAGCTCATTCCATACACACAACAAACCCTGCATGAAAAAGTTGCCCCTTCTGTCACTTTGGGAAAAGACTTCTTCTCTTCATCCTATCCATGCCCTCACGATTTTATAAATCTCTATAAGGTCACACCTCAGCCTCTGACACTCCAGGGAAAACAGCCCCAGCCTACTCAGCCTCTTCCTGTAGCTCACATCCTCCAACTCTGGCAACATCCTTGAAAGAGTTCAGAAGAGATTTACAAGTTTCATATGATCCTTCCAATAAGAGGAAGACCAGAATTGCACGCAATATTCCAATGTCCCGTACCGCCACAACATGACCTCCCAACTTCTATACTCAGTGCTCTGGCCAATAAAAGAAAGCATATCAAATGCCTTCCTCACTATCCTATCCAGCTGCAACTCCACTTTCAAGGAACCTGCACTCCACGGTCTCTATATTCAGCAACACTCTTCAGGGCCTTACTGTTTAAGTATATAAGTGCTGCTCTGATCGGCCTTTCCAAAATATAGCACTTCATATTTACCTAAATTAAATCCCATCTGCCACTTCCCAGCCCACTGGCCCATCTGATCAAGATCCTGGTGTAATCTGAGGTAACCTTCTTCACTGTCCACTACACCCCCGATTTTGGTGTCATCTGCAAAATTACTAACTATACCTCCTATGTTCACATCCAAATTATTATATAAATGACGAAAAGCAATGGATCCAGCACCGATCCTTGTGGCACTCCACTGATCACAGGTCTTCAGTCTGAAATGCAACCCTCCACCACTACCCTCTGTCTTCGACCTTCATGCCAGTTCTGTATCCAAACGTCTAGTTCTCCATGTATCCCATGAAATCTAACCTTGCTAACTAGTCTCCCATGAGGATCCTTGTTGAATGCCTTACTGAAGTCCATATAGATCTTAACTATCCTTTGCCCTCATCAATCCTCTTCGCTACTTCTTCAAAGAAGTCAATCAAGTAAGTGAGACATGACTTCCCACGCACAAAGCCTATCCCTAATCAGCCTTGACCTTTCCAATACATATAAACCCTGTCGCTCAGAATTCCTTCGAACAACTTGCCCACTGCCGATATCAGGCTCACCAGTCTGTTCTCTGGCTTTTCCTTACCACCTTTCTTCAACAGTGGCACCATGTTAGCCAACCTCCAGTCTTCCTCACCTGTGACTATCGATAATACAAATACCTCAGCAAGGGACCCAGCAATTACTTCCCTGGCTTCTCTCATAATTCTAGGGTACACCTCATCAGGTCCTGGGGATTTATCCAACTTTAAGCATTTTAAGATATCTAGCAGTACCTCCACTGTAATATGGACATTTTTCAAGATTTCAAATCTACTTCCCCACATTCTTTATCATCCATGCCCTTCTCCATGCAAAATACTCGTTTAATGTCTCCATCATCTCCTCCTGTTCCACACATAGGCTAACTTGCTGATCTTTGAAAGGCCCTATTCTATTCCAAATTACTCCTTTGTCCTTAATGTTTTTATAGAATCCCTTTGGATTCTCCTTAAATCTATTTGCCAATGCCGTCTCATGTCCCTTTTTTGCCCTCCTGGTTTCCCTCTTAAAATACTCCGACTGTCTTTCTACTCTAAGGATTCACTCAATCTTTGCTGTCTGTATTTGACATATCCTTCTTTCTTTTTTTTTATCCAAAACCTCAATTTCTCTAGCCATTCAACATTCCCCATACCTACCAGCCTTGCCTTACACCCTAACATAGAACATAGAACAATACAGCACAGAACAGGCCCTTCGGCCCACGATGTTATGCCAAACATTTATCCTAGCTTAAGCACCCATCCATGTACCTATCCAATTGCCACTTAAAGGTCACAAATGCTTCTGACTCTGCCACTCCCACAGGCAGCGCATTTCATGCCCCCACCACTCTCTGGGTAAAGAACCTACCCCTCACATCCCCCCATACCTTCTACCCTTCACCTTAAATTTATGTCCCCTTGTAACACTCTGTTGTACCCGGGGAAAAAGTTTCTGACTGTCTACTCTATCTATTCCTCTGATTATCTTATAAACCTCGATCAAGACACCCATCCTTTGCCGTCCCAATGAGAAAAAGCCAAGCACTCTCAACGTATCCTCATACGACCTATTCTCCATTCCAGGCAACATCCTGGTAAATCTTCTCAGCACCCTCTCCAAAGCTTCCACATCTTTCCTAAAGTGAGGCGACCAGAACTGCACACAGTACTCCAAATGTGGCCTAACCAAGGTCCTGTACAGCTGCAACATCACTTCACGACTCTTGAATTCAATCCCTCTGCTAATGAACGATAATACACCACAGGCCTTCTTACAAGCTCTATCCACCTGAGTGGCAACTTTCAAAGATCAATGAACATAGACCCCACGATCCCTCTGTTTCTCCACCTTACTAAGAACCCTACTGTTAACCCTGTATTCTGCATTCTTATTTGTCCTTCCAAAATGGACAACCTCACACTTGACAGGGTTGAACTCCATCTGCCACTCCTCAGCCCAGCTCTGCATCATATCGAAGTCCCTTTTCAGTCAACAACAGCCCTCCTCACTATCCACAACTCCACCAATCTTCGTATCGTCTGCAAATTTACTGACCTACCCTTCGACTCTCTCTTCCAAGTCATTAATTAAATTACAAACAGCAGAGGTCCCAGAACTGATCCCTGCAGAACTCCACTTGTAACTGGGCTCCAGGCTGAATATTTACCATCTACCACCACTCTCTGACTTCGACCGGTTAGCCAGTTTTCTATCCAACTGGCCAAATTTCCCTCTGTCCCATGCCTCCTAACTTTCCGCATGAGCCTACCATGGGAACCTTATCAAATGCTTCACTAAAATCCATGTACACTACATCCACTGCTCTACCCTCATCCACATGCTTGGTCACCTCCTCGAAGAATTCAATAAGACTTGTAAGGCAAGACCTACCCCTCACGATTCCGTGCTGGCTGTCCCTAATCAAGCAGTGTCTTTCCAGATACTCTCAAATCCTATCCTCAGTACCCTTTCCATTACTTTGCCACCACCGAAGTAAGACTAACTGGCCTGTAATTCCCGGGGTTATCCCTATTCCCTTTTTTGAACAGGGGCACAACATTCGCCACTCTCCAGTCCCCTGGCACCACTCCCGTTGACAGTGAAGACGAAAATATCATTGCCAACGGCTCTGCAATTTCCTCTCTTGCTTCCCACATAATCCTAGGATATATCCCGTCAGGCCCAGGGGAACTTGTCTATCGTCAAGTTTTTGAAAATGCCCAACACATCTTTCTTCCTAACAAGTATCGCTTCTAGCTTACCAGTCCGTTTCATACTCTCTTCTTCAACAATACAGTCCCTCTCGTTTGCAAATACTGAAGAAAAGTACTCATTTTCAAGACCTCTCCTATCTCTTCCGACTCAATACACAGTCTCCCACAACTGGCCTTGATCGGACCTACCCTCGTTCTCGTCATTCTCATGTTTCTCACATACGCATAAAAGGCCTTGGGGTTACCTTTGATCTGACCCGCCAAAGATTTCTCATGCCCTCTCTTAGCTCTCCTAATCCCTTTCTTCAGCTCCCTCCTGGCTATCCTATATCCCTCCAACGCTCTGTCTGAACCTTGTTTCCTCAACCTTATGTAAGCCTCCTTCTTCCTCTTTACAAGACATTCAACCTCCCTCGTCAACCAAGGTTCCCTCACATGACCATCTCTTTCCTGCCTGACAGGTACATACATATCAAGGACACATCGTATCTGTTCCTTGAAAAAGTTCCACATTTCCACGATATCCTTCCCTGACAGCCTATGCTCCCAACTTATGCTCCTCAGATCCTGTCTTCTATCATATTTACCCTTCACCCCTCCAATTGTAAAACCTTCCCTGTTGCACGCACCTAACCAAGGTGAAAGTCACAGAATTGTGGTCACCATCACCAAAATGTTCAACCACTAACAAGCCCATCACTTGTCCCGGTTCGTTACCAAGTACCAAATCCAATATGGCCTCCCCTCTAGTCGGACAATCTAACAGGAATATAGTGTCTCTGGACTCTTGTTATCTCATTTTTGAAATTAAAACTAATTCATTGTCTGCAACACAACAGTCCAAACTTACTGATGCCAATTAATATTTCAAATAAAACACAAGCAGGACTTTGCACTTAGTGTGCAAGCAAAACCCATAGCAACATTAAAAATGTAAATGGAGAAGTGCTAAAACAGTCATACTCTAAAATCAAGGGGCAACTAAACTGGATAAGGTAGACTCCTCTGTCAGAGAGCTCCAATAAGGATGGCATCCTTTTGGGATATCTTAGCTATTTAAAAGTTATGTCTGATCTCAGTCCAATTCCTCTTTTAATTTGTTTATGAGATGCAAGTTCTCTGGCTCGGCCAGCACTTTTATTCATCTCTGATTCAGAAGGACATTTTATGCAGGAGGGAGACAGCAGGAAAATTTCAGCACAAAAAACTAAGGTATGTTCAGTGGGTGAAACTTATTCATGTTGATAGATTATACAGCAAGTTCTTGGATCTCAGCCATACCTCAGAGATGCAAACCATTTCCAGACACGGAAAGGTCTCAAATATTCGCACCTAATGGACATTATGTTGTGATCCACTATGTAGTCTTTAAATGTGCGATGCTAAGACAAAGAAAAGTCAGAATAGAAGGGTATTAAAGCTCATTCTGGTCAAAAAAAAATTTTCTTGCAGTTTATACTCTTTTCAGTTTTGCAATTCTCACATCATTGCCTGCTTTATCAGAAAGTGATCAAATTCCAGTTGCAGTTGGTGGCAGTCAATTTCACAGGTGAAGACCGTAAATTTCAGAAGAGGTAAATTACGGACTCAGCATTTCAATTTGTCAAAATGACTTAGAAATAAAAAGGAACAGCAGCTAAACTCCCAATTATAAATACTATATCATTAACTCAAAGTCAGAACACAACACTAACACTAGAAAACGGACACAACTGAGGGATGTCTTTGCCACATTACTAATTTTAGTAAAAACAGTAACACAGAAACTCAGTTCCTTTTGCTACCAGTCAGGATGCTAAAATGGTTCGCACAATACCTATTGTGTGCACATAAATAACAACTTGAGAGAGGAAAACAATTTAGAAATGACAGCACATTTTCTTCAGCATATGGGACTGATTTGCTCAAGTATGCAAGCAGGTTATCTGTTCTCTATTTTGTTATAGACCCCAGAAATGACGTAACAGTAGCTAGGCAAATTGTTCTCAGATATGCCTAGTCTCCAAAGGAAGAGGTTTCTGTATACCAGTATCACAGTAGAATGGTTCAGGATATATACTCAGGAACATGATTCAGAACAAATCCAAGAATCTAATTAATCCAAATGAACTGTAAAGTTTACTGGCCAGGGTATTGGATGACAGTCAGCATGTTCTTAATGGGAGTCTTCAAAAAGGCCGCTGAAGTATGAAAAATTGAGTAGGCAATTAAGTCACTGAAAGAGTTAACCTTAAAGCTTCCCAGTTAAAAGATATTACAATAAATCTGGAGATGAAATAGCAATCATATAATCCTGTCACAAATAGTCTGCTAACATCCCATTATATGTAGGAAAAGGATATGAGTCTAGATCTTTGAGGTCAGCATTACTGGAATAGTTCTGGACAACATGGATAATTAGTCCCTTTTGGAAGAAAGTGAGGACTGCAGATGCAGGAGATTAGAGTCGAAAAGCACAGCAAGTCAGGCAGCATGTGAACATCAGGAAAATAGATGTTTCAGGTCTAAGCCCTGATGCCTGAAAAGTCAATTCTCCTGTTCTTCGGATGCTGCCTGACCTGCTGTGCTTTTCCAGCACCACACTCTCGAATTAGTCACATTGGTTTAAAGCAATCCATTCAGCCTTTCAAAAGACACATCAGACGTTTCAGGCCAAAGGGTCTAAAAAAATGACTTGATTGCATACTTATACAAGGATAAGATTTCATTCGGTTTAAATTATTTGATCACAGGATGTGGGTGAACTGAATCGGCATTTATTACTCATCCCCAGTTGCCCTGGAGAAGGCTGTGGTGAACTGCACTCTTAATCTCCCTCAGGCCTTGGGATGACACTACTGTTAGGAAAGAGGTTACTTGATTTTGACTAAGCAACAATGAATGAACATTGACATAGTTCCAAGTCTAGGTGGTGTGGCTTGGAGGGGAGCTTGCAGCTGGTGGTGCTCACTTGCCCTTGTCCTTCTCGATGATTGGTGGTGCTGGGAGTATCCAATATTTCCTGATATGTGCTTGATGGGTAGAGGACAGCATTGGGAAGACAGGAGAGGAGTTCTTTTTTGCTGCAGTATTCTTGGTCTCCAACTTCCTCTTTTAGCCACAACTAGTTTAGTTTAGTTTCTGATCAATGGTAGTCCCCATGATGTTAAAAGCTGGGCATTCAGAAATGGAAATATCACTGAAAATCAAAAGGTAATGGCTGGATTCTCCCTTATTAGACAATATCAATGCTAGAGACTTGTGTAGTGTGAATATATTTTGCCATGTCAGCCCCAGCCTGGACGTTATCCAGTTCTTGCTCCATAACAATACAGGCTTCATCAGAATCTGAGGAGTTGCAAAATAGTGCCGAATTGTGCAATATCAGCATACATGCCCCGCTGCAGACCATATGATGGAGGGAAGACCATTGAAGCAGGTGAAATGGTTGGACCCATGACCCGTTGAGGAATTCCTGAAGAGACATCCTGAAGCTGGTTAGGTATGACCCCAAACAACAGAGTCCCATGCTACTCTTCCTGATACCACACAATTCCAGCTTTCCGAGTTTTGCTTTTATATCACTTTTATATCTTATTTTCTAAAAGCTACACACAATATGAGGGAATTATGCAGATGAGCTGGAATAGAAGGTAGTTGCAAATCCCTATCCTTAAGTGGCAACATGAATCAACAGTCTTCAGTTATGCTTCCAATTGTCCACCATTTCGCTCCGACAGACAGACAATACTTCAACACATCCAAGCCACTGTTGCATTTTTCATCTTCAGAAATGGAGCAATAAATTTCTCCATTAGCAAAGCCAAAGTCATAGTCAACTTCTACCCAATGTCTTTTTCTTCCCTTGCATAAAAACTTGGCATTCTGGTATTTGCTTGGCGAGTGAGAGATGAAATGTTTTGGCAACATGGCTGGCAAACGCAGTTTTGCGGCATGCACACTTTGCACAGTGGAGTACATCAACTCTCCTCTGCAAACAAATGAACATACCACAGAGAAGCACTGCCTTTTGAAGTGGAGCAACGAGGTGCAAGACAAGTGGATGGAGTTCTGGCCATGTGACTATGTAGGAACAATTGGTCACTTCCTCATGAGTTATATGATTATCCTCAAGTGACATATTTTACAACCATGATGGAAGGTGGAAAAGGTTTTCATTATGATAGTCATGAGAACATGAAATGTTTTATCCTGGATAAAGTAAACACGTAACAAGGGAACTGAAAAAATATTTGAACAGGGGAAAGGGATCAAGAGTGGACAACTCCAGTGTTTAAGCTAACAAACCATTTTTTTAAACACATATGTAACAACTTGCATGGATGTGTTAATGACACTTCTGCTGTCATTGCATTCTGAGGTGGGACCTGATCCAGACCTCCTGATGTCGGAGGTGGGCCACTGTACCACAAGATCTTAAAAACTGACAACTAACATGCAAGTAATTTTTCAGATTATAGAAAACAAGCCACACTACGAGCCAATTGGAAACCTACCAATTTCATTTGGACCCTAAATCATATGATACAGGAACAGAAAAACACAGTTAAAGGCAAAGGAATGTACTTGATTGGCATCGACCTACCACCTTCAACATTCACTTCCTCCACCACTGCTGCAGCAGTACACACCAAGATACACACCATGACACTCCTCCAACAGCATTTTCTTAAATCCACAAACTCTACTGTGTACAAGGGAAACGTTCCCCTCCAAACATGTACAATCCCAACTTGGAACTATTTATATTCCTTTTCCAATACTGTTCCTAAGCCAAAATCCTCAAGTTCCCTTCCTTAAAGCACTGTGGGTTTTACTTTATTCTAAGGACTGTAGCAGTTCAAGGCAGTGGCTCATCAGCCCCTTCTAATAAGCCATGCGAACAGGCAACAAATACCTACCTACCAAGCAACACCCACACACCATCTGATTTCAGCAACATGTTGCTGGTTATTGCAGAACCTAGATATGCAAAGCTAAGCACAAGCTGCATCATCACAATGTCAATATTGATACACAGCAGCATGGGAATGTACTTGAATATGGAATCTTGAGGCTGGCGGTCAAACCAAACTTCACATATTGAAGAGGACGTCCATTTGATGCTGAAAGTATTCTTTGATATAGAATGTCTGTCATTTTCAACATCAAACAACTCGATGACTTGGTGCACTATCAGCTTTTGACCTAGGAGAGCAAGGGTGAATTAACAGTTCTAACAAAGGGTTATTGGACTTCTAACATTAATTCTATTGTTCTCTTAACAAATGCTTCCAGACTTCCAGAGTTCTCATTTTCTAATTTTGTTTCAAGTTTCCAACATCGCTTGGGAAACAAGATAGGGCAAGTGACTGAGGTGGTACTGTGGGAGAACTTTGGGACCAATTACCAGAATTCTATTAGTTTTAAAAAGCCAAGGAAAAAAAGTGTTCTGATCAATAAATTAAAATTCTAAATTGGGCCAAGGCTAATTTTGATGATATCAGACAGGAATGTTCAAAAGTTCATCATGGGAGGCTGTTCTCAGGTAAAGGGTCTTCTGGCAAGTGAGAGACTTTCAAAAGTGAGATGATGTGAGTTCAGGGCCAGCATGCTCCTGTTAGTGTGAGGGGAAAGACTGGTAGGAGTAGGGAACACTGGATGACTAGAAGAAGGAGACATATATAATGCAGACGCAGTTGGAATCAAGTGAATACCTTGAGGAATATGGGGTGTAGGAGTTCATTTAAGAGGGAAATAAGGAGGGCACAAAGAGGACATGAGATAGCTTTGGCAGATACGGTAACAGAGAATCTAAGGAGACTCTACTCTATTATTCTTTCAGGGCAAAAGATGATGTGGGGAGAGAATAGGGTTGTTAAAGATCAATGAGATCGCCAATGTGTGCAGCCACAGGAGATAGGCGAGATCCCAAATGAATTTTTCGCATCAATATTTATGGTGGACAAAGACATGGAAGCTAAGGAACCTTGGAAAATAAATAGCGATGGCTTGAAAGAGAGTCCATATCACAGAAGAGAAGGGGCACAATGTCTTAAAATACACAAAAGTGTATAAATTCCTGAGACCAGATCAAGTGTATCCCAACACACTGTTGGAGCTGGGAAAGACGCTGTGGGACCCTTAGCAGAGATATTTACATCATTGACAGCCATGGGTGAGGGGCAGAAGACTGAAATGCTGTGCCATTATTTAAGAAAGGCTGCAAAGAAAAAAGACAGGGAACTACAAACTGGTGAGTGGTAATTAAGTTGTTGGAGGAGATTTTGACAGACAGGATTGACATGCATTTGGAAAGGCAAGAATTGATTAGGGATAATCAGCATGGCTTTATGTGTGGGAAATCATGTCTCACAAACTTGCTTGAGCTTTTTTGAAGAGGTGACTAAGATAGATGAAGGTAGAGTGATAGATGTTGCATACATGGACTTGAACAAGACATTCGACATGGTTCTGTAATGTAGACAGCTTAGTAAGTTAGATCACATGAGATCCAGGGAGAGCTAGCGTAGGACGCGAAGGGGTGAACTTAAAGAGGTTTATAAAATTATGAGAAGCAGAGATACAAGTTAATTGCCAAAGGTCTTTTTCCCATAGTAGGGGAGTCCAAAGCTTGAAGTCATGGTTTACGGTGAGAGGGGCAAGAATTAAAAGGGAGTTGAGAAGCAACCTTTTCATACAGATGGTGGTGTGGATATGGAATGAGCTGCCAGAGGAAGTGGTAGAGATGAATACAATTACAATATTTAAGACATTTGGATGAGGACATGGACAGGAAAGGTTGAAGAGGCCAAACGCAAGCAAATGGGACGAGTTCAGTTTCGGAAACCTGGTCAGCATGGATATGTTGAGGCGAAGGGCTATGACTCTATCAACAGTTTTTAAGTCTTATTTGAGAGTCATATAGCATAGTCACGGCACATCATGTCTACACTGACCCACAAACACCAAACTATACTAATTCTGTTTACCTGAACTTGGTTCATAGCCTACTATGGCCTGACTTTTAAATACACATCCAGATGCTTCTTCAATGTTGAGTGTAACTGCCTTGACCACTGTCTCAGGCAGCACCTTCCATATACCTACCACTCTCCAGGTGAAAATCTTTTTCCCTCAGATCTCCTCTAATCCACTTAGTCTTCACCTTAAAGTTTTTCCCTCTGGTCTTGGACATATCTGCCATGGCAGACAAGATTTGAACAAACAATTTCCCCTGTGTCTCTCAATTTTGCATACCTCATTCAGTCCCCCTTCAATCTCTCCTCATAATTGAGTTTTTCCATCTAAGGCAACATCCTGATGAACCTCCTCTTGATCCTCTACAGTACAATTACATCCTTCCAATGTGTGGCGACTAGAACTGCACACATTGTTCCATCTGTGGTCTAACCAATACTTTATCAATTTGTAACAAGGCTTCCTTTCTCCTTTTATCTATGTCCTAGCTTATGAAAGCAAGCATCCCATAATTCTCCTTCACCAACCTGTCTACCTATACTGACATGTTCAGGACACACCAAGGCCCCTTTTCTCCTCAGTACTCTTGAGAGCCTGACAATTCAACTGGCTATCATTCGCCTTTATAGGACTCCCAAAATGCATTGCATCACTCATCAGAATGAAATTCTATCTGGCATTTCTCTGCCCAATTTATCAAATGATCAATTAGACGGAGGCCATCCTCTTCACAATCAACACCATTACCAATTTTCAGGCCATAATCAACAATTTTCTGCCAGTTCAACTTTGTACATAGATACTCTTTGCAGGTATCCATAAAGCATATGACAGCAAACAGAATACCAAAAGGGGCCACTATTGGAACACTGGCTTGCAACAAGCATGTTTTGTGGAATCACGACATGAGAAATGACAGCATTTCCGTTTATGAGCACATCTTCCCAAATTCTTGTGTGAAGCCCACAAGAAAGTGCTTTCCCCCCCAAATCAGTGTAAATAAAACTTCAATTCATAACCCCTGCTCCTAAAGTGCATCCATCCATTTGTTGCACCGTGTTGTAATCCTTGTATGCCTGCTTCACTCGCCCTCTCAGTATGCATTCCTGAGGCATTGTCAGAGTTCATTTGCAGCAACATCCAAGACTCTTAAATCCTCTTTAATACCTTTCTCTTGCTCTAACTGTTCAATCCCACTCTCCTTATTCCACATTCCCAGTTCTCCTTACTACCTACTCCTCACTATTTTTCCCTTCCCTCCACCCCCACCAATCTCCACCCCATTTTTCTCAGAGTTTGTAATCCCATTTGAGATAACACAGTTGGAATCTACCTTTTTCCATGCAGTTGAACTATGTTGCTCCCACCCCTGTTCAAGAATTACTGCATTACATTCTTTGCTTTTTTCTGAATTCAAACTGGTCCCTCGAGATCATCTCTAAACTAAATGAACAAATACCTATAAACTTCAAAGTGGTTCAGCTTAGTGTGAATGCATGGTATGATAAAGAACCATCTCTCTCTGTCATCCCAGTTCCCCCTCAGTTGAAGCAAAACACTCAGAGAGACAGTGTAGATTTGCTTCCTTCATGTTTATTCTGGCGCTGGAGGGAGAGAGAACGATTACCCATGTGCACAGAGACATGGTCACTGTCTTCTCTGGAACAGCAGTTTCTCAATTAACTATATAGTCATTTTACAGGGAGGAGCATCCAGATAAGGCAACATATTGATTGAGTGACCGTTACAATCAGCAAGTGTCAGTAGTAAAGATTAAGCCATCTGCTGTTACACAATGAATAACTGACTTCACATAATGAATACTTTTTACCTTGTTAAACAGACCGCACATACTGAGTGCTTCCAATATTGTTAGAAGGTTCTACATAATGACTTTTCCACCTTGTTAACCTATTACCCTTGCCTCCAGTTTCCCATCGTTAGCTGTAAATTGTTATATGATCTGAGTCATGCTCAGCTGAACCACTTGTTTCACAAAACTCAGAACTTAACTCTTTCCCTGCCTGCTTATACCCTATACACATTCTCATCTCGACCTCAAAGTTAGTTCCTCAAACAAGATGCTGACTTTTTCCATGAGCTTTCACATTTAACATGAAAGATCATACCAGCTTTAAAGAAAACTATCACGTATACTACATCATGCCCAGTTCATCACCAACCATCTGGCATTAAAAGGCAAAATACAATTTCAATATTTTAATATGTAGAGTGGTTACTTAACTAAGATGTAAATAATCAGCTTCAGATTGCTCAGTCACTAGTTCAGTACTCAGCTGCTTCTGGAGAAAACCAGCCCTCAAGCACGCTTGGAAATTGAGTATACCACATCCAAGTTATTTGAAATGAGTTGTTATACTATTATGACATGGAGAAACTCACCACCTGCTTGGGTTTAAAAAAAAAGTCTTATCAAAATTCCAATAACCCAGTAGTGACAGAAATAAGAATACAATTCTGCTTGCCTCTGTGCAAACGATCTATTTTATTTCTCTTGGACAAAGCAACTGAAGGTAAGCTGCTTGTAGCATGATAACAAAGGTCAACAAGGGAACAGAGAACAAGGTAAATGACTACTGTAATATTATTTTATGGCCAATGGTAATTATTTTCCCAAGCCAACTGAAACCACCAGTAAACAGACAACACAGATAATAACAGATGGTACAGAAATGAAGAATCTTTCCTGTTACTGAGCAATTTAAAAACATTATGCATCAGATCCCAAATCAACAGCACTTGTGTTTACATAGCATCTTTGTGGAACAGTGTGAGGTGCTACCAAACAGCAATTAAAAACTGGGTGCCTGACAGAAGATTAAATATGGTAACCTGAAGTTTGATCAAAGGACAGCAATTATTCAATCCAAGTCAGAACATCAGAGTTTGAAGAGAGCACTGTATGGGCATTTAATTAATAGTTAAAGGGAAGGCCAGAACAAAGGTTAAAAACACAGGAAACCATATTCAATGTAGATCAGATAGGACCAGGGTGATGGTCAATAAGATCATTATGGGTAATTTAATTTAGCATCAGCCAAAGTTTGGGGGAAATAAGATAGGAGGCTGGATGGGAGACAACTCAAGCAGTCATGTCGAGAGTTGACAAACAGCATGGGGATGATGGTGTCAGTATCAGATAGGCTGAGGTAGGGATTGACCACATGGGCCCTGTCTCCTCATACAGGTCGTTCTGCTATAACGGGTTAGTTGCGTTCCTCTGCAACCCCACGCTATGGAAAATTGCGGTGTACAAGATCGCAATGGAAAACTGTCAAACCTGCTATTCAAACAGCTTCCACAACTCATCAATCATGTTAGAGCCAATTCCTGTTAAAAAAACACACGTTATACGAGAACAACCTGTATTAAAATCTCAGTCTTGAATGGTTCATAGCAAGCAGCTCAGGGTCCACATCAACAAACTCAGATCTACTTAAAGTAAAACAACCCAAAATCATGAAGCACACAAGGATGAACGTCAGGAAAATGGCATCAGTAGTGAACAGTAGTTGATATATCTCACACAGACTACATCTTGAGGATAGTTAGGCAACTTGTATATTGTTCAAGACCCATGACGATGAACAAAAAAAAAGCTATTTAGGGAGGTGGCGAGGCTGAGTTGGATGCCCTACAGTTCACCATTCCATGCAGAGTGCTCAAAGTGAGGGTCAGAATGAGATATTAAAGGGTCAATTTGCTCTGCTAACCTGCAGGAAAGTGGATGGTCCGAGGTTAGGGTGGTAAGCCTCTGTTTTCGGGTGTACATTTCTGTCTCACAGGTAGAATGTAAGGAATTTACATTCCCATCCCTTGACATTCAGAGCCATTTGCATGGACATTTCCTAAGTATTCAGAGTGGCAATTTATATTACCATCTCCTATTAAGAATCCAAAGAACATAGCAATTACAATTCTGACCATATTCTGTAGTTTAAAAAAAAGATTCACATCAGATCTGGCTATCTCGGCATGGATTTACATTGTTTCTGGAAATGGTGTGATCACTACATTTAGTCTTGAGTGGCGTGTGACTGTAGGGAATGGCTGGGGGTCGTCAAGTGGGTGTTTCTGACTGTAATGTGAAACTCTTGTACTATAAAAGAAAAACTGTTTCATTTGCTCAGAGAGATCTTTGACATGGCTCCAAAAACCCCGTTAAGTGTGTTAAGGGTTATTCTAGAAAGCTTGTACTTGCGTAATAAAATTTTGTTGCTCACAAAAGTTGGCATATTGCAGTTGCATCAAGTGTGTAAAAATTTCAAGAAAAAGAATTCAACAAGAACACTCCAATGGGTTCATGGGATGAGTAATTCAGGCTATATACTGGTAAGCAACTGGGGTTCAGACAGAGATTTGATAACTCTGGTCTTCCTCTTATAGGGAAATTAGAAAGGTTTCAGAAAATATTTTACAAGGATATTGTCAGGTTTGCAGGGTTTGAGCTACAGGGAGAGGCTGAATAGGCTGGGGCAATTTTCCCTGGAGTGTTGGAGGCCGAGGGGTAACCTTAAAATATCATGAGGAGCATGGATAGGGTGAATAGACAATATCTTTTCCCTGGGGAGGTAGGAACTAGACGGCAGAGGTTTAGGGTGAAAGGGGAAAGATTTAAAAAGGACCTAAGGGGCAATGTTTACATGCAGAGAGTGGTGCATGTATGATATGAGCTGCCAGTGCAGCTGATACAATTACAACATTTAAAAGGCATCTGGATGGGCATATGAATAGGAAAGATTTAAGAGGCAGATGGGCCAAGTGCTGGCAAATGGGACTAGATAAGTTTAGGATATCTGGTTGGCATGGACAGGTTGGACCGAAGGGTCTGCTTCCGTGCTGTGTATCCCTATGACTCTAACAGAGCTTTCAAAATGGTAGGTGTCCTTAAGAATTGCACCTGCATCCTTGCTGTGTAAATCCCATGGCCCTCAATAACGCTTCCTTTACTCATTTAAGTTGCGTACAAGCTTGTTGAAGAGGAGAGTTTGGATTACACCACTAAGCACGAGCACATGATAAAAGACAACAGAGAATGGAATAAATAAACAGCAAAACAAACAGCTACTCTGACTACCATAGTGGCAACAGTACATTTATGCCTGTAGAAAATCAGCTAATGGCAAAGAGTCAGGATAAATGGATAATTTTTAGAATTGCAACTTCAAATAGGGTGCCACAGAAATCATTGCTAGGTCACAATTAATTATAATCTAGATCAATGACTTATATTATGGCAGTACTCCCCAAATTTTACTTCTACATTGTGACCCCATTTTCAAGGCTTGAAAACTGTTGTGAGGCTTGCAAGAGTACAGGACTTGTCCTTTTGAGGGCAACTATTATAACTCAGATCTGCTGCTGCTACTGCTGCCTTGGGTGCTCGTGACCCCACCTGAAGTCCCAAGCCCAAATTTGGGAAGCCCTGTTTGAAGGGATAGTCTGTGCAGCAGCCAGAAATAATAATATCAAGATTGGCAGAGAACCAAATAATAAGTAAATGAAGAGTCTGTAAAAGAATCTTAGGACAAGTGAGCAGGCTAACATTTGGTAAAGGTTGCTTGGTTTGTAAGAGAGTTACAAAGTGAGAATCTGTGTTGGTACAGTTGAGGAACTGTAAAAGAAAGACTGCCCTAATGGGAATTATGGATAGCCCTCTGAGCAAGAGTGAGGATGTGAGAGAGAAAATAGTTAAAAATCACACATTACTTGGTTATAGTCCAACAGGTTTATTTGGAAGCATTAGCTTTTGGAGCGCTGCTTCTTCATCAGCCACAGCCACCTGATGAAGGGGCAGTGCTCCGAAAGCCAGCACTTCGAAATAAACTGGTTGGACTATAACCTGGTGTTGTGTGATTTCTAAGTTTGTCCACTCCAGTCTAACACCAGATCCTCCACATCAGAGAGAGAAAATAAACCAAGAGATAGAAAAGGCATACAAGAAAGACATTATTACAATAATCATGGTGGGGGACTCATTGAAACTTAAACAAGATTGAGAGGGCTGAATGGAGCGGAAAAGTCGTTTCTACCAGTAGGAGAGGCTAGTACCCAAGAGCACAGCCTCAGAGTAAGTAGACAATGCTTTAGATAAAGAGGAACTCCTTCAGCCTGACGGTGCAAAAGAACTCATTGCTGCAGAAGGCTGTGGAGGTCAAGTAATTGAGTGTATTTGAGACAGAGATAGATAGATTCTTGATTAGTAAGGGGATCCAGGGTTACAGGAAGAACGCAGTAGAATAGATTTGAGAAACGTATCAGCCATAAATCAAATAGTGTGGCAGACTTGATGGGCTAAATAGCCTAATTCTGTTCCCACATCTTGTGGCCTAAATGGAAGAGGGGCGATGATTTAATTGAAAGAATAAAAAAAAGGTAGAATACTACTTCAAAGCAGAGAGGCTGCAAAGTGTTCTGATACAGAGGGATCTGATGGTCTAATGAGGAAGGGACATAAAATTCTTTATTGCATGTCTTCATTGCAAGGAGGAATGGGCTGAAGAATTGGAGAACTACAGTCAGAATTAAACATCGAAAAAGGGTTTGTATGGCCTATTTGTACTTATTTCAGTCAAAAAGCACTGTTCTACCCTCATCTCTATCCCTAATCAGATTCCCGATGAAGGGTTTATGCCCGAAACGTCTATTCTCCTGCTGTTTGGATGCTACCTGACCTACTGTGCTTTTCCAGCACCACACTCTCGAATATGATCTCCAGCATTTGCAGTCCTCACTTTCTCCTAATCTCTATTCCAGCAGTCAGACCATAGCCTTGATTGTTCTGGTGTTTCCAGGTTTCTCATCTAAACATTTAAGTGTCGTGATGGCTTCTGCCTCTACTAACTTCTCCAGCATTGAGTTCCACTTATCCTGAGTGAAAAAAAACACTTCTTTAATTTCCTCCCAACCGCCTGCTCCTTCTCTTAAATTCATGCCTTCTGATTACTGACATCATGACTGAGGAAGGTTTTTTCCCATCTATGCCCCTCAATTTTGTAGACCTCAATCAAATATTCCACACCTCATTCCACCCTAAGCCTTCTCCTAACTAAGAAATCAACCTTATCCAATCCAGTTCCTCTTGATGGCTAAAAGGTTCCAACCCAGGCAACATCCCAGTGAATCTCCTCTGTACTTGATCTCGTGCAATCACACCTTTGCTAATGTGTGGCGAATTGAACTGCACCGTATTCTAGCTCTGGCCTAATTAATGTCTTATACAGTTCTGCCATAACCTCCCTGCTCTGATGTTCAAACACCATGACAAATAAAAGCAAGTATCCCACAGCCTCCAACCATCTGTGGACATGCATACCAAGGTATCTCTGATTCCATGTAGCTTCCAGGATCCTACCATTCACCATTTACTCCCTTGCCATGTTAGACGTTCCAAAATGCAATTACTCTTACTTGGCAGGATTAAATTTCGGTCTGCTATAGTTTTGACTATCCGACCAGCCTGCACATATCGGCCCAAAATCAAAGGCTTTCCTCCTCACTATTTATAGCACCACTAATTTTCATAGTTAAAAATCACACAACACCAGGTTATAATCCAACAGGTTTATTTGGAAGCATGAGACCTGTTGGGACGATAACCTGGTGTTGTGTGATTTTTAACTTTTGTACACCCCAGTCCAATACTGGCGTCTCCAAACATGACTAATTTTCATGGTATTTGCGAATGTACTGATGAAACCACCTCCATTAATGTCTAGATTATAGTAGACTACACATTTCAAGGAACCCAGCATCAAATCCTGTATTGTGTCACTGGTCATAAACATTCAGTCAAAAATATCCATTTTATTTGCCTCTTCCTACCAGGGCAATTTTGGATCAATTTTCTGAACAACTCTGGATCCTAAGAGACCATACCTTCCTAACTAGCCTCCCGTGTGACACATAGATATACCTTACCAAAGTCTATGTAGCTACGTAACACAGCTGCACTGTCCTCGCTGATACACCTAGTCACCACAAAAACTTCGTTGAAACTGGCGAGACATGACCTCCCTTGGTAATACCACGTAACGATCTTTGACTAATCCCTCTCGAAGTAGAAATTAATTCAGTCCTTCAAAATTTGCTCAATGTTTTCCCATCACTGATACTAGATTTATCATAGAATCCCTGCAGTGTGGAAGCAGACCATTCAGCCCATTGAGTCCACACAGACCCTTCGAATAGCATCTCACCCAAAACCACCTTCCCACCCTCACCCTACCCCTGCATTTTCCTTAGCTCATCCAACTAGCCTGCACATCCCTGGACTCTATAGGCAACTTAGCACGATTAATCCGCTTAACTTTGACATCTATGGACTGTAGAAGGAAACTGGACTAACCAGAGGAAGCCCACACAGACACTGGGAGAAAGTGTAAAATCCACACAGAATTGAACCCGGGTCCCTGGCACTATGAGGCAGTAGTGCTAACCACTGAGCCACAGTGCCCGCCCCTGGCCTGTGATTCACTGGTTTCTCCCTGTCACCCTTCTGAAAGAATCTTGTCACATTTCTCTAGCCCTCTTGCATCTGTTCAGTGGCCAGAGAGAATTTAAAAATTAAAATTAGGTCCCCTACAATCGCCTCCCTTGGCTCCCATACATCTTAACTGAACTTGGAGACTTATCCAATTTTCAAACCCCTAAAACTGCTACTACTTCCTCCACCTCAATATTAATTTGTTTCAGTTGATCACAGTCCTCCTGAGAATGTGCATAAAGTATAAGCAGGTAGGGAATGAGTTAAGTTTAGTGTTGCTTGACAAAGGCTCAGCGAGCATAACTTTGACCAGGTAAGAACTTGCAGTAAATAATGAGATGCTGCAGGCAAGGGTAGTAGTTTAACAAGGTGAAGAACATTCATTGTATAATACCAATTAACGAAGTGGGGAACATCAATTGTGTCATGGCAAATGGCTTAATCTTTACTGTTGATGCTTGCGAATGTAATGGTCACCCAAACAATTTAGATGTTGTCTTATTTGGATGCTGCTCCCTGTGAGTGACGATATAATTCCTTTAGAATCTGCTGTTCGAGAAAAGACCAAGAACTCATGTCTTTGCGTAAACGGATGATTGATCTCTCTCCTGGGCTCGTGATAAAGGGAAAGAAGGTAGAGCCATACTGTATCTCTGAGTGCTTGCTTCGACTGATACAGAAATGGGATAACAATATTAGTGAGCCAGATAGGAATCCAAACGAATAGTTATAATCGGATGGTGTCAGCGACCGCTTGGAATACTGGTATCTGGGGACTGACAGGCCCACAAGGTAAGATTTTAAACCTTGGTCCCTCTTGATGTTTTGGAAACACTTGTTCAATCACTACATAAACAGTGGCTATAAGAGAAGGCAGAAGTGAGGAATACTAAGGGCATTAACTCACTTCCTGACTCCTCCAAGTCTGCCCAACTTCTATAAGGCACAAGTCAGCAGTGTTATGGAATATTCCTTACTTGGCTACAACAACACAAGAAGCTTTACACTGTCAGAACACAGCAGCCTGCTTGGCTGGCACCACATTCACATGCATTCACTTTCTCTGTTAAGTTATTTTTTTCTGAGGCTCTTACACACTTGATGCAACTGCAAACGACCACATCTGTGAACAAGCAACCAAATTTATTAAACACAGTACAGGACAGGTTTTGGAAAAGCCTTTAACACATCTCACAGGACTTCGGGGTCATGGCAAAAGTTCTCACTAAACAAAGGAAACAGTCCTTCCTTTATACAAAATCTTTACATCATACTTAGTCATGCTCAGAAGAGAACCCCCAGTCACTCCCTCACAGTCACATGCCACTCAACATATAATGCAGTGACCACCCCACCTCAAGAAACAATGTAATGCAAATTATCCCTTCATGGTCAAATCTGTTGCAAATTGTTTTTTCTAACTATAGGGGAGTAGCCAAATTCCAACTGTAGTGTTCTTATTGATTTCTGGATGAAAATGTAAATCATCCCTGAATGGCAAGGAAATGGCCATGTAAATTTCCCACATTCCACCTAAAAGACAAAGATACACCACCTTACCCCTGGGGCATTCAATTTCTTGCAGGTCAGTAGAGCAAATTAACTCTTTAATATCTCATCGCTACCACCGATACTTAGTAGCAATGTACATTATCTACAAGTGGCACTGCAGAAATTCACCCAAGATCCATGGACAGCATCTTCCAAACCATGCCCACTTTCATTTATAAGGACAATGGGAGCAAATACATGAGAACATCACCACCTGCAAATTCCCCTTTAAGCTACTAACTATCTTGACTTGGAAATTATATCACCGCTCCTGCACTATCACTGGTTCAAAATTCTGGAATTCCCTCTCCTCAGCAGGGAAACAGAAATTGTGGCCCAGCTTGACTATGCCACCAAGGTATCACAATTAATCTAGTGGCATTTGCCCATGTTTGGGCCCAATCACCCCATATCTATCCCATTCATGTAGCTGTCCAAATATTTCTTCAATGACAAAATTGTACTTGCCTCCACCACTACCTCTGGCAACCCATTCCAGACTCTCACCAAGCTGTGTGTGCAAGAATTGCCGCTCTGACTCCTCTCACCTTAAACTGAATCCCTCCTATGTTAATCTCCCTTACCATAGGAAAAACCGTTGTCTATCTCCCTTACGTGATTTTAAAGACCTCGAAAGGTCATGCCTCAGTCTCAGCCTAGTCAGCCTCTTCTTGTAACCTTCTAATCTAAGTATGACCTTAATAAATCTTTTCTGCACTCTTTCTACTTTATCATATCCTTTTTAAATTGGGCGACCAGAACTGCAGGCAGTACTCCAAATTTGGCTTTGCAGCTGCAACGAGACACCCCAACTCCTATACACAATGCTTTGACCAAAAAATAAAGCATGCTTAAAGCTTTCTTCACCATGCTGTGCAGCTGTGATTCCAATTTCATGCAGTTATGAACCTGTACCTCTCAATCGCTTTGTTCTATTACACTGCCCAGGGCCCTACCATTGACTGCGTGATTTGACCCACCAAAATGCAACACCTCACGTACCTAAATTAAACTCCATCTGCCATTCTTCAGCCTGCTGGCCCAATTGGTCAAGATCTTGCTGCAATCCCAAAAAGCATTCTTCATTGTCCACTGTACCACCAGTCTTGGTCTCATCCGCAAGCTTACGAACCATACCTCCTAAATCCTCATCCAAATCATTTATATCCTTTGCATCTCTTTTCTCAGGATAATATATTAACACATGATCGAAATAAAAAGACTGCAGATAGACAAGAACAGGATGCGGTTTCAAAGTTGCACGTTTGAAATAACTAAAGCCTAGTGCACCTGAATTATCAGCTAAATATGACAACTTCTCTAACCCACTGCACATTTGGGTGAGAATCATCCCATTTGGAAAATCCACTACGTTGAACTAAAAATCTGTGACAAGTCAAAAAGCTTAAACAACTAAAGTATATAATAACTAAAGTATATAAGTTAGTATCAAGTGAAAAAACTGGTTTCGTAATGTGAGATGCTGATAGCAAATGCAGAACAGATACAAATCTTATTTTTCAATGTATTCATTTTCTTTTTCAGGTATTTTACATAAATCAGCAAAACAGATAACCTACTCAACAAACAGAAACAAGTTATAAACTTGGTGCCAAGTGGGTGTGTGACTCAGCTTTTTGCTGGCAAGTTTTAGATTTAGATTAGATTTTAGATTTTTAGATTACTTACAGTGTGGAAACAGGCCCTTCGGCCCAACAAGTCCACACCGACTCACCAAAGTGCAACCCACCCATACCACTACATTTACCCCTTCACCTAACACTACGTGCAATTTAGTTGATTGGTCATGTACTAGGGCCAAGATATGAATTTTTTCTGCCTGCCAACAACTGATGGTTTCTCAGTGACCAAAGTGACTGGATTTGGAAACATTACCTGCTGCAATGTGTTCAGTTCTCCCACAGCTCAGAAGAGGTCTCTGTTCTGTGCAGTCAAAATTGCCATGAACCTGAAGAAAGCCATGCTATCTTTGCTGCAATAGTTGCTGTAAACTGAGACTTTTAACACGAGGTCAGGGAGTTTTTAATAAGTGAACCGGCCACCCTGCAACTCTGGTCAACCAGTGAAAACATCATGAAAAAAAAAGCAACTGAGGCAACATGTTGGCCAGTCGAGTCATTAAGATGATCACAATAATACAACCTGAGAACAAAGACTACCAAATTGCTCCTTCCCACTTCCCCGACACTCCATAACCTATTTTACAGTATCTTTGTGCACTTTCAAGCGGGAATTTGAGAGGATTAGTGTGATATGTCAATAGTTTATAACTGGTTACCTGTAGCTGGAGCCCAATTACTTTTAATAAATAGTCATTCTTGTTCAGTAGAGACACCTAGTCCATACTTTCTATCAACTTAGGTCTGAAAGTAGATAGATTGGATAAATTTGCATACTTTAAAGTATCTTGAACTTTCATTGAGACTCTGGAAATAGTGGGGTTCGATTCCCAGTGCTCAACCTCTGAGTTGTAAAAACATGGACAAAGTCTGAAATTTTAGAACATCCAGAAAGATATGTCTGTTGGTTAGCACAGACATGATTGGCCAAAGGGCCTGTTGTTCTATAATGTGTGACTATGACATAGAGTCATAGAGATGTACACAGCATGGAAACAGACCCTTTAGTCCAACTTGCCCATGCTGACCAGATATCCTAAATTAATCTAGTCCCATTTGCCAGCGTTTGGCCACAAACTTTTTAAACCCTTCCTATTCATACACTCACCTAGATGCCTTTCAGATGATGCAATTGTACCAGCCTCCACCACTTCCTCTAGCAGCTCATTCCATACACGCACCACACTCTGCGTGAAAAAGTTTTTTCCCCTCTTACCTTAAACCTATGCCCTCTAGTTTTGACTAATCACCCTATCCATGATCTTCATGATTTTATACACTTCTAGAAGGTCATCCTTCAGCCTCTGATGCTCCGGGGAAAACAGCCCCAGCCTCTCTACAACATTTAAAAGGCATCTGGATGGGTATATGAATAGGTTTACAGGGATATGGACCAAGTGCTCAAGTGCTGGCAAATGGGACGAGGTGAAAGGTATCTGGTTGGCATGGATGACTTGGACTGAAGGGTCTGTTTGTGTCTGACTCTCCCTATAGCGCAAACCCTCCAACCCTGACAACATCCTTGTAAATCTTTTCTGAACCCTTTCAGGCCTCACAACATCCTTCTGATAGAGATTTAGAGATGCTGGTGTTGGACTGGGGTGTACAAAGTTAAAAATTACACAACACCAGGTTATAGTGCAACACGTTTAATTGGAAGCACTAGCTTTCGGAGCGCTGTACCTTCAACAACGACCCCGATGAAGGAGCAGCGCTCCGAAAGATGGTGCTTCCAATTAAACCTGTTGGACTATAACCTGGTGTTATGTGATTTTTAACCTCTGATAGGAGGGAGACCAGAATTGCACACCATATTCCAAAACTGGCCTAACCAATGTCCTGTACAGCCACAACATAACCCCCCCACCTCCCCTACATTCAATGCACCAGCCAATAAAGGCAAGCATACCAAACACCTTTTTCACTACCCCGTCTATAAACACTCCACTTTGAAGGAACTATGAACCTGCACTCCAAGATCCCTGTGTTGAGAGAGCCATGCACACACTAATGGAGAAAAAGAGACCTTTGTGTACAAATGTGTTTCCTGTCCACTGCTTGATCATTGTATGAATAGTGCACATTTTCATCTCAGGTTTAAATAATGGGCAAGGCCTATTATGCTGGTGAATAGAATTGAGATGGAGAATGCTGTTAAATAACGGAGAAATATTTTTGTACATATCCAAGCATATCTATACTCAAGTTAAATCAAACTAGAAATATAGAGCAGAAAGCAATAGTATGAAAGCATGCTAAGTTTGCCCTGCTTTCCACCCTGTTCTCTCTCCAGTCTCTTTGACAGTATTAGCAAAGTTTAAAGTGAATGTTCATAACGTTCACAGTATGGATGAGAACATGTCAAACATGGGGCTTTTGCCAGGTTCCTGTAAAAAAGAATCAATGCACTCATGTTCTAGATTCTGGAACAGCATGACCTTTGCAACTGTACTTCTGCGTCTTGAGCTTTAGATGGAGCAGCATCAAAACGAATTATATTTTTATCAACCTGTTCAGCGTTGCTATCACATGCCTCTGGAACAGGTTGGACTTGAACTTCAGCCTCTTGATTCAGAGGTAGGGACACTACCACAATCAGCCCAACAGGAAGCACTTTGTTAGTGAAGCGAGAAAAGCATCATTGCTGCAACACGAAACACTTAGTCTGCCATCCTCTCATAAAAGCCTAGTTTAAAGGAAACACACTCCCGACTTGTGTCTTGTTCATATTGTCAAGAGGCTCAGCTGTCAAAGCACATCTAAACACAAGGCGTTTGAGGCAGACTGCACTTGGCCATAAACTTTAAGTTGGCATAGCCCCACTGAACCATCGGACTACTCTCACATTAGACAGGCAACCGGCAATGGTTTAACCTGGGGATCACGATGCCTCAGGCAAGGGGAGAGTTTGATGAAGTCAGTCCTTCATGCTGTTAGTATCACTATATCCCAAACCAGCCATCTGACTAATAGGACGAACCAATCCCCACATAGTTATAAAGTCTGTAAAGTGACATTAGCATGCCAGCATATATTTATCATTTGCTAACAGATAACTTTAAAGTACAAATCATAATATTCTTTAACCATTATTTTTCATTGAAAGAATCAAGATAACAAAGTTTTGTTTTGAAATGGAGTTCAGACAAGGAGGGAAATGAGAAAAAAACAATTTGCTTGTCTGTCACTATAATTGCATAACTCTTGTCTATTTATTGTACATAGTAGTAACAAAATAACATTGTGACTGACTTGCTTAGACTCTGTTCCTTCATTCCCATACAGAATAAGCAGCACCAATAGCCTGTCACAATCTTTATCGCTTCAGCCCATGCCACGACTCAGTTTGGAAGGGGACATGATTGCGACATATCAAATTATAAGGGGCATGGAAGAAGCTTCTCCTTTTGATGGAGGGAACAATGACCAAAGCATTTAGGTTTAGGTTTGAGGCGTCGGTGGTTTCAAGGAGATGTGAGAGGATACCTTTTCCCCGCTAGAGAGTGTTGGAAATCTGGAACTCACTGGCAGTAAGGGTCTCACAGATTCACAGAGATCTTGAGCACAGGAAAAAACAGCCGTTTGGCCTAGTGAGTCTTTGCCACTCAAAAAACAATCACCTAACCAATCCAATCCCATTTTCCAGCACTTGCCCACAGTCACGGAAGCTCGGGCATTGCAAGTATTCTACTAAATACTTATAGTCATACAGCACAGAAACAGACTCTTAGGTCCAATTCATCCAGACTGACCAACTCTCCCAGATTAAATTAGCCCCACTTGCCTGCGTTTGGCCCATACCTCTCCAAACTTGTCCTATTCATTCTTAAGTGTTACGACGGTTTCTACCTCGACTCCTCTGACAGGCAGATTCCCAACACCATCTGGGTGAAAAGTTTGGGCCATCTGTTGGAAAATGGGATTAGAATAGTTTGGTGGTATTTGACTAACATGGCTGCAATGAGCTGAAGAGCCTTTTTTGGTATGCTGTCCATCCCTCAGTATGACTTTTCCTTAAGGTTTTGCAAGACACTAACGTGGCCTCGGGGGTTGGCTGGTTGAGCCATGGCATCTATTCAAAAGAAAGTGCCATAATTTAAAGAGCCCACTGCTACCACAGAGCTTGCAATCCCTAAAATTTGGCTGGTGATCCAACTGGAGGTTGCAGCTCTCTGTTTGGGAAGATGATTCATATAGTTTTACTGAAGCAAAGGTATGAATCAGTAGTGTCTAAGCAACAATGTGCAAGGTTACTTCTAATTATTTCATCTTCATAGCTTTTCTATCATTAACACACTACCACTGACATCCCACAGGTTACACCTGTAGATCTGCCTGAAGGTTTAAGGTATTCACCACACACATAAATTTTGCAATTCGATCGCAAAACACAATACTGATTAACATGATACTGGAAATATTCAGTGCTGTCAGAAGTCAAAAATAAGGCAAATAATGAACCATGTCCAGCCTGAAAAACTTGCAAAATAACAAAACATTTTCAGTTTTCGTTTCATTCTCTGAAGGATTATTTTTCATTAGCGTGGTCGATCAAAGCAGAATCGTTGTATTTGGTGACTGCTTTCGAGCCTTCAGAGATGGCATTTTTGGCTAGATCTTCTGGCAGCACAAAGCAGACGTCAATCTGGATTTCCCTGTACAGGATTGGTCTGGCACTTCGACTGAATCAGGTGCGAAGCCTCGGAAACAATATGCTCAAATACATCAACGACAGAGTTCACGGCATCTTGGACATGGACATTCTTTGGAAGGATAGACATGGGTCAGCCGATACACAAAAGTCGAATAGCTGTTTCCAAGTGTTCCTCTGCTTCTTGGGCCGGCGTTTGGCGACTTGGCTATGTGAAATTTTCGATGCCTTCCGGGATGCAGCGCTCTTCGCCGCAGCCACCATCTCGACATGACTTCTAATCACAGCAAACTCAAATGATATGCATACTGACTATGACATTTTAAGCTTTGAATCAATTATCCGCATTTCTCTTTCATGAACAGCAACGTTCTTAAAACTCTGGGACAATCAGTACAATACAAACTTGTAGTCCGTTCCAACCTCTGCCTTCAGCTACTGTATATTGCTAGCCGCAGGGCCACCCAAGCAGTAAATACAAAACTCCACCTCACAATTGTGTTACAAATTGCAGTGTTTGGACAGTGTCGTCAAATTTCTTTCCTGCTCCATATGGCTACGGCCAAATTATTTTAACCACACAATGTGATTTCAGTAGAAACATCACCCATGCTAAAACATAGCGAATGAACTTCAAATGCATATTAACTTATTTTCTAACAACATCCAGGAACCACTCAATGATCAAAATGTATTTGCACTGTTTCTCATTTTATCAACAAACGCAAAGGCTAAAATACATTGAATAGCTACTTGAATGTAACTGAGATCAGATAGTTGCCTCTACGTTTATTTACCATTAAGAAACAACCGCACGAGCATTCCCAATTAGCAGTAACTGGTTAACACTAGTATATGCAAAACGTGAACAGCAACCGTCGACGAAGCGTGAATGCCAGTCGGAGAAAAATTCCATTGCTAATACTGTAACATGGTTTACAACAAGAATGCAATTCCTACTATATTTAAATGAGAACATGGCAATTCAGTGACATAATAAATCCCTGTATTTCCTTGGTTGTTATATTACTTACTTTACTTGGAATTTGAGAATAGGTCCTGAAATTCATAACAAGATACTCTACATTATAAGCAAATCCTCCGAGGAACAACAATAATTTTCCAAAAAATTCTACTAGGTACGAGGTGACTTATAACTTACGTCTGAAGCCTTTTTCAAACTTAACGGAATACCATTAACACGCTCTATCCCTTATTGCTTTTGTTCTGCCTATTTTAAGCTTCTTTTTTTCTCAGGTTTTCAGTTTAACACACATAATAAAGGCCTCCAAAGATTGAACTGGAAAAGTAACATACAAATTGAAATATTGTAAAACATAGCTGAAGACCTGGAGCTGCTTGCACAGACCTAGGCTGGATGGATGGACCCTAAGAACGCACAGCAGCTCAACTGCAGAAACAGAGCCCAGTGTCAAGAACAGAAGTGCTTGTGATCATGCTGAAGAGGAGGTGGTCTGTGGCAAATAACATTAAACTGAAACTGGCAATGTGAAAATGGATATACTGTCACTCTTATTAATGATGTTAAAAAGAGATTATGCTCAGGGAGCCAATGTTCAGCAGGGACTTGGTGTGATGCAGATTATTGCTGGAGCACCAAGCCAACTACGAATACATTAATTCAATATGCTGTGCATTTCAGGGGCCTGTCCCCATGTTAATGTACAGTCTTCTATCATCATACATACTTTAACGAGCCACAAGATCAGATGGATCAAAGTAACATGATTTACTGTTCTATTGAAAACATGGTCACAAAGAAATTATTTTATAAAATGGAACTAGTTAAGGAGAATTAATCTTTAAAAAATAAACAAAATAATTCAAATATAACAGTATGTGAGGTCTATAATACATTTGAGTTACATTTTAAGATTTGGATTTTATACTGAATGAAGGTGGAAGTGGGTCAGTTCTGTGAAGACCTTTTTTTTGTGGAACAGGTCAGTAAGTTATTTTGAATAGAGACCTAATTGTATCAATTCCAAGAAAGCACATGACCACAATTATGTGCAGGGGAACTCCTGTACTATGAAGAGATGAGAATTCATATTGGTCTGTTTACAACAGATTAAAAAAACACATTAATTTTAGACTTCAGAAAAAAGTTTGAGGTCTCAGTTCAGAAGAATCAATTCAGTTCAGAAGGGAGAACAGTTTCTCTGAATAGAATCAAGTTTTAGTTCAGTGGTTGCCACAGCCAAGCTTGGACTGAAATCTTCAAGTTATTATAACTTAAAAAGTTAAGGCCATCAGAATCACCGAAAGTAATGCCAGTGGATTGAGAAAGGAATTGTACAAATACCTCAATAGTCCACAGAAAATAAATTGAGATGGGTCAATTAATCAAAAACTTAAGACTGTAGGTAGAAGTGGAATATCTAAGTTGGTAGTGTTCAGGAACAGATTGAAACATTGTTTTGCTGTTTGTGTTAAATCTAACTGACATAGTTACAGCTTACCTTTATTCCACAAAAGGAAGCACGTAAGCAATGTTTTGTTCAAGAATATCTGCAGGGCCCCACGAACATTTAAGTGACGAATCACTATGATAATCAACTGCAAAAACTGAGCACAATCTATTAAACTAGCTTTTATTCTGGGTTACCAGCTCCAAACAATCAAAGCTTACACTTGGATATCAGCAAACCAGTAACAAAATTGTTTCAACTTCTGATATAAACTCTACTGCTCATATTTGGAAGAGCTTTTCTTGTGGAATCAGCTTTAGGAAATGTAAACAAGCCTCTGGTTTCAATTGAAAATTCCTGGGTCATGTGGAACTCCAAGCCAAATGCAATAAAATGCTCATATCTGTAGAAAACATACATATGGGCATCAAATAATATTGAAATTTATTCTAGTTTCATTCAGCTTATAAATGACTACAAATTGAGTTTTCCCATTTGGAAGTTAAAATTAACAACATCCGTATGGAAATCTGGCCCGGAAAGACTGACCCACAGACCTATCACACCTAATATAAATAAATCAATCATTATTAAAAGGACCTTTAAAGCAGTCTGAAGTTGATTTCCTCAATATCATTAAAGATTATGAAACTTTTAACTTTCGCCAGTTCTATTGAAAAATCAACGAGAAATATAAACACTGTCTCTATCCAAAGATTCTGCCAGTATTAAATATTTTTATGTCTTTATTTCAGATTTCCAACAGTTGCTGTGCCTTGATTTTGTACAGTTATCAGATCATAAACTTCAATGTCCAGCACAGCTCTAGTTTGTCAGGTCAATGCATGTGCCCATTTTACCCATGTTGAAATGTGTAAAAATGCTAACTGAGAAAATGGTGATCAAATTTGCATCCTTGTTTTGACAATATAGCATATTCTTCTCTCTCTGGCAACTCTGAAACCACCACAGGTCAACAACATTTTGACATCACAGTCATAGCAGATGGTCATTCAGATCATTCTGTCTGCACCAGGTCCTGAAATGAGCATCTCAGTACTGTTTTTCTAGCCTTTCCTTGTAACCTTGCACATTTGTTCTTTTTCAAATAGCAACCGAATTGACTTCTGAATGCCTCAACTGAGCCAGCCACTCTTTAATGCATACCAGACCCCAACCACTGCTATTTCCTCACATTTTTGCTTCCTTTTCTCACTACTTTCTCTCGCTATCCTCCTGCTCGCTATCCTTTCATGAGGAGGAACATTTCTACCCTCATTACTGTGTGCAGACCTCTCACAATGGAGTACTTCTAATATCCCCTCTAGGTCTTCTCTCTCCAATCTGACTTCAAAGATCAAATTCCTCAGCCCTGGAACCATTCTCAAACTTTTTGTATACTAAATGCCTACACATCTTTGCTTAAGTGCAGTGCACAGAACTAGACACAATACTCCAACTGAAAGCAAACTAATGTCTTCAGTAAGTTCAAGATGACCTCCTTGTTCTTCTACATCTGTTAGGTGATCGCATTCCCCCACTATCAACATCCGGGCGCGGGCGGGCGGGGGGGGGGGGGGGGGGGGGGGGGGGATTAACTACTGACCAGAAACTCAACTAGATTTGCCGCAAACTCAGTGGCTATGCAAGCAAGTCAGAGGTTATGAACACTGAGGCAGGTTATTTACCTCATCACTCCCTAAATTCTCTCTAAAGTCTACAAAGCACAAGTTAGAAGTGAGATGGAATACTTGCCAATGATGGATGCAGCTCCCACAAAATTCAAGCAACACCATATTCACAAATATTCACTTCCTCAAACAATGCTCAACAGCAGTAGTGCATACCATCAACAAGATGCACTGCAGAAATTCAAAGATCCAAAAACAGCAACTTCCAAAATGACCACCTCTACCTAGAAAAAACAAGGGCAGTAGACACCTGAGAGCACCACCAACAGCAAGTTCCTCCCCAAACCAATCACTATCCTGACTGGAAGATAAAGTGCTGTTTCTTCATTGTCACTGGGTCAAATTCCTGGAATTTCCTCCTGAAGAGCGTTGTCCACCTACAGCAGTTCAGGAAGGCAGCTCACCACCATCTTTTAAGGGGTAACGAGGGACAGGCAATAAATGCTGGGAATAAATGTTCACTTTGTATGGGTGAATTTAAAAAAAAACTTCTTACAATTCTGGCCTCTTCACCATTGACAATTTTAATGACTCCACCACTGAAGGTCATATCTTCAGGTGCCTGGAGCAAAAACTGAAATGCTGTTCCTTAATGTTCTGCCTCTAGCCTGTCCACCATTCAAAAATGCTTCTTAAGATCGCCCTCCTTCAACATGTTGCCCTAATATCGCTTGTGCTTCCGCATGAAATTTAGTTTGGTAATGCTCATGTGCATTTCTTGGGCATTTTTATGATGCAGAAGGTACTGTACAAATGAACGTTGTTGTTTGCAATATTTACTTCTAAAATGTTTTGTGGCACTACTTAAATTTTCGACATGACAACTGTTTTCTGGCGTTTGCCCATTTCCTGACATTTAAAACCTTTATTTCTTTGAATTCAAAACTTGATAGATCCACTCTTCAAAAAAACCACACTTATCACACACCATAGTATGTGCATTATAATTTGTTTACATTATGATGCAACAACAAATGTATAGTTCACCACGGATTGTTTTAGAGAGTCTGAAAGTAGGTGGGAAATAACAAACCACATAATTTAGGCAAGAAAAAAGTCACACCCACTGACACCTCACTTTTAGAGACATGACTGACTCACTCTATAAAACTCATGAACGCCCTTCACAAGATGGGTGTTTTCCATTCTATCCAGACAAGTTTTAACAGTTGAAAGCAGAAAAAAAAACACAAAACCAGAAGACAGCATTCACAAAATATAAATATATACATTTCTTCATTCAAAAACAGCTCCTCATTTAGTTAATTTATGTACATTTGGTTAGATAAAACAATAAGACTTCTTAATTCTCAAGGGAAATATAGATGCAGGAGTGAAGAATGGAAGGGAGAAAATAGGAGTGAACAGGAAAGCAGAAGAAAGTGCCAACTCACTCATATTATCTTTTAAAATTATTTCCTTGTGGGTCATGGGCATTGCTTAGGTCAGCTTGCAAATGCAAACATCCACTTTTAACCACACAACTGTGATAGCATTATTTAAAATAGAGGGATTCAAAAACCAATCAAGAAACTTTGCTGAGGTCAAAGTTAACTCCTCTGAGCAACTACCAATCTTTTGAGCAGAGACACAAGTGGTTAACATGACGACACCAGTTTTTACACGACTGATCTATAACAATACTTGTAGGTGTATTTCAATAAGAAACACGTCTAATGAGTGAACCTGGCGAGAAAAAACCTGTTGAGTCTGCAAATTTCACGTTCGGATGTGAATTATTCATTGCTATTCATTATTGCTCCTAAAATGCATAAGTGTAGATATCTCAAATGGATGATCCAAAGAGGTTACAGAGATTATGGACAGAAGAAAAAGATCATGGAATCTATCATTATGAAACAAGCATGAGGATTTTAATATTCTGATACTGTTTGACTTGGACTCAATATATATCAGCAGCAAAAGGATGTTGAGTGAATGGACCAGGTGAAAATTAGGTTTTTTTTTTAAGATTACTTAGTGTGGAAACAGGCCCATTGGCCCAACAAGTCCACACCGACCTGCCGAAGCACAACCCATCCAGACCCATTCCCCAACAGCTACGATGGCACCTAACACGACGGGCAATTTAGCATGGCCAATTCACCCAACCTGCACATTTTTGGACTGTGGGAGGAAACCGGAGCACCTGGAGGAAACCCACGCAGACACGGAGAGAATGTGAAAACTCCACACAGTCAGTCGCCTGAGGTGGGAATTGAACCCGGCGCTGAGAGGCAGCAGTGCTAACCACTGTGCCACCGTGCTGCCCATAGACTGGCACAGGCACGATCTATGCTGTAGATATTTAAGATTCTGAACACAGTCCGCAATTCTCACATCAATGCCTGTTAATAAAATTAAATATTCTTGGCTTAGTCCTACCAACTCAGCTGTTGAAACATAATTCGGCCATTCAACCCATAATTTTGAGTATTTACAACCTTGTATTCCAACTCCTTCCTGATGTTTTATCAAGTTCTCAAGCTCGAAAGTCTTCCAACTCAGAGGACCAGAACTGCTTCACCCCTCCAACTAACACAAATTTCGCTGAGATTCAAAGGCAGTTTTACATTTCCCACATTGAATTCCATCCATCAGTCATGCCCAATTGCAATTATAATACTCATATTTTAAGAAGGCATCTAATTTGAATTGAAGTAACTGACAATATACAAAAATAGCTGCCAGACATGGTACAGCTGATCAAAAGGTAGACTAACTTTTTTTTATTGACATGGTACCTAGAAAGGAAACTGCTTAGAACTTCATTATCCCTGTGGACACGACAATGTATTTTTGAAGATGGAAAACTTACCAGTTCTGACAACAGCAAAAGATCGGAAGAAATCCCCAAAGGGAATTCAAACAATTAATTTTGCTCTGAGACAATTCATCAAAAGTTAAAATAGTAACTATCTTAAGTTTAATCTGTCCAAAGCTGCAAAATTCCTTTTGAAAATCAGAATATTACAGTCAGGCGTTCAAGAGTTAACATCTTCAAAGTGTGCTCCCTGCTCGAGAGCGCGCTTTGGCTCAGGAATCAATCACTCAGGAATCAAGTCAAAAGCTGCATCAGAAGTCCAAACAATCTGTAAGGGTTGCACCTGCAGAACTAGCAAAGAACAAGAAACCTTGCCTTTATCTCTCAAAAAACTTGCTGTAGTGGAGTCTACTTCCACATAAACACTCCGTATTCAGCTGCACAAGCCATTCCAGTGACTAGATCAGACTTCCAAAGTCAATTTCTTAATTTAAGCAAGAAACTCCAGCAATCAGCTCTGGTTGTATACCACAGAGACTCATTCGCTTGAAACTTAGGGTTTTTTTTCCCTTTACTTTAATCTTAATACCTGCAATTTCCAAATCCCAAGTCTCTAGATTCTTAAGAAATAAGCAACAGTTTAAATCAGCAACCTTCAGCAATAATTAGTAATAAATTAAGCTTTAACATGTTTAAACACCACGGACAGATTAATTCAGGTAAATAAATACATAGTTTATTAAACATGATACATACACGCCCAGTGGTTGTGAAAAACACTAACTTTTTTCCTCATCTACACAACCTTCTGTGCCTCCCAATGTAGTACCATGAACAAATGTGGAGGCACAAACTTATAATTCTCTCACCCAAATTATTCATCCATGTGATGAAAATTGAGGCCCCACTCCAAATCTCAGGGAAAAACCTGTCTCATAGATTGGATTACTTACAGTGTGGAAACAGGCCCTTTGGCCCAACAAGTCCATACGACCCTCCGAAGAGCAACCCACCCAGACTCATTCTGGTACATTTACCCCTTCACCTAACACTACAGGCAATTTAGCATGGCCAATTCACCTAATCTGCACATCTTTGGACCATGGCAGGAAACCGGAGCACCTGGAGGAAAACCACGCAGACTCAGGGAGAATGTGCAAACTCCACACAGACAGTTGCCCAAGGCAGGAATTGAACCCGGGTGTCTGGCGCTGTGAGACAGCAGTGCTAATCACTGTGCCGCCCTCACTTGATAGTGATATTTAAAATTCTCTTTTGCTTTATCTCTATTTATTACTAATTTAATTTATTCTCAAGATTTCATTGCTGGCCACTGTTTAGATTATTTTTCCCAATTTATTTAGATGCCATTTTATTCAACCACATCCCTCCACTCAATGGTGATTGACTTTCTTTAAGGATTGGATTACCAGTGATGACTGAGTCACAGGAGTTCAAACCCTACACTACTAGAAATTTAAATGCAGTTAATTAACAAATTTGGGATAAATATCCAGTATTAATAGCAGTGATCATACACTTATCAGATTTCTGTAAAAACCTCAAACTCACCAAGTTTCTTTTGGTTAAAAGACATGCCCTTTATCAAGTTTGACTTGTATGCAACTCCAATGCAATGTATTGCGGGTCTATCTACAGCACATGGACTGCAGTGGTTCAAGGAGGCAGCACACTGCCACCTTTGCAAATGAATCTAGGAAGGACAATAAATGCTGAGCCAGCCATATGTCCATATCCTGTTAGCAACGAAAAATACTCCTTTGCAAAGTGGTTGATTCTTACCTTTCCTTTACAATAGCTAATTGTTGAACTCTTCATCCACTGCCTGTGTCCAATCTTTTGGGCAGAAATACTTTGTGCAATCAGGAGACCCTTTCATCCATCTCTAATACTCCCTTCTCACGAAATCCTTCCCTCTGGCATCCTTCCTGTTCCTTCCATCAACAACAGTCTCAAAGTCATCATGCCCTTAATTTCTCTGCTCCTCTCACCCAATCTAATCTTTCTCCCCGCTGAAGTTGTTGCACTCTGTTGTCTCCCTGATATTGTTGTCAAACACCTTAACAAGGATAGAACAGACGGTGTCTGGCATGCCAACCTCCAACTTGCAGAGGCTGAACACCAACTCTTCCTTCCATCTGTCCTCAAATGGTACTCCCACTACTCCAGGGCAGACTTGACCTATTCTGGTGATCTTCACTCCACAGTTTACCACTTCATAGTCCCCTAAACTCCAACTGCCTGCTGCTACCTTCTTCCCAAAATCCAGAAACAGGACTGTCCTGGAGGACACACCATTTTAGTCTGTCCTTGCTTTCACTGAATTCATTTCTTCCCATCTCCAGAAGTGGGCGGCATGGTGGCACAGTGGTCAGCACTGCTGCCTCACAGTGCCACAGACCCGGGTTCAATTCCCACCTCAGGCGACTGACTGTGTGGAGTTTGCACGTTCTCCCCATGTCTGCGTGGGTTTCCTCCGGGTGCTCCGGTTTCCTCCCACAGTCCAAAGATGTGCAGGTCAGGTGAATTGGCCATGCTAAATTGCCTGTAGCCTTAGGTAAGGGGTAGATGTAGGGGTATGGGTGGGTTGCGCTTCGGCAGGGCGGTGTGGACTTGTTGGGCCGAAGGGCCTGTTTCCACACTGTAAGTAATCTAATCTAATCTAAAGATCACAGGAAATTAGAACAGGATAGGCCATTTGGCCCTCGAGCCGATTCCGTCATTCAGTAGGATCGGAGCTGATCTATCATTCATGACCAAATGAAGTTTGTTTTACAGTAAAAATTCTTAGTGAAAATGGCATAAATTGATAATGTTGAAATCAAAACACAACAAAACAGACTGCGGATGGAAGGGAAGTTACATAGTGACGTTAGAAGGCAGATTCACACTCCATCTAACTAGCCTAAGACTATCCTCCTCACTTAATATCACCCCTCCAAATTTTTTGTATCGCCTGTTAGCTTACGGGTCAACCCTTCTATATTTAAGTCATTATTATTTATAGAAACCACAAATAGTCCAACAGGCTCCAATACGGACCCCCATGGGACACCAACGGACATAGAATTCCAGATGGGAAACCACACCTCAACCACTATGCTCTACTTCTTGCCACTCAGCTGAGTGTGGATCTAATCTGCCAAATTTTCTTCATTTCAATGGGCACTTACCTTTGCTATCATATCCCTCCAAATCTTTCCTATTCATATACTTATGCAAATGTTTTTTTCAATGTTGTCACTGTACCTGCATTCACCACTTCCGCTGGCAGTTCATTCCACATACTAACCACACTCCGTAAACAAGTTGCCCCTCATGTCCTTTGTAAGTCACTCTCTCACCTGAAAAATATGCCCCCTCTGGTTTTGAACTCCCCCACCTTAGGAAACAGACCTTGGCTATCCACCTTGTCTATGTTCCTCATGATTTTATAAACCTCAAAAGGTCATCCCTCAACCTCCTATACTGCACTGAAAAAAGACCCAGCCTGTCCAGCCTACATCTATAACTCAAACCTTACAGTCCCATCTTTTCTGAATCCTCTCCAGTTTAACAATATGCTTCCTATAACAGGGTGACCAGAACTGCTTATAGTACCACAGAAGAGACCTTACCAACGTCCTGTACAACCTCAACTCCTATACTGAAACATCTGAACAATGACGGCAAGCATGCTAAACACCTTGTTAACTATCCTGTCTAGCTCTGATATAACTTTCAAAGAATTATGCACCTAAACCCCAAGGTCGCTCTGTACTAGCATACTACTGAGCACTTCATCATTAATTGTGTGAGTCCTGCCTTTGTTTGTTTTATCACAACGTAATACTTCAATTTATTCAAATTAAACTCCATCTATCACTTTCAAACCCATTGATCAAGATCACTTGGTAATCTTAGTCCGCTACACCACAAATTTTGGTGTAATCTGCAAATTTACTAAATGTGCATCCTTTCTTCACATCAAAATCATTTATAATATGATGAATAAGAGTGGATCCCTGTGGCACACCACTGGTCACAGGCCTCCAGTCCGAAAAACATCCCTCCATTACCGTCCTCGGTCTCCTACTGTCGATTTTGCATCCAATTGGCAAATACACCCTGAATCTCATGTGATCTAACTTTACTAATTAGTCTAACATCCTTATCAAAGGCTTGACTAAAGTCCAAGGAAATCATATTTACTGTTCTTCCCTCAATCATTTTGGTTACTTCCTCAAAAAGCTCCATTAGGTTTGAGACACACAATTTCCATACAAAACCGAACTGACCAGCCTCAATCATTCCTTGCCCGTCTAAATGTATGTACATCCGACCTTTCAGAATCACCTTCAACAACTTACACACCACCAATGTCAGATTCTCAGTTTCCCAGGCTTCTCCTTAGAGCCTTTCTTAAATAAAGGGACATCTATCTTGGGGAATCACTAAAATCTATTCAGAAGTGTAAAGCAACATCCTTAAAATCAGAATGGATCAGTCAGAGTCAATGCAGTTTTGTGGAAGGAAAATCGTGTTCAACTAATTTGAAATTTCTTTGAAAAAGCATTGAGCAATGAAGATTGAGTAAAAATTGCAGGTGTGGTGTATTTGGATTTCCCAAATATTTTTGATTAAGTTGATTCATCAGATGTTACTGCACAAACAAAGTCCCCTATGATCTATAAAATAACATGTTAGCCAGGACAGAGAGTAGGATGAAGTGGGCTCACGTTTGCTTTAGCAAACTGTAACTTGAATGTCACTTGCAGCAGTATAGAAGAATTTCAAAGAATGAGGAGAGATCTTATAGAAACATATCGTAATTTTATAAGATAGAAGTAGAGAAGATGGTTCCACTGGCAGGTAAAACCAGGACAAGAGGGCAGAGTCTCATAATTAGGGGGACCAGATTTAGGACTGCAGTGAAAAGAAATTTCTTTACCCAGAATGCTGTGAATCTATGGAATTCCCTGCCCAGTGATGTAGTTGACGCTACTTTGATAAATGTTTTTAAAGCTACGATAGATTTTTTTAAAAACAATGAATGAATTAAGAGTTACGGTAAGAGGGCAGGCAAGTGGAGCTGAAGTCACAAACAGATCAACCATAACCTTATCGAATGGTACAGCAAGCTCGAAGGGCCAGATGGCTTACTGCTGCTTCTAGTTCTTATGCATAGGGATCTCTGCTATTTACAATTTGTATCAACAATTTGATGACGGGGACATTATGTATGATAGTTAAGTTCGCTGGTGACATGAAGATCGGTAGGAGAGTGAGTTGTCAAAAGGAATTAAGAATGTTGACAGCATTGGGATAATTTTGTTTGCTATTAATATGGAAACATATTTGCTACAATTTTTTCTGTGAACCAACAGTCAAAAAACACTGAAAACTTATCCATGAAACTATTTCTCAGTAAGTTGAAAATAGATGCTAACATCTTGGGTATAACTACTAGAGAGTGGGGCATTAACAAAATATAACATTATTCTCTTTCATTGCACATGTTCTGAAAAGACTGAGCCAATTTCAAGGAATGTGACCAATGTAATGAAATGGAGTACTCTTCACCTACCTGAATGCATAGAGCTCCAACAACACTCAAATGCTCAACAGTATCCAAGATAAATCAGTCATTCTCTGATCTGGACCCGATCCAATGCCTTTGCATTCATTCCCTCCACAGCAGCTACAGATGTAGCATATATAAGATGGAATCTTCACTGAGATTCCTTAAATATCACCTTCAAAGCCAGTGCCTTCTACTATCTGGAAGGGCAAATCGCGCCAACGCATGGGTAAATCACTACCTGTAACTTCCTCTCCAAGTCAGACATGATCCTGACTTGGGACCACAGTGCTGTTGGCTCAAAAACCTGGTACTTCCCTTCTATAACAACATTGTACGTGAATTTCGCTGCTTATTTATTTTCTTTAGATGGACTCCGATGTCCAGAGATACTTTGATATCTAACAGTAGCAGAGGCAGTCAGCTGTGCAGATTCACTGCTGGGTCAGACAACTGTGCAGGTTTATTTCTCAATTTGATCACCTCTTATGTGGTTATTGCCTTTGTCTCTTCCTCCTTTTTAAAATGTTGTTTACATTTTTTTCAGCCCCACAATCCCCAAAGTTCCAAAATAATGCAACTCCTTATCCAACAGTAATTTCTACTCCTAGAATTCCAGGAAATCAGCTCCAACACTGAAAATATATCAAAAAAGGAGCTCTTACAGCCACAATTTTTTTCCCATTCTCCATTTTGGATTACCCAGAATCATGTTATTTATATACATGATTTGGATGTGAACACAGCAGGTATGGCTAGTTAAGTTTGCAGATGATAGAAAAATTGTTAGTGGAGTGGACAGTGATGAAGGTTCCCTCAGAATACAATGGGATCTTGATCAGATGGACCAATGGGCTGAGGAGTGGCAGATGGAGTTGAATTTAGACAAATGTGAGGTGCTGCATTTTGGAAAGGCAAATCAAGACAGTGCTTAATGGTAAGGTCCTAGGCAGTGTTGCTGAACAAAGAGACCTTGGAGTGCAGGTTCATTGTTCCCTGAAAGTGGAGTCATAGGTAGAAAGGGTAGTAAAGATGGCACTTGGCATTCTTGCATTTCTTTAACAGTGCATTGATTTCAGGAGTTGGGAGGTCATGTTACATCTGTACAAGACATTGGTTACGCCACTTTTGGAATATGCATGCAATTCTGGTCTTTCTGCAATAGGAAAGATGTTATGAAACTTAGAACGGTTCAGAAAAGATTTACAAGGATGTTACAAGGGTTTGAGTCAAAGGGAGAGGCTGAATAGGCTGGGGCTGTTTTCTCTGGAGCACTGGAGGCTCAGGGTGACCTTAGAGAAGTTTATAAAATCATGAGAGGGATGGATACGGTAAATAGACAAGGTCTTTTTCCTGGGGTGGGGGAATCCAGAAGTCGAGGGCATAGGTTTAGGGTGAGAGGGGAAAGATTTAAAAGGGCAACTTTTTCACAAATGGGGTGGTGTGTGTGCGTATGGAATGAGCAACCAGAGGAAGTGGTGGAGCCTGGTACAATTACAACATTTAAAAGGCATCTGAATGGATATACGAATAGGAAGGGTTTAGAGGAAAATGAGTCTAGATTAGCTTAGGATACCTAGTTGGCTTGGATGATTTGGACCAAAGGGTCTGTTTCTGTGCTGTACATCTCTATTACTGTATGTACCCATCACATGGAGGACAGTGGTTCACCATCACCTTCTCAAGGGTAATTAAGGAGGGAGAACAGATGATGATCTCGTTATCTCACAAACCAACAGAAGACTTTTGCATCAGAAGCAAATAAGAGGCAACAATGAACTGCCTCAAAAGCAAAACAGATTCCAAAAATACAGAGGATCTGAAATGGTCAGGTCATAAAATTGAAGCTACATACTTAGATCTACCCAAATATGTTGTGCACTGAAAACACGCACAAAACTGTCATGGTGCAGCAGTAAGTGTGCACTGACCCCCTTCAGATACACATTCATACTCCAATTGTAAACAGCCACTAGTTTTTAAATAAATGTCTTGCAATGTTGATGTCTAGTTTGTTTATTAATGTCAACACCATCTAGAATGAAAAATTGCAGGATGCGGAATCCATGCTTTAACCCTTACAAATGCAGCAATATTAAAAGTCAACTCAGAATAAAAAGTTCCTGAACGACAGTAAGCCCATTAAAAAAAAACTGATTAAAATTCTCAAAAGGTCCACAGAACCATGTAACAGGGTCATTTATGATTAGAAATAAATCAACCACTAGAGTTTGAATCCCACCTGTTAGCAAGCTAGCTTTCAGCAATTATGCAGCCTTGTATAAAGCTTGGCAAGAGATGTTTATACCATTTCCTCCCATTTGTTGAGACAGGCAGTTTAGAAATGAATGTGAACCTTGCTAAAAGCTGGCTAAATCTCTCTTGGTGACCAATGTCCTGCCTCTTGCCTTTTTTGTTTTTGCAAGATCAAAAGCTAAACATGAAATAGTGTATTTTGTCCAAATCCCCCTGCCCTTCCAGCACGACTAATCCAGAATCTGGTTTCCAGAGCTGCAGTCATTGTTTTTACCTTTTCCCATATCCATGCAAGAGTTGACCTTACATCTCATTGTCCAATTCCATTGTAGAGATTGTTCCTGTGTCAGTGTCCACAACTCCAAAGAGGCACAATCCAAATCCCAAGCACTCCAAGAAAAAAAATTCCCCATGATCATTTGTACATCATTCTCAAGAGTTTGCTCTTGAAAACTGAACTTTCAACTATTGAAAACCTTTTGCCCTCATCTATTTCAAATCTCCTGGAATTATCAAGCAAATTTCATCCTAGTCTTAGGAGGACATCACAACCATCTCCAGTTTATCAAGTAACTTTAGTCTCTTGACCACAGAATCCATCTAGTGAAACTGACCCTACTCTTGCCAAAGTCTTCACAGGCTTCCGACAAATTAGACTGAATACCCTGCTAAATAGCGTTTTTTTAAAAATACAGCATTACAGTCATAGAGGTCAATAGCATGGAAACAGGCCCTTCAACTCAACTTGCCCATGCTGCCCGGTTTTCTCAATTTAAATCAGTCCCATTTGCCTGCATTTGTTCCATATCCCTCCATACCCATTCCATCAATGTACCTATCCAAATGGCTCTTAAATGACAAAATTGTACTTGGTTTCACCACTACCTCTGGCAGCCTGTGTGCGAAAAAAAATCTGCCCTTCTGGACTCTTTCATATCTCTCCCCTCGCACTTTAATCCTATGTCCTCTAGTTTTAGTCTCCCCTCTCATGGGAAAAGCTGTCAGTATCCTAAGCCCCAGGGAAAACAGTTCCAGCCTATCCAACCTCTCTTTATTACTCAAATCTCTGAGTAAATCTTTTTCTGCACTCTTCCTACTTTAATGATATTCTTTCAAAAGTATAGCGACCAGAACTGCACGCAGTTCTTCAAATGTGGTCTTGCCAATATCTTGTCCAGCTGCGGCAAATTGCCCCAACTCCGAAACTCAATGCTCTGACCAATGAGAGCTAGCAAGCCAAAAGCCTTCTTCACTACCCTGTCTACCTATGACTCCATTTTCAAGGAACTATGAAACTGTATACCTCCGATCTTTTTGTTCCATAACACTCCGCAAGGCCACACCATTGACTAAGTCCTGGCCCGGATTGCTGTACCAAAATGGAACACCTTACATTATCCAAATTAAACCATAAATCTTGGGTATCATCTGCAAACTTACGAACCATACCTCATAAGTTCCTATCCAAATCATTTATATAAATGACAAATACCAATGGACCTAGAATTGATCCCAGTGACACACTGCTGGTCATAGGTCTCCAGTCTGAAGAACAACCTCTACCACCACCCTCTGTCTTCTACTATCGAGCCAGTTATTGATCCAATTGGCTAGCTCTCCCTGGATCCTGTGAAATTCACTCAACAATCTAACGAGATACCTCATCAAAAGTCTTGATAAATTTCATGTTGACAACATCCACCACACTGTCCCATCCACTTTCTTGATCATCCCTTCAAAAAACTCAAATTCTTAAGAAATGATTTCTCACACAAAAGCCATGCTGACGACCACAAATGGGCCCTTGCCTCTCCAAATTCCTGTTGATCCTCTCTCTCAGAATCCCCTCTAACCACCATGGACATTAGGTTCACTGGTCTGTACTTCCCAGGTATTTCCCCGTATCTCTTAAATACTGGCACAGCATGAGCCATCCTCTAACCCTCAGGCACTTCACCCATGGCAGATTAGACATCTGTATTAATATAAAGTCTAAACCCCAAACATTTGGCATTTCTATGGCAGCATTCAAGACTCGAGGATGGCATATTGCCTCCCTCACACCAGGATCAGGGACGTTTCTGAGAATTGTTAAAAGACCTGCCGATGAGAGTTCAGGACAGGCATATTCCAATAAGGAAGGAAGAACAAGGATAGCAGCGTTGGGGCCCTTGAATAACGACAGAGGTTGTGAATTTAGTCAAGAGCAAAAAAGGTTTAGGAAGGTAAAATCAGACAGAATCCATGAGGAATAGAAAGAAAGCAAGAAGGAACTCAAGCAGGGAGTTAGGAGAGCAAGAAGGGCCATGAAATGACCAAGACAAATAGAGTTAAAGAGAATCCCGAGGTATTCTATACATACACTGAAAATAAGAGGATAACTGGGGAGAAGGTAGGACCACTCAAGAATAAAGGAGAGAACTTGTGCTTGGAGGCAGAGGATGGGGGCAAAATGCTAAATGAGTACTTTGCATTGGTATTCACCCAAGAGAAATATATGGAGTATAGTGAAAACAACAAATGTTAGAAATCACAGTGGGTCAGACAACATCCATGGAGAGAGCATACTGATGTTTCGAGTCGAGATGACTCTTTGTCAGAGTTCAAATCAGCTTACTAAGATTTTTGTGGAGCATACTAATGTCCTAGGACAAGAAAGAAGTGGTGTTGGGTCTCTTGAAGAGCATTAAAATGGATAAGTCAGCGAGTCAGAGATGTACAGCATGGAAACAGACCCTTCGGTCCAACCCCTCCATGCTGACCAGATATCCCAACCCAATCTAGTCCCACCTGCCAGCATCTGGCTCATAGCCCTCCAAACTCTTCCTATTCATATACCAATCCAAATGCCTCTTAAATGTTGCAATTGTACCAGCCTCCACCACATCCTCTGGCAGCTCATTCCATACACAGCATCCACTGCGTGAAAAAGTTGCCCGAGGTCTCTGTTATATCTTTCCCCTCTCACCCTAAACCTATGCCCTCTAGTTCTGGACTCCCCGACCCAAAGGAAAAGACTTTTGTCTATTTATCCTATCCATGCCCCCTCATAATTTTGTAAACCTCTAGAACGTTATCCCTCAGCCTTCGATGGTCCAGGGAAAACAGTTCCAGTCTGTTCAGCCTCTCCCTATAGCTCAAATCCTCCAACCCTGGCAACATCCTTGTAAATCTTTTCTGAACCCTTTCAAGTTTCACACCATCTTTCCAATAGGAAGGAGACCAGAATTGCATGCAATATTCCAACAGTGGCCTAACCAATGTCCTGTACAGCCGCAACATGACCTCCCAACTCCTGTACTCAATATTCTGACCAATAAAGGAAAGCATACCAAACCCCTTTTTCACTATCTTAGCTACCTGCGACTCGACTTTCAAGGAGCTATGAACCTGCATTCCAAGGTCTCTTTGATCAGCAACACTCTCTAGGACCTTACCATTAAGTGGATAAGTCCTGCTAAGATTTGCTTTCCCAAAATGCAGCATTTATCAGAATTAAACTCCATCTGCCTCTTCTCAGCCCACAGGCCCATCTGGTCCAGATCCTGTTGTAATCGGAGATAACCCTCTTCGCTGTCCACTACACCTCCAACTTTGGTGTCATCTGCAAACTTACTAACTGTATCTCTTATGCTCGCATCCAAATCATTTATGTAAATGACAAAAAGTAGAGGACCCCCATTTTCTGTGGCTCCACACTGCTTTGCTGATCTTTGAGGGGTCCTATTCTCTCCTGAGTTATCCTTTTGTCCTTAATATATTTGTAAAAACCCTTTGGATTCTCCTTAATTCTAATGGCCAAAGCTATCTCATGTTCCCGTTTTGCTGTCCTGATTTCCCTCTTAAGTATACTCCTACTTTCTTTATACTCTTCTAAGAATTCACTCGATCTCTCCTGTCTATACCTGACATACGCTTCCTTCTTTTTCTGAACTAAACCCTCAATTTCTTTAGTCATCCAGCATTCCCTGTAACTACCAGCCTTCCCTTTCACCCTGACAGGAATATACTTTCTCTGGATTCTTGTTATCTCATTTCTAAAGCTTCCCATTTTCCAGCCGTCCCTTTACCTGCGAACATCTGCCTCCAATCAGCTTTTGAACGTTCTTGCCTAATACCGTCAAAATTGGCTTTTCTCCAATTTAGAATTTCAACTTTTAGATCTGGTCTATCCTTTTCCATCACTATTTTAAAACAAATAGAATTATGGTCGCTGGCCCCAAAGTGCTCCCCCATTGACACCTCAGTCACCTGCCCTACCTTATTTTCCAAGAGTAGGTCACATTTTGCACCTTGTCTAGTAAGTACATCCACATACTGAATCAGAAAATTGTCTTGTACACACTTAAGGAATTCCTCTCCATCTAAACCTTTAACACTATGGCAGTTCCAGTCGATGTTTGGAAAGTTAAAATCCCCTTCCATAACTACCCTATTATGTACCCCAGGTTATTGCAAGAGGCAGAGAGGTGATTGTTGGGGTCTCAGCCAAGAATTTTGTACCCTTTCTCGTCACTGGAGAGTCCCAGAAGCCAGGTAAGTAGATAATGTTGTTCCTTTGTTAAAGTATCAATTCAAGATGGCTCAGGGAATCCCTGATGGACTCGACCTATAAGCCTCTCTTGGTTCATCCCTGAGATCATACTCTGTGGTAGCCTGGAAATATAAAATTCTTACAGACAGTTTAGTTTAAATTATTATCTTTATTTACCAATGGCATCAATGTTACACTATAACATAGATACCTACAAGCCAGGCTAAGGTTCTAAAACTATAAGCAGAGTGGCAGTGTCAACTCTTACCCCTAAAAGCTCTCTCAGGCTACTCTCATTATTGCTGCAAACAAGCAGTCTTTACACAGAATTTTGTATTACAATTGCAAAGACACGACATGTCCTGAATGAGATAAGCAGCAATAAAACAGCAAAAGTTTGCAGCGAAAGAGAAACTCATTGACAGGTGCTTGACTAATTAAGCTACATGCACATCAAAGTAGGAAATCTTGATCCAACTGGACCCCAAATGGCTGATTGCTTTAGCTAGATAACCTTCCCTTTTAACAGTACATCATAACGAGGGACTAATCTAAACAAAGAACGTAGGTTACAGCGCAGTACAGGCCCATCACCCCTCGACGTTCTGTCAACCTATGAAAATAATCTGATCCCATCTGACCTACACCGTTCCATTATTGTCTATATCTATGTCCAATGCCCAATGCCCTTAACATCAGCAAGTCTACTACTGTTGTAGGTAGACCATTGCATGCCCCTAACACTCAGTGAAGAAATTACTCCACATATCTGTCCTGTATCTATCACCCCTCAATTTAAAGCCATGTTCCCTTGTGTTAGCCTTCAGGATCCGAGGAAAAAGGTTCTCACTGTCCACCAATGTAACCCTCTGATTACCTTAAATGCCTTGATTAAGTCACCTCTCAACCTTCTTCTCTCCAACGAAAACATCCTCAGAGCCCTCAGCCTTTCCTCATGAGACTATACCTCCATATCAGCAACATCCTAGTAAATTTCCTCTGAATCCTTTCCAAAGCTTCCACATCCTTCCTATAATGCGGTGACCAGAACTGCGCGCAATACTCCAGGTGCAGCCTTATCCGTGTCTTGTACAGATGTGGCATGACCTCGTGGCTCTCAAACTCAATCCCCCGACCAATAAATGCCAACACACCATGTCTTCTTAACAACCCTGTCAACCTGGGTGGCAACTTTCAGGGATTGGACACCTGTTCAGCTAAGTATTTTACCATTAGCTCGGTACTCTGCATTCCTGTTACTTCTTCTGAAGTGAACTCCATTTGCTACTTCTCAGCCCAGCTCTGCATCTTATCTATGTCCCTCTGTAACCCACAACATCCTTCGGCACTAAACTCTGCCTACTTTAGTAGTCATTTGCAAATTTACTAACCCATCCTTCAAAACACACATCCAGATCATTTATACAAATGACAAGCAGCACTGGCCTTAAAACAGATCCTTATGGTACACCACTGGTAACTGAACTCCAGGATGAACATTTCCCATTAAGTACCAGACTGTCTTCTTTCAGCTAGCCAATTTCTGATCCAAACTACTAAACTGTGACAAAAGGTCATGCTATAACCTTGCTCAGCTAACATGTCCAGTATCATTGTCCTACAAAATGGCTTTTGTGTTTGAAAAAGATGTTAGATTACTAGAATGCAAATTAAATGCATAACATTGAGATATCGAGCTTCAGGGAACACAAACATTCAATCCATGACAAGCCAGTGTCACTCAAATCAGACCATGAAGAGTTAATCTTTCCACCAGCTTCCATCCTGTCTGTCTGTCTCTCCCTCCTCTCTCTTTGTCCCTTGACCAATTCAGTCAGTGAACGTAACTTACAGAAGAATGTTTTCGCTCTCTTAGTCAAAAAATCACATAACACCAGGTTATAATCCAAGAGGTTTATTTGGAAGCACTAATGTTTGGAGCACTGCTCCTTCATCAGGTGGTTGCGGAGTATAAAATCGTAGGACATAGAATTTATAGATGTTTACAGTGTGATGTAACTTAAATTATACATTGAAAAAAGACCTGGATTGTTTGTTAAGTCTCATCTTTTAGAATGGGCATGGCGGCTTCAGTTCTTTCATATGTAAATGCAAGAACTTTCTTAAAGTTACATTCTCAAGTGAACTTAAACAACAGATGCCATGTTGGCCAGATAATGCATTGAAGGTGAGATGCCCTGTGTGAGATTGTCTGTGCCCAAAAGTTCAGACTAATGCTAGTGTTAAAACAAAAGGATATATAGATTCTTACATGGATTCATGCAGTTTTTGAGCAAAATGGAATGCATTTCTGCAAGTACAAATTCACCCCACAAACTTGTGTGCGTGCATGCATGTGGGTATGTGCGCACAGGGAAGGGGGATATAAGTTTCTGTGAGAGAGTATGTCTATGTGTGAGAGTGCGAATGTAAAGGGGTATAAAGTCTCTGAGAAGGTGCGTGTATGAGCATATGAGAGAGAGAGCCTGTGTGAATGTATGGGTCTGTAGGAATGTGTCTGTGTGTCTCTCTATCTGTAGGGGTGTGTGTTATCTGTAGGGGTGTGTGTGCGTGCGTGTGTGTGCGCGTGCGCGCCTGTCCGTCTGAGAGTATGTGTAATGCAGTGGGATCACCTGTACTGTGCATGAACCCAAGGTACCAGTTGAGGCCATCCTCATGGGTACCGAACTTGGCTATCAGCCTCTGCTCGGCCACTTTGCATTGTTACCTGTCCCTAAGTCTGCCTTTGGGACCGGCAACAATGCAATTTCAGTTGTTTAATTTCAGTTACATCACACTGTAAACTTTCGCTATAAATTCTGTGCCCTAAAATAGGGCAATCAGGAAATAGAAATAATCCAGGAAACTGAGTCTCCTATCAGTGGTGGGGTTGGAAAGCTACTGGAGAGATGGCTTAGATTGGATTTACGCATATTTGGAAAAGTGTGGCCTAATTAGGAACAGTCATCAGGGTTCAGAGAGGGGCAGGTCATGCCTAACTAACCTTGATTGAATTTTTCAAGGAGGTGACAAAGATGATCTAGGAGGGTAGAGAAATGGATGTTGTCTACATGGATTTTATTAAGCTTTTCGACGAGGTCCCTCATGGGAGGCTCATCCAGAAAATTAAGATGCATGGGATCCATGGTGACCTGGCTGCATGGATTCAGAATTGGCTTGCCCACAGAGCACAGAAGGTATTGGTGGAAAGATGTTTCGCTGGCTGGAGTTCCATGACTAGTGGCGTTCTGCAGGTATCCATACTTCATGTTGTGGTACAGAAGGGGATGAGGACACCCTCTCTGACACTTGGACCTAAATTTACCTGCAGAGGTCCCTAATGTTAAACACTCACTCTTGGAAATAAGAGCACCGTTTGCAATTTCTCACACTTTACAAACTGTTTATAGTCCCTGAGATCTGTTGCAGGCAGAAACTGAGTGAATCGTCACTCAATATAAGCCAGTTAAGGCTTCTCACAGAGCTAGCACAGACTGGACAGAGCGAATGGCTCCTTCTACATTGTAACTGTGATTCCTTGGGTCTGCTGTCTACTGGAATAAACCATCATGTCAGCTCATCTGTTCAAACTTTTGAGTAATTCATAATTGTCTCCCAGAACATATCTGTGAGATGGTTTCAAACATCTCGATCAATCCCCCAGCACACTGCTAGATTCATTGAGGTAATTTCTTTGTCCCTACAGTTAATCTGTTAAAATCAAAATGCTAGAGATTATTGGGATTAGACTTGTCTAACTGGTCGCTCACTCCAAAAGACTTGGGATGTGAGTGATCACTGTTGTCGTCTCCTGTTGAGCTACAGTTGGGTTCTACCAGAAATGCTGACTCTTCTGCTCCTCCGATGCTGCTTGATCTGCTGTACTTCTTCCAGCTCCAAATTTTATCAACTCCGATTTTCCAGCATCTGCAGTCTTAACTACCTTCTGTTCAACTAAGTCTCCTGTGCTCGCCATTTCCTCCCTTAGCTGTTTCTGTGTTGAAATTGTGTTGTACCTGTCAGTACGTCCAGCTGCGTGCATGCAGCTGGTCCTGTCAGTACTGCCTCAGATTAAAGGCTCTGCTATTCTGACTAGTTCAGGCTGATGGAGGGAGCACAGAAAGTTTAGTCAGGAAAGCTGACCTGAGTTCACTTGAGAATGTGTAAAGGGTATGAGCAGGTAGGGAAAGAGTTAAGTTCTGAGTTTTGGGAAACAAGAGGTTCAGCTGAACATGACTCAGATCAGAGAAGAACTTGCAGTTAACAAAGGGGTAACGGTTAACAAGGGGGTAACGGTTAACAAGGTGGAAAAGCATTCATTATGTAGAGCCATTTAACAATATTGGAAGCATTCAGTATGTAATGTCAGCTTAACAAGGTAAAAGGTAATCATTATATGAAGCCAGTTAAGGTTAAGAACATTCATTGTGTAACAGCAGATAGCTTAATCTTTACTATTGACGCTCGTTGATTGTAACGGTCACCCAATTAATATGCATGTTGTCTTATCTGAATGTTCCTCCCTATAAAGTGATATAATTCATTCAAAATCTGCTGTTCCAGAGAGAAAACGAAGAACTCACATCTCTGTGCCCATGGGCAATCATTCTCTCTCCCTCCAGGGCCTGGAATAAAAATGGAGGTGGTAAAACTATACTGTGTCTGTGAGCGTTTTGCTGGGGGAGGGAATGACAATATTGGCACAGTTGGCTGGATCCAAACAAATAGTTATGATCGGGCGGTGTCAGTGATCGCCTGGAACATTGGTGTCTTGAGACAGACAGGCCCACAAGATAAAATTATAAACCTTGGTCCCTCTCCATATTCCTGTGTGCTGGAGATGGCCCCCTTGCTCAATCGCACTCAATGCTACGGATTCCTCGATCGGTAACTAGTTCAGTCGAGAGACACAGTTTCACCAGCGTGCTGACAAACAGAGGTTCCAACCCTCTGTGCCACACTAAGAGGTGGGGGGGGGGGGGGGTGCTGTGATTGAGGTTCGAGTCCTCCGTGCGGTACTGGGGTTGAAGTCCCCTGGGTGGGTTTGATTCCTCTTTGCTGTGCTGAGATTCGAGCTCTCTGTATTTAAACATGCACAGAAAGTGCTGAAAAAACTCAACTGGGTCTGCCAGCATCTTAGAGAAACAGAGTTGATATTTTGATGACTCTTGTTGAGAACAAATGAGACCTATTGTTATTTTACACACTTCAGTCTCCTCCATTTCAATTTTGCCATGGTGCAAATGTTGAGTTGGTTGGGTGAGGAATATACACATGGTCCTGGTCACTGATCCAAGTTGGAGAACTGCTTTCCATATGGGAATGGGGGCTCATCTGATATGGAGAATACTTGCATCTCGTACATGGGCTCAAGACTGAGAATAAACGGCTGTCAAAGACAGATCAGCCTCTGCTTCTAACCAAAAACTCAACATAAACTAACACCCATGCCACTCCAGGAAGGATGTGATAGCACTGGAGAGGGTACAGAGGAGGTTCACTAGGATGTTACCTGGGATGGAGAAACTGATCTATAAGGACAGACTAGATGGGATTGGGTGGTTTTCTTCAAAGAAGTGAAGACTGAGGGTGGACAGGATTGAGATGTCTAGGATTATGATGGGTTTGGACAGAGCAAAGGGAGAGCAGCTGTTCCCCTTGACTAAGGGGTCAGTCACAAATGGACAGAGTTTTAGGGTAAGGGACAGAAGATTCAGAAGGGATTTGAGAACAAAAAACATTTCCACTTCGCAGATGGTGGTAATCTGTAATGCACTCCCTGGGAAGACAGAGGAGGCTGAAACCTGACAACCTTTAAAAAAATATTTGGATGAGTACTTAAAATATAACACTCAAGGATATGGGACAAGTGCAAGAAATTGGGATTAGCATACCTTTAGTGGAAGATACACTTTAGTCAAGTAGCAGGAAAGATAGTTGTGGTGAATGGTTGTTTTACTAGACTGCAAGGTGGTAAACAGTTGTATCACACCAAGGGGAGTGTTACTTTTTGCCACATTCATGACCAAGACATGGGTGTTCAAAGCACAATCACTAAATTTGCAGATAAACAGGTTATACTGTGAGCTGTATAATGGTAGTTAAAATACAGACACAAGCAGACTGCATTTCATGCAAGTCAATACACATTGGGAGAAAGCACAGGGACCACGGAATGTAACTCAAATGGGGTACACATGCATAAATCACTAAGGGTGAAAGCCAGTTTGGGAAAGTGGTTAATGGGACACAGAATACTGGATTTTATCAATCAAAATAGACGACAAAAGAAAGTTTATACCTAGTGTCCCGAATGCATTAGGTCAGCCACACTGAAACAATGTATACAATCCTGGAAACTGCACATTGCACAGGATAAGAAGATGACAGAGGATGTAGGAAAAGAATCCTGGTTCCAAGGATGAAGAACTTGGGTTACACTGATAAAGGATATGGATATATTTGCCTCAGCAAAGAGCAAGTTAAGCAGAAACCTGATTGCTCAAAATCATGAGAGGTGGGACAGATGGGATGAAACTGCTCCAATTGGTGGAAGGGTCAAAAACTAGGGGGACACCAAGTTAAGGAGACATGAAGACGCATTTTCCCCCCTGTAGCAAATGGTTAGGATCAGCAATATACCATCTCAGAAGGTGATGGAGGCAGGGTCAGTTTTCAAATGGGTATCTGATCATTATTCGAAGATTTTTTAAAAAGTGCAGGGCTATGGGGGAAAGGTAGGGGCTGGCAATAGACAATTTGGGCTGAGGGGGAAGTGGCACAGACACAATGGGTCAACTGGCTTCTTGAAGTCACAATAATCAGTTTTATGGACTGAATACTGGTAAAGATAATGGTCCCATGGGCAAGGATGGAAGGATGGAAGGATGAGCAAAAGTGATCATAATTTATTTGTTTGGAGAATAAATGAGTTTCTGCTGCCAAAGACCTGACTGCAGGATGGTATTGTCTGATGTCTCCCTGATGCCAAGGTCAAGGGTGCCACAGAGTCGCCATTGGGTGTTCTTCCAGGAAAGATCAGCTTCCAAAAGTGGTTCATGTCAGTACTAACAAATTAAAGCTGATAGGGTCCTTTGTCAGAACTTACAAGAAAATTTAGGCAGATATTAGCAAGCAGGACCTCAAAAGCAGTGTGTGTGTCACTGCCAAAACCACATTCAATTGAGTACACACAAAGAAGGATAAGACAGGCGATTGTACAAATGCAAAGATTATACAAATGGAAGAGCTTCAAATTTCTGTGACACTGGTGCCAGATGGCACCTGAAAATCAGATGGCTGCACCTGAATAGAGCCAGAGCAGATTTTCAAGCAGAATGTTTTGCTAATTCTCTTGGGGAGATTTTAAACTAATTCTGTCGGCACATGGGCAACAGTGAAGAGGATAGTAGAGAACTCAAACATTGCACGACAAGATGCTTAATTGGATTTAGAGGTAGCAGATGAAATTTAAAGTAGCTAAGCGTAATGTGGTGCATTCTGGTAGAAATGGCATGGTCAGTCTAAAAACAGTCTAAAAAAAGTTTTAACTAAAAGGTGGGCAGAACTGAAGACCTGGTGCAGAGGGCATCGAAAGTGGCAGAACAGAAGGAAGAGAATACAGTATTCTTGGCTTTATTTCAGTATGAAAGCAAGCTAATTACAGCAAACCCACAAAACATTTCTTACAGCTCAGTTGTAGTAGTGTTTATAGTTCCAGATGCCACACAACAGAAAGGATGTGAAGTAAATGCAGAGAGTGGTTCCAGGTATGTGAATCTTCATTTTTGAAGTCTGATTGGGGTCTTTAGGACTTTTTTCCTCCGAGAGGAGAAAGCCAACATCAGACTCATCTAAATTATCAGGAATAGAGGGAGAGAAATTGTTCTTCGTCATTAGGATCAAAAACAAGAGGGCACACACTTGAAGTCAGTGTGCAAGAAACAAATACTAATGTGAAAAAACACTTTTGCACACTGAATGGTTATGCTTTGGAACGCAGGTTCAAATGAAGCACTTCAGAGGGCATGAGATGACTATTTAATACAAATAATGTGCAAGGTTATGGGGACAATAATGAGGGGATGGCAGAGTCATAATTCTCATTCAGAGAGCTGGTGCTGACAATAGGCTGAATGGCTTATGCACTGTAACAATCTGGCTCATCTCTCCATCAGTCTCAACTTGTCAATAGCAGTCAGGTAGTTTGCTCAATATTCAGTCACACAAGTGTCAGCGACCACTATTTTTAGGAACTGCAATTGAGAAAAACAGACATTGCTTTAAAAAGGAGACCGGTTAAGGAGTTGTTTGCAGCTTTCGAAAAACAAATGAAGGTAACTGATGCATGAGACACAATGCAACCTTTTGGAGACAATGAATCTAGACAAAACGACAATATTTTGAGGGTTCAGAAGCAAGGAGGTAAGGGAAAGATATGTCCACCCAAGGAGAAATGAGGAAATTTATGCATGCAGCCAGAAAAAATGGGGCAGATCCTGAAGTACTTTGCATCAATCTTCACCGAGGAGGAGGACATGCTGGATGGCGAGTCGAGACAGAGGTCTGTTGATAGTTGAAGGCATGGCAATATCAAGGTGGTCAGATATCCTGAAAAACCTTGAGGCCTCCTGCCTTGGGACCCTCCAACCACCCAAGATGAATGTGGATGTCGCCAGTTTTCCTATTTCCCTTTCCCCCATCTTATTCCAGATCCAACCTTCCAACTCGGCATCGCCCTCTTGAACTGTCCATCTTCCTTCCCACCGAACCACTCCGACCTATCATTTTCACCGCCACCTTCATTTATATATTGCATTCCCAGCTACCTTACCACCCAGCCCCACCCTCTCCCATTTATCTCTCAGGCCCCCAAGCCACCCCTCCACCATTCCTGATGAAGTGCTTATGCACGAAACATAGACTCTCCTGCTCATCAGATGCTGCCTGACTGGTTGTGCTTTTCCAGCACCACACTCTTCGACTCTGCAGTCCTCACTTTCTCCTAATTAGTCAGGAAAATCAAGTTCACAGAATGAAGATAAAAGGTAGTGATGTATACACATATGTTAAAACATTGCCACAATTTGCTAAGAAAAACAGAGACGCCTTCTTTATTTCATTTGAAAAACTGGCTAGACAGATGGAGTGGCTAGAGAACTTGTGGGCAATGCAAGTTCAGACTAAGCTGGTAGCAGAGCTTTGAGGTATTTGCAGCGCTGTCAGATGAGGGGTCAAGAGATTATGTAGATGACAAACAGGCTGTTTTTGAGTGCTTATGAACTGGTATCAGAAGTGCATAGACAGTGGTTCAGAAACGTAAAGAAGGAACCAGGTCAGACTTAAATTGAATTAGTAAGAATTAAACATAGGAATATTGATAGATGGGTGTGCGCCTTAAAAATAGTTAAGATTTATGAGACTTTGAGAGATTATTCTGCTGGAGGAGTTGAAAAAACTCACTTCCAGAGATAAGAATTCATGTGGTTGAACAGAAAGTTCAAGAAGTGAAAACAGCGGGAGAGATGGCAGAAGAATATGCATTGATGCATAAGGCAAAGTTTAGCTTCCGGCAAGAATTCCATCCTGTGAAGGATAGAAAATGGGAGGACAGATTCTACACAACAAAACAAAAAGGAGAACACATTGGTAATTGTTTACCACAGGTTAAAATAGAAGCCCAAGAGGGTGAAAGGGAGGAGAAAGGCCTCAGGTGTTTTCACTGTAATGGAGTGGGACACAGAAAGTTACAGTACAGGTGGTTTAAGAAAGTCACTGGAAAACGGTGTTCTCACTGCCAGAAAGTGGGCTATGTGAAGTCACAGTACTGGTCGTTAAAGAAAGGCACTGTGGGAAAAGATGTGGTAAAAGACGCTAAGCCAGTGGTATTAGTGAAAGTAGTTAAGGAGCTGCAGGAGGGTGCACAGCCTAGGTGGGGGCTGGGTATTGAGTTAGTGCCTGATCTCTATAAAGACTTTGCCTCTGTGGGTAAAGTTTACTTGGAAGACGAGGGAAGAAGGGAAAGAAGTTATAATTTTGAGATACGGGATCTAATCAGTCTCTAACATCAAGAGATGAACGTATTTGCACTCTTTTGGACCTGTTACCGGACAGTGCTAATGTGTGGGTTAGATGGACAGGAATTAAGCGTTCCCCTATGTAATTTCAGGTTGGAGTGCCAACTCAACTGGACAAGTTTACAGTGGGCGTAATCGACAGAGTATCAGTTCCACGAATACAGTTTGTTCTTGGGAATGATTTAGCAAGATCCTTTGTTGTGGAGAGGCCAAAGGAAGACCAGGTAACTGAAGTTAGAAGAAAAATATCCTGAAATTTTCCAGACTGTGTAGCAACAAGATCCCACTCGAAGTCACAGTATGAAGGAAAAACGAAAGAACTGAGGTTCAGATAGCGGACACCCCGTTTGTGAAAAACCTGAACAGGCAGAGAATCAGGAAGAAGTGTTTATTCCGAAAAGGCTAATGGATTTGCAATAGAAAGACAAAGACAAGAAAAGATATTTATACATTTACACTCAGAAAAAGAGTCAAAAAATATTCCTGAGGGTTATCTGAAAGGTAGATCCTAAGACGAAAATGGAGACCACCACAGATTCGTGCAGAGGAGAAATGGGCCAAAGTGCAACAGATTGTGTTGCTGGTAGCATACAGGCAGGTGGTGTTATGGGTAACACATGAAGAACTACCTGTAGGAGGTCACCTAGGTGTGAGGTAGACTCAGGCTAAGGTCCAAAAGCATTTCTATTGGCCTGAGCTGCGCAAACATGTGGTTAAATTTTGCCATATGTGCCAAATGGTAGGTAATGCACAGGCAGTAACAAATCCAGTACCTTTGTTGCCAATTTCCACATTCGAAGAACCTTTCATGCGGGTTACGATTGATTGGATAGGTCCTCTTCCTAAAAGTGGGAATCAGTACTTGGAAACCATAATGGATATGAGATGCTAAAGGGTTAGTTTGTTTTACTGATAGAAAAGGAACTGGCTGTCCCGCGGGGTGTGTTTTTCTGTCTTGCAGGCAGGATGTGACAATCTAAACTTACTCTGAAAATGCTGTATTTTAAGGAATAATCTAATCCCACATTGTTTTGGGATGGCATGTGACAATGGGGGATTGGCTGTAAATTGTGTCTTATGTGCATGACTGACTGTGATGGAAACCTTGTATGGTTCCCTTGTTCGGACAACCTCGCTTGACATGCTCTGCAAGCATCATTAAAAAAGTGTTAAGTGATCCTGCAAAAGCTTGCACTTGCTTAAATTGTGGCAAAAGTGAGGACTGCAGATGCTGGAGATTAGAGTCAAGATTAGACTGGTGCTGGAAAAGCACAGCAGGTCAGGTAGCATCCGAGGAGCAGGAAAATAGACGTTTCAGGCAGGAGCCCTTCATCAGGAATGAGGCTGCCTTTTGGGGGAGAAGAGATAAATGGGAGGGGTGAAGCTGTGGAGAAGGTAGTTGAGAATGCAGTGGATGGATGGAGGAAGGGCTAATGATAATAGGTCAGAAGGGAGGGTGGAACGGATAGGTGGGAAGGAAGATAGACAGGTTGGACAGGTCATGAGGATGATGCTGATCTGGAAGTTTGGAACTAGGGTAAGATGGGGGGAGGAAAAATGGTGAAATCTACATTGTTGCCCTGGGGTTGAAGGGTTCCAAGGCGGAAGATGAGGCATTCTTCCTACAGGCGTCGGGTGGTGAGGGAGTGGCTATGGATCCGGCCCAGGACCTGCATGTCCTCGGCAGAGTGGGAGGGGGAGTTGAAATGTTTGGCCACGAGGTGGAGGAGCTGATTGGTGAGGGTTTCCTGGAGATGTTCTCTGAAGCACTCTGCGAGAGGCCACCCAGTCTCCCCAGTGTAAAGGAGACTGCATCGGGAGCAACAGATGCAATAAACGACATTTGTGGAAGTGCAGGTGAAACTTTGATGGATGTGGAAGGCTCCTTCGAGGCCTCGGATGGAGGTGAGGGGGCAGGTCTGGGCTGTTTGAACGATTTAAGAGAAGCAAAATTGGTAATCAACTTAAAGAAAACAGAATTTGCGAAGGCAGAGGTGGCACTCTTGGGAGATAACATCAGTCATAGAAGGCTAACCCCAAAGAACGCCAAGACAAAGGCCATCAAGGAATTTCCACGACTAACCTTGAACAAAGAGGTGCTTTGATTTTTGGGACTAAGTGGATTCTACCAGAAGTTTGTTCCAAACTTCAGCTGTGGGGTAGCACCTTTAACAGATTTACTGAAGACGACACAAAATTTTGGTGGACAGAACAATGCTAAGAGACATTTGACAATTTAAAAGCAGTACTAGCCACCACCAGTTTTAACTACACCAAATTTGTTTGAAACCCTTTAAAGTTGCAATCAATGCTAGCAATCTCTGAGTTGGAGCTGCACTGCTACAAGATAGTGATGATGGAATTCAATGGCAATTAGCTACTTTTCAAGAAACTCAACATCCCCCAGAGAAAATATTCGACAATCGATAAGGAATTATTAAGTTTGGTACAGACAAATAATGTGTCGGAGTTGTGTACATGGATCACAATCGTTTTATATTCTTTGAATCATTTAAAGACAAGAATATGAGACAATTTCATTGGAATCTTACATTACAGACTTCAAATTTACAAATTGTATATTTTTATGACCTGAAAAATATATCAGTAGATGTGTTATCACGGATTTAACAGATAAGATTGAACAGATTCCAATATGTGTGCAGAAATTAATATGAACTTAAGATTATATTATGTATTTCAATGTAATGGGATTTCGAATTCGAAAAAAAATGAAGCCATCTAGCGAGTTTTGAGAAGATTGGTAGCTCATGTTGAGGTTCTGGATGTCGGTTTACTCTCTGAGCTGGAAGGTGCATTTTGAGACGTTTTGTCACCATACTAGGTAATATCTGAAGGTAACAAACTGACAAAACACATCCAGAAACTCTAGCCACTCTCCCCTACATCAAAGATATCTCGGAAATGACTGCCAGATTACTCAGACTCCTTGACATCATGGAAGCCCACAAATCCACCAACACACTAAAACAGCAGCTAAAGAACTTGAAAGACCCTACACGGGCAAAAAAACTAATGCCATCTACAACATACCTTGCAAGAACGGTAACAAACATTACATTGGACAAACACGCAGACAACTAGCCACCAGGATACATGAACATCAACTGGCCAGAAAACGATACGACCCACTCTCACTCGTGTCGTTACATACAGATAAGGAAGACACCATATCCATCCTAGAACGAGCCAAACAAAGACATGCACGAGAATTCCAACTGGAACTCTGTCATCAACAAACACTGACTTGGATCCCATTTCCCACCCGCTGAGAAGAACACGAAATTACATCACCATAGGAAATGATGTCACCATAAGAAATGACATCGCCAGCCCAAGGAAGCCCAAACATATAAACAAAAAGCAAGCTACACCACCAGTGTTTCATCCAGAGGTTCACTGATGATGTTACAGCGAAACGTCCTATTATGGTTCATTTTCTTTTTTGTTGGGGGGGGTGGGTTGGGTGTTATGAAGTTGAAGGTGTGCACTGTACCTTTGAGCGAGGGTGAATACTGTTTTGCAGTAGAGCTTACAAGCACCTGTCATATGACTAGCCAGCAGTCTCTCAGCATACTGGAAAATTGAAAATATGTAACATTTGGCTATGAAATAGATACCTGAGTTGGTTGCTGTTTTGACAACCATTCAAATTTAAGCAGTTTAAATCATGCTCCAGGACACTAAAACCTAATACAGTTCGAATTTCTTGTTTTTGCCAACATCAAACGAATGAGGTGATCTCATTTTGGGGGTATAAAAAAAGTCAGCATTTTTCCAAGTCAGAATGCCATCGAAAGGCCATCGAAAGTAACTGCCGTAGAGACAGACCCAAACACACACTATCAAAGGGACCTTTTTATATTAAAACTATTCACAGCAAAAGAAAGGGAGATCTTCAGCTAGAAGAAGACACCGATGTTGACAGTTGCTGAATGGCTTTGAAATTAAGTTGATATAATTTTACTAAGTGTTTTTACTGGAACAGCATATTGTTCTGGAGTTGGAGTCAGACAATAAGTACGTAAGAGAAAAGGGGGTGCTTAGAATTGTGAATAGTTGTTGTTTCATGTTGACTTTCAGAGTTAAGGAATAAATTGATATTATTTTCTTTAAATAGTGGAATATGGGGGTTCTGTCACTCATATTTAATAAGATTATGAGGAGAGGTGAGCTTTTCCAGGTGTTTGTTTCATTAAGAAGGTTCACTGCCATGTTGTTCAACAGGAGGTAGTGAGAAAGGTCATCAATGGATTCAGCAGAATATAGATCAGTTGAAATGTTGGGCAGAGAAATGGCGGATGGAGTTTAATCTGGATAAACATGAAGTGATGCATTTTTGGAGGTCAAATGCAAAAAGAAAGTATACAGTAAATGGCAGGAGGTTAGGGGAATTGATATACAGAGGGATCTTGGGGTGCAATTCCATAGCTCCCTGAAAATGGCAACACGAACAGATAAGATCGTCAAAACTCCGTACAGCAAGCTTCCCTTCATCAGTAGGGATCTCGAGCATAGAAGTTGACAAGACATGTTGCAGCTGTATAAGACTTCAGTTAGGCGACATTTGGAGTACTGTGTGCAGTTCTGGTTGTACTACAGGAAGGATGTGGAGCCTTTTAAGAGGGTGCAAAAATAGTTTACCAGGAGCGGCACGGTGGCTCAGTGGTTAGCACTGCTGCCTCTCAGTGCCAGGGACTCGGGTTCTATCCCGGCCTTGGAGAACGGTCTGTGTGGAGTTTGCACATTCTCCCAGTGTCTGCGTGGATTTCCTCTGGGTGCTCCAGTTTCCTCCCACAGTCCCAAGATGTGCGGATCAGGTGAATTGGCCAAGCTAAATTGCCCGTAGTGTTCCGGGAAATTAAGGTTATGTGTGTTAGTTGGGGTAAATATAGGACAATAGGGTAGGGCAATGGGTCTGAGTGGTTTACTCTTGGAGTGGTTGAAGTGGACTTGTTGGGCTGAAGGGCCTATTTACACTGTAGGGATTCTCGGATGTTGCCTGGATTGAAGTGCATTAGCTATAAGGAGAGGTTGCACAAACTTGGGTTGTTTTCATGAGAGATTGGAGGCTGAGGGACGACGTAATGCAAGCATATAAATGTACTTAATTACAAGTATTAGAAAATTACTTCAATGAACCACCACACACTGCAGTGCAGAGGAACTACAAAGAGCAGAGGAAAATCATGTACACTGGGTCGGTGTATTCAAAAAGAACGGGTACCCAATGAACATCATCCACCAATTTCACAGCAACAAGTCCAAACAAGCAGACAAGACACGTCCAGAAACCCTAGCCACTCTCCCCTATATCTCAGAAATAACTGCCAAACTCCTCTTGGAATCATGATAGCCCACAAAGCCACCAACACACGAAAACAGCAGCTGATGAAGTTGAAGAACCTTTACAGATAACAAGCAAAACTAATGAAATTTACAAAATATCTGACAAAAACTGTATCAAACACTACAGTGGACAAACAGGCAGAAAACGAGACACCAGGATACATGAACATCAACTAGCCACAAAAAGGCATGACCCACTCTCACTTGTATCTTCACATACAGATGAGGAAGGACACCACTTTGATGGGACAACACATGCATCCTAGTGAGAATGTTTATAAGTAGGCAGGGAAAGAGTTAAGTTTTGAGTTTTGAAAGAAGAGGTTCAGCTGAGCATGACTCAGATCAGATAAGAACTTACAGTTAACAAAGGGGTGCTGCAGGCAAGGGTAATGGGTTAATAAGGTGGAAAAGCAGTCATTATGTAAACCATTCAACAACACCGGAAGCATTCAGTATCTAAGGTCAGCTAAGAAGGGGAAAAGTATCCATTGTACGAATCCGATTAAGAACATTCATTGTATAACAGTAAAGGGCTTGGTCTTTGCTAGTGATACTCGTTGATTGTAACGGTCACTCACTCAATATGTATGTTGCCCTACCTGGATGCTCCTCCCTGTAAAATGACTATTTCGTTCATTGAGAAACATTTGTTCCAGACAAGACCATGAACTCATGTCCCTGTGGCACATGGGCGATCGTTCTCTCTCCCTCCAGGGCACGAAATAAAAATGGAGGTGGTAAAATTATACTGTGTCTGAGCGTTTTGCTTTGACTGAAGGGGGAATGGGACGACACAAGGACCAGCCAAACAGAGATGCATGCAAAAATTCCTAGAAACATGGCATTCCAACTGGAACTCTATCAACAAATGCATTGATCATGTGGAATTCTCTACCACAGAAAATGGCCAAGGCCAAAACATCAAGTCAATATAGTTTGTTTGGGGAAAGGGATTAGGGATATGTGGGGTCAGGTTTCGGGGTATTGAGGTCAATGATCAGCCATATTAACAGCACAGCAGGCCTAAGGGGTCAAACAGCCTTCTTTTGCTCCTATATTTATTTGATCAAGCTGACTAAATACAATCCACATTCCTTCTTATTTGAAAGAATGATCTCAGTGCAATAAATAAGATTCTGAAAAGGGAATAGTTTCAGAAGACACTTCTTCATTTATGCTGTGAATCTTTGACACTTGCTATCTCAAGAGTATTGGAAGATACTTCATTGCTGAATATACTTAAGGTTGGGATGGACAGTTTTAGGTCTGCAAGGACATCAAGGCAGATAGGGAGCAGGCAAGCAAGTGAAGCTGAATATGATGATCAGACAAGTCAAGTGAATGGCAAAGAAAACTCAGCAAGCCGTATGGTTGAGTCCTACTTATCTTGCATGCTGAACTGTGCACAAGAATTGCAAACATCATCAATTCTGTACTTGAAACATGAATTACATCCCTTACTTGTCACAACCTTAGGCTAAACACAACTGTCCACAACTGAGCCCTAGAATTCAATTCTAAGCAGAAATTCTAACGTGTAATTTCCATGACAAGAATCATCACCACAATTAACACAACTTATAACTTATCCTCATCTCAGTCCACTGTTCAAACATTATCACCAGACTGTGCTCTACAAGCCAGCTTCTCATCAATTCTCCATAAATTTCAGCTCTGCTATTTCTATTTTCTATAAATAGATCTCCTATGATTCTAATACTTCAAGTGTAAAGTCCATGTGTGCACACTTTGGAATTTCTGTCCAAATCCCTTGATCTATCCACCTTATTTAAAATCACTCCTTTGAGCATATAGTTGGTTTCCCTTGTCCCATTTATTTTGGCTGGTTTTCATTTGTTTTTATTAAATCTCTGTGAAACAATTTGGTCTGGTCTTCTACATTGAAGACATTATATAAATGCAGGTTAAAACCAACTGAAGGCTAACTGTACTCAGCGAAGTGAAAAATAAGCAGGTTCCAAACTTTAATTCGCAGTTTCTGCTGGGTTTACATGTCTCAGAAGAGCCAGCTGCTCAGCTACTATAGATTTGCTTCAGTCCTTGGAATAAAACATGGAGATACGAAGAGTGGCCTGCAAACTGAAGTCCCAGCATTCACTATTATATAATTCTTGTTCATGTTTTGATGGATACTGCGTGAACACAGGATTAAACTTAATAGCTCTTCCTCGGTCAGTGGAACAAACAACCAAACTCAGCAATACACTCTCAAACGGAGGACATCACTTTCACACAATAAAGGTCTGATGGCCTGGATGCCTGCAAGAGACAGTACAAGAAACTTGAAAGTACTATACTGTACAGTGCGAATAGTTTTTGTTGAGTGATCGCTATTAAAATTAGGAAAATAAACTTTTTTTCTTTAATTAGTGGAATGAGTTCTCTGTCACTCACATTTTAACAGATTACGAGACGAGGTGAGCTTTTCTCAGTGACTGGCTTTAATTAACATAGAGGGGTAAAAGTAGTTTGTTTCTAGATTGAAAGAAACGTATGAAATATTGCCGCTTTTTTCAATGAAACAGAATGGTAAAGCAGGCTTTGAAAAAGGGCAATGGAGAATGGAAGAAACAGTGCACAGCATCATACATTGGTTATAGCACAAGGATGTTATCTGGCCCGTCTCTGTGTTGGCCCTCTGAAAAAGCGATGTATCTGCTGCCATTCCTCTGTAGCCCTGCATTTGCTTTCTTTCCAGATTAAGATGCAAGTACAAATTGCCCCCGTATCCACCTCATTTTTGGGCAAAGCTTTCAAAATCTTGAGCTCTTACTGCATGAAAACATGTTTCCTAGTGGTCTTTCATAGCTTGTTATTTGCGATCTTTCGATGAGGCAACAAGTTTCACCTTATTCTGTCCAGCAGTGTTATGATTTTAAATATCGGTCAAATTCTTCTCAACTATCTCTTCACCAAAGAGAACTGTTGTATTGTTTTTCAACAGAATGGAAATTCCTCAACCTTGGAACCATTCTCGTGTATCTCTTCTGCATCTTCTCCTATATCCTCATATCCTTCCTGAAATGTGGCACCCAAAACTGTACGCAATATCCTAGCAGAAGCCAAACCAGTTTTCAACAAAATTATTAACATAAATTCCTTAATTTTTGTGGTATATGCTGATTTCAATAAAGCCCAGCATGTCTTATGCTTTATTAACTGCTCTCAACCTATCCAACAGCTTTGTATATAAACACTCAAGTCCCCTATCCTTAACCCTTTCAAACTGTGCTCAAAGTTCTAATTGATATCAGTAGCATGCAGAATGAATTTTATTAAGTGCACTAGTGTCAAGATAATATGATGCATCAGAAGTCAAAAAAGTCTTTTTTTTTTACATTACCATATGTATATATGAATGAAGCTACTGACACACGCCTGGTCCACACATTGTCCGATTTATAGAATTCATTGTTAGGTTTATTAAGGTCGCCCTAAACTCATGACCTCGAGGTTTTCATTTCAGTATTACATCAAAACTTTATTAAGGAGACAGTTGACAGAACTACTAATGAATTGGGAGCAATGGTTCAAGACAAAACAATGATCATTTGTTTCAATGTGAAAGGCTCAGAATGGAAATAACTAAAGAGTTTTGCCTTTTCCGTTCAGAAAATGCCAACAGCTTGTGGGTGTTTCTTTCACTTAAGACTGTTTGAACAGTTGGAAGATGTGAATAATTTCTCTACAATCACAACCATGCAGAGCTGAAATATATTTGTGAATGTGAAGTGAGAATGGCTTGAGAGCCGGAGGATGAAGGCCAGGGAGACTTTTATCGTTTTACGTGAAATAAATAATTAAGCTTAAAACTACACCTTGCAACTACTGAAGTATCACAATGAGACAGTAAAATGTAAGGAGGGAGACTGACTGTTGAGGTTGCTTTTGTGGAAAAGGTTGTATTTATTGTGTTGCATTTTGAGATTTTTCATCTATAAACAGTGAAATAAAGCAGTTCACCATTTTTAACTAAAGTTGTTTTTAGCAATGATACCAGTGGACATTACATTACCATCACACAATCCCCCCATCAATATCCAGAAAATTCGCATTGACTGGATACTGAATTGGACCATATAAAAAATAGCAATGTCACAGCAAAAGCAGGTCAGAAGCTTGGAATTCTGAAAATTAATCACCTCATGACACTATGAACACTATCCATTCCCCATCTGCAAGGCAGAAATCAGGAAAGGCTAGAGAGATGAGGCTTATATTCTTTAGAGAATAGAAGAGCCACAGGTGACTTAATTGAAACACACAAGATTCAGAGGAACTTGACCAAGTGGATATTGAAAGCATGTTCCCTGTTGTGGGAGAATCTGGAACCAGAGGAAATAGTTTACAAATCAGGGGTTATTTATTTAAGAATCAGTTTGAGGGAAAAAAAATTCAGGGTTCAGTGACTTGGGAATTCCCTTCCTCAAAAGGATGTACATGCAGATTTTTTTTTACATATTATTAAGGCAGAGGTAGATAGACTCCTGATAACCATGGAGATGCAAGATTATCAGAGGTAATATAGAGTTGAGGTTTAAATCAGATCAATTCAGCTAAAATCTTACTGAATTGCAAAGCAGGCTGGAAGAGTCAAGTGGCCTGCTTTCACTCGTGTGATATTCTTTCCTTGCCTGGATAGTGCAGCTCCACATAGTCATACAGTGATAGAGATATACAGCAATGAAACAGACCCTTCGGTCCAACTCATCCATGCTGACTAGATATCCTAAGCCCATCTGGTCCCATTTGCCAGCACCCAGCCCATATCCCTCTAAACTCTTCTTATTCAAATACCCATCCAGATGCCTTTTAAAAGTTGCAATTGTACCAGCCTCCACCACTTCCTCTGGCTGGTTATTCCTTACACGGACTACCCTCTGTGAAAAGGTTGCCTCTTAGGTCCCTTTTAAATTTTTCCCACTCAACCTAAACCTATGCCCTCTAGTTTTGGAGTTCTCCACCCCAGAGAAAAGACCTTGTCTACTTACCCTATCCATGACCCTCATTACTTTATAAACCTCTGTAAAGTCAGCACTCAGCCTCCAAAATTCTAGGGAAAACAACTCCAGCCTATTCAGCCTCTCCCTCTAGCTCAAACCCTTCATCCCCTCTAAATCTTCTCTAAACCCTTTGTAGCGGTGATGGAATGTTTAACGACATACTTCTTATAGGAAGGAGACCAGAACTGCACACAACATTCCAACAGTGGCCTAACCAACGTCCTCTACAGCCGCAACATGACCTTCCAACTCATATACTCAATGCTCTGATCAATATGAGCATCAATATGACATATCACTAACACTTTGAACTGCCTCACGAATTAACAATGAGTGCTAGCCTGACCAGCCACACATACATTTCATGAACAAACTAAATACACAGTGAGTAGTTAGACTATGGAATAGACTGCATTGAAGTGTGGTGGTTGCATGTCCAACTGATGTACACAAGATGATATTGGATGATATTGGATGATTATTTGGATAGAAATAATGCGTAAAGCTGGGGATAAATAAGGAAATGGGCAACAGATCATTGAAGGAGTGCAAACATGATGGACCAAATGGCCTCCTATACTACTGGAACACTTCTGTGACTGACTGTATTAATTTTTATTTTAAAGTGACTGAACAAACCACATTTTTCTTTAGGATGTTATCTTACTCAAAAAAAGAAATTCTATAAGCTCACATTATAACTCATGCAAGCATCCTACTCGCCATTTCAAATTGCATTGTATTTTGAACAAGGCTAGCTCACTTCATCCATTTATTACTTAACCACCCAATGCACCACAACTCATTAATTATACATCACTGCAATTTACAAATCAACCTCCAAACTCAAAGAAGCTTCGTGCATCATTATACTGCTTCCCCACTCCTCTTGCTGCACGATTAGACTGTCCTTCATCATTTCTCCTGCTGCCTTCTTCTTGCAGCTCAGCAAAAATGATTCTGTTAAACATTTTATTTCAGCTGAAGTATGTCAGGAATCCAAAAAAGGCTGCTGCAGCTTGCTCCACTTACTACATCCACACAGAACTAAGAACAGCCAATCTCAACTGGGATAGTTGCATAATTCTGATATCAAAAAGTCAAAACACAACCAGAAACTGTCATGGGTTTCTAATGTTTCAAACTGTTGTGGATGTGGCCAATCTACTAAATGAGCAGTTCCAAATCGAAACGCAGAGTTTAAACAGTGGTGACCACACCATAACAGTTCTCAAAAATCATGACAACAGTGCAGCATTCAAGCAACGTTGCATTAGAACATGAGCTTTATGTCTTTCTCATGTCTCAGTTGGTACCTTACTGCCGATGGTTCAATCAATATAAATGGTTCCCTCTGCGGATGAGAGAGAAATTCCATCACCGCTACAAAAAATACTTTAACAGTATCCTGTTCACAGGCCCACGTGTCTGTCCTCGGCATGCTGCAGTGTTCCAGTGAGTCACAGTGCAAACTGGAGAAAGAACATTATCTTCAGACGAGGCACGTGACAGTCTCCAATACCTTCAAATTGTGAACCATTTCTTCCCTTTCTTTTAGCTTGTTATCATGTTTTCTCTCGACTCCCCCTATCCCAGTGTCTGTCCTTTCAAGTCTGGCAGGAGACAACATTATTCAGCCACTCCCACATTGCAAATACTTAATCTGAACTATCAACATTTTATCTTCACCAGTACCTGACACCCACTACCACCTCCTCACGCTGAGAATGTGTATTGGGGATAAGCATGCAGGGAAAGAGTTACGTTCTGAATTTTGAAAAATAAAAAGGTTCAGCTGAACATGACTCAGATCTGAGAACCTACAATTAACAACAAAGGTGCTGGAGGCAAAAGGTAATGGGTGGAAAAGCAGGCATTTAACAATATTGGAAGCATTCAGTGTATAAGGTCAGTTAACAAAGGGAAAAGTATCCATTATATTAATCCAGGAAACATTCATTGTTTAACAGTAGAAGGCTTCATCTCCACTATTGACACTCACTGATTGTAATGGTCACCCAATTAATATGTACATTGCCTCATCTGGATGCTCCTCCCTGTAAAATGACTATATAGTTCATTATGAAACTGTTGTTCAAGAGAAGATTGGGAACCAATCTCCCGGCACACATTGCTCTCTCTCCTTCAAGGGCATGGAATAAAAGGAAGGTAAAACTACTTATGTCACCGAGTGTTTTGCTTCAATTGAAGGGGGAATGGGACGACAACCCCCAACTATAACATAAATGCTTCCCCCCACCCCACATTTCACTTCAACTTTGATGAAGTTATCTAAACTCGAAATGTGAGCTTGATCTCTCTCCATGTCTGCTGCCTGACTTGCTGTGATCTTCAGCATTTGCTGTTTTTAGTATAGATTGCAGCACCTGCAATAATTTGCTTCTACAAAAAATAATTCATTCATTTCACATCTGAAGAGGATCTAGGCTCTTTTGAAAAAAATACATATACAAATGAGGTTACCAAAGTAGGTTAGCAAACTTGGCTTTCAATAATCCAGGTGAAAATCAATAGCATTCCTTTCCAAAGTTCAAACCAAAGATCAGACAGACGATCCATTAAAATCAGTCAGATTCTAACACAAAACACACAATATAAAGCTTGAGAAACTGAGCAGGTCTGGCAGCATCTGTGGAGAGAGAAACAGAGATAACGTTTCAAGTCTGATGTGACTCTTTTTCAAACTTTAAACTTCAGAGTTAAACTTACGACCCTACTAAGATTTCCAGCATCCCTATTCCAGTATTTTACTTTAAATCGGCCCATTCGTGGCTCATCTCCTGCCTTGACAACAAATCCATGCACATCAGTTCTATTCAAATATTCATCCAAAGACCATGTGAATGCCTTGTTTATGTCAAAACTTTTTCTCTTTACTTTTTAAAAACTTACTCACGGGATATTGGCATCACTGGCTGGCCAACATATACTGCCCCTCTCTCGTTGCCCTTGAACTAAGTGGCTCATTAGGCCATTTTAGAGGGCAGTTGAGAATCAACCACATTGCTATGGGGCTGATATCACAGGTAGACCAGACCACATGAGGTGAGGATGGCAGATTTCCTTCTCTAAAAGAAGTCAGTGAGCTAGATGAATTTTTCCAACAATCAACAATGATTTCATTAGTAGATCCATAATGGCAGATTTTTGCTTAATTGAATTCAAATTCCACTACCTGCTGCAGCTGGATTCAAACATGTGTCTCCAGAACATGAGTTGAGTTTCTGGATTGCAGAGGAAACTCGCTTATCCGAAGGACACGGGTGAAGAGCATTTCCTTTGGTTAATCGAAAGCTGGGTAACATAGCTAACCCCACATCGGAACCTTGTTCAGACGGTATGAAATTCAGTTAATTGAGTACCAGATAATAGACGTTTCTCTGTAATAGTCTCGCGATAGTGATAATACCACCAGGAGAAAGTGAGGACTGCAGATGCTGGAGATCAGAGTTGAAAATGTGTTGCTGGAAAAGCGCAGCAGGTCAGGCAGCATCCAAGGAGCAGGAGAATCGACATTTCGGGCATGAGCCCTTCTTCAGGGATCAGCCCTTCTTCTCCGATAATACCACCAGGCCATGGCCTCCCTCGTACCCCTTGCTTTGTTCATACATGACTTTAAATTTACGCCCTCTGGCTCTTTTCTCTTTCACAAGCAGGAACAGTTTGTCCCTATTTACTCTGTCTAGCCTGCTCATGTTTTGAAAACATCCATCAACTCTCCTCTCAGTAACAGCACCAAGTAAACACACTGATCTGTGCTACAGATGGTGGATATTCATTGTGGAACTACATTTCACTCTACATTAGCAGCTTAACACAGCCAGTTCCTGTAACCTTGCCTGAATTCTCTACTGTCACAAGTAGGGTAGCACACTGGAAATCAAGCCCCACTTTCCCTCCTCCGCGCCCCCACCCCCGCCACAAGTTAAAGAACACCAAAAATACACAAAGGTTCCGAATTTCAACTTGTTAACAGACAACATAGACGAGTAGAGTGGAGTAGCTTTTGCCATTTCTATCATATACAACTATTATGTTAAAAACGAATCAGTGTTCCTCCAGTACCGAGGTTACTACATTAACAACACAAATTACACAATCATACACATCCAAGTTACAGTGTAACAGAAGAATGATGAATGATAGACATTTTTCTAGCAGAAAGAATTTCAAATGGGAAAGAGTCCAATTATCATGTCTTAGAGAGCCTCATGGCTTGGGGGAAGAAACTGTTGCACAGTCTGGCAATGAGAGACTATATGCTCAGGTATCTTCTGGCAGATGGGAGAAGAGGTTGAGTGAGGGGTGCGTGGGGTCTTCCACAATGCTCTTAGCTTTTTGGATGCAGCATGTGGAGTAAATACCTGTAATGGAAGTAAGAAGACCCAGACGATCATCTCAGTTGTTCTCACTATCCGTTGTAGGGTCTTAAGATCCGAGACAGTGCAATTCCCAAACCATGCAATGATGCGGCAGATCAGGGTACTCTCATTGAACCCTCTATAAAATGCGGTGAGGATTTTTGGGGGCGTGGGCTTTCCTCAGCTCACGGATAAAGTAGAGTCACGATTGGGCTTTCTTGGCTATCGAGCTGGTGTTGAGGGTCCAGGTGAGATTCGCCACCAGGTGTATGCCAAGAAAGTTCCTGCTCTTTACAATATCTATGGGGGAGCCAATGTTCAGTGGAGAGTGGTTGCTCCATGCCCTCCTGAAGACAACCACCATCTCTTTTGTCTTGTCCACGTTCAGAGATATGTTGGTGGCTCTGTGAGAAGGGCATGTTTCTCCATTGTAGGGAATCTAAATTTAACAAAAACCAAGAAACATGCATCAGTATGTTAGAGCATCCTCTGAGTACTCTGCCAGGGACATTATCTGGTCCAGCAGCCTTACGTGGGTTGACTCTGCATAAGGTTTCACTCACGTTGGTCACGCTAAGTCACAGCTTCTGGTCACTGGGAGGGGGGCGGACTTCCTTGCTACCATGTCGTTTCATGCCTCAAAACATGCATAAAAGTTGTTCAATTCATCTGGGAGGGATGCATTACCAGCACAAACAGGCAATGTTGTTGTGGTTAGTGATGGTCTGGATGCCCTTAAACACACACTATGTATTCTCTGTGCATGTGCACACTTTGCCTCTTAGAAGGTCTGGGTCAGGTTGGTCCTCGCTGTTGTTCGGGGCGCCTTGTCATATATTCTGAAGGCAGGATCATGTGTCCTCAGCAGCACACACACCTTTGCAGTCATCCACGGCTTCTGGTTGGGGCGAGAAGTAATGGTCTTGGACACAGTTACATCGTCAGTACACACCGACAGAGTGTACTCCTCGAAGTTGATGGAATCGCCATTGGTTGCCGCCTCTCTGAACATGCGCCAGTCAATGCACTCAAAACAGTCTTGAAAAACAGAAATGGGTCCTGCCGGCCATGTTTTCACCTGCTTCAAAACTGGTTTGACATGTCTGATGAGCAGTCTGTACATTGGAATTAACATCACAGAGCTGTGGTCTGAGGAGCTGAGGTGGGGCAGGGGCTCTGCCCTGTATGTGTTGGGGATGTTGGTGTAAACTATATCGAGCGTTTTCTTGCTTCTCATTGCAAAGTCCACATGCTGATGGAATTTAGGGAGCACAGTCTTGAGATTTGCATGGTTGAAGTTGCCAGCCATGATCAACAGACCACCAAGATGTGCATTTTGCAGTCCACTAATAGCCCCAAACGGTTCACAGTGCCTCCTTAGCATTAGCACTGGGAGAAACATACAACCAACTATAAGGACAGTGGTGAATTCCTACGGTAAATAAAATGGTCTGCATCTAAGTCACAAACTCCACTAGTAATGAACAAAAACTGGACATGAGCACTGAGTCTGTGCACCATTTGGTGGTGACATAGACACACAGACCCTCACCACAAAGAGCTGCATTTCTGTCGGCGCAAAATGAGGCAAGCCTGTCCAGCTGGATGGCGGTGTCTGGAACTCTGTTTTCACAAACACATGTTCAGCGACAAAGATGCAGCAGTCTCTGAACTCATGCTGAGATTCCTGTTGTAGTCAGATGCAGTCCAGTTTGTTGCCCAGGGAGCAGACATTGGAGAGCAGAATGGATGGAGAGCTGGCCAACTTGGGTTTGTTTTTAGCCTGGCATGGACTCCTGCATGCTGAACACACTTCTGTCCCCGCACACACCGCTTCCGATGACTCAACACCCAGCTACTGACATCAGGCAAAGCACAGGACTGGCGGCCTGGTCTCTGCAGCAAACAGATCACCTCCACGCATACCGAACATCCGCTTCCTTGCGCACTGCTTGATATTTCCATGACCCGGCCACCAGCATCAGGTGAGGCAGAGGACTGGAGGCCTGGTCTCCAAAGCAAGCTGAGATCGCAAAGCTCTTGCCGCAGTTCTCCATCCAGGTATGTTTCCAGTCAGTTCTTGTACTGTAGCAGTGGTCGCAGGCTGTAACAGCGTCTGCAAACACTGGGTTTCCTGTTTCCCCTAGGATTTAGTAGCTCACGGTGCAGAGAGGCTGCTGAGAGCTGTCATCACGCTGCCATCTTGAGGAGTTGATAAGGAGACTAGTGCTACTTAACATAAATTACAACAGATTTCAAGTAATGAGGCTGTAACCACAGGTTTAAAACTGTCAGACAAGGACTAATTAAAACTCCAAAACTGATCAAAACTTTTCCTTTCCCCTCTCATGTGTAAAAAACATGGATGGGAAATTCCTGTTCAAAGCGAAAACGATTCTCGTGCTGGTCAGAACACTACTTTGTAGCCATCCTTCACCAGATGCTTGAACTAGTTTACAAGGGGCTCGTTGGTCCACTTATTAAAGTGAACTAATCATTTCGGTGCACTTATTCACCAACTGCTGAATCAAAGAAACACTGGTTTATTGCAGGTTTAAATCAACTTACTGCTGAGAATAGTGTGCGCGCTCCGGGCAGGTGGAGACCAGATGATTTCTCTGTGCTTTGTATCCAGCTTCAAGATATTTAGTTACCATGTTTAGTGACCAACTGGCTGTTGGCAGACAGGCCTTGGTCATTACTAACTAGTTCACAAATGAAAACCATTTTTCTTGCTGTCAGCCAAAGCTCCATCTATACTCAAGTTCTCACTTCCAGTTCGTCTGGAAACGCTGATGTAACCTACAGCTGCAGTGTTCATAATTAGTATCAAATTATTTGCTTTAAGACCATGAAGCTTGTTATCTGGATGGTGACTGATTGAGAAAGGAGGTGGTGCAGGTGCAGAGAGACCTGGATGCTCTTGCCGAACAGTTGCTCAAAGTAGGCATGCAGGTGCAGCAGGTAGTAAAGGCAGTGACATGCTTCACGTAATGGAGCAGGGATTTATGGCTTCAATTGTACAGAGCCTTAGCGAGTTTGGAAAGATTTGTAGCTCAGGTTGAGGTTCTGGGTGTAGGTTTGCTCGCTGAGCTGGAAGGTTCGTTTTCAGACATTGTCGTGACCACGACTAGATAACATCATCAGTGAACCTTGGGTTGGTGGTCATTTCCTGTGGTGACATAATTTCCTGCTCTTTTTCTCAGGGGTGGTAAATGGGATCCAGGTCAATGTGCTTGTTGATAGAGTTCGAGTTGAAAACAGATACACTCGCGAGAATTCCTAGAAACATGGCATTTCATCCCTCTGTGTAAAAAAGTTGCCTTTCAGGTTGCCTTTTATTCTTTCCCCTCTAATTTTAAAATGATGCCCTCTAGTCCATCATTCCCCAAACCTGGGGAAAAAAAACTAAACGCATTCACCCCATCCATGCCTCTCATGATCTTCTACACTTCAAAAAGATCTCCCCTCAGTGTCCTACGCTCTAAAGAAAAACGTCCTAGCTTGTCCAACTTCTTCCCACAACTCAGACTCTGAGTCCTGTCAACATCCTTGTAAATTTCTTCTGCATTCTTGCCAGTCCTATAGGAAGGTGAACAAAACTGAATACAATACTCGAAGTGCGGTCTCATCAATGTCCTGTACAACTGCAATATAACTTCCTAACTTCTATACTCACTGCCCTGATAGATGAAGGCCAGCGTGCCATAAGCCCTGTCTACTTGTGACTCTACTTTCAGAGAAAGGCAATCCCGAACCTCAAGATGCCCCTGTTCCACCACACTCCTTAAGGCTCTACAATTCACCAGGAAAGTTCCACCTCGATTTGACTTTTCAAAATGCAAGACCTCACACTTATTGATATTAAGCTCCATTTGCCATTTCTCAGCCCATCTCCCCACCTGATCAAGATACTGCTGTAATTTCTGATAACCTTCCTCACTGTCCATGATATGTCTATCTTGATGCCATCAGCAAACTTACTCATCATGCCTTGTACATTGTTATCTATATCCGTGATTTGGGTGACAAACAGCAATAGGCCCAACGTCAACTCGAGGGACTCCATTTGTCACAGGCCTCCAGTCCGACAAGCATCCTTCCACTATTACCCTCGGCTTCCATTCAAAGCCAATTTAGTATCCAACTTGCCAGCTCGACCTGGATTCCAAGCAATCTAACCTTCCAGCGCAGCCTACCTTGTGGAACATTACAAGAAGTCTTACTAAAATCCATACGCACTACATCTACCACCCTGGCCTCAACCTTCCTAGTCACTTCGAAGAACTAACAAATTTGTGAGGCATGATCTCCTACTCACAAAGCCATCCTGGCCAGGCCTAATCAAATTCTGTCTTTGCAAATGCATATATATTTTATCTCTCAGACATTTCTCAAGTATCGTACCCACCTCAAAGGTTAAGCTTACTTGTCTACAGTTGCCAGGTTTTTTTCTTTGCAGCTCTTCTTACATAATGGCAAAACATTCACTACCCTAATGTCATCCAGGTCCTCACCCATGGCTAATGACGATGCAAAAGTATCAGCCAGGACCCCCACAATTTCTTCTCTCGCCTCTTGCAGTGTTCTTGGATATATCTGGTCAGGACCAGGCGATTTATCCACCTTCATACATTCTAATACATCCAACATGTCCTCTACTGTGATATGGATCGTCCCCAATGTCGTCCCGCTCCCCCCTCAGTCGAAGCAAAACACTCAGTGATACAACGTTGTTGTACCTCCTTGTTAAATGGCTCGACATAATGACTGATACATTGCATCCCTTCCCTCCCATGCTCCCCCCAACTCCCGGGCAGCCGGACTGGACAGGAAAATATTTGAGAGATAGTACAGAACACTTATTTCTGGGGGAAAAAAAAGACATTTTGACAAAGTTTTTCACCTTGCACTCATCAAGGACAAGTCGCAAAATCACCAATTTAAGGAGGAAACCACGATTTGTACTGCAGGAGGGAAGAGTGATCACTGATTGCTTCTCACTGCCCTGAGAAGTGAAAGCAGAGAATGGCTGTCATCCATTTTATTGATTGGAAACAAGCACAATTGATGTTCATTCTGTCTGTAGAAAAAAAAGGGCCCTACACATTAATACACGTAATTTCCAATATAATCAAATGCACCACACCAGAGTGCAAGCAAATCCTCTCTTGATTGTCAGCATAATTCTTGGCATGCTCGGGATTACACAGCAAATGTTGTCTCATCGCAGAATCACATCTAATGTTGGATCCTGTTGTATAATTTGAGAGCATGGGTTGGTCAAGAATATCAAGACCCTGCTTACAGTGAACAACCAAAGGGGTAATGCTGTGAAACGATGCATCAGATTTTAGGACACTCAGCTAATTGAAACAACTCACTCATGTAGTGTGCTGGAAATAAAGTCTGACTATTCCTTGAATCATCATATGTAAAGAGGAAATTTAATTAAGTTATCCAAAGGCCCTGATTTACCTGACTGCTGTTAAAAAAAAATCACACAACAGACCACACAACAAGAAAATAACTTCTGATTGCAAGAAGGACATTTCTATGTAAGGGTAGAAATGAAACACCTATGACTAACAAAGCTACAAATTCTACTCCTTTTCAAAGAAATACGCATACAAAATCACAATTTAAAAAAGAGATGGTACAAATGGGGAAGAAACAAGACAAAGTCAATGGAACATAGTTCTGGCATCAGTCCAGACCGTGGGTGATGAGAAGTTTTCTTTCAATTCACTTAAAAGTACCTTTTGACTTTGTGGATACCACAAGACTGTCGACATCAATTTTCACTCATTCATTCACTGGTTAAGGATTTCCTCTTTCAGTGCCTCTTAAATGCTTTCATTTCAATAAAGGAATTTTTTTTTAAAATGGAGAGAGAAGATAGCTGCTTGGAATTTTCTCTTACTTCTCCACTCACTGAAGAGAGGGATATGGCAGAAAGGATATTTTCTCCTTTACAGGGTGGTTGTCATGCGGTATGGTCTGAACAGAGCTATTGGCTATTTGCCCAAGAAGCAATTATGAAATTGTTACAACGTTGAACACTTGAAGACACACATAGACACAACTGGTTTTGGTTGAAAAACAAATATAAAACTGCCCTGGACACACTCAGCGGAGGGGCTCAGCAGCATCTTCAATAACTTACAGTAAAGCTACAATGTAGATACAGGACACAAATCTAACATCTTTGCCCATTGTCCCTTGTTTGAAAGGAATACTTGTTCAATTTTTCAATCTACAGTCCAAAAATAAAAGTGGTACTTAGTTTACATACCTGGCATCAAATCTGCACTGACATTCATATGCCACATATTCAATTGTGCAAAAACCAGAACATCTTTTGGTTTGATCACAGTTTCCAGTCAATGACAAACACCATTCATCTTGTGACTGTATGGTCACACAATGAAGCAACTAACGTCACATCATGTGCAAGATTTGACAGTACATCAGACATACACTGGGACACTTTTCAGGACTAAGAGTGACCACTGTATTACTGTGCAATATACAGTAAAACATGATTTGAACAACAGGCAGAAGAACAGTAAACAGCAGTGAATCATGGGTAGGCTTATTAGAAATTAATTTACGGAAAGTGAACAGTTTAGAAGAACAAGAGTAGGCAGAATAAACACAGAATCCAATCAGTGGAGACTCTTGAACCAGGGGTCACAGTCCAAGAATGTGGCATATGTCATGTCGGACCGAGATGGGGAGAAATCTCTTCACCCAGAGACCAGTAAGCCTGTGGAATTCTCTGCCACATCAGATCGGAGGCCAAAAACATTGAATGTTTTCAAGGTGATAGATATAGCCCTTAGGGCTAAAAGGATTGCAGGGTACGAGGAAAAAGTGTGAAAGGGTACTGAGTTGGATGATCAGCTATGATCATCCTGAATGATGGAACAGGTTTGAAGGACTGAAGGGCCTTCTCCTGTTCTTATTGTCTGTAGGCTAGCATTTAACTGCCTATCCCTAATCGCCCAAAGTATAATTAACATTCAACCATAATGCTGGCGGCCATATGAAATAGGAACAAGCGCAGACCATTCAGCATCTCAAGAAAAACTTAAGAACTGCAGATGCCGTAAATCAGAAACATAAAAAGAAATTGCTGGAAAACCTCACCAGGAAGAATCTATAGAATCCTTATAGTGTGGAAACAAACCCTTCTGTCCAACAAGTCCACACCTACCCTCTGAAGAGTAATCGACACAGACCCATTCCCCTACCCTATGAGCCTAATTTACCCCAACCCAATGGGCAATTTGCATGGCCAATTCACCTAACCTACCCATCTTTGGATTGTGGAAACAGGAGCACCGGAGAAAATCTGTACTTTGGGGCGGCACAGTGGCTCAGTGGTTAGCACTGCTGCCTCACAGCACCAGGGTCCCAAGTTCGTTTCCAGCCTCGGGTGACTGACTGTCTGGAGTTTGCACATTGTCCCCGTGTCACTGCGTGAGCTTCCTCCAGGTGCTCCGGCTTCCTCCAACAGTCCAAAGATGCGCTAATCAGGTGAATTGGCCATGCTAAATTGCTCCACAGTGTTAGGTCAATTAGTCGGAGGGAGGTGGGTCAGGAGAGTCAGTGTGGACTGGTTGGGCCGAAGGGCCTGTTTCCACGCTGTAGGTAATCTAATCTAATCTAATCGAACCTTAAGAACATATGATTTAAGGGTCCTCATGTGGCGTTGTGGCAGAATCATTATCTTGGTCCAAGAGGCCAGGTTCTCCTCTTACCCGCTCCCTAGATGTATAATAACATCTCTGAACATGTTGATTAGAAAAATAGGTTAAATAATAAAGAAAAACAACACTGAAGCCATCTTCTCAGACTATCAGTCTTTGGTTCTGGATTATTAGTTCAGTAACATTACCACTGAACAACTGTTTAAAAATCACACAACACCAGGTTATAGTCCAACAGGTTCAATTGGAAGCACACCAGCTTTCGAAGCACTACGAGAATACCATGACAGTTTCACTTCTTTCATGTGTAAATCACAAAACATTTTTTTAAAAGTTGCTTTCTCAGGTTAACTGTAACAATTGGTAATAGCTCGATGGTCACCCGAAGGTCCGAGGTGGAATGACCTGGACCGTTGTAGTGTTCCCCAACTGGGAGAGAACACACACACCCAACCCCCTTACAGACACACACACACACACACACACCCAACCACCTTACAGACATACACCAAACCCCGTCACAGACACACAACCGACCCCCTTACAGAAACATACCCAATCCCCTCCCACACACATGCACCCAAACCCCCTCACAGAAACACACCCAACCCACTTACAGACACACACCCAACACCCTCACACACACCCAACCCTCACAGACACGCAGCCAAGCCCCCTCACAGAAACGCACCCAAACCCCCTCACAGACACGCACCCAAACCCCCTCCCACACATGCACCCAAACCCCCTCACAGAAACACACCCAACCCTCTTACAGACACACACCCAAACCCCTCACACACACGCACCCAAACCCCCTCACAGAAACACACCCAAACCCCCTCACAGACACGCACACAAACCCCCTCACAGACACGCACACAAACCCCCTCACACGCCCGCAACTCCCTCACACGCCCCCAACCCCCTCACAGACAGACACACACACACCCCCAACCCCCTCAGACACGCACCCACACCTCCAACCCCCTCTCAGACACCCACCCCAACCCCCTCACACGCACCCAACCCCCACACACACCCCCAACCCCCTCACATGCACCCAAACCCCCAACCCCCTCACACACACGCACTCACACCCCCAACCCCCTCACAGACACCCACCCCAACGCCCTAACACGCACCCAACCCCCACACACACCCCCAACCCTCTTACAGACACGCACCCAAACCCCCTCACACGCACCCAACCCCCTCACAGACACGCACACACCCCCCCAACCCCCTCACAGACACGCACCCACACCCCCAACCCCCTCACAGACACCCACCCCAACCCCCACACACACCCCCAACCCTCTTACAGACACACCCCCAACCCCCTCACAGACATGCACCCCAACCCCCTCACAGACACCCACCCCCAACCCCCACACACACCCCCAACCCTCTTACAGACACACACCCAACCCCCTCACACACACGCACCCAAACCCCACACAGACACGCACCCAAACCCCTCACAGACACGCACACAAACCCCCTCACACGCACCCAACCGCCTCAGACACGCACCCCAATCCCCTCACACGCACCCAACCCCCTCACAGACACGCACCCCAACCCCCTCACAGACACGCACCCCAACCCCCTCACAGACACGCACCCCAACCCCCTCACAGACACGCACCCCAACCCCCTCACAGACACGCACCCAAACCCCCTCACAGACACGCACCCAAACCCCCCAGACACGCACCCCAACCCCCACACACGCACCCCAACCCCCACACACGCACCCAACCCCCACACAGACACGCACCCCAAGCCCCTCACAGACACGCACCCCAACCCCCACACAGACACGCAGCCCAACCCCCACACAGACACGCACCCCAACCCCCACACAGACACGCACCCCAACCCCCACACAGACACGCACCCCAACCCCCACACACGCACCCCAACCCCCTCACAGACACACACCCAAACCACCTCACACGCACCCAACCCCCTCAGACACGCACCCCAATCCCCTACACACGCACCCAACCCCCTCACAGACACGCACCCCAACCCCCTCACAGACACGCACCCACACCCCCAACCCCCTCACAGACACCCACCCAAACCACCTCACACGCACCCAACCCCCTCAGACACGCACCCCAATCCCCGACACACGCACCCAACCCCCTCACAGACACGCACCCCAACCCCCAACCCCCTCACAGACACCCACCCCAACACCCTCACACGCATCCACCCAAACCACCTCACACGCACCCAACCCCCTCAGACACGCGCCCCAATCCCCTACACACGCACCCCAACCCCCTCACAGACACGCACCCACACCCCCAACCCCCTCACAGACACGTACCCAACCCCCTCAGACACGCACCCCAACCCCCTCGCAGACACGCACCCCTACCCCCTCGCAGACACCCACCCCTACCCCCTCGCAGACACCCACCCCTACCCCCTCGCAGACACCCACCCCTACCCCCTCGCAGACACCCACCCCTACCCCCTCGCAGACACCCACCCCTACCCCCTCGCAGACACCCACCCCTACCCCCTCGCAGACACCCACCCCTACCCCCTCAGAGACACGCACACACCCCCCCCAACCCCCTCAGAGACACGCACACACCGCCCCCAACCCCCTCAGAGACACGCACACACCGCCCCCAACCCCCTCAGAGACACGCACACACCCCCCCCCAACCCCCTCACAGACACCTCCCCAACCCCCTCACAGACACGCACACACCCCCCCAACCCCCTCACAGACACCCCCCCCAACCCCCTCACAGACACGCACACACCCCCCCCAACGCCCTCACAGACACGCACACACCCCCCCCAACGCCCTCACAGACACGCACACACCCCCCCCAACCCCCTCACAGACACCCCCCCAACCCCCTCACAGACACCCCCCCAACCCCCTCACAGACACGCACACACACCCCCAACCCCCTCACAGACACGCACACACCCCCCCCAACCCCCTCACAGACACCCCCCCACCCCCCCAACCCCCTCACAGACACCCCCCCCAACCCCCTCACAGACACCCCCCCACCCCCCCCAACCCCCTCACAGACACCCCCCCCAACCCCCTCACAGACACCCCCCCCAACCCCCTCACAGACACCCCCCCCCAACCCCCTCACAGACACCCCCCCCAACCCCCTCACAGACACCCCCCCCAACCCCCTCACAGACACCCCCCCCCAACCCCCTCACAGACACCCCCCCCCAACCCCCTCACAGACACCCCCCCCCAACCCCCTCACAGACACCCCCCCCCCAACCCCCTCACAGACACCCCCCCCCCAACCCCCTCACAGACACCCCCCCCCAACCCCCTCACAGACACCCCCCCCCCAACCCCCTCACAGACACCCCCCCCCACCCCCTCACAGACACCCCCCCCAACCCCCTCACAGACACCCCCCCCAACCCCCTCACAGACACCCCCCCCCAACCCCCTCACAGACACCCCCCCCAACCCCCTCACAGACACCCCCCCCCAACCCCCTCACAGACACCCCCCCCCAACCCCCTCACAGACACCCCCCCCCAACCCCCTCACAGACACCCCCCCCCAACCCCCTCACAGACACCCCCCCCAACCCCCTCACAGACACCCCCCCCAACCCCCTCACAGACACCCCCCCCCAACCCCCTCACAGACACCCCCCCCCAACCCCCTCACAGACACCCCCCCCAACCCCCTCACAGACACCCACCCTTACAGACAAGCACGCACGCACCCACCCTTACAGACAGGCACGCACCCACCCTTACAGACACACACACACCCACGCACCCACCCTTACAGACACACACCCACGCACCCACCCTTACAGACACACACCCACGCACCCACCCTTACACAGACACACACACACACACCCTCTCAGAGATTTAGACCACTCGACACTCTCACAACCCCCCCAACCCAGACAGATAGAAAGACACACAGACCCACATGCACATATACACACATATATTTGTGGGGTGAATTTGTACTTGCAGAGTAACCTTGTCCTTTGCTCAAAAACTGCTTGAATTCATGTAAAACACCTATCTCACTTTTTAGATTAGAATCAATCTAAACATCATGGCAGAGACAGAGAACACAGGCGGCTAACACCTTTAACATATTGTCTAGTTTACACCAATTGTTAAAGTTAATCTGAGAATGCAACTTTTAAAAAAGGTTTGGTGATTTACATATGAAAGAAGTGAAACTATCATGGTATTTGAACTGATGAAAGACTCAACAGACAATCAAGGTATTTTTCAATGTATAATTTCAGTTACATCACTTTACGTTTTTGCTATAAATTCAGTGTCCTCCACAACCACCTGATCAAGGAGTGGCACTCCGTAAACTAGTGTGCTTCCAATTAAACCTGTTTGACTATAACCTGGTGTTGTGAGATTTTTAGAGTTGTACATTCCAGTCCAACACCAGCATCTCCAAATCAATGAACAACTGCTTCCCCTATGGCTTGCTAATGGAAAAACACTTGCATTATAGCAAGATTCTACACTGCTGCCAGACAGCTCTAAGGATAACAGTCACATTGCCGTAAAGGTTTATGTAATTTGGTACGATGTAAGGGTCTAAACTGATGATGCATATGGCCACACCCTATTCAAATTGGCTGGTCTTGTACCATTGCTGTCACAAGTACACCACAAACAGCAGCAACTTCTAACTAAAGCCAAAGCAAAGTGAAATCATGAAATAGCTGTACAGTCATCAAGTGAGAAGAATGAAGGTTAAAAGCCAGTTCAAACTGTACAATGTTACCGAAGGGTGAACCTGATAGTTAGGGTGACTGCAATAGCTGATTGGTTCAAAAACTTTCATTTGGATAGGATTCATGAAAAGCATTTAAGTGAACTTTGAAAAATATCATGGAATACAACACAGATGTAAATTAAAAATTTTCCAGGACTTTTTCATTCCTTCACAGTCTGAGATTCTACTTTCACACATGTAAATATTCTAGACATTTAGAAGACATGGCTTAGACCTCAATAGCCGGTGTAAAATCAATCTTCAAAGCATGGCAAAATTCTAAGCAGTCAAGTTCACATGTAGCAATGGATAGTTGGACCAATTCAAGTCAAAAAATAGCTTTCGACATAGTAAGTAGTTAAGGGTGCAGCAGTTATGGCAGCAATAAAAGATGATTGGCTGCAACATGATCGTGCCTGCATCCTGAACGTGTTTGCACCAAAACACCTTTTTCACACAGTTGAAACCAGAATGTTTTTACCTTTAAACATGAACTGGATGGTAAATGTGTAATCAAGGAAAGCAAAGCAAAGAACATGTCATAGAGTCATAGAGATGCACAGCATGGAAACAGACCCTTCAATCCAACATATCCATGCTGACCAGATATCCTAACCCAATCTAGTCTCATTTGCCAGCACCCGGCCCATATCCCTCCAAACCCCTCCTATTCATATACCCATCCAAATGCCTCTTAAATGTTGCAATTGCACCAGCCTCCACCACATCCTCTGGCAGCTCATTCCATACACGTACCACTCTCTGCGTGAAAAGGTTGCCCCTTAGGTCTCTTTTATATCTTTCCCCTCTCACCCTAAACCTATGCCCTCTAGTTCTGGACTCCCCCACCCCAGGGAAAAGACTTTGTCTATTTATCCTATCCATGCCCCTCAATTTTCTAAACCTCTATAAGGTCACCCCTCAGCCTCTGACACTCCAGGGAAAACAGGTCCAGCCTGTTCAGCCTCTCCCTATGGCTCAAATCCTCCAACCCTGGCAACATCCGTGTAAATCTTTTCTGAACCCTTTCAAGTTTCACAACATCTTTCCAATAGGCAGGAGTTCAGAATTGCACGCAATATTCCAACAGTGGCCTAACCAATGTCCTGTACTCAATACTCTTACCAATAAAAGAAAGCATACCAAACGCCTTCTTCACTATCCCATCTACCTGCGGCTCCACTTCAAAGGAACTATGAACCTGCACTCCAAGGTGTCTTTGTTCACCAACACTCCCTTGGACCTTACCATTAAGTGTATAAGTCCTGTTAAGATGTGCTTTCTCAAAATGCAGCACCTCGCATTTATCTAAATTCAACTCCATCTGCCACTTCTCAGCTCATTGGCCCATCTGGTCCAGATCCTGTTGTAATCTGAGGTCACCTCCAATGTTGGTGTCATCTGCAAACTTACTAACTGTACCTCTTATGCTCGCATCCAAATCATTTATGACAATGACAAAAAGTAGAGGATCCAGCACCGATCCTGTGGCACTCTACTGGTCACAGGCCTCCAGTCTGAAAAACAACCCTCCACCACCACCCTCTGTCTTCTACCTTTGAGCCAGTTCTGTATCCAAATGGCTAGTTCTCCCTGTATTCCATGAGATCTAACCTTGCTAATCAGTCTCCCATGGGGAACCTTGTCAAACGCCATATAGATCACATCTTCTGCTCTGCCCTCATCAATCTTCTTCGTTACTTCTTCAAGAAACTCAATTAAGTTTGTGAGACATGGTTTCCCACACACAAAGCCATGTTGACTATCCCTAATCAGTCCTTGCCTTTCCAAATACATGTTCATCCTGTCACTCAGGATTCCCTCCAACAACTTGTCCACCACCGAGGTCAGGCTCAGCAGTTTATAGTTCCCTGGCTTGTCTTTACCACTCTTCTTAAACAGTAGCACCACGTTTGCCAACCTCCAGTCTTCCGGCACCTCACCTGTGACTATCGATGATACAAATATCTCAGCAAGAGGCCCAGCAATCACTTCTCTAGCTTCCCACAGAGTTCTCGGGTACACCTGATCAGGTCCTGGGGAATTATCCTAACTTTAACCATTTCAAGACATACAGCACTTCCTCCTCTGTCATATGGACATTTTGCAAGATGTCACCATCTGTTTCCCTACAGTCTATATCTTCCATATCCTTTTCACAGTAAATACTGATGCAAAATATTCATTTGGTATCTCCCCCATTTTCTGTGGCTCCACACAAAGGCCACCTTGCTGATCTTTGAGGGGCCCTATTCTCTCCCTAGTTATCCTTTTGTCCTTAATATATTTGTAAAAACCCTTTGGATTCTCCTTAATTCTATTTGCCAAAGCTATCTCATGTCCCCATTTTGCCCTCCTGATTTCCCTCTTAAGTATACTCCTACTTTCTTTATACTCTTCTAAGGATTCACCCAATCTCTCCTGTCTATACCTGACATATGCTTCCTTCTTTTTCTGAACTAAACCCTCAATTTCTTCCGTCATCCAGCATTCCCCATACCCACCAGCCTTCCCTTTCACCCTGACAGGAATATACTTTCTCTGGATTCTTGTTATCTCATTTCTGAAGGCTTCCCATTTTCCATCCATCCCTTTCCTTGCGAACATCTGCCTCCAATCAGCTTTCAAAAGTTCTTGCCTAATACCGTCAAAATTGGCCTTTCTCCAATTTAGAAATTCAACTTTTAGACCTGGTCTATCCTTTTCCATCGTTATTTTAAAACAAATAGAACTATGGTCACTGGCCCCAAAGTGCTCCCCCACTGACACCTCAGTCACCTGCCCTGCCTTATTTCCCAAGAGTCGGTGAAGCTTTGCACCTTCTCTAGTCGGTACATCCACGTACTCAATCAGAAAATTGTCTTGTACACACTTAAGGAATTCCTCTCCATCTAAACCTTTAACACTATGGCAGTCCCAGTCGACGTTTGGAAAGTTAAAATCCCCTACTATAACTACCCTATTATTCTTACAGATAGCTGTGATCTCCTTACAAGTTTGTTTCTCAATTTTCGTCTGACTGTTAGGTGGTCGATAATACAATCCCAATAAGGTGATCATCCCTTTCTTATTTCTCTGTTAAGCTGCCAGCCCTGCCTATCCCTGAGCCATGTTTCTGTAATTGCTATTATATCCCAGTCCCATGCTCCTAACCATGCCCTGAGTTCATCTGCCATCCCTGTTAAGCCCCTTGCATTGAAATAAATGCAGGTCAATTTATTAATTCCACCTTGTCCCTGCCTGCCCTGACTGTTTGACTCACTTCTGTTCTCAACTGTACCAGTGTCAGGTACAGTTTCCTCTTTCCTCACTACCTCCCTGGGTCCCACCCCCTCACTTTACTAGTTTAAATCCTCTCAAGCAGTTCACTGCATAGTCTGTGCTAACATTTCTCAGGAAAGTGAAGAAAACTTAACAGATACAGGCAACTGCCCCAAGTATCTGGATAATTCTAGCCTCAAGCATAATTCTGGCATTGCCCCACAAATTCTTGGCGAAGCTCCAGCTAATGGATTAGGGACAATTAGGAATTAAGAAAATAATCAATGACACCTCATTGTCAAAGTCAAGGTTTTTGATAAGATAGAAGAGAACAACCCAACTGCTCTAACAGCCGTCTTTATGATGGAGGAAGAGAATGCACTGGGACTTTGCACTGAAAACATGTCTGACTCTACTGGCAACATGGCAGACTTGAGCAGTGATCCAAAGACAGCAGTCAAGCACAAAATGAGGTTTTCAGAACAAGTCCTGTTTTTTAAACACCACTGACTGTAAAAGGGCAGGTATGAACAAACTGAAAAATAATTTTTCACATATCTACTGCATCACTGTTTGTACAATGCAAGCCAGCCTGTGGCTATTAACTGGCAAGTGTAAAGATATTGCTTTTTTTTAACCTAAACCAAATACAGCCTGAAAATCCATTTATATCGAAATCTGTAATGTTCTCATGACCAATCTACATAACAACAACCCAGTGTTTAACCAAGCAACCCGCTTAAGCAATTATACTGGTTACCATCCTTTCAATACCTGATGATTCCTTTTTCTGCCCCTTTCTAAGGAGTAGGCTATCCCCAACTCCCAGGTCTAATTTAAATCTTTAAGAACATCACCAGTTGTAGCCAAAAAACAATTTCACAGCGGAAGATTCTACGATATTCTGAAAAGTAGGACAAAGATATTTGAAGTACTTTCCATCATGACATCTACAAAGCATCTACGAAGGTATCAGATGTAAGTCCTTTATGTTATACTTACACAGGTGCCTGATACTGCTCCATTCCCACTTTGGCAAATAATTCCTCTTCAGTGTCAGATTCTCCACCAGAACTGCTCTCAGTAACATCCGAATCAAACGCATTCTCACTGAACCGTAGCTTTGAGTCAGAACTTGAAACAAATTTTTCAATCCCTTTAGACACCGAACTGCTCTTAAAGAAATTTGCCAATGTTTCCGAAACATTTTCACCCCCTTTCCGTGAGGCAGAATCTGATTTACAAGCGAAAACCAACTGCTGATTTCGCAGCGACCCATCCTGACGTTTCAGACAGTCCAAGTGGGGAAGTCTGTGTACAGTTTTCTCCACAAATCCTCCAAGTTGCTGTTGAACGTGACGCTCCACCTGCTTTGCCTGAACAACTTCTAGTCTTTTCCGAAGCCTACAAGCCCTTCTTTCAATTTCACTTTGCCTAGTTTGAGCCAGCAGCGTCCTACTATGAACCTCAGTATCCAGAATGTTCACGGAACTTGGTTTTGAGGCCGAAGACTTGCAATCAACAGAATTTACACAAACTGTACTAAGTGAGCTTCCTGTTGAGAATAAAAGTTTATTATTACCAACACCATTTTCTCCAAATTCTGGGTGCCTGATGGCCTCAGAGTTGGATAAATCCTCAGTGATAGGGTTTAACTCTTCGAAAGTGCTTTCTTCTCCTGCCACTTCCCTTGTTGTTATATTGCTATTCAAAGCCAATTTGCTAGAATCTTCTACTTGGTTGGACCCAACGTGTGGCAGCTCTGGGTAAACTGCTTTTCCCACAACTTCTGCACTGTTCAGATCAGAATCTGAGCGTATATTAACAGCAGACTTCTTGGCCAAGCCATTGACTGGTGGTTGTGGGGGTAAGGGCAGTGAAGGTTGGTTGCTACTTGCACTCATTGTTTTCAAAAGGCTAGGAGAAAATTCCAAGGCAGGTTGCCCGTCAATCAGCTCTGCCCTAATTACACCGGTGTCCAGTAATGAATGTGACAATATGGTATGAGACTTGATGACTGCGTGCTTGCTGAAAGATCCTTGGAGTTTCACCGATTCTGGGGGAGGAGGTGGACGAGATGCTGCATCAAGACAGCGGTATGGGGATACCAATTTGCAGTGATCTTCACTCCTAGAGTTTTTCCGAAAATCCAGACTGTGGTCGTCTGCAAAGGCTTTCCTTTTGGAATTGTTAAGGGAATTGCTGTTATCACGGTCCGCTGTGCCTGATGGAGAGAGGGAGGAAGATGGAGTTGCCAGTTTGAATCTATGGTGAGCTTCAGTTGCCGCTTCTGTGAGAGCGGGCGCCATCGCAGCCATGCAGCGCTGAGACCCAGACACACTGGCCTCTCCAACCACAGAGGCCAGCTCCACTCCCTCCTCCTGCTGCTAGCCTGTAATGAAACAAAACAGAAATTAAAAACGCATCACAAAAAAAACTTACTAACACATCCTTCAATACTAACTGTTCCTTCTTATTCACAAAATCATGAATATAAAATCTTAGACTCAACATGACTGCTTTCACTTTTATCTTTTTGTATTAAGGATGCTAAGTTACAGGATAAATCGAAGTGCAAAGTAAATGGAATTTAGTGCAAAACAAAACAGAACTTTGTGAACTACTGGATTAAATGATAGTCTCCTTCAAAGGACCATGAAACGGACACTGAATATCAAGACGTTAACAATCGGAAATGACTGTATCCAAATATGAAATTCATTCTACACTGAAATCATTTTTAAAAAACTGTGCTGCCGGGCCTTATTGGGAAAAAGGAATAGAAAGTGTGCACAGCAGAACTCTCAAAAAAAGTTGTGGGCAACATCTTAATATTATAACACCTTCCGTATTATCTAAAATTTTGAAACCGAGCTGATGTCAACTGAGGCCAGGAGTTCTAAACAACTGAGCCAAACAGGACTTAGCAATAGACTTTTCATATTATTTCAAAATGTCAGGGAAAACAAATTAACTTATAATACATTCCTAACATTATTAACACTTAGATCATGTGATGGTGCCAAGAATGGAATCACATACAAGCCAGTGCTCAATGTTATCTTCTCCTGACTGTGTTAACTATCTTTGGCTCTGATTATATCTTCTAGAGCACCTTGCCCCACATAAGTAAAATGTATAACTTCCATGTCTTTATTTTAAGCTGACTTCCTCTCATCAGCTTCTCGTGAGAAGACGATAAGTATTTTTTCATGCAACGTTCAATACCTTCCCACGTCTCATTCACATTAGTTATTCCAAGCAAATTTTAACAATTGGCGTGCCAGGTGCTGCATTTTGGAAAAGCAAATCAGAGCAGGATTTATCTACTTAATTATAAGGTCCTGGGGAGTGTTGCTTAACCAAGAGACCTTGGAGTGCAGATTCATAGCCCCTTGAAAGTGGAGTCAGAGGTAGAAAGGATAGCGAAGGTGGCATTTGGTACACTTTCCTTTATTGGTCAGAGGATTGAATATAGGAGTTTGGAGGTCATGTTGCGGCTGTACAGGACATTGGTTAGGCCATTTTTGGAATATTATGGGCAATTCTGGTCTCCTTCCTATTGGAAGGATGCAGTGAATTTTCAAAGGGTTCAGAGAGGACTTACAAGAATGATGCCAGGGTTGGACGATTTGAGCTAAGAAAAAGCTAAATAAGCTGGCACAGTTTTCCCTAGAGCGTTGGAGGGTCTATAAACCTTAGAGGTTGATAAAATCATGTGGAGCATGGATACGATAAATAGACAAAGATCCTTTCCCTGGGGTGTGCAAGTCCGGAACGAGCATGCACAGGTTTAGGCTGAGAGGGTAAAGATATAAAAGGGGCAACTTTTTCACACAGAGAGCGATGCATGTATGGAATGAGCTGCCAGAGGAAGTGGTGGAGGCGAGTACATTACAACATTTAAAAGGCATCTGGATGGTTATATGAAAAGGAAGGGTTTAGAGGGATATGGGCCAAGTGCTGGCAAATGGGATTAGATTAAGTTTGGATATCTGGTCGGCATGGACGAGTTGGACCAAAGTGTCTGTTTCCATGTTGTACATCTCTATGACTCTGACTGTCAGGTATCACAGTGAACAAAAGTGAAAATGATAACTGATTTCTCAATCCCTTCCAAATCAAGAACAACTTTAACATAGTGCTCTTTCAGAAGGTGACAAAACAGACTACAGAAGGGAGGTAGAAGACCTGGAAAAATGGGGCACTGAGAACAACCTAGCTCTCAATGCCGGCAAAACCAAGGGACTCATTATTGACTTTCGGTGGGATGTTACTTATGCCCCCCCCGCTACATATTAACAGCACAGAGGTGGAACAAGTGGAGAGTGTCAAGTTCCTGAGAGTGGTCATCTACAACAAGCTTTCTTCGACTCTTCATGTGAATGCATTGGTTACAAAGGCCCAACATCATCTCTTCTTCCTCAGGCAGTTCAGGAAATTTTATAGCTGTGCCATTGAGAGCATTCTGTCTGGATCTATCACTACCTGGTATGGCAACTGTACCATTCAATGTCGGAGACGGCTACAGAGAGTAGTAAACTTGGCCCAGACAATCACAAAGGCCAACCTCTCATCTATTTCATTCATCTACTCGGCCCACTGTCAAAGAAAGGTTGCCAGCATTCTCAAAGATCCACTAAACCCTGGCAATCTTTTTCTACAACCTCTACCATCAGGGAGAAGGGACAGAAGCCTGGACACATGCACCAGCCAGTTTCAAAACAGTTGCTATTCTACTGTTGTTAGAATACTGCATGGACTCTCAATCTCTTAACATTCGTCTGTACCTGTGTTTTTGTTTTTGCTGCTGTTTACCTATTATTTACTATCTGTGCTACTTAGCTATGTGATCTGCCTGTACTGCTTGCAAGACAAAGCTCTTCACTGTACCTCGGTACACGTGACAATAAATTCAATTCAGACAAATCCATCCCTTATCAAGACGTGGGAGCAAGAAAAAAGAAACCAAGATCTGACCTTTGTTCCATCTAATATTCTATGAAGTTTTCATGACCAATTAAAAATTTCATCTTTTTTCTTTGAATACATCATGAACTCTTGGCAAACCATTTACAAACTCCAACACTTGGCCAGATATGTTGTGACTTGTGGTAACCCTAATCCAAAAGGCAACACATCTGACAAAGCACACACGAGTGAAGGACATTCTGACCTGCTCAAATCAACACTGGCTGACCACAATCCCAAAGTTGAGAAAGAACAAAATTTTAAAGCCAAAGTTGCTGGTTGCGAATAGCCACATCATTTTGATCTCATTGTATTCCAAGTGACCTGCATGAATTGATCAGGTTTAACCAAATATATCCTCAGATTCAATCATCTAGTTAACAACCTTAAGGCGAGCGAATTTGGAGAAGATTTATAGCTCAGGTCGAGGTTCTGGATCCAAGTTTGTTCGCTGAGCTGGAAGATTCATTTTCATAAACATTTCGTCAGTATACTCGGAAACAGTCAGCGAGCCTCTGGCCAACAACTGGTGTTATGACCCATTTTCAATTTGTGTGTTTTGGTTTCCTTGGGTTGGTAATGTCATTTCCTGTGGTGATGTCAATTCCTGTTTTTTCTTCCTCAGAGTGTGGTAAATGGGGTCCAAGTTAATGCATTTCTTTAGAGAGTTCCGGTTGGAATGCCAAGCTTCTAGGAATTCTCGTTCTCGTCTCAGACAAAACATGTCCAGAAACCCTCGCCACTCTCCCCTACATCAAAGACATCTCAGAAATGACTGTCAGACGACTCGGACCTCTTGGTATCATGCTAGCCCACAAACCCACCAACACACTACAACAGCAGCTAATGAAGTTGAAAGACACCGTACAGACAGCAAGCAAAACGAACGTCATTTACAAAATACATTGCAAGAACTGTAACAAATAGAGAATAGACCACCCAACCTGGGTAAAATTCCGAAGAACTGCAGATGCTGTAAATCATAAACAAAAACAGAAGTTGCTGGAAATGCTCAGCAGGTCTGGCAGCATCTATGAAGAAAGATCAACGTTAAGATTTTCGATCCGGTTCAAAGGAAGGGTCACCGGACCCGAAACATTAACTCTGATTTCTCTTAACAGAAGCTGCCAGACTTGCTGAGCTTTTCCAACAACTTCTTTTTTGACCTTGTCAAGGTACTGCAGAATATGAAAGGAATAATTGTCAATCTTGTTACCTAAGACCTCTTTGGGGAGAGTTACTATAATATGATAGAGTTCTTCATTAAGATCTCGAGTCATGTTGTTAATTCTGAGACTACGTTAAGAAAACTACAAATGATCTGAGGCACAAGTCAACTATGATAAATTGGAGACCATTACTTAAAAGGGACAACACTGGATAAGCAAATTGCAAACACTTAGTGCACAGAGGGTCTGTAATCATTGTTCAATCTTGTTTGGCGTAAAAATCAAATCAGAAAAGTAGCCTGAAAGCAGAAATTAACGATGGTATTGCATTCAAAGAAGAGGCGTGCTAAGTGGCCAAATGAACAACAGACCTGAGGACTGGGAGCAATTCAGATTTCAAAAGGACAAAGGGATTCAAAAAGCGGGGAAATACAGAATGACCACAAGCTTGCAAAGTGATTATAAAAACTTCTGCTAGTATGTGAAGAAAATCAGTATTAGTGTGGAAATGGCTTTGGGGAAACAGATGGGATTAAAGACTGATAAACCCTCAGGGCCTAATCATCTACATCAAAGCACTGAGGAAGTCAGTCTCAAAATATTGGATGCATTGGTGATCATCTGGAACAGTTGCTCTGGATTGAGGGGTGCTGATATCATCTACACTTTTCAAAAACGGGAGACAGAGAAGATAAGGAAATACACACCGGTTAGCATGACATCGTTAGTGGAAAACTACTAAAATCCATCATAAAACATTAAAAAGCAGAGTGCTGGGAAAACACTATAAGGAAAATCATGTTAGACAAATCGTTAGGGGCTTTTTTGATCTAAGTAATAACGTTGATAATGAGAAACAAGTTTATGTAGTTGCCTTGGACTTTCAAAAGGTTTTGATATGGTCTCACTTAAGATGTTAGCATGTAAAACTGTAGCACCATGGGATAGACATAGTGTACTGACACGACACAAAACTGGCTGGCAGACAGAAAACCGAGAAAGACAAGGGTCTTTTTCCAAGTGGCAGGCAGTGACCAGGAGTGGACTGTGGGGATCAGTCCTTGGACCCCAGCTATCCACAATGTATCATTCATTTAGATGAGGGAGCCAAATGGAATATTACCATTTTGCAGGCCACACAAAACGGGGTGGAGGGTGACCTCTGAGGAGAATACAGAGATGCTTCGCTGTGATTCCAACAAGTTGAGTTACTGGGCAAATGCATAGCTGATGAAGTATAATGTAGATAAATGCAAGACTCAGTCTTTGGTAGCAAGAACAGGAAGGCACAAGCACAGTCTTATTTACAGTTTGAATACTGTTGGTCCACACAGCAGGCACAACTGGCATTTGCTCTCCATAAGGCAGAGAAAACATTCGCAGGAACAAATTTAGCATACCAAATTGAAAGATGCAAAAGCAAATCAGTTTCGTTTTGAACAAATTTGGACAGAAACAATGGAGAAAGTAAAAGAACTCGTGTTATTCTCCTGTTGGTGCAAGCAATTGTGTGCTGATAGACGGAAGGAGTGTTAGTGATGACCAAGAATGAAATAGATTGTCACAGAAGAATGGTCCCTTCAGAACGTGGAAAAGGGAGAGGAAAATTGAGTTTGGTGCTACCATCATGAGGGAGGTGATGGAAATGGTCAATATGTGGTTGAATACATTGGGACATGGGATTCTGGAAGGGAGAGGATGGGTGTGAGCATCTTCTTCAACATAGAATTATAGAATAGTGAGAACTAAGTATGCACTGTCGATCAGAGGCAAAAGACTCTGCGAACTACACTTGGAGGGTGATCTTCAGTCCAGGGTCAAAGAAAGATCAGTGAGCATAAAAGATTGCATATAACCTCCATAGATGTGACAGAGAAATTGGAGGGAATGCAATAGATTCTTGATGGGAATGTACTCAAAGTAGCAGTTTTTCTTCCCTTTCTCTTCCTTTAGTTGCACTTGGACTACTATGCAGCCATTAAAACTTGATCTGGAAACAAGTATTTTTCCTTCTCCACTCACCAGCTGTTTGCACTTTGAACCTTGGATATTTCACCTCTCCTGTGCCCACCCTTTCAAAGCTTCTGACCGCCTCCTTAAACAACTTATAGTTGTAAACAACATTTCCATCTTTCCTCAGCTCTCAAAGCATCACAGACTCGATACACCATCTGTTTGTCTCTACAGATGCTGTCAGATCCACTTGCCTTTATTAGTTAAGGCAGAGAGCTTTTAAGAGCAGGGAGGTTATGCTGGAACTGTATAAAACGTACAATCAGTGCTGGGTCCACTACATATAAATGATTTGGATGTGAGCATAAGAGGTATAGTTAGTAAGTTTGCAGATGACACCAAAACTGGAGGTGTAGTGGACAGTGAAGGAGGTTACCTCAGATTACAATGGAATCTTGACCAGATGGGCCAATGGGCTGAGAAGGGGCAGGTGGAGTTTAATTCAGATAAATGTGAGGTGCTGCATTTTGGGAAAGCAAATCTTAGCAGGACGTATATACTTAATGGTAAGATCCTAAGAAGTGTTGCTGGATAAAGAGACCTTCGAGTGCAGGTTCATAGCTCCTTGAAAGTGGAGTTGCAGGTAGATAGGATAGTGAAGGTGGTGCTTGGTGCACTTTCCTTTATCAGTCAGAGTATTGAGTACAGGAGTTGGGAGGTCATGCTGTGGCTGTGCAGGACATTGGTCAGGCCACTGTTGGAATATTTCGTGAAATTCTGGTCTCCTTCCTATCGGAAGGATGTCGTGAATTTTCAAAGGGTTCAGAAAGGATTTACAAGGATGTTGCCAGGGTTGGAGGATTTGAGCTATATGGAGTGGTTGAATAGGTTAGGGCTGTTTTTCCTGGTGCATGGGAGGCTGAGATTTACAAAATTATAAGGGGCATGTTTAGGGTGAATAGACAAGGTCTCTTCCTTGGGTAGGGAAGAGTCCAAAACGAGACAGCATAGGTTTATGCTGAGAGAGAAAAGATTTAATCGGGACCCAAGGGGTAATGTTTTCAAACAGAGGATGGTGCGTGTTTGCAAGGAGCTGCTAAAGGAAGTGGAGGAGGCTGGTACAATTACAACATTTAAAAGGCTTCCAGATGGGCTTATGAATAGGAAGGGTTTAGAGGAATTTGGGCCAAATGTTGGTTTATTTATGAGATCTGGTCGGCATGGACCAGTTAGACCGAAGGGGCTGTTCCCATGACTCTATAACCCAAAGATATTTTTGACAATAGACGAAGAGGACCAAACCTTTACCGCAAAGTCCCCAACATCACATATGACTGTTTTCAATGAATCCAGTTCAGTCCTTGAAGTAATCGCGAAAAAGGTCTGAGGGATATTGCAGAAGCTGTGATCATGCAAAAACAACAGTATGATGGCACAATGGTTAGCACTGCTGCCTCCAAGTACCAGGGACCCAGGTTCAATTCCAGCCTTGGGTGACTGCCTGAATGGAGCTTGCATCCTGTCCCTGTGTCAGTGCTAGTGCTCCAATTTCTTCCCGCAGTCCAAAAATGTACAAGGTCAGGGGGACTGGCTGCACTAAAATTGCCCCAGTGTGCAGCGATGTGCAGAATAAATGGATTAGCCATGGTGAAAGTGAGGACTTCGGACGCTGGAGATCACAGTCACTTGACTGTGTGGTGCTGGAAAAGCACAGCCAGTCAGGCAGCATTAGAGGAGCAGGAGAATGGACGTTTTGGGTAGGAACCCTTCATCAGGAATGAAGCTTGTGGGCCGGGGCTGCTGAGAGATAAGAGCAAGGAGGTGAGGCTGGGTGGGGAAGGTAGCTGAGAATGCAATAGGTATTTAAGGTGGGGGAGAAGGTGATAGGTAAGAGAGGAGGGTGAAGCGGATAAATGGACAAGAAGGTGAGGGAGAGTTTGAGGCTTGGGACTGGGATAATGTTGGGGGGGGATGGGAACTGAGGAAACTGGTGAAATCCACATTAATCCCATGTGGTTGCAGGGTCCCAAGGTGGAAGATGAGGCATTCTTTCTCCAGACATCAGGTGGTGACGGTTTGATGAAGGAGGCCCAGAACCTGTGTGTCCTTAGCAGAGTGAGAGGGGAAGTTGAAGTGTTCAGCCACGGTGCGGTGGATTGGTTGGTGCAGGTGTCCCAGAGGTGTTCTCTGAAACGATCCACAAGTTGGCGTTGTCTCCCCAATGTAGAGACGACCATTTCAGGTGCAACGGATACAGGAGATGACATTGGTGGAGGTACAGGTAAATTTCTGTCTGATGTGGAAGGATCCTTTGGAGCCTTGGACAGAGGTTGCTCATGAGCAGAGGTTTTGCACTTGTTCATGGATGTGACGAGAGAGTTGAGGTGGTAATGGTCTGTTCATAATGCTGATATAAGTGGGGAGGGAAATATATCCCTCATGGTGGGGTCTGTTTTTAGGTGGATTAAGCATGGTACATTGTGGGGTTTGGAGGCTGGCTCAGAGTGGCATGCTCTTTGGAGAGTCGGTGCAGACTTGACAGGTCCATTTGGGTCCAACATCCTCTCATTGGTCGGAAACATAAACTGATAGTTGACAAGTGTTTTTGTGACTGGAAAGTCATTTTGGGTGGAGGTTCCGCAGGACTCAATATCAAGTTTTTTGCTTTCTATGGTATTTTTGAAGTAACTGGATGCAAATGTTGGGGCATGATCAAGAAGTTTACAGATGACAAAGATACGGTTGTTTAATTGACAATGAGGAAATCAACACACTAGTCTGGTGGACAGAGGAGTGGTACATGAAATTCAACCCAGAAAAATGAAAGGTCAAGCATTTGGGAAAGCAAATGGTTACTCAAATAATAGGAGAATACTGAGAGCTGTTGAGGGAATGCAAGATCCTGAAGTCAGCCCCCATAGGCCCGAAAGATAACAGGACGGGTCCACAAACTGGTTAAAGCAGCATGTGGAACCCTTTGCCTTTTTTCTCCAAAAAACACAAGAGCAAAGAACTGTATAAATCATTATTTGGAGATGCCAGTGTTGGACTGGGGTGTACAAAGTTAAAAATCACACAACACCAAGTGATAATCCAACAGGTTTAATTGGAAGCACACTTTGTATAAATCATTAGTTAGGTCACAACTTGAACACCGTCAGCATGACTGATCATTTAATTTACAGAAAAAGATATAATTACATTAGAGCAGGATGGAGGAGATTTCGGATGAATGAAAAATCTTGCAGATATGGAATATACACACAGTGCTGGGCAAACTCAGCAGCAATTGTACATGAGGAAAGCAGACCTCATGTTAGCAGTTCAACTTGACACTACCGTGTGTGATGCCAGACAGAGGATAGCTAATGCTGTACTTTGGTTTAAAAATAAAGCAATGAGAAGAGTCACATTGGACTCAAAACATGAACAATGTTTCTCATTCCACAGATGTTGCTAGATTTACAATGTTGCTGCCAAGATTTGAAAATCACCATTGAGGAAAGGTGGGATAGACTGGGCATTATTTTTGGACCAAGGATGACAAAACAAAATTTGACTGAGGTATACAAAGTTTAGAAGGGCCTGGAGTGTGTGGATGAAAATGACTCATTGCTGTACTAATTTGGTTAGGATTGATAAAAAGGAGCTGCAAATAGCTTGAATTAATCCACTTGAACAAAACAAGTTCTTCTGAATTCTTAATGTGGGAATGTGTCTGGTATCAATGGACCAAGAGCACAATATGGGTAGAAACTATTCATTTTGATTAAAAGGTTGGTCAGGAACTAGGAAACATGGATTTAAAGTGATTGATACACAGGTTAGACAGGAAATGAAATCTATTTTCACTCAGGGTTAGTGACTCACGACCTAAAAAAGAGAAGAGACGCAGAAACTCCAAATGAATTTCACTGTTTGAATGTACACCTGAAGTCCTGCAACTGCCAGAGATATAGGCCAACAGCTGGGAAATGGGATTCATTTTTCAGCCAGCACAGATACAATGGGCAGGGTGCTATCTGTCTGTCTTGTAAATTGTCTGAATCTGCTAAATCCGAATGTGCAACATTGTGGGATGGGAGCAGCGCTATGTGAAATGCTTCTTCGATAAGTCACTATGGGCATCAAGAACAACCATATATTTGGAGTTAACTGAGCTAACCAATCCCTGATAAATCAAGGCAAGACACAAAGCTATTAGTGTGATTCCCACCACAAACAATGCACCCTTACCATGATGTGATTTTTTTCACCCCCACACAGTGTGGCAAGATGTACCAAATGTTTTACATAACCTAAGGGAGTCATCCATTTAGGAGGAAAATACATATTCCTAGGATTTATCAGTAACCTGCAATAACACAGCATAGAGTTTTGCAGCGTTTCCTCGAGTCACAGGCAACAAAATAAGTGAAAGGATTTGACTTTGGTAATCTGGTTAAAGAGGATCTTCAGGAAGTTGGAGAAGCAGAGATGCTTGGAAATCATTAAGTTTGTGTCTCAATGGGTGAAGCCAAGGAAGTTGATGGGTAGTGATGGGAGAGATGCACATAAGATTAGATTAGATTACTTACAGTGTGGAAACAGGCCCTTCGGCCCAACAGGCCCACACCGCCCCACCAAAGCGCAACCCACCCATACCCCTACATTTACCCCTGACCTAACACTACGGGCAAGTTAGCATGGCCAATTCACCTGACCTGCACATCTTTGGACTGTGGGAGGAAACCGGAGCACCCGGAGGAAACCCACGCAGACACGGGGAGGACGTGCAAACTCCACACAGTTAGTCGCCTGAGGCGGGAATTGAACCCGGGTCTCTGGCACTGAGGCAGCGGTGCTAACCACTGTGCCACCGTGCCGCCCACAAAGTAAAAGATCACAAGATTGGACAGTTCAGGGTTATTTTGTTTTGTGCATCACTCACAAAACCATGGTTTATCTTTCAATGACCCCAAATGTGTTCGTGAAATGTTGGCCTGAATTACAGCAGTTTGTGTACAGTTAAGTTCAGTGACAACATTGCTGTAGAAGCAGCAGGCTATGACTTCCAGAATTTTAACCCAGCAAGAGTGTTGGATCAATGATATAGTTTTGACATCAGATGGTGTGTGGTTTGATGGGGAATTTGCAGGTCTTGTTGCTCCCAGAGTTTTCAGAATGTGGAGCACAAAATGTGACAAAACTGTGGAAGGATAATTTCAGTCTTAAGATGTGCAGAGGACTGGGAGCGAAGTCAGAAATGGCAGGAAGAATACACGAGTTTCGCATGGCTAAAGACAGATGATGAGCAGCAAAGACACAACTTGTTTGAAGTTAACAGATCATGGAGGTTGACTGGTTGAACAAGACAGACGAGAGACAAATCAAAGCTGTAACAGAGTTCAGGTTTCAGGAGAAAATGGACCAGGATGGGCTGCAGCAATGATGGAAGTAACTGGTTTGTTGTGGTGATGGGGCCAGAAGAATGAGAAACTGCAAAGTCTGGTTCAGCCTACGTGGATGATCTGGGATGCAACAGATGCAATGCTAAGGGCACACTGTTTGTAATGGGGACCTTTGTGACTTGTCTTGATTTGTTGGGGACTAATTAGCTCAGCTACTTTCTTCATTCACTAGTGGGATGGGAGCAGTGCTGGCTGGCTGGCGTTTAGTTGCCTCGAGAAGATGATGGAGAGCTGATTTCGGGAACTGCTGCAGTCCACATGTAGCTGGACCCACAATGCTAAGAGAGGAGATTCCAGAATTTTGATCCAGTGACAGAGAAAGAACAGCAATATATTTCCAAGTCAGAATGGTGAGTGGCTTGGAGAGGAACTTGCAGGTAGTGGTGTTCCTATGTATCTGCTGGCCTTGTCCTTCTCGATATAAAGTGGTTGGAGGTTTGGTAAGTGCAAAGGATCTTCGGTGATTTTCTGCAGTGCATCTTGTAGATGGTATACACTGCTGCTACTGAGCATTGGTAGTGGAGGGAGTGGACACAGTTCCAATCAAGTGGGCTACTTTGTTTTGGATGATGTCAAGCTTCTCCAGTGTTGTTGGAGCTGCATCCATCCACAAGTGGGACTATTCCAACACACTCCTGACTTGTGCCTTGTAAATGATGGGCAGGCTTTTGGGAGTCAGGTAGTGAATTACTTGTTCTAGTATTAGTCTGACCTGCTCTTGTCGTGGGGCACTCAGTGATGGTAACACCTTTGAATGTTAAGAATCTTAATTGAGATATCATTGCCTGGCATTCACATGGCACAAACTTTACTTGCCACTTGCCAGCCCAAGCCTGGATATCTTCCAGATCTTGTTGAATTTGTGCACCGGCTGCTTCATAAGCTACTATCTGAGGAGTCTTGAATGGTGCTGAACATTGTGTAACCATTGGCAAACATCCCCACTCTTGACCTCAGGATGGAGAGAATGCCACTCATGAAGTAGCTCAAGATGTTTGGGCCTTGGTTACTACTCTGAAGAAATCCTATACAGCTGTCCTGGAGCTGAGATGACTGACCTCCAACAACCACAACCATCTTCCCATGTGCCAAGTATGACACCAACCAGCAGTGTTTCCTCTCTCATTGCCATTTTGTTAGGGCTCTTTGATGCCACATAGTCAAGGGCTGTCATTCTCAGTCACCTCTGGAATTCAGTTCTTTTATCCATGATTAAACCAAGACTGTAATGAGGTCAGGAGCTGTGTGACTTTGGCAGAATCCAAACTGGGCATCACTGAGCAGGTTCTTGCTGAGTACATGCAGTTTAATAGCACTATTGTTGACATCTGCCATCACTAATCGAGTAGAATGATGGGATGATAATTGGTTGGGTTGGATTTGTCCTGCTTTTTATGTACAGGACATAGCTGGGCAATTATCCACATTGTCTCTATACTGGAACAGTTTGGCTGGGAGCAAACGTCTTCGTAACTATTGCCGGAATGTTGTCAGGGCCCATAGCCTTAGCAATATCCCATGCCTCCAACTGTTTCTTAATATCAAATGGAGCAAATCAAATTGACTGAAGACTGGTCTAAGTAATGCTGTATACCACTGGAAGAGGCCCAAATTGGACCACCCATTTAGCACTTGAAGCTGAAGACTCCTGCTATTACTTCAGCCTTACGTTTGAGCTGATGTATTGGAGTCTTCCATCATTGAGGGCGGGGTATTTGTGAAGTCAGTTCTTTAACTGTCCACCATCATTCACAACTAAATGCAGCAGTACTGCAGAGCTTAGATCTGATCCGTTGATTGTGGGATTGCTTAGCTCTATCACTTGCTGCTTTTGGTTGGTCGCTTCAGCGGGTTCACGCCTTATTTTCAGGTGTGCTGCTGCTGCCCCTTGCATGCCCTCCTGCAATCTCCATTACACCAGGGCTGATCCCCTTTTTGAGTGGGGGATACAATGATCAATGAAGTTGCTGATTATAGAGTGAAATTCTGCTGCTGTTGATGGCCCACAGCACCTCATGGATGGCCAATCTTAAATTGCTGGATCTGTTCAAAGCCTATCCCATTTAGCACAGTGACAGTGCCAAACAACACAACAAACACAATGTTACGACATCATGACCATGCTGACTTATTAGAGGAGCATTTCACATTGTGCCCCTTCCCTGCCATCATACCAAAATGCTGTACTTTCAGACCTCAGATTTAGACAATTCACAACACGGATCAGTGTCACTGTGTCCATTATGTCCGTGCTGGCTCAAAAATGAGTCACCCAGCTCATTCAATTCTCCAGCTCTTGGCCTGTACCTCCAAACACATCCAAACAGATGCTAGTTTCCGCCTCTAGTCTCCTTCCAGGCAGTGAGCTCCAGATCCCTATCACTGAGTGAAAATGCATTTCATTTGCTGTCTAATGCTTGTACCAATCACTTGGAATCAAAGTTCCCTAGCTCCTGACCAAATTACTCATGGAAATGGGTTGTTTCCATCCATGCTGTGCTTTTAGTCCATTGATACCAGACACATTGCCAAGTCAAAAATTCAAAAGCAGTTGTTCTGTTCAAGTGGCTTAATTCAAGCACAGATGCAGCATCAAGACGAAAAAGACTGCAACAGACGATCTTCCCACGACACACTCAAAAAGCATAATTCAACCAACTTGAACTTTAAGCTGTGGATTACTCTGTCATTCTCTCTAACTTCGAAAAATATAGGAGAAGGCTATTATTTTACAGCATACTTTTTGTTAATACTTATAGGACTAGGAGAGCGCCACAGATCAAATATTCTGAATGCAAGAGGTACACATATTACTGCTACACTTACAGTATAAGTCACAAATAATAAAGCAACTTTGCCTTAAATATAAATTGGCAGCAGAGAGCTTTCTCTCTCACATTTTCAACTTGCAACTTGGACATTGAGGAAGAGAAAGCAAGGACTACAGATGCTGGACATCAGAGTCAAAGGGTGTGGTGCTAGAAAACACAGCCAGTCAGAAAGAATATGAGGAGTAGGGGATTTGACATTCGAGCAAAAGCTCTCCATCAGGAATGAGGGGGTGGCCCAAGGAGGCTGAGGGAAAGGAAGGTGGGAATACGATAGGTAGAGGAAGGTAGGGGTGAAGGTGATACATCAGAGGGGAGGGTGAGGCGAACAGGTAGGATGGAAGATGGACAGGTAGGACAGTTCAAGCGGGCAGTGCCAAGTTGGAAAGTTGGATCTGAAATAAGGTAGTGGGAGGGGAAATGGGGCAACTGGTGAAATCCACATTGATCCTGAATGGTTGGAAGGTCCCAAGTCAGAAGATGAGGCATTCTTCTTTCAATTGTCAGGTGACTAGTGTTTGGTGGTGGAGGCAGCCCAGGACTGGTGTGTCCTTGGCAGAGTGGGAGGGGGAGGTAAAGTGTTTGGCCACAGAGTAGTGGAGCTGTTTAGTGCGTGTGCCAGAGATGTTCCCTGGGACATTCCGCAAGTTGGCACCCCATCTCCCCAGTGTAGAGGAGACCATTGCGAGAGCAACAGACAGTAGATTCACCTGTACTTCCACACGTCATCTATCAGATGTCCCTATCTCTGAATCAAGAGGGCAGAGTTCAAGTTCTACCTGTGTTGTATAATTTCAATATTATTCAAGATTTTTGAACATTAGAAAACCTGCTGCACCCTGTCAGAGAAGCATTAACACGACCAACTCTAAAAATACCTTCAGTTTCAAATGATTTGAATGGCTGCTTTGTAGTTCTCTCCTTTGTCTAAATCCCACTGCAAATATTACAACAAAATTATAATATACATGGACCTTTATACATTCAAAACAGTTCTACACATGGAAATTCTCAAGCTGCTCTCTGGAGAGCACAGTGGAATGGGTACGGGAAGGACAAAGACACAAATGCAAACAAGTTCCATGTTCAAAACCTCATGCCACAGAACCAGATAGTCACTAGCTCATCACTGCAACAAGATACAACACATCTTGTCTTCTTGAGAACTGTATGAAAAAAACACTGACAAAAAGAGCACAACCAGCCCATCAGGTGAACCTAACAGAAATTACAGATTGCAACAAGATTTTGGTCAAAGTTAAAGCACCATTTTTGAAATAAACAAATCGTTCATTTTACAACAGCATGCCACCTCACTATGCAAAAACAGGAGCTGTAGTAAGTGCCCCACAACACCCTCAACAGGCCTCTGTTTTCTTTCCTCCCGAGCAGCTGAGAAATGGGTCTGGGTGGGTCTCTCTTCAGAGGGTCATTGTGGACTAGTTGGGCTGAAGGGCCAGTTTCCACACTATAGGAAATCTAATCTAAGTATAGTTTTATCTCCTTCATCTTTATTCTAAGCCCTGGAGGGAGAGAATGATCATCCACGTGCACAGACACATGAGTTCATGAACAACAGCTTCTCAATGAACCAGATTAGGCAACATACATATTAATAGGGTGACTGTTAGAATCAATGAGCATCAATTGCAGAGACCAAGCCCTTTACTGTTTTACAATGAATACTCTTAACCTTGGTAACTGGATTCATACAATGGATATGCTTCCCCATGCTAGCTGACCTTGTATATTCTGACCCTGCCTGCTTTTACCCTAAACACATTCTAATTCCCTCCTTTTATCATTTCATGATAACCACTGAGATGGCACTACCAGCTTTCAGAGGACTCTGACAGTCAGTATTTAAGCAAACAATGATTACAACAATAAAAGTTATAGTCTGTTACAGTAAGGAGTTTGAAGAATCCTCCCATGTGGGGAAAAACTTGAATTTCAAGTTCTTAAATTCACAGTCCCTCATGACCACTCCATCCCCTCCAAGTCGAGGGGATGAGCCAGTTCTCCAAAGTCTCCTTTAGTAAAGTCCAACCTGAAAACAAAATTCAGTCTGTTCTTCCATCACATCTCGAAAAAATCTTGGATTTCTTGGACAAGGGCAGTAAAATGCCTCACAAAACTGACGAGACTTCCGCCCGTGCAGAGATGCTTCAGATGGAGGATACCTGCACACAAGTGTGCAGTGCAGCAGCAGGCCAGGTGAATGCAGCTTTCTTTGCTGCTTCTGCTCCAGCTCTGCTGTTACACGTAACAAAGTCAACAGGCTGTTGTGATGTTAGCTTGACATCCTTTCATATCCCTTAAATGATCGAAAGACAAGGTAAAGCTCGCTGCTCGTTGGATGCTGCCTGAACTGCTGTGCTCTTCCAGCACCACTAATCCAGTATTTGGTTTTCAGCATCTGCAGTCATTGTTTTTACCTCACATGGTTTAATGTCTGGAGGAAGGCCATTGACAAAAAGCGTACCAACCTCCTCTTCACTGTTGTTAGCTGCTTAATATTTTTGTGCTGATGACTGGGGAGCTGATTGAATCCATTGGGTCATGTTGTGGAGGGGTGGGTGGTGGTTCGAAGGCATGCTTTTCCAGTGAATGGAGAAACTAGAGAGAGATGATGTTCGCTGCTGAAAGTATCTTTGCATTTCCTCTCTCATTCCTTCCTTGCCAAGGTGGTTACAAGTCTCAAGAGTCACACATTTAACTACTCTAAATTGTGTCTGCATATTTCAACATTCTTTGAATTCTTGAAGTCTGTTACTCTGTTCACTACTTATGACATTATCAATTTTTGTACAATCCATAAATTGTAAATTATATTGCCTAAACAATTCAGTCATTCATAAACAGCAATCAATGGTCCTAAAAATAAAACCCTTGGGAAGCCCATTCAGGTTATTCAAAAATTATTTTAATAAATTGTGACTTGGCTAATGTGAAAGCTGTCAGGAAAAGTATTTGCAAAAAGTCTGGAAAAGCAAGAAAACAATAAAATGTTTCCTGTGCTTTAACAATTGAAGGGGGAGTTTCAGTTCAGATTTAAATCTCAAATACTTGTGGGAAACAAATGCTGAATATTTTAAAATATTATCTCCAAATGAAACCACCCAAATAAAATAGTTGAATTTGCAGGGGCAACCTTCTTTGAATCAACATTCTTTGAATATGCAATATGAAGGGGGCAATGAAGTCTTAACAATAATTAACAATCTAAACAACTCAGCCTCAAAGGTCTGATATTCTCTAGAAAATCTTAAACACCAAGTGAGCACTCCGCACTAAAAACACAGCAGCCAATGATATTATAATACAATACTATCATCTGGCTACAGCATGACCACTGACCCAACTCTTATTATTAAACAGGCATTGCAGAATTTGAAATAAATCAGGGGCTCAAGGGCACTCAACCAATTTGTTTAAAGGTTGCAAGTTTCATTATTTTAAGGAGGACATAATGTTGCACCATTTCAATGTAAAAACAAATATGTAAAATACCTACAAACAAACATGGCGCTCAAAACACATTGAATTGAGATCCTAATTCAAACGAGGTAAAACAGTTACCTCAGAGGATTTTCTGAACCAGGATTTTAACAATTCTAAATTTTTAAACATCAAACACTCTCAGAATGGCACAATTTACACTCAAATTTTCTCTTTTCAGCACAAGTATTAGTACAGCCTTAACTTCAGCATTTTCTTTCTTTTTGCATTCTTTCACTGAAATTTCACTTATAAAAAGAGTAAGCTGTCACAGTGGACCATATAGCACTGCAATCCAAGCCACTCTCTTCCCACAGAACAAAGACTCACAGAGCCTCAAATTTCCCTAATAGAGGACTTTACCCCTTTCTCACTTTGCTTGAACCCCAATTAAAGACAGAAAACTCGAATCCCAATTAAACACAGAGAGCTTGAACCTCAAACACAGGAGAGAGAGGAGGATGTGAACCTCAAATCAACCCACCTAGTAGATTCTAACCCCAGTACCACGCAGAGCACTCAACCCTTAACCAAACCCAACCCAGGGTATTCAAACCCCAGTACTGTGCAGAGGACTCAAATCATAATCCCTATCACCTTCCAGGGGACTTCAACGCCAGTACCGTGCAGAGGACTCAAACCTCAAACGGACCCCTCTCTTTCCAACGCCGCGTAGAGGACTCGAACCTCTGCCTGCCAGCGCATGGCGAAGCTGTTTCTCTTGACTGAAATAATTACCGTTCGAGCAATCAGATGAGGGGACCATCTCCGGCACACAGGGATATCAAGGGGGAACCAAGGTTTAAAATCTTACCTTGTGGGCCAGTCCATCTCAAGACACCGATGTTCCATGCGGCTGCTGACACCGTCTGATCACAACTATTCGTTTGGAACTTGCTGAATATACTAATGTTGCCGTTCCCGTTCTCCCCCCCCCCCGCCCATCTCAGTCAAAGCAAAAATGCTCAGAGACACAGTATAGTTTTACTTTGTTCATCATTATTCCAGGCCGTAGGGGAGAGAGAGAACTCTTGCCCATGTGCACAGACACGAGTTCACGGTCTTCTCTGGGATAGCAGTTTCTCATTAAGTTATATCGTCATTTTACAGGGAGGAGTATCCAGCTACGGCAACATACATATTAATTGGGTGACCGTTACAATCAACAAGTATCAATAGCAGAGACCAAGCCCTTTACTGTTATACAATGAATGTTCTTGACCTTCTTAACTGGATTCATACAATGGATATTTTTTCCCTTGTTAGCTGCCCTCCCATACTGAATGCTTCCAATATTGTTGAATGGCTCTACATTATGACTGCTTTTCCACCTCGTTACTCCATTACCCTTCCCTCCAGAACCCCAATGTTTAACTGTAAATTGTTATATGATCTGAGTCATGATCAGCTGAACCTCTTGTTTCACAAAACTCAGAACTTAACTGCTTCCCTGCCTGCTTATATCCTATACACATTCTCACAAAGGTTTCTACAACTCATAAATGGAAATATTTTCGCCAACCAAAGCACTTAGGGGCTGCACGGTGGCACAGTGGTTAGCACTGCTGCCTCACAGCACCAGAGACCCGGGTTCAATTCCCACCTCAGGCGACTCTGTGTGGAGTTTGCACGTTCTCCCCGTGTCTGCGTGGGTTTCCTCCGGGTGCTCCGGTTTCCTCCCACAGTCCAAAGATGTGCAGGTCAGGTGAATTGGCCATGCTAAATTGCCCGTAGTGTTAGGTAAGGGGTAGATGGAGGGGTATGGGTGGGTTGCGCTTCGGCGGGGCGGTGTGGACTTGTTGGGCCGAAGGGCCTGTTTCCACACTGTAAGTAATCTAATCTAATCTAATCACTCGTGGTCCAATAATGCAGACATGTATCTGAAGCTTGCAGTCAACAGGGCTCCTGTCGCCAAGCGTTAGTGTTCTTATCTTTAAGCCAGAGAATTTGTGTTCAAGTTCTGCCTTACCTGGAGGCGTACCTGAAGTGATTCATTAAAATACCTACAAGCAAACTGTGCATTAAAAGAGGTTCTTGTGGCACTGTAGTAATGTCCTGTCAACTCAGCCAGGAGGCTTAGCCTCAACTGTTCTTCCTCTCCTCCTCCAGGCATGCGTCATAACACATCTGAACAGGTGAATTAAAAATATCTACAGCCATCAACATGAAAAGCTAGGTAGTCATCCTGCCAAACAGACTCTAATTTCATGAGGGGTTGACTACTGGCCCCCCAACAGCAGCAGGGAGATGGAAGAAAGCATAGGTTGGCAGATTTTGGACAACAGTGTGGACACAGTAGGGTTGTTGTAAAGGGTGACTTTAACTTTCCCAATTTTGATTGGAACATCCTTCGAGCAGAAGATTCGAATGGAGCCAGTTTTGTAACGTGTGTTCAGGAAGGTTTCCTAACTCAGTACGGTGACAGGCCGACAAGGGGAGAGGCCATTCTAGACTTGGTGCTTGGAAACGAGCCGGGGCAGGTATCAGATCTTGTGGTGGGAGAGCATTTTGGTGATAGTGACCACAACTGCCTCACATTCTACATAGCTATGGAGAAGGAGAGGATGAGGCAAAATGGGAGGACAGTTAATTGGGTAAGAGGGAACTATGATGCGATTAGACATGAGTTAGGAAGCATGGATTGGGAGCAATTGTTCCATGGTAAAGGCACGATAGACATGTGGAGACCGTTTAACGAACAGTTGTTCCAAGTGATGAATAAATATGTCTCTCTGAGACAGGCAAGAAGTGGTAAGATAAAGGAACCTTGGATGACGAGAGTGGTGGAGCTTCTCGTCAAAAGGAAAAAGGTAGCTTACATCAGGTGGAGGAAGCTAGGGTCAAGCTCACCTCTACAGGATTACAGGGAGGCAAGGAAGGAGCTCAAAAATGGTCTGAGGAGAGACAGGAGGGGGTACGAGAAAGGCTTGGCAGAACAGATTAGGCAGAACACAAAGGCATTTTACACTTACGTGAGGAATAAGACAATCGTCTTTATTCCTGATGAAGGGCTTTTGCCCGAAATGCCGATTTTGAGGCTACTTGAATGCTGCTTGAACTGCTGTGCACTTCTAGCACCACTAATCCAGAATCTGGTTTCCAGCATCTGCAGTCATTGTTTTTACCAAAGAGTAGGGCCAATCTGGGATAGCATAGGGAATGTGTGTGGAGTCTGAGGTGGTAGGGGAAGCCCTAAATGAGTTTTTTGCTTCTGTCTTTACGAAAGAATGAAACCTTTGAAGAGCAGGTGTGGATGCTGGAATGGATAGAGATAGAGGAAGCTGATATGCTGAAACTTTTGTCAAACATTAAGATTGACAAGTCGCCAGGCCCGGACGAGATTTGTCCTCGGCTGCTTTGGGAAATGAGAAATGCAATTGCTTCGCCACTTGCGAAGATCTTTGCATCCTCGCTCTCCACTGGAGTCATACCTGAGGACTGGAGAGAGGCAAATGTAATTCCTCTCTTCAAGAAAGGAAATAGGGAAATCCCCAGCAATTACAGACCAGTCAGTCTCACGTCTGTCGTCTGCAACGTGTTAGAAAGGATTCCGAGGGATAGGATTTATGACCATCTGGAAGGGAATGGCTTGAATAAATGCAGTCAACACGGCTTTGAGGGGGGCAGGTCATGCCTCACAAACATTATTGAGTTCTTTGAGGATGTGACGAGAAAAGTTGATGAGGGTCGAGTGGTGGATGTGGTGTATATGGACTTCAGCAAGGCATTTGATAAGGTTCCCCATGGTAGGCTCATTCAGAAGGTCAGGAGGAATGGAATTCAGAGGAACATAGCTGTCTGGATACAGAATTGGCTGGCCAACAGAAGACAGCGAGTGGTAGTAGAAGGAAAATATTCTGCCTGGAAGTCTGTGGTAAGTGGTGTTCCACAGGGCTCTGTCCTTGGGCCTCTACTGTTTGTCATTTTTATTAATGACTTGGAGGAGGGGATTGAAGGATGGGTCAGCAAGTTTGCAGACGACACAAAAGTTGGAGGTGTCGTTGACAGTAGAGGGCTGTTGTAGGCTGCAGCGGGATATTGACAGGATGCAGAGACGGGCTGAGAAGTGGCAGATGGAATTCAACCTGGATAAATGCGAGTTGATGCATTTTGGAAGGTCGAATTTGAAAGCGCAGTACAGGATTAAGGATAGGATTCTTGGCAGTGTGGAGGAACAGAAGGATCTTGGGGTGCAGGTACATAGATCCCTTAAAATGGCCACCCAAGTGGACAGGGTTATTGAGAAAGCATATGGTGTTTTGGCTTTCATTAACAGAGGGATTGAGTTTAAGAGTCGTGAGATCTTGCTGCAGCTCTATAAAACTTTGGTTAGACTGCACTTGGAATACTGCGTCCAGTTCTGGTCGCCCTATTATAGGAAAGATGTGGATGCTTTGGAGAGGGTTCAGAGGAGGTTTACCGGGATGCTGCCTGGACCAGAGGGCTAATCCAATGAGGAGAGGTTGACTGAGCTCGGACTTTTTTCATTGGAGAAAAGGAGGAGAAGAGGAGACCTAATTGAGGTATACAAGATAATGAGAGGCATAGATAGAGTTGATAGCCGGACTATTTCCCAGGGCAGAAGTGACTAACACGAGGGGTCATAGTTTTAAGCTGGTTGGAGGAAAGTATAGAGGGGATGTCAGAGGCGGGTTCTTTACACAGAGAGTTGAGAGAGCATGGAATGCGTTGGCAGCAGCAGTTGTGGAAGCAAGGTCATTGGGGACATTTAAGAGACTACTGGACATGCATATGGTCACAGAAATTTGAGGGTGCATACATGAGGATCAGTGGTCGGCACAACATCGTGGGCTGAACGGCCTGTACTGTGCTGTACTGTTCTATGTTTTAATAGCAGGAATTTAAGGAGAAGATAACTCATTTATCTCAGAATGTGCATTCTTGTTTGCCTACATCTAATAAGGGGAAATAAAATTTAGATCAGCATCTGTTTGGCATTCAACCTGAGCCGTCTGCGAGAAAGGCTAAAGGGTAACTGAAAATGTGACCAGTCTCAAGTTGCAAAAACCTCCACAGCCAAGCAACCTGCCAACACAGTGCCTAGTCTCAAAACACCAAGTGGTCAAGTTCTACAGCTGTGGAACAATTCAGAGAATACTGAGCGACATTAACTACCATCTACTTTGCACAGTACACCAAGACCGTCCTGTGGCAAAACAAACTAACATGAGTATTTAACAAAAACTTAGATGTGGCATACTCCAGAAAAAGACACTCTTAGACTGGGCACTGAAAGTCAGGAATCTACACCACTAAACAATGGCTGAAGTTACTGACCAGATGCTGGTCCGACAGTTGAATATTTACAGACCCCTGCAATATAAAATTGACATTTTTGCCAGAAAACCAAATTTCTAACTACTCTGCTCTTCATCCAACTCGCCCAGTAGAACATCCAGTCAAACTAGTAAAATTTCTGCAGCAACTTTCTGCCCAATGTTCTCCCTCAATGTAACTGACAACAATTTCAGCTGAGTGTAAGAATTCCATCAAAACCTCTATCCAGTACGGGAGCTTCATTGGCGAGCTTTGCCCAAACTATGTGAGCAAATAGAGGCTTCACAATCTATCAAGATTTGGAGGTTTCGCAAAAGATCTAACTCAGCTTGGTATTCTCATCAGTCCAAAAGGCTGTAGCCAAAACTAATTTCTTAAAAGGTCTTGGTTCACTGCTTGTGGGTGTCACTGATGAGGCCAGTTTTCTTTGCAAATCCCCAACTACGTGTGAAAAAGTGGTCATGAGTTAACAGCTCAAACTTCCATGGGGTGTTGGGACATACACAGTGCTGTTTAGGAATGTCTTTATTTGGTTTAGGCTTTAAACTTGCTCGCTAAGCTGGTAGATTTTTCGCAGATGTCCCGTCACCGTGCTACGGATCATCATTAGTGAGCCTCCAGTGAAGCAGTGGTCGATTCTGCTCACTGTGTGTGTGTCTTGGTCTCCTGTGGTTCATGATTTCTTCTGGTTCTGTTTCTGAAAGGTTGGTAATGGGGTCCAAATCTATATGTTTGTTAATGGAGTTCCAGTTTGAATGCCAGGCCTCTCAGAATTCCCGTGCATGTCTTTGCTTAGCCTGTCCCAGGATGGATGCACTGTTCCAGTCGAATTGGTGCCTCACTTTGTCTGTGTGTATGGAGACCAGTGATAGTTGGTCATGTCTTTTGGTGGCCAGTTGGTGCTCGTGTATCTTAGTGGCTTGCTTCCTGCCCATTTGTCCAATGTAATGTTTGTTGCACTCCTTGCAGGATATTTTATACATGACGTTCATTCTGATGGTTGTTGGTACGAGGTCCTTTAAATTCATCAGGAGCTGTTTCAGTGCAGTAGGAGGTTTCTGGGATACCATGATGCCCAGGGGCTAGAGTAGTAGGGTGGCTAAAGTCTGTAGGCATGTTGTGTCTTCTTGGATAGATCTGTGGTGTAGGAATCTGTGGACTGTGCTTATCAGGTACCTGTTCCTGAATACATTGTGTAGGTGTTTTTCCTTAGCTTCTTGTATTTCCTGGGTGCTGAATGTGTATAAATAATGTCCTAATGCAGCACCCCTTGAGGATGTTGGGATGGTGGGTCCTGTAGTTGAGTGTCTGGTCAGTGTATTGTTGCTTTCCTATAGACGTGGTCTGCAGCTCTCCATTGGCTTTTCATTCCACTGTGACATCTAGGAAGTGGACTCTGTTGTTGTTCTCTTCCTCTTTGGTGAACTTTACACTGGTAAGGAAGTTGTTTGTGGGTTTATTCTAATTTGTTGCATTTTGTGATAACAAAGGTATCATCCACATAGCAGACCCAAAGCATGGGCTGGATTGTAGGAATGGCTATTCATTCTAACCTCTGCTTTACTGCTTCTGCTAAGAGTCCGAACATTGGTAATCCCATAGGTGCTCTGTTGATGTGTTTGTAGATATTGTCGTAGAAAGTCAAGTGGGCTGTCAGGCACAAGTCTACTCGTTTGAGGATGCTGTCCTTGCTCGTGCAGTTGGTGCTGTCAGGTGTTTGTGCCCTTGGTTTGTTTAGCAGGGAAGCCAGTAATTCTTTGGCTCGGGTGATGTTTCTTGATGCGAATAGGGTAGTCACATCGCAGGAAACTATGACCTCATCACAGTCAACATTGGTGTCTTTGATGTTAAGAAATTCCTGGGTGGAGCGGATGGAGTCTTCTGCTTGGTGTTTCAGTTTGCACTGCAGTTCCTTTCAGAGTCTGTATGTTGGTATACCAGGGAGTGTGACTATGGGTGTGGGGGGGTGGTGCTTGCTTCTGTCCTTTGGTAACCGGTAGAAACTGGGTGTGTTGCATCCTTCATTCTTTGGAGGTCTGTCTTGTTCATGTCACCCATCTTGTTAAGTTTCCTCAGGTATGCTGTGATGTGGTTTTCTAGTTTGGAGTTGTGAACAACGCCACCTGTTGGTAGGTGTCGGTATCTGCAGTCGTGCATTTGCTTTTTCAATGTATTGTGCTCTGTTCAGGATGATGGTCAGGCGCCTACTTCATCTTCGAAGACAAGATCGACAAGAAATCAACGGGACGGCTAAGGGATGACCCATGTTCAGAATCTTAGCAGAAGCAGTTATTCAGGGATTAGAATAGGTCTGCCAAGTGGATGACACCTTTGTCATTACAAAACGCAACAAATTAGAAGAAACCCATAAACAACATTCTTACTTATAAAGTTAATAAAGTTCATAAAGAGGAAGAGAATAACAACAGACTCCCCTTCCTCGATGTCACAGTAGAACAAAAAATGGAGAGTTGCAGAACAACGCCTACAGGAAAGTGATACATACTGACCACCTACTCAACTGCAGGAGCAACCATCCCAACACCTACAAACAAAGCTGCACGAGGACATTATTAGGCCACAACAAACAGCAGCACCCAGGAAATATGAGAAGCTGAGGAAAAAAATCTGTATAATGTATTCAGGAACAAGTACCTGATAAGCACAGTCCACAGATTCCTACATCTCAGACCTGAACAAGAAGACGCAACATGCCCACAGACTCGTTTCACCCTACCATACATTCAAGACATCTCAGAGGTGATGACCTGACTACATTGACCCCAAGGCATCATGGTAGCCCACAAACCTACCATCACAGTGAACTGCTCCTGATGAATTTAAAGAACCCCGTACTAACAACCAGCAGAGTGAACATCATACGCAAAATATCCTTCAAGGAGTGCAACCAATGTCACATTGGACAGATGGTCAGGAAACAAGCCACCAAAATACAAGAGCACAAACGAGCCACCAAAAGACAAGACCAACAATCACTGGTCTCCATACACACAAATGAAGAGAAACACCAATTGAACTGGGACAATACATCCATCCTGGGAAAGGCTAAACAAAGACACCGACAGGAATTCTGAGAAACCTGGCATTCAAACTGGAACTCCGTTAACAAACATATAGATTTGGACCCCATTTACCAACTGCTCAGAAAAAAAAGAATTGGAAGTGATATCACCCAGCACAACAGACCAAGACACACAATAGCAGGCAGGATTTATCGAAGGCTCACTGATGACATCTGAGAACAAATCTACAAGCTCAGTGTGCAAACTTACAACTTGATCTACAACATGAGCGACAAATCTTCTCTAAAATCGCAATCTATTAATTTTAACAGGCAATTGGTGGAGGAACAACAAGAGTCCCAATATGGATAGCACAGTTAATCCTCAGTATCCGCGAAATCATGAATTGTAAATTTGTCAATCTCTGCCAAAAAAAACTAACAACAAAAATCAATACCCATGATTCTTAACCTATTTTTAAATGAGCTTTACTCATATAAGTTTCATCATTCACTGGGGTTCTCAGAAACAGAACCGTTGCAGATATGGAGGAATGAATGTACATGGCTTAGAAGAGAACCTCCCAAATGGCGGTGGTTCTATGCATCTGGCACCCTTGTTCTTCTAGATATAGAAGTCACATGCTGGGGAGGTGCTGTCAAAGTAACCTATTTAACTGCTGCCATGAATTTGAAATGGTACACACTGCCATCATCGTGTCTCAATGGTGGAAGCAGTAAATGTTGTAGGTAGATGGAGAACAAAACAAACAGACTGCTTTGTCCTCTGTGGTAATAAGCTTCACGAATGTTGTCAGAGCTGCACTGAACCAGATAAATGAATTTATCCAACACATTCCTTAATTGTGCCTTGAAGATACCGGGCAGGTTTCGGGAGTAAGCTACGGCAGGATTCCTTGCCTCCTACTGGTTCTTGTTGAGTATTTAGATGGCTGGCCCAGTTCACTTTTGGGTCAATGGTAACCCCTAATATGTTGCTAAGAGGAGGATTTAGCCATCATAATGCCATTGAAGGCCATGGGGAGATGATTAAATTCTCTCGTAGGAAATGGACAATTGTGAATTGGGCAGTTGTGTGTTGAGAATAATTACTCAGAGATCAACTCTCTTGGATCTGGCAATGTGTAATGAGATGAGCTAAACAGAACTATCTCAGTAAAATATTCCTGAGGGAACAACGACAATAACATGGAAGAACAGAGCATTCAGGTTGAGAATGAGAAACTTGGGTTGGCAACATCTGTACTGAACTTAAAACATACACTGTAGCAAAGATTAGTGGTAAACCACAGGACTGGAAAAGTTTTAAAAGCCAAACAACTGCTAAAAAATGGAGGGAGAAAATAAACAGTGGGCAAACTAGCAAGTACATTCAAAAGGACAGTAACAGCTTCTTCAAATAACGGTGAATGCATGATTATCAAGTTTGCTAATTTAACAAAAATAGGTTGGAAGGCAATTAGACAGGATCACCAAGTCTACAGGTTCAGCAAGTGGACAAAATTTAGATGGAATATAATGCAGGAAAATATGAGGTCATCCACTCGGATATGAAGAATAGAGGGGCTAAATATTACTTAATTGGAGAAAGTCTGCAGAACGTTGCAGCACAAAGATGTGCAAGTCCTCATGAATGAATCCTAAGTTAATATCCAAGTACAGTAGCTAATAGAAGGCAAATTGACTGCTCGCTTTGATTTCGAACGGAATGGTGTACAAAACAATAGGGAGCTTCTGAAAGTGTACAAGGCACCATGACTGGAATACGGTCAATAGTTTTGGTTCCCTTCTCTAAGAAAATATCTACCAGCCTTAGAGGCTGTCCACAGAAGGTTTATTAAGCTGGAGGGAGTTTATGAGGAAAGACTGAGTAGGTGGGCATGTACTAACTGGAGTTTAGATGAACGAGAAGCAAACTGATTGAAAGATAGAAGACTCTCCACGGCTTGATTGGGAAGGTGTGGAAAGGTTGTTTGCCCTTGTGGGAGAATCTAAGACCAGAAGGCATAACCTCAAAATAAACAATTGTCCAGTTTGGACAGAAATGAGAAAATTCTTCACTCAGATGATCATTTGTGGCATTTGTTTTGAAAGCAAAGAGGCTGGGTTGTTACCTATATTCAAGGCTGAGACAAAGAGATTTTGAAGCAGTAAGGTAACCCAGGATTATGGGGATGAGGGAGGAAAGCTGAGGTGAAGTTTATTCAATCGATCAGCCACGATCTCGTCAAATATTCTATCTCTGGTCTTATGGTCGAATGGACTGACAACAACCACTCAGCGTTGCTAAACAGAAATGGAAACTCTGCCATACAACGTAAATAACCGGATTCCCCATTTTAAGACTGGTACAATTGCTGGCATAAAAAGGATAAAGCCTTTCACAAGGCAAAAAAATTCAACCATTTGCTAATTCATTGCTCATTCATTCTCAACTAAGTTCCAGGCTCTAGGACCCACTGATTTTATATTTTGACATCGCACCTTCTCGGAAATTACTTCTTAAAAATATACGAATAACTAAAATTTGGTTCATCAAGTGTCTGCCAACACTAATATGTAAACATTCCTGCTCTCAGACTCATACATTCTCAGCTGTTTATAAGATTTAGCCAAATTAACGTTTCAAGTAGTCCAATGATGGGACTATGAAACTGACATCCCACGTTTACCAGAATCAAATAAAACACTAACACAATTAGATTCCATAATTTTAAGCTAAACCAAAAACATGTTTCCAGTTATATATAAGTTAAATATTCGTGGTTTAGAGCTCGTCACTGGCAAGAGGAACAATTTCACAAGATTAGCCAAGTGTACTCCACACATTATAGCCCACTGTTTTGTACTATTTTACAAGAAAGACAAAAAAAACTATGACAATCTGTCCATAAATTAAACAGCAGACTTTCGAGAACCATATCAACTGGTAACCATACAGAGGCCCACTCAGTTACAGTGTAGACTGTAATCCATAATTTCTTAGTTTGGAGAATATCTTTGCAACCCTACTACGAATGAGGAAATGAAAAGGATAATATTCCTTCAAACAACATCGACAAAAAGAGGTGACCTCTGAAACTGAGAGGTCCATTTCAAGGTTATACAACTTCAGGCCTAAAAGGACAAAGTTTTGAGCAACATCACAAACACATTTGTTCAAAATAACGAGGAACCCAAGGAAGTCAAGCTACAAATAATGTGCTCCAAAACTTTCAACCTGATCATACTGCATATAATGAAAAGTGCTTGAAAGTAAAGCCAAGATCTCAATTCTCCCAAGCAACAGTCTGAAGTCACCCAAAAACAGGAGCAAAACACCAAATTTTCAGCCCGCAGGATACCACAGTCCTGGGCTTTCTGGTTCCAGATTATGGTTAAATCCTGAGCAGTACACATTCTATCAAAGCATCGAACACAAAACACAGAACTCTGGATAAACTAAGCAGCATCAGTGGAAATAACCAATCTAACAGATTGAGTTCAATATGACTCTTCTGAAGTCATTGGATTTAAAATGTCACTGTTTCTCTTCCTACAGATGCCCGAAGTTCCACTGAGTTTCTCCAGCATTGTACCTGTTTCAGACTTCCAATGTCTCCAATATTTTGCTTTTATTTGTAAAAAGCACACAATGACCAGATATGGGGACAAATTATTCAGGAATTCCTTTGTGGGTATACAGCAACAAAGGAAACAAAAAAAAAGTTCACAAAGTCATACCAAGCTGTCATCAGATCACTGAGAACTTACACTTTCAGATCTCTAGGATTTGTCCTCTCAGGAGGGGACAGGAAAATACATCAGACAGAGATGATTCATAAATGGGAGGTGGAAGACACAGATGTAGTAAATAGGAATAGGCTGTTTGAACCTATTCTGTCATTTAAGATCATCACAGTTGATCATGCAACTCAATTCTCCCTTCCCCCTTTCTTCACATTAGCCTTAAGAACATTTGACTCCTTGAAAAAACATTCAATATTTTAATCACAGTCACTTTCTGTGCGAGGAATTCCACAGGCTCCTGCTCTGCTTTTTGTCATTTATGTAAATTATTTAGATGTGAACATAAGCGTGTGGTTAATAAGTTTGCAGATGAAACCAAACCTGGCAATGTAGCAGACAACGAAGAGGGTTATCTCAGAGTACAATGGAACTTGATCAGATGGGCAAATGAGCCAAAGAATGGCAGATGGAATTTCGTTTAGATGAATGTGAGGGGCTGCATTGTTCTAACGTCAATCAGTGCACATTTACTGGAGGGTTGCTGAAAAGAGAGGCCTCGAGGTGCAGGTGTGTAGTTTATTGCAAGTGGAGTTGCAGATAAACAGGGTAGTGAGGGTGCTGTTTGGTTTGCTTGCCTTTATTGATCAACGCATTGAGTTAATGAGTTGGGAGGTCACATTGTTGCGATACAGGACATGCCTGAAACAATTTTCCTGTTCCTTGGATGCTGCTTGACCTGCTGTACTTTTCCAGCAACACATTTTCAGCTCTGATCTCCAGCATCTGCAGTCCTCACTTTCTCCTCCCAAATGATGTTGTCAAACGTGAAAGGGTTCAGAAAAGATTTACAAGGTTGTTGTCAGGGTTGGAGGGCTTGAGCAACAGGGAGATGCTGAATAGACTGGGGCTATTTCTCTTGAGTGGCAGAGATGACCTTATAGAGATTTATAAAATCTCGACCAACATGTATGACGTGAATAGCCAAGGTCTTTTTACCCAGGGCAGACAAATCCAAAACTGGAGAATATGGGTTTAAGAAGAGGGCAAAGTTGTAAAAAGGACCTCAGGGGCAACTTTTTCAGACAGAGGGTGGTGCGTGTATGCAAAAAGCTGCCAGTGAAACTGGTGAAGGAGGGTACAATTACATTTAAAATGCATGTGAATGGATATATGAATAAGGAGGGTTGAAGAGAGATATGGGCCAACTGCTGGCAAACGGGACTAGGTTAATTTCAGATGTCTGATCGGCATGAATGAGTTGGGCAAAGCTGTATATCTCTCAGACTCTGGGTGAGAAAATTTCTTCCATCCTCAGTTCTAAATCGCTGAGCCTACATCTGTAATTTGTGTTCCTGGTCATAGGGTAAACTTGGAAAGTGTTCTCAACCTAATCCTATTAGAATATTATACAACTTTGATCAAAGTCACCCCTGCCTACCAATTTTTCCAAATTCCAATTAATATAGTCCTAACCAATCAAGTCTTGTCACATCAGCGCTGCTGTCCTCGCAGGAACCAGTCTAGTAAACCTTTGTGGCCTTCCATTCTTCTCCATAACAGCCTCACACAAGGACACCAAAACTGCACATTATACTCCAGATGTGGTCCTATCAGGAGCCATGTACAATTGCAACAAGACATCCCGACTGCTTACACTCAAATCCTCTTGCTATAATGGCCAACATGCTATTTGCCTTCTTCACCATGCTTAACTTTTGGCAACTTGTGCAATGATATCAAAGTGTTGTTGCATTGCCCCTTTCCCAATCTACAGCCATTCAGCCAATAATCCTCATTCCTGTTTTTGCTACCAAAGTAGATAACCTTATATTATATTTCATCTGCCTTACATATGACCACAAACTCAACTTGGGTCGTGGGGACTGGGATGGACAGTAGATAGAATCGGAGATCACAAACCTGCCTGAAAGGAGATATGGGGTAGATGCTAGGCAGCTGGATGGGGGGTGGGGGGGGGAGATATTGAGAGAGATTGGAGACTGGGGAAGTGAATATTGGGTGGAGATGGATATGGGAAAAGGGGAGCATGAGGGGGGGCGAGTTAGCCTTGGACGCGGGGGGTCTTTGGTGGACGAGGGGGGAGGGGGGGGGCTCGACCATCACGTGCCCGGGAATCTGGATGATGTAACCGGCTGCAACAATGAGCTGATGGCCGCGGGCTGGGCTCGCCTTCTAGAAGCTTCAGAGCCCGTCGGGCCCCGGCTCCCAGGCGCCGCCACACCAACTGCGCCACGGAGGGCGGGGGAGGGGAGCGGTCCCGGCGCCACCAGGGCCTCCGCGCACAAAGCAGGCGCCACGTGAGGCCCGGGCCCTTGCTCCCCGATCGAACGATCGCCCGCGGCCTCTGATTAAACAAAGCACTCACCGCACGTGAGGGAGCCCGAGCCGGGCCCCGGCCTCGGCCGAAGCAGCCACCGCTTCAGACACACTCCGTCCGTCCGTATGTCCGCCAACACGCACACGGGCAAAGGCGGAGCCCCGCTCCAGCCAACCCTTAGATCGGCTCCACCGGCGGTTACTCCAACTTATCTGCCCGCAAGATAAAAAAACAAAAGGGAAGCGACAGCAGGCGGATTCGACCCGCTAAGTCGGTCAGTCGTTTATTTTTCGGAGCAACAAGAGCGCAGTAAGATGGCGGCCGGGCCTGGCACTGCTGGCTGACAGGGTGCAGCCTTTCCCCCGATAACAATGCAGCGAGAGTCGCGGTGGCGTTGCACTAACTCTGCCCGGCCGCTATGGGGCAGTAGAGTACGCAGGCGCCCAGCCCGCTACCGCACTGCGCCCGTTGGGGCTTGTAGTTCGACAAGCGACAGCGCGCCTTTTCTCCCTCACTACGCAGCCGCAATTCCCTTCCCATCCCGACTCGAAACTACAGTTCCCAGGTGTCTCGGCACTGTCCCGTTCACTAAGCTGCGTCGTCCACCCCCACGGCCGAGCAGGCTGGCCATTGGCTAAGGAGCAGGATGGCGCCATTCTGGTCAGACACTGTTTGCAGGAAATAACATTGCAACAAACTCAGAACACGGAAATGCAGCAGCCGCATGTGAATAACAATCCCAGTGCAACAAAGCTACAGCCTGTGACATAGGCTGTATGCACACGCTCACCGCCCTCCTGATTATTTCAGCCTGCCATCTAATTTGTAAATAAGATCAAGTTACACACGGAGAGCTTGCACAGAAGTGAACACGTAAATCTTCCAATCATGAAGAAACGAGATAGTAAGCCATTCGATCAGAGTCTTGCAGCACGGAGACAAACCTTTCGGACCAACTAGTCCACACCAGCTTTGCTCCCAAACGAAACGAGTCCCACTTGCCTGTGTCCCATATTCCAACCGCCTCCACCAGACCTGGGCAACCTACTGTGGCGTTACTGGCTCACAGCGCCAGGGACCTGAGTTCCATTCCAACCTCCAGTGACTTTCTGTGTGGGCACATTCTCCCCTATCTGTGTGGATTTCCTCTGGTTTCTTCCCACAATTCAAAGATGTGCATGTTCGGAGAATTGGCAATGCTAAGTTGTCCATAGTATTCATGGATGTGCAGTCATTAATTAGGGATAAATGTAGAGTAATAGGGTAGGGTAATGGGTCTGGGTGGGTTACCCTTTGGCGTGTCAGAATGGACGTGTTGGGCTGTTTCCACACTGTTGGGATTCTATGAAACCTTGCCTATTTATCAAACTGATCCCGGAGTCACGAAAATCATTACTGATTAAGGGCTTATGCCTGAAGTGTCAATGCTCCTGCTCCTGGAGATGTTGCCGGACCTGCTGTGCTTTTCCAGCACCACACTTTTCACTTCTGATCTCCAGCGTCTGCAATCCTAACTTTCTCTCAGTCACTTAACATCATGGTTGACTGTGACATTAACTCCACTTTTGTGCCTGCTCTCTACAAGTTGACCCTCTTTTGAATCCAGAATTTATCTCACTCACCCTGGAACATAATCAAGCACAGTCCCTTCCCACTTACATCTGCAATTCTTCTGATGCAGTTCGTGGTCTCCAGCCATCTCCTTTTCGCCATGGATGTGCAATCCAATTACATGTATACTGCCTCCCCCCGATCAGGACGGCCTCAAGGCTCTCCGCCTCTTCCTGAAAATAAGGCCTGAATCGTCTTTATCCACCATCACTCCTCTCCTGGCCAGGTTCATCCTGATTTTGGACAATGACTTCTCATTTAACGCCTCTCACCTTTTCCAGATCAAAGTTGTGGCCAGGGGTACCTCCATAGGCCCCGGTTATGTCTACCACTGTCAGAAATGGGGAACATTTCCTGTTCCTGTCCAACTTGAGTCCATCCTCACAACTATTTCTCTGCTAAATCGATAATGTAATTAGTGTTGTTTCCCTATCTCATTCTGAATTTTAAAAATTATCAATTTTGTTTCCAACTTCCAACCTGCTTTTATCTTCACCTGATCCACCTCTGACTTCTCCCTCACCTTCCCAAACATCCATTTCAGGGAGTAAGTTGGCGACCAATATCAACTCCAAACCCACTGACTCCCACCGTTACCTGGACTATATGACACCTCACTTCCTGTACAGACTCCATTCCAATTTCCCAGATCCTCTATCTCTGTCGCATATGTTCTGATGATGCCAGATTCCACAAGAGGCCTTCACAGATTAGATTCCAGAGTATGGAAACAGGCCATTTGGCCCAACAAGTCCACATTGATCCTCGGAAGAGTAACCCACCCAGACGCTGAACCCTACCCTACACTTACCCCTGACTAATGCACTGAACACTATGGGCAATTTAGCATGACCAATTCACCTGGCCTGCACATCTTTGGATTGTGGGAGGAAATGGGAGCACCCGGTGGATACCCACGCAGACACAAGGACAAAGTGCAAACTTCACACAGACAGTTGCCTGAGGCATGAATTGAACCTGGGTCCCTGCCTCTGTGAGGCAGCAGTGCTAACCACTGAGCCACCATGCCTCCCTCTCCAAAATGCCCACTTCTGTCTCACTGAGGTTAACAGGATCCTTAGCTGTGTCCAACCCATTTCCCACACTTCTGCCCTCACCCTCTCTGTTCCCTCCCAGAACAGTTGCAAGGTTACCCTGGTTCTCACTTCCCTCCCAAACAGTATCAACATCTGAAGGATCATAAGCTGCCATTTCCACCACCTCCACGGGATGCCACCACAAGACATATTTTCTCCCTAGTCAGCCTTCCCCAGGGACCGTTCCCTCCAAGGCACTTTGGACCAATCGTTCTTCTCTCCCAATGCCTCTCCACAATGCACAGAACTTTCCCATGCAATCACAGAAGATGTAACACCTGCCAAGTTATTTCCTCCCTCCTGACAATCAATAGCCCCAGACACACCGAGGAAAAACAGTAATTGACCTGCACTTCACCCAATTTCGACAACTGTTTCGCTGTTCATATTGTGGTTTCCTCTGTACTGGGGAGTAGAAGTGCAGACGAGCCGGCCATTTTGCAGAACACCTGCACACTCTCTATAAAAATGACTCTGAGTTTCTGGTTGCCTACCATTTCAATTTCTGTCTCAGGCTTGCTGCAGTATTCCAGCAAAGTTCAGCGCAATGTCTCATTTACTGTTTGGGGACCTCGCAGCCTTCAGGACTCAATATTTAGTTCAAACATTTTAGCATCTTGAGCATCTTCTTCCACATCTTCCCTTGAATCGCAAGAAACCAAGCCTTGTCATCAGATAGGCTGCTTGAAAAACGAATACATTGTCAGTTACAAATGATCCCCACGAGCAACTACTGATTCTTCCAGATTCATCCCATTCTTTTGTCTACCTAACGGCTGTTCTCTCTCCCTCTTGTCTCCATAATATCAGAGGATATAGGAGCAAAATTAGACCATTCCACCTGTCTGGTTTGACTGACCATTCAATTATGGCTGATATGTTTCACAACCACATTTTCCTGTCTCCATTTCCACTATCGTTAACTCCCCCTTCCTCCCTTCAGCCAACTTCAACCAACTTATACCAATCATTTCCCAGCTACAATCAGTTCTGAAGGAGGATCACTAGGCCCAAAACATTAACTCTGCTTTCTCTCCACAAATACTGCCAGTCTTGTTGTGTTTCTCCAGCAATTTCCATTTTTCTTTCAATAACAGTTTCCTCCACTCAGTGCAGAAGAGTATTTACAAATTAACCCTCAGACAGGAAATGCACCTTCATCTCTAAAATTTATCTTGAAACCCTGCCCATTAGTTTCCAAATGCAAACAATTTCTTGTTAGTGCAGAACATCGACAAGACTAAAAAGAGACTCAGCATTTAAATTCTCTACCAAGCATTCATCAGGACTGGAATGCAAGAAACTAAAATGCAGAAGAAAAAACATCAAATTATATCGGATAGGAATAGGGTGCTGATTGGTTAAATCATGGTTGATACAGAAATGCAGCAGGAAATGTTAACTGAACCCACTCAGCTGATTTAAACCAGACTAGCCTGGAAGAAAATGATGGGTCAGAATGTCGCCATGGGGAATGCAGTGGATATTTCTGTCTCCTTAACAGCTTCCTCATTAGAAAATAAAATGCAATGTATGGTCAAAATCCTTTTACCACAAAGGACAGGGTCCTGTATGAAAAAACATGTTGCAGAAAGCATGTGTCAAAACTGAGCCTGATGGCAAATCTTAAATTGGTTTCTTAGCATAGTGAAAATTACTTATTAAATGCCCTCGGATAGGAGAGTCACATATTGGTCACTTTGTTTTCGGATTTTCAAGCAACAAACAGTTGAAAATGGTCACCACAATGTCTGTTGTGGACAGTCAGAGAACATAGAATACTTTAGCGCAGTATAGGCTATTTGACCCTCGATGTTGCGTCGACCTGTGGAACCAATCTGAAGCATACCTATCCTCCACTATTCCATTATCATCCATATGTTTATCCAATGACCATTTAAATGCCCTTATACTTGGCAAGTCTGCTACTGTTGCAGGCAGTCTGTTCCTCTGAGTAAACAACTACTCTGAGTGAACAAACTACCTCTGACATCTGTCCTATATCGATCAGCCTTCAATTTATCGCTATGTCCCCTCATGCGAGCTATCACCATCTGAGGAAAAAGGCTCTCATTGTCCACCCGATCTAACTCTCTGATTATCTTGTATGTCTCAATTTAGACACTTCTCAACCTTCTTCTCTCCAACAAAAACAGCCTCAAGTCCCTCAGCCTTTCCTCATAAGATCTTCCTCCATACCAGGCAACATCCGAGTATATCCCCTCTGAACCCTTTCCAATGCTTCCACATCCTTCCTGTAATGCAGTAACCAGAACTGTATAATGTGGCCGCTGAGTTTTGTACAGTAGCAACATGACCTTGTGTCTCCAAAACTCAATCCCCCACAATAAGAGCTAACACACCCTGTGCTGCCTTAACAGCCCTCTCAACTTGGGTAGCAACTTTGAGGGATCCACGTACATGGACATCAAGATCTCTCTGCTCATCTATACTACCAAGAATCTTAACATTAGCCAAGTACTCTTTATTCCTGTTGCTCCTTCCAAAGTGAATCACCTCACACTTTTCTGCATTAAACTCCATTTGCCACCTCTCATCCCAGCTCTGCAGCTTATCTCTGTCCCTCTGTAACCTACAACATGCTTCGTCACTATCCACAAATCCACCGACCTTAGTGTCATCCGCAAACTTACTAACCCATCCTTCTATGCCCTCTCCTAGGTCACTGAAAAAAAATGTTAAACAGCACTGGCCCAAAAACAGATCCTTGCAGGACACCACTTGTAGCTGAACTCCAGGATGAACATTTCCCATTAACCACCATGCTATATTTTCTTTCAGCTAGCCAGTTTCTGATCTAAACTTCAAAATCACCTTCAATCCCATGCCTCCGTATTTTGTGCAATAGCCTACCGTGAGGAACCTTATCAAACACCTTACTAAAATCCGTATACACAACAACTGCTTTACCTTCATCCACCTGTTTGGTGACCATCTCAAAGAACTCAATAAGGTTTGTCAGGCACAACCTACCCTTCACAAAACTGTGTTGACCATCCCTAATCAACTTATTTCTCTCTCCATTCCTATCTCTTACAAACGTTTCCAACACTTTAGCCACAACCGAAGTAAGGCTTACTGGTTTATAATTACCAGGGTTGTCTCTACTCCCCTTCTTTAAATGCTAACAACAATTGCTATGCTCCAATCTTCTGGCACTATTCCTGTGGACAATGACAACATAAAGGTGAAAACCAAAGGCTCTGCAATCTCCTCCTTGGCGTCCCAGAAAATCCTCAGATAAATCCCATCCGGCCAAGGGGACTTAACTGTTTTTACACCTCCTGGAATTGCTAACACCTCTTCCTATGAATGTCAATCCCATCTAATCTCGCAAGTTTGTATCTCAGTGTTCTCCTCGACAACATCGTCTTTTCCAGTGTGAATATTGACAAAAAATTTTCATTTCGCGCTACCTCCATTTCCTTGGATTCCGCATAACTTCCCACTGCGATCCTTGAATCGCCCTAACCTTTCTCTCATCATTCTTTTGTTCCTGATATACCTATAGAAAGATTTAGGCTTTTCCTTGATCCTATCTGCCAATGACTTCTCATGTCCCCACCTGGTTCTTCATAGCTCTCTCTTTAGGCCTTTCCTAGCTAACTTATAACTCTCAAGCGCCTCAACTGAGCCTTCACATCTCATCTGAACAGAAGTCTTCTTCTTGTCAAGAGATTCAATTTCTTTAGTAATCCACGGTTTTCTTACTCGACTACTTCCTCCCTGCCTGACATGTACATACGTATCAAGGACACACAGTAGCTGTTCCTTGAATAAGCTCCAAATTTCAATTGTGTCCGTCCTCGACAGTTTCCTTTCCCATCCTACGCAGCCGAAAACTTGCCTAATCGCATCATAATTGCCTTTCCCCCAGCAATAACTCTTGCCCTGCGTTATATACGTATCCCTTTCAATTGCTAAAGTAAAAATAACCAAACTGTGGTCACTATCGCCAAAGTGCTCACCTACCTCCAAATCTAACAATTGGCCAGATTCATTACCCAGTACCAAATCGCCCCCTGTTGGCTTGTCGACGTTGTGTGTCAGGAAACCATCTGCACACATTGCACAAAAACTAACCCATCCGAAGTACTTGAACTATAGTATTTCCAAATAATATTTGGGACGTTAAAGTCCCTTATAACAATTACCCTGTTACTTCAGAATTATCTTTGTTGTCATTTCTTCTACATACCTGGAACTATTCAGAGGCCGATAGAAAACTCCCAACAGAGTGACCTCTTCTTTCCTGATTCTCATCTCAGCCTATACTACCTCAGTACATGAGTCCACAAAATCCTTTCTGATACCATAATACTGTCCTTGACTAACAATGCCACACCTCCTCCCTTTCACCATCTTCTCTGTTCTTACTGACATATCTAAATTCCTGCAACAACCAACACTGTCCCTGCTCTCTCTCCGAAAAGGCCACAACATCGAAGTTGAAAGAAGTTTGATCATGTAGCACGTACAATGAACAAATTCCAACACATATTAAATAAAGATTACAGTTGAAAGTAGTAGATAAACTATTGTCAGATTGCTCAGCAATCACGTCTAGAAAAGGAACTTTCTGATTTTTCCATCACTTTTTGGGACATACAGCCAATAAACTTGGCATCATATGAGCATTAATTTGCATTATTCATTGTGTGAAAGAGCTAACTTCACCTGTTATTCAAACTTCAACAAACTGTCACCTTTCAGGTCAATTGAAATTGATTGGTCATATTTCAGAACCAAAAATGCAGCCTTAGGCCCTTTCATACAATTCCATGAAATGTATGCAGCAAGAGGCTAGTCCTGTCACATCCTATCTCAACTTCAAATTCACGTGTTGAGCAGGTGACTACAACTCTATTCAGAAGATTGCTAAGAAGTCTGATCAAGCAGCACAAGGATTGCACGAATTCCAACACATGCATCAAATGTAAGATTGCAGCTGGCAGTAGTCAAAAAGCAACTAGCAGATTTCTGAACAATCACATCCAGAGTTTGATTTTTCCATTTCAATAGTAAAGTTAAGCACAGGATGATGCTTATTAAACTGTGTGTAGAAATTCATTGGTGCAGTTGTGAATTCACATATTGTCTGTGTGTGAACTTTATATTTGACGCATGCATTGAACAGACTGGTGGTGATCCCATGAAAGACATGCTTTTCACAGTAACAAAGATATTAGGAAGGGAAACAAATCAGCACTGACTTCTTATTCTGTCTCAATTGTTGTTGCCCTTCTCAGTTTGGTCCTTACATCCCCGTCCTGATGGGTGCAAGCTTTGCCCTTCCGAGTCTCCTTTCACCAATGTTAAAATTCTGGACTCCCCCACCACAGAAACATCCTCGCAGCAAGTATCATTCCCCCAAATTCCCCCAATATCTTACATGATTCAATAAAATCACTTCTCATTCTTCAAAAATTCACTGAGTACAGGCCCAATCTGGTTAATCTTTCCTCATGACACAACTGCTTCAACTCAGAAATTAGCTGAACAGATATGTTTCCATCTGTCTCCACTAATGAGGGTACAAATAACATTCCAGAAGCAGTGATAGATCAGGAATTGGAAGTGTGGGAGGTGGTCAGGAAAATCAGAATCATCAGAGAAGTGGTACTGAGTAAACAGTTGGAGCCAGGCTTACAAGTGGCTGGTACTGCAGGACCTTTTCCTAAATTCTTAAAAGAACCGGTTCATGACACAGTGAGTGCATTGGTTTTAATTTTCCAAACCTTCCTTGCTACAGATATGGTTCCATTCTTGTCAATGTCAGCAAATGTAATGCCTTTATTCAAAACAGGAGAGAGACCAAAAACAGGAAACTGCAGGCCAGTTAGCTTTACATCTGTCACAGGGAAAATACATGGAATATTGAACGATACAGCACAGAAATAGGCCCTTTGGCCCACCATCTCTCTGCTGACAATGAGAATATTCTAAACTAATCCCATCTGTTTGCATGTGGTCTGTAACCCTGTATTCTCTGCCTGTTCATATATCTGTCAAAATGCCTCTTCAACTTTGCTGTCACACCTGCTTCTACCATCTCCCCTAGCAGTGCTTACCAGGCACCTTTGTGTAAAAAAGCTTTCCCTTGCACATCTCCATGAAACTTTCCCACTCTCACCTTAAAACTATGTCTCTAAGTATTGCATTTGCATTCTGGGAACGAGGCACATTATCCACTGTATCCATGCCTCATAATTTTATATATATCTATCAGGTTGGCCCTCAGCCTCCGATGCCCTAGTGAAAACAATCCATGTTTGTCAGCATGCCTGTTATTTTTTCCCTCGTTTCTGACAGCAACCTGGGAGAGAACTCATCTGAACCTCAGGAATTGTTGAATTTCAACCCCAGTAAAGCCTCCAATACCTCATTTTTGATAAATCTGGTCAAATTCCGTACTTGCATTCTCCTTCTTCCAAGTTAAAGCAAATGTGAAGTACTTATTTAGCATTCTACCAATGTCCTTCAGCATAGAACAGAGAACATTACAGTGCAGTACAGGCCCTTCAGCCCTCAATGTTGCACTGCCCTGTCATACTAATCTGAAGCCCATCCCACCTACACTATTCCATGTACGCCCATATGCCTGTCCAATGACGACTTAAATGCACTTAAACTTGGCGAATCTACTACCGTTGTAGGCAAAGCATTCCATACCCTTACTACTCTCTGAGTAAAGAAACTACCTCTCACATTTGTCTTATACCGATTTCCCCTCACTTTAAAGTTGTACCCCTCGTGATTGCCATTCCCATACTTGGAAAAAGGCTCTCCCTGGCCACCCTATCTAACCCTCTGATTATCTTGTATGTCTCTATTAAGTCACCTGTCAACCTTCTTCTCTCTAACGAGAATAGCTTCAAGGCCCTCAGCCTTTCCTCATAACACATCCCTTCCACACCAGGCAACATCCTAGTAAATCTCCTCTGCACCCTTTCCAAAGCTTCCACATCCTTCTTATAATGCGGTGACCAGAACTGTACACAATACTCCAAGTGTGGCCGTACCATAGCTTTGTACATCTGCAGCATAACCTCCTGGCTCTGGAACTCAATCCCTCTATTAATAAAGGCCAAAACACTATATGCCTTCTTAACAACCCTGTCAATCTGGGTGGCAACTTTCAGGGATCTGTGTACATGGACACTGAGATCTCTGCTCATCTGCACTCCCAAAAATCTTACCATTAGCCCAGTACTTTGCGTACCGATTACACCAGCCAAAGTGTATCACCTCACACTTGTCCACATTAAATTCCATTTGCCACCTCTCAGCCCAGCTCTGCATCCTATCTATGTCTCTCTCTGCAACCTACTACATCCTTCGTCACTATCCACAACTCCACCGACCTTACTGTCGTCCACAAACGTACTAACCCACCCTTGTAAGCCCTCATCCAGGTCATTTATAAAAATGACGAATGGCAGTGGACCCAACACCGACCCTTGCGGTACGCCGTTCGTAACTGGACACCAAGATGAACATGGTAAAAACAATGACTGCAGATGCTGAAAATCAAATACTGGATTAGTGGTGCTGGAAGAGCACAGCAGTTCAGGCAGCATCCAACGAGCAGCGAAATCAACGTTTCGGGCAAAAGCCCTTCATCAGGAATAAAGGCAGTGAGCCTGCAGCATGGAGAGATAAGCTAGAGGAGGGTGGGGGTGGGGAGAGAGTAGCATAGAGTACAATGGGTGAGTGGGGGAGGAGATGAAGGTGATAGGTCAAGGAGGAGAGGGTGGAGTGGATAGGTGGAAAAGAAGATAGGCAGGTCGGACAAGTCAAGGAGGCAGTAACTGAGCTGGAAGTTTGAAACTAGGATGAGGTGGGGGAAGGGGAAATGAGGAAGCTGTTGAAGTCCACATTGATGCCCTGGGGTTGAAGTGTTCCGAGGCGGAAGATGAGGCGTTCTTCCTCCAGGCGTCTGGTGGTGAGGGAGCGGCGAAGGAGGCCCAGGACCTCCATGTCCTCGGCAGAGTGGGAGGGGGAGTTAAAATGTTGGGCCACGGGGCGGTTTGGTTGATTGGTACGGGTGTCTCGGAGATGTTCCCTAAAGCGCTCTGCTAGGAGGCGCCCAGTCTCCCTAGCAGAGCGCGTTAGGGAACATCTCCGAGACACCCGTACCAATCAACCAAACCGCCCCGTGGCCCAACATTTCAACTCCCCCTCCCACTCTGCCGAGGACATGGAGGTCCTGGGCCTCCTTCACCGCCGCTCCCTCACCACCAGACGCCTGGAGGAAGAACGCCTCATCTTCCGCCTCGGAACACTTCAACCCCAGGGCATCAATGTGGACTTCAACAGCTTCCTCATTTCCCCTTCCCCCACCTCATCCTAGTTTCAAACTTCCAGCTCAGTTACTGCCTCCTTGACTTGTCCGACCTGCCTATCTTCTTTTCCACCTATCCACTCCACCCTCTCCTCCTTGACCTATCACCTTCATCTCCTCCCCCACTCACCCATTGTACTCTATGCTACTCTCTCCCCACCCCCACCCTCCTCTAGCTTATCTCTCCATGCTGCAGGCTCACTGCCTTTATTCCTGATGAAGGGCTTTTGCCCGAAACGTTGATTTCGCTGCTCGTTGGATGCTGCCTGAACTGCTGTGCTCTTCCAGCACCACTAATCCAGTACCAAGATGAACATGTTCCATCAACTACAACCCTCTGTTTTCTTTCAGCAAGCCAACTACTGATCCAAACTGCTGTCTCCCACAATCCCATTCCTCCGTATTTTGTATAATAGCCTACTGTGGGGAACCTTATCGAATGCCTTGTTGAAATCCATACACACCACATCAACCGGTTTACACTCATCTACCTGTTTAGTCACTTTGTCAAAAAAGTCAATAAGATTCATTAGGCACAACCTATCATTCACAAAACCGCGCTGACTGTCCCTGATCAGATTATTCGTTTCTAGATGGCTATAAATCCTATAGAACATAGAACATGGAACAATACAGCACAGAACAGGCCCTTCGGCCCACGATGTTGTGCCGAACTTCTATCCTAGATTAAGCACCCATCCATGTACCTATCCAAATGCCGCTTAAAGGTCGCCAATGAATCTGACTCTACCACTCCCTCGGGCAGCGCATTCCATGCCCCCACCACTCTCTGGGTAAAGAACCCACCCCTGACATCTCCCCTATACCTTCCACCCTTCACCTTAAATTTATGTCCCCTTGTAACACTCTGTTGTACCCGGGGAAAAAGTTTCTGACTGTCTACTCTATCTATTCCTCTGATCATCTTATAAACCTCGATCAAGTCACCCCTCATCCTTCGCCGTTCCAACGAGAAAAGGCCGAGAACTCTCAACCTATCCTCGTACGACCTACTCTCCATTCCAGGCAACATCCTGGTAAATCTTCTCTGCACCCTCTCCAAAGCTTCCACATCTTTCCTAAAGTGAGGCGACCAGAACTGCACACAGTACTCCAAATGTGGCCTAACCAAAGTCCTGTACAGCTGCAACATCACTTCACGACTCTTGAATTCAATCCCTCTGCTAATGAACGATAATACTCCATAGGCCTTCTTACAAACTCTATCCACCTGAGTGGCAACCTTCAAAGATCTATGTACACAGACCCCAAGATCCCTCTGTTCCTCCACCTGACCAAGAACCCTACCATTAACCCTGTATTCCGCATTCTTATTTGTTCTTCCAAAATGGACAACCTCACACTTGGCAGGGTTGAACTCCATCTGCCACTCCTCAGCCCAGCTCTGCATCATATCTAAGTCCCTCTGCAGCCGACAACAGCCCTCCTCACTGTCCACAACTCCACCTATCTTTGTATCATCTGCAAATTTACTGACCCACCCTTCGACTCCCTCCTCTAAGTCATTAATAAAAATTACAAACAGCAGAGGACCCAGAACTGATCCCTGCGGAACTCCACTTGTAACTGGACTCCATGCTGAATATTTACCATCTACCACCACTCTCTGACTTCGACCGGTTAGCCAGTTTTCTATCCAATTGGCCAAATTTCCCTCTATCCCATGACTCCTGACTTTCCGCATAAGCCTACAATGGGGAACCTTATCAAATGCCTTACTAAAATCCATGTACACTACATCCACTGCTCTACCCTCATCCACATGCTTGGTCACCTCCTCGAAGAATTCAATAAGACTTGTAAGGCAAGACCTACCCTTCACAAATCCGTGCTGGCTGTCCCTAATCAAGCAGTGTCTTTCCAGATACTCGTAAATCCTATCCCTCAGTACCCTTTCCATTACTTTGCCTACCACAGAAGTAAGACTAACTGGCCTGTAATTCCCGGGGTTATCCCTATTCCCTTTTTTGAACAGGGGCACAACATTCGCTATTCTCCAGTCCCCTGGTACCACCCCAGTTGCCAGTGAAGACGAGAAGATCATTGCCAACGGTACTGCAATTTCCTCTCTTGCTTCCCCCATAATCCTAGGATATATCCCGTCAGGCCCGGGGGACTTGTCTACCCTCAAGTTGTTCAAAATGTCCAACACATCTTCCTTCCTAACAGGTATCTCTTCTAGCTTATCAGTCCGTTTCACACTCTCCTCTTCAACAATACGGTCCCTCTCGTTCGTAAATACTGAAGAGAAGTACTTGTTCAAGACCTCTCCTATCTCTTCCGACTCAATACACAGTCTCCCACCACTGTCCTTGATCGGACCTACCCTCGTTCTCGTCATTCTCAGGTTTCTCACATACGCATAGAATGCCTTGGGGTTATCCTTGATCCTATCTGCCAGGGATTTTTCATGCCCTCTCTTAGCTCTCCTAATCCCTTTCTTCAGGTCCCTTCTGGCTATCCTGTATCCCTCCACTGCTCTGTCTGAACCTTGTTTCCTCAACCTTATGTAAGCCTCCTTCTTCCTCTTTACTCGACATTCAACCTCCCTCGTCAACCAAGGCTCCCTCACACGACCATTTCTTTCCTGCCTGATCGGTACATACATATCAAGGACACGTCGTATCTGCTCCTTGAAAAAGTCCCACATTTCCACCACATCCTTCCCTGACAGCCTATGCTCCCAACGTATGCTCCTCAAATCCTGTCTTACAGCATCGTAATTTCCCTTCCCCCAATTGTAAAAACTTCCTTGTTGTGCGCACCTATCTCTCTCCATAACCAAGGTGAAAGTCACAGAATTGTGGTCGCCATCACCAAAATGTTCACCCACTAACAAGCCCACCACTTGTCCCGGTTCGTTACCGAGTACCAAATCCAATATGGCCTCCCCTCTGGTTGGACAATCTACATACTGCGTTAGAAAAGCTTCCTGGACACACTGCACAAACACCGCCCCATCCAATCTACTTGATCTAAAGAGCTTCCAATCAATATTTGGGAAGTTGAAGTCGCCCATGACTACGACCCTGTGGCTTCTGCACCTTTCCAAAATCTGTTTCCCAATCTGTTTCTCCACATCTCTGCTGCTATTGGGGGGCCTATAATAAACACCCAACAAGGTGACTGCACCTTTCCTATTTCTGACTTCAGCCCATACTACCTCCAGAGGCAGATCCCCCTCAAACTTCCTTTCTGCAGCCGTTATACCATTTCTAATTAGCAATGCCACCCCCCCTCCTTTTTTACCACCCTCCCTAATCTTACTGAAACATCTGTAACCAGGAACCTCCAACAGCCATTCCTGTCCCTCATCTATCCATGTTTCCGTGATGGCCACAACATCGTAGTCCCAGGTACCGATCCACGCCTTAAGTTCACCCACCTTATTTCTGATACTCCTTGCATTGAAGTATACGCACTTGAGCCCATCTCTGTGTCCACAAGTAGTCCCTGTCAGTGCTACCTTCTCCACAGCCTCCCTACAGTCTTGGACATCCTGACACACAGCTAGCTTACTTGCTGGACTACAAGTCCTGATCCCATCCCCCTGCCAAATTAGTCTAAACCCCCCCGAAGAGTGCTAGCAAACCTACCCCCCAGGATATTGGTGCCCTTCTGGTTCAGGTGCAACCCGTCCTGTTTATACAGGTCCCACCTTCCCCAGAATGCAGTCCAATTGTCCAAATATCTGAAGCCCTCCCTCCTACACCATCCTTGCAGCCACGTGTTCAATTGCACTCTCTCCCTATTCTTTGCCTCTCTGTCACGTGGCACCGGCAACAACCCAGAGATGACGACTCTGTCTGTCCTAGCTTTTAGCTTCCAGCCTAACTCCTTGAGCTCTTGAATGACCTCCCCACCCCTCTTCCTACCTATGTCGTTGGTGCCAATGTGTACCACGACTTCTGGCTGCACACCCTCCCCCTTAAGGATTCTGAAGACACGGTCCGAGACGTCTCGGACCCTAGCACCTGGGAGGCAACAAACCATCCGAGAGTCTCTTATAACCTTTTCCAACACTTGACCAACAACTGAAGTGAGTATCCTGTATAGATTGCCCCTTTAGTCCCTTTTCCAGAGTTATTCTTTTTCCCTTGATATACTTGTAGAATACGTTGGAATTATCTTGCCTTCTACCACTTTTGCATAACCATCTTTGCTCTCTTATTTAGTTTTTTGAGATCCCCCTACACCTTCTAAGCTCCTCTGAAGCCTCCGTTTTTCTGCTCCCTTTGTATCTTTTATATATCTCTTTTCGTTTTCATCCAGTAGCCACATTCTAGACATTGAAGGTTCTCTGGGCTTGTTGTTCCCACAATTCACTTGAAGGCAACATGTTAAGCCTATAGCTTCTCTTTTTGAAGACAATCCACTGTTCTGCTGCAGATTTACCCTCAATTCGAGGTGCTGCATTTTGAAAAGGCAAATCAGAGCAGGACCTATACACTTAATGGTAAGGTTCGAGGGAGTGTTGCTGAAACAGAGCCTTGGAGTGCAGGTTCATCGTTCCTTGAAAGTAGAGTCACAGGCAAATAGGATAGTGAAGAAGGCAGAGTATTGAGTACAGGAGTTGAGAGGTCATGTTGCAACTGTACATGATGTTGGTTAGGCCAATTTTGGAATATTGCGTGCAATTCTGGTCTCCCTCCTATTGGAAGGATGTTGTGAAACTTGAAAGGGTTCAAAAAATATTTACAAGGATGTTGCCAGGGTTGGAGGATTTGAGCTACAGGTAGAGGCTGAAAAGGCTGGGGCTGTTTTCACTGGAGTGTCAGAGGCTGACAGGTGACCTTATAGAGGTTTATAAAACCAGGAGGGGCATGGATAGGATGAATAGACAAAGTCTTTTCCCTGGGGTCGGGGAGTCCAGAGCGAGAGGGCATAGGTTTAGGGTGAGAGGGGAAAGATATAAAAAAGACCGAAGAGGCGACTTTTTCACGCAGAGGGTGGTCGTGTATGGAATGAGCTGCCAGAGGAAGTGGTGGAAGACAACTAGGAGAAAGTGCAGACTACAAATGCTGGAGATCAGAGTTGAAAGTGTGGTGCTAGATAATCACAGCAGGTCAGGCAGCATCACAGGAACAGGAGAATCGACATTTCGGGCATAAGTCCTTCATCAGGAATGAGGCTTGTGATGCTGAGAGATAAATGGGAGGAGGGTGAGGTTGGGGTTAGGTAAGCTGGGAAAGTGATAGGTGGATGAAGGTGAGGGAGAAGGTGGTAGGTCAGAGGGGACAGTGATGGACGGGTCTGGAGGGCAGTGCTGAGTTGGAGGCTTGGGACTAGGATAATGTGGGGGGGGATGGAAAATGAGGAAGCTGTTGAAATCCACATTTATCCCATGTGGTTGCAGGATTCCAAAGCGGAATATGAGGTGTTCCTCCTCCAGGCATCAGGTGATAACGGTTTGGCGGCGAAGGAGGCCCAGGACCTGCATGTCCTTTGCGGAATGGGAGGGGGAGTTGATGTGTTCAGTCAAGTGACATCGACTACCTCAACCTATCCAACTGCCTCACCCACTCCAACCTCTCACCCTCACAATGCACACTCCCTCTGCTACAATCCCAACCTCATGATCAAAATTGCAGACAAGGGAGTGCACTGACCTCTACGCTGCTGAAGCCAGGCGCCAACTCATTGACACCTCTCCTACTGCCCCCTTGATCATGACCTCACCTCCCATCACCAAACCATCATCTCCCAGACCATCTACAACCTCATCAGCTCAGGGCATCTCCCATTCACAGCCTCCAACTTCATTGTCTGCGAACCCCACACTGCCCAATTCTACCTCCTTCCGAATAGTCACAAACCTGACTGCCCCGATCAACCCATTGCCTCAGCCTGCGCCTGTCCCACCAAACTCATCTCTTCCTACCTCAACACCATCCTGTCCTTCTTCATCCAGGAACACTCCACCTACATTCGTGACACCACCCATGCCCTTTACCTACTCCAAAATTTTGGTCTCCTCGGCCCCCCAACGCCTCATCTTCACCGTGGACATCCAATCCCTGTACACATCAATGTGCCACGACGAGGATCTCCAAGCCCTCCGTTTCTTCCTCTCACGCCGCTCAACCAGTACCCTTCCACCGACACCCTCATCCGCTTGGCTGAACTGGTCCTCAACCTCAACATCTCCTTCCAATCCTCTCACTTCTTCCAAACAAAATCGATAGCTATGAGCACCCGCACGGGACCTAGCTATGTCTGCCTGTTTGTTGGATATGTGGAACAGTCCATCTTCCGCAGTTACACTAGTACCACCCCCCACCTGTTCCTCCGCTACATCGATGACTGTATTGGCACCGCCCTGTGCTCCCACGAGGAGGTTGAACAGTTCATCAACTTTACCAACACCTTCCACCCCAACCTCAAACTCACTTGGACCATCTCGGCAATCTCCCTCTCCTTCCTGGACCTCTCCATCACCGTCTCTGACAACCAACGAACCACAGACATACACTACAAGCCCACCAAATCCCACAGCTACATAGACTACACCTCCTCCCACCCTACATCCTGTAAAAATGCCATCCCTTATTCCCAAGTCCTCTGCCTCCACTGCATTTGTTTCCAGGATGACCAATTCCACCTCAGATGGCCTCCTTCTTCAACAATTGTAACTTACCTTCCCACATGGTTGACGATGCCCTCCAGTGCATTTCCTCCACTTCATGCACCACTGCCCTTGAACCCCACTCCTCCAATCGTAACAAGAATAGAACCTCCCCCGGTCCTCACCTTCCACCCCACCAACCTCTGCACACAACGCCTCATCCTCTGCCACTTTCCCAACTCCAAACGGACCCCACCACCAGATATATATTTCCCCTCCCCACCCCAATCAGCGTTCCCAAAAGATCAGTCCCTCCGTGACTCCCTCACTTGCCCATAACCAACTCCTGACACCTTTCCCTGCCACCGCAGGAAGTGTAAAACTTGTGCCCACACCACTCCCCTCACCTCTGTCCAAGGCCCCAAGGGATCCTTCCACATCCGTCAGAAATTTACCAGCACCTCTACCAATGTCATCTACTGGATCCATTGCACCCGGTGTGGCCTCCTCTACATCAGAGAGACAGATCTTGCAGATCGTTTTCGAGAACATCCCTGTACACCCACACCCACCAACCTCACCGTACCATGGCTGAACACTACAACTTCCCCTCCCATGCCATCAAGGACATGCAGGTCCTGGGCCTCCTCCCCCGCCAAACTGTTACCACCCGACGCCTGGAGGAGGAACGTCTCATATTCCACCTTGGAACCCTGCAACCACACGGGATAAATGTGGATTTCAACAGCTTCCTCATTTCCCCTCCCCCCAACATTATCCCAGTCCCAAGCCTCCAAATCAGCACCGCCCTCTGGACCGGTCCATCACTGCCCCCTCTGACCTATCACCTTCTCCCTCACCTTCATCCCCCGACCACTTTCCCAGCTACGTCTCCCCAATCTCACCACCCCTCCCATTTATCTCTCAGCCCCAATTCACAAGCCTCATTCCTGATGAAGGGCTTATGCCCGAAACATTGATTCTCCTGCTCCTCGAATGCTGCCTGACTTGCTGTGCTTTTTGAGCACCACACTCTCAACAGAGCAAGTGGTGGAGACTGGTACAATTGCAACATTTAAAAGGTATCTGGATGGGTATATGAATAGGAAGGGTTTACAGGGATATGGGCCAAGTGCTGGCAAATGGGACTAGATTAGATGGGATATCTGGTCGGGCATGAATGAGTTGGACCAAAGGGTCTGTTTCCATGCTGTCTATCTCCACGACTCTGACTCTAAGTGGCTGTCCCTTGTCTATTTGGCCCAGACCCTGCCTCACTTTGATAAAATCTGCCCTACCCAATCCAACATCAGTTTTTTGCAAGCCATCTTTCTTCATTTCCAAGACAAACTTAAAACATGTTGTGTTGTGGTTGCTATCACGACAATGCTCCCCCACTGTCACATCGAACACCTGTCAGGCTATGATCCTCAGATTTTAGTTCAGCACTGCACTGTCCCTTTGAGGACCATCTACAGGTTGATTTAAAAAGCTGTGCCATACATATTTCAAGAAATTTCAGCACAAGGCCAGAAGCAAAATACTGTGGATTGCTGGAGATTTGAAACAAAACCAAGAAAGAGCTACAAATACTCAGACAGCACACTTGTTGCAAGAGAAACAGAGTTAACAGTTAACAACCAGTCCACGCCAACCATGTTGCCAAACCCATCTTGTCTCACTTGCCTGCTTTTCGCGCAAATCCCTTCAAACCTTCCCAATTCATGCACTTACCCAAATGTCTTTTAAATGTTCTAACTGTCCCTGCATCCACCACTTCCTCTGGCAGTTCAGTCCACACACTGACTGATCTTGATATACAAAAGTTGCCTCTCATGTCATTTTTGAAATGTTCTCCTCTCACCCTTGTTTTGAATTCCCCCACCTTGGGGAAAAAACCCTTGCTACTCAGCTCATCTTTACCCCATATGATTTGATAAACCTCTATAAGGTCATGCTCAACCTCTTACACTCCTTTGGAAAAAGTCCCAGACTATCCAGACTGTCCTTATGACTCAAACCTCAATTCCCAGCATCATCCTGGTAAATCTTTTCTGACCCCTCTCCAATTTAATAATACAGAGTACTCCAGAAAAGGCCTCACCAACATCATGTTCAACTTAAACAGGACGTACCAACTCCTATACTTAAAGGTCTAGTCACCAACTAACTAAGACATCCAGAATGATACCTGGACCTCAGGGGTTAAGGGGAGAGATAATACGAATCTGGTCTGTTCTTTGAACAATCAGTCCTCAGCAAAGTTTTATCCCATTCCATGCCCACCTCAATGAATTTCAAGATCAGTATAACATTCTTCTTCTATCACTTCCATGGTCACACTTTGGCCAGGTGGTCTTTGCCACACTTTACAAGTCCATTCAATCATTTCCAATATTCTGCCTCCACCACCTGCACGGTCAGTAACGATAGTGAGGCAATAGCCGAACGGTATTATCTCTGGACTGTTAATCAAGACACCCAGGTAATGTTCAGGGGGCCTGTGTTGGAAAATTCAATAAATATCTGGAATTAAAGAGTCTACTGATGACTATGAAGCCATTGTCAGCTGTTGGAAAAACCCACCTGGTTCACTTAATGTCCTTCAGAAAGGAACATGTAATCATTACCTGGTCTGGCCTACATGTAACTCCAGAGCCACAGCAATGTGGTTGACTCCTCACAGCCCTCTGGGCAATTAAGAATTGGCAATAAATGCAGCCTAGCCAGCAATGCCCTCATCGCATTAATGAATTTAAAAAAAGTAAAGAGCACAGTCATTGTGGGACTTCAGCAGAGTCGAATGAATGATGAGTGAGTTACAACTACTGTTGGGAATTTAAGTGAGAGTAAATTTGGTGCAAAGAAAGACACAAGTGTTTTAACTAGGGTTTACTGCAAGCAGTAAATTCTCCAGAGCAGAACAATAAGTAGGAGAGGATAGCAAGTGTGAATTGAGAGGCCTACCTGAAATGGTACAAGTTGTGTAATGATGTCACAAATCACAACATGACATGAATACAGGGGAAGAAGCTGATTGGTGACTAAGACTAATGAATATTTCTGATCTTTCAAGGAAAGATCTTCAGAATGTGTCTTGGGATGGGTATTTTTTTTCTTTATATTGCATTTGCTAAGAAAGTAATGTGGATAAATGTAATATAATGTGGAAAAATGTGAAGTTATCCACTTTGGTAGCAAAAACAGGGAGGCAGATTATTACCGAAATGGTTAATGACAAAAAAAACTGCAGGTGCTGGAATCCAAAACAGACAGGCAGAAGGCTGGAAGAACACAGCAAATCAGGCATCAGAAGGTAGAGAAGTCGACGTTTCGGGTGTAACCCTTCTTTAGGACTGGGAGGGTGGGTGTAGGGGAGTTGCAGATAAAGGGGATGGCAGGGCAGAGTGGTGAAATGGGGATAGGTGAAGACAGATAGACAGTACGACTTGGTAGGTCAATAGGTTGAATGAATCCGATTGGTGGCCAGGAGCAGTGGAAGGGAGGGGGGAGGAGCTAGGAAGGGAAGGGTAGTGATTTGATTTTGGAGAACTCAATACGAGTTCTCCAGGCTGCAGGCTGCCCAGGCAGAAGATGAGGTGTTCTTCCAACATGCGGTGTGGTTTGTTGTGGTAATGGAGGAGGCCAAGGATGGTCACGTCGGAAAGGGAGTGGGAGGGGGAATGAAAATGGGCGGTGACTGGGAGGTCCAGTCAGTCCCTGCGGGCCTGGCTGAGATGCTCAGCTAACCGTTCCCTAAGTTTACGTTCGGTCTCCCCTATGTAAAGACAACCACATCGGGAGCACCTGATGCAGTAAACCAGGTTGGAAGAGAGACAGGTGAACCTCTGTCTCACCTGGAAGGACTGTTTGGAGCCCCGAGATGGAGGTGACAGGAGTGGTGGGCAGGGAAGTTTTGCATCTTTCCAGTTGCAGGGGAAGGTACCTGGTGGCTCAGGGGGTTTGCAGAGTGGCGCAAACCAAGGACTGTCAAAGGGACAGTCCTTGTGGAAGGCAGAGAGGGGTGGGGAGGGGAAGATGTTCTTGGTGATAGGGTTGAGTTGGAGTTGGCAGATGTGTTTAAGAATGATGTGTTGGATGTGTTGGACTGGTTGGGTGGTAGGTGAGGACAAGGGGTCTTTATTGCATTGGGGTGGGGTCTAGAGCAGTGGAACAGGGATTGGAGGTGATGCAGCAGAGGGCTGTCTGGATGACAAAAGAAGGAAAAGGATGTTGTTCAAAATAGGTGGACATCTGGGATGCTCAAAAATGGAATCTCCTCTTCTTTACAAAAAAAACTCCATTAAATTCGTCAGACAAGATCTCCCTCCAAGAAATCCGTGATGACTGTCCCTGATCATTCCCTGCCTTTCCATGTCAAAGAATCCTACAACATGGAAACAAGCACTTCAGCCCTAACTGGTCCATGTTGACCAAATTGTCCATCCATACTAACCCCAATTCCCTGCACTTGGCCCTTATCCTTGTAAACCTTTCATATTCATGTATTTGTCCAAATGTCTTTTAAATGTTGTTAATGTACCTGCCTCAACCAGTTCCATTGGCAGCTCATTCCATATGCGAACCATCCTCTGTGTAAAAAAAGTTGCCCCTCAGGTTTCCTTTTATTCTTTCCCCTCTAACCTTAAACTAATACCCTCTCATCCTCGATTCCCCACCCCTGGGAAAAAGACTGAGTGCATTCATCCTATCCATGTCTATAGGATCCCTCTTCAGTCTCCTACACTCGAAAGAAAAAAAGTCCTCGCTTGTCCAACCTTTCCACGTAATTCAGGCCCTTGAGTCCTAACAACATCCTTGTAAATTTTTTGTTGATTAATCATGTCCCTTGGAGATTCTTTTTCCAATAATTTCTCGACCAATGATGTTAGACTTATGGACATATAATTACTTAGCCTATCCATGGAACTACGTTAGCTCTCCTCCAGTCATCTGGCACTTGACCTGTGGCCAGAAAAGTATTAAATATTTCTGCAATGCCCCAGCAATTTCCTCCCTTACCTTCCATAGCAGCCTGAGATGCATCTCATCAGGCTTTGGGAATTTATGTACCTTTATGCCTGCTAAAATATGTAATACCTCTTCATTAATCTTACTCTAGAACTTCACCATTTCAAATGAAATCTCCAGTATTTAGCAAGAAACATGGACTGCAATGAAAGCACTTAAAAAAAATACACTTTTAATTAATCTGTCCGGTGATGTTATTACACAATCTGAAATAAGTGGGACTTGAATCCAGATCGCCCAGTTCAGAGACTACCACTACCTCTGCATCAAAAGAGCCCTTGTAACTAACATCCAGAGACTAACAGGGCTAAATAGGGAAGTGAAACAGAAGACACAAGGACACATTCTCCCCAGTAATCAGGCTAGGTAGGCTCTACCACCTCCCCAGGTCAAAAAATCCCTCTTTGAAGGAGACAGCACTTACAATGTCATGATTTACGTCACTAGTTTATCACTCTCTTCCAATTTACTCATTGTGAAAGATAATACCCTGTTTCTCACATGTCCACTCCCATTTTCCCCACACCGCCCCCAGCAAACTGTGTTGACATGGCCTCTGAGTCCCTTTCCCAAGTTGAACATTGCCATTGTTATGATTATTGTGTTGCTATTGACAGGACTATGTGGCTACCCAGTGCAATATTGCTACAATTTCTCCAAGCAAGATTGGATGTATTTTCCAAGGTTTTGGAAATACAAATGTCTGTTTCAGTTCTGAATGCTGAAATAAATTTACTGGTTTTGCAGATGGGAGAGAGTGATTAGCTTGGTATAAAATCAGGGATGTTTGAGACCACCACCAATAAACAATGAAGCCAAGCCCCCAGTGCACGAAGTGTTCATTGTGGTACAGCTCCATAAGCACATATCCCTGACAGCCCTGAGTTACTGGATTCCTGAAGTCTACTGACCTTTACTGCTGCCAAGTTTACTGTCCCAACTCTGCCAGCCTGAACAGAAACCTGACAGCCAAAGTAAAAGGGAGGAAATAACAAGCTGCACTATGGAAATATCTGAATACAAGGTAATTCAGAGAGCTGAAATAGGGATTTATTGAGCAGGTAAAATTGGTGAGGTGAGAGTTTAATGAGAGGGTTTAATTGATGAATTGGGGGCAGTACGATGACAGGGTAAAAACAAGGACTGCAAGTGCTGGAAACCAGAGTCGAGATTAGAGTGGTGCTAGAAAAGCACAACAGGTCAGACAGCATCTGAGGAGCAGGAAAATCAACGTTTTAGGCAAAAGCCCTTCATTCCTGATGAAGGGCTTTTGCCCAAAATGTTGATTTTCCTGCTCCTCGGATGCTGTCTGACCTGCTGTGCTTTTCCAGCACCATTCTAATCGAGGCACTAAGATGACCCAGTACTGATGTTGGGTTTTGTCATCCGTCCTGAGAGAAGTGGGTTTGATCACCGCAGATCCGGCCAGGGATTGGACAACTCGGTCAATGACAAACAGCACTGGTACAGCATTCCTTTTTCCTTGTGGAGTGACCTTTAATTTTAGCTACAGTGTGAAAGATTAACACAAAATTGAGAGCAATGTCCCATTCAATCATGCCTTTAAACAATGAGTCGATAAAGCTTCAAAATAGGAAGAGTATTGTTAAATTGGAGTGGGTTCGGAATTTTGTCAGAATGTTACTGCAACTGGAGGGTTTGAGTTATAAGGAGAGGCTGGATAGGCTGGGACCTTTCTCACTGGAGTGTAGGAGGTTGACAGATGATCTTATAGAGGTTTATAAAATCATGAAATGCACACAAAGTGAACAGCAAAGGTGTTTTCCCTGGCCTGAGGACGTTCAAAACTAGATGGCATGTTCTGAAGGTGAGAGGAGAAAGATTTAAAAGCCACCTTAGGGACAAGAATTTCAAATTCCTTTGTGGGATGTGGTTGTTGCTGCCTGTCCACATTTATTGCCCGTGCTCTTGAGAAGATGGTGGTGAGCTGCCTTCTTAAACTGCTGGAGTCCACTTACTGTGGGTTGACCCAGAATGCCATTCGGGAGGGAATTCCAGGATTTTGACCCCAAGTGAAGGAATGGTGAAATATTCCCCAGTCTGAGTAACTTGGAGGGGCACCTAAAGGTGGTGACGTTCCCTTGTATCTGCTGTCCTTGTCCTTCTAGATGGAAGCGATTGTGGGTTTGGAAGGTGCTATCTGAGGATCTTTGGTAAATTTCTGCAGTGCAACTTGTAGATAGTAGACATTGCTGCCACTGAGTATTGGTGGTGGACGGAGTGAATGCTTCTCGACATCATGCCAATCAAGCAGGCTGCTCTGTCCTGGATGGTATCAAGCTTTTAGAGTGTTGGAGCTGAACTCGTTCAGACAAATGGAGAATATTCTATCACACTCCGTACTTATGCCGTGTAGATAGTGTTGATAGTGGGGGAATCGGCAATGGTAACACCACTGAATGACAAGGAGCAGTGGTTAGTTTGCCTCTTATTGGTGATGGTCAGAGCCTGGCATCTGTGTGGTCCGAATGTTACTTGCTACTTGTCAGCTCAAGCCTGGAAATTGTCCAGACCTTGTTGAATATGAAAACAGACTGCTTTAGTATCTGAGGAGTCTTGAATGGTGCTCAATATTGTGCAATCATCAGCAAACACTCTCATTTCTGACCTGATGATGGATGCAAGGTCATTAATGAAAGTGCTGAAGATGGTTGGGTCTAGGACACGACCCTAAGGAACTTCTGAACAGATGTCCGAGAGCTGACCTCTAACAAGCATGACCATCTTCCTATGTGCCAGGTATGACTTCAATCACCAGAAGGTATGCCCACTGATACCAGTTGTTCTAGGGCTCCTTGATGCTAAACTCAGTCAAATGCAGCCTTGATGTAAAGTGTTGTATTCGTTTCTCACCTCTTGGTCCGGAATAAGATGGGTGAACTTGTAGCATGGGTTGGTACCTGGGATTTCAATGTTGTTGGCATTTCAGAGACGTTGACAAGAATGGTTAATGCGGATTCTAGGATTTAGATGTTTGAATTACAACAGAAAAGATAGTAAAACAGGTGGGGTGTGGCATTGTTGGTCAAGGACAGTATTACGGTGACAAAGTATGTTTGAGGACTCGTTGACTGAGGTAGTATGGGCTGAAATAAGAAACACGAAAAGAGAGATCACCCTGTTGGGAGTTTTCTTTCGGCCTCTGAATAGCTCCAGAGATGTTGAGTAAAGGATAGCAAAGATGATTCTCGATAGGAGCGAGAGTGACAGGGTTGGTGTGGGGGAATTCAACTTTCCAAATATTGACTGGGAATACTGTAGTTCAAGTACTTTTTTTGGGTCAGTTTTTGTCCAATGTGTGCAGGAAAGTTTTCTGACACAGTACGTAGACAGGCCTACAAGCGATGCCACATTATTTTTGGTACTGGGGAATGAACCCGGCCAGGTGTTAGATTTGGAGGTAGGTGAGCATTTTGGTGATAGTGACCACAATTCACTTATGTTTACTTCAGTGATTGAAAGGGATAATTATATACCGGAGGGCAAAAGCTACGGCTGGGGGAAAGTCAACTACGATGCAATTAGATCAGATTTAGGATGCACAGGATGGGGAACGAAACTGCAGTGGATGCACAACAGAAATGGGGAGCTTATTCAAGGAACAGTTACAAATGTCCGTGATTAGTATGTACTTGTCAGACAGGGAGGAAGTTGTCGAGTGTGACAGCATGGTTTACTAAGGAGGTTGAATCTCTTTCCAGGAGAAAGAAGGTGGCTTATGTTAGGATGAGTCGTGAAAACTCAGTTATGACGATTGAGAGTTTCAAGGTAGCCAGGAAAGACCTGAAGAGAGCTAAAATAAGCTAGGAGGGGACATGAGAAGTGGTTGGCAGATAAGATCAGGGAAACCCTAAAACTTTCTCTATGTTTATAAGGGATAAAAGAATGGCTAGAATAACATTAGGGCCAATTAAGAACAGTAGTGGGAAATCGTGCGTGGAGTCCGAGGAGATAGGAGAGGCACTAAATGAATATTTTTCGTCAGTATTCACACTTAAAAAAGACAATGTTGTCTCGGAGAATACTGAGATACAGGCTATTAGACTAAACAGGATTGAGGCTCACAAGGAAGTGTTAGAAATTCTGTAAAGTGTGAAAATAGATAAATCCCCTGGACCGAATGGGATTTATCGGAGGATTCTCTGGGAGGCCAGGGAGGAGATTACTGAGCCTGTAGTTTTGATCTTTATGTTGTCATTGTCTACAGGAATAATGCCAGAAGACTTGTCGATAGCAAACGTTGTTCCCTTGTTCAAGGAGGGGAGTAGAGACAATCCTGGTAATTATTGACCAATGAATCTTACTTTGGTTGCGGGTAAAGTGTTGGAAAACGTTATAAGAGATAGGATTTATAAGAAGTTGATTAAAGGTAGTCAAGACTGTTTTGTGAAGGGTAGGTCATGCCTGAGTCATTTGAGAAGGTGACCAAACAGGTGTTGAGGTCTGTATATGGGTTTCAGGAAGACATTTGATAAGATTCCTCATGGTAGGGGTTGCTGCACACAATACGGAGGCATATGATTACGGGCGATTTAACAGTTTGGAACAGAAGTTGGCTGGCTGAAAGAAGACAGAGTGGTGGTTGATGGGAAATGTTCTTCCAGGAGTTCAGTTACTAGTAGTGTACTGCAATGATCTGTTTTGGGGTCCAATGCTGTTTGTCATTTTTGTAAATGACCTGCATGAGGGCGTAGAAGGATGGGTTAGTAAATTTGTGGAAGACACTAAGGTCAGTCCAGTTGTGGATAGTGCTGAAGGATGTTGCAGGTTACAGAGGGACCTAGCTAAGCTGCAGAGCTGGGCTGAGAGGTGGCAAATGGATTTTAGTGCAGAAAAGTGTGAGGTGATTCACTTTGGAAGGAGCAACAGGAATGCAGAGTACTGGGCTAATTGTAAGATTCTTGGTAGGGTAGATGAGCAGAGAGATCTCGGTGTCCGTGTACATAGATCCCTCAAAGTTGCCACCCACGTTGAGGGGACTGTTAAGGCGACACAGAGTGTGTTAGCTTTTATTGGCAGAGGGATCAAGTTTTGGAACCATGAGGTCATGCTGTATAAAACACTTGAGTGCAGTTCCGGTCACCGCATTATAGGAAGGATGGGGAAGCTTTGGAAAGAGTTCAGAGGAGATATACAGGAATGTTGCCTGGCATGGAGGGAAGCTCTTACGAGGAAAGATTGACTGACTTGAGACTGTTTTCATTCAAGAGAAGAAGGTTGAGAGGTGTCTAAATTGAGACATACAAGATAATCAGAGGGTTAGATTGGGTGGACAGTGAGAAACTTTTTCTTAGGATGGTGATGGCTAGCACGAGGAGCACAGCTTTAAACTATGATAGATATAGGAAAGATGTCAGAGGTAGCTTCTTTACTCAGAGAGTAGTAGGGGCACGGAACACACTGCCTGCAACAGTACTAGAGTTGCTACGTTTAAGGGGATTTAAATGGTCATTAGGTAAGCTTCAGGTTGGTTTCGCAGGGCATCGCCACATCTAGGACTGAAAGGCTTGTCCTGCGCTCTAATGTTCTCTGTTCTGAGGCTGTAATGAGATCAGGAGCTGAGTGGCCCTGGTGAAACCAAAACTGAACGTCATTAAGCAAGTTATTGCTGAGCAGGTGTTGCCTGACAGCATTGTTGATGACACTGATAATCAAGAATAGACTTCATGGGGTAGGATTTGGCTAGATCAGATTTGTCCTGTTTTTATGGAAAGGACATACGTTGGGCAATTTTCCACATTGTTGGGTAGATGCTAGTGTTGTAATGGTCTTGGAAGATCTTGAATAGGAGAGCAGCAAGTTCGAGAGCATAAGCCTCCAGTAATATTGCCAGAATGTTGTCAGGGCCCGTAGCTGTTGCAGTATCCAGTGTCTCCAACCGTCTCTTGATATCATGTGGCTGAACCGAATTGGCTGAAGACTGATATCTGTAATGCTGGAGATCACTGGAAGAGGCCAAGATGGATCATCCACTTGGCATTTCTGGTTGAAGATGTGCTTGTGTCTTCTATCGGTGGGAAAATTTGTTGAACCTCCGCCTCCAGTGAAGTGTTTCGTTCAGGTCTGCAGAGCTTAGATTTGATCTGCTAGTTGTGGGATCGTTTAGCTCTACCTATCAGTTGATGTTTACACTATTTGGCATGCAAATGGTCCTGTTGAGGTGGATTCATCAGGTTGACCCTCATTTTCAGGTAAGCCTGGTGCTGGTCCTGGCATGCCCTCCGGTATGTTCCATTCAACGAGGATTGGTACATTCCTGATGAAGAGCTTAGGCTGAAACGTTGACTCTCCTGTCCTTGGATGCTGCCTGACTGGCTGCGCTTTTCCAGTGCCACACTTCTTGGCCCTTGCTTGACGGTCATGGCTGAGTGGGGGATATGCCGTGCAATGAGGTTACAGATTGTGCTGGAGTACAATTCTGCTGCTGTTGATGACTCACAGCACCTCATGGATGCCCGTCTGTCCCATTCAGCATAGTGATATTGCCACACAACACACTGGAAGTTTTTCTTAATGTGAAGGGTGCCTTTGTCCCCATAAGGACTGTGCTGTCATGGACAGATGCATCTGAAACCTGCCGATTGGTAAGGATGAGGTCAAGTATGTTTTTAACTTTTGTTGGTGTCATCACCTCCTCTGCAGACCAGGTCTAGCAGCTATGTCCTTTAGGACTCTATCAGCTACATAGCCACTCTTGGTGGTATGCACTGAAATTGAAATACAAGGTACATTTTGTGCCCTTGCCATCCTCAGTGCTTCCTCTCAGTGTCATTCAACATGGAGGAGTACCGATTCATCAGCCGAGGTGGAACCTAACGTGGTAATCAGCAGGAGGTTTCCTTGCCTATGTTTAACCTGAAGCTACAAGACTTCATGAGGTCCAGAGTCAATGATGAAGTCTCCTACAACAACTCCTTCCACTGTGCAGCCATTTCTGCTGGGTGGGACAGGATGGTAATGATGGTGTCTGGGACATTGTCTATAAGCTATGATTTTTTTGAGTATGACTATAGCAAGACTATTGCTTGACTAGTCTGAGAGACAGCTCTCCCAATTTTTGCACTCGCTCCCAGATGTCAGTGAGGAGGACTTTGCATGGTCAACAGGCCTGCTTCCGGTGCCGAGGTTTCATTTCTTTGAAACTTTGTAGCCATTGTTACAAGTGAATGGGTTCCGAGGTCACTTCAGAGGACAAGCGAGAGTCAGATTGCTTTTGGTTTGCAGTCATTTGTTGGCGAGATCAAGTGAGGATGGCAGATTTCCTTCCCTGAAGGACATTCGTGAACCATACAGGTTTTTCTGACAATCCATTATGTAGATCCCAAGATTGTTTTCAACTGAATTTAAATTCGACCATGTGCTGTGGCAGGATTTGAACCAGAGTCCCCAGAAAATTAGCCAAGATTCTGGATTAATCGAATAGTGATAATACCACTAGGCCATTGACTCCCTGCGAAAGTAACTCTGACGTCTTTTCATCGAAATCTACTTTCATCACTGAGCTAAAGGAGCACATCCCTTGCATCTTCTGTTTAAAGTTGACTTGCCACGGCTCAAGTTCCATTCTCTCTTCAGGTACAGGTCTCATCTTGAGTGGGAGAAAGTGAGGACTGCAGATGCTGGAAAGTCAGAATTGATAAAGCGTGGCACTGGAAAAAACACAGCAGGTCAGGCATCATCCAAGGAGCAAGAGAGCTAACGTTTCAGGTAGGACCCTTCTTAAGGACTCTCATCTCAAGTGAACAAGTAACTGTACTTCTACAGCATCTGTCAGCAAAGTAAAATATTGCAATGAGCAACAATAACAAAAAAATTCTGCTGAATCATATAAGGAGACATTAAGACATCAGATATGGTTTACAAAGATTGTTTATGAGGAATGTCTTAAGGAAGGGAAGTGAGGTCAAAACACAGATGTTCAAAGAGGGAATTGCAGATCTACTGTGGTTGGCCAGACAACTGAAGGCACAGTCACCAATGATAATCCTGGAGAATAAGCCAGAAGGCAGAATTGCAGAAGTATTTCAATCAGATAATTGTGTCACATTTTCTCAGGCTGTCATCTTAAAATTGATCCAGTGACAAATTACAAACTGAATCCTATAACTGTCACATAGGACAAAGAAAGCAAAAAGGTGCAGGTTCTGCCTGGATTGATTTGCACTGATTGTTTCAACAGCGGGAGTTCTGCAGCTTCTGATTACTGTCAATACTAGGCAACATGGAGGAGGTCAGGCCCACAAAACAGAGCAGAGACTGGTTTACAGAATGAGATAACTGCTTTGAGTCAAAGGCAATTGCATTTTACAAGCAGTGTCTGATTCTGCTACTGGAAACACTGATAAAAAGCTGAGTCTGAGTCATTTCCTCTCAACTAAGGCAGGCAAACCGAAGTAGCTCCATAGCTAGACCAAAATGCCTGATGTTCATAAAGAACTGTTGCACAACAGTGACACTCAGAATCAAAACACATCTGCTGTACCAAGACTGCAGATCACAAAATATAATAGGGCAAGGTATTGAAACTTCGGCAATATCCAAGGAAGACAGGAGTTTGTGCCTTTGAAACTGTACCAAGTTTATCTGAGGTCATAAATCTCAGAGGAGGAAGAAACTTCAGACTGGAGCGCAGCTCCACAATTGCCAGACTTCTCCGATAACCTATTGATGCTGCATTCTCCATGTTTGGTAGTATGGTGGACCCATGCCCAAAGGAGATGCATGCAGAGTGAATGGGGAGGAAATCCTTTTAAACCAAGGAATGCAGTTGGTTTCGAATGAAATGAAAAGAAACAAAGAATTGTCTCACAAGGCATTGGGAAATTCCTTTCAGTGTTTTAATGTCATACAAATTTGCATCACCACTCTAATCACTGCTCCTAAGAGCAGGATGGGAGGGATAGTCCACTGATTGGAAACACTGATAATTAACAAATGATTAGACAAAGGCTGAACTAGTCCTGAATTTCTGTATATACAGTTGTGCTTGTCTCATACAATAACAAACTGGAATAATTCCTACTTTCCCATATGATAGACATGAATAATATAAAAAGTAAAATCTTATAACTGGAAAGCAGCACAAAACTAGCTGTCAGTATAATCAACAACCTCACCCACCATTGCAGCACAGGGTGGAGAGGCCATCAGGTTGGACCTCCAGGTGGACTACTCTACAACTGACTAGCAAGGTTGACAAGAGTTGGGGTTCCCTTCAGAGCAGAAGAGCCCCAGCCTGTGATTTGCAACAGCATGATTAACATTATTTGTCAACATATAAAACTAGTGTGGTTCTTAGTCGGAAATGAAATAAGAGACTTTAAAATGCTGACTATAGTGAAAAGTCCAGCACAAACTCTTGACGTCCACAATCCTTGCCCACAGTGACATCAGGTGGTAAGAATCCAAACTGCATTGTAAACATGATAGAGCTGAAATGACAATGGAAAGTGCTGGAGAAACTCAACAGATCCAGCAGCGTCTTGCGGAGAGAGAAAAATAAGAGTGAATGTTGAGAGTTCAAAGAACCAAGTTTCTCAAGTGTCTTTGGACTTAAAGTTTAACACTGTTTTGGTCCCCAATGCTGCCAAATCTGCTGACCTTCTCCAGCATTTTCCATTCTTAGTTCAGATTCTCAGCATTTGCAATATTTATTAAATTCAGAGATTAAGCAGGATTTAATTTACTGAATGACACCAAGATAATTCCCTTCACTGCCCTCCTAGCCATCATGACTTCTGGAAATTCACGTATACCATATTAACATGGTTAGCCTTATTACCCCCTTCTATTTCCGCTTGCAAAATCACCAGCAAGTGAACTAAACACGAATGCCTCCTTATGAATCCATGTTAGAGTGACGGATTCTCTTGGAAAGTAAAAACTAAATATTAAGATGTACACAAGCAAATTGTCAAAGTTTCACAAGTGGTTTGAGAGATTAACTAAATTAATTGTTGGTTCCTGAGAGAATAGGATAGATTAAATTATCATGGACAATGAGGAAATGACTTCAAGTTAAGGCAGACACAAAGAACATACAAGAAACAATGGGGAACCGAAGGATCTGCTAAGTGAAGAACTTGTAAGTAATTAAACTCTTAAATAAAATGTCCTGAACAATTAATAGGAGTAAAAGCGGACAATTATCTCTCTACCTCTAATCAGCTAATCTAATAATTCTCAGATTTATAACAGAGATGGCTTGTTGAGAAAGTGGATGCAGTTGTTTTAATCTTGGAGAACCCCCTTGATTCGAGATCTCTGCTTGTGGATTTGAACAAAGCAGATGTGACCCAGCTCTAGATGAAAGGAGGGAGAGAGAAAACAGAAAATAACAGGCCAACTTGCCGAACGTCGGTAGCAGGGAAAGCACTAAAATCTATGACTATGAATCCATGACACTTGGAAAGTTAGTGTATCATTAAGCACAGTAAATCAAAATTTGCCTAAGAATTTGACAAATCAGTTATTTTTTGAGGATGTAACTGGTAGGGTTAATGAGGGAGGTAGTCCGAAGTGAGGACTGCAGATGCAGATTCCTGAAGAAGGGCTTATGCCCGAAATGTCGATTCTCCTGCTCCTTGGATGCTGCCTGACCTGCTGCGCTTTTCCAGCAACACATTTTTCAGTTAATGAGGGAGGTCCAGTGAATGTAGTATAAGAGTCTTTTTACAAGAATTCTTATATAAGACATTGAATAAAGTGTCTCACAATAGGTTATTATGCAAAATTACAGTGAAATAACAGAATTTAAGATTGTATTCTGTTACTGGCCAGAAAGTTTGAACACACTTCCGGATTGGTAGGTTGTGGTTCTAAGTTTGCTCGCTGAGCTGGCAGGTTTGTTCTCAGACGTTTCGTCACCATGCTAGGTAACATCATGGTCAAGTGCTGGTGTTCTGTCCTGCTTTCTATTTCTGTATCTTAATTTCTTAAGGTGGGGGATATCATTTCCGGTCCTTTATCTCAGAGGTTGGTAATAAGGGTCCAAATCGATGTGTTGATTGATGAAGTTCCAGTTTGAATGCCAGGCCTCAAGGAATTCCCATGCATCAACAAGATTTACAAAGATTTTGCCAGAGTTGGGGAATTTCAGGTAGAGGGAGAAGTTGAATAGGCTAAGGCCGTTTTCCCTGGAGCATCGGAGGCTGAGGGGTGACCTTAGAGAGGTTTATAAAATCATGAGGGGCACAGATTGTCTGGTTATCCTGTGTTTTCCCTGGGGTGGGGGAGCCCCGAAGTAGAGGGCATAGGTTTAATGTGAGGAGAAAGATATAAAAGAGACCTGAGGAGACCTGTACCTCTTTTTCACCCAGAGGTACATGTGTGGAATAAGACCATAAGACCATAAGACATAGGAGTGGAAGTAAGGCCATTCGGCCCATCGAGTCCACTCCGCCATTCAATCATGGCTGATGCGCATTTCAGCTCCACTTGCCAGCGTTCTCCCCGTAGCCCTTAATTCCTCTAGACAACAAGAACCTATCAATCTCGGCCTTGAAGACATTTAGCGTCCCGGCTTCCACTGCACTCCGTGGCAATGAAGTCCACAGGCCCACCACTCTCTGGCTGAAGAAATGTCTCCGCATTTCCGTTCTGAAATGACCCCCTCTAATTCTAAGGCTGTGTCCACGGGTCCTAGTCTCCTCGCCTAACAGAAACAATTTTCTAGCATCCACCTTTTCAAAGCCATGTATTATTTTGTACGTCTCTATTAGATCTCCCCTTAATCTTCTAAACTCCAACGAATACAAACCCAGTATCCTCAGCCGTTCCTCATATGCTAGACCTGTCATTCCAGGGATCATCCGTGTGAATCTCCGCTGGACACGTTCCAGTGCCAGTATGTCCTTCCTGAGGTGTGGGGACCAAAACTGGACACAGTACTCCAAATGGGGCCTAACCAGAGCTTTATAAAGTCTTAGTAGTACATCTCTGCTTTTATATTCCAACCCTCTTGAGATAAGAGACAACATTGCATTCGCTTTCTTAATCACAGACTCAACCTGCATGTTTACCTTTAGAGAATCCTCGACTAGCACTCCCAGATCCCTTTGTGCTTTGGCTTTATTAAGTTTCTCACCATTTAGAAAGTAGTCCATTCCTATATTCTTTTTGCCAAAGTGCAAGACCTCGCACTTGCTCACGTTAAATTCCATCAGCCATTTCCTGGACCACTCTCCCAACCTGTCTAGATCCTTCTGTAGCCTCCCCACTTCCTCAGTACTACCTGCCTGTCTACCTAACTTTGTATCATCGGCAAACTTCGCTAGAATGCCCCCGGTTCCCTCATCCAAATCATTAATATATAATGCGAACAGCTGTGGCCCCAGCACCGAACCCTGCGGGACACCGCTCGTCACCGGCTGCCATTCTGAAAAAGAACCTTTTATCCCAACTCTCTGCCTTCTGTTAGATAGCCAATCCTCAATCCATCCCAGCAGCTCACCTCGAACACCATGGGCCCTCACCTTGCTCAGCAGTCTCCCGTGTGGCACCTTATCAAAGGCCTTTTGAAAGTCCAGATAGACCACATCCACTGGGTTCCCCTGGTCTAACCTACTTGTTACCTCTTCAAAGCTGCCAAAGGAAGTGGTGGAGGCTAGTACAATTGCAACATTTAAAATGCACCTGGATGGGTATATGAATAGGAAGGGTTTGGAGCGACATGGGCGAGATGCTGGCAAGTGGGACTAGATTAGGTTAGGACGTCTGGTCAGCATAGAAGGGTTAAATGTTAACTCTAAATGTTAACTTGATGTCAAGGGGAGTTGTCCTCACCTCACCTCTGGAATTCAACTCTTCAGTCCAGAATTGAACCAAGGCTGTAATGAGGTCAGCAGCTGAGTGACCTTGGCAGAACCGAAGCAGGTGTCCGTGAGCAATTGATTGCTGGTCAGGTGCTGCTTGACAGCACGTCTTCCATCCCTTTCCTGATGATCAAGAGTAGAATGATGGGGCAGTAATTGGCTGGTTTAGATTTGTCCTGTTTATTGTGTACAGGACATATCTGAGCAATTTTCCACACTGTCAGGTAGATGCCAGTGTTATTACTGTCGTGGAACAGCCTGGCTGAGGGATTGGCAAGTTCTGGAGCACTTGACTTCAGTACTTCTGCTGGAATATTGTCAGGGCCCATTGCCTTGGCAGTGTCCAGAGCTTCCATCCACTTCTAGATATCACATAGTGTGAATCAAATTGACCCAAGATGAGCATTTTTGATCTAGGGTATCTCTGAAAGAAGCCAAGATGGATCATCCACTTGTACTTATGGTCAAAAATTGTTTTGAATACTACAGCCTTATTTTAATATAGCATAGAAACAGGCCCTTCAGCCCAAACTGGTCCATGCTGACCATGGTGTCCACTCAGCTAGTTCCAATTGCCACATTTGGTCCATATCCCTCTAAACCCTTCCCATCTATGTACCTATCCAACCTTTTAAAAAATTTGCTATTGTGCCTGCCTCAACCACTTTCTCTGGCAGTCCATTCCATGTACACACCACTCTGCATGAAGAAGTTGCCCTTTGGATCCTTCTTAAATTTTGCCCCTCTCACCTTAAACCTATGTCCTCCAGTTTTCAATTTCTCATCCCTGGGAAAAAGACTGCATGCATTCATCCTACCTACGCCCTCATCATTTTATACACCGTAATAAGGTCATTCTCATTCTCCTACATTCCAAGGAATAAAATCCTATCCTGGCCAACTTCTTCCTGTTGCTCAGACCAACTAGTCCTGGCAACATCCTCCAACTCTTCATTGCATTCTTTCCAGTTTAACTATGTCTTTCCCATAACAAGGTGACCAAAACTGTACACAATACTCCAAGGGCAGCCTCACCAATGACTTATACAACTGAAACATAACATCTCAACTCGTATACTCAACGTCTTGATGATGAAGGCCAGCATGCTTATCGCCTTCTTCACCACCCTATCTACTTGTAACGCCACTGTCAACGAACTATGTACTTGTATTCCTAATTCCCTCTGTTTCACAACACTCCTCAGGACTTTAGCATTTACTGTATAAGTCCTGGCTTGGTTTGACTTTCCCAAAGTGCAACACCTCACACTTATCTGTATTGAATTGCATTTGCTAATCCTTAGCCCACTTCCCTATCTGATCAAGATCTCTTCGTAATTTTTGATAATCTTCCTCACTATCAACGATATCTCCTAATTTTTTTTACCAGCCACAAACTTAGCATTCATGCCTTGTACATTCACATCCAGAGCATTTCTGTAAATAACAATTGCAATTAGATGTGGATTCACAGAAGTATGCTATGATTAATATCTATTAAGGTTTGTACCACTATACGACAATACCCCAAATGGCAGCCTGTGCAACTTTTCAGTGGACAATGGAGAACATTTTACAAGGGCTATCCCAGGGGGCCATTTATCTAGGTGACGTGCTAATAACATAGAAGATCAAGAAGCAGCACTTAGAGAACATGGACACAGTCCTTAGACATTTCTCCAAGGCACACATATGCTTTTGAAGAGCAAAACTTGTGTTTCAGGCACCTCAAGTGACCTACTTGGGCTACAGAGTTGACAAGAGTGGGTTACACCTGTTGGAAGATAAAGTGAGGGTAATCAAAGGTGCCCCGGTTCCCACATCTGTACCGGAGCTTAGGTCTTACCTTGGACAGGTGAACTATTATACAAAGTTCATTGATAACCTGGTCTCCATTCTGTTACCTTCACATCTACTCCTTCTTAAAAAAAACAAGGGGTCAGCATTGAAAATGGTTGCGTAGCCAAACCATAGCTTTCAGGGTAGTGAAGAAGCAGCTATAATCTTTTAAGGTGGAGTACACGAAGATCCCAAGCAAGATATAGCATTAGCATACAATGCCTTCCCATACGGCATTGGGGTAACGTTAGCTCATAGGTGGTCCAAAGCAAAGACCTGCCCAGGATTGGATGCATACATGGTTGCATTGGTGGGGCAGTGCCCAGAGTGCCATGAAGGACAAAACCTACCGGCAGCAGCTCCCCCACTTTGTGGGGATGGCTGGGCATACCGTGGACTTGGTTATACATTGACTATTGTGTCCTTTCATGGACACAATGTTCTTCATCAATGTTTACCAGCAGGGAATTTGAGTATTTCCTGAAGTTGACTGGTATTCATCGTATAAGGACAGCACCATACCATCCATCATCCAATATGCTGGCAGAAAGAGCAGTCTAAATTTCCAAGGTCAGCTTAAAGAAACAGCCTATAGCATCACTAGATACCAAACTGTTGTGGTTCCTATTTGATTTAAAGGACCTCACCTCATACAACTACAGGGATACCTGTAGCAGAGTTGCTAATGAGGCAAAGACTCCACATCGGGGTGGGGTGAAACAGCATCAGGAATGCCAATACTGGACAGGAGACTCTCCTAAGCAAAAGAGACCGTTTAGATTACATGAGATTATTTACAGTATGGAAACAGGCTATTTCGCCCAACAGGTCCACACCAACCCTCTGAAGAGTAACCCACCCAGACCCATTTCCCTCTGACTAATGCACCTAACACTATGGGTAAGTTAGCTTAGCCAATGCACCAAACCTGCACATCTTTGGATTGTGGGAGGAAACTGGAGCACCCAGAGAAAACACACACAGACACGGGGAGAATGTGCAAACTCCACACAGACACGGGGAGAATGTGCAAACTCCACACAGACAGTCACCAGAGGCTGGAATCGAACCTGGGTCCTTTGCACTGTGAGGCAGCAGTGCTAAACACTGAACCACCGTGCCGTCCTTCAAGAATGAAGTTTGGTGCAGGAACCATGTGATTCGCTTGGCATCTGAAAAAGGCACGGTCAATGGAAGGTGAAGTTCCCTCAGTCGGTGTAAAGCTTGGGCAGGTACGATGGTGCTGAACCAGTACATAGACCATATGAAAGGTGCAAACTTGCAAACTGTGTGGGAGCAAAATGTGCTTGACTACTCAACTGTCTTTCTGACTAATCCGGAACCCATGGGATCTTCCTCTCCATTAAGCATTGAATGGACCTCGGAACCTGATATTGACACAGCCGATGTTGCTCACGTGACACGTCTGACACCAAAAAAAGAGAATTAATTTCATCCAAGACATTCCAGGCGGAAGAGGCAAGCTACTGTGTGTTCCATGCCACCCACATCAGAGGCAGAGTTGGAGGAACCTGACCTGGTGCTGAAATGACCCAGGAGGAGCTAGGAAATGTAAATGGCCTACGTCAGTGGACTCAGAGGGGGAAGAATGCAGTGATTGTAACAAGGTAGAACAGAATGAGTTCCCGGAACGTGGTTTTTAATTTGGTCCAATCAGGGAGCCCTTGCTGACAGACATTAACAACAGTGTGTTTTCTGTACTGTTTCTTCACTGTCCTGCACCTCCAAGCACATGACATGGGTGTTCAAAACAAAAAACCAGAAGACTAGAGTCTTCTCCAAAAAAAAAAAGCAGATATGGGGAAAAAAAATAAACAATTGTGCCAGAAGCTTTATGCACTCAGAGCTGGCTCTGAGGAAGCTGGATTCGTGTCACAGCCCTCTCAGTGTGTAAATAAATGGTAACTTGGTGATGGGATACCATCCTCTGTGGAGGTATTATTTCAAATGCCACTATCTGCAATGAGTCCCAGGAGATGTCAAGCTTATGGTCTGCAAAAGCAATTGCAATTTACCATTTTGGGATGAACATCTTTCTGGTGAGTTGTTCTTTCAACGACTACAGGTTAAAAAGCATCTTTTGTTTTGGTTTCAATTTTTAGAATAATGTAGAGAATGCAATGAAGAGTGCACACTCTCTTTCTCTCCACAGGAGTTGCCTGACCTGTGGACTGTTTCGAGCATTTTCTGCTCCCATTTTAGGTCCATTTTGCTTTTGCAAAATTTCCAACTGAAACTTTCCTGACAGATTTGGAATCATGTCAGGTCCACAAGATCTGAAAGAGATCATGAATTATTTGAAAACCTGTCCCACCTTACATTAAAGTCCATTTGAAAATTAATAAGTGTGAGATGTGCAAGAAGTGCTTCTCGCTGCAAAAGCTGGAACTCTGGGCCTTTTAGGGGAAGGGGGGGGTGGGGGTGGATGGAGAAGAAAGGAAGAACAACAGTGATAGGAGATTCTTTAGTCAGGGGGGCAGACGGATGCCGTGACTCCGAGATGGTATGTTGCCTCCCTGGTGCCAGGGTCAGGAATGTCACTGCAGGGCAATCTGAAAGGGGAGGCTGATGATTTAGAGGTTATGGTACATGTTGGTACCAATGATATGAGCAAAGTCAGACCTTGCATCAAGAAGTCAGGGAGCAAGGCAACAGATGAAAAAGCAATATCTCAATGTTTGTGGGTTACTCCCGGGGCTATTTGCTCGCGACTTTAGAAATAGGAAAATAGGGCAGATGAACGCGTAGCTCAAGACTTAGAACATAGAACATAGAACATAGAACAATACAGCACAGAACAGGCCCTTCGGCCCACGATGTTGTGCCGAACTTCTATCCTAGATTAAGCACCCATCCATGTACCTATCCAAATGCCGCTTAAAGGTCGCCAATGAATCTGACTCTACCACTCCCACGGATTCCATGCCCCCACCACTCTCTGGGTGAAGAACCCACCCCTGACATCTCCCCTATACCTTCCACCCTTCACCTTAAATTTATGTCCCCTTGTAACACTCTGTTGTACCCGGGGAAAAAGTTTCTGACTGTCTACTCTATCTATTCCTCTGATCATCTTATAAACCTCTATCAAGTCACCCCTCATCCTTCGCCGTTCCAACGAGAAAAGGCCGAGAACTCTCAACCTATCCTCGTACGACCTATTCTCCATTCCAGGCAACATCCTGGTAAATCTTCTCTGCACCCTCTCCAAAGCTTCCACATCTTTCCTAAAGTGAGGCGACCAGAACTGCACACAGTACTCCAAATGTGGCCTAACCAAAGTCCTTGGAGCAAGAGTGAAGGTTTTAGATTCCTGGATCACTCGGACCATCTCTGGGAAAGGTGGGAGATGTACAACAGGACGGTCTGCACCTGAACCACATAGGGACCAATATCATTGCAAACAGGTTTGCTAGTGCTGTTGGAAGGAGTTTAAACTAACCTGGCAGGGGAGGGGACACAATACGAACAAATCAAAGAACATGCAACAACAAAGGAAGCAAGTCAGTGAGTTCAGCTGTGCTGAGTGTCATGAGAGTGAGGCATGGCTAGATCGACTTAACTTTAATGCTAGGGGTGTAATGGTAAGACTGAGTTAATGGCATGAATTGACACATGGAAGCATGATATTGTTGTCATCACAGAAACAAGGTTGAAGCAAAGAGTCAACTAGCAATTTCTCATTCCAGGATATAGCATTTTTAGGCGGGACAGAACAGGGTAAAAAAGGGTGGTGATGTGGTACTATTGTTGTGAAGTTGGTGTGTGTAAAAATGAGCAAAAAGATGGTATTTTTTCGGTGCTGAGTTAAAATGGATGTCTGAACAACAGTTTGAAGTGCAGGTTCACAGAGAGCTCCCAAAATGAAACATTTTGTATCAAACAGCTGAGCAGCATTTTTAACAAGTCTTTTCAAATTCAGCCAATTTAAACCAAGTCCTTCGATAATGAAAATCTATCACATTTAAACCTGATAGTTTTGACTACCAGTAACCAATCTGATTGTGAAGAGATTAATAAGTCATCAAGAATATAAAATATGAGAACATTTTGAAAATTTGGGGAGATCTAACTGATATTCACCAGAGTTAAGAGTCTTCAGTCCTCAAGAAGGAAATTGCCTCTCACAACCATCCACATATTAGAGAAAGCACAACCTAAATAACACTGGTACCAATGTTGGAGATGGCATTTCAGACAGAGGAAAATGATCGAGAAAGCAGTTCGGACAAAGGAAAGTGATTTGGGGAAAAAAGTTCAGTGGAGAGAACAAGGAACACAAGTGTTTTGGAAGACATACAGTGTGAACTTTGAGAGACTAAGTTTTAATTGATTACTTTGTTATCTAAGTCGGACCTGTATGATTCGTACAGCATCCTATTAGAATCTTGTTTTATTTGGGAACAGGTAGTTAGAGAGGAATTGTTCTATTTGTTAGTTGTTCGGTTAACTTGTTCACTGTTGGAGTTAGATAAATAAATTGTTTCTTGTTAATTGTAGAGAGTGAAGCAATTTAATTTCAGTTAACAACACCTTTATCACAGAGAGGTGAGAGGTAGGTTATACCCCCTACTTTATCAGATTACGAGGCGAAGTGGGTTTCTCTGGGTAGTTTGGTTTTAATTCTCAGAGGGGTGTTGACCTCTGCTGTGGAACACTATTACTTAAGGAGTCAATTACTGCAATAAAGAGAGATGATACCTTGGAAGGGTTCTCCAATGAGGTTTTGTGGGTAGAATTCAGGAATGTTAAGAGGGCAGCTACTTTACTGGGGGTGTATTATCGGCCCCAAAGAGTCAGTGGGAAATTGAGGAGCAAATATGTACTTAATTCACAGAGGTGTGTAAGAAATGAGTAATTATTCTAGACTCTATCAACTTTCCCAAAATAAATTGGGATTATCATAGTGTTAAGGGTCTTGAGGGGATGAATATCCTGAAATGGGTCCAGGGGGCGTTTATTTGTATCAATATGGTGAAGGCCCAATGAGGGACAGCGCATTGCTGGATCTGGTTCCAGAGAAAGAAGCCAAACAAGTGTTCAATATGGCATTGGGGGCACATTTAGGCAATAGCGATCACAACACTGTAATAGTTCAAATTTCTTCTGAACAAAGAGTAAGATGGGCTGCAGAAGATGACTTTGGATTGGGCAAAGGCGGATTTTATGAGAATAAAGCAGTCATAAACTGGGAACAGCTGCTTGCGGCTAACTCTACAGTGGAGTAATGATGCGGGGGAGGAGGAGTTCATAAAGGACCTGAGGAAAATACTGCTCCAACATTACCCTTCAGAGGAACATGTCGAGGTGATATATCTGGAAACCCTGGATATCAAGGACAATTCATAACTGGATAAAGAAAAAGAGCAGGGCCTTTAGCAAATCCAAAGGGAGCAATTCAGTTATGGTCCCAGAGGAATATAGGAAGTGTAAGAGGGAACTTAAAGCAATGAGAGTAAAAAGGGGGCATGAAGAAGGACTTGTGAACAGGATGAGGGAGAATCCAAAGGTATTTTGTAAATAGGATAAGGTTAGGGATAAGATTAACTAGGGAAAGAGTAGGGACCAAGCTTTACAATCTGTGTGTAAAGCTGCACGATATTAGAAGGGTGTTGAATGGATACTTTTCTTCAGTCTTCACTTTGGAAAAGGAGAATGTAGGTATAGATTTCAGGAAAAGGGACAATGAGGAACTTGCACAGTTTGACATAGAAAATAGGGGGGCATTTAAGGCTCTGTCAGGTTTACAAACAGATTGGAGACATGTCTCTTGATTAAGCTTAAAATATAAGTCATAACCAGTAATTTAACCTGGGGCAATGTTTGGAGAGAAATAGGACAGTGTTATTTTCTGCGTCTGTAGATTGTGAAGAAGCAAAAATGGTCTTTAGTAGAGTCATATGCGCTTCTTGTCAGATGTGGGAGTTTAAAGAGAGTTTAAGGGTTACTGCAGATAATATCTGCCAGAAACATTCTTGGTTGCGAATCTTATCAGATCGAATAGATTGGTTGGAGAGACTGTTCGAAGCAATGAGGGATTTGCAACAGTAACAGTATGTGATGGATGGAGTTACAGAAAGGTGGGGGGGGGGTAGTCTCTGTTACAGTCACATAGATGGGTTAACTCCAGGAAAGCTAAGAGAGGTAGGCAGCTAGTGCAGGGGTCTTTTGTGGATATACCCATTTCAAACAGGTATGCTGTTTTGGAAAATGTAGGTGGTGATGGAGTCTCAGGGAACCTAGCACGAACAGCCAAGTTTCTGGTACTGAGACTTGCTCTAATGCAACGAGGGGTACGGCGGGTTCCATGAGATCAATTGTATTAAGGGATTCTCCAGTCCAAGGTACAGACAGATGTTGCTGTGGCCAGCAGTGAAAAAGCAGAATGGTGTGTTGCTTCCCTGGTGCCAGGATCAAGAATTTCTCAGAGAGGGTGCAAATGTTCTCACAGGGGAGAGGGGCCAGCAAGAGGTAACTGTCCACATTGGAACCAAGGAGAGAGGAAGGGAAAAGGTTGAGAGACTGAATGGAGATAAAAGCGAATTAGGCAGGAATTTAAAAAGGAGGTCCTCGAGAGTAGTAATATCTGGATTACTCCTGGTGCTACGAGCTACTGAGGGCAAGAAAAGGAGGATAGAGCAAATGAATGGTTGGCTGAGGAGCTGGTATATGGGAGAAGGATTCACATTTTTGGATCATTGGAATCTCTTTTGGGTAGAAGTGACCTGCACAAGAAGGACGAACTGCACCTAAATTGGAACGGGACTAATATACTGGCAGGGAAATTTGCTAGAGCTGCTTGGGAGGATTTAAACTAATAACGTGGGGGGTGTGGGGGGGGGGGGGGAGCGAGGGTGGGACCCACGGAGATAGTGAGGAAAGAGATCAATCTGAGACTGGTACAGTTGAGAACAGAAGCGAGTCAAACAGGGCAGACAGGGACAAGGTAGGATTAATAAATTAAACTGCATTTATTTCAATGTAAGGGGCCAAACAGGGAAGGCAGATGAACTCAGGGCATGGTTAGGAACATGATACTGGGATATCAAAGCAATTACAGAAACATGGCTCAGGAATGCGCAGGACTAGCAGCTTAATGTTTCAGAATACAAATGGTACAGGAAGGGTCGAAAGGGAGGCAAGAGAGGAGGGGGAGTGGCGTTTTTGATGAGGGATAGCATTACATCTGTTCTGAGGGAAGACATTCCTGGAAATACATCCAGGCAAGTTATTTGGGTGGAACTGAGAAATAAGAAAGGAATGATCACCTTATTGGGAATGTATGATAGACCTCCTAATAGTTAGAGGGAAATTGAGAAACAAACTTGTAAGGAAATCTCAGCTATCTGTAAGAATAATAGGATGATTATGGTAGGGGATTTTAACTTTCCAAACATCGACTGGGACTGCCATAGTGTTAAAGGTTTAGGTGGAGAGGAATTTGTTAAGTGTGTACAAGAAAATTTTCTGATTCAATCTGTACTAGAGAAGGTGCAAAACTTGACCTACTCTTGGGAAATAAGACACGGCAGGTGACTGAGGTGTCAATGGGGGAGCACTTTGGGGTCAGAGACCATAATTCTATTAGATTTAAAATAGTGATGGAAAAGGATAGATCTGATCTAAAAGTTGAAATTCCAAGTTGGAGAAAGGTCAATTTTGACGGTATTAGGCAAGAACTTTCAAAAGCTCATTGGGGGCAGATGTTCGCAGGTAAAGGGACGATGGAAAATTTGAAGCCTTCAGAAATGAGATAACGAGAATCCAGAGAAAGTATATTCCTGTTTGGGTGAAAGGAAAGGCTGGTAGGTAGAGGGAATGCTGGATGACTAAAGAAATTGAGGGTTTGGTTCAGAAAAAGAAGGAAGCATATGTCAGGTACAGACAGGAGAGATCAAGTGAATCCTTAGAAAAGTATAAAGGCAGTCGGAGTATACTTAAGAGGGAAATCAGGAGGGCAAAAAGGGGACATGAGATCGCTTTGGCAGAATTAAGGAGAATCCAAAGGGTTTTTACAAATATGTAAAGGACAAAAGGGTAACTGAGCCCCTCAAGGATCAGCAAGGCGGCCTTTGTGTGGAGCTGCAGAAAATGGGGGAAATACTGAATGAGTATTTTGCATCAGTATTTACTGTGGAAAAGGATATGGAAGATATAGACTGGAGGGAAATAGATGGTGACATCTTGCAAAATATCCAAATTACAGGGGAGGAAGTGTTGGATGTCCTGAAACGCATAAAGATGGTTAAATCCCCAGGACCTGATCAAGTGTACCCGAGAACTCTGTGGGAAGCTAGACAAGTGATTGCTGAGCCTCTTGCTGAGATATTTGTATCATCAATAGTCACAGGTGAGGTCCCAGAAGATTGGAGTTTGGCAAACATGGTGCCGCTGTTTAAGAAGGGTGGTAAGGACAAACCAGGCAACTATCGACCAGTGAGCCTGACGGCAGTAGTGGGCAAGTTGTTGGAGGGAATCCTGAGGGACAGGATGTACATGTATTTGGAAAGGCAAGGACTGATTAGGGATAGTCAACATGGCTCTATGCGTGGGAAATCATGTCTCACAAACTTGATTGAGTTTTTTGGAGACGACATGAGTTAGGAAGCATGGATTGGGAGGAATTGTTCCATGGTAAAGGCACTATTGTCATGTAGAGATTGTTTAAGGAACAGTTGTCGCAAGTGATGAATAAATATGTCCCTCTGAGATCGGCAAGAAGTGGTAAGATAAAGGAATCTTGGATGACGAGAGTGGTGGAGCTTCTTGTCAAAAGGAAAAAGGTTGCTTACATAAGGTGGAGGAAGCGAGGGTCAAGCTCAGCTCTACAGGATTACAGGCAGGCAAAGAAGGAGCTCAAAAATGGTCTGAGGAGAGCCAGGAGGGGGCACGCGAAAGGCTTGGCAGAACAGATTAGGCAGAACACAAAGGCATTTTACACTTTTGTGAGGAATAAGAGAATGGTTAAAGAAAGAGAAGGGCCGATCAGGGATAGCATAAGGAATTTATGTGGAGTCTGAGGTGGTAGGGGAAGCCCTAAATGAGTTTTTTGCTTCTGACTTTACGAAAGAAACGAACTTTGTAGTGAATGAAACCTTTGAAGAGCAGGTGTGGATGCTGGAATGGATAGAGATAGAGGAAGCTGATATGCTGAAAATTTTGTCAAACATTAAGATGGACAAGTCGCCAGGCCCGGACCAGATTTGTTCTCGGCTGCTTTGGGAAACGAGAAATGCAATTGCTTCGCCACTTGCGAAGTTCTTTTCATCCTCGCTCTCCACTGGAGTCATACCTGAGGACTGGAGAGAGGCAAATGTTATTCCTCTCTTCAAGAAAGGAAATAGGGAAATCCCCAGCAATTACAGACCAGTCAGTCTCACGTCTGTCGTCTGCAATGTGTTAGAAAGGATTCTGAGGGATAGGATTTATGACCATCTGGAAGAGCATGGCTTAATTAAATGCAGTCAACACGGCTTTGTGAGGGGCAGGTCATGCCTCACAAACCTTATCAAGTTCTTTGAGGATGTGACTAGAAAAGTTTGATAAGGGTCGAGCAGTGGATGTGGTGTATATGGACTTCAGCAGGGCATTTGATAAGGTTCCCCATGGTAGGCTCATTCAGAAGATCAGGAGGAATGGGATTCAGAGGAACATAGCTGTCTGGGTACAGAATTGGCTGGCCAACAGAAGACAGCGAGTGGTAGTAGAAGGAAAATATTGTGCCTGGAAGTCTGTGGTGAGTGGTGTTTCACAGGGCTCTGTCCTTGGGCCTCTACTGTTTGTCATTTTTATTAATGACTTGGATGAGGGGTCAGCAAGTTTGCAGATGACACAAAGATTGGAGGTGTTGTTGACAGTAGAGGGCTGTTGTAGGCTGCAGCGGGACATTGACAGGATGCAGAGATGGGCTGAGAGGTGGCAGATAGAGTTCAACCTGGATAAATGTGAGGTGATGCATTTTGGAAGGTCAAATTTGAAAGCTGAGTACAGGATTAAGGATAGGATTCTTGGCAGTGTGGAGGAACAGAGGGATCTTGGTGTGCAGATACATAGATCCCTTAAAATGGCCACCCAAGTGGACAGGGTTATTGAGAAAGCATATGGTGTTTTGCCTTTCATTAACAGGAGTATTGAGTTTAAGAGTCGTGAGATCTTGTTGTAGCTCTACAAAACTTTGGTTAGACCGCACTTGGAATACTGAGTCTAGTTCTGGCCGCCCTATTGTAAGAAAGTTGTGGATGCTTTGGAGAGGGTTCACAGGAGGTTTACCAGGATGCTGCCTGGACTGGAGGGCTTGTCTTATGAGGAGAGGTTGACTGAGCTCGGACTTTTTTCATTGGAGAAAAGGAGACCAAATTGAGGTATACAAGATAATGAGAGGCATAGATAGAGTCGATAGCCAGAGACTATTTCCCAGGGAAGATATGACTAACACAAGGGGTCATAGTTTTAAGCTGGTTGGAGGAAAGTATAGAGGGGATGTCAGAGGCGGGTTCTTTACACAGAGTTGTGAGAGCATGGAATGTGTTGCCAGCAGCAGTTGTGGAAGCGAGGTCACTGGGGACATTTAAGAGACTCCTTGACATGCAGATGGTCACAGAAATTTGAGGGTGCATACATGAGGATCAGTGGTCAGCACAACATCGTGGGCTGAAGGGCCTGTCTGTGCTATACTGTTCTATGTTCTATGTAACAAAGAGTGTTGATGAGGGCAGAGCGGTAGATGTGATCTATATGGACATCAGTCAGGCGTTCGACAAGGTTCCCATGGGAGACTGATTAGCAAGGCTAGATCTCACGGAATACAGGGAGAACTCGCCATTTGGATACAGAACTGGCTCAAAGATAGAAGACAGAGGGTGGTGGTGGAGGGTTGTTTTTCCAGATGAGCCAATGGGCTGAGAAGTGGCAGATGGAGTTTAATTCAGATAATTGCGATGTGCTGCATTTTGGGAAAGCAAATCCTGGCAGGACGTATACACTTAATGGTAAGGTCCTAGGGAATGTTGGTAAACAAAGAGACCTTGGAGTGCAGGTTCATAGCTCCTTGAAAGTGGAGTCGCAGGTAGGTAGCATAATAAGGAGGACTTTGGTATGTTTTCTTTTATTGGTCAGAGCATTGAGTACAGGAGTTGGGAGGTCATGTTGCCCTGAAAGCAGTATTTAGTGAGCTAGGAATTAGATTAAAGAACTGGACTCAAAAGGTAGTAATCTCTAGGCTACTTTCTGGTGACATGTACTTTTGAATATTGCAATAGGAGTTTGGGTCAAATGAATATGTGGCTAGAGAGATGGAGCACAGTGGTTAGCACTGCTGCCTCACAGAGCCTCAGACCCGGGTTCATTCCCGCCACAGGCGACTGACTGTGTGGAGTTTGCATGTTCTCCCTGTGTCTGCATGGGTTTCCTCCGGGTGCTCCGGTTTTCTCCCACACTCCAAAAGATGTGCCGTTCAGGTGAATTGGCCATGCTAAATTGCCTGTAGTGTTAGATAAGGGGTAAATGTAGGGGTATGGGTGGTTTGCGCTTCGGCGGGTCGGTGTGGACCTGTTGGGCCGAAGGGCCTGTTTCCACACCATAATGTAATCTAATCTAATCGAAAGGCTTTAGATTTGTGGGACAATGCGAGTCCTTTTGTGGGCGGTAGGACCTGGACAAGGCAAGCAGGTTGCACCGAACTGGAATGGGAAAAACATCTTGCAGGGAAGCTTCACAGTGCTGCTGGGGAGGGTTTAAACTAATTTGGCAATGGGATCCAGTGAGAATGCTCAGCCAAAATTAAAAGAAAGACCAAGTTAGTCAGGAATCGATATTATAGATCAAATAAGGCATTAGGGAATTTTTCAAATTTGGATGGTATTTATTTGAATGCTCGGAATCTGACAAACAAAGCACATGTTTTAATTAAATGGGGGGTATCATAGCATTGTCATCAGAGACATGGTAGAGGCAGACAGTATCGGCAGCTCAATATTCTAGGATACCAGTTCTTCAAGAGAGACTGGGAAGGAGAGAAGAGGAAGGGGTGTGAAAATATTGATCAAGGAATAGGTCATAGCAACAGGAAAGGATGAGATTTGAGAAGGCTCCTCAAATGAAGCCATATGGGTAGAACTTAAAAACTAAAAAGGAGCAATCTCACGGCTGGGAGTATACTATCCGCCCCCGACACTCCAATCTCACGGCTGGGAGTATACGATCCGCCCCCGACACTCCAATCTCACGGCTGGGAGAATACTATCCGCCCCCGACACTCCAATCTCACGGCTGGGAGAATACTATCCGCCCCCGACACTCCAATCTCACGGCTGGGAGTATACTATCCGCCCCCGACACTCCAATCTCACGGCTGGGAGTATACTATCCGCCCCCGACACTCCAATCTCACGGCTGGGAGTATACTATCCGCCCCCGACACTCCAATCTCACGGCTGGGAGTATACTATCCGCCCCCGACACTCCAATCTCACGGCTGGGAGTATACTATCCGCCCCCGACACTCCAATCTCACGGCTGGGAGTATACTATCCGCCCCCGACACTCCAATCTCACGGCTGGGAGTATACTATCCGCCCCCGACACTCCAATCTCACGGCTGGGAGTATACTATCCGCCCCCGACACTCCAATCTCACGGCTGGGAGTATACTATCCGCCCCCGACACTCCAATCTCACGGCTGGGAGTATACTATCTGCCCCCGACACTCCAATCTCACGGCTGGGAGTATACTATCCGCCCCCGACACTCCAATCTCACGGCTGGGAGTATACTATCCACCCCCGACACTCCAAGAGAAATAGAGCTGATGAGTCGGCAATTTCTCAGAATTGAGAAATAACAGGTCAGCGATAGGAGGGAATTTTAACTTTCCCAACATTAATTGGGGTAGTCGCAGTGTGAAAGGTTTAGAGGAAGCGGAATTCTTAATGCATCTCAGGCAACTTTGTAAGTCAGTACGTAGAAGACCCTACAAGGAAGAGAACAATCCTGAACTTAATTTTAGGTAACAGAGCTGGGCAAGTGATCAAAGTATTAGTGGAGGAGCAATTTGCACACAGTGATCATGACTCCACTGGATTTAAAACTGCTGTTGAAAAAGACAAGGATAGACTTGAAATCAAAGTCTCAACTAGGGGAAAACTGATTTTAATAAAATCAGATATGGTTTGGCCGGAGTGGACTGGGAGCAGATACTTTCAGGTAAAACTATCTTGACAATAGGATGCATTCAAGAAGGAACGATTAAGAATACATGGCCAACGTTTTCCAACAAAGGAAAAAGGTAAGAACAACAAATCTGTAAAGACTGGATATCAAAACAGAGGAACCTCGAATATCCGAATATCAATTATTCGAAGGAGATCTTGAGGTCCTGACCGAAACATTACATCAAAGATGTGTTTCCAACACTGATCGTGTCTTTTGTTTACAGAGATTAAAAGTGATCTCAGCTTACTACAATGCTGCCGAGAACAGTACTGGACATTGATGGGAGCCCTGGCACCATCTCCAAATGACTGACCTCCCGCCCACTCTCTCTCCCCATACACTTTCCCTGGAGTTCTACACAGACATGTACCCTAAAGCCCCTTCCCTGTGCCTCTGTGCGTGTGTAAGAGAGTGAGTTAATTAGTTATTTGGAGAATCATCTTTAGCAGCAGCAGCAGTCTTGTTGCTGGTGTCCAGTCCTGCTGCCCCAGAGAGGGGGCTGGGGCGGACACACTGGGTAGGGGTGGGGGCAGTATTGGATGGAGTTGGCAGTTGGGCGGGGATGGAGGGAGAAGGGAGCGGTGTTGGACAGGTTTGGCAGGAGGGCGGGGGGATGGGGCAGGTGGAGGGCAGTGTTGGACGGGGTTGGGAGCAGGGAGGGGGCGGTGTGGACAGGGTCAGGGGGTGGGTGGGGGTGGGATGGTGTTGGATGTGGGGGCGGTGTTGGATGGGGTTGGGAAGCAGGGGTGGATGGGTTTGGGGGTGGGGGCTTTGTTGGACAGGGATGGGGGGTGGGGGCAAGTTGGATGGGATTGGGGGTTGGGGAAGTGTTGGATGGGGTTGCAGGGGGCTGGGGTAGGGGTGGAGGTCCATGTGGGGAAGGAGTCGGATGGGGTTGGGGGCAGGGATGGGGCCGGGGTCGGGGGCAGTGTTGGACAGAGTTGGGGGCGATGGTACTGATGGGCTGAACTGCTTTTATTTCAATGCAAGAGGTATTCTCGGTAAGGCAGATGAACTGAGAGCTTGGATCAGTACATGGGACTATGGTGTTTTTGCCATGACAGAGACTTGGTTGACAGAACTGACTGCTCAACATTCCAGGGTTTCGTTGTTTTAGGTGAGATAGAGAGAAAGGTAAAAGAGGTGCAGGAGTTGCATTACTTAGCAGGGAGAATGTCACATCTGCACTCAGAGGCATGGGATTGAAGGTGATTTTGTGGTTTGGATCAGAAATTGGCTCGCTGAAAGAAGAGAGAGGATGGTGATTGATGGGAAATGTTCATCCTGGAGTTCAGTTACTAGTGGTGCACCGCAAGGATCTGTTGTCTCAGTCTGTTAGGAAACTAAATTTGAAGAAAAGTCACTAGACCCGAACGTTAACGCTGATTTCTGAACAGGGTGGCTTCCAGACCTGCTAAGATTCTCCAACAATTTATGGTTTTGTTGCTGTTAAGAATCTCATTGACTGTTAACACTGAGTCTGTCCATACTACTTTTACATCTTAATTGGAAGGAATATACTTATAATCAAGCCCTACCATTCCTTTAGCCATCAAAAGTCTGGTTCCTTTGGCCTTTTGTAGAAGGAAAATATGTTATCCTTCCCTGGTCTGATATAGTTGTGATTCCTGACTCACAGCAGTTTGGATGACTCCCAGCTGCACTCTGAAATGACCTAGCAAGCCACTCAGTTTAAAGGCAATGAGAGATTGCCAGCCCAGGGAGCGAGGCCCAAAACACAAATTTCATGCAATGTACAGAGATCTTAGTCAGGCTTTCACTGGGGTTCTACATGTCAGACCGCTCGTCAAATTCAAATACAATTCCAAGGGGGCCCAAAATATCTCAGAGTTAGGAAATAAATGGTCATATCAATGGGCGTTTGAGTGACCAAAGGCCATTTTCAAAGAGGTTCTGTCAGCCCCGTTCTGTGGAGTATATCAATGATTTGCATTTGAATGCTGAAATATGACTAAGAAGTTTGCAGATTAAACAAAAACTGGCCTAATGATAGATATGGATTAACAAAGGCAAATGGGACAGTGTAGATTGCTCCAGAAAGGCAGTGTGTTCTCAAAAACCAAATAGCCTCCTCTTGTGCTGCAATTTGCAATGATAAACAGCAGAAAGAAATCAACGGACTAGTCAGGTGGGCAAAATATGGCAAGTGGAGTTCAATCTAGAGAAGGTGACAGCTAATGTATTTTGGGAGGGCAAATTAGACAAGTGGATACACAATAATTAGAAGGATATTGAGAAGTTTAGAGGAACAAACTCAATCGGAGGTTCAGCGCGCTGACCTTGTTACTATCACTACAGTCAAGGCGAGCATGTTCAGTGTATTCAAGGCTGAGATCGACACAAAAAAGGGTGAGTGGCAGAGATACTGATATTCTGGTGCCTGGCTCTGTACTGTCGTCAAGGATTGTTCATGTGCAAATAAAGGGTGACTAGGTGACGAGATAATGATCTCTGCAGAGTTATTTTGTCGACAGCTCTCTGCAGGAAGGAATTGCACAGATTCATTAGCCCTGCAGAGACTTTTTTCATTATCTATGTCCTAAGTACACAACCGTTCATTCAGATTATGTTCGATGGTCCTAGATTCTTCCACAAAGAGAAGCAACTCTCCGCATCGACACCTAAGAACTTTGTATATTTCAATGAGTCAGTCTCTCATTCTTCAAAGCTCCAATGATTGCAGGCCCAACACATTCAACCTCTCAGTCAGACTGCATGGAAACAGATCTTTTGGTTCAACTCATCCACGCCGACTACACATCCCAGTCTGATCTAGTCCCATTTGCCAGCATTTAGTATAGATCCCTCTCAATGCTTCCCGTTCATGTACCCATCCAAACACCTTTTAAATGTTCAATTTGTACCAGTCGCCACCACTTCCACTGACAGTTCGTTCCATCGACACACCACCCTCTCTGTGAAAAAATTACAGGTCCTTTTTCAGTCTTTCCAATCTCATCTTAAATCTGTGCTGTCTGGTTTTAAACTCCTGCAACGTAAGAGACTTTGGCCATATATCCAAACCATGCCTTTCACAATTTTAAACATCTCTCGAAGATCATCCCTCAGCCTCTGATGCTCTCCCTGTAGCTCACACCTTCCAGTCACAGAGACATCCTTGTAAATCATTTCTGCACCCTTTCAAGTTTAACAATATTTTTCCTACACAAGGACAACCAGAATTGTATGCAGTAATCCAAAAGTGGCCTCACCAATGTCCCAACTCCTATACTCAATGTTATGACCAATAAAGACAAGTGTGCCAAAGGCTTTCTTTACTCCCCTGTCGACCTGTGACTCCGTGTTCAAGGAACTATGCACCTGCACCCCGAGATCTCTCTGTTAGACAAGCTCCACAGGGCCCTACCATTTACTGTATATTTCTTCTCCTGGTTTGCCTTACCAAAATGCAACACTTCACATTTATTGAAATTCAACTTTATCTGCCACTCCTTGGCCCATCTGATCAAGGTTCCATTGTTCTCAGAGATAATCTTCTTCACTGCGACAACCACTATATTGGTGTCATCTGCAAACTTACTAACCATACCTCCTATATTCATGTAGACTTGTGGACTCAGCACTGAGCCTTGTGGCGCACCACTGGTCAAAGGCCTCCTGTCTGAACAACATCTCTCCACCACCACCACCCTGTCTCCTAACTTCAAGCCAATTTTGTATCCAATGGGCTAACCCCCCCATATGATCGAACCTTATTAATCAGTCTACCATGCTGAACAGTGTTCTGGCTATTGAGGGAGTGCAGCGTAGGTTCACGAGGTCAATTCCTGGAATGGCAGGATTGCCTTACACGGAAAGACTGAAGCGACTGGGCTTGTATACCCTTGAGTTTAGAAGACTGAGAGGGGATCTGATTGAAACGTATAGGATTATGAAAGGACTGGACACTCTGGCAGGAGGGAACATATTTCCGTTGATGGGGGAGTGCCGAACCAGAGGACACAACTTAAAAATACGGGGTAGACCATTTAGGACAGAGATGAGGAGAAACTACTTCACCCAGAGAGTGGTGGCTGTGTGGAATGCTCTGCCCCAGAGGGCAGTGGAGGCCCAGTCTCTGGATTCTTTTAAGAAAGAATTGGATAGAGCTCTTAAAGATAGTGGAGTCAAGGGGTATGGAGAGAAGGCTGGAACAGGATACTGATTAGGAACGATCAGCCATGATCATATTGAATGGCGGTGCAGGCTCGAAGGGCAGAATGGCCTACTCCTGCATCTATTGTCTATTGTCTATTGACTTTATTGAAGTCCATCTTGACAACATCTACCATTATGCCCTCTTGGTCACCTCTTCAAAAAAACTCAATCACAGTAGTGAGACATGATTTCCCACCGACAAAGCCATGTTGACTATGCATAATCAGTCCTTGCCTTTCCAAATACATGCAAATCCTATCCCTCAGAATCCCCTCCAACAATGTAACCACCACTGGTGTCAGATTCACAGGTCGATATTTCCCTGGCTTTTCCTTACAGGCTTTTTGAAATAATGGCACCATGTTCACCAACCTTTAGTTTGGCACTTCACCTGAGCCTATCAATGATACAAATATCTCAGCAAGCAGCCCAGTAATCTCTTCCCCAATTCCTGGGAAACACCTGGTCCGCTCCCAGGGACTTATCTACCTTTCTGCATCTTAAGATCTCCAGGACCTCCTCTTCAGTAATATGGACACTTTTCAAGCTATTACTATTTATTTCCCCACGTTCTCTTGCTTCCATGCCCTTCTCCACAGTAAATACTGACAAAATACTTGTTTAGTATCTGCTCCATACACACATTAGGGGCCCTATTCTCACCCTAATTATCCCTTTCCCTTATGTATTTGTAGAATCTCTCTGGATTCTCCAAACTCCATTTGTGCCCTCCTGATTTCCTCTTCAGTATACTCATCCTGTTTTCATACTTTTCTCCGGATTCACTTGATTTCAACTAGACCTGACAAATGTCTCTTCCTTTTTCTTGACCAGAGCCTCAATTTCTCATGTCATCCAGCATTCCCTACACCTAACAATTTTGCATTTCACATAAACAGGATTAAACTGTCTCTGGACTCTCATTATCTCATTCTGAAAGGCCTCCCATTCCCTAACTGTCTCTTTACCTGTGAATATCCTCCCCAATCAACGTTTGAAAGTTGCTGTCTAATACCGTCAAAATTGGCCTTACTCCAATTGAGAACCAATTTAGATCTGGGTCTATCCTTTTCCATAACTATTTTAAAACAAATACAATTATGATCACTTGCCCCAAAGTGCTCTCCTACTAACACCTCAGTCACTTGCCTTGCCTTATTTCCCAACAGAAGGTCAAATATTACTCCTTCTCTCCTCAGTACATCCACATATTGAATAAGAAGGCTTTATTGTACACACTTCAAAAATTCCTCCCCATCCAAGCCTTTGACACTGGTCTATGTCCCTGAATATTACAACCTTATCTTTCGTAGATATTTGAGATGTTCTTACATATTTGCTTCTCAATTTCCCACTGACTAGTGGAGGACCTATAATACAATGCCATCAAGGTGATCATCCCTTCCTTATTTTTAAGTTCCACCTGTATAATGTCACGGGATGACTACCCAATATTCTCCCTAAGTACAGCGGTAATATTATCCGGAACCAAAAATGCCACTCCCCCTCCACTCTCGCTTCCCGATAGCATTTGTACCCCAGAATTAAGCCACCAATCCTGTCCATCCTGAGCCAGTTTTCTGTAATAGCTATATTAGCCCAGTCCCATGAGCCTAACCATGCCCTAAATTCATCTGCCTTAACTGTCAGGCCACTTGCACTGAGCCAAATGCAGTTTAATTTATCAGTCTTAGTTCATTCTTAATGAAGGGCTTTTGCCCGAAATGTTGATTTTCCTGCTCCTCGGATGCTGCCTGACTTGCTGCACTTTTCCAGCACCACTCTAATCTTAACTCTGATCTCCAGCATCTTCAGTCCTCACTTTCGCCATCTAATCTTACCTCATTCTCTGCCAAGCTCTTGTCTACCTTCCCTATTGGACTTGGTCTCCCTATATATTGTACCAGCCTGAGGCCTTTCTCTTTTCTGTTGCTTTGGATCTCACTCCATTACTCTAATTCCCCGCCCCACCAACTAGTTTAAAGCCTCCCGAGTGTGACGAAGCTGCTCCTTCAACCAGGTTATGCTGCCCTTGGCTTTTTCTTTTCCCAAAGAAGTAGTAGACAACAGGGACTCACGAAAAATTTGGGGCTGCCAGTTTGATCATAGCTAACGGATACTGCCTCAAGCAGATGGCTTTCAAGTTTTAAAAGAAAGGGGAGGGGCCAGTTCTCCCAGCCCAGCTTTTCTCTGGTTTGATTTGGATTTTAGCAGTAGTGTGGAAAAAGCTGCTGGACCCAAAGAAGCAGGTCCAGCTTGATACTCTCCCTGACTTCTATCCTTTAAGAACCCTGTGTTTGATCTTACCTTTTGTGCCAAGGGGTGTTTATGGGAATTGTTGCAAGTATTTGGAACAGCATTATTAAGTTGGATGATCTGTTGGGTTTTCGGAGAGTTGAGTTATTTGGTATTCTATTTTCTGTTGTTTGTGTTTCATTCAATAATTCTGTAAATACATTCTGTTTTGTTTAAAACTAAGTGGCTTGACTAACTGCATCACTCCTGGAATATCTGTGTTACACTTGCTTAAAACAACTAGCAAAGTTAGGGTCTGGGCTACTTGAAATGCTTTGAGGGGGTCTGGCCAGGTCCAGAACACAACTAAAACTTACCTATCTCCCTGCAATGATACTGGTCTCCTTCCAATTCAGGTGGAAACGGTCCATCTTTTTTACAGGTCATTTCTACCCTTAAAGAGATGCCAATGGTCCAAAAATGTGAATCCTCTCCCCTCTCCCCCTGCACCAACTCCTCAGTCATACGTTCATCTGCCCTTTCCTCCTATTCCTACTCTCACTAACACGTGGCATTGGTAGTAGTCCAGATATTACTATCAAGAATTTTTAACCTCCTGTCTCGTTTCCTATATTATCTTTGCAGAACCTCAACCCTCTCCTTACTCATGTCATTGGTAACAACGTGCAAAACAAACTCCTGCTGTTCACTCTCGCCCTTTCAGAACATTTTGCACCTTCTCAGAGACATCCTTGACCCTGGCACTAAGGAGGCACCCTGGTGTCTCAGAATTTCACAGAAACATCTGTATGTGCCCTAGACTAGACAGTCCCTGATTACAATTGATCACTTGAAACCTTATGTAACCCTCATTACAATCGAGTCACAGGACCAGAATACCGATAGTCAGTCCGATACTCTCCTGAGAGGCCATTCCTCTCTTACAGTATCCAAATGGCACACCTATTTGAGACAGAGATAGCCACATGAGTCTCCTGCACTCCCTGGCTACCTCTTCTTTCATTCCTAGCGGTCAATCATCTACCTGACTGTATCTGTTGTGTCTCCATCTTTGTTAAACTGCCATCTACCACTCCCCCTTGTTCTTGTAAACTCCTCATTGCCTCTAACTGCTGCTCCAACTGATCCATGTGTCCATCAGGGTTCACAACCAAAGACACTTTCTGCAGACATAGGCTCCAGGAACATTCAAATTCTCTCAGATCTCCCACACCTGACAGCAAGAGTACATCACCCGACTGGGCTACATAAGACAGTCCCTCCATACCTGGGAATTAGCCTCATGAACATTCATTGGACTGCCTCCAATATTAGAATACTTTTCCTTCGATAAAGTGGCCAAATCTGTTCACATGATGCCAGTTGTGATTTAACTCATGCCTGTAGAGTTTTAGCAGCACCTGTCTACTTTGTAATAAAATGTACAAAATTACGAGGTGCAGAGTTCTTGCTCGTTGACAGGATGCAGATGTTGCTGTTTGGGTAACCAGATATTGCCCTTGCGAGTGATGGTGAGTTGCCTTATTTAAATGCTGCATTCCATGTGAGGGTTATAAGATTTCGATTTTGGTATCGATTCTGTTCAATCGGCCGAAGGGCCTTTTAGGTGCTATATGAATGCCTAAGAGGAGAAGGCAGGTAGTACATGAGGCCCCTGTGACCAACCTCTTACGTATAGGTATACTGTTTAGATCCTATTGGAGGAAATTACTCTATAGGGTAAAGCAGTGGCAGCCATCTTTATGGCACCATGGCCAAGGTTGATGCACAAGCAGTGACAAAGAACAGCATCAAGGCTAAAGTGGCAGGGGATTCAGTGGTAAGGGGGACAGACAGGTATTTCTGCATCTGTAAAAGAGACCCCAGGATAGTAGGTTGCAAGGGTCTGCTGAAGTGCATTCTGAAGGAGAAGGACAAACAGACAGAGATCGTAGTACATTCTGGTACCAATGACATGTGTAGAAAAAAAACAATAAGCCTCCCCACTACTCTTGACCCACTCCAATTTGCCTATAGGGCCAAGAGATCCATGTCAGATGCCCTTCACTCCTCCCAAGAACATCTTGATACCAAGAACAGCTATGTTAGAATCCTACTCATTGACTACAGTTCTGACTTCAACACTATTAACCCCTCAAGACTGATGGCTAGACTTAGTAATTGCGGACTAAGCGCTACTCTCTGCAACTGGATCCTCAGTTTCCTGACCCACAAGCTGCAATTATTGAAGGTTGGGGACAAGATTTCATCCTCACTAACAGTCAACATTGGACTGCCCCAGGGATACGTACTCAGCCTCTACTGTACTTACTGTATACCCATAATTGCATCACCAAATACCAGACTCATGCCATTTACAAGTTTGCTGATGACACCACCATAGTCGATCAAATCTCAGAAGGTGACGAAACAGACTACGGTTGGGAAGTAGAAGACCTGGAAAAATGGTGCACTGAGAACAAGTTGCTCTCAATGCCGGCAAAACCAAGGAACTCATTATTGATTTTCTGCAGGATGTTACTCCTGCCCCCTCTACACATTAACAGAGGTGGAACAAGTGGAGAGTGTCAAGCTCCAGGGAGTGGTCACTCACAACAAGCTTTCTTGGACTCTTCATGTAGACGCACTGGTTACAAAGGCCCAACAACATCTCTTCTTCCTCAGGTGGCTAAGGAAATTTGGCATGACAGTGGATACCTTTGCCAACTTTTATAGGTGTGCCATCAAGAGCATTCTGTCTGCATGTATGACTACCTAGTATGGCAACTGTACCATTCAAGTTTGGAGATGGTTACAGAGTGGTGAACTCGGCCCAGACAATCACAAAGACCAACCTCTCATCTACAGATTCCATTTACCAGGCCCGCTATCAAGCAAAGGCCGCCAGCATTGTCAAAGATCCATCCCACCCTGGCAATTACTTTTTCCAAATTCGACCATTGGGGAGAAGGTACAGAAGGTACAGAGGACAACTGGTTAGAATTATTTTCAATATTTAACTCGACTCCTTTGACACAAAGCCAAATTCTATTTCCATACTGGTTGCTGATGTCATCTAGCTCCCAAAATGAAACAGGTCTGGACGAAACATTAGCTGAGGCAAAGGGTGATGTAGACTTTACACATTAATTTAACTCAGAGGGAGGGGTTAGTTGATACATAATAAGAATCTGCCTGATTTAAGTGGACAAAATTAAAAATCAGGTAGCTAGCTGACGAAGGAGCAGTGCTCTGAAAGCATGTACTTCCAAATAAACCCGTTGGACTTGAACCTGGCATTGTGTGATCTTTAACTTTGTCCACCCCAGTCCAACACCGGCACCTCCACATCACAATTCAAATGGAACATGAACCATATATTCTACATTTATTTCACAAAACCTCACCAACAAAGTTTAGTATTTAGATGTTGATATGACTTCATTTATATCAACAAGTGAAAAGCAGTACTGAAAAACACTTCAACCAATGGGACCATGACAGTTCTATGGTACCCTCTTACCTTCATGGCTTGAGCAAAGCCAGTCCCAGAGTTCAGCTGTTCACATCTTCCACCAGACATGACACAACAGTGCACTTGTCTTTCATAGTTTCCTTCTGGTGTCTAAGGAAAATGAGAGCAGTGCAGAGATCAGTGCTTTTCTCTAAACAGAAATATGTAAGTCACAACTATTAGCCCCAAGAAACATCTTCCTCGTCTGGCCAAAGTTTCTCGTCCTCTTATGGCACAACATTTAGGATGGCAGGAAAATATTCCAACAGTGCATTCCTGTTGGAGTATTCCTGTTGGAGGTGCCATGTTTCGGGTGAGAGGTCACATGGAAACTCTCATTTGGCATAAAAAAATCTCTAACACCAGAAACACAAAATAGAATTTTAATGGCATGGAAGGCAGCCATTCAGCCTTTGAGTCCAAGTCAAAATGGCATTTTGTCAAGAAATTAATCAATCCTATTCCCCACTCTGTCCTCTACAGGTTGATGTCCCTCAGACTGATTACTAAACTTGGTGATCATGGACTAAGCCCCACCTCTGCAACTGGATCCTCAATTTCCTGACCCACAGGCCACAATCACCGAAGATTGGGGACAATATTTCATCCTCACTAACAGTCAACAACTCAGCCCCCTACTGTACTCACTGTATACCCATGACTGCGTCACCAAATACCAGATTAATGTCATTTACAAGTTTGCTGATAACACCACCATAGTTGGTCAAATCTCAGAAGGCAACAAAACAGACTATGGTCGGGAGGTGGAAGACCTGGAAAAATGGTGCACTGAGAACAACTTGATCTCAATGCCGGCAAAACCAAGAAACTCATTATTGATTTTCTGCAGGATGTTACTCCTGTCCCCCCCCTACACATTAACAGCACAGAGGTGGAACAAGTGGACAGTGTCAAGCTCTTGGGAGTGGTCACTAAAAGCAAGCTTTCTCAGACTATTCATGTAGACGCACTGGTTACAAAAGCCCAACATCTCTTCTTCTTCAGGTAGCTGAGGAAATAGGTGAGCCATCAAGAGCATTCTGTCTGGATGTACCACTACCTGGTACGGCAACTCTACCATTCAAGTTTGGAGATGGTTACAGAGAGTGAGTGGTGAACTTGGCCGAGATAATTACAAAGGCCAAACTCCCATCTATAGAATCCATCCAGTAGACCCGCTGTCGAGGAAAGGCCGCCAGCATTTTCAAAGATTCATCCGAACCTGGCAGTGTTTTTCTACAGAAGCTGGAACACATGCACCAGCCGGTTTTGAAACAGTTTCTACCCTACTGTTATTAGAATACTGAATGGACTCAAACTCTTTACATTCGCCTGTACCTGTGTTTTTGTTTTTGCCGCTGTTTACCTATTATTTACTTATCTATGCTACTTAACTGTGGGATCTGCCTGTATTGCTCACAAGACAAAGCTTTTCACTGCGCCTCAGTACACCTAACAATAAATTCAATTCAACTCAATTCAGACTCATGGGAGTGAGGCAATTTAGTGGTTTGGATCACAAGTTGACCAGGTGAATGAAGACAGAGGATGTTGGTTGATGGGAACTGTTCACCCTGGAGTTCAGTTACTAGTGGTGTACCGCAAGGATCTGTTTTGTGTCTAGTGCTGTTTGTCATTTTTATAAATGACCTAAAATGAAGGCGTTAGTAAATATGCGGAAGTCACAAAGGTCAGTGGGGTTGTGGATAGTGCTAAAGGATGTTGCAGGTTACAGAGGGACACAGATAAGCTGCAGAGCTGGGCTGAGAGGTGGCAAATGGAGTTCAATGTGAAAAAGTGTGAGGTGATTTACCTTCAAAGGAGCAAGAACAATAAAGAGTACTGGGCTCATGCTAAGATTCTTGGTAATGCAAATGAGCAGAGAGATATCAGTGTCCACATGTGAAGATTCCTCAAAGTTGCCATTCAGGTTGATAGGGTTGTTAAGAAGACATACGGTGTGTTCACTTTTATTGGTAGAGGGATAGAGTCTCAGAGCCACGAGGTCATGCTACAGCTGTACAAAACTCTGGTGTGGCCCCACCTGTAATAATGCGTAGATTTCTGACATTATAGGAAGAATGTGGAAACTTTGGAAGAGTTCAGAGGAGGTTTACTAGGATGTTACCTGGTTTGGAGGGAAGGGCTTATGAGGAAAGGCTGAGGGACTTAAGGCTGTTTTCATTCGACAAAAGAAGCTTGAGAGGCGACTTAATAGAGATATAGAAGATGATCAGAGGATTCGATAGGGTGGACAGTGAGATCCTTTTTCCTCAGATAGTGATGGCGAGCACGAGGGAACACAGCATTAAATTGAGGGGTGATAGATATAGATGTTAGAGGCAGTTTCTTTACTCCAACTTGTGAGTTGTGCAAGACCTGCACAAGCCCGAGAACCTATACTGGGGTTACAACTTTAGCTCCAGTCTCTTATGAGAAGCAGCTGGTTCAGTTCACAATGATTGTAGTAAAAGGCTCAGGCCCAAGCTTGATGGTATGAAATTGGTAGAGAAAGATTCACCTTGATTGGCTCAACTCGAAAATAGCTGCCTAAGAGAAGTCCTCATTAAATACCCAGAGGTTTTTTCAGGAATGTCTACTATCAAAATAGCCAAGGTCACCTTGCATGTTGACCAGGAAGCAATCCCACAATTCTGCAAGGCCCACCCACTGCCATTTACCTTACAGTCAAAAGTGGACCCATAAAACAGAAGGCTGCAAAGTGAAGGAGTCGTCAAACCAATCCAGTTTGCAGAAAGGGCAGCACCGGTCATATCGATTGTGAGGCCCAACAGGTCAGTTGGCCCTTGTGGGAATTTTAAACAAATGGTAAACAGCTTTTCACAGCAGGATAAACACACAATCCCTTGTGTAATGGTATTATACACAAAGCTGGCAGGGGTGCTGCCCATCACAAAGCTGGTTCTGGATTAGTGGTGCTGGAAAAGCACAGCAGTTCAGGCAGCATCCGAGGAGCAGTAGAATCGACGTTTCAGGCAAAAGCCCTTCATCAGGAATACAGGCAGAATGCCTGAAGGGTGGAGAGATAAATGGGAGGAGGATGGGGGTGGGGAGAAACTAGCGTAGAGGTGAGTGGGGGAGGGGATGAAGGTGATAGGTCAGGAAGGAAGTTGGAGTGGATAGGTGGAAAAGAAGATAGGCTGGTAGGACAAGTCATGGGGACAGTGCTGAGCTGGAAGTTTGGAACTGGGGTGAGGTGGGGGAAGGGGAAATGAGTAAACTGGTGAAATTCACATTGATGCCCTGGGGTTGAAGTGTTCCAAGGTGGAAGATGAGGCGTTCTTCCTCCAGGCGTTGGGTGGTGAGGGAGCGGCGGTGAAGGAGGCCCAGAACCGCCATGTCCTCGGCAGAGTGGGAGGGGGAGTTGAAATGTTGGGCCACAGGATGGTGTGGTTGATTGGTGCAGGTGTCCCAGAGATGTTCCCTAAAGCGCTCTGCGAGGAGGTGTCCAGTCTCCCCAATGTAGAGGAGACCGCATTGGGAGCAACGGATACAATAAATGATACTGGTGGATGTGCAGGTAAAACTTTGATGGATGTGGAAGGCTCCTTTAGGGCCTTGATGGAGGTGAGGGAAGAGGTGTGGGCGCAGGTTTTGCAATTCCTGCAGTGGCAGGGGAAGGTGCCAGGATGGGAGGGTGGGTTGTAGGGGGGGGGCGTGGACCTGACCAGGTAGTCACGGAGGGAATGGTCTTTGCAGAAGGCAGAAAGGGGTGGGGAGTGAAATATATCCCTGGTGGTGGGGACTTTTTGGAGGTGGCAGAAATGTTGGCGGATGATTTGGTTTATGCGAACATTGGTCGGGTGGAAGGTCAGCACCAGGGGCGTTCTGTCCTAGTTATGGTTGGAGGGGTGGGGTCTGAGGGCGGAGGGGTGGGGTCTGAGGGCAGAGGGGTGGAATGTGGATGAAAAGCGTTGGAGGGCGTCTTTAACCACGTGGGAAGGGAAATTGCTGTCTCTTAAGAAGGAGGCCATCTGGTGTGTTCTGTGGTGGAATTGGTCCTCCTGGGAGCAGATATGGTGGAGGTAGAGGAATTGGGAATACGGGATAGCATTTTTGCAGGAGGTAGGGTGGGAAGAGGTGTAATCCAGGTAGCTGTTGGAGTCGGTGGGTTTGTAAAAAATGTCGATGTCACATCGGTTGTCATTAATGGAGATGGAGGGGTCCAGGAAGGGGAGGGAAGTGTCAGAGATGGTCCAGGTAAATTTAAGATCAGGGTGTAATGTGTTGGTGAAGTTGATGAATTGCTCAACCTCCTCGTGGGAGCACGAGGTGGCACCAATGCAGTCATCAATGTAGCGGAGGAAGAGGTGGGGATTGGTGCTGGTGTAATTACGGAAGATTGACTATTCTACGTAGCCAAAGAGACAGGTGTAGCTGGGGCCCATACGGGTGCCCATGGCTCCTCGGATGCTGCCTGAACTGCTGTCCTTTGCCAGCACCACTAATCCAGAATCTGGGTTCCAGCATCTGCAGTCCTTGTTTTTACCATCACAAAGCTGGACATGAGCGATGCGTACTTGCAATTGTGGTTAGATGAGGATTCCCAGAAGTATGCAACAATTAGGATTGATAAGGACTTGTACCAATGTACGAAACTGCCATTTGGGGTATCGTCAGCACGTGCGAATTTTCAGCAGACGATGGAAAACATTTACAAGGTCTACCCCCAGGTCACCATGAACCTAGATGACATGCTAATAACAGGGAAGACCAATGAGGAACACTTAGGTAAGAACAAAGAACAAAATAAAGTACAGCACAGCAACAGATACTTTGGCTCTCCAGGCCTGTGCTGATGATCATGACCTAACTAACTTCAAAAAAATCCTTATGCCCTTATTCAGTCTGTATCCCTCTGTTCCCTCCCAATTCATGCAACCATCCAGATGCCTCTTAAATATCGTCAATGTACCTGCCTCCACCACCTCTTCTGGCAGTGCACTCGAGGCTCCTATCACTGTGTGAAAAACTTGCCTCGCTAATCTCCCTTTAACATTCTCCCTCTTCCCTTGAAAGTGAAACTTCAACCCTGGGAAAAAAGCCTCTGACTATCCACCCTACCTATGCCTCTCATAATTTTGTAGATGTTTATCAGGTCTCCTCTCAGTTGATGTCTTTCCAGTGAAAACAATCCTAGTCTTTTTAACCTTTCCTCTTAGCCAATGTCCTCAAGATCAGGCAACATCCTGGTGAACTTTCTCTGCGCTCTCTCCAAAGGTTCAACATTCTTCTGGTAGTGTGGCGACTACAACTGCACCCAGTACTCCAAATGCTGCCTAATTAAGATTTTAAATAGCTATAATATAGTTTTCCAACTCTTGTACTCCATGCCTCGGTCGATAAAGGTAAGCATACCATATGCCTCCTTAATTACATTGGCCTCCTTGTTGCCACTTTTAGTGCACACACTCCGATCCGTCTATATGGTAATGTTCCTAATGTTGCCATTTACAGTATAGTTCACACCTAAATTTGATCCTCCAAAATGCAGCACCTCGTATTAGTCTGGATTAAACTCCATTTTCCACTCCTGTGCCCAAGTCGCCAATCTATTTATATCCTGTTGTATCCTTATACAATCATTGGCACTATCAGTAACTCCACCAATCTTCATGTCATCTGCAAACTTACTCATCAGACCATCCATATTTTCCTTCAGATCATTTATATATTCTACAGACAACAGAGGACCTAAGACAGATCCCTGGGGAACACCACTAGTCACCCATCTCCATCCTGAAAAACACCCTTCCACCACTGTCCTCTTCTTCAATGACTAAGCTAGTTTTGTATCCACCTAGCCAGCCCACCCCAAATCCCATGTGATACTAGCTTTTGTACTAATCTGCCATATGGAACTTTATCAAATGCCTTACTACAGTCCTTGGATATAACTCAGACACAGTCCTTAGACGTTTCTCTCAGGTGAGCATATACCTCAGAAGGGCAGTCCACTTGACCTACTTGGGCTATTAAAATCAACAGGAGTGGGTTACACTCATTGGAAAATAAAGTGAGGGTGATCAAAGGTGCCACATCTGTACTGGAACATAGGTCTTTCCTTGGGCTGATGAATTATTAGGGAAAGTTCATACATAACCTGGCCTCCATCCTGGCAACTTTGTAGCAACTCTTCAAAAGGGTGGCACAGTGGTAAGCACTGCTGCCTCACAGTGCTGGAGACCCGGGTTCATTTCCCGCCTCAGGCGACTGACTGTGTGGAGTTTGCACGTTCTCCCCGTGTCTGCGTGGGTTTCCTCCGGGTGCTCCGGTTTCCTCCCACAGTCCAAAGATGTGCAGGTCAGGTGAATTGGCCATGCTAAATTGCCCGTAGTGTTAGGTAAGGGGTTGATGTAGATGTAGGGGTATGGGTGGGTACGCTTCGGCGGGGCGGTGTGGACTTGTTGGGCCGAAGGGCCTGTTTCCACACTGTAAGTAATCTAATCTCATCTAATCTAAAAGGTCAGCCTTGGAAATGGTCACATAGCCAAGCCATAGCTTTCGGGGAAGTGAAGAAACAGCAAGTGCCCTCTCAGATGCTGGCACATTATGATCTCTCGTGAGATCTGGTATTGACATGTGATGCCTCCCTGTACAACATAGGCGTAGTATTAGCTCACAGGTAGCCAAATGGAGAGCAACATCCAAGAGAGTATGCAGCCAGAACTTGGGTTGATGCCCAGTGTAAATATGCCAGAAAGAGGAGGAAGCTTTGGCGGTCATATTTGGAGTTAGGAAGTGCCAGCAATATCTTTACCCTCAAATTTATAATACTAAGACCACAAACCAGTCAGGTCCACTTAAAAGTGGACAAGGCAATGCTGCTAATAGCTTCAGGCTGAATTCAGCAGTGGGCTCAAATACTATGTGGGTAGAATTAAAAGTTGGAACACAGGCTGGGAGGACAAGTAGCAAATGCGGATGAATTGAACTGCTTCCCACTGGCAGATACACTACTGGTCATAACGCCACTGGAAGAGACCAGAATGGTTTTAAATTTTCGGCACACAGTTCCAGTCACAGCTGACAATATCAGACTTTGGATGCTGAAAGATCCAGTCTGAGCAAAACTGAAACAGCTGGAGGTGAAAGAACCCAAAGGGCCATCACAACCAGAACTGTAACCATTTTGGACCCCAACAGGCAAGATCACAGTAGAAAATAGCATATTATTACGGGGAGCAAGAGTGATTGTCCTGAGCAAAGGTCTCTGCAGAAATTGGCTGAATTTCACCACAGTCATCCAGGGGTTTCCAAATGAAGATGTTAGTGAGAAGTTAGACCAGGGAATCTTGGATTCCCTTGCCGAAACAGAATCCATTTACATCTGCCATAAGATAATTCAATGACACTGCCTTCTGAGGCAGCAAGTTGCAGAACCCTCTGAGGAAAAAAGGTCATCGGTGCTGCCCAATTTTACAACAGTCACAATGGAAAACAACTTTTCCATGTCCACCAAGTAAAGACCATTCAGGTCCTCACAGACTTGAATCAAATCATCTCTCATTTTTCTATACTCCAAAGGAAAACAGCAATAGATAAGTTCTTGATTGCCAAGGGGATCAAGAATTATGGGGAGAAACTGGGAAAATGTGGTTGAGAAACCTATCAGCCAAGATTCAATGGCAGAGCAGAATCGATGGGTCAAATGGCCTAATGTCTGCTCCTATGTCTTATGGTCTTATCTTGTCTTATCTTATGTCTATTTTGGTACTGCATGTGAATTTAGCCACCAATACCTTCACTTCCCTTAACTAAATTACTGATGTAAATTTTAAAAAGTTGAGGTCCCAGCATAAACACCTTTGGGGCTCCACACATCATGTTCTGCCAATTGGACAAAGAACCACTTTTGTATGCTCTGTTTTCTATGAACCAGCCAATCTTCTATCCATTCCAATATGTCATCCCCTGGACCAGATTTCCATAGTCAACTTTGATCAGGCACCTTATCAAGTGCCTTCTGGAAATCCAAGTTCAGTACATCTGATGTCTCCCATTTATCCACAAAGAATATTTTTCTTTCAAAGTTGTCTAATAATTTGATTAGACATGATATCTCTTCCACAAAACCATATGGACTCTTCCCAAATATCCGAGGTTTTCTTGTTTCGCAGCTATAATCTGTTTAATGATCAATTTTAACACTTTCTCCAGGACAGATTTCAAGCTAAATGGCCTGTAGCTTTCGGTTTTCTACCTCCTTCTCTTTTTGACTAGAGGGGTTGTATTTGCAACTTTCCAATCGAATGGAACCTTCCCTAAATTACAAAGATAATCCACATTAATTGTTCAGAGTTTTGGGAACTTTTTGGTCCAGAACAGCATTGTTCATAAATCCAACAATAAGCAAAGAAGATATTTAACTGCTGAGGGCATTGTAGCTAAGTCTGATGCTATCGTTTCCTGAGTTAATTTATTCCTCTTTCCTCTAATTTTCCCTCTTCTTACGAGGGGTACGAGTTCCACAACATTTTTCAACCATTAGAAGGCAGCTCGTTCACACAGACCAGAATCAACTTGGGGACTTTTCATTCCGCCAAAATACTTCAATACCCTCATCCAGCTCGTTCCATCTATCCTCAGAAAGAAACAAATTCCCAAAGGCATTGTACTTTGTATCACACCCAGTAAAGATGGCTCCTTTGTGCTGTTGATGTGTCATCCACTCTAAGCCAGGATGATTGACTCAGAAGAAATTCTTTGGAGAGAAAATTTATTTTTATCAGAAGAGCGTACAAATATTTAGCATGCTTCCCATTCAAGCAGCATCACATACAAACTTTGACACATAAACAATATAGGCTACATAGGGAAATATTGGTGTTGGTCCTTCACTGAACTAGTAATCCAGATGCCTGGACGAGTGATTTGAGGGACGTGGGTACAAATACCACAATAGCAACTGATAGAAGTTAAACTCAAATCCGTAAACAGAATCTGGAACTGAAAGTATGTTTCAGTAATAGGGACCATGACAGCTCATGTTGCAATAAATAATTTGTTTGACAGATGTCCTTTACGGAAAGAAGTCCACTATTCTTACCAAGTCTGGTCTCGATATGAACCCAGATCCAATGTAATTGACTCAAAACTATATGTTCAAATTACCTCACAAGCCATTCTGTTCAAGGACAATTAATAATGGATACTGTTAATGCTATCCACATTTCACTGGACAGTAAAAAGAAAAGATTGCAAAGGAGCTCCATGAGTGTTCCAGATAAAACCCGGAAAGACAGACAGACCACTATGCAGCTGACATCAAATTTGGTCATTCAGATATTGGTCTATGATCAGAGGGGTCCTCCCATGCTCGGAGCTAACACAATGACTCAGACTGCACAGAAAAAGGCACTTATTGTTAACAGTGTAAGGCAAGAAAAAGCCTTTCATACCAATTAAAGCTGCCACAGACACTTTTCTATGGGTTTGTTAACCAGCAGATTGAAATTTCAGCACTGTGATCTTCAGACCATAACTTCACAATCTGAGGCAAGAAACAAAGATGGACTTCATTAAGGCCCTGATATACATAATTTCCAACAGCCTGGTCTCTCTGATGTACCACATTGCATGGGATACACATGCAAACCTGCAAATTATTGCTGACTGACAGATAATCTACTGATCAGCGGCTGCCCTTCTTGCAGTGCCACCAACTCTAGGTTACACCCACTGAGTTAGTGCACAATACAACAAACCATGCTATTCCGAATCACCACCAGACTGGAAACACAAGTCAGAAGTCTCCATCCAAGTGCTCACTGCAACAAATTTACAAATGTCATATTTTTAAATACTTCATGATTCTTATACTGATCAACTTCCTTTTCTGAGCACAGGTGCTAGTCGGGCAGCATGTGATGTACAGACTGGCAGTGGGGACTGGAAATCAGTCACTGTTCATCCATGTGGGGAACAAGTGAATATCCAGCTGGCTTGTGTCAGCCCCACTTCAAATTCATGTTGATGTATTCAGAGTGTCAGAATATGGAATTCGTTCAACTTTCTCCCCTTCCCTGACAAATGAGACATTCATGCTGGAAACTACCTACCTTCTCGGACCTCATGCAAACTGAACGTGCCATCAGGCTGTTGAACCATATTCAATCTCGTGGCCTTCTCCATAATCCTTGCTTTTCAGCAGCATTCGCTGGCTCAAGAGTCCTGAACCTTTCCTCTTTTCAAGGCAGCAAAATCACTGAAACAAACCAAAAGTAGGCAGCTGAGCTCACATCAAAAATTCAAGCACAGTCGTCTATTCAGTCTCTTGAATACAATCTACGATTTAATCAGATTAGAGGTCACCTTCAAATTCATTTCTACAGGTACTTTGGGACAGAGGCAGAGCATTTTCATCATTCAGAACACTCAGAAATTTCTCCTGTCAGTCCAAAATGGCCTTATCCTGAGAATATGAATAGTTCTGAGGAAGGGTCACTGGACCCGAAACATTAACTCTGATTTCTTTCCACAGAGCTGCCAGATCTGCTGAGCTTTTCCAGCAGTTTCTGTCTTTGCGACCCAACTTTCAAAGTCCAGATGACTCAAACTGTGCTCACACGACAGCCCTGTCATCTGAGGAAATAATCTCCTGAGCCTTTCTTTGACTGCCTTGAAGACAAAGTATCATGCCTGAAGTACGGGGAACAAAATTATAGACCGTATTGCAGGTCTGGTCTCAACAAAGCCCTGGACTGCAATGAGTCTTCTTAATTTGTGTTCTAACCCTGTTCCAATAAATAAATAATAAAGCAGATGACTTCCAAATTACTTGGAAAATTATTTGCTGTACCGTATGCTAACTTTATATTTTGAGTACAAAATGAATCAGATCTCTTTGAACAGTGTATTTAAGTTTCATATGACTGATTTTTTTTCTATGCTTCCTCACAAAAGTACCCTCACTTTCCCGTCTGCACTTTTAAGCTCATTCATATCTAAGTCCTTTCACAGATCCCTCATTGCAGTCCAGGGCTTTGTTGAGACCAGACCTGCAATACGGTCTATAATTTTGTTCCCCGTACTGCAGGCATGATACTTTTGTCTTCAAAAGTATATTCCTTACAGTTTTGTATCATCAGAAAACTTGAATGTATTAAACTGCGTTCCTGCTTCTGAACATTCATAGATTCAGGTGCGATAGTCAAGACCCATATCATTAATCACACTCTGCCAATCGAGAAATGACCCCATTACTCCCATTATCTAGTTTATATTGTTTGATCAGATTTCCACACCCCTTGAGTCTTTTACCAAGTCATGATGCATTACTTTATCAAATGCTTTCTGAAAATCCAAGAATTTTACATCTATGATCTACTGTGCTAGTTACATGTTCTGCTCAAAGAATTCAAATTGATGTGTAAAAACATGCTTTTCTTTTCATCTAACCAGTTACTCTGCTCAGTCGGTGATTTTCTAATGCCTGTCACTAGTCCCTTAACAACAGGTTCCAATTTTGCATTGCAACAGAGTGGCACAGCGAGGGTGTGCTAGACCCATAACCGAGAGGTCAATGAATCAAAACCATCCTCTGCTAATTGCACGTGCACATTGCCGCACCAGTAACTGTTGTTCTGTTCCATATGCGGCAGAGACCAGGACCTACTGCAATGCCCAATTGCATGAACCCACACAGCCCGACTGCCAATGCTGGAACCGCGACCACAACAACAGAGCAACTAGCGACTTACGGGTTTTTCAAAGGCCCAATCTGAAAGCTGATCAGAGACCCGACTCTATAGCCCTACCTGATGTTGCGCAGACTCAGCATCCTGGCCCAATCAGACGCAGAGCTAGTCTTATCAGAGTGCACAAGGCATCAGATCCTGTGTGGACCAGCTGGCAGGAGTATTTGCAGATATCTTTAATCTCTCCTCAATCCAATCAGAGGTTCCCAGCTGCTTCAAGATGACCACTATCACCCCAGTTCCAAAGAAAAAGTGGAGGCACATCCATGGCAGTGGTTAATACTGCTGCCTCACAACACCAGGGACCTGGGTTCAATTCCAGCCTCGGGTGACTGTTCTGTGGTGTTTGCACATTCGCCCTGTTTCTGCATGGGTTTCCTCAGGGTGCTCCTGTTTCCTCCCACAATCCATAGATTTGCAGATTAGGTGAATTGGCCAGGCGAAATCACCCATAGTTTTCAGGGTTGTGTACATTACATGCATTAATCAAGGGTAAATGTAGAGTTAATAGGGTAGGGGAATGGGTCTGGGTGGGTTACTCTTCGGAGTCAGTGTGGTCTTGTTGGCCTGTTTCCACACTGTAGGGATTCTATTCTGTGAAACATCAGGCAACCATGCCTTAATGATGACCATCTAGTGGTTTTGGTATCCACCATTATGAAGTGCTTCAAGAAATTAGTAATGGCACACATTGACTCCAGCCTCCCAGATTGCCTTGATCCACATCAATTCCTCTACCGTTACAACAGGTCCATGGCATCTGGATAACAAGGACACATGTCAGACTCCTATTTATTCACTTCAGCTCTGCCTTTAAAATCATCATTCCAAACAAACTCCTCTCCAAACTCAGACACTTCGGACTCTGCTCCCACCTCTGCAACTGGATCCTCAACTTCCTGACCCACACATTGCAATCAGTAAGGAGAGGCAATAAGTTTGGGAAGGTATTTAATTGGAACCGGGGAAATTAAACTGCTATTAGACAGGAGCTGAAGAGTATACATTGGTAACAATTGTTCTACAGGAAAGCACAACAGAAATGTGGAGACTATTTCAGGAGCACTTGTTTTGAGTGTTGGATAACTTTGTCCCACTGAGACTGGCAAGGAATGGTAAAGTGAAGGAGCCTTGGATGACAAAAGCAGAGGAGCTTCTCGTCCAAAGGAAGAATGAAGCTTACTTAAGGTTGAGGAAGCGAGGATCTTGCACAGTTTTAGAGGATTACAAGGTAGCTTGGAAAGAACACAAAAATGGACTTAACAGAGCTAGGAGGGGGCACGAAAATGCCTTGGCGGGAAGGATTAGGCAAAACCCAGAGGCATGCTACACTAACATGAGGAATAAGAGAATAATCAGTGAGTAGAGCCGATCAAGGATAGTGGAGGGAATTTGTGCCTGGAGTCATAAGAGGTAGGGGAGTCCCTAAATGAGTTTTTTGCTTCTGTGTTCACTAGAAAGTGGGGCCTTGTTGATAGTGAGAACACTGTGGACCAGGTTAATAGGCTTGAACAGATTGATATTATGAGAATGGATGTGTTGGAAATTCTGGGAAGCATCAAGATAGATAAATCCCCAGGGCCGGACCAGATATATCCAAGGGTTACAATGGGAAGTGAGGAATGAGATTGCTGCATCTCTGGTGATGATCTTTGCATCCTCACTCTATGTGAGTAGTACTGGATGATGAGAGGGAGGCAAATGTTGTTCCTCTGTTCAAGAAAGGGAATAGGAAATCCCTGGGAATTACAGACTAGTCAGTCTTACATCTGTGGTAAGCAAGGAACTGGAAAGGATTGAGAGATAGGATTTATGACTATTTGGATAAACATAGTTTGATTAAAGATAGTCAGCATGGCTTTTTGAGTGACAGGTCAAGCCTTCTTGATTTCTTTCAAGATGTGATGAGACAAGTTGACGAAGGTTGGGCAGTGGACATGGTGCATATGAATTACAGTAAGACATTTGATCAGGTTCCCCACAGTAGACTCATTCAGAAAGTTAGGAGGTTTGGGATCAGGGAAATTTGGTTGTTTGGTTACAGAATTGGCTGGCCGATAGAAGACAGTGAGTGGTAGTGGAGAGAAAGTATTACACCTGGAGGTTGGTGACCCACAGAATCTGTTCTTGGGCCTCTGCTTTTTGTAATTTTTTATAAGTGACTTGGATAAAGAAGTGGAAGGGTGAGTTACTAAGTTTGCCAATGACACAAAGGTCGGTGGCATTGTATATAAAGTTGAGGGCTGTTGCAGGCTACAATAACACACTGACAGGATGCAGAGCTGGGCTAAGAAGTGGCAGATGGATTTTAACCTGGATAAATGTGAAGTGATTAATTTTGGAAGGTCAAATTTGAATGCTGAATACAGGGTTAAAGACAGATTCGAGACAGTGTGGAAGAACTGCGGGATCATGGGGTCCATGTTCAATAATCCCTCAAAGTTGACACTCAAGTTGATAGGGTTGTTAAGGCGGCTTTGGTTTTCATTCATGAAGGACTGAGTTTAAGAGCAGTGAGGTTTTGCTGCAGCTCTATAAAATCCTGGTTAGACCACACTTAGAATATTGTCTCCAGTTCTGGTTGCCTCATTACAGGAAGGATGTAGATGCTTTAGAGAGGGTGCAGAGGAGATTTACCAGGATGCTGCCTGGATTGGAAGGCATGTCTTATGAATAGAGGTTGAGTGAGCTAGGGCTTTTCACACTGGAGAGAAGGAAGAGAGGTGATTTGATACATGTGTACAAGGTGATTAGAGGCATAGAGTAGATAGCCAGAGACTTTTCCCCCAGGGCAGAAATGGCTGTCATGAGGGGTCATAATTTTTAGGTGACTGCAAGAAGGTATAGGGGAGATGTCAGAGGGAGGTTCTTTACATAGAGTGGTGGAATGCACTACCAATGGTGGTAGCAGAGTCAGAGAAATTAGGGACATTTAAGTGACTACTGGACAAGCACATGGACGGCAGGAAATTGAGGGGTGCGTAGGTTAGGCTGATCTTAGATTAAGATAAATGCTCGGCACATTGTGAGCTGAAGGGCCTGTACTGTTCTATGTTCTAACAACTCCTCCACGTTAATCCTCAACACTGGTGCTCCACAAGGCTGCATACTCAGTCTCCTTCCACACTCATAATTGGGTAGCCAGTCAATTTCCAATTTTGCTGATGACACCAGCAGAGTGGGTCAGATTTTAAATAATGACGAGACAGATTACAGAATATAGCAAAGAGATTGAGCGCTTAAGGGCATTGTGTAAAGACAACAATATCTCCCTCGATGTCAGCAAAATGAAGGAGCTCGTCATTCATTTGAGGAAGCAGAGTGAAGGACATGCCTCTGTCTGCGTCTTTGGTGCTGAGGTAGAGATGGTCAAGAGCTTCAAGGTCCTTGAAGTAAATATTACCAACAGTCTGTCCTGGTCCATCCATGTCAAAGCTATGATCAAGAAAACAAACCTCTACGTCCTCAGAAGGCAAAGAAAATTCACATGTCTGCAATGATTCTTACCAATATGCACCATAGAAAGCATCCTATCAGGATGCATCACGCTTGGGACTGCAACTGCTCTGGCCAAGACTGCAAGAAATTACAGAGAACTATGAACCCAGCCCAAACTAACCTTTCATCCACTGACTCCATCTATACTGCCTCAGAAAAGCAGTCATCATAATCAAAGACCTCTTCCACCCCAGTTATACTCCCTACCACCTTGTTCCATCAGGCAGAAAATCAAAAAAGTTTGAAAACACTTTCAAGACCAGCTTATTCCTCACTGGTAACAGACTTCTGAATGGACCTCTCAGATATTCAAGCTGATCTTCCTCTGCACCTTCTCTGAAGCTGTCACACTATATTCTGCATTATGTTCTATCACTCTGGCATACCTATGCAAGTTTGATTTGCCTGTTTCTCACTCTGAGTACGTGACAATAATAAATAAAATTAGAACAGTGGTTGAAAAACTAACTGGTCCATGTACACAAGCAGCTGAATTCAGAGGAGGGGACCACTTGGCTTGTTCAACTTACACCACTCCACACTAAGATCCTGCCTGCTCGGGTTACTCCGTATTCCTGCCGAGCCCCAGTAAACATTCACCCTCTCACTTGGCAAGAATCTACCCAGCTCTGCTTTAAAAACATTCAAAGTCTGTTTCCACCTCATTTGAGGAAGAGAGTTCTGAAGATTCATGCCTCTCTGAGAAATTATTTCTTCTCGTCTGTCTTAATTGGATGATCCCTTTTTTAAAACAGTGAACTTCCTTCTCACAGGTACGCTGTCAAACCAGCTCAAAACTTCTCATGTTTCATTCTAGCCATCTCTTCTTCTTCTACACTCCAGATACATCAGGCATAGCCTATCCCATCGTTCGTATAGAACAACCTGCCCATTTCCAGGTGTGAGTTTAGTAAACATTCTCTGAACTGTCTCTCATGGCCTCAAATCCTTCCTTAAACAAAAGGCTGATGCTGAACACAGATGTGGTCTCACCAGTACACAGTACAAATGAAGCACAACCTTCCTACTTCTGCAATTCCCCTTGCAATAATTGATAACGTCAAAGATATTTTCTAATCAACTTATTCAGTGATGTCATTGCATACCTTTGGAGCTACTGGGATAGGAACCTGGGTCTCAATACAGAATCCCGACAGCACTAATATCCTGGGATTCCTTCGAGTAGAAACTGAGTGAATTAGCCATATTGTGGCGATAAGAGAAGGTCAGACACTGGAAATCATGTCATGAGAAACTCACTCCTGATTCCCCAAAGTCTGTCTATCATCTACAAAGCACAAATCATGAAGGCAATGGAATATCCCCACTGACCTGGATGAGTGCATCTCCGACAACACTCAAGGAGGTTAACACAACACAAACTAACCTTGATTGCCACCACAGCCACACTCTGCACCACCAACACTCAATGTGTATCATCAATGACATGAACTACACAAATTTACGAAGCGTCATCCAACAGCACCTTCCAAATCCAGTCCGACTACCATCTAGCAGGGCAAGGGCAGTAAGTACTTGGGATGACCACCACATGCAAGTTACGCTCCAAGCCACTCACCACCCTGACTTGGAAATATATTGCTGTTCCTTCAATGTCAAAATCCCTCGAATTCCCTCCCTTACATCTGTCTACTGAAAGCAAATCAACTGCATCAGTGAAAGAAGGCAGGTAGGTAGAACAGGACAACAAATGCTGGCCAAGGAGCAAGAGCCACATTCCATTACAGTCAGAAAGTAATAGGGATGTGTAGACAGAAACAGACCATTCAGTCCATGCCAACCAGATATCCTAACCTCATCTAGTCTCATTTGTCAGTACTTGGCCCATATTCCTCTCAACCCTTCCAATTTGTATACTCTTCCAGGTATCTTTTAAATGTTGTAACAAAAAAGCTCCTACCTCTCTACTTCAATACATGTTAATCTAATTTGTTCATCACTCTTATTTACACAATTGGTTTCAGGTTTAAAGATTCCAATTTGAAACCCAAGTACGCCTGAGATTTACGATAAGGTTGAGACTATCATTTTATGGTCATTCATCCCGACAGGAATGCTTTACTGAGAGGGTCACAGCTTCTTTCCCAGCCCTGCCCTGTGCTTCCCAAACTTAACACCTGATACTGAATGACAGCGATAACAAAGTCGGGTATCATCCCACCCCGACAACCGGCCACATCCCACCCCGACAGCCGGCCACAGCCCACCCCGACAGCCGGCCACAGCCCACCCCGACAGCCGGCCACAGCCCACCCCGACAGCCGGCCACAGCCCACCCCGACAACCGGCCACAGCCCACACCGACCAGCCACAGCCCACCCAGACAACCAGCCACATCCCACACCGACCAGCCACATCCCACCCCAACCAGCCACAGCCCACCCAGACAACCAGCCACATCCCACACCGACCAGCCACATCCCACCCCAACCAGCCACAGCCCACCCAGACAACCAGCCACATCCCACCCCAACCAGCCACATCCCACCCCAACCGGACACAGCCCACCCAGACAACCGGACACATCCCACCCCAACTGGACAGATCCCACCCTGACAAGCAGCCACATCCCACATCCTCCACTCACCTCTCCCCATCCTTTACCCTTAACCCTATCTCCTCCATAATCCTGGAAGGTCACTCATTGCTCCATCACCACATCTTCGGTTGGACGTCTCTCTCCTTTCGCTAACGCCCTCTTCCACACTCACTCATTCCCCTCAGCAGTCCCCACTCCTCCTCCTGCTGCCGCCGGAGGGTCCGGGGCCAAGGCCAGGGACAGGGACAGGGACAAGGCCAGGCTCACAAACCCCGAGGATGCCCCCGCCCACCGACAGCAGACCCCGAACCTGAACCCAACCCTAAAGCTCATCCTGGCCCCGGTGACAGCTCCACCCGAGAGCAAGGCGGAGGACAGAATGAACAGCTACGGCCGGCACTGGAGCCGGAGCAGGAGCCGAGGAAGTGAAGCCAAGACCAGGCCGAGCCGCCTCCACCGTCCGGGTCGCGTTTCGGGGGCGGGGCCAGAGGAACGGGGGCGGGGCTACATGTGCACGGGCGGGGTGACAGGCTCAGGGGGCGGGGGAACATGCGTTGGAGTGGGACCATATGCCCCCGATCGTGGCGATATGCACTGGGCGTGGCCACATGCCGTAGGCAGAGCGATATATTCAGGGGCGGAGCTACACACTCGGTGGGCGGGGTTACATACACGGGAGCTGGACATGCTCGTGGGGCGGGGCTACGCGCACATTTGGGCGGAGCTGCAGATGCAGGGGCGGGGTCCCAAGCTCAGGCTCAGGGACCGTGCACCGGGTCGTTTTTCGGAAAAGCTCCAGGATATGTTCACTTTACACGAAAGAGCCTCACGAGCATTTGGGGTGGTTGGTGTGGTATTGGAGCAAGTACACTGCCCTTATGGTTTAACTACAGAGCCATCGCAGTGATCGTTCAAGTTTGTCCCACGTTTTTCAAAAGTTAAAAAAAGTTTATTTTTCCTTTTTTATACCCATTTCAGCTTTTTTTCTCCTCTTCTGTGCATAAAATCTGTACCGGTTTTGGTAAAAAAACAAATGAAAAAGAAGTCACTGGTCTGGGTCGTATATCGGTAACGATAGTCGCTGTACGATGGAATTGGGAGATAATGAGAGTATGTCACTACGGCAGTGCACTAATCTTTGGTGACTTTAGTCTTTCAGGTCACTTTAATTTTGTACTAAAAACAACAAATGCTGGAGATCACTGCGGGTCAGTCAGCATCCATGGAGAGAGACAGCAAGCCCATGTCGACGGGAAAGCCAGATTGGCAGAGGTAGCCATGACGAATAATTCAGGGATATATTTGGGATTATTCGCCTGACCGATGCCTCTCATGATTTTATAGGGAAAAAAGTCCCAACCTATTCAGCCTCTCCTTATGATTCGAACCTTCTAGTCTCGGTGACATTTTTGTAAACTGGTTTTGGAAATCTTTCCAGTTTAATAACATCCTTCCTCTTGTGGGGCAATCAGAATTGTATGCAGCAGTCCAAATGTGATTGTACCAATGTCTTGTACGGTGGCAGAATGATAAGCACTGCTGCCTCAGCACCAGGGACCTGGTTTGATTCCAGCCTTGGGTGACTGTCTGTATGGAGTTTGCACGTTCTCCCTGTCGTCTGCATGGGTTTCCTCCAGGTGCTCCAGTTTTCTCCTACAATCCAAAATTGTGCAGGTTAGGTGAACTGAACATACTCAATTACCCACAGTGTTCAGGAGTGTATTGGTTAACTGCATGAGTCAGGGGTAAATGTAGGGAGATGGGATACTCTTTGGGAGGTCGGTGTGGACTTTTTGGGCCAAAAGGCCTGTTTCCACAAAGTAGGGATTCTAATTCTGCTTCAGCTATGACAGGTCATGACGGCAAGCATGCCAAATGCATTCTTCACCATCCTATCAACTTGTAACATCACTTTCAGGGAATTATGTAACTGTACCCCTCGGTTTCCCTGTTCAACAACAGAGCCTAGGGCCTCACTATTAATGATGTTACTACTGCCCTTGTGTTTCCTTACAAAAATGCAAAACCTCCCATTTATTTGAATTAAACTCCATCTGCCATTCCTCAACCCAATGGCTCAGTTGATCAAGATCCTGTTGGACTCTTAGATAACTTTCTTCCCTGTCCACTGTACCACCAATTTTGGTGTCATCTGCAAACCATGCCTCCTATGTTTGCATTCAAATCTTTATCATAAATGATGAACAACAGTGAACCTAGCACAAATCCTTGTGGCACACCACTGGTCATAGGCCTCCAGTCTCATCAACAACTCTTTACCATCATTCTCTGTCTCATACCATCAAGCTTTTACAACCAATTGACTAGCTTCCTGCCTCCCATGTGATCTAACCTTATTAACCAGTGTACCTTGAGGAACTTTGTTTCAGGCCTTGCTAAATTCCATGTACACAACTTCTACTGCTCTGCCTCCATCTATCTTTTTCATCACATCTTCAAAAAATTTTATCAAACTTGTGAGACTCGATTTCCCATGTACAAAGCCATGCTGACTATCTCTTGCCTTTCGAAATGCATGTAGATCCTATCCCTCAGAATCCCCTCCAACAAAATACTCAATGTTGACATAAGTCTCACTGATTTGTAGTTTCTTGTCTTTTCCTTGCAGCCTCTCTTAAATTAAGCACAATATTAGCCACTCTCCAGTCTTCCAGCGCCTCAGCTATGTCTGTCAATGATACAAGTATCTCTGCTTGGGCTCCACAATTTCTTCCCTAGATTCCCACAATGTCTTGGGATACATTTTGATCATGTTCCATGGATTAATCTACCTTTATGCATTTTAAGACCTCCAGCACCTCTTCTTATGTAATGTGGGCTCTTTTCAAGTCGTCAGTATTTTCTTCCCTGAATTCTCTAGCTTCCATGTTTTTCTCCACGGTAAATGCTGATGCAAAATATTCATTGAGGATCTCACCCATTTCCTGTGGTTCTACACATAGGTAGTTCTACACATAGATCCCTCATTGATCTTTAAAGGACCCTATTCTCTCCCTAGTTATTCTTTTGCCCTTTGCTGTTTGTCATTTTTATAAATGACCTGGATGAAGGCATAGAACGATGGGTAAGTAGATTTGCGGATGACACTAAGGTTTGTGGAGTTGTGGACAGTGCGGAAGGATGTAGCAGGTTACAAAGATAAGCTGCAGAGCTGGGCTGAGAGGTGGCAAATGGAGTTTAATCTGGAAATGTGTGAGGTGATTCACTTTGGAAGGAGTAACAGGAATGGAGAGCACTGGGCTCATGGGAAGATTCTTGGTATGTGGATGAGCAGACAGATCTCGGTGTCCATGTACATTGATCCCTGAAAGTTGCCATTCAGATTGATAGGATTGTTAAGAAAGCATACTGTGTGTTAGCTTTTATTGGTAGAGGGATTGAGCTTCAGAGCCATGAGGTCATGTTGCAGCTGTACAAAACTCTGGGCAGCCACATGGAGTACTGAGTACTGTTCTGGTCGCTGCATTATAGGAAGGATGTGGAAGCATCGGAAAGTGTGCAGAGGAGATTTACTAGGATGTTGCCTGGAATGGTGGGAAGGTCTTATGAGGAAAGGCTGAGGGACTTGAGGCTATTTTCTTCAGAGAGAAGAAGATGAATAGAGATATACAAAATGATCAGAGGATTAGATAGGGTGGACAGTGAGAACCCTTTTCCTCAGATGGTGGTGGCTAGCATGAGGGTACAGAGCTATAAATTGAGGGGTGATAGATATAGGACAGATGTCAGAGGTGGATTCTTTCCTCAGAGGGTAGTAAGGGCGTGGAATACCCTGCTTGCAACAGTAGTAGACTTGGTGACATCAGGGGCATTTAAATGGTCATTGGATAAACGTATGGATGAAAATAGAATAGTGTAGATTAGATGAGCTTCAGATTGGTTCCACGGGTCGGCGCAACATTGAGGGCAGAAGGGCCTGTGCTGCGCTGGAATGTTTTATGATCTATGTTCGATATTCTACACTTGTAGAATCATTTTGGATTCTTCTTTACCCTATCTACCAAGGCTACCTCAAAGTTATCATATTTCCCCTCCTGATTTCTCTCTTAAGTGTACTCCTCTACCCTCTAGAGACCTCAAGGGATTCATTAAATCCCAGCTGTTTATACCCGACATATGCCTCCTTTTTCTAGACTAAAATCTCAATATCTCTAGTCATCTAGTTCCCTATTTTTTGGATTAGTGGTGCTGGAAGAGCACAGCAGTTCAGGCAGCATCCGAGGAGCAACAAAATTGACGTTTCGGGCAAAAGCCCTTAATTGGGAATAAAGGCAGAGAGCCTGAAGCGTTCAGGCTCTCTGCCTTTATTCCCGATGAAGGGCTTTTGCCCGAAACGTCGATTTTGCTGCTCCTCGGATGCTGCCTGAACTGCTGTGCTCTTCCAGCACCACTAATCCAAAATCTGGTTTCCAGCATCTGAGTCACTGTTTTTATCTAGTTCCCTCTTCCTACTGTCCTTGACCTTCACATGAGTGGGAACGCATTGGCCATAAACTCTCATGATCTTGCTTTTGAAAGCCAGACGTCCTTTCACCTGTGAACAGCCTCACCCAGTGAACTTTTGAAAGTTCCTACTGGATTAGTGGTGCTGGAAGAGCACAGCAGTTCAGGCAGCATCCAACGAGCAGCGAAATCGACATTTCGGGCAAAAGCCCTTCATATTCCTGATGAAGGGCTTTTGCCCGAAACGTCGATTTCGCTGCTCGTTGGATGCTGCCTGAACTGCTGTGTTCCTCCAGCACCACTAATCCAGTATTTGCTTTCCAGCATCTGCAGTCATTGTTTTTACCTTTTTGAAAGTTTCTGTCCAATATCATCAAAATTGGCCTTGTCCTGATTTAGAATTTTAACTTGTGGTTCAGGCATATCCTTTTCTGTAACTATTTTAAAACTAATAGAATTTTGGTCATTGGTCCCAAAGTGTACCCCACTAACCTCAGTCACATGGCCTCCCTTTTTTCACAAAAGGAGGTAAGGTTTTTCCCCTTCTCTAATACAGTCATCTACATATTGATAAAGCTTTCAAATTCTTCCCTATCCAAGTCCTTAACACCATAGCAGTCTATGTTCGTAAAGTTAAAATCCCTCACTGTCACAACCTTATTATTCTTATAGGAGAAAGTGAAGACTGCAGATGCTGGAGCTCAGAGTCGAGAGTGTAGTGCTGGAATGAAGGGCTTATGCCCGAAACGTCGATTCTCCTGCTCCTCGGATGCTGCCTGACCTGCTGTACTTTTCCAGCACTACACTCTCGACCCTATTATTCTTATACCTACCTGTGATCTCCCAGTATCTCCCTAAATTTCCTGCTGACTACTCAGGGAGCGATAGTACAATCCCATCAAAGTCATCACCTCTTCTAATTTCTCAGTTCCACTGATATTGCTTCACTGGATGGTCCCTCAGAAATATCCTGTTTATGTCTTGCCATGATGTTTTCCCGAATCAAAAATGCCACTCCTCCTCTCTTTTGCTTCCCTTTCTATCCTTCCCATAGCACCTGTACCCTGGAATATTGAACTGCCACTCCTGTCCCACCCTCAGCCATGTATCTTTAATGACTATGATATCCCAGCCCTATCTTCCATCCATTCCCTGAGAACATCTGCCTCGTGCATTTAAATAATTGCAGTGTAATTCATAATCTTCCCTCGTTCCTTGCCGTGCTCTTGCCTGCCTTATCTATTTAACTTGGTCTCTTTAACTCCTGTACCAGCCTCAACCTTCCCTCTTGTCTCACTACTGCTTAGGCTTCCACTCCCTTCCAGACTATTTTAACACCTCTCGAGTGGCTCTGGCAAATCTCCCACTGGGATATTGGCCCTCCTCCAGTTCAGGTGCAATCCATCCCTCTTCAACAGGTCAGTTTTGCCCCAGAAAATATTCTAATGATCCGAAAAGCTGAATCCCGTCACCAGCTCCCCAGTCAGTAGGAGGTTCAGAGTGTATAGAGTTAAGCTGGAAAAAAAGCATAGTCGGTCAATCAGCATCAGAGGAGGGGGAGAGTCAACATTTTAAGTTGGGACCTTTCATCAGGAGTGGGAAGGGACAAGGTGGCTGAGAAATAAATGGAGGGAGGGTGATACTCATACCACCTGACACCTGGAGGAAGAACACCTCATGATCTGCCTTGGGATCTTGTAACCACACAATTCAATGAGGATTTCTCCAGTTTCCTCATTTCCTCCCCCCACCCCAACATTGTCCCAGTCCTAAGCCTCCAACTCGGCATCGCCCTCTTGACCTGTCCATCATCTTTCCCATCTATCCTCTCCACCTTCCTCTCCGACCTATCACCTTCTCCCCCACCTTCATCTACCTGTCACACTCTCTGCTACCTTCTTCCCAACTCAACCCCCCTCCCATTTATCTCTCAGCCCCCCGCCCTCAAGCTTCATTCCTAATGAAGAGCTTATGCCCAAAACATCGATTCTCCTGCTCCTCGGATGTTCCTGTCCGGCTGTGCTTTTCCAGCACCATATTCTCAATTATCAAATTGAAAGCAAATGCATACAAAGTGGCAAAGATTAGTGGGAAACTAGGGGATTAGGAATTTTCAAAGGTCAACGGAAAGTCACGAAGAAAGCTGTAAAGAAAAGTAAGATGGATTGTGAGGGTAAACTAACTCAGAATAAAATAGCAAAGATTTCTACAAATACATAAAAGAAAAAGAGTGGCTAAGGTCAACAATGATCCTCTAGCGAATGCGAAGAGAGATTTAATAATGGGAAATTAGGAAATGCAAGGTGTTGAACAGATATTTTACATAGAACATAGAACATAGAACATAGAAGAATACAGCGCAGTACAGGCCCTTCGGCCCTCGATGTTGCGCCGATCAAAGCCCACCTAACCTACACTAACCCACTATCCTCCATATACCTATCCAATGCCCGCTTAAATACCCATACAGAGGGAGAGTCCACTACTGCTACTGGCAGGGCATTCCATGAACTTACGACTCGCTGAGTGAAGAACCTACCCCTAACATCAGTCCTATATCTACCCCCCCTTAATTTAAAGGTATGCCCCCTTGTAATAGCTGACTCCATACGTGGAAAAAGGTTCTCAATGTCAACCCTATCTAACCCCCTAATCATCTTGTACACATTTTGTGCCCATCGTCACAGTGGAAGACATAAATGACAATAAATGATGACAAGGAGGCTCTGGCAGATGAGGACCTAGAAACTATCATTATCACTAAGGAGGTTGTGTTGGGCAAGCTAATGGGGCTAAAGGTAGACAGGTCTCCTGGCCCTGATGGAATGTCTCCCAGGGTACCACAAGAGATGGTGGGGGAAACAGGAGATGCGCTCATGGTAATTTACTAAAATTTGATGGACTCTGGGCCAGATCCACCAGATTGGAAAATAGCAAACATGATGCCATTGTTTAAGAAAGGAGATAGACAAAAGGTAGGCCACTATAGGTCCGTTAGCTTAACATCTATGTTGGGGAAAATACTTGAATCTAAAATCAAGGAAGAAACAGCAAGAAATCTGGATAGAAATTGTTCCATTGAGCAGAAACACCATGTGTTCATAACCAGGAGAGTCAGTGGTTCTGTTCTCTCTGAGAACTGGCTCTGAGGAAGCTGGGGTCAAGATTAGATTGGTGCTGGAAAAGCACAGCAGGTCAGGCAGCATCCAAGGAGCAGGAAAATCAACGTTTCGGGGAAAAGCCCTTCATCAGCCCTGCATTTGCAGTACCCACTTCCGTCTCAGGAACCTGGATAAGTGTAAAGGACTTTCCTCGTGTAAATAAAGGGTGACTCAGTGACAGGATACTGGCCCCTGTAAAGTTCTTTCAGAAAGATCAGACAAATTATTTCTGACATGTCCCTCCTTGCCAATGGCAAACAAGGTTTTCAGAGCTCTCTTCTTGGGGTAATTTTTTGATTGATCTGTTAAATAAAACTGGGTTTTCGTTTTTGATTAGTTGTCACTCAGCAAAGGTATCATTGTTTACCCAGTTCATAATGAAGTGTTTTCCACTACTCTTTGATTGTCCTGGATAATTTTATTTTAGAAGTGCAGTGCAGTGTTTATTGATTTCTTTTACTGGTTTTGCTTCTCGCTCCTTTGTTCTTTACCTGATTTAGCAATGTTTATGTCATGCCTCATAATATGAGCAGTGGACATCTCAGAGGTGTCCAGACTAGAATTAGGCAATTGGTTGCCAAAAGTTTTCATTAGCATGGCACGCTTCAAGTAAGCTGATTTAAGATGGAGTCTGTGATTTCTACACTGCCAGATCACATGCTGTGACATATTGATCATATCATTAGCATAATTTGGAGATTCGGTGTTGGACTGGGATATACAAAATCACACAACACCAGGTTATAGTCCAACAGATTTAATTGGAAGCACTAGCTTTCGAAGCACTGCTCTGAAAACGCCTGATGAAGGACCAGCGCTCTGAAAGCTCGTGCTTCCAATTAAATTTGTTGGACTATAACCTGGTGTTGTCTGATTTTCATCATTAGCACATATCTTAAAGATATACTGATTTACTAACTATGAGATGACACATCCCCAATTGCCCTTGAATCGAAAAGCAGACTAGGCAATTTCAAAGGACAGTTACAAGTCAATCACATTAATGTAGATTTGGAGTCTTACATGAACTAGACCAGCTAAGGATGGATGACACATTTCCTTCTCTGAAGGACGTTTGTGAACTACAGTAAGTACATTATTAAAAAAATAACTGATGATAGTTTTATGGTCACTCTTACTGAGGCAAGCTTCATATTCCAGATTTCATGAACTGAATTTAAATTCCACCAAGTGCTGTGATGTTATTCAAACCTGTGGCTCCACAATACTTGCCTGGGTCTCTGATTTACTAGGCCAGTGACATTACAATGCTACCATCTCCCCAACCGAGTCGGACAATAAACTATGATTGAATATACCACAGGGGAATATATCTCAGCGAACTTCCTCAAATCTCTCATTGGGCTCATCAGATCACATTAAATTTCAGAAAGGATTATAAATCTTCTCTTTTGCTGATCTGACTTGATTGTCTATCTCAGGTGTTATTCTGTTATGGACTTCCTCATTGGCAGCTCCCATTCTGGTTGATCACCCTTTCTTGGATCGACAACATCTTATTGGGATTGTATTATAGATCCCCTAATAGTCAGAGGGAAATTGAGAAACAAACTTGTAAGGAGATCTCAGCTATTTGAAAAAATAATAGGGTGGTTATGGTAGGGGATTTTAACTTTCCAAACATCGACTGGAACTGCCATAGTGCAGATGGAGAGGAATTTGTTAAGTGCGTACAAGACAATTTTCTGATTCAGTATGTGGATGTACCTACTAGAGAAGGTGCAAAACTTGACCATTTGGGAAATAAGGCAGGGCAGGTGACTGAGGTGTCAGTGGGGGAGCACTTTGGGGCCGGCAACCATAATTCTATTAGATTTAAAATAGTGATGGAAAAGGATAGAACAGATCTAAAAGTTGAAGTTCTAAATTGGAGAAAGGCCAATTTTGAGCAAGAACTTTCAAAAGCTGATTGGGGGCAGATGTTCGCAGGTAAAGAGATGCTGGAAAATGGGAAGCCTTCAGAAATGAGACAACGAGAATCCAGAGAAAGTATATTGCTGTCAGGGTGAAAGGAAAGGCTGGTAGGTATAGGGAATGCTGGATGACTGGAGAAATTGAGGGTTTGGTTAAGAAAAAGAAGGAAGCATATGTAAGGTATAGACAGGATAGATCGAGTGAATCCTTAGAAGAGTATAAAGGAAGTAGGAGTTTACTTAAGAGGGAAATCAGGAGGGCAAAATGGGGACATGAGATAGCTTTGGCAAATAGAATTAAGGAGAATCCAAAGGGCTTTTACAAATATATTAAGGACAAAAGGGTAACAAGGGAGAGAATAAGGCCCCTCAAAGATCAGCAAGGCGGCCTTTGTGTGGAGCCACAGAAAATGGGGGAGATACTAAATGAGTATTTTGTATCAGTATTTACTGTGGAAAACGATATGGAAGATTTGGATTGTAGAGACATAGATGATGACATCTTGCAAAATGTCCAGATTACAGAGTGCTGAATGTCTTGAAACGCATAAAGGTGGATAAATCCCCAGGACCTGATCAGGTGTACCCGAGAACTCTGTGGGAAGCTAGAGAAGTGATTGTTGGGCGTCTTGTTGAAATATTTGTATCATCGATAGTCACAGGGAGTGTTGCTGAAAAAAGAGACCTTGGAGTGCAGGTTCATAGCTCCTTGAAAGTGGAGTCGCAGGTAGATAGGATAGTGAAGAAGGTGTTTGGTATGCTTTCCTTTATTGGTCAGAGTATTGAGTACAGGAGTTGGGAGGTCATGTTGCAGCTGTATAGGGCATTGGTTAGGCCACTGTTGGAATATTGCGTGCAATTCTGGCCTCCCTCCTATCGGAAAGATGTTGTGAAACTTGAGAAGGTTCAGAAAAGATTTACAAGGATGTTGCCTGGGCTGAAGGATTTGTTAGGGATTGAGTTTCAGAGCCATGAAGTCACGCTTCAGCTGTACAAGACACTGGTAAGGCCACACCTGGAGTATTGAGTGCAGTTCTGGTCACCGCGCATTATCGGAAGGATGTGGAAACTTTGGAAAGGGTGCAGAGGAGATTTACTAGGATATTGCCTAGTATGGAGGGAAGGTCTTATGAGGAAAGGCTGAGGGACTTCAGCTGTTTTCATTTGAGAGAAGAAGGTTGAGAAATGACTCAATTGAGACATACAAAATAATCAGAGGGTGAGATCGGGTGGACACTGACAGCCTTTTTCCTCGAATGGTGAAGATTAACACAAGGGGACATAGTTTTAAAGTGAGGGGTGTTAGATTTCGGACAGATGTCAGGGGTATTTTATTCACTCAGATAGTAGTAGGGGCATAGAACGGCCTCCCCGCAACAGTAGTAGACTCGCCAACGTTAAGAGCATTTAAATGGGCATTGGACATACATATGGATAATAATGGAACTGTGTAGGTTAGATGGGCATCAGATTAATTTCACAGATTGGTGCAACATCGAGGGTCAAAGGGCCTGTGCCATGTTGTAACGTTCTATATTCTACATCCAGCCTACTTCAGTTCCAAAGAACAGTCATATCAGACTCAAAATATGAATTTCTGTTTCTCTCTCCAGACATGTTTAGTTTCTCCAGCACCTTCTGTTGAAGTTTTATTCATTCACGGGATGAGAGAGTCACTGGCTTGGCCTGCATTTATTGCCCGCTGCATTGCTGTGGGTCTGAAGTCACCTATAGGCTAGGCTGGGTACTGACAGCAGATTTGCTTCCCTAAAGGACATCAGTGAACCAAATGGATTTTCCTCAATCATTGACTCACGGTCATCAGTTGACTCTTAATTCCAGATTGCTTATTGAATTTAAATTTGACCGCCCTCCGTGGAGGAATTCAAACTCAGGTCCCCAGAACACTACCTGGGTCTCTGGAATAACAATTCAGTGATAATACCACCAGACTGTTGTTGAATGTATAGACGCCTTGATTAGTAATTTGTCTCTATTCCTCATCCTCCATAAGACTAAAAATGTTGATCCCTGAAATGGTTCATAACTTCACATTACTGAACTTTCAGTTGCATCCCCAGAACTCAGGCAGTGCATTCCAGATCTCCACCAGCCTTTGGATAAAAACATTTTTCCTCAAATCCCCTCTAAACCTCTTGCTTTCACTTGAAAATTAGGTCCTTGTGTTATTGACCGTTTGATTGAAGGGATTCCTTTTTATCCACTGCTGCTTTCTATCCACCCTGTCTATGCCACTCAATGTCACACACCTCTAACAGGACACTCCTCAACCTTCTGTGCTCCAAAGAAAACAATGCAAGCTTATTTGGCCTCTCTTCATAGCTTAAGTGTTCCATTCCAAGCAACATCCCGATGAATCTCCTCTGCACCCCCTGATGCAAACACATCTTTCCTATTGTGCAGAGACCAGATCAGTACATAATACTCTCGTGAAGTTCTGCACAGCTCCAACATAATCTCCCTGCTCTTATAATCTATGCCTCAACTGATAAAGGCAAGTGTCCCATATGCTTTCTTAACTACACGACTAATTTGCTCTGCACCTTCAGAGATCTGAGAACAAACACCCAAGATCCCTCTGTTCCTTTGAGATTAACTGTTCTGCCAAGCATTTTAGAACACTACTTGACATTAACTGACCTCACAATCTTCTGATGTCTCTTCCATATTGTCTGACCTTTGCAACTTGTAGCCCAGAATAGCAATCTCTCCCTGCAGCAGAAAATAGGACCTCCTGCTACTTGATTAAAACACAGGTAGATGGATTATCTGGAGTTTCGGGAATCTGATTTCCTTTAACTGTTCTTGCTCATTGGAACTCCTTTCTGGAGACTGACAAAAGACTAACACCACAAATACACAACCATGTGAGTGAAGTATAGCAGCACAGAATCAGTGCAAAAGCTCCCTGGCTGAGCATGCCCCAGACCAACATGCATTAACACAAAAAATAAAGCCTATTACTCATGTCCCAATTACATCTCACCACCAGGGACCAACCTAAACAAAGTGTCTTCACTGTGAATCATACTCTGCTGCTTCTGGCTCTGGGTCTTGTACCAAGGATCATAATTTAAAGAAAAACTCAGCATAAGAAAGTCCAAAGCAACTAAAAGACATGAACCACAAGAATAGAAGAAATAAAAAACTGATGTGTTGATGCAGAAGAGAACTAGCCATTTGGATACAGAACTGGCTCAAAGGTAGAAGACAGAGGGTGGTGGTGGAGGGTTGTTTTTCAGACTGGAGGCCTGTGACCAGTGGAGTGCCACAAGGATCGATGCTGGGCCCTCTACTTTTTGTCATTTACATAAATGATTTGGCTGGGAGCATAAGAGGTACAGTTAGTAAGTTTGCAAATGACACCAAAATTGGAGGTGAAGTGGACAGCGAAGAGGGTTACCTCAGATTACAACAGGATCTTGACCAGATGGGCCAATGGGCTGAGAAGTGGCAGATGGAGTTTAATTCAGATAAATGCGAGGTGCTGCATTTTGCGAAAGCAAATCTTAGCAGACTTATACACTTAATGGTAAGGTCCTAGGGAGTGTTGCTGAACAAAGAGACCTTGGAGTGCAAGTTCATAGTTCCTTAAAAGTGGAGTCGCAGGTAGATAGGATAGTGAAGAAGGCGTTTGGTATGCTTTCCTTTATTGGTCAGAGTATTGAGAACAGGAGTTGGGAGGTCATGTTGCGGCTGTACAGGACATTGGTTAGGCCACTGTTGGAATATTGTGCGCAATTCTAGTCTCCTTCCTATCAGAAAGATGTTGTGAAACCTGAGAAGGTTCAGAAAAGATTTACAAGGATGTTGGCTGGGTTGGAGGATTTGAGCTATAGGGAGAGGCTGAACAGGCTGGGGCTGTTTTCCCTGGAGTGTCGGAGGCTGAGGGGTGACCTTATAGAGGTTTACAAAATTATGAGGGGCATAGATAGGGTAAATAGGCCAAGTCTTTTCCCTGGGGTTGGTGAGTCCAGAACTAGAGGGCAGAGATTTAGGATGAGAGAGGAAAGATAGAAAAGAGACCTAAAGGGCAATGTTTTCACACAGAGGGTGGAATGAGCTGCCAGAGGATGTGGTGGAGGCTGGTACTTGCAACATTTAAGAGGCATTTGGATGGGTATATCAATAGGAAGGGTTTGGAGGGATATGGGCAGGGTGCTGGCAGGTGGAAGTAGATTGGGTTGGAATATCTGGTCGGCATGGACGGGCTGGACCGAAGGGTCTGTTTCCATGCTGTACATCTCTATGACTCTAAGTGATGTACTGCTGCTGAGGGGTGCAATAGGAACCAAGGGCAGTGTTGGTGCCATCAAAAGGGATTGTCCAACCACTCATGAAGTGTCAGAAGTGGGATTTACTGTTAGCCCTACCCTGTGTCAGGTAAGGCTTTCCATAGATATTTGAATATTACCAAAATATTTTTCTAATTTTTCAGATTGACTGGCTAGTTCCACCAAGTGGCAAGAATGGTGACCATGGGAACCAGTTGCAGATATGTTGTTTCTGTAAAGAATTCAGAATGGGGAAGAGATAAAGAAGAGTATGCCCACAAACTTCCTATGTATCAGTGGTGGGCCTGGCTCTGAGCTGATATACTTGCAGCTGTAAACAGAGAAAGAAAATAGAAAACCTGATAATATATAGAGTGCACATAAATTGCACACTAATCTTTCAGGTATACTCTTTATCTGAGGTAACTTAGAAGGATGTTAATTCTGGTAGGTACTTTAGAAATACTTTCCCTTGTGTGTAAAGAGAGGATAAGAACATCCAAACAGACCAAGATATAGTTCTTGATTTAATTCAACTGGCATTTGATTTTACCCGACATCACTCCCTGTGGAGTTCGTGCAGCTCAGGAAGAGCAAAATGAAATCGGCTCACCACAATCTTTTCAAGACCAATTGGGAATGGACAACAAATTCCGGTTCCTTTTTCTTTGGGAGTACATCTTTTCGTGCAGATTTTTTAATGGAGGAATAGAGCTCAGGTTGGAGGAAAGGAGCTTGGCTGCTATGAAGATGGAGGGGTACTGTACCTTTAAGACTTGAAAAGCTAGCAAGGGCTTAGAGAAACGCAGAGAGTCCGGAACAAAGTAACAATGTAACATTTGATTGAAACAGCTAAGCGCTATGTTGGCAGGATACAAAAACAAATTCGAATTTGGCCAATCAGTTTAAATTATGCTGGGAGAAAGTGAGGACTGCAGATGCTGGAGATCAGAGCTGGGAAGCAGAATTCCGAAAAGGAAAAGGCAGAAAAATCTACAGAGGATACTTGGCAAAGCTGACTGGTTTTGAAACACGACTTTTTTTTGTCAATCATCCCCAGGTTTATTTATCAGACCTGTATTGTAGAGGGGAAGGTCAAAGAGGTTTAGAGAAAGGAGTTGCGAATAGTTGTTAGTTAATTATTCTCTGTTGGACTTTAAAAAAAAGTTGTTAATTTTTAATTTAAATAATGACTTTTGGGATAGGTCTTTGTCTCTCCAATTTTAACAGACTACAGAATTGGGTGAATCTTTTATGTGTTGCTGTTTTTGTGTAACATGGCACTGTTCCATTCGAATACCGCCAACCAGATGTTCTACCTCTCCATCAGAATTGACAGATGACACAGATCGTGGTGAGATTCACCATAAGGGTTTGCTTCAGAAAAGCTACAATGGGCATATATTAAAAATTCGCTAAAGGGATATGGGCATCGCTGTAAGTCTTCAGTGAACCTCTCCATCTTATGATGGAGGGAAGATCATTGATGAAGCAACTGAAGATGGTTGGACTTGACTATGAGAACTCCTGCAGAAGCATTCTGGAAATGATTGACCTTCAACAACCACAGTTATCTTTCTTTGTGTGAGAAATGACTTGAATCATCGAATGCAAGTGCTTTCCCTTGGATTTTTATGGACTTCAGTTTTGCTAAGACTCCTTGAGACCACACTTGGTCAAATGATGCCTTGATGTCTAGTAGAATCACTCTCATCTCACCTCTGGAATTCAGCTCTTTTTCTGGTTTGGACGAAAGTTATAATGAGGTCTGAAGCTGAACAGAACCTAAACTGAGCATCAGTGAGAAAGTTATGTATATAGATATTCTGTCTGTCGATGAATTTTGTACTTCAGGCTCTGTCTTATGCACAACACATGACATGGAGAAGTTCAAACATTTGCCAGTTCATTGATTCATGTATCGGAGAGCTGCCCAATTCATTAGCTTTGTTATTACAGAGAGATAGGAGAGAGAGACAGAGAGGATCTCTCACACTGTGGAGTGGTGAGAGTCCATCACAGGGTGTCAGTTGGGAAATTCACATCATGTGGACAATGCCCACAAAACCCCAAATCTCTCATGAAGGTAATTCTGTGAAAGAGTGGAGTTTAGATTGAACCTTTGAGAATCATTCATGTCAAGAACCAGTGTATAGAAAGGTTCCATTACATTTTATATTTACATTTGCGGATGACAATATAGTCGGTGGAGTTGTGGATAGTGACGAGGGATGTTGCAGGTTACAGAGGGATATAGATAAACTGCAGAGCTGGGCTGAAAGGTGGCAAATGGAGATTAATGTGGAAAAGTATGAGGTGATTCACTTTGGAAGGAATAACGGGAATGCAGAGTACTGGGCTAATGGTATAATTCTAGGAGCAGAGATATCTCGGTGTCCAGCTACATTGATCTTTGAAAGTTGAACAGAGATTGATAGTGTTGTTAAGGCATCCGGTGTGTTAGCTTTTATTGGGAGAGGGATTGAGTTTCATAATCATGAGGTCATGCTGCAAGTGTACACAACTTTGGTATGGCCACATTTGGAGTATTGCGTACAGTTTTGGTCACCACATTATAGGAAGGATGTGGAAACTATGGTCAGGGTTCGGGGAGATTTACTAAGATGTTGCCTAGTCTGGAGGGAAGGTCTGGAGGAAAGGCTGAGGGACTTGAAAGATGTTTTCGTTGGAGAGAAGAAGGTTGAGAGGTGACTTAATTGAGACATATAAGACAATCAGAAGGTTAGATAGGGCGGACAGTAAGAGCCTTTTTATTCGCATGGCAATGGCTAGCACAAGGGGAAATAAACATATGGATGAGAATGGAATAATGTAGGTTAGATGGGCTTCAGATTGGTTTCACAGGTTGGTGTAACATCGAGGGCCGAAGGGCCTGTACTGCGCTGTAATGTTCTATGTTCTATTTCCAGGCATTATCATCGCAAGATATTAGTCTAACATTTGTTGGTGATAAAGTTATTTGAATTTTCCTTAAAGGGGAAATAGTGGCTTGCCATTTGGATTAAATGAGCTGATCAGAGAGAGCTACATGGCTTTTTAATAATGCACCATATCTAAAAATGATGCTAAACTTTTCAAGGAAGTAAAAAAGTTGACAAATAAAAGAATACAGGAAGATAGGGTCTGTGCAGGTTCCAGAGGATATTCACCATAGCCAGGCTGACTCTGCTTGAATATACTATCAGTTCTGCTATAATGAGTGTTTCTTCAATGCCAATTGGCTTTAATGCGATGTAAGAATTTAGATCATTATTTGTCGAATACGAACTTTCCTTATGCATGTTGGCAAGAACACAATTCTGGCACCATTAGTTTAAATGGTGAAGCTATTGCACAATTTTCTCATAACGTCAGATTGCATGAGAATGGAACTATTGCGTGACATCAGAACTGACAGTATTATGTATTTATAAAAATTCTGCTTTTACATCCTTTACAATAGATTCTAATATTTTTCCAAGTGACAGAAGTTAAGCCAATTCGCCCTTTTTTCATCTCGATTCCTTTGTGAAGAAGGGTGTTACATTCGCAATGTTCCTGCGTTGTAGGTAGCTTGTTAAAGTACTGTTAATATGATTTCTGCGCACCATATGTTGTTTATTGGTTGCACACAGCAGCAGGGGAACTCATGTTGCTGGTTGTTGCTTCTACTTTAAGGCAACTTGTCATTGGGGGAGTGCATCATGACTACGAGAAGCAGTCATTTGAAACGTGAATTTGGACTCTAATGAACATGTAACAGAATGTGTACCAAGGTTTTCAGACACCTTGCTGTCGGTTTTGGTGCATGAGGTGGAAATGAGAAATATCCTGTAACAACAGCAAGAGGCTGTCTCAAGATTACCCAGAAGGAAATGGAAGCAACTAGCAGGAGAGGTCAATGCACCAAATATGGATCTCTATCAAAGAATCATATCGTAAAGAAGAGGCCCTTCGGTCCATCGAGTCTGTATCACCAAAATTCCACTACCTATGCTAGTGCCACTCTACACTCATAGCCTTAAATGTTATGACACTCCAAATGTTTATCCAACTACTTTCGACAAGTTATGAGGCTATCCACCTCAACCACCCTCTAAGACAGTGCATTTTGTTGCCCAGATATGGTGTCAAAAGTTTAAAATTGGGCGGTTCTTCTGCACACAACATCAGTGAGCTGGAAAATAGCCTAACTGCTTCCTTAGCAGACATTGCAAATAAGGCTGCCCAAAAGCAGCCCAAGCCACACAAATTGAGAGTGGTGCGACCTTCATATCACCAGATGGAAAAATACTAGTTGATTGATGACCTTTCAGATTTTGTTGAATCAGCTTAAGGTAGATTTAACTGAAAAGGAGTTAAGGCTGTTGTGGGGGTTGTGCAAAGGCTCCTGGTCCAAGCTATAATAGGATAGATTTCTCAACATAGAGATTGGACAGGCATTGAGCATATACAGAGTTTTAATTGAGGGTTTTAATTTTCATGTAGATTGAGATAGGTAGAGACACTTGGAATTTCTTGAGTGTAGTCTCATTTTCAATTATGTGAAGGTGCTGGTGTTGGACTGGGGTGGACAAAGTTAAAATCACATGACACCAGGTTATAGTTCAACAGGTTCATATAGAAGTTCAAGCTTTTACAGCGTTACTCCTTCGTCAGGTAGCTCGTGGAGTAAGATCATCGGGCACAGAATTTATAGCAAAAAATCACAGTGTCATACACTGATGCAACATATTGAACAGCGGTCAGAGACATTTGGCCTCAAATTTTCAGGTGACCATCCTTCAAGGCGGACTTTGGGATATGTAACAATGCAGAGTGGCCGACAGAGGCTGATAACCAAGTTTGGTACCTGTGGGGATGGCCTCAACCGGGACCATGGATTCATGTCACACTACAGCTGACCCCACGACACTATACACACACACACACACACACACACACACGCACACTTAGACACAAACTCTTACATAGTCATACACATGCTCTCTCAGGCACATACACACCCCCCAACACTCACACCCATGCGCACACTGTCTCACAGGGATATACTCCATCACACTCACTCACTCTCTCTCTCTCACTCACATGCATGCACACACACATATAAGTCTTTGGGGTGAATTTGCATTTGCAGCATTGTATTCGCAGATACATTCTATTTTGTTCAAAAACCACACAATCTGAAGGCAGTCAATTTTTTTTATAATCCATATGGCATTTTATAAATTTCCACTTTGGAAATAGAACCAGTCTGACTCAAGATTGGAATACACACAGACTCTAATCTCACACCTTTACAATACTGTCTGAGCTGAGATATCTTCTTTTTTGAAATAAAACCTGAAGTTATCTCCGGAATGTGACTTGAAAGAAGTTCTGGGATTTACATATTAATGAACTTAAACCTGCCACCCCATTCTAAAAGATGAAAGGCTGAACAGCAATCTAGGTTTGTTCAAAACATTGCATCACTGTGATCTTTTGCTATAAATTCTGTGCCCTATGATCCTGCTCCACAAGCTACCTGATGAAGGAGCAGCACTCTGAAAGCCACGACTTCCAAATAATCTAGTGTTGTGTAATTTTGATCATTTTCTGAAGCAATGTGTCATGCAGCAGTAATTTTCAAACACTTTTCCACTGTGATTCCCATTTCAAAAACTGTCCTGGGCCTTCTGAGAGAGCAGGTCAGAGTTGTGAAGACTTGTGGAGACAGGGTAGGAGGGAGAAGATGTCAGGGGGAGGTGGTGTGGGTGGAGCTACCCAGCACCAATTGCTGCCTCTGTGCTTGTAACTCCAAAATTTTATGTTGCAACCTCACTCACCTATTTTGAAAGCACACAGAGGACAGGCCATAATTTGGTTTAATCGTGGGTAATGAGACGGATTTAGTTGACAATCTAATTGGCGGCACACAGACAGGGCCCTTTTCAGGAAGTTCTTGAGACAATTGTGTGCGGCCCCTCTTGTTCTGTTTGCCAGTGGTTCGTTCTCCATACAAAACAAACTTGGACAGATGACTGACATCTATTCAGGCAATATGACCTGCCCAATGCAGTTGGCTCTGTAGCCCCCTCCTTCCAAATGTAATAAGGACAAGGGGCACCTTCCACCCCACCAGTCTCCACATCCAATGTATCATCCTTAAACACTTGCACCAACTTCAAATTAGACCCCAACACCAAGAATATCTTCCCCATCCAACTCCTCTTTGCCTTCTGCAAGGACCGTTCCCTTCACCAATCCTTGGTTTCTACTACTCTCTCCACCAACCTTCCAAACCTGCTGGCATCTTCCCCTGCAACCGTAAAAGATGCAAAACCTGCCGGCACACCAGCCCTCTCATGTACATCCAGGGCCCCAAACTGTCCTTCCAAGTGAGACAGAGGTTCACCCGCCTCCCCTCCAAGCTAGTTTACTGTATTCACTTCTCCTCATGTAGTGAGACCTATATCAGAGACACAAAACGTAAACTAATGGTATGCTTCTCAGAGCATCTCAGCCAGGCTCGCAAGGGCCAGCGAAACCTCCACTTTAATTTCCCTTCCCATTCCCTCTCTGATATGACCATTCTCGGCCTCCTCCATTGCCACAGTGAATCAGACCGCAAACTGTAGGAACAAGACCGCATTTTCTGCCAGGGCAGCCTACAGCCCGGAGGACTCAACATTGAATTATCCAATCACAAATAGCCTCCTTTCCCATCCCCTGACTCCCTTTCCAGCCCCTCCCTTTCCCTTCCAGCCATCAACAGATTCCTTCCTCCCATCAACCAACCAGGCTGTAACCTCTACCTGTATTCACCTCTCACTGCCTCACCACCCCACCCTCTCCCCACCCCCCATCACCCCCAACCCAGTCCTGAAGAAGTGTTCAAGCCAAAACGTAGACTCTCTGCCTGGCTTGTTGTGTTCTTCCAGCCTCCTGCTCATCTACCTTGTAGGAGAATGGTCTTGATATTGGTGTTGCAGCCCATTTCCAGTACGGCACTATTTGTAAGGTGTTCCTGCCAGTTGTCCCTGGGATTCTGTGAAGGTAGCACTGCCAGAAATGCTCTAGAAAATGTACATGATACTGGACCCATGACGCAATGCCATTCAGAAGGTGGGGAGGGATACAGCTTGGTCAGTGACCTGAAGCTATCCCTGGTAAAGTTATATTTTTTATGTCTGACTGATTCTGGGCCAGGATTTAGGTAATAATAGTAATATTAATATTAATGAGACAGAGACTACCTGTAATAAAGTGGGCAAATCTGGTAGTGGTTAAACTGGCTAAAAATCAGTGGGAGATATTCAAGATATCAAGATAACAAAAAATACAAATTATTTGGAGATGCCGGTGTTGGACAAAGTTAAAAATCACACAACACCAGGTTATAGTCGAACAGGTCTAATTGGAAACACACGAGCTTTCAGAGCGCCGCTCCTTCATCAGGTGATTGTGGAGAGCACAAATCTAAGGCACAGAATTTATAGCAAAAATTTACAGTGTGATGTAACTCAAATTATACATTGAAAAATACCTTGATTGTCTGTTGAGTCTTTCATCCGTTCAAATACCATGATAGTTTCATTTCTTTCATGTGTAAATCACAAAATCTTTTTTTTAAAGTTGCATTCTCACCTTAGCTGTAACAATGGGTGTTAGCGAGACAATACGTTGAAGGTATTAGCCCCCAGTGTTCTCTGTCTATGCCATGATGTTTCGATTGATTCTAATCTAAAAGGTGAGATAACATAGTTTTACATGGATTCATGCAATTTTTGAGGAAAGTGCAATGTAACTCTGCAAGTACAAATTCACCCCACAAAATGTATGTGTGCATGTGGGTCTTTGTCTGTCTGTGTGTGTGTCTGTCTGGGTTGGAGGTTGAGGGTGTGAGAGGGAGTGTATATGTGTATGTAATGAGTGTAGAGTGTCTTAAGTCTGTGAGGGGGTGCATGTGTGAGTGTGGGAGTGTGTGTGCGTATCTGGGGTGGGGGGTTGTGAGTGTCTGTGAGAGAGTGTATATGTGTGCGCATGAGTGTTGGGTGGTCTAAGTCTCTGAGAGGATGCCTGTGGGAGTGTGTGTGTCTGTAAGGGTGTGTGTCTGTGTATATGTGTGTATATAGGAGTGCCTGTGTGTGTGTGAGTGTGTGCGTGTAGGACTGTCTGTGTGTGTGTATAGTGCAACGGTGGTCACCTGTAATGTGACATGAACCCAAGATCCCGGTTGAGGCCCTCCCTGCTGCCTGACCCGAAGTCGCCTTGGAGGATGGTCACCCGAAGGTCCGAGGTCAAATGCCCTGGACCACTGAGGTGTTCCCCAACTGGGAGGGAACCCTCCTGTCTGTTGCTTGTTGTGCGGTGCCCATTCATCCGTTGTCGTAGCCTTTGCTCGGTTTCCCCAATGTACCATGCCTCAAGGCATCCTTGCCTGCAATGTATAAGATAGACAACGTTGGATGAGTCACATGAGTACCTGCCATGTACAAGGTGAGAGGTGTTCCCACGCGTAATAGTTGTGTCTATGTCCACAATCTGACACGTCTTGCAGCGTCCACCGTGACAGTGTTGTATGGAGCTGTCCTGAGAGCCGGGCAGTTTGCTTTGTTTGAGGTTTGGCGGTTGTTTAAAGGCAAGTAGTGGAGGTGAGGGGAAGGTCTTGGTGAGGTGCTCATCCTCATTGATAATGTGTTGCAGGTCACGAAGAACATGGCATAATTTTTCAGCCCCTGGGAAGTACTGAACAACGAAGGGTACCCTGTCGCTTGCAGCAAGTGTCTGTCTCCTGAGGAGGTCATTACGGTTCCTTGCTGTGGCACATCGGAACTGGTGGTCGATGAGTTGGGCATCGTACCCCGTTCTTGTGTGGGCATCCCTGAGTACTTCCAGGTGTCCGTCATGTTCCTCCTCATCTGAGCAGATCCGGTGTATGTGTCGGGCTTGTCCATAAGAAATGGCTGTTTTAATATGTTTTGGGTGGAAGCTGGAGAAGTGTAGCATTGTGAGGTTGTCTGTGGGTTTGCGGTAGAGTGTGGTGCTGAGGTGTCCGTCCTTGATGGAGACGCATATGTCCAAGAATGAGACAGATAGTCGAGAGTAGTCCATGGTGAGTTTGATGGTGGGATGAAACTTGTTGATGTCACTGTGTAGTTTTATCAGTAACTCCTTGCCATGGGTCCAGAGGAAGAAAATGTCATCAATGTACCTGGTGTACAATGTTAGTTGGAGATCCTGCATAGAGAAGAAATCTTGTTCGAACCTGTGCATAAAAATGTTGGCATATTGGGGTGCAAATTTGGTCCCCATGGCTGTTCCATGTGTCTGGATGAAGAATTGGTTGTCAAAGGTGAAGACGTTATGATCGAGGATAAAGCGGAAGAGTTGTAGGATGGTGTTTGGAGACTGCCAGTTGTTGGTGTTGAGAAGTGAGGCTGTTGCCGCGATGCCATCATTGTGGGGGATGCTGGTGTAGAGTGTGGAAACGTCCATTATGACGAGGAATGTTCCCGGTTCGACTGGTCTGTGGGTGCTGGGTTTTGTAAGAAATCCGTAATGTCGTGACAGAAGCTGGAGATCCCCTGTACAAGAGGAAAGTGCAGAGGAAAGTGGCCGAGCAGAGGCTGATAGCTAAGTTCGGTTCCCATAGGGAGGGCCTCAACTGGGACCTTGGGTTCATGTCACATTACAGGTGATCACCATTGCACTACACACACACACAGATAGTCCTACACATACACACGCTCACATACACATGGATACAGCTACACACAGACGCGTACACAGACACCCACACACACCCTTACAGACACACACACTCCAACACTCTCACATGCACCCCCTCACAGACTTAAGACACTCTGCACTCACTGCACACATACACATACACACACTTTCTCACACTCACAACCGCCACCACAGACAGACAGACAGACACACACACACAAAGACCCACATGCACACATATATTTTGTGGGGTGAATGTGTACTTGCAGAGTTACATTGCACTTTGCTCAAAAACTGCATACATTCATGTAGAACTCTGAGCTAAAAAACTGCATGAATTTATGTAAAACTCTGTTATCTCACTTTTTTGATTAGAATCAATCTAAACATCAGGTCATAGGCAGAGAACACGGGGGGCTAATACCTTCAACATATTGTCTGGCTATCACCATTGTTAACAGCTAACCCGAGAATTCAACTTTTAAAAAAAAAGGTTTTGTGATTTACACATTAAAGAAGTGAAACTATCACTGTATTCTAACAAATGAAAGGCTTAACAGACAATCAATTTTTCAATGTACAATTTCAGTTCCATCACACTGCAAATTTTTGCTTTCGATTCTATGTTACGATCGAGCCCTCCACTATCACCTGACGAAGGAGCGTTGCTCTGAAAGCTAGTGTGCTTCCAATTAAACCTGTTGGACTATAACCTGGTGTTGTGTGATTTTTAACTTGGTACACCCCAGTTCAACACCGGCATCTCCAAATCATTTATACAAAAAGGTTTTGTGATTTATGCATGAAAAAACTGAAACTATCATGGTATTTGAACAGATGAAAGACTCAACAGATAATCAAGGTATTTTTCAATGTATAATTTCAGTTACATCACACTGTAAATTTTTGCTATAAATTAGATTTGTGGTCTCCACAATCGCCTGATAAAGGAGGGGTGCTCTGAAAGCTAGTGTGCTTCCAATTAAACCTGTTGGACTATAACCTGGTGTTGTGTGATTTTTAACCTAAGAAGTGAGAACTGAATAACAGGCAGCACACCATCCCTGTTCACTCTTTCAGTCCTATTTTCTCCTGAAATTAAATAAAGGGAGAGTTTGAGTGAAATTAAAGGAGGTGGCATAGTTGTTAGTGCTGGTGGTAGTGGTTGAAAGATGATTACATATTCCAAAAGAGTGAGTATGCAGTATAGGGGGCCATCTGGGGTGAGAAGGGAGAGAATTGGGGTGGTTGAGACTGAAAGAAGGAATGGTGAGTGTTGTCATGAGCCTTGGTTGATGCAACAGCAGAGATTGAGGTAGCAGAGAGAAAATGGCAGCACTTGGCCTGGTCGATTGGAGAAGATTATTGATTTTCTTCCTTCACTGCTGGGTGTTCCTCCAGATGGCCGGGACCATTCTGACACCGGTGACATACTTGGCCCAGGCTGACAGCGTGAGATGGTGTGGCATCTCCTGCCAGCCCTGGACGAAAAGGCCACCCCTACTCTGCAGCACCCCTCCATGAAGACTGCCTGTCCACCAAACGGGGCATCAATTTCCCCTTATCTGTCTCAACTGAGTCAAATGTCAGGACTTGTTAGGGCACGCAATGGACTTTTAAAGAGAGCACCGATACCAGAGATGCAGTTTTATTCCGGAATATCCTGGCAGCAGTAAATTTTACCAGGTCCAACAAATGATACAATCAACTATGGAAGCATCGAACCAGAGGAATACCACAGGGACATAATGTGTTGTAAATGAGGCAAGTTTGGATGATACAGCAAGAAATCTCACTCAACTTAATGGAGAGAAACCCTCCATGAAAACCAATGAAAATTTACACATCCTTGATTTCTGCTAAGTTTGACAATTTCATGAAGGAGTTCTCTCTGAACTCTTCTGAAATTTCTCAACGTATCATCCCAAACTCACCTTATTACCTACACCACTTTGGTACTCAATTCTTCCAATTTTCCTTCTCTTTGGAGATATTTGCCACTGCTCAGACCTCCTGATATTCCAGGTGCCAGTATCATAACTAAAATGCAGTTGTACACCAGGTCAAGTGTTGTCAGTCTCGAGCTGCCCTACACAGTTCCTTTGTTTGAAGAATTACCTGAGAGATGGCAGACAGAAGCAAGTTGGGAGCACAATTTGCTGACAGGGACTTGCTTGTCCTGATGCAGGAGAGCCATCTTATCTCAGGACTGCGAGAGGAGACCATGCCACCAGACTCTGCTAGCCTGGTCCAAAGTTGCCACTGGGTCAGTACGGTGTTCGTCCAGAGGAACATGCAGCAGTTATGCAAGAAGGTCAATGACTGTCACAACTTACAAGATTAAGTCGCACCAACCTTCTGCTACTGTTTACACCACCCACTAAGGCTCATTGTCTCCCATGTTCACTGTTAATGCAAGATCTTCCCTCGCTGGATCTCACCAACCCAATCCCTAGACTACTAATCCTGCACACCCTTTGCGCTGCCTACTCATGCAGCAACTCACCTCATCATGTTTCCTCTACCTGCACCAGCACTAACAGCTTTGACAGCCTCTTTCATCTCACCTAGAAATGCCCCACAATACAGCATAGAGAGCCAGGACAGGTGATGAAGTGTCTGATATTCATCACCTCACCCAGCTTGAAGAGAGGAGCATTAGCCGCCATTTCTGCTACCTTCGGGGGGAAGTCACCAACAGGCACATATTTCCCTCCCCTCCACTGTCAGCCTTCCACAAAGACCATTCCATCTGGGATAGCCTTGTCCACTCCTCCTTCACTCCCAACACCTCTCCCAAAGTCACACAGCACCTTTCTGCAATCACACAATGTGTAACACCTGCCCGTTCATTTACTCCCTCTTCAGTATCCAAGGGCAGAAACACACTTTCCAGGTGAAGCAATGCTTTAACTGCACTTGACTCAATCTGCTCTACTGAATTTGCTGCTCACAATGTGATCTCCTCAACACCGGGAAAATGTAGCGTAGACTGAGTGATTGCAAAACATAGGTGTTCTGTGAAGCAATCAGCAAAGACCGTGAGCTTCCTGTCATTTCAAAACACCATCCTATTCCCTGGCCAACATCTCTGTCTCAGGCTTGCTGCAGTGCTCCAGCAGAGCTCTGTGCAAGCTGGAATAGCACCTCATTTTCTGCTTGGAAAATCTACAGCCTTCTGGGCTCTATATCAAGTTCAACAACTGAGGGCTTGAGACACCTTCTCCCATGTCCTTACCTCAATCCCTGTACACCAGGCCTTGTCATCACATGGTCACTTGCTAAACAATAACCTGTCACTGATGCTCAATTTGGGTTCTGCCAGGGCTACTTAGCCTCTGACCTTGTTACAGTGTTAAGTCAAACAACAAGAGAGCTGAATTCAGTGGTGAGGTGACAGTGATTGTCATTGATATCATGGCAGCATTTGGACCATGTGTGGCATCAAGGAGGCTGATTGGGAGCAAGCTTACTCCTCCATATAACAGACGCATGGTTGATCCAACATTCCTCAAATCCTCTTTCCTCTGTTGATCTTGTAACGCTGATCAAAAATCTCACCATCTCAGCCTTAAATATACACAAGGACTCTGCTCCCACAGCTTTCTGTGACAAGGAGGCCAAAGACTCCTAGCCCTTTGAGGGAAGAAATTTGTCCTCATCGCAATCTTAAATATATCCTCTTTATTCTGGGACTATGCTCTCTGGTCCTAGACTGTCCCATGAGAACAGACATTCTCTCAGGATTTAACTAAAAAAGAAAGAATTGTGGGTGCTGGAAATCAGAAATTGCTGGAAAAGCACAGCAGGTCAGACAGTATCTGTGGAGAGCCGATAAAGGGCTCATGCCCAAAATATCGATTCTCCTGCTCCTTGGATGCTGTGCTTTTCCAGCACGACATTCTCAACTCTGATCTCCAACATCTGCAGTCCCCACTTTCTCCTCTGTGGAGAGAAAGCAGAGTTAACATTTCAGATCCAGTGACCATTCTTCTGAACTGACTGTAGCTTGGAAAGGGTTGGTGTGTATGCTGAAGGTGGTGGTTGTTGGGGGGGGCGGGGTGCGGTTGGTGGAGGGAGTAAATGATAGGTTGAGATGGAGCCCAAAGAGAGTGAAAATCAACTGGGCAGACAAAGGAATGGCTAAAGGCTCAGCCTGGGAGAATGAATAGCTGCTAATGGGGTTCTGTGTGTGAGGGCTGGGATAAGAGCATAGGAGAAGGTGCTCAGATTCTCAAGTTATTGAACTTGATATTCAGGGTTCCAAAGAGGAACAAGATGTGTTGCTCTTTCAGCTTGCATGGACCATGAGTGGAGCACTGCAGCGAGCCCAAGACAGAGATATTGGCCAGGGAACACGGTGATGTATTGAAATAGTATGCAACTGGAAGCTCAAGATATTTTTTGCAACCAGAAAATCGAGGTTTTGCAAGGTGGTCATATTCCATGCACTTTGTTTCCCCAGTGTAGAGCAGTCTGAGCAGCAATTAGTGCAACATATTAACCAATTATGAAAATGGAATAGTGTAGGATAGCTGGGCTTCAGATTGGTTCCACAGGTCGGCACAATATCGAGGGCTGAAGGGCCTGTACTGCGCTGTAATGTTGCCTGCTCTAAACTGAGTGAAGTGCAGATGAATCACTGTTTCACCTCGGTGTGTCTGGGGCCTCAGTGAGGAAAGAGGAGCTAAATGGGAAGGTGGTACACTTTCTGCGATTGCATAGGAAGATGCCAAGAGGATGTATTGGGTGTAAAGGAAGAATGGATCAGGGTGTCGCGAAGGGAATTGTCCCGCAGAATGTTGGCAAGGGAGTGGAATATGTGTCTGGTGGTGGCATCCTGCTGGAGGTGGTGGAAATGGCAGCTAATGATCTTTTGGATGTGAAAGTTGATAGGATGGTCGGTGAGGACAAGGGGGGCAATTGCTGTTGTGAGAGGGAAAAGAGGAGATGAGGGTCGAAGTGCAGAAGATGGGCCCTGTTAACCATGGCAGTAGGGGATCCTTAGTTGAGGAAAAAAGTGGACATTTTGGAGGCCCCCCTGTCGACGTTGGCATCATTGGAACAGATATGACAGAGGTGGAATAACTGGGAGAAAAGAATGGAGTCTTTACAGGACATGGGATAGGAGGACATAAAGTACAGGTAACTGTGCGAGTCATGGGTTTATACCTGATATTGCTGGCCAGCTTATCCCCAGAAATGAAACAGCGATGTCAAGGAAAGGAAGGGCAAAGTCAGAGGTGGACCAGATGAGACCAAGTGAGAGACTGGTGGAAATTGGAAGCAAAATTGGAAATTTTTCCATTTCCTGATGAGAAAGGAAAACAGCACTGATGATGTAATTAATGTACTGGAAGAAGAGTTGTGGGGTGGATCCGGAGTAGGACTGGAACAAGGAATGTTCCACATCTCTCACAAAGATACAGGCATAACTGGGTCCCATATATATGCCCATGGCCACCCCACCTTTGACCTGAGAAAGTGAGAGGAGTTAAAGGAGTTGTTCAAAGTGGGACGAGCTCAGTCAGGTGAAAGAAGGTGGTAGTTGATGGGGATGGGCCTTTTTTCTAGGAAGAAGTGGACAGCCCTGAGACCATCCTGATGGGGGATGGATGTGTAAATTGATTGCATGTTCATGGTGGAGAGATGGGTGGAGCAAACCAGAAACTGACATAAAGTGTCAGAAGGATCACAGTTGGAAGGGGAGAAATAAATTGAGTCAATGTAGGAAAACATGAATTCTGTGGGGCAGGAACAGGCAGAATTGGGGGTGCTTTGAGCTTGGAAGCGTGGTGGGGAAAATCACCAGATGAGGTGAGATTAGTGACCATTATGCGACAAACCCTTGACTGAGGGCTATTCCCCTTCGAATTTCAGACATGGCTGCCTATTTGCTGTACACTGTGTTTACCATGTATGCTGCTGGTGCAGGTGTGATATTGATGGAGTCAAGTGCCGTACAGCACAAGTTCATCCACTGTGCTGAACAAAAAGGCAAGACAGCAGCACAGTGAATCTTTCAGCTCCAGCTGGGGAAGCAAAGTGCAAAAAGAAGGCAAGACAAATGCTGTGAGTATCCAAGTAGTCGCAAATTAAGTGAGCATTAAGACTACAAGCAACATGCAGCTTGGTGCATTCTATAAGGTTTGATTCTGTTCATTACAACAAGGGATGCCGCTGTGCTCCAAAGTGTGGCAATGGTACAGAGTAGGATTGTAATGGATTGTAAATGTGGCATGGGCTTGCAGTGAGGCTGGCATGTGTCCAATGCCAGAGTCTGTAGACACAGGAGCATGCCAGAGATGTTGAGAACTGCTGACAAAGATGGTGACACATAGGAACAAGCAGTGAGCTGGAGTCACCATGTCTTGTCTCTGACATTCATGTCGAGAACTGCCCTGCCTGATTTTTGTCAAGCATGTAAGAGAATGGAAAACTACTGATCAATGAGGCAAGATTAGGTAATTACAGCATGCTAATCTATGCAAGTGTATGCAAATAGGCCTCCTACCGCTCAAAGGAAAAGTTTTGTCTTGCCATTTAACATGCAGTTGGAGAAATTGACCTTATCTTCTGACGTTAAGAACGTTATTTCTGCCAATCGCACCCTATTTTCAAAACTGATTCATCAATAACCACATTTTTCAGGGGTTGGGAAATTTCTGCTCAGTCACTGGAAGTGTGGAAACCATAAAAATGCAGAAGAATTACTTGAGATCAATATTATATTCACGAACAGTAAAGCTGGTGCGGTTTGAACAAAGTTAACATAAGTAAAATAACACATAAAAAACAATCAATCAAAAATTATTAATGTCATGAACGAAGGACAAAGGACCAGGATCATATAGCTTTCATTCCACACTTTGAAAGAAAGAAGGTGAGAACTTTGGAAAATTTTGTTTCGGCCATTATTCTCTTGATTTTCAAAACTGTTTTTGAATTGAAAATTGTGCAAGACGCTGCTTTTTAAGAAAGATTCAAAAGGTAAAAACAGAGAATTTGTGTAGCTTTACATTTGTTGGTAAATTACTAGAAGTGATAAGCAAACATAGGGTAGCCGAAGCTTGAAAATATTCAGATCAATGAAAAACTTTGTCTTTGTAAAAAGTCACACCTGCCTATCTTTTTTGAAGTGGCAAAAGAAGTGGACATTGGAATGTCAATCAGACCATAAAACTATAAGAGAGAGGAGCAGAATTCGACCATTCAGCCAACCAAGTCATCTCCACCATTCAATCTTGGCTGATATGTTTCTTAACCTCATTCTCCTGATTTCCTATCATAACCTTCATCCCCTTACTAATCAAGAACCTATCTATCACTGTCTAAAAATGACTTGAGGAACTCGACAAGGTGGCAGCAATTCTGTAGAACTGCTATGGACAGCTCTGCCTGACAGCAAAGGCATACTGGTGTTTTTTTTTGCCATCCCTGGCCAACTTATGTGGTGGAATTATTAGTTTAAAACCTTACAGAACACATATTTGTTAAACTTTGGGAGTGGGAAGGATGCCAAAAGGAAAAAGAGCGAGCAAACAACAGCAGGGAGGACACTTCCCTGCAGCATCAGGCATACCAGAGACAGCAGCAACAGCAGCCTCTCCTGAATGCCCAGGGACCTGACAGACTCACAGGAATTGGCCGCGATGATGAAGAGATTTACCTTGAAAGTTGGGGCTGAGATTGAGGAGATCCGTGCTCAGGTCCAACCTATCGCATCCATGCTGCAGAAGCATGAGCAGGAGATCCAGGGCCTCGGGGCGCGGCTGGAGGAGGCGGAGGGTCAAACTAAGGCTTCGGAAGCTGTGATGTAGTCTTCATCCAGTCAGATCCAGGTGCTGGAGTGAGAGGTGCGGGCCTTGCGAGACCATATCGACGACCTTGAAAATCAAGGTCGGAGAATAAATCTCTGTTTTGTCGGGCTCCCTGAAGGTGAGGAAGGTGAGCAGCCAGTCAGTTTCTTTGAAAGCTGGCTGCCGAAGTTTTTGGGCCTTCATATCGAGTCCAGCAGGCTTTAGATTGAAAGGGCTTATTGGTTTACAGTGCACAGGTCAGGGCCAGTGCAGCGCCCCCGCCCGGTCCTAGTGCACTTCCACTCATACAAGGACAAGCAAAAAGTAATAGAAGCTTCTAGATTACTGGGAAATGATCCACAGGCACTGCTGTACAAGGGGTCAATAATCATGTTTTTCCAGGATTTCTCGGCAGCTTTAATTCGAAAGAGGAAGTCCTTCAATGAAGTTAAAAAGAGGCTGAGGAATCTGGGCATCCAGTGCTCCATGAGATATGCCGCAGTGCTCCGTTTCAGCCACGAGGACTCAGTTTATACATTTGACTCAGCGGATAAAGCTAAAATCTTTGTGACATTTTAAAATAGACAGACTGGCCTGATGAATACAGTTAATGCTTGTTCTCTTTTCCTTCTTTTCCCATGTTTTCCCTTCCTTTTTTTTTATTCCTTTCTTTCTCCCTAATAATTTCCTTTTTGGAAAGGGGGGAAAATACTTGGAATAAGTTGTTCCTTTTTTTTAACAACTGAATTTTCTGATGGGAAATTTTGTGGATGTTCTCTGTTGTCTCTCTGCCCCCAGCTTTTTTTTTGTTTCTTCAAGTAGGGCTGACATGAAGCTAGGGAGGGTGAAATGCTCATCCTGACTTTGTCTTTTTTTCTGTTGTTTTAAGGATCATCTCCTTGTTTTTTTCTGGCCTAAGGCTGGGGCATAGTCCGGGTTTGAAGGATCTGTGAAGGAGGGGATGGGTAGGGTGAGTACCCCCCAGGGGCAGGGGGGAAGAGTCTTCCATTCAAAGTTTTATTGTTAGTTTTCTTTGTAGTTTTTTGGTACTAATAGTTGTTTATAGTTATGATAGAATAGTTTTTGTATAGAAAGCTCTTTGACATTATGAGTCTTTATTTACCTATGCTCAGCGCTTTGTAAGCAGGGTTCTACCTCTCAGGAGTTCAAGGGTCTCTGAAAGGGGATATGCTAAGTGTCTTATTAAATGGTGCACCTGGAACATTAAGGTCATTTGCCTGTTCGAAGGAAAAAAAGTGCTTTCTGACCTGAAGAGGGAAAGGTTTGATATCGTTTTGTTGCAGGAAACCCACCTTGATGATGGGGAACACCTCAACTCGCAACAGGGGGGTGATGACCGGATATTCTTTTCATCCTTTAATACTAAATGTAGGGGATGTACTTATGTACTTTTTTATGTACTTATCCATAAAAATCTTCCGTTCACATTATTAGAACAGGTGAAAGATGAGCGGGGATGGTTTGTGATCCTTAAAGCCTTGATGCATGGGCAGGAATATGGTATTTTAAAGGTCTACTGTCCTCCAGTGCATCCCCTCAAATTTTTGATTAGTGCTTTCACTAAGTTGAGTGCTTTTGGAACACAGCACATTATGATAGGAGGGGGGAATATTAATTGTCTTTTAGATCCGACAGTGAACAGGATGCCTTGTGGGCCTCCAACTATTTCTTTGCAGGCCAAGCAGATGGTTGACTTATGCGAGGAGTTGGGGCTGGTGGATATTTGGAGATGTCTTCACCCTACCAGCAGGAACTTCACCTTTTTTTCAAACCCACATAAATGTCACACAAGGATTGATCTCTTTCTGGCTCCCTCAGCCCTTCTGGATTCGATTATGGGTTGTAAAATTGAGAATATAGTTATCTCTGATCACACAGCAGTATATTTGGAGGTTACGGCCAAGAGTGAAGGTCTAGGTTTGCGGCACTGGTGTTTGGACCCTTTTCTCCTTAAGGATTCCAAATTTGTGGAATACTTTTTGAAGGAGTTTCAGGAATTCTTGACGATCAACTCAGGCACGCTTAGTACTCAGTCTATGCTATTGGAGACTGCTATGGCCTTTGCTGGGGGATTAGCTATTTTCTATTCAGCTAGCTGCAAATGACAGAAGGAGGAACAGCAGCGTCTACTTGAGACGCGGTTGAAAGCCACCGAGGCGGCACATTTTATGCGGATCACGGCCCTCCGTGCTGCTTGGAATTCAATACTGACATAAAACGCAAAGAACAAACTTGCTTTTGCTAGACAAAGGCTGTTTGAACATGCGGATAGGCCAGGGAAGTATTTAGCGTACCTGACTAGGAAAAAGCGTGCTCCCCAATCCATTACTGGGAACATAGAACTTAGAACAGTCCAGCAGAGAACAGGCCCTTCAGCTCACGATATTGTGCCGACCATTGATCCTCATGTAAAGTAAACCTAATGTACGAACCCTCAAACTTCTGTGATCATATGCATGTCCAGCAGTCTCTTAAAATAATCCCCAATGACCTCGCTTCCAGAACTGCTGCTGGCAACACATTCCATGCCCTTAAAATTCTCTGCGTAAAGAATCCACCTCTGACATCCCCTCTATACTTTCCGCCAAACAGCTTAAAACTATGACCCGTCGTTTTAACAATTTCTGCCATGAGAAAAAGTCTCTGGCTATCAACTCTATCTATGCCTCTCATTATCTTGTACACCTCAATTAGGTCCCCTCTCTTCCTTCTGTTTTCCAATGAAAAAAAGTCCGAGCTCAGTCAACCTCTCTTCGTTAAGATAAGCCCTCCATTCCAGGCAGCATCCTGGTAAACCTTCTCTGAACCCTCTCCAAAGCATCCACGTCTTTCCTATAATAGGGCGACCAGAACTAGACACAGTATTCCAAGTGCGGTCTAACCAAAGTCTTATAGAGCTGCAACAAGATCTCACGACTCTTAAACTCAATCCCTCTGTTAATGAAAGCCAAAACACCATATGCTTTCTCAATAACCCTGTCCACTTGGGTGGCAATTTTAAGGGATCTATGTACCTGCACACCAAGATCCCGCTGTTCCTCCACACTACCAAGAATCCTGTCTTTAATCCTGTACTCAACTTTCAAGTTCAACCTTCCAAAATGCATCACTTCGCATTTCTCCAGGTTGAACTCCATCTGCCACCTCTCAGCCCATCTCTGCATCCTGTCAATGTCACGCTGCAGCCTACAACAGTCCTCTGTACTGTCAACGACACCTCCAACCTTTGTGTCGTCTGCAAACTTGCGAACCCATCCTTCAATCTCCTCATCCAAGTCATTAATAAAAATTACAAACAGTCGAGGCCCAAGGACAGAGCCCTGTGGAACACCACTCACCACTGACTTCCAGGCAGAACACTTTCCTTCCACTACCACTTGCTGTCTTCTGTTGGCCAGCCAATTCTGTATCCAGACAGCAAAGTTCCCCTGTATCCCATTCCTCCTGACCTTCTGAACGAGCCTATCATGGGGAACCTTATCAAATGCCTTGCTGAAGTCCATATACACCACATCCACCACTCGACACTCATCAACCTGTCTAGTAACATCCTCAAAGAACTCAATAAGATTTGTGAGGCATGACCTGCCCCTCATAAAGCTGTGCTGACTGCATTTAATCAAGCCCTGTTCTTCCAGATGGTCATAAATCCTATCCCTCAGAATCCTTTCTAACACATTGCAGACATCAGACGTTAGACTGACTGGTCTGTAATTGCCGGGGATTTCCCTATTTCTTTTCTTGAATAGAGAAATTACATTTGTCTCCCTCCAGTCCTCAGGTACGACTCCAGTGGAGAGCGAGGATGCAAAGATCTTCGCAAGCGGCGAAGCAATCACATTTCTCGCTTCCCAAACGAGCCGAGGACAAATCTGGTCCGGGCCTGGCGACTTGTCAATCTTAATGTTTGTCAAAATTTTCAGCACATCAGCTTCCTCAATCTCTATCCGTTCCAGCATGCTTACCTGCTCCTCAATGGTTTCATTCACAACAAGATCCTTTTCTTTAGTAAAGACAAAAACTCATTTAGGGCTTCCCCTACCACCTCAGACTCCACACACATTCCCTATGCTATCCCTGATTGGCCCTACTCTTTATTTGACAATTGTCTTATTCCTCACATAAGTGTAAAATGCCTTTGTGTTCTGCCTAATCTGTTTTGCCAAGCCTTTCTCATACCCCCTCCTGGCTCTCCTCACACCATTTTTGAGCTCCTTCCTCGCCTGCCTGTAATCCTGTAGAGCTGAGCAAGACCCTTGCTTCCTCCACCTTATGTAAGCCGCCTACTTTCTTTTAACAAGAAGCTCCTCCGCTCTTGTCATCCAAGGTTCCTTTATCTTACTCCTTCTTGCCTGTCTCAGAGGAACACATTTGTGCATCACTATCAACAACTGTTCCTTAAACAGTCTTCACATGTCTATAGTGCCCATTCCATGGAACAATTGCTCCCAGTCCATGCTTCCCAAGTCACGTCTGATAGTATCATAGTTTCCTTTTCCCCAATTAAATATCCTCCCATTGTGCCTGCTTCTCTCCTTCTCCATGGTTATATAGAATGTGAGGCAGTTGTGGTCAATATCACCAAAATGCTCTCCCACCCCAAGATCTGACACCTGCCCCGGCTCATTGCTGAGCACCAAATCCAAAATGGCCTCTCCCCTCGTCGGCCTGTCAACGTCCTGAACACACCTTACAAAAACAGCTCCTTCCAAACCATCTGCTCGAAGGTCCCAATCAATATTGGGAAAGTTAAAGTCACCCATTACAACAACCCTACTACATTCACACTTTTCCAAAATCTGCCGACCTATGCTTTCTTCAATCTCCCTGCTGCTATTGGGGCTCCTGTAGTAAACCCCTAATCAGGTGACTGCTCACTTACTGTTCCCAATTTCCACCCATACTGACTCAGTAGGCAGACCCTCCTCGACAATGGTAACTTCTGTAGCCATGATACCTTCTCTGATTAGCAGTGCTACATCCCCTCCTCTTTTTCCCCCCTCCCGATTCTTTTTAAATACTCTAAACCCTGGAACATCCAGCAACCATTCCTGCCCCTGAGGAACCCACGTCTCTGTTATGGCCACAACATCAGGGCACCAGGTACTGATCCATGCTCTAAGTTCATCACTTTTATTCCTGATACTCCTTGCATTAAAGCAAACACACTTTAACCGATCCCTTGGTTCTTTCCCAGGAAATTCCTTCCCACTGGCTGCACTACCTCTTGCTATTGCCTCACCTCCATCAACTCTCATCACCGATATATAGCTCAGGTTCCCACCCCCCTGCCATACTAGTTTAAACCCTCCTGAACAACTCAAGCAAACCTTCCACCCAGGACATTGATCCCCTTCCAGTTCAGGTGCAACCCGTCCTTCATGTATAGGTGCCACCTTTCCCAGAAGGCATCCCAATTATCTACATATGTGAAACCCTCCCTCCAATGCCAGCTGCGCAGCCACATGTTAAGCTGTGCCCACTCCCTGTTCCTCGCCTCGCTATCTCGTGGCACCAGTAGCACTCTGCAGCTTCCACCCTTACTCTCTGAAAACACTTTTTTATATCCTTGATCCTTTTCCTGGCTATATTACTGGTGCCAACATGTATCACGATTTCTGGCTGTTCGCCCTCCCCTTTCAGAATCTTATACACCCGATCGGAGACATCCCGGACCCTGGCACCAGGGAGGCAGCATACCTTCCGGGAATCTCGATCCTGACCACAAAATCGCCTGTCAATTCTCCTAACAATTGAGTCTCCTACCACTAGCGCTTTTCTATTTTGTCCCCTTTCCTTCTGGGCCACAGTGGCAGGCTCAGTGCCAGAGAACTGACCACTATGGATTTCCTCCTGTAGGTCATTCCACCCCCCCCCCCACCCCCCCCCAGCAGCATCCCAAATGATGTACTTATTGTTGAGGGGAATGTCCACAGGGAATCTCTATACTGTCTGTCTGTCCCCTTTCCTCCCCCTGACTGTAACCCATCTATCCTTATCCTGAGCCTCAGGAGTGACCAACTGCTGGTAACTCCTCTCAGTTACCCCCTCAGCCTCCCGAATGATCCGCAGTTCATCCAACTCCAGCTCCAATTCCCTAACATGGTTTTCAAGAACATCCCTGACTCCAGTGATTCCAATGTCTCTTGTGCTACCTCCTTCAGAGCTCTGTGCTGTAGTTCATTTGGTCTGGGTGAGTTATCTGCCTTCAGACTTTTCAGTTCCCCAGCACCTTCTCCTTAAGCGATGGATGTGGTGATACCACCAGACTCTCCTGAAGTTCTGGCAGCAACTTGTGTCTTCCACCATGAAAACTATTTAGTTCCTCCACCGTTTATTTGTTCTTCATTACTACTGCTCCAGCCTCATTTTCCTTTGATCCAATGTCCACTCTTGCCTCTCTCTTACCTTTTAGATATCTAAATAAAATTCTTACAATCTTCTTTAATCTTACTCTCATACTAGCGAGCTAGCTTACTCTCATATTTCATCTGCAACCCACAAACTGATTTTTTAGTTATCCTCAGCTGGTTTTTAAATGCTTCCAAGTCCTCTGGCTTCTACTAATTTTCACCATGTACTGTGCTTTTCCTTTCGCTTCCATTGTCAATCACGGTGTTGTCTACATAGACTTCCAGAAGGCATTTGATTAAAATCCTTCATAAGAGACTGCCAGCTCAAGGTGAAGCCCATGGAACTGAACGCAAATTAATGGTAAGGAAATTGGTTCAGTGGCAGGAAACAGCTAACTGGGATGGAGGCCAGATACTTGAATTGGCATGATTCAACTAATGATGTGTCTGACAAGATGTGTGTTGCAGTCTCAGGCTTCACAATGTTTATGATAATCGGATAGAAATCCATATATCTATATTTGCTGATGTTACAGGTGTTCATGAGATGTCATTGCAAAAGTAAATACAAAATTACAAGAAGATATTGACAGATGAAGTAAATGGGCAAAACTATGACAAATAGATATCAATGTTGGCAAATGTGCGATAATTCCCCCTTGGATATAAAGTGGATTGTACGGCGGGGGAGGGGGAGGGGTTTCTAAATAATGAAAGCTGGAAGTAGTGGAAATCCAAAGAAAACTGAGCAGGCACGTGATTGGCCAGGATAGAGGGCTTCTGGATTGTGGAGAGTGACACTGACTGTACAACATGGCTTTGAGAACGCCACATCTATGTGGAAGCATATTAAAACTGCAAGGGATACCACTCACTCAACACTTGGTCTGGATAAAGTTGCATACCAACTATCATACTACAGTACTGAATTTTCACTACATTGTGTCTGTTACCAATGTTGACTTTCTGTGCCAGTCAGACATTCCAGATATCTTTGAACCATGAAAGGGGCTACCTGCCTTGCACACAGCTGATGAGTGCAGTTTGCCACCCAACCATGCGAAATGATAAAAACTTGAATATCACACAGGGGCATTGCTGGCTGGCCAGCATTTATTGTTCATCCCTAGTTGCCCTTGAAAAGGTGGTGGTGAGCTGCCTTCTTGAACTGCTGTAGTCCATCTGCTGTAGGTAATAGTTCGACCATGAAATGCTTCCAGCAATTTCGTTTTTACTTCAAAATTACTGTATCTGCAGTACTTTAGTGCTGATTGAATATTCTCATCATCTCTGATTTATTACATTTCCCTTGCTTGGAATAAATGGGAAAATGGCGAAAAAACTGAGTCTGCCTTGTCAAAGTTGATGCTTAGTTTCTAAACTAACGAAATGAATCAAAGGATTTTTGTTTTCAAAACTGCACCTTGAAGCCAAGTTGTATAAACTTGCTAAGAGGCAGATATCAGCACTGACAAATATGTAGGAAAGGGATCCAAAAGCTGGGTGGATTAAAGTCTACCAAGTTGCAGCCTGTTAGCACCTGACACAAGGGTTACATTGGCTACAGTGCTCAGGCCAAGCCCTCCAGTATTTGCTGGATTGTGCCTCCGAATTTGTAATAATTTGCTGCATTCTTTGCAACCTTGCCACCGTGGGAATACAATCATTCCCACAAAGGAATTCTATACACTTGGAGAGGAGGAGGAGGAGGAGAAAGGGAGCATGCAACCATCATATCATTGCTCTGGACAGGCTGTTGTTGAGAATTGTATCAAATTCTGATTCCCTAAAAATTTTTGAAGTTACAATTGTTCCACATGGAATCACAGAACGGTTACAGAAGGCCACTTGACAAATCTTCAAGAAGTCTCCAGCTGAGCAAGTGTCACCTTTTTGTTTCTTCTTCCCATAGCACTGGACATTTTCTTTATAAACAACAATTCCCCTAACCAGTCTTCAGTGCTCTCGCACGCACTGTAGCCAATGTAGACCAGGAAATTACAGCAAATGCCTCTAAAATTCTTTTCATCCTCTCTTCCCTCAGTTTCAAAGAAGCACGTCACCCAGGCATAGAAACTTGACAACATTATGTACATCCAGTTTTCCTGTTGCCTTCTTTCAAAAAAAAATCTCCATATTCAGGCCATCCATTATCGCAATGACCCTCTCATTCACTTTTGGTTGCATCTCTTCCTTGGGAAAGACAAATATGAAGTTTTGTTTTCTCTATTCTTTCGTATGATTATTTCTTGTTGCCGATCCCTACCTGCCCTTGAACTGAATAGCTTGCTTGGCCATTTCAAAGGGCAGTAAACATGCAGTGGCTTTCGAGTCACATACAAAGTGAGTAAGATTAGATTCCCTGCAGTGTGGAAACAGGCCCTTCGGCCCAACCAGTCCACACCAACCCTCCGAAGAGGACCCACCCAGACCCATTTCCCTCTGACTAATGCACCTAACACTATGGACAATGTAGCATGGCCAATTCACTTGCCCTACACATCTTTGGACTGTGGGAGGAGACCCACACGGACACGGGGAGAACACGCAAACTCCACACAGACAGTTGCCTAAGGCTGGAATCAAACCTGGGACCCTGGTACTGTGAAGAAGCAATGAGTGACCGCGTCGCCCCAAAGGTTAGCAACTTTCCTTCTTTAAAGGACATCAGTGAACTAGATGAATGTTTACAACAATCAATGATAGTTGTCATGGCCACCATGACTGAGACTGCTTTCAATTCCAGATTTCGCTGTCCTTGTCAGATTTGAACCAGTGATCTCCATGCATTAGCCAGGGCCTCTGGAATGCTCGTCCAAGGACATTAGCACTGTGGTATCATCTCCACAAATGTCTTCAAATGGTATCTTAACAATGTCATCTGTCTTAATTTGGAAAATCCACCTGATGGCCCAAGAGGCGCCAGTCTCCTTTCACTTTTCATGTGTTGAAACAAGACTTGAGGATGAATGAGTTCTGAGAAGATTTGTAGCTCAGGTTGAACCTGAAAATGAACCTTCCAGCTCAGTGATCAAACCTATATCCTGAACTTGAGGATTCTTTATGTTAACTGCCAGTCTCTCTCATACTTTCCTTCATTCTCTCATTTTTCTCACATCCACTCTGAAATTTAGAACTGAAGCCTGTATTAACCTAGCATCTGCAATCTGAGCTTTTTCTGATTCTTCTTACTCCCTATCTCTTTTGCCAGGACATGTAAACAAATGAAAAGCACTATTATGAAACATAGTATTATCAGAACAAATATGAAGGAGACAGAAAAACTGGGAGAATGGAAGAGTTGTAGGTTGCAGAATAGGAAGAAGTTTAATGAAGGTAGCTGTGGCAGTTGGTGGGCTTCAAATATATATTACATAGATTGACAGCTTCTCTGCAGAAGTGGAGATGCAGAAGTCAGGCAGGAAAGGGCAGCCTGAGAGAGGGACCTGTCAATACGAGGTCGAATTGAAATTGAAAGGAGGTGTGATGCGATTTTCCAGTTGGGTTGAAATCAGAAAACTGCTGAGACAGTCATCAATGTCCAAGAATAAAAGGTAAGGAAGGAGATCTGAGTAAATTGGAACAAAGAATGTTCCACTTAGCACATGGAAAGACAGATGTGGGTCACACCTTTAAATGTCCCCACAGCAAGACCTTGCAATCAGATAAATTAAGTGTTATCAATGGTTGAAGTTATTCCTGACAAAAATAAATTCAGAAACAAAGAGGATAGGATTGAATGGTGACTGACTGGGCCTGCATTCAAGGAAACAATTGGAGAATCCTCTGGCTTTTCACTGGGGTCAAAGTGTAAAGGAATTACATGTCACTTTACTCATTTCAACAAGACAGTTTGGGTGAGTGAATGAAATTATTAGAGTGATAGAGGGCAGTGGAAGAATGAAGGATATAGGTGGGAAAGGGAACTAAGCAACTGGAGTTTACTCTCTCAAGACCATTCCGTCATTCAATCAGATCATATGTGTCAGTCCTTGCCCAATCCCTTAATGCCTTTGGATAACAAAACTACATCAATCTTAGACTTAAAATTTTCTGTATCTGTACGTGACATTTTCATAATCTGTGTACCTGGACCCTCTAGTCTCTTTGGACCTTGACTGTTTCTAACATCTTACCATTTAAAAAGGACAAAACAGGTACTTTCTAAGTCCAAAACAGATGAGTTGAGTTGACTGGGAAGTATTTTGGTCATGAGAGGTCCGAAATAAATGCAAGTTTCTCTTTCTCTTTTTAAAGGATTTAGAATGCAGAACTCTATCACACGGTGTAGTTCAGGCTAATAGATCAAAGGTTCCCGAATATTTAGTGGAAGGACCACATTTCTAATCGTAATTAAAGTTAGTAATTGAGGGCCTTAAATCCATGTTATTTGAAACACCTTTCATGAAAGTGATCAATGCTTGTCCAGAATGACGCAAACTGCACAGGTTCAATTTCCATGGACAAATAACCTATCTCATCATCTACTTCTGAGATCAGAAGATAACAACAAACTGCCACTGACAAAACCTGCCAAGAAAACAGTTCAGGATGGTGCTCCAACAGTTTTGGAGCCAACAATCTGCCTTCAGCCAGAGTTCACATGACTTCACAGGCATTTGCTTCGAAAGAAGGATAAGTTCTATGAAGTTCAAGAATACCATTTGTAAATTACTGTATCCTGCACTGGTAGACAGAATCTGTGCTTGAACTTTATTGTTCCCAAAGCAAATGATGCTTTGTAATGTTTGCTATTAGCACAGGTGGGAATAATTTCATTGCTTCTTTCTCATTTGAAGCACTCTGCAGAAACCAATGGCCACAACTAAGAAGGGATTTGTTCCGAAAACTTAATTTTCACCAAATGGTCCAAGGACAATTTTGTTTTGTAAAATCATGTGTTGAAAATGCATGCCCAAATGAATCATATATATTTGTTCATACTTTCAAGGTAACTATTGTGGTCCTTCTGCAATGTTTTAAGGTGAACAATGATCCCGACCTTCACACATGTGACAATTATTGTGCTTGGATGTAACCTTTGCGAGACAAAACTTTATCTATCTCATATTTAAAAGAAACGATCCTCTGTCATTTGTGGATGAGAATTCCATAAACACCTACCACCCTAATATGTTTCCTGAATGGTCCAATCACAACAATCAAACTCATCTTCCCCGTTCTTACTTATATCTGTATTAGGACTGGCCAGTAATCTGGAGATTATCGTTCATAAAGTCACATTAGTATCATACATGAGAACACTTAAAGTAAATATAGTTGCATTTCTCATTGGATTGTTGATCTCTCCTGCGTCAGACAACTTTGGTTTCTTTGTGTCATTTTTTGTTCTCTTGATGGTCCAGCAAAGAGTCCACAACCTTTCTGCAGTAAGACAATTCCTCAAACATTTTGATATAGGCTCACATAAAAATACGAGGACAGGTCGTTCTGATGCAAGCATTTTGTTAACGCAAATTCGCCAGAATATGACGAATGGGGAACACTGTTTCTAAAAAGCGAACTTTTAAAACATGTGTTGGCAGTAATGCGATTACATCACCAAGCGCTGTTACTAAAGCGCAATTTTTCTCTAATATGGAGTTTCACAAGAACGCAACCATCGTGCTATAAAAGAACTACCTGCAGATCATTTAGCATCTTCCAGCTTGCTCCCTACTCAAGATCATGGCAGATCATCTAACTTATAGCTATTTTCCCATGGTATTCCCAAAACCTTTTGATATATTTGGTAACCAGAAATCAATTTCTGTCTTGACTTTAATTAATGACTCAGCTTCCATAATCTTCTGAAACAGGGAATTCCAGTTCACCAGCCTCAGTGAAGAAGCTCTTCCCCATCTCAGTCTACAGTGGCTTGCCTTTTATTCTGGTATTGTGTCCCTTCGTTCTAAAGTTTCTTGGCATCCACTCTGTCCCTCCCTTTAATGAATTTCCTAAGATTTTATGAGATTGCCTCTCATTTAAACTCCAGAGAAATAATCAACGAGGTAAAAACAATAACTGCAGATGCTGGAAACCAAGTTCTGGATTAGTGGTGCTGGAAGAGCACAGCAGTTCAGGCAGCATCCAACGAGCAACGAAATCGACGTTTCGGGCAAAAGCCCTTCATCAGGAATAAAGGCTTCAGGCTCACTGTCTTTATTCCTGATGAAGGGCTTTTGCCCGAAACGTCGATTTCGCTGCTCGTTGGATGCTGCCTGAACTGCTGTGCTCTTCCAGCACCACTAATCCAGAATCCAGAGAAATAATGCCTCATCTCCTAAATATCTCTTTGTGGGACAGTTCTACCAACAAAGGGTGTAACCTCTTCACCTGCCATAAACTGTCAATAGTCCTCACTCTCATGAAGCCATTTTTCCATTGTAAGCTTTTTATTTCTTATTGGTGAGATTATGCTCAGAAGTGATCACTCAAGTAACTACTCACCCTCCCTGAAATTCCAGGATGTCTCAAGTTCTGAAATCTTGAGCACAATCCACCCATGTCACAACTCTTCCAACAGCTGTGTTTGATCAAGTTGATAGGGAGTAAAGCAGGTGTAGAGCATGCTTGCCTTTATTGGGTCCAAGTGTCAGCAAGGGACATTGCAGCTTTGTAAAATTTTGGCTTCAGCTGCACTTGCAGTATTGTGTTCAATTCCACTTGCCACATTACAGGAATGATGTGAAGGCTTTGGAGAGGGTGCAGAACAGGTTTACCAGGACGCTGCCTCAACTGGAGGGTATGAGTTATAAGGGGAAGCTGGACAAACTAGGGTTGTTTTCTGTGGAGCAGCAGAGGCTGAGGGGAGAACTCACATAAATTTATAAAATTGAGAGGCATAGATAGGGTTGACAGTCAGAATCTTGTCTACAGAACTGAAATGTCTCATACTTGACAGCATGCATTTAAGCCAAGAGGAGGCAAGTTTTTCATACAAAAGAGTGGTAAATGCCTGGAATGTGCTTCTGGGGGAGTGGTGGAGGTAGATGATATGGATGTTTAAGGGGCTTTTAGATAGGCACATGAATAAGCAAGCAATGGAGCGGTATGGACCATGGACAGGCAGAATGGATTATTTTAATTTGGCATCATGTTCAGCACAACACCTTGGGCCAGAGGTGTTCTTATACTTTACTGTTCTACATTCCAAGTTAATATTTGTCACTTAAAACTCCCAAATCCTGTGCGAACTACACATTCTTCCTCTTTATTATCAATGGAATTAAAACAGTAGTTAAGGTTACACTTCACTATAGATTCCCTACAGTGTGGAAACAGGCCCTTCAGCCCAACAATTCCACACCGACCCCCCCCGAAGAGTAACCCACTTCCCTCTGACTAATGCTATGGGCAATTTAGCATGGCCAATCCACCTGACCTGCACATCTTTGGATTGTGGGAGGAAACCGGAACACTTGGAGGAAACCCACACAGACACTGGGAGAATGTGCAAACTCCACACAGACAGGCGCCCGAGGCTGGAATTGAACCCAGGTCCCTGGCGCTGTGAGACTGCAGTGCGAACCATGCCACCCACTATCTTCACTGAAGCATTTGATCATATGAACAGAGATGGTCTATTTAAAAAGCTGGAGAACACTGGTTGCCTGATGAAGCTGGTCAACGGGACATAATGAGAAAGGTCAGCAATGACAGGGTAACACTGGTACCCAGTGAGATCCGCAGTGGCACCACACAGGTATGAATTTGGTTTAACCATGACTAAGACAAATTCATAGCCCATGATGTTGTAAACAGTCATCAATCAGCATTGATGGTGTGATGCTGAAGGTTGTTGATAACTTCACATTTCTCAGCTCCACAATCACCAGCAATCTATCACTTGATGCTGAAATCAATATATACATTGCAAAAGCTGCAGCAGTTATATCAGAGCTGAATAAGAGAGTGTGGAAGAACTGCAATCTGACTTAATCTACCAAATTGAAGAAGCTTGAACAAATTGGTGGGTGGTTTTGTTAATTAAGGATATAATTCAGATAGTAGACAGAGATTACCTATGTTTGAGAAATAATACTTTTGGGTAGAAATACAAAATCAAAAAACTAAGAGGTCACGCTCAGGAGTGGTTGATATAGCCCCAAACAGTAATTACACTGTCAAACAGATAAAACAGAAAGAAATGGGTCATGTTAGAAAAATATCATAAGAATATTAAGTGACTTTAATCTCTGTGTGGGTGAGGTAAATCACACTAACAATAGTAGCTGACAAAAAGACAGCTTCATATTTATTCATAATAATAAAACCAAAATATTGCAAATACTGGGAAGAAAACAGAAAATGCTGAAGAAACTCAACAGGTCTGGCAACAACTGTGGAAAGACAAACAGAGGCAACATTTTGAGTCTGGTATGACTCTTAAATATTAGTGAGTTTAGAGAAGACTTGTCGCTCAGATTGAGGTTCTGGACGTAGGTTTGCTCGCTGAGCTGGAAGGTTCATTTCCAGACGTTTCATCATCCTTCTAGGAAACATCTTCAGTGGGCCTCCGGGTGAAGCGCTGCTGATAATTCCTGCTTTCTATTTATATGTTTGGGTTTCTTTGGGTTGGTGATGTCATTTCCTGTGGTGATGTCATTTCCTGTTCTTTTTCTCAAGGGGTGGTCGATTGGGTCTCACTCAATGTGTTTGTTGATGGAGTTCCGGTTGGAATGTCATGCTTCTCGTAATTCTGGTGCATGTCTCTGTTTGGCTTGTCCTAGGATGGATGTGTTGTCCCAGTCGAAGTGGTATCCTTCCTTATCTGTATGTAAGAATACTAGTGAGAGAAGGTCCTGTCGTTTTGTGGCTAGTTGATGTTCATGTATCCTGGTGGCTAGTTTTCTACCTGTTTGTCCAATGTCGTGTTTATTACAGTTCTGGTATCTTGTAAATAATATTAGTTTTGCTTGTTGTCTGTATAGGGTCTTGGTATCGTCAAGCTCATGGACCTATGCCTGACCACACAATTCACCTTCAGCAACAAAACCTATAGACAAACCAACGGAACACCCATGGGATGTCCAATATCAGGTTCTTAGCAAAGGCAGTAATGCAGAGACTCAAACAGCTCTGCCAAACTCTGGGTCTGCTACGGGATGACACTTTTGTCATCACTAAATGAAACAAGTTAGAGGAAACCATCAAGACCATCAATCATACTTTTACTGGCATAAAATTCACTAATGAGGAAAAGAACAACAAATTGCCATTCGTAGATGTCACAGTAGAGCGAACAGCCAATGGAGAACTTCAAACCAGCATCTACAGGAAAACAACACATACGGACCAAATATTGAACTACAAAAACAATCACCCCAACATCCACAAACAAAGCTGCATCAGAACATTATTTCAACGAGCCAACACACACTGCAGCACAGAGGAACTATGTAGAGCAGCGCAGAGGAAAATCATCTCTACCATGTATTCAAAAAGAATGGGTACCCAATGAACACAGTCTGCCGATTTTTCACCAACAAACCCAAACAAGCAGCTAAAACACGTTGAGAAATTCTAGCCACTCTCCCCTACATCAAAGACATCTCGGAAATGACTGCCAGACTACTCAGACCCCTTGGTATCATGGTAACCCACAAACCCACCAACACACTAAAACAGCAGCTAATGAACTTAAAAGACCCTATACAGACAACAAGCAAAACTAATGTCATTTACAAAATACTGTGCAAGAACTGTAACAAACACTACATTGGACAAGCAGGCTGAAGACTAGCCACCAGGATATATGAACACCAACTGACCACAAAATGACATGACCCTCTCTCACTAGTATCCTTACATACAGATAAGGAAGGACACTACTTCGACTGGGATAACACGTCTATCCTAGGACAAGTCAAACAGAGACACGCACAAGAATTCCTAGAAGTATGGCATTCCAACCGGAACTCCATCAACAAACACATCGAGTTAGACCCTATTTACCACTCCCTGAGAAAAAGAACAGGAAATCACATCACCACAGGAAGTGACATCACCAACCCAAAGAAACCCAAACAGAGAAATAGAAAGCAGGAATCATCAGCAGTGCTTCGCCCGGAGGCCCACTGAAGATGTAGTAGGGTGACAAAACGTCTGGAAATGAACCTTCCAGCTCAGCGAGCAAACCTACATCCAGAACTCTTATATATGTTCAGTGAATAAGGGCCTAGACAACAAACCTCTGCTCATATGGCAAAACTGCCATCCCAGTCTGGTGTACCTTCTCTGTACTTGCTTTATGGCAAGGGCATAGCTTTTTATGGGAAACAGAAATGCACACAATATTCCAGATATGGTCTCACCAAGGCCCTGGACAGCCGCAGTAAGACTGCATTGCTCCTCAAAATCTCTTGCAATGAAAGCCAACACACCATTTGGTTTCCTGCTTGATTGTGTTAACTGACAAGCATTTTTTCCGACTGTTGATATTAGGTTAACATATCTTTAAATCCCTATTTTCCTATTTTAAATAGTTAGGTTATACTGGTCATCCTTGAATCTGCCAAGACTGTTCCAGAATCTATAGACTTTTGGATGATAACCAAAACATTTCAATAGTCACCTCTTTAAGCACCCTGGGGATTTGTCAGCTTTTAGTCATAGAATGGACAGTGTGGAAACAGTCCATTCGGCTCATCAAATCAACGCCAGCCTTCCAAACAGCTTCCCACACAGACCCACAGCCCTTGCCCTGTCCCTGCAGTTCTCTCTTTCCTACAGCTAACCCACCTATTCTGTACATCCCTGGACACTAAGGGCAATTGAGCATGGCCAATCCACCTTACTTGCTCATCTTTGGAGTGTGGGAGGAAACCAAAACACCAGGAGGAAATCCATGCAGACACGGGAAGAATGTGCAAACTCCACACAGACAGTTGCCCAAGGCTCGAATTGAAGCAGAGTCCCTGGCGCTATGAGGCAGCAGTGCTGCCCTGTCTCTCTCATTTCTCCAGCACCTTTTCTTCATGATTACATTTCCTTTAATTCCTCCATCTCACTTGACCCTTAGTTCCCCAGCATTTCTGCAAAGTTATTTATGACTTCTTTTGTGAAGACAGAACGAAAGTAGTTGTTTAATTGCACTGCCATTTCCTTGCTCTCTATTTTCAAATTTTCTATTTCATAACATAACGAACCAAAACTTTATACATCTGCAGAAGCTTTTACAGTCTACTTTTCTGCTCCTTGCAGATGTCATATTCTAATTTTGCCCTCTAGCCAATACCGTCGTCCTCTTTTGCTAAACTGCTCCCATCCTCAGTTAGGTTTTCTAGCAACTTTGTATGACTTTGGATCTAAGGTGATATTTAATTTTTTTGTTAGCTATAGTTTATTATATCCTGGATAAGGAAGAATGGGCAGTGTGGTGGCTCAGTGGTTAGCATTGCTGCCTTACAGCACCAGGGTCCTAGGTTCGATTCCAGCCTCAGGTGACTGTCTGCATGGAGTTTGGACATTGTCCCCATGTCTGCGTGGGTTTCCTCCGGGTGCTCTAGATTCCTCCTGCAATCCAAAGATGTGCAGGTCAGGTGAATTGGCCATGGTAAATTACCCATAGTGTTAGGTGCATTATTCGGGGTAAATATGGACTAAGGGTCTGGGTGGGTTGTTGGGCTGCAGGGCCTGATTCCATACTGTAGGGAATCTAACCTGATCTAAAATGTGTAATTGATGCAATGCAATTGTTCCTCAAATATTAGCAACTGCCTATCCACCATCTGACTTTTAACGAAATTATCCAATGTGTCATAACCAAGTCACTCCTCATACATCTGCAGTTTTCTTTCTTTTGGATTGATCTATTTCACTTTCCATCCGAATGAATAATTCTCTCACATTATCCCAGAAGGACCCAACACATTTGTTAACTAAATCTTTCCCAGTGCACAATACCAAATAAAACATTGAACATTACGGTACAAGAAGAGGCCCTTTGGCCCACCATGCCTGGGAGACCATGATGCTATTCTAAACCATTCCATTTATCAGCACAGGCCCATATTTCTCAATTTCTGCCTGTCATGTGTCTGTTTAAAAGCCTCTTAAACATTTCTATTGAAGCTGCTTCTACCACTTCTTCAGCAGCATATTCCAGGCACCTACCATCCTCTGCATAAAAAAATTTTCTTGTACATTTCCATTAAACTTTTGTCCTCTTATTTTAAATCTATGATACCTAGTATTTAATATTTCAACAGTGGAAAAAAGATTCTGACTATCCAGGCCTCTCATAATTGTATATCCTTCGATCAGATCTCCTCTTCGTCTTTGATGCTTGAGCAAAAACAATCCTGCATTTACCATGGATTATCTATTGAGCCCACACATCCTGGACATTACAAACAATTTAGGATGGCCAATACATGCAGACACGGATAACATGCAAACTTCACACAGACAGTAATCCAAGGCTGAAATGAAATTGGTTCCTGCTGCTATGAGGCAACAGTGCTAACCATTAAGCCAGTGTGCCACCCATCGAATGTTACAAACAACAGAGCTGGCTACAGAACTTGGAGAAATAAATAGTGATATCTTGAAAAGTGTCCATATTACAGAAGAGGTGGTACTGGATATCTTTAAAATGCATAAAGGTGGATGAATCCCCAGGACCTGATCAGGTGTACACCAGAACTTTACGGGAAGCTAGGTAAGTGATTACTGCGCCCCTTGCTGAGATATTTGTTATCACTGATAGTCACGAGTGAGGTGCTGGATGACTGGAGGGTAGCTAATGTGGTGCCATTATTTAAGAAAGGTGGTAAGGAAAAGACAGGCAACAATCGACCAGTAAGCCCGATGTCAGCAGTGGGTAAGTTGTTGGAGAGGATTCTGAAACACAGGATTTACATGTGTTTGGAAAGGCAAGGTCTGTTAGTATAGACTGCAAGGTACAATCAACATGGTTTTGTGTGTGGGAAATCGTGTCTCACTAACTTGATTGAGTTTTTTGAAGAAGTGACAAAGAAGATTAATGAAGGCAGAACATTGGACATTGTCTACTTGGACTTCAGCAAGGCACTTGACAAGGTTCTGCCTTGTAGACTGGTTAGCAAGGTTAGATCACATCGAATCGAGGGAGAGCTAGCCATTTGAATACAAAATTGGCTTGAAGGTTGGAAAGAAAGGGTGGTGGTGGAGGATTGCTTTCCAGACTACAGGTCTGTGACTGACAGTGTGCCACAACAATCAGTGCTGGGTCATTTATTTGCATGTTTTGGATGTGAATGTAGGAGTAGATTAGATTAGATTAGATTACTTACAGTTCGGAAACAGGCCCTTCGGCCCAACAAGTCCACACCGACCCGCCGAAGCGTAACCCACCCATTCCCCTACATTTACCCCTTTACCTAACACTACGGGCAATTTAGCATGACCAATTCACCCTAACCTGCACATCTTTTGGACTGTGGGACGAAACCGGAGCACCCGGAGGAAACCCACGCAGACATGGGGAGAATGTGCAAACTCCACACAGTCAGTCGCCTGAGTCGGGAATTGAACCCGGGTCTCAGGCACTGTGAGGCAGCAGTGCTAACCACTGTGCCACCGTGCCGCCCACTAGGAGGACTGGTTAGTAAGTTTGCAGATGACACCAAAATTGGTGCTGCAGAGTACAGTGAAGAAGGCCATCTCAGAATACAACTGGACCTTAATCAGTTGGGCTGATGGGCAAATGGAGTTTAATTTGTATAAATGCAAGGTGTTGCATTTTGGTAAAGCAAATTAGGGCAGGAGTTGATGAGAGGATCCTGGGGAGTGTTGAAAAATGTGTTGCTGGAAAAGCGCAGCAGGTCAGGCAGCATCAAAGGAACAGGAGAATCGATGTTTCGGGCATAAACCCTTCTTCAGGAATGAGGTGTACCAAGCAGGCTAAGATTAAAGGTAGGGAGGAGGGACTTGGGGGAGGGGTGTTGGGAATACCCCGTGATAGGCCAGAGAGGGGGTGGGGGCGGAGAGGTCGGGAAGAAGATTGCAGGTCAAAAAGAAGCTCTCCTCCTCCCTCTACAACTTCCACCTATCATATGCCCAACGGCCCTCCCCCAAGTCCCTCCTCCCTACCTTTTATCTTAGCCTGCTTGGCATACCCTCCTCATTCCTGAAAAGGGCTTATGCCCGAAACATCGATTCCCCTGCTCCTTTGATGCTGCCTGACCTGCTGCGCTTTTCCAGCAACACATTTTTAAGCTCTGATCTCCAGCATCTGCAGTCCTCACTTTCTCCTGGGGAGTGTTGCCAAACAAAGAGATCTTGGGGTGCAAATTTATAGTTTCTTGAAGGTGGTGTCGCAGGTAGAAAGGGTCATGAAGAAGGCAGGAGAAAATTACTGCGGAAGCTGGAAGCTGTACTGAAAACTGATCACAGTGGGTCACAGCATCCATGGGCAGACAGCAAGCTAACGTTTGGAGTGTAGCTGAGACTCAGAGCTGAGACTCTGCTGAAGAGTCATCTCAACTCAAAATATTAGCATGGATGTTGTCTGACCTGCTGTGATCTCCAGTATTTGTTTTCAGTCGCGAAGGTGGCATTTGGTATTCCTGCCTTCACTGACCAGTGCATTGAATTTTGGAGTTGGGGTGTCATATTGCCGCTGTGCAGGACATTGGTTCGGCCACTTTTGGAATACTGTGTACAATTCTCATCTCCCTGCTACAGCAAAGATGTTGTTAAACTTCAATGGTTGCAGGAAAGTCTTACAAGGATGTTGCCGTACAAGGTTTGCCTTCTGGACGGAGGCTGAATCGGCCGGGGCTATTTTCCCTGGAGTGTTGGAAACTGAGGGGTGACCTCACAGAGGTTTACAAAACCATGAGAGGCATGGATCGGATGAATAGACAAAGTTTTTTTCCCCAATGCAGAGAGTCCAAAATGAGAGAGCATGGTTTAAGGTGGGAGGGGAAGATTGAAAAAGGACCTAAGGGGCAACCTTTTCACACAGTGGGTAGTGCATGTATGGAATGAACTGCCAGAGGAAATAGTGGAGGCTAGTACATTTACAACATTTAAAAGGTATCTCAATGGATACGTGAATAGGAAGGACTTTAGGGGATATGGGTGAAATGCTGACAAATGGGACTAGATTAATTTAGGTTATCTGGTCGGCACAGATGAGTTAGACTGGAGGGATTGTTTACCATGCTGTACCTTTTTATAACTCCAGGTCCCAGAACTGATTCTTGTAGAATACCACTGGTCAGAGATTTCCAGTCTGAAAAACACTCAACCACATCTACCTTCTGTGACCAAACTCATTTTGTATCCAACTTGCCAACTTACCATGGATCTCATGTGACCTGATCTTGACCAGCATCCCATGGGGACCTTGTCAAATCCTTTCGTAAAGTCCATGTAATTGCTCACTGAGCTGGATGGTTCATTTTCAGACGTTTCATCACCATACGAGATAACATCATCAGTGAGCCTCTGGCAAAGCACTTCGATTTTTGTATTTAGGTTTCCTTGGGTTAATGATGTAATTTCCCATGGCAATGTTATTTCCTGTGCTTTTTCTCAGAGGGTGATAGTTGAGATCCAAATTGATGTGTTTGTTGATAGAGTTCCAGTTGGAATTCTCATGCATGTGTCTGTTTAGCTTGTCCTAGGATGGATGTGTGGTCCCAGTCAAAGTGGTGTCCCTCCTCATCTGTTTCTAAGGATATTACTGAGAGTAAGTCATGTCGTTTTGTGGCTAGTTGATGTTCATGTATCCTGGTGGTGAGTTTTCTGCTTGTTTGTCCAGTGTAGTGTTTGTTACAGTTCTTGCAAGGCATTTTGTAGATGACATGAGTTTTGCTTGTTGTCTGTATATGGTCTTTCAAGTTCATTAGCTGCTGTTTTAGTGTGTTGGTGGGTTTGTGGGCTACTATGATGCCAAGAGGTCTGAGTAGTCTGGCAGTCATTTCTGAAATGTCTTTGATGTCAGGGAGAGTGGCTCAGGTTTCTGGGTGCGTTTTGTCTGCTTGTTTGTCTGCATAAAGTCATGCTGACTATCCCTAATAATTCTTTTCCAAATGCAAGTAAATCCTGTCTCTAAGATTCTTAAAACCCAAACAAGCAGACAAAACGTGCACAGAAACCTAGCCTACATCACCAACCCAAAGAAACCTAAACATGTAAATAGAAAGCAGGCAATAACACCAGTGCTTCATCGGAGGATCATTGATGATGTTACCGAGTATAGTGATAAAATCTCTGAAAACGAACCTTCCAGCTCAATGAGCAAACTTAGATCCAGAACCTTACCCTGAGCTACAAATCTTCTCCAAATCCTCTAATTAATGTACATTAAATGTATTTCAATACACCCAACACCGACTCCTTCTTAATATCAACATGTGATATTAAAGAGTTAATTTTCTCTGCTGACCTGCAGGAAATTGGAAGCCCTGGGGCAAGTTGGGATGTCTCTGTTCTACAGGTAGAATGTAAGTGAATATACATTGTCATCCCTTGCCATTCAGAGCCATGTACACTGTCATCATCTCCTACTCAGAAATTAATAAGAACATTACAGTTTAAATTCTGACCACACCCTTTAGTTACAAAAGAAACGATTCACAACAGATTTGGTCATTAAGGGATGATTTACAATACACTGTTTCTGGAGATGATGTGGTTACTACATTGTGTCTTGAGTGACATGTGACTGTAGGGGAGTGACTGGCAGTTGTCTTGTGGGCATTACTGACTGTGATGTAAAGATTTTGTACAAAGGAAGGACTGTCTCCTTTGTTCAGTGAGACCTCTCGACACGCTTTGCAAACTTGTACTGGATTTGCTTAATAAAGTTTGGTTGTTGTTGCGTATTGTAGTTGCATCAAGTAGGTAGGAATCTCAAGAAAATAACTTAACAATCATGCTCCGGAAAATCAATGTAGCACTCCTTGATCTTATCAACATCCATGTCACTCTTCCTGGTGAATACAGACGTGAAATATTTGTTAAGAACCTCACTCACCTCCTCTGACTCCACACACATATTCCCTCCTTTATGCTTTTCCTAGCTACCCTAGGATACTCTTCCAAAGTTAGTTCCTCAGTGTACTGATCCAAAAAGAACACACTGCATTTTCTCCAGGAATTCACCTATTTCACTCTTATTGCTAATGTAGTTTGTCCAGTCATGTGTACGTCCAAGTCATCTCTCAACTTCCATTAAACTGAGATTGGTGGGTGCGTGGTATGCCCATGGTGGTAGTAGAGTCAGACACATTCGGGATATTTAAATGATTGCTGGACAAATGCATGGACAGCAATAAATTAAGGGATGTGTAGGTTAGGTTGACCTTAGATTAAGCTAAATGCTCGGCACAACATCGTGTGCAGTGCTGTTCTATGTTCTCTGTTTTATCTCTGATTACTATAGCACAGTTATGACATACATCTTGAATTTCCTGTTTAATGCCAAACCCTATCTCACCATAACTGTCCAATGTCCTATAAACAATTCCCACTGATTTTAGCACCTCTTAGTTGCTTCTTAGCTCCACATAGACTGATTTAGCAATTAGATTGTCTGAGCCAATACCCTTTCGTAGTCCTGCACTAATTTCATCCTTTACTCAAAATACCGTTTCCCTCCTTTACCTTTTTGCCCAATCGTCCGAAATATTGAATGCCCTTGGAAATCCAGTTTCCAGCCTTGGCAACCTGCAGCCATGTCTTCATAACTGCAATCATATTGTACCAGTTTACAGCTATGAAAACAGTTAATTGTATACAACACAATGCAAACAGAATCGGGATCGTTACAATTGTGTCTTTTTACATTTTAACACTTTGTTTTGTACCATGGCCCTAATTTCTGCTGGCCCTTGTTCCTTCTGCCTTTTATATTTGCTTTCTACTTCACTATCTATCTTTCTCTCTCTTATGTCTCCCTGCTCAGGTTCCCTTCACCCTATCTCTCTAGTTTAAACCCTCCAAAGTATTTGCAAAAGCTCCCATAAGGATTTTGGTCCAGTCCTGCTGCAGCACAATCCATACAGTTATTACACAGAGAGTCACAGAGATGTACAGCATGGAAACAGACACTTCGGTCCAACCCGTCCATGCCGATCTGCTAGCATCCGGCCCATATCCCTCCAAACCCTTCCTATTCATATACCCATCCAAATGCCTCTTAAATGTTGCAATTGTACCAGCCTCCACCACATCCTCTAGCAGCTCATTCCACACATGTACCACCCTCTGTGTGAAAGCGTTGCCCCTTAGGTCTCTTTTATATCTTTCCCCTCTCACCCTAAACCTATGTCCTCTAGTTCAGGACTCCCCGACCCCAGGGAAAAGACTTTGCCGATTTATCCTATCCATACGCCTCATAATTTTGTATACCTCTATAAGGTCACCCCTCAGCCATCAACGCTCCAGGGAATACAGCCCCAGCCTGTTCAGCCTCTCCCTGTAGCTCAGTTCCTCCAACCCTGGCAACATCCTTGGAAATCTTTTCTGAACCCTTTCAAATTTCACAACATCTTTCCGATAGGAAGGAGACCAGAATTGCGCACAATATTCCAACAGTGACCTAACCAATGTCCTGGACAGCCGCAACATGACCTCCCAACTCCTGTACTCAATACTCTGACCAATAAAGGAAAGCATACCAAACACCTTCTTCACTATTCTATCGACCTGCGACTCCACTTTCAAGGAGCTATGAACCTTCACTCCAAGGTCTCTTTGTTCAGCAACACTCCCTAGGACCTTACAATTAAGTGTATAAGTCCTGCTAAGATTTGCTTTCCCAAAATGCAGCACCTCGCATTTATCTGAATTAAACTCCATCTGCCACTTCTCAGCCCATTGGCCCATCTGGTCCAGATCCTGTCGTAATCAGAAGTAACCCTCTTCGCTGTCCACGACACCTCCAATTTTGGTTGCATCTGCAAACTTACTAACTGTACCTATTATGCTTGCATCCAAATCATTTATGTAAATGACAAAAAGTAGAGGGCCCAGCACCGATCCTTGTGGCACTCCACTGGTCACAGGCCTCCACCACCACCCTGTCTTCTACCTTTGAGCCAGTTCCGTATCCAAATGGCTAGTTCTCCCTGAATTCCATGAGATCTAACCTTGCTAATCAGTCTCCCATGAGAACCTTGTCGAACATCTTACTGAAGTCCATATCGATCACATCTACTGCTCTGCCCTCATCAATCTTCTTTGTTACTTCTTCCAAAAACTCAATCATGTTTGTGAGACATGATTTCCCACACATAAAGCCATGTTGACTATCCCGAATCAGTCCTTGCTTTTCCAAATACATGTACATCCTGTCCCTCAGGATTCCCTCCAACAGCTTGCCCACCACCGAGGTCAGGCTCACTGGTCTATAGTTCCCTGGCTTGTCCTTAAACAGTGGCACCACATTTGCCAACCTCCAGTCTTCCATCTGATCTTTGCCAGAATTAGTCTCAAGCCTGAGCAATTTAAATCCCTCTCTGATGCTGAAATTGAAGAAAGGCATAAGTTAAACTTTAGCTGGTGTTTGTATACAGTTCTGCATGCCATACTTTCGAAAGGAAGTGAATGCATCGGAAATAGTGCAGAAGAGATTAAAAAAAAGTTCCAGGAATGTGAACCTTCAATAATGAGAATGATTGGAGATATTGTGACTGTTTTCCTTGGAGAGAAAATTTAACTAATTACTGACGTACAAAAGAACAAGGGCAGCAGATACATGGAAATGCCACCAAGTTACCTTCCAAGCCACCAACCAATCTGACATAGAATTGAAAACAAAAAATGTCATATATCACAGTCGGTCTGGCTGCACCTGTGGAGAGAAAGCAAGTGAACATTTCAAATCTCAAAGAGTCTTCATCAGTACTGAAGTGTGGAGGCAGCATTCATGCTATAGTGAGAGGGGGGGAGAAAGGATGTTGATAGATTCCAGCATCTGCAGTCATATCATCTGACATAGAATTGCATTGCTGTTCCTTCAGTGTCCCTGGGTCAAAATCCTGGAACTATTTTTCGAACAGCAAAACAAGGACTGCAGTGGTTCAAGAAGGCAGTTAACCATCATCCTTTCTAGGGATGAGCAATAAATGCTGGCCCAGACAACAGCAAGTACATTCCATTCATGAATAAAATAATTCAAAACTTGAGGGGTCTGGACAGAGCAGACAGGCAAGAATTGTTGCTGCTTCAAAAAGGATCAAAATGTGATTTATTATTGTCACATGTATCATAATGCAGTGAAAAGTATTGTTTTGGGTGCTGTCCAAACAACTCATACTTTATGTAAGTGCATCAGGGGAACAGAAGAGAATAAAGTTCCAGAGAAGGTGCAAATAGAGCGCATAGGTTTAGACTAGATTAGATTACCGACAGTATGGAAACAAGCCGTTTGGCCCAACAAGTCCACACCGACCCTCCGAAGAGTGACCCCACATTTACCCTGACTAATGCACCTAACTCTATGGGGAATTTAGCAAGGCCAATTCACCTGAACAGCACATCTTTGAATTGTGGAAGGAAATCGAAGCACCCGGACGAAACTTTGCAGATACAGGGAGAATGTGCAAACTCCACACAGTCGCCCGAGGCAGGAATCAAACCTGGATCCCTGTTGCTGTGAGGCAGCAATGCGAACCACAGAGCCACCATGCTGCCCAGGTGAGAGGGCAAAGATTTAAAGGGAGCTTAGGGACAACTTTTTCACACAGACGGTGGTGCTTGCATGGAATGAGCTGCCAAAGGAAGTGGTGGAGGCTGGTAAAAATTACAACATTTGAAAGACATCGGGTTGTATGAATAGGAAGGATTTAGTGGCATATCAGCCAAATGCTGGCAAATGGGACGAGATTGGTGCAGAATATCTGGTCTACGTGGACAAGTTAAATGGAAGGGTCTGTTTCCATGTGACACATCTCGATGACTCTAAGTCCATTCAGAAGTCTCATAACAGTTGGGAAGAAGCTGTTCTTGAATCCATTCGTATATGTTTTCAAACTTATATGTATATCTTCTGCTTGATGGTAAAGAGTAGAAGAGTGTTTAACAGGAGTGGGAAGGGTCTTTGATTATGTTGGCTGCTTTTCTGAGGCAGCAGGAAGTGTCGATGAAGTCAATCGAAGGAACACTGGTTTTCAAGGGTAACATCATTTCGCCGACCTTCTGTTCAAAATGAGCACAGGGAGGGAAGCATTGAGCTCTCAGGGAGGGTAGCATTGTTGTCACCGGTTCTCCTGAACTTTGTTTTGTAGCCCATTATATTGTGTAAACTTTGCCACAGAAGATGTGTGTTTGTGTGGTTAGTTTGGGACTCGAGTCTAGAAGAACACAGCAAGCCAGGTGGCATCAGGAAGTGGACTTGTCGATATTTCTGGTGTAACCCTTTGGCTTGCTGTGTTCTTCCAGCCTTTGGATTCCAGCATCTGCCGTTTTTTTTTGTCTCTAACATTAGTTTAGTCTGGCGTTGTCTCTTGGCATCCTTGATGGCTTTGCAAAGATCAGACCTAGATTTCCCATTTAAGTCAGGGTCACCTGACGTGAACACCTCAGACCTGGACTTCAGTGGGAATGTAATTTGCAAACATAACAAACATGGGGCAAGAGGAAAACTTTCTCACAGCACGAATAATGGAAGTCTAGGACAAGGAAGAGAGTTCTGAGGAAGTCACTGGAATGTAACTGATTTCTTTCCACAGATCCTGGTGAAGGGCTTATGCCTGAAACGTCGATTCTCCTGCTCCTCAGCTGCTATCTGTTGTGCTTTTCCAGCGCCACACTTTTTGACTCTTTCCACAGATTTTGCCAGACCTGCTAAGCTTTTCCAGCAATTTCTATTTTTATGTCAGGAATGCAGTATTTGGAAGTATGGAGAGAGCTAAGTTCAATTCAGATCGTCAAGAGAGCATTAGATCATTATTTTAAAAGTAACCATGTGCAGGGTTTCATTGAAAGAGCAGGAGAATGGCGCAATGCTGATGCAGACACAATGGTTTCCTTCTACAGTGCAAAATTCTGCAATAGTGATAAGTCTTTGCAAAACTGAAGTTGCTGATCACCGCGGTAAAAGAAACAAACGGAATATTAAACCTTATGGTATTCAAAGTGTCACCCTGGAATCGAACCTGTCAAACATTACCATCAGCTGGAACCAAATCAGCACAAACTCTACTCCCAATCCTCGTCCTCACAACTTCCAATAGATTAACTTCCGGCGAGTCAACTTCCGGCAAGGTTCGATGATTTCCGGCAAGGCTCGGCTATCTCCGGAATGACTCGTTGATTTCCGACTGGCTTGCTGTCGTGCTGCCGGCCGTTAGGATCCGGTGGTTGTGACTGTTGAAATTTGAATTCTGGGCCGAGCTGTGGGTGATGCGAAGCCGCGCCACTGGGTACAGACTGATTCACGCATCATGACAGTGCTGCAGGAACCCGTTCAGGTAAACTGGGCCTCGGGGGTTCCCGGGCCGGCTGTCACTTGCAAAACCGGTCCGTGTGTGAGTGAAGAGCTGGCCGGCCGCCCCTACCTTCCAGGCCCAGCCCGGTCCGGACCGGGCAAGGGACCGGGCCTGGGGTTTGGGAGGTGGGTGGCTTGTTATTGAGTTTTTAAACTGGATGTGAAGTCTTTATGAAAGCAGTTGGATGAGGTTTTGTGTTTTCCAAACAGCGGGACTGGTTGGTGGATTTATGTTCACCGAGCATTCTGCCAGGCCTAGTTTGCTGCTTTTTAAAAAAAATTTCTGAGGCAAACACAACAGTTGGACCTGGTCCATAGGAAGATCACACCTACTCTATCCAAAGATCGCTTTCCTTTTGTTTTTCCCCAAAAAACTTTGCTACTTTCAGGCACTCCTGCAGGCTTCGAGAGAAACAGAAAATACTTAGCTTTTGGTGCTGGTCCTGTTGGAATTTAACTGATTTCTTCCTGTTTAGTAGGTGCTGAAAGTGTAATGGTGGGTGTTGGAATGTCCACTTCTGAACAGCAAAGTCCCATGAGGTAGGATTGAGATAATTGGCTCGAAACATTGTGTATACGGGGAAGAAAAATGTCAGCTGTATAGAATGGAGTGTAAATGATCACGAGTATTGTAGGCACTGGGAATGTATGAACAAGTCGCAAGAGTCAATAATTCAGCTCCTCGAACCTGTTGTTATTTAGTAAAATCGTGAATAGTCTGTTTGCTTGCAACCTCAGATCCACATTCCTTACTTTTGATAACTTGTCACCCTTTTGCTTAACAAAACTTTTTTACTTTGACTGCTTGCATGATTTGTAGTGATTTACTTTGGGTGTCAAGACAAGAACTGTGAAGCTGGTTGATTCAGTCAGGAATTATTGTGAGCTGACTGAGTTTGACAAGTTTCAGTTTTTCTTAGTTGCTCAAAAAAGAAAATTCATTTGTGCTGTTCATAGGGTTTCAACTCTGAATGCTATATAAAATGTTGATGTTAGCATGGGGGTTGGGGTTGGGGTTGGGGGGTTCTTCAGACCAAAGGGATGAGAAAGAAAGAAGGTAAGTAGTAGTGATGGACTAGAGGTTGAGGCACAAATATGCAACTTTGCTTTGAGTGAATGTTGACTTGATTAACTCGAAGTATCTTACTCCCCAACTGACATTGCTTCAAGCAGATGATCTAGCCGTTCATCTTAGTGCTGCTTGTGGGAACTTGTGTGATACCTAGTGACTGCTTTCCCTAAAAGTTTACATGTTGAAATGTTATTCAACTAACCTGAGTTGCAGAAAATGCAATATCATTGCAAATGTCGTCTTTGTCTCCTTTTGTCCCAGCCTACAAGCACGTATGCTTTTGAATAGGTGTATTGTAACTACTTTGCTGGTCCTGAGACCCATCCAGCAGCCTTGAACCAAAGGCTGGTGATTGATTCTTTCTCGCTTGGCAGAGAAACTAGTCAGAATAAGTTCCATTTCAAACAAAGTATTACTTTAAATTGTAGGAAGCTAATAACAGTTGAGCTGAGGTCTTTAAGGCTCCATATGCAGAAACAATTCAAATCCAGTTAAAAGGTTACTGGAACAATCAATGGTTGAAATAAAAAGGGCTGCAAGTTATGTTACAGTTGTATCAAGTTCTGATTAGGCCACATCTGAAGAACTTTGACCCATTCAGGACATGCTCCTTCAAAGATGTTCAAGTGGGTGGGATTGCAATCACCAGTGCCATTCTTGGTTACAAACAGTAAAATGGGAACAGCTTCTTGTGGGTAAGTCTACAGCAAAGCAATGGATGGCATTGAAAAAGGAGTGGGCTGAGTACAGGTCCAAATGTACCCACTTTAGGGGGAAGTGCAGGAGCAATATGTTGAGCAATGGGTGCCTTTGACAATTCAGTACTAGATAGGAAAGAGTAAGGCTTTTCGCAAGTGTAAAGGGAGCAATTCAGCTGTGGCCCTAGAGGAATGCAGGAAGAGCACAAGGGAACTGAAAGCAATTAGAGCAAAACTGGGGCATGATTCGGCCAAGTTTCAGTTTTTCTCAGTTGCAATTTAAAAAAAATCAACTTGTGCTTGTTCAATGGGTAGAAATTCTGAATGCTGTAAAAAATGTTGATGGTAGTCTTGTGAGAAAAGATGTTCTTCTGACCAAAGGGATTGGGGTGAATCCAAAGATTGAAGGGAAAAAGGTTAACCAGAGAAAGAATAGGATCCATTCGGGACCAAGGGGGAAATCTGCGTGTGAAGCTGCTGGTATTGGAAGGGTGTGCAATGAACACTTCAGTATTCACTCTGGAAGACAAGAACGTATGCGTGGCGTCCAGGAAAAGTGATAGTGAGGAACTTGGACAGTTTGACATAGGAAATGGTGAGGTATTGAATCCGCTGTCAGGCTGAAAACAGACAAATCCCTTGGCCTGGATGAATTTCCATTCCAGGCTGCTGTGGGAGGTGAGGCAGGAAATTACAAGGGTTCTGACATGAAGCTTTAATTTTTCTGTGGCCACTGGCAATGTGCCAGTGGTCTGGAGAATGACAAATATGGTTTTACCTTTATTAAATATCAACGATGGAAGATATGAGCCAGGAAATTACAGATTGGCGAGTCTCGCGTCAGTGGTAAGCAAGCTATTGGAGGAAATTCTGAAGGAGAGAATTTAATACCAACTTCAAAAGGCATGAGTAAATAAGGGATAATTAGCATGGCTTTGTTAAAGGGAGATCATGCCCAACAAATTTGTCATTTTCAAAAATGTGATCAAGCGTGAAGATGCAGGAGGTTCACTTCATGTAGTTTATGTGGATTTGAACCAAGCTTTTGACTAGTTCCACATGGGAGATTGATTGAGAAGGTGAAAGAACATGGAATTGAGGGGAAAATGGCGAGATGGATCAGAACCTGGCTTCTTAATAGGACACAAAGGATAATGGTAGAAGGCTGTTTGAGTGACTGGAGACCAGCGTCCAGCTTTGCACCACAAGGATCAGACTGAGACCTTCATTGTTTGTGGTACACACAGATGAAAATGTTGTGGTGGGGGAGGTGGAAATGTTAATCAAATTTGCACATGGGATTAAGAGAGGTTAATAGCCAAGATGATGCTTGTGGGTTACTGGAAGTTGTAGATGGATTAGTCAGATGGGCAGACCAATGGCAGATGATATTTAACCTGAATAAGTGAGAGTTGATGCACTTTGCAAGAAGAAACAAGGTGAGGGAGTATTTAATGAATTGCAGGACACTGGGTAGCTGAGAGAAATAGGAATTTTGGGGTAATTATTCATAGATCCCTCAAGTTGGCAGAGCACATGAATAGGGTAATTAAAGCATATGGGCACTTGTTTTCACCGGTCTTGGAAAAGAATATAAGAGTAAGGAGTAATGTTGAATTTGAATGGACCATTGTCAATACTATGTGTAGTTCTGGTCACCTCACTACAGGAAGGATGTTTTCCTTAGAGCAGAGAGGACTGAGGAGGACATGACTGAGGCATATAAGATTGAGGGATAAGGACAGGGAGGGAGCAGCTGTTCCCCTTAGTTGAGGGTTCAATGGTGAGAAGTCATAGTTTCAGGGTAATGGGTCGGGGGTGGGGAGGGGGTAATGTTTTTACTCAGTGGGTGGCAGGAATCTGAAATGCACTACCTGGGAAAATTGTGGAAGCTGGAAATTGTACAACATTCAAAAAAATACTTCGATGAACACTTCAAATATCATAACATGCAAGGATATGGGACATTCAGGAAATTGGGATTAGGGCATTTTTTCATGGTAGTTATGTTGATGCAGACTCGATGGGGTGAAGGGTTTTTTCTGCACTTCATGAATCTATGAAATAAACGTAAACCTAGCCTAATTAACTACAAGCAGAAAATCATTTTCAGCAGCTTTGCTGTTCCAGCACTGTTATGTTTTGTGTCCTCGTGGCAGAGTCCTTGGCGCCTCCTATATCTCAAATACTTAATGCCCCTCATGACATCATCTGAAGACAGTGTATGTGTGCTGATAATACCCTTCTCAACTTGACCAGTTGGAGAATGAAGGCTTGTGGGAATAAAGCAGGAAAAGACAGTTGAGTAATATCTGATCAGCTATGATCATCTTAAACTCTGCTCGTTCATCAGGTCGTTAAGACAACCACGTGATGAAGGAGAAGTGGTCAGAAAGCTAGTGCTTCCAAATAAACCGGTTGGACCATAACCTGGTGTTGTGAGATTTTTGGATATGTATAATGCGAGGAGTAGACCAAATAGAGCCACTGAACCATCAAAATATTGTTGCCATGATAGAAACTTGGCTTGAAGGGGGTGAAGATGATGGATATCTGGAATTTGCTCCGAATGTTATTGAAACAAATCCTCATACACAGGAAATTGGAATGGGCATGGCAATTACGTTTTTGGAGATATGTCTCTTGATTAAACTTAAAATATAAGCCATAACTATTAATTTAACCTGGGGCAGTGTTCGTAGATGGTGTTAATATCTGGGTCTGTTGTTTGTGAAGGAGCAAAAATGGTTCTTAGTACACTGATATGTACTTGTCAGATGTGAGAGTTTAAGGGTTACTGTGGATTATATCTGCCATGAATGCTGTTGGCTGCGAGTCTTATCAGATCGAATGGATCGGTTGGAGAGCCAGTTAGAAGCAATGAGGAATTTGCAACAGCATCAGTATGTGATGGATGGCAGTTATAGGAAGGAGGGGAAAGTCTCAGATACAGTTACATAGATGGGTTAACTCCAGGAAGGGTAAGAGAGGTAGGCAGCTAGTGCAGGAGTCTTTTGTGGATATACCCCTTTCAAACAAGTATGCTGTTTTGGAAAATGTAGGGGGTGATGGATTCTCAGGGGAACGTAGCACGAACAGCCAAGTTTCTGGTACTGAGACTGGTTCGAATGCAACAAGGGGTCTGTTTGGTTCCAAGAGATCAGTTGTGTTAAGGAGTTCTCTAGTCTGAGGTACAGATAGACGTTTCTGTGGCCAGCAGCGAAAAATCAGAATGGTGTGTTGCTTCCCTGGTGCCAGGATCTAGGATGTCTCAGAGAGGGTGCAGAATGTTCTCACGGGGGAGAGGGGCCAGCAGGAGGTCATTGTCCACACTGGAACCAATGACATTGGAAAGGAAAAGGTTGAGTCTCTGAAGGGAGATTAGAGAGTTAGGCATAAATTTAAAGAGGGGGTCCTTGAGTGTAGTAATGTCTGGATTGCTCCCAGTGCTATGAGCTAGTGAGGGCAGGAATAGGAGGATAGAGCAGATGAATGCATGGCTGAGGAGCTGGTGTACGGGAGAAGGATTCACATTTTTGGATCATTGGAATCCCTTTTGGGGTAGAAGTGACCTGTACAAGAAGGACGGATTGCACCTAAATTGGAAGGGGACTAATCTACAGGCAGGGAAATTTGCTAGAGCTGCTCGGGGGATTTAAACTAGTAAGTTGGTGGGGTGGGACCCAGGGAGATCGTGAGGAAAGAGATCAATCTGAGACTGGTACAGTTGAGAACGGAAGTGAGTCAAACAGGCAGGGACAAGGTAGGACTAACGAATTAAACTACGTTTATTTCAATGGAAGGGGCCTAACAGGGAAGCCGGATGAACTCCGGGCATGGTTAGGAACATGGGACTGGGATATCATAGCAATTACAGAAACATGGCTCAGGGATGGGCAGGACTGGGAGCTTAATGTTCCAGGATACAAATGCTGGAAGGATAGAAAGGGAGGCAAGAGAGCAGGGGAAGTGACCTTTTTGGTAAGGGATAGCGTTACAGCTGTGTTGAGGGAGGATATTCCTGGAAATAAATCCAGGGAAGTTATTTGGTGGAACTGAGAAATAAGAAAGGGATGATCACCTTATTGGGATTGTATTATCAACCCCCCAATAGTCAGAGGGAAATTGAGAAACAAACTTGTAAGGAGATGTCAGCTATCTGTAAGAATAATAGGGTAGTTATGGTTGGGGATTTTAACTTTCAAAACATCGACTGGGACTGCCATAGTGTTAAAGGTTTAGATGGAGAGGAATACAAGACAATTTTCTAATTCACTATGTGGATGTACCTACTACAGAAGGTGCAAAACCTGACCTACTCTTGGGAAATAAGGCAGGGCAGGTGACTGAGGTGTTAGTAGGGGAGCACTTTGAGGCCAGCGATCGCAATTCTATTCGTTTTAAAAGAGTGATGGAAAAGGATAGATCAGATCTAAAAGTTGAAGTTCTAAATTGGAGAAAGCCTAATTTTGACGGTATTAGGCAAGAGTTTTTGAAAGCTGATTGGGGGCATATGTTCGCAGTAAGGGACGCAGTAAGGGAAAATGGGAAGCCTTCAGAAATGAGATAACAAGAATCCAGAGTAAGTATACTCCTGTCAGGGTGAAAGGGAAGGCTGGTAGGTATAGCGAATGCTGGATGATGAAAGAAATTGAAGGTTTGGTTAAGAAAAAGAAGGAAGCATATGTCAGGTATAGGCAGGATAGATCGAGTGAATCCTTAGAGTATAAAGAAAGTAGGAGTATACTTAAGAGGGAAATCAGGATGGCGAAAAGGGGACATGAGACAGCTTTGGCAAATAGAATTAAGGAGAAACCGAAGCGTTTTTACAAATATATTAAGGACAAAAGGGTAACTAGTGAGAAAATAGGGCCCCTCAAAGATCAGCAAGGCAGCCTTTTGTGTGGAGCTGCAGAAAATGGGGGAGATACTAAATGAATATTTTGCATCAGTATTTAACGTGGAAAAGGATATCGAAGATATAGACTGTAGGGAAATATATGGTGACATCTTGCAAAATGTCCATATTACAGAGGAGGAAGTGCTGGATGTCTTGATATGGATAAATCCCCAGGACCTGATCAGGTGTACCCTAGAACTCTGTGGGAAGCTAGAGAAGTGATTGCTGGGCCCCTTGCTGAGATATTTGTTTCATTGATAGTTACAGGTGAGGTGCCAGAAGACTGGAGGTTGGCTAGCATGGTGCTACTGTTTAAGGACAAGCCAGGGAACTATAGACCAGTGAGCCTGACGTTGGTTGTGGGCAAGTTGTTGGAGGGAATCCTGATTGACAGGATGTACATGTATTTGGAAAGGCAAGGACTGATTAGGGATTGTCAACATAGCGTTGTGTGTGGGAAATCATGCCTCACAACCTTGATTGAGTTTTTTGAAGAAGTAACAAAGAGGATTGATGAGGCAGAGCGGTAGACGTGATGTCTATGGACTTCATTCAGTAAGGTGTTCAGCAAGGTTCCCCATGGGAGACTGATTAGCAAGGTTCGATCTCACAGAATACAGGGAGAACTAGCCATTTGGATACAGTACTGGCTCAAAGGTAAAAGACAGGAAGTGATGGTGGAGGGTTGTTTTTCAGACTGGAGGCCTGTGACCAGTGGAGTGCCACAAGGATCGGTGCTGGGCCCTCTACTTTTTGTCATTTGCATAAATGATTTGGATGGGAGCATAAGAGGTGCAGTTACTAAATTTGCAGATGACACCAAAATTGGAGATGTAGTGGACAGTGAAGAGGGTTACTTCAGATTACAACAGGATCTTGACCAGATAGGCCAATGGGCTGAGAAGTGGCAGATGGAGTTTAATTCAGATAAATATGAGGTGCTGCATTTTGGAAAAGAAAATCCTGGCATGACGTATACACTGAATGGTAAGGTCCTAGGGAGTGTTGTTGAACAAAGAGACCTTGGAGTGCAGGTTCATAGCTCCTTGAAAGTGGAGTCGCAGGTAGATAGGATAGTGAGGAAGGCGTTTGGAGTGCTTTCCTTTATTGGTCAGAATATTGAGTACAGGAGTTGGGAGGTCATGTTGCGGCTGTACAAGACATTGGTTAGGCCACTGTTGGAATATTGCATGCAATTCTGGTCTCCTTCCTATCGGAAAGATGTTGTGAAACTTGAAAGGGTTCAGAAAAGATTTCCAAGGATGTTGCCAGGGTTGGAGGATTTGAGCTACAGGGAGAGGCTGAACCGACTGAGGCTGTTTTCTCTGGAGCGTAGGTGGAAAAGTTGATGAGTAGATGATTGGCTTAAGCCAAAAACGTCGACTCTTCTGCTGCTTGGATGCTGCCTGACCTGCTGTGCATTTCCAGCACCATGCTTTTCCAGTGCCACACTTTTCGACTCTGACTCTCCAGCATCTGCAGTTCTGATTTTCTCCGAAACACTGTAACTTGCAAAGCTACAGACCAGCTACTGGAAACTGGGGTTAAAAATTTGTGGGTCATTTATTCAGCTGAAGCAGGCATAATAAACTGGATGACCTCTTTCCGTGCTGTAACATATTAATGGTTCTTTATGACAAGTCTCTAACACAGGTGAAACTTGAAGCTGGACCTTGGGGCTCAGATGTAGAACTACTGCCACTGTGCCACAAGATCTCTTGCATACAGAGCATGTGTATCAACACTTGAGGCACATAATTAGTCAGTGAGCTGGAGGCACAGATCGCCAGCTTCCCGAATGGCTATTTTTGAAATAAAATAGATCTAATTTTCTTAGAGCAAGACTGAGTGCCAAATATTACTGGATAGAACATCTTCAGTGCAGATATGCAAGTGTGGAAAGGAGCAAGAGTATCAGGGTTAATGCAGAAGAATGGTTCTTTCTGGACTGTCGCTGCAAGTCAGCAATTCGTCAGAGCGAGAGAAAGTCCAATAGGAGCCAAAGACAGCATTTCCTTCGTTAACTGGACACATGATTTTTTTTTTCAACTTTGTGACTAGTTGTATGGGCTATTAATTTGTGGTGAAAAATGTGAAGAGAATGAAATAACTTGATAGAGTATTCTGTCACCAAGTTGCTCTTTACACGTGCATAGCACTTGACACTGATCCAACCTCAGAGCCAGACCTCCGAGTGCGCAGAACCTCTGATACTCCTGTTTATCTGTCAGCCAGGGCTCCCTGATTGGGGCTGTTAATGTGGTGCAATCAGGGACTTCATTCTTGGAGGTTGACCTCATTACAATCATTACATCCCTTCCCCCTCTAGGTCTGGAGACATGGGCTGTTATTTCTCTTGTATCTTCTTGTGGGGCATTTTCGTAGGCCAGGTACCTCTGACTCCACCTTGCATACAGGTGGTATGTAATACTCAGAAGCTTGCCTCTCGTGCTCAGAGGAATCTCGCAAGAAATTTATTCTCCTCTTCAGGCAGCAACGACATCAACTGTGTTCATTTCAGATTCTGTGGTGTCGCCAACCCTTGGGATAACCCATGGGTTCTGAACAGTTGGAAAGGTAGTCAAACTGGAAATTTTTTGCTCCCTGACTGTTTTCGATTTTGAAGTTTAATTCCTTGTTCAGGACTGAAGCATCGACATGAATTATACATCATTGGACTTGACCTCACATCAACCATGTCCCTTACCCACACAGTGCCATACCCATGGTTCCTGTACCAAACGTTCCTACCCTGAACTAGAGTCTTTCTCGCTTGGCCTAGTCTTGTGTCTGACGTTGTTCCTGATGATTTCATTCCCCCCACACCCTACTTCAGTCATGAAGATTAGATTTAACCTGAGGTGGAGTCTTCTCCCATTATCAGCTCTGCTGGAGCTATCCTTGTAGTTGCATGAAGGATAATCCTACAATCAAACAGGAACCAGTGCAGTTTGGTATAAAGTGAAGCTGTAGGCTGATTCTTTAAGCCTGCCTTCAAATTTCAGACTGCTCTTCCTGACAGACCAGTGGATGATGAAAATCATTTGACTTTAGGAAATACTGAAATTCCCTACTGGTAAATGACATCCCATTGTCTGTGACCAACACTTCTGGGAGTCTGTATTGCAAATAATGTGCACGTAGTTTTTCTATCATCCCTGTGTTTGATGAAGAATCCTGTGTATGTCCAGCCACTTTGGGTAGGCACCCATAATGACTCAGAACATTGATTGAGCCTATGAAAGGTGCTGCACAATGTGTAACTGAGTCCAGGGTTTATATGACCACTTTCATGAATATGGGAGAGCTGCTGGCCGTAAATGTCGTCCTTTGTTGGCAGTCTGGGGACTGCCACACCAATCCAACTATGCCTGCATCTAATCTTGGCTACCAGACATAAACTCATGCCAGCATCTTCATTTGGAATCCCCTGGATGACCCTGGTGGAATTGAGCCTTTGGCAGCGACCTTTGCTTAGGACAGTCACTTTTGCTCCCCGTAGTGAAATGCTGCCCTCTAGTGTGATCTGATCTTCCTGGTTCCAAAAAGTTTCAATTCCAGTTATGACAGCTATTAGTTGTCTCCTGCCCACCACCAGCTATTTCAGTTTTGCCAGTACTGTATCTTTCTGCGTCCAAAGTTTGATATTGTCAGCTGTGGCTGGAAGTCCAGAAATGTTCATACCATTTTTGGACTTTTCCGGTGCGGTACCACCAGTGGCATCTCTGCCACTAGGAGGCAGTTCAATGAATCTGTGTTTGCTACTTGGCTTTCTGCATGGTGTCCCAACTTGAAATTGTACTTATATGGCTGAACTTGGCCTGAAGCTATGGGCGGCACTGCTTTGTCCTGCTGAAGTCATTTAAAAAATTTATTTATTTATTTTCTTTTGTCCGTTTGTTAGTACAAATTTATGTCTGTCACGGTATTATTGGAAATTCCTAATTTCAGCAGCCACCAAACCTTCCTTCTCAATCTGGGCAAATTTACAGTCTGCATGTTCCTTTCCATTGGACTACATGTGTGCTAATACTATCCCAACGGTGTGCATGGAGACATTGCATGTCAATACCAGATCTCTCTTGGGATTACAGTGTGCCGGCAACTGTTGATATCTGGTAGCGCAGTGGCTCAGTGCCTCTCAACACCAGGGACCCGGCTTCGATTCCTGTCTCTGGCGCCTGTCTGTGTGGAGTTTACACATTATCCCCGTGTGTCTGCGTGGGTTTCCTTCGGATGCTCTGGTTTCCTCCCACAATCCAAAGATGTGCATGTTAGGTGAATTGGCCATGTTGAATTGCCCATCGTGTTAGGTGCATTTAGTTAGGGGTATGTATAGTGTGGGTGGGTTACTGTTCGGAGCGTCGCTGTGGACTTGCTGGGCCAAAGGGCCTGTTTCCATACTGTAGGGAATCTAATTTAATCTAATCTGAATGCTATGTCTTGGTTGCGTGACAATTTCCAAAGCGCATCTTTTTTCAAGAGTTGATGCCAAGATGCCAGCATGGAGGCCTGGTTATGTATGAACTTTGTGATAATTTACTAGCCCAAGGCCAAGCCTAAACTCTGGTACTGATGTGGGAGCTGGGGCGAGTTTGATCGCCGTCACCTTATCTTCCAAGAAGTGTAATCCATTCTTGTTGACTCTGTAGCCCAAGTTGGTCACTTGGGGTGCCTGGTTTGCACATGTTGCCCTTCTAAGGCATACACCTACCAGGGCGAAATGTCTAAGGTATATGTTCAAGTTCTGTAAGTGCTCCTGATTTGCCTGTCATCGAGGTAAATGGTGACCTGGGGTAGACCTTGTGAAATGTTTTGCATTTTCTGCTGAAAAATTGCATGTACTGACGATACCCCAAATGGCAGCTTTCTATGTTGGAACAAACCCTTATGGGTTTTAAATTGTAGCATGCTTCTGAGAATCTTCATCTAACTGCAGTTGCATGTACTCAAGGCTTGTGCAGCTTTGTGTATAAATCCTCTATGTCAGGGCTTGGGTGTTTATCCAGCTGTGAAAAACAGTTCACCATTTGTTTAAAATTGCCACAAAGACGAGTTGACCTGTCCTGCTTCATATTTGGTGCTGCTTATTCCACAAACTGAAGTATTTTTATTCCATTGCTTTCCAACCTTCTGATTTCCACCTTGACTTTTGCCCCTAGGGCAAATGGCACTGGGTGGGCCTTGCAGAATCGCAGAATTGCTTCCTGGTCAACATGCAAGGTGGCTTTGGCTCCTTTGGTCCCGAGATCATTCCAGAAAAAACTTGCAAATATTTAATTAGGGTTTTGTTCCGGTAGCTATTTTCTAATCAAGAAGGAACCCAACTGCTTGAATCTTTCTCAACCGATTTCAAGCTTTGGCCTGACTTTTTTACTACAGTCAGTGGTATCTGAATCAGGTGCTTCTCACAAGAGACTGGAATTAAGTTTTCACCTTTAATCTGTAAAATTTCTCAGGCTAGCCCAGGTATTGTGCAACTTAAGCATTTGAGTCCAGAGCAAAGACTAGTTCTGCTACCACTGAAACAGTAGCGTCGGTATCAACATCCATTAATGTTGCGTGACCATTTAACCAGATGTTTATTTTGACTGGAACTTCTGAAACTGGTGCAAGTGTCCGAGGAGCCGTGATATAAGTGGACTGGAAGGTGAGAAAAGACAGAGTCAAGTTAGCAAGGTCTATGGGGCGTGAGCAGGCAGAAACAATGGGTCTGCCTTGACAGTCCTGTTTGTGGATTTTCGAAAGGAGGTCAAGAGCTGTGTGCGGCTGGGGGAATACGCGCTTGAATGCAGTGAGTGAGGGGTTGTGCATCACCAGTGAAACTGAGGTCAGGATCTAACTGATGCTTTACTACATTTTCAGAACTTCCAATCAAAATCCAGCTGTCTCCCCTTTACCATGGATGCGCAATCTCTTAACACGTCCATCCCCACACCAGGATGGTCTTGGGGCTCTCTGGTTCCTTCTGGAACAAAGGCTTGAATCTTCCCCACATACCAACACCCTCCTCCACTTTGCCAAGCTTATCCTCACCCTCTGAGATATTAAAGGGTTGATTTGCTCTGCTGACGTGCAGGAAATTGCATGTCCCGAGGGGAGGTTGGTGTCTGAGGGTGGTATGTCTTTGTCTTGCAAGTAGAATGTAACGAATTTACATTCCTATCTCTTGCCATTTGCGTCATCATCCCCTGTTCAGAAATCAATTAGAAACTTACAGTTGGAATTCTGACTCCTTCCTGCAGTTTAAAAAATTGATTGACAACCGATTTGACCAGTAAGGGATGATTTTCATTATATTGTTTTTGGAAATGATGTGATCACTACATTATGTCTTGAGTGGCATGTGACTGTAGGAGAATGGCTGAGGGTTGTTTTGTGGGCATTTACTGACTGTAATGTGAAACTCTTGTACTGCATAAAGGCAGGACTGTTTCTTTTGTTCAGAGAGATCTTTGACACGACTCCGCAAGCCCTGCAAAGTGTGTGTTAAACGTTCCTCCAGAAAGCTTGTACCCTATTTGCTTAATAAAATTTAGTTGTTGTGCACAGAAATTGAGGTATTGCATCAAATGTGTAAGAATCTCAGAAAAATAACAACACCCTGAATAATTTCTCTTTTAATTCTCATTTTCTTCGCACGTGGGTCCCAGTTATGCCTGTCTCTTTGTCAGGGTCTGTGGAACATTCGTTGTTCCAGCCCCCACCCACAACTCTTTCTCTGGCATATTGATGATATCATCAGTTCTGCTTCCTCCTCTCATCCAGAATTCGAGAATTTCATTTGATTTTGTTTCCAATTTCTGTCATGCCGTTGCTTTCACCTGGTCCATCTCTGACTCCTCCCTTCCCTACCTTGACGTCTCTGTTGCCATTTCTGGGGAAAAACTGGCAACAAATCTCCACTATACAACTGCTGACTCCCGTAGCTACCTCGACACTCTGTCCTTGCACCCTGCTTCCTGTAAAGATTCCATTCCCTTCTTCTAGTTTCTCCGTCACACATGTTCTGGGAGGCCAAATTTGACAAGGGAGCCTCTGAAATATCCATTTTCTTCCTGAACCGAAGGAAGAAGGGCTAATGCCCGAAACATCGATTCTCCTGCTTCTTGGATGCTGCTTGACCTGCTGCGCATTTCCAGCAACACGTTTTCAGCTCTGATTTCCAGCATCTGCAGTCCTCACTTTATCCTTTTGCCTATCATCCCACCAGCATCCATACCCAGAAGATCATCAGCCACCAGGCATACCTTCCCCTCCCATTCCTTGCCCACCTTCCACAGGGACTGTTCCATCTGGGATACCCTAGTACACTCTTAACTCCCAACACCACACCCCACCCCACCCAGCACCTTCTCCTGCATTCACCTGAGGGTGTAACACCTGCCCATTTATGTCCTCCCTCCAAACTATCCAACACTCCAAATGTACCTTCCAATGAAGCAGCACTTTACCTGCACTTAACGTAATCGGGTCAACTGCGTTTAATGCTCACAATGCGGTCTTCTTTGCGCTGGGGAAGCTAAGTGTAAACTGATTTCGTGGAGTGTGTATGTTCTGCCTGGAAAAATGACTCTGATCGTCCAGTTACCTGCACTTCAACAGACCACCCAGTTGCCTGGCCAACATCTTTGTCTCAGACTTGCTGCAGTGCTCCGGTGAAGCTTCGCGCAAGCTGGGAGAACAGCACCTTTATTTTCCACTTCAAGACCCTGCTGCTGTCCAGATGCAGTATTGAGTTCAAGAATTTTAGGACCTGAACTCTCCATGTTCAGCGCTCAACCTCACACACGAGGACTTATCACGTTTAATGCTATTACACACTACTTATTGTAAGCCCCTAACAGCCTCTCTTAATTGTCCGAGCCATATCGTTATCCACTCCTTTGTCTGTCCAATTGTTCCTCTCTCTCTCTTTTGGCTCTATCCCCACCTATTGTTTATTCCTTAACTATCATCTGCATAAAAACTGACATTTTACTCGCTACCATCAGGTCTGAGGGTCACTGGACCCCAAACATTAACTCTGATTTCTCTTCAGAGATGCTGCCGGATCTGCTGAGCTTTTCCAGCAACTTCTGTTTTTGTTTCTTTCGGAACGTGCTTTTTTCTTGTCACCACTGAAGTAACTCCTCAGACACTGCAATCCCATCATTGCATCATCCTTTATTTACACGTGCATAGTACTTGGCACTGATCCAACAGCCCTCCGAGTGAGCAAAACCTCTGACATTGCTGTTTATATTTTTTTTCCTCCAGAATCAGCTCTGAGTGAACAGGGCCCCTGACACTTTGTTGAGACACAGAGAAAGACACAAGGTGCATGAATCTTTATTCAGTTTCACGTTGCTGTTTTTTTTTCCCCCACACTACCACCTAACTGAGGTAGTGCTTGCTTTTTCCCCAGCACCCATGGTGTGTGTGTGCAGGTGTGAGACACAGTGAAGGATACAAGGTGCACGAATCTTTATTCAGTTTCCACCACCAGGAAGAAGGGAAACACCTGAGTGGCCAGTGATAAGCAGTGCCCTTCACATAAAAATGTTGCTTTTTCTTTACAAAGGCTGGTATCCCGTCACCAAGTCATCCTTTATTTACACTAATCCAGCTCCCTCAGAGACAGCTCTGAGTGAACAAAACCTCTGATGCTCCTGTTTATTTTGTTTTGGTCCTTTTTTCTTCTTCTTTGTAAACCCCCACGCTACCGCCTAACTGCGGTTGTGCTGATTTGTCCCCAGCACGCATGGTGTGTGTGTGCAGGTGTGAGACACAGTGAGAGATGCAAGGTACACATACCTTTATTCAAATGTCCACCACCAGGAAGAAAGGAAACACCCGAGTGACAAGCAGTGCCTTTCACGTCAAAACGTTGCTGTCTATACCTGTCAGCCAGGGCTCCCTAATTCGACCACATTAACTGACTAATCAAGGGCCACTTGGCTCCAAGGACCACTTGGCTGACTTTGTGAAAATCCTGACAGAGAATAAATACAAAGGTATATATTCATGCAAAATGAAGTGAAATTTAGTAGCTGTCTTCAGGAACTTTAAACGTTTTTAATATAAATTTGAATTGTGGTTGTGTGAATGGTGTAGAGTTTTGGGAGTGCATTCAAGAGAATGATGCATTGAGGAATGACTATTACTGGATCTGATTTTAGAACATACAACAGTATTGCGCAGTACAGGCCCTTCTCCCCCTGATGTTGTACCAAGCATTTATCTTAATCAAAGACCAACCTAACCGAGAACCCCTCAATTTGCTGCCGTCTGTGCATTTGTCCAGCAGTCACTTAAATGTCCCTGATGTCTCTGACCTTATTACCACTGCTGGCAGTGCATTCCACGCACCCACCTCTCTCTCTCTCTCTCTCTCTCTCTCTCTCTCTCTCTCTCTCTCTCTCTCTCTCTCTCTCTCTCTCTCTCTCTCTCTCTCTCTCTGCAAAGAACCTGCCTCTGACATCTCCCCTACACCTTCCTCCAATTGCCTTAAAATTCTGACCCCTTGTGACAGCCATTTCTGCCCTGTGGAAAAGTCTCTGGCTATCTACTCTCTTTATGCCTCTTGTACATCTCTAAGTCTCCTCTCTTCCTCCTCCTCTCCAGTGTGAAAAGCCTGAGCTTACTAAACCTCCCTTCATAAGACAAGCCCTCCAATCCAGGCAGCATCCTCTGCACCCTCTCTAAAGCATCAACATCCTTCCTCGAATGAGGCAACCAGAACTGGACTCAATATTCCAGGTGTGGTCTAACCAGGGTTTTATAAAGCTGCAGCAAAACCTTGCAGCTCTTAAACTCAATCCCCCGTTAATGAAAGCCAAAACACCATACGCCGCCTTAACAACCCTATCAACTTGGGTGGCAATTTTGAGGGATTATTAGACGTGGACCCCAAGATCCCCACACTGTTCCTTCGCACTGCCAAGAATCCGTCTTTAACTTTGTATTCAGCATTCAAATTCTGTATTCCAAAATGTATCACTTTGTATTCATCCAGATTGAACTCCATCTCTCACTTCTCAGTCGAGCTCTGCATCCTGTCAGTGTCATGTTGTGGACTGCAACAGCCCTCAGTGCTATCTACAATACCACCTATCGATGTGTCATTGGCAAACTTAGTAACCCATCCTTTCACTTCCTCATCCAAGTTAGCTATAAAAACTGCAAAGCACGGAGGCCCAGGAACAGATCCCTGCGGAATACTACTGGTAACCAACCTCCCAAGCGAAATGCTTTCCATCCACTACCATTCGCTGTCTTCTTTCGGCCAGCCAATTCTGTATCCAGACAGCCAAATTTCCCTGTATCCATACCTCCTAACTTTCGCAATGAGTCTACCATGGGGAACCTTAGCTAATGTCTTACTGTCATCCATATGCACCACGTCCACTGCTCGACATTTGTCACCTTGTCTCGTCACATTCTCAAAGAACTCAATAAGGCTTGTAAGGCATGACCTGCCACTCTCAAAGCCATGCTGATGATCCTTAATCAAACCATGTTTTTCCAAATAGTCATAAATCGTATCTCTCAGAATCCTTTCTTATACATTGTTTACTACAGACGTAAGACTGACTGGTCTGTAATTCCCAGGGATTTCCCTATTCCCTTTCTTGAATAGAAGAACAATATTCTCCTCCCTCCCAATCAGCCAATACCTCTCCCATGGAGAGTGAGGATGCAAAGATCATCTCCAGAGGCACAGCAATCTCATTCCTCACTTCCTGTAGTAACCTTGGATATATCTAGTCCGGCCCTGGGGAATTATCTATCTTGATGCTTCCTGGAATTTTCAACACATCCACTTCCTTAATTCAAGCCTATTAAGCTGGTCCACAGTGGTCTCACTATCAACAAGGTCCTTCTCTCGAGTGAATACTGAAGCAAAAAACTAATGTAAAGCCTCCCCTACCTCCCCTACCAGAGACTATTGGAGGGCGGGGGGGAACTAATAACCTTACCAAATCAGTGCACAGAACCTTTTCTTTTGGTTAGAGGAGAAGGATGGGTGGGAAACACGACTGCATTACTGTTTTGGGTAAAGCAACCACTCAAATATATTCTGTCACTGACACAGCAGTTCTGTCCACTCCTGCTAGGCATGTGCTCCACCTATTTACAGGGTAAGTTTTTAAAAGATTGACTTACTTTCCCAGTAGCACCCGGTCCTTGCTCTCACTGCTCCTGCTGCTGCTGAAAAATGGAGCAATTTTGATGAATGAGTTAGGCCAAGATGAAGTTCCAGGAGGCTAAAGCCCTTCAGAAATGATTGTCAGGGACAAGATTAAATGGTACTTGCACAGCATTGAGATAATTGAGGAAAGAACTATTCAAGGCAATTCCTGTTTCACAAACTTTGTTGAGTCTTTTGAGATAAGGGACAGAGCTGCTGAGGATAATCTGTTTATGGCAGTGTGCACAAAATTTCAAAAATGATAGGTTTTCCTTTCTCCACATCGAGTAGTGGGGATCTGGATTCCACTGCTTGAGTGCAGTGTTTCAATCTCTACTTTCAAAAGGATCTAAACAGAAAAATGTGTAAACCTACAGTGAAAAGCTGGGCAAAACTCACAAGTTGTTTGTTCAAGCTGCATTAGCAGAAAAAAAACAGTGCTTCATTGCAGTACTGATTGCCATGTTGTTGGAAGTGTTTTTTTTCAGATGAGTCTGTAAATCTGTCTGCCTGTTGAAGTAAATGAATAAAAGTCCAGATCATCTTGAAAGTAAATAGAGAGTTTCCTTAGTATCCTCAATCTTGAACCAGTATTCTATTAAACTCCTGACCTGTCCCATGTAGATGGTAGATAGGCTTTGGAGAGTCAGGAGATGCGTGACTCACTGCAGGGTTTCTCACCTCTGACTTGGTCTTAGTCACTTGGTGTGTTTGGTTGGGTCAGTTCAGTACAGGTCATTCTGCTATCATATGCATTTCATTAACGCAAATTTACTGTAATGCGATTGACAAATCAGGGACACGGTTTCTAAAGTGCAGTTTTTCGATAATGTGGAATTGCACAAGAACTCAACCATCGCGTTATCGAAGTAGTACCTATATCTGGTCAGTGGTAATCCTAAGATGTCGATAGTGGGAGATTCAGTAATGATTATGTGCTGAATGTCAAAAGACTATGGTTGGATTATCTCTGCTTTTTGTTTTGGCACTTGAATGAGACAAATGTGATTTGGCACTTAGCATCCCAACCTGAGATGTTGCCTTGGATCCTCTGGTGTTATCAGTAATTCACCAAGATTGGATGTCTGGTATTATTGGACAGAAGAAGTCAAGGGAATAATTGAAGTTGATCTGGATGTTAAATATACAAGTGAACATGCATCAGAGTAAATCCCTCTGTACTGCTTGAGTGGGATTGTAATACCAGATTCACTTGCATCAATGTTGGAGTAAATCGTAATTTTTCTCATCATAAAATTTATTGTTTGGTAAAAAACAATTTTACACTTTCTTTTGAGCAGACCTAAGTACCTCAACATTTTCTTTTAATATTTTCGGAATGGAAACATGGAATAAACAGTATTTAGATATATAAAATACAAGTTTTATTCTTGCTTTGCAATATTTGATCACTGTTTTGGTTAAGGTTTCTGTCTTCAGTTTGCACGAGTGGTTCAGTGGTGAGCACCACTGACTCTCAGCACCAGGTCCTGCATTCAATTCCAACTTCAAGCAACTGTGTGAAATTTTGTACATTTTTCCCGTGTCTGTGTGGGTTTTCTCTGGGTGCTTTCATTTCCTCCCACAGTCCAAAGATGGGCAGGTTAGGTGGATTAGCTGTGCTAAATTGTTCATAGTGTTCAGGGATGTGTAGGTTAAGTGCATTAGACTAATAGAGTAGGGGAATCTGGGTGGATTACTCTTCGGAGGGTCGGTTTAGACTTGGGCCAATTAATCTGTGTCCACACTGTCGGGATTCTATGATGTGGTTAGGCATTTAAATTTAACCAATCCAAAAAACTATGAATTAAGAAGTGACTTGATGCTTGTATTCTGGACTTCGTGAGGTGGGTGTACTGAGGCTGGTATTCTTAAAAATGCCAAGTCATTATACTGCCAGATTAGAATGTGGTGAAGGCTGTCTCAAATGTCTTCCAGAAATCAGTTGAGCTGGACCTCAATCCAGAACACAGATGTTGATAAGGAATTGAGTAGTTCACTTGCTAGTATGAGGTAACTTGAATCCAGCATCTTGAAACTGCAAGACATCATGGCCACAAGGATAAAATAGCAGTGTTTGTCTCCAAAACTGAATGCAGTAATCCAGTTTGCAAGAGCCTGTGCACATGAAACATCACTTTCTCATTTTTCTATGTCATTGCTCTTAAGGTGAAGGTCAACTTGACTTTGCTTTGGATAAAATTTTGTATCTGCACACATTCTTCCCATGCATGCGGCATGGACATCCTCAGGTTAAACCACCACCAGTTGCCTCTCCCTCTGTTCATGTCTCAGTCTTGTCTGTGTGAGCAACCTTAACATCTGGTAAAACTGGCGACTTGACCTTTACATTGCACGCACTTGGGTTTTAAACATTCGAGGAGGCAAATCCATTTAACCCTGCAAGGCTTCTGATTTGGTAGTAACAATGTAACCCAGTTTGTGTGTGTTTATTCAAGGTCGATGATCTCTTAACCCACGTGAAATCCCTTATGCCAAAATATTTCCCATTCAGTTTTCTAAACACTATGTAGCTGTCTGAGTTAGCAACAGTGAAACAGTGTTAGCTGTTAAATAATCACCCACAATTATGTTCAAAAATTTTCTTGATTGTATAACTCATAGCAACCTTAACCAGCAAAGTTTAATTCATATCAATCTCTGAAATTTCAATTGAGCCCCAGCCTGAACAGTATTTTTGGGAGGACTCATTGCCCCTGTTCCAGGATTCGGTCGTCTGTTTATGTAAAGAAGTGTATTGTAACATCACTGTAATTTGCTGAGCTCTTGTTTGAAGTTCTTTGTTTACTTCTCTCACGAGAGCAAATAGTTTGTCAACCTCATGAAATCCATGCACGCCTTTGTTCCAAGATTTGCAATCCTTGAATAAAGTAGCAGGCCTCACTTGAGTAGTTTACAATAAGTTTACCTGTGATAACATGCATCTGTAAGTTTGAATGCTTTCTGGAATTGTAAATAAAACGTCCATGGATAGTTTCCCATCTGCCAGGTTAGTGACCTCCTCATGAGCTTAACTGACTTTAATGGAAATGTCTTGGCCTATCAATTTCATGGTGACTCTTTTTGATGAGTTTGTTTTCCTAATTTGTCCCTATTAATATTTTCTACCAACTTTATTTGCAGTAAAACAAATCAACTAAGAAAATATTTGCCAATTTGTCTGTCTCATAACTGCAAATAAATATGCAGTGGCATTTGCAGTTCTCGTTAGATTAGATTCCGTACAGTGTGGAAACAGGCCCTTCAGCCCAACTAGTCCACACCAACCATCTGAAGACCATTTCCCTCTGAGTAATGCACCTTACACTATGGGCAATTTAGCATGGCCAATTCACCTGGCCTGCACATCTTTGACTGTGGGAGGAAACCGCCAGAGCACCCGGAGGAAACCCACGCAGACACTGGGAGAATGTGCAAACTCCACACAGACAGTCACCCAAGGCTGGGATCGAACCTGGGATCCTGGTGCTATGAGGCAGCAGGGCTAACCACTGAGCCACTGTGTCACCCCTCTAATCCAAAAGCATAATTTGATATTTTGGAAAATAAATCCCAAATTTCCTGTGATTTATTTTTAATTTTCCTGCTAATATCAATTGAACTTAGTGTCTTTTGAAATTGGTATCATCTGTTAACTTGGCAAGTATCTGTTTTTTCTTCCTTCACTCAAGAAACATAACAAATATGTTGGAAAAACAGACTTGGTCATGCAGACCTTTTGGGAGGGAACAGGCTTTGATCCCAGGATCTTGGACTATTTTAAGCCAGATCTCTCTTGTGACAGATCAGTGTGTTGATTCTGGCATGCATTAATGCAGCGCTGTCAACAATTAGTCTAGTTACAAATTACAGACTGAGGCAAGCAAGTTTTGGAATTTCATTTTCATGCTGCTAATTTAAATCAACCTGAACAAAATAGAGCCTGTGCTAAATCAGCGCAAAAATGTCTTGACTCAAATTGAAAGAACAACCAACTTTTCACAATTGAGGAATAGAAGATTGGTTTTTAATATAAATCACAAATCTTATTCCTGAAAAACAAAGAAATGTACTTCTATCAGAAATTACTCAAACTGCCAGAAGATGTTTACACTCCAATTAAACATAGGTGACTTAAATGTATGGAAATTCTGTCATTTGCAATGTAGAACATGGAACACAGAACGTTACAGCGCAGTACAGGCCCTTTGGCCCTCTATGGTTTCACAGGTCAGTGCAACAATGTGAAGCCCATCAAACCTATACTTGCGTTCTTGTCTATATGACTATCCAATGACCATTTAAATGCCCTTCAAGTTGGCAAGTCTACCACTGTTCCCGGCAGTGCTTTCCATGCCCCTACTACTGAGTAAAGAAACTACATGTGACGTCTGACCCAGATCTAGCACCCTTCGTTTTTAAAGCTCCGTATTTTGTGCAATAGCCTATCGTAGATGGAAAGTATTCTGCCTGGAGGTCATTATTGAGTGGGGTCCTGCAGGGCTCTGTTCTTGGGCCTCTGCTCTTTGTAGATTTTAATAAATGACTTGGATGAGGAAGTTGAGGGGTGGGTTAGTAAATTTGCAGATGACACAAAGGTTGGAAATGCCATCGATAGTATCGAGGGCTATTGCAGGCTGCCACGTGACATAGACAGGATGCAGAGCTGGGCTGAGAAATGGCAGATGGAGGTCAACCTGGATAAATGCGAAGTGATCCATTTTGGGAGGTCGAACTGGAATGCTGAATACAGGATTGAAGACAGGATTCTTGGCAGTGTGGAGGAACAAAGGGATCTGGGTGTGCAAGTACATAGATCCCTCAAAGTTGCCACCCAAGTGGAATGGGTTGTTAAGAAAGCATACGGTGTTTTGGCTTTCATTAACAGGAGGAACGAGTTTAAGAGCCGCGAGGTTTTGCTACAGCTCGACAAGTCCCTGATGAGACCACACTTGGAATATTGTGTCCAGTTCTGGTCACCCGACTACAGGAAAGGTACAGAGGCTCTGGAGAGTCTGCAAAGAAGGTTTACTAGGACACTGCCTGGACTGGAGGGCTTGCCTTATGAAGAGAGGTTGACCAAGGTCTGACGTGTCTCTCTGCCTGTCTGTCTCTCTGTCTGTCTCTCTGTCGAGGAGGAGGAAGAGAGGTAACCTGATCGAGGTATACAAAATAATGACATGAATGGATAGCGACTTTTCCCCAGGGCAGGATTGACTGGCACGAGGGTTCATGGTTTTAAGATATTAGGAGAAGGATATCGAGGGGACGTTGGAGGAAGCTTCTTTGCGCAGAGAGTTGTGAATGCTTGGAATGCGTTGCCAGCGTGGTGGAAGCAGAGTCATTAGGGACATTTAAGCGACTGCTGGACATGCAAACGGATACTGTGAATTGAGGGGTGGTAGGTGAAGTTATTTTATTATACGTTCGGATTAATCCTCAGCACAACATCATGGGTCAAAGGGCCTGTTCTGTGTTCTACTTTGCTATCTTATATGATCTAAATGCCTTCCTGCATTCCATGTACAACACACAAATCGCGTTCCCCTTATCCACCTGTTTGGTCACCTTCTCAAAGAACTCAATAAGGTTCGTCAGGCACGACCTACCTTCACAAAACCGTGTTGACTATCCCTAATAAACATATTCCTTTCTACATGATTATAAATCCTATCTCTTAGAACATTTTCCAACACTTCACCCACAGCTGAAATAAGGCTCACTGGTCTATAATGACCAAGGTTGTCTCTCTCTCTCTCTCTCTCTCTCTCTCTCTCTCTCTCTCTCTCTCTCTCTCTCTCTCTCTCTCTCTCTCTCTCTCTCTCTCTCTCTCTCTCTCTCTCTCTCTCTCTCTCTCTCTTTTCCCCCCCCCTTCTTGAAACAAGGGAACAACATTTGCTATCCTCCAGTCTGCTGGCACTTATCCTGTAGACGAGGACGACATAAAGATCAAAGCCATAGGCTCGGCAATCTCCTCCCTGGCTTCCCAGAGATTTCTGGGGATAAATTCCTGCCAGCCCAGAGGTCATATCTATTTTTACACTTTCCAGAATTGCTCACACCACCTCCTTGTGAACCTCAGTCCCATCTAGACCAGTACCCTGTATCTCTGTATTCTCCTCGCCAACATTAGAAGAAGCCAGTGTGAATACTGATGGAAAAATATTCTTTTTAGTGCTTCCCTTATTTACTTGGACTCCACGTGCAACTTCCCACTGTTACCCTTATTGGCCTTGATCTTACTTGTCATTATTTTATTCCTGATATACCTATTAAAAAGCCTTCGGGTTTTTCTTGATCCCATCTGCCAATTACCTCCTAGCTGCTCTTAACTCTTTCTTTCCTGGCGAACATGTAACTCTCAAGCACCGTAACTGAGCCTTCACATTTCATCCTTCCATAAGCTGCCTCCTTCTTCTTGACAAGAGATTCAACTTCCTTCGTAAACCATGCCTTCTGCACTTGACAACTTCCTGTCTGTCTGACGGGTACATAGTTATCAAGAACCTGTCGTAGCTGTTTCTTAACTAAGCTCCACATTTCAACTGTGCCCATCCCCTGCAGTTTCTTTCCTCATCATGTGCTTCCTAAATTTGATTAGATTAGAATCCCTATTTGACACAACAAGTCCATGCCGACCCTCTGAAGAGTAATTCACTCAGGCCCATCCCCCGACCTATATTTATCCCTGACTAACGCATCTAATACTGTGGGCAATTTAGCATGGCCAATTCACCTAATCTGCACATCTTTGGATTGTGGGAGGAAACCGGAGCACCCGGAGGAAACCCACGTAGACATGGGGAGAATGTGCAGACTCCACACAGGTAGTTGCCTGAGGCGGGAATCAAACCCGGGTCCGTAGTGCTGTGAGGCAACAGTCCTAACCACTAAGCCACCATGCCATCCACTTGCCTAATTGAGTCGTTATTGCCTGTCCCCCCCATATAAATCTTGCCCTGTGGTATGTACCTATTCATTTCCATCACCAAAGTAAATGTAACAGAATTGTGGTCACTATCACTAAAATGCTCACCTACCTCCAAATCTAACACCTGTCCGGGTTCATTACCCGGTAGTAAATCATTACCCAATGTAGTCTCTCCCCTTGTACTGTCTATATACCATATCAGGAAACCCTCCTGCACACATTGGACAAAAACTGACCCATCTTAAGTACTGGAACTGTCATGTTACACTGACTAGGAACATGACGAATTTTCAAAGTAGAATATTGTAAAGCTGGCATCGAGAATGCATTTCTTAGAGGTGATAGAAAACCCAAGTTAGTTTGTTGCACTACCCCTTTTAATCACAGGATTAAATGTGACTTATTCACTTGTAGAGTGTTCAAGACTGTTAGAAATGCACAGTACTCTGGACGTGTATTAATGATACGTATTAACCCAGGCAGTCCCTCCAAGATACGATTTCTGTTGGGACCATCTTATTCATAAACAAAATATGGACAGTATTTATATGTATGTCTTTCTTTGCCTTTTCTGTTCTTCTGTATCTGCTTTAATGAAAACAGATGAATCAGCTTGGCTGTTTACTTAGAACATTTTCTCTGACGATGCAACTGAGTCAACCTTTTGATAAACTTTTATTTTCTCTTTGAGAACATGCTCACTTGTTGATTTTTCCGATTGTATTCTTCAAATTGCAGTAATTGAGGAAAGACTTAATGACACAGTTCAAGACAGTGTACTGGACAGAGGGACCGAAGCATTGATGTGACAGTTATTTTGAAGACGGCAGGACGTTTCAAGAAACTGTTCAGTAAAACAAATGAAGCCTTGGGGTTTGTGATTCAAGGTATGAATTATAAAAGCAGGGGAGCTCTGCTTTTGTCGAGCTCCAGTTCGACCGCAAATGAGTCTTCCATCTATTCGAGATTATCGGACTTCAAGAAGGATGTGAGGGTCTTGGAGACTGTGCTGAGGAGATCTATCAAAATAGTTCCAAGGATATCCAGAAGTTTAGAACAAAGGGAATTGAAGACAATTGAAAGACATGTGCAAGATTATGACAGGCTTAGACAAGATTGAAAAAAAAACTACCTGTTTGCTGGTTGTGTCCCATGGTCCTAGTGCAGATTCAGGGTTTCTTGGGGGGAAAAAATGCAAGAGGTATGACGATCAAGTTTTTTTTCTGCAGCCACTGTAACTCACAACTGAGTAGGGTGATGGAATTGAATACAATGACTGCCATTCAATTTCCTTTTAAAATCAATATCTTAAACAGATACAATTTACTGAACTGTATGTGCTATAATGATTCCAAAAATAACTTGTACAATGGTCTTTCTGTTGAGTACATTTCTGAAGGACTGAAGGCTATATCATCCTTTTGCCTAACAATCATCATATTTTGTTTCCCTTGATAATATGCTTTGCTAACGATTTGAGTCTGTGTTCACTTCTCTACTGGGTTAACAAAGGTGATGGACTAGATTTTGCTGTGACAATAACTATTTGTAATACCCTAAGCACAAACATAACTCCAACTTAACACAGATGCACAATTCAAATTAGGATTCTGGGTAAAGCAAGATAGAGGACGAGTGGCTGCAAGTATTGCTTTTTTTTGTGAGGTATTTTAGGTGCTGGAGCTTGTTTCCTGAAATTCCAGGCGCAGTAATTACTGTTATATAAACTGTTGCATTGTTTTGCAATTTTGGGGGAAATCTAAACAGTGTCACTTTAAAAGGGAGGAAGAGAGACAAAGGTATGATCAGAGTGAGGGAGAGCAAGAATCCCACACTGCTGTCTGACACTGCAACGAATCAGGAGCAAGTGAAGATTGCAGATGCTGGAGGGTCAAAGTTCATCAGTGTGGGGCTGGAAAAACACAGCAAGTCAGGCAGCATCAGAGAAGCAGGAGAGTCAATTTTTCTGCCATCAGGAATGCTGCTACCTTTGTTGTTCAATGTCCAGAAATATTTCCACTCTGATTGCATCTAAGAAAAATTTACTAGCAGTGAAATTCACAGCTGACTTTGAAGGAACCCATGTAGGAGAACTCACAGTATGGGAGCAGATAAGTGCATGGTTTTTAAATGTGACCTTGCTGTCATCTTTTAATAGTGAGTAGAGTTGGTTCTTTTTATTTAAATGTTTTATTGAGACTTGCCTATTGATTAAATTTTGAAAATATAAGACACGGGTACTAATTTGGCCTGGTGCAATTTTGTTTAACACTAAGACCGTGCTATTTTCTGGGTCTGTAGATTAAGGTGCAAAGATGGCTTTTAGTACAGTGATGTGCTCTTCCTGTCAGATGTGGGAGATGAGGGAATGTTTCCATGTTAGTGATGATAATGTCTGCAGGGAGTGTCTTTGGTTGTGAATCCTGTCGTATTGCATGGATCAGTTGGAGCAGCAGTTGGAGGCAATGAGGAACTGAGGGGAGCAAGAGGGTGTGATGGAAAGCAGTTACAGGAAGGGAGAAAAGCTGCACATACCATCTGGTAGATGGGTTACCTTCAGGAAAGGTAGGAGGTGTAGGTGGGTCATGCATGGGTCTCCTTTGGCTTTCCCCATATCAAACAAATATGATGTTTTGGAAAAGTTAGGGGGTGATGGACTTTCAGGGGAATATAGCACAAAAAGCCAAGTTTCTGGTACAATGCCTAGCTCTAATGTACTGAGAGGTACATCAGATTAGGTAAAAACGAGGACTGCAGATGCTGGAAACCAGATTGTAGATTAGAGTGGTGCTGGAAAAGCACAGCAACTCGGGCAGCATCCGAGAAGCAGGAAAATCAACGTTTCGGGTAAAAGTCCTTCATCAGGAATAGAGTGATCGATTGTGATAGGACATTCTCTGGTCAGAGGTACGGACAGATGTTTCTGCAGCTTGCAATGAAAAATCAGAATATGTTGCCTTCCTGGTGACAGGATCAAGGATATCTGAGAGTGCAAAAGTTTTCTAAGGGGAGAGGAATCAGCAGGTGGTCATTGTACACCTTGGCACTACTGACATAGGAAAGGAAAAGGATATGATTCTTGAGGGAGAATATAGGCAGTTTGGCAGGAATTTGAAAAGGAGGTCCTTGAGGGTAGTAATATCTGGATTACTGCTGGTGCCACAAGCAAGTGAGGGTAGGAATAGAAGGATAAGGCAGATAAATGTATGGCTGAGAAGCCGGTGCAGGGGAGAAGGGTTCACGTTTTTGGATCATTGGAATCGCTTTTGGGCTATAAGTGACATATATGAGGGGGACGGATTGCACCTGAATTCAAAGGGATTGACAGGTAGATGAGCAACAGCTGATCTGGAGTATTTAAGCTAGTCAGCGGGGGTAGGGGTCACCCAAGGAGATAATGAGGGAAGAGATGAACTCGAGACTAGAATAGTTTGGAAAAGGAGCAAGTCAAACTGTCGGGGCAGGCAGCAAAAAAGCAGAGAACCAGATAGGACTGATTTTAAATTAAACTGCATTTATTTCAATGCAAGAGGCCAAACAGGACAGGCAGATCAACAAAGGGCACAGTTAGGAACATGGGAGTAGGATATCAAAACAGTTGCCGAGGTGTGACTCACAGATGGACAGGACTGCAGCTTAATGTTCGAGAATGCAAATACAATAGGAAGGAGAGAAAGCGGGGGCGAAGGGGCAAGAGTGGTGTTTTGTTTTTAAGGTCAAATATTACAGCTGTACTTAGGGAGGGTTTTCTTGGGAATATGTCCAGGGACATTATTTGGATGGAAGTGAAATAAGGAAGGAATGATCACCTTATTGGGATTGTACTACAGGCCCTTTTCCCAACAATAGTCAGCAGGAAATTGAGAAACAAATATCTAAGGACATTTCTTCTATCTGTAAGAATAGGGTTGTAATTGTAGAGGATTTTCACTTTTCAAGTATAGACTGGAACTAGAATGGTATTAAGGGTTTAGATGGAGAGGAATTTGTGTGTAGAAGAAATTTTTCTAATTCTGTATGTGGATGTAGAAAGTGCAAAACTTGACGTATGCCTAGGAAATAAGGCAGGGCAACTGACTGGGGTATCAATGGGGAAGCACTTTTGGACCAGCGCGTATAATCGTGTTCGTTTTAAAATACCACTCGATGAAGGAGCAGTGCTACGAAAACTCGTGCTTCCAAATAAATTTGTTGGACTATAACCTGGTGTGTGAGATTCTTAATTTTGTATATCCCACTCCAACACCGACACCTGCAAATCAATTGTAAAATAGTGATGGAAAAGGATAGACGAGATCTAAAAGTTGAAGTTCTAAAATGGGGGAAGGCCAATTTTGACAGTATAGTCTTGTTGGGGTGAAAGGCAAGGCTGATAAGTGTAGAGAATGCTGGATGACTTGAGAAATGGAGGTTTTGGTTGAGAAAAAGGAAACATATGTCAGGTATACAGAGCAGAGATTGATTGAGTGAATCCCGACAAGAGTATAAATGCAGTCGGAGTACGCTTAAGAGGGAAATCAGGAGGGCAAAAAGGGGACATAGCTTTGGCAAATGGGGTTAAAGAGAATCCAGAGGGATTTTGTGAATAAATTTAAGGACAAAAGGGTAACGAGGGAGAGATCAGGCTGCCTCACTGATCTTTGTGTGGAACCACAAGAGATGGGAGAGATACCAAACAAGTATTTTGCATTAGTTCTAGATATGTAGTGTGGAAACAAGCCCTTCAGCCCAACAAGTCCAGACCGACATTCTGAAGAGAAACCCACCCCCTATATTTTACCCCTGACTAATGCACCTAACACCAAAGGCAGTTTAGTATGGCCAATTCACCTCACCTGCCCATCTTTGGACTGTGGGAGGAAACCCACACAGACACGGGACGAATGTGCAACCTCCACACAGACAGTTGCTCGAGGCAGGAATTGAACCTGGGTCCCTGGCACTGTGAGGCAGCAGTGCTAGCCACCATGTTTGTGTTTTATTGTGGTGAAGGATATAGAAGATATAAAATGTGGGAAAATAGATGGTTACAGCTTGAAAAATGTCCATATTACAGAGGAGATGGTGCTGGATGCATTAAAATGCAAAAAGGTGGATGCCAGGACCTGATCAGGTATACCCTAGAAGTCTGGGAAGAAAGGGAAGTGATTGCTGGGCTGCTTGCTGAGGTATTTGGATCGTTGATAGTTACAGGTAAGGTGCTGGAAAACTCGAGGTTGGCTGACGTGGTGCCAAGATTTAAGAAAAGTGGTAAGGAAAAGCCAGGTACCTATAGACCAGTGAGCCTGCCATCGGTCGTGGGCAAGTTGTTGGAGGGAGTCTTGAGGTATTGGATTAACATGAATGTGGATAGGCAAGCATTGTTTAGCGACAATCAACATGGCTTTGTGTGTGGGAAATCATGTCTTACTACTTGCATGAGTTTTCTCACGAAGTAACAAACAGGATTAATGAGGGCAGAGTGATGGATGTGATCTATATGGACTTCAGTTAGGTGTTTGAGGTTCCTCATGGTCTACTGGTTAGCAAGGTTAAAGTATATGGGATACAGGGAGAAGTATCCATTTGGACATAACTGGCATGAAGGTAGAAGACAGAGGGTGGTGGTAGATGGTTGTTGTTCAGACTGGAGGCCTGGAGAAGATTATGGGTTTAGATAGGGTTGACCATGAGAACCTTTTTCCACCTATGGAGTCAGCTATTACGAGGGGGCATAGCTTTAAATTAAGGGGTGGTAGGTATAGGACAGATGTTAGGGGTAGGTTCTTTACACATCGAGTCGTGAGTTCATGGAATGCCCTGTCAGTAGCAGTGGTGGACTCTCCCTCTTTATGGGCATTTAAACAGGCATTGGATAGGCATATGGAGGATAGTGGGCTAGTGTAGGTTAGGTGGGCTTGGATCGGCGCAACATCGAGGGCCAAAGGGCCTGTACTGCGCTGTATTTTTCTATGTTCTACCAGTGGAACGTCACAAGGATTGGTGCTGGGTCCATGGCTTTTCATCATTTACGTAAATGATTTGGATGTAAGCGTAAGAGGTATAGTTAGTAAGTTTGCAGATAACACCAAAATTGGAGATGTCGTGGACAGGTTATCTCTGAGTACGACAGGATTTTGATTAGATGGGCCAATGGGCCGAGGAGTGGCAGATGGAGTTTAATTCGGATAAATGTGAGGTGTTGCATTTTGGAAAGGCAAATTCGGGTAGGGCCGATTTACTGAATGGTAAGGTCCCGGGGGAGTGTTGCTGAACAAAGAGACCTTGGAGTGCTTGTTCAGAGTTCTGTGAAAGTGGAGTTCAAATTGTTAGGTTTTTTTTCTTGAGATTTTTACACACTTGATGCAACTGCAATATGCCAACTTCTGAGAAGAACAAAAATTTTACTAAGCAAGTACAAGCTTTGGTGGGACCCTTAACAATCTTCTTGATGTTTGTGAAGCTGTGTTAGGAAATCTCTTTGAACAAAACAAACCATCCTTTCTTTATACGGTGCAGGAATTTCACATTACAGTCAGTGATGCCCACAAGACAACCCCACAGTCACATGCCACTTGAGATACCATGTAGTGATCATATCATTTCTAGAGATAATGTGATGTAAATCATTCCTTAATAACAAGACCTGGTGAAAATTGTATTTTTTTTGTAACTGTCGGGTGCGGTCAGAATTTTAACTGCCATGTTCTAATTGATCCTGAATAGGGAAGGATGATGCGAATGGCTCTAAGTGGCAAGGGATGGGAATGGGACTCTAAGACAAAGACATACCATCCTTTGAGGCTTACCTCCTCTCTGGATATCCAATTTCCTGCAGGTCAGCAGAGCAAATGAACCATTTCGTGTCTCAGCAGGTAGACAGGAAAGTTAAAAAGGTGTTTAATGTGCTTTGCCTTAGTGGTCAGAGCATTGAGTACAGGAGTTGAGAGTCCATGTTGTGGCTGTACAGGACATTGGTTAGGCCACTGTTGGAATATTGTGTGCAATTCTGGTCTCCCTCGTATTGGAAAGATGTTGTGAAACTTGAAAGAGTTCAGAAAAGATTTACAAGGATGTTGCCAGGGTTGGAGGATTTGAGCTGTAGCAAGAGGCTGAATATACTGGGGCCATTTTCCCTGGAGTGTCGGAGGCTGAGGGGTGATCTTAGAGTGGTTTAGAAAATCATGAGGGGCTTGGATAGGGGAAATAGACAAGGTCTGTTCCATGAGGTGGAGCAGTCCAGACGAGAGGGCGTAGGTTTAGGGTGAGATGGGAAAGCTTTCAAAGGGACCTATGGGGCAACTTTTTCACACAGAGAGTGGTGTTTGTATGGAATGAACTGCCAGAGGAAGTGGTGGCGGCTGTTAAAATTGCAACGTTTGCAAGGCATCTGGATGGGTATATGAATAGAAAGGGTTTAGAAGGAAATGTCCCAAGTGCTGGCAAATGGGACGAGATTCGGTTGGTATATCTGGTCCGCATGGGCGAGTTGGAATGAAGGGTCTGTTTCCGTGCAGTACATCTCTGTGCCTCTGCTCAAATTCTCATGACTGGCTTCTGTGAAAGATTTTCCTCATGCTTTTTTTTTTGTATGTCACTTCAAATCTATGCAGGCTCATTCTTGTTCATTGTACAAATCTGGATGGTTTTTCCTCTGTCTTCATTCTGTCCAACCCAAGTCATGATTTTGAAAACCTCTAATATCTCCTTTTAGCCTTTTCCTCTCCAAGAACAGTCCCAATGACTTCAATCTATCCTTTTCACTAAAGTCTCTTATCTCTGGAACCATTTTTTGTAAATTGCTTCTGCACTCACTCCACTGCATTCACATCTTTTCTCTAATGTGATGCCCATGAATATCCAAGTTTAATAACACCTTGCACTTGCACTCTGTGCCCTTACTAATAAAGCCAAGGACATTGTATGCTTCATTTAAATGTCCTTTTAATCTGTCCTGCCATCTTCAATGGTCTGTGCACATAAATGTCCACACCCATTAGAACCATAGAAAATAGGAGCAGGAGTAGACCATTTGGCCGTTTGAATGGCAGAGCAGGCTCAAATGTGATCATGACTGATCGTCCAGCTCAGTAGTCTGTTCCTGCTGTTCCCTCGTATCTTTTATTACTTGGGGCTAAAAGAATCAGTTTCACCACTGCTTGAAATCATATGATGTTCTGGCATCAACTCATTTCTGTGACAGTGAATTCTACAGTCTCAACTCTCTCAGTAGAAATTCCTCCACCTTGGTTAGAATTGTACCCCCTAATTTTTGTGTTGCTGCAAAAGCGCAGCAGGTCAGGCAGCATCAAAGGAGCAGAATTTGATGCTGCCTGACCTGCTGCGCTTTTCCAGCAACATATTTTTCAGCTCTGATCTCCAGCATCTGCAGTCCTCATTTTGTCCTAGCTCCTATTTAATGTTGTCTTTCCATGGTATTCCTATCAAGATGCATAATCTCTCACTTCTCTGCATTGAACCTCATTTGCCAACTCCACTAACATACCAATGTTCTTTAATTCTACCAAGTTTGGTATAATCTGCAAACTTTCCACTTGTCCTCTGTATATCAAGGTTCAGATTAGTTATATATACCAGGAAAAAGGTTTCCTGTATTGACCTCCGAGGAAACTCTATGACAAACCTTCCTCTAGCCCCAAAAAAACTGAGTTAACCACTGTCTCCTCGCTTCTATCCCTCAGCTAATTTTATATCCACATTGCTACACTCTCTTTTATCCAATGACTGAGAACTTTTCTGAGAAGTCCACTGTTTGCACAATATCAAACACTTTCTGAAAATCATGCATACCACATTGTGTTGTAGTGTTATCCTCATTGAGCCAATACCACTCCTTTCTAAAAAAAAACTTCAAGTTAGTTAAACATTATTTCCCCTTTGGAAATCCATAATGACCCTCCTTCAAATGAACCCACTTTTTCCGTGTGACTACTAATTGTAGTCTGAATAATTATTTCTCAAAGCTTCCCCACCACTGAAGTGTGATTATCCTTTTTCTTCTTTTGAACAAGGCTGTGATGTTTGCAATTCTCTGGGCTTCTGGCACTTCTCCTGGAGTTCAGAGAAGATGAAAGATTTCTACTCTCTTTCCCTTCAAAAGCCTTTGAATGTATCTCATACGCTCCCAGAGTCTTGTCAACTTTAAGTACCCACACTCTATTCAAGACTTGCACCCCAGTCATGATGGCCTCGACAGCTCTTTCACGGGTGTAAAGATAGATGCAAATTACTAATGTAACACCTCAGCAACACTCCCTGCCTCCCTGAGTAAATTCCCTTATTTGGTCTCTAGTAGGCTGTGCTCTTCCCTTAGTCACTATTTTAAACTATTTATACACCTATACCAAGTGCTAACTCTCCATTCCTCTTTGGCTTGCCATAATTGTTGTTTTGAGACGTACACTCACGAGTAAATTTCCCTCACCCAGCTTTAAGGCAGAACATACAACTACGAACTGTCATAAGCACACTTTATTTTTCTCATGTTATTTTCTGCCTCTTTTGTCATCCAGGAAACTCTGTATTTGTTCTACCTCTCCCATTTAAGGGGATACATGTTGAATGGTTCAGGTACATCTGTTGATTGGCTTAATTTCACATTGCAAATCACGCATTTCCCACCAATCTCTTGTTGCAGTCATTCCTGCTCAGCTCTGTTCTTGTTGAATTGCTATAAGCTGTCTGCCATTTGGTTTTTCTTGCTCAGGATTTTTGCATGTTATTCACTGTTATCCTAAACCTTATGAGACAATGATCATTGTCTCCAAAATATTTCCCTACTGACACTTGATTCACTTGGCCCATCTCATTGCCAAGAACTAGATTCAGCAATCCAACACTTGACCCTTAACATTAACTGATTTCTCTCCACAGATGCTGCCAGACCTGCTGAGTCTTTGCAGCAATTTCTCTTTTTGTTTCTGATTTACAGCATCCACAGTTCTTTATTTTTATCATGTGTCACTTCTTGTTGGACTGGGCACCGACTGTTGTAGGAATCTATCCTGAACATAATCTACAGGACCCTGCATCTGGCCTGGAAGGGGGAGGGGCCTGAGAAATGCAAGAGTGTGTGGGATGGTGATGTGTGATAAGAGGTGATTGAGTTTGGTCAGGGTGGAGTGGATAAGTGGGATGGGCAATAGAACATTACAGCGCAGTACAGGCCCTTTGGCCCTTGACATTGATCCGCCCTTGAAGCCAAGCCAAAGCCCATCGAACCAACACTGGTCCATTCTCGTCCAAATGCCTATCCAATGACCATTTCAATGCCCTTAATGTTGGTGAGTCTACGACTGTTGCAGGCAGTGTGTTCCATGCCCCTACTACTCTGTGAGTCAAGAAACTACCTCTGACATCTGTCCTGTATCTATCACCCCTCAATTTGAAGCTATGCCCTCTCGTGCTAGCCATCACCATTGGAGGAAAAAGGCTCTCACTGTTCACCCTGTCTAATCCTCTGATGATCTTTTCCATCTCAATTAAGTCACCTGTCAACCTTCTTCTCTCTCATGAAAACCGCCTCAAGTTTCCTTGCAGGACCTTCTCTCCATACCAGGCAACATCCTGGTAAATCTCTTCTGAACCATTTTCAGAGCTTCCACATTTAATCCTAGAATGCGGTGACCAGAACTGTATGCAATACTCCAAGTGCGACCACACCAGAGTTGTTTTTTTTGTATAGTTGCAGCATGGCCTGGGTTCCGAAGCGCTCTCCCTCCACCAATAAGTACTAACACACCGTACGCCTTCTTAACAGCCTTTCAACCTGGGTGGCAACTTTCAAGGATCTATTACATTTGAGATGGATATGAACACAGAGATCTCTGTTCATTTGCACGACCAAGAATTTTACCATTAGCCCAGTACTTTGCATTCCTGTTCTTCCTTCCAAAGTGAATCTCATTTTTCTGCAATAAAATCCATTTGCCACCCCTCAACCCAGCTCTGCAGCTTATTTATGTCTCTCTGTAACCTGCAATATCCTTCTGCACTATCCACAACTCTACCGGCCTTAGTGTCATCCACAAATTTACTAACCCATCCTTCTACGCCCTCATCCAGGTAGTTTATAAAAATGACAAAAAGCAGTGGACCCAAAACAACTCCTTGTGGTACCACTAGCAACTGATCTCGAGGATGAACATTTCCCATCAACCACCACCCTCTGTCTTCTTTCAGCTAGCCAGTTTCTGATCCAAACCGCGAAATCACCTTCAATTCCATGTCTCTGTATTTTGTGCAAACACTTCACTGGAAGTTAAAAAGACCACACAAACCCTTATCCACCTGTTCGGTCACCTTCTCAAAGAACTCTAAGGTTTGTCAGGCATGACCTACCCTTCACAAAACCGTGTTGATCATCCCTAATCAACTTATTCCTCTCTCCCTAATTATAAATCCTATCTCTTGTAACCTTTTCCAACGCTTTGCCCACAACCGAAGTCAGGCTCATTGGTCTATAATTATCAGGGTTGTTTGTTCTGCCTTTCTGGAACAAGGGAACAAGATTTGCTATCCTCCAGTCTTCCTGTGGACAATGATGACATAAAGATCAAAGCCAAAAGCTTGGCAATCTCCTCTTTGGCTTCCCAGAGAATCCTAGGATAAATCCCTTCCGACCCAGGGGATTTATTTATTTTCACACTTTGCAGAATTTCTAGCACCTCTTTGTGAACCGCAATCCCATCTAGTCTCATAGCCTGTTTCTCAGTAGTCGCATCGACAACATTGTCTTTTTCTAATGTGCATACTGATGAAAAGTATTCATTTGGCACTTCCCCATCTCCTCTGACTCCATGCACAACTTCCCACTGCTGTCCTTGATTGGTCTTAATCTTACTCAGCTGAAAATGTGTTGCTGGAAAAGCGCAGCAGGTCAGGCAGCATCCAAGGAGCAGGAGAATCGATGTTTCAGGCATAAGCCCTTCTTCGGTCTATGTCCGAATCGTCGATGCTGCCTGACCTGCTGCGCTTTTCCAGCAACGCATTATGTCCTGCTTAATCTTACTCTAGTCATTCTTTTATCCCTTATATGTCTATAGAAAGCATTAGGGTTTTCCCTGATCCTCTCCGCCAACAACTTTTCATGTCCCCTCCTCGCTTGTCTTAGGCCTTTCCTGGCTGCCTTTATAAATCTGAAACACCCTCACTGAGTCTTCACCTCCTAGCCTAACACAAGCTGCCACCTTCCTCTGGACAGGAAACAAGATGGACAGGTTAGGTCAAGTCAAGGGAGCAGGGCTGGTACTGGAGAGGTAGGGCTGGACTGCAAATGAGGTGGAGGGTGGGGAGATTTGGAAGTTGGTGAATTCCATGTTGAGGTCAGAAGGTTGTCAGTTTCTGAGGTAAAAGGTGAAATTTTTTTTACATTAGATTAGATTCCCTGCAGTGTGGCAACAGTTCTTTGTTTATTTTGCGTGTGGCCTTATTTCGATGGTGGAGACCCAGAATGGACATGTCGTTGAGGGAGTGGGAAATGGAGTTGAAATGGCTTGCAACCGGGAAGTGAGGTTCATTTGCAGTGTGCGGACCATACATATTAATGTTCCCTGAGCTGGTCCCCGAGCTTGTACTCTGTCTCTCTGATGTATCTCCAAACTAAACAAGTACCACCTGCCTGTGTTTGGCATCTATCCCTCCCCCCAAACCTTTCCTAATCATGAGCTTCTCCAAATGTCTTTTTAACTGTTGTTGCTGTACTTCAACCACTTTGGCAGTTCATTGCACTCCGAACCATTCTCTGTGTGTAAAAAAAGAAAGTTGCCCCTCAAGTGCTTTTATTCCTGACGAAGGGCTTTTGCCAGAAATGTCGATTTCAAAGCTCCTTGGATGCTGCCTGAACTCCTGTGCTCTTCTAGCACCACTAATCCAGAATCTGGTTTCCAGCATCTGCAGTCATTGTTTTTACCTCTTTAAACTTGTCTCCTCTCACCTTAAAAATACATCCTCCCCAACTCTAGTGAAACAGCTACATTGGTTACTCACCCTGTCATTCACCTTCTGCTCCTCATGATTTTACAAACCTCAATAAGGTCATCCTTCAGTCTCCTACGCTCCAATGAAAAACATCTTCCAGTCTTTGCTGTCTATTTTTATATTTCAAGCCCTCTATTTCCAGCAACATCCTGCTAAATCTTTCCTGAGCACTCTGTAATTTAATAATATCCTTCCTGGAACAGGGTGACCAGGACTGCACTCAATACTCCAGAAGAGGTCTCACCAACATTGTGTATGACCTCAACATGACCGTCCCAACTCCTCGACTGAGGGGTCTGAAAGCAAGCATACTGGGTACTGACTTAACCACAGTCTACTTGTGATGCAAATTTCAAAGAATTATACACCTGAACCTCTAGGTCTTCCTGTTCTCCAACTGTGCCCAAGGCCCTTCCATTAATTGTTGAAGACCTGTCCTTGTTTGTTCTACCAAAATGCAACACCCTCACACATAGCCAAATAAAACTCCATCTTCCACTCCTCAGCCCATTGACCAATTTATCAAGGTCTCTTTGTAATCATAGATAGCCTTCACTGTCCACTGTAAAATCAATTTGTATCCCTTGACTCCAGCCAAATTTACTCTGACCTTGAATCCTCTAAGACATTGTTATTCTTGTGCACTTCAATGCCCAGCTTAATCAATATAGCTTCCCCTTCTCCTTGCATCAGAACATAGAACAATAAAGCACAGGAACAGGCACTTCTGCCCACGATGTTTTGTTGAACATGATGCGAAACAAACTAATCCCTTCTGTTTGTTCTTTGTCCATATCCTTCCATTTCTGGTATGTTTGCATGCTTATCCAAAAGTGTCTTAAATACCCCTCTGATATTTGCCTCTTCCACTGGTAGCACACTCCAGGCTCCTACCACTCTGGGCATAAAGTAAAAAAATTGCTCCTTGCATCTCCTTTTGAACCCCCCCACCTTAAATGCATGCCTCCCAGGATTGCACATGTCAACTTTGGGAACAAGGGTTGATGGTTAGAATCTATCTGTGCACCGCATAATTTTAAAGACTTCTGTCAAGTCTCCTCTTAGCCTCTGCTGCTTCAGAGAAAACAACAATTTTTCTAGCCTCTCCTTTCTAGCTAATACTCTCTAATCAAACAGCCTGGTGAACCTCTTGTGCCCCCTCTCCAAAGCCTTCACATCCTTCCTGTAATATGGCGACCAGACTTTAATGCAATACTTTCAAAGTGGTTGAACCAAAGTCTTATAAGCTGCAAATGACATCCTGACTCTTATCCTTCATTCTCCGACCAATATGGGCAAGTGTGTTGTACACCTTCTTTGCCACCCTATGTGTTGTGAAGCCACTTTGAGGGGGCTATGGACATGAAATCCAAGGTTAACCATATACTTTTCCTGAACACTGTATCTCCCAAAGTGCAGCACCTCACGCTTACCCAGGTTAAGCTCCATCTGTCATTTCTTCTCCCATATCTGCAACTGATCTATATGCCACTGTGTCCTTTCACGACCTCCGGTGAGAAAAACCTTCTTCCACCGCGACCCTCTGTCTTCAATGAGTAAGCCAATTCTGAATCCAAGTGGCCAAGTCACTGTGGATCCCGTGCATCTTAATCTTCTGGATGTACCTACAAAGAGAGAGCTTGTTGAATGCCTTAAAATCCACCTATAAAACATGCACTGCTCTACCGTGATTGAATACACTCATTACCTTCTCAATAAATTGAATCCATTTTGTTAAGACATGACCTGCCCCCCACACAACCGTGCCGTCTGTCCCTAATTAGGCCATGTTTTTCCAAATGGGAATACATCCTATCCTGAATAATTTCTCTCCAACAGCTTCCCACCACCAATGTGAGACTCATTGGTTTATAGTTTCCTGCCTTATCCCTATTTTCCATCTTGAATAGAGGAACAACATTAGGAATTCGCTAGTCCTCAAGACCCCTCCAGTGGCTAGTGATCTTCAGACAAAGATGTTGGTCAAGGCCCCAGCAGTCTCCTCTCCTGCCCCTCTCAAAAACTTGTTCACCTTAATGATCTTTATGTGACCCAACATTACTACTTTCTTGATCTCAAAATGCCTGAGCATATTAGCATGCTCGACACTAAACTTACTATCCTCCTGAGTGAATACTGTCACGAAATACTCATTCAGGATCTCTCCCTTATCTGCTGCCTCAGAGGTAAAGTTTCCTCCTTTTATCCTGGAGTGGTTCTCCTTGATCTCTAGATATCCTCTTGTTTTTTATTTACGTATAGAATGCCTGAGGATTGTCTTTGACCCGACTTGCCTTGGTCATTTCATGGCCCTTTTTTGCTCTTCTGAGTTCTTTCCTGCTTTATTTATATTCCTCATGGGCCCTGTCCGATTTTAGCTTCTTAAATCTTACATGTGCTTCGCTTCTCTTGTGATGAAATTCACAACCTCCTTTGTTATCCAAGGGTCCCCGACCTTGCCATTCTTATCATTCCTCCTTACTGGAATATGCTGGTCCTGAACTTTGAGCAGGTCTTTCAACAATTCCCACATGTCTAATGAGGAGTTGCCCAATAACAGCTCCTCCCAATTAATTCACTCTAGCTCCTGCCTAATGCTGATGAAATTTGCCCTCCCCCGCCCCCGAAGATCTCGACCCACAGGTGGGGTCTCTCATTTCTGTGATCCATCAAAAAAAATACTAGAAATTCAGTCTAGTCCTGCAAGATTTCGCACTTTATTATCACAGCCGGGCACAGGTTGTCCTACAACACAGAGGTTAAACACTTCTGTGCTCCTAGGAGAAACCTGCGCGCATGGATAAAGACAAAGACATTTTTTATCTTTTTTTTTAATGAAGAAATACAGCTATGGTTACAGAACAGATTCAGACAGTTACCAATCAAATTTAATAAAATGACGTTACTGACAGCACTTCGCCCAATGATAGTTCTTGGGAACCAACTTTATTTTACACATCCAAGCTTTTTTTGTCCCTTTGCACCTGCAATTGCAAGGCCAGTTAGGGTGGCTAGTAATGTCTTAGCTAGTCTGGTTGAAAAGCAAGTCTATGCTGTAAAGGAAGCATTGTCTGCCAAACTTTGATTCTTGAAATAACCATAGAGTACTGAATATAGCTTTTAGCTGGGTTAAAAGCCATTTTAAGCAGAATTGTCAATTTGCAACCGAGAAGCCATTTTGTTATCTTACTTGTATTAAGAAGCCATTTTCTTCTTAGTAAGAGCCAACAGCCTCTTTTCAGATTTTAGATCCTCACCCGAATTTAATACCTTCCCACAAAGTCCTGACTTATCCTTATTCAGAGTTATCTGAAAACTTGAGTTGTGATCACGGTTTCCAAAATGCTCTCCCAGTGAAAGGTCAGTCACCTGGCCAGGCCCAGTTAGTCAATACAAGTTCCTGTAAGGTTTCTCCTATAGTTGGACTAACCACGTACTGTTTCAAGAAGCCGCCTTGAAATTCTGCCCTGTCTGAGCCTCTTGCTGTAAGGGAGTCCCAGTCAATATTGAGGTAGTTGAAGTTCCCCAATATGACAACCTTGTTGTTGTATCTTTTCTATAATCTGTCTACATATTTGTTCCCCAAATATTGCGGTGGTTTTTGGAGGACTTGCAGTATAATTCTGTCGCAGTGATTGCACCCATCTTATTTTTGAGCTGTACTGATATTACGTCAGTGATGAGCCCTCCAGTACGTTCTGAGTGCAGATGTAACATTTGCCCTGATTCGTACTGCAACTCCTCCACCTCGTTTACCTTTTTGTTTTATACTTTTCCTGAACAGCTTGTGGACAGGAATGTTTAACATTTGGTCTTCCCGTTCCTTGAGCTAGGTCTCTCTTATTACCACAGGATTATATTTCTGCGTCTGTAGCTCCCAATCTTATTTTACTATTTGGTGCATTTACATATGTGTATGTATGTAAATTCTATTGTGGACTTCATTTCTTTCTCCTTAAGTCACCTGTTGGTTTGTTATTCTCTATCCTAGTACCACTTGTATTCCTAAGTATTTTGTGAACGGTTATTTTGTTCTTCTCATCTCAGTTAATTCCTACACCTCCACCATGTTAGTTAAGTTAGTTAGTCACAGGATGTTATGCTGGGGAAAGTGAACAGCAAGAGGTTGTTGTCTAGATTTACAACAATGACCTCCAGTACAGTGTCATCTACAGATCACCATCTAGTGGAAAAGATATAGAGAAACAAATAAGGCCATAAGACTGAGGAGCAGAAATTAGGTTATTCAGTCCATCAAGTCTGCTCTGCCATTCAATCATGGCTAATAGATTTCTTACCCCCATTCTCCTGCTTTCTCTCTGTAACCCTTGATCCCCTTGATACTCAAAAACCTACATATCTCAGTCTTGAATGCACTCAATGACCTGGCCTCCACAGCCTTCTGTGGCAATGAATTCCATTGATTCACAACTCTCTGGGTGAAGAAGCTTCTCCTTATCTCCATTTGAAAAGGTCTTGGGTCCTCAACTCTCCTACCAATCTTCCCAATACCTACTCTGTCCAGACTATTCAGTGTCCAGTAAGTTTCAATTAGATCACCTCTCTCAGCTCCACCAAGTATAAACCCAGAGTCCTCAAACATTCCTCACATGTTCTGCTTTTAATTCCGGAGACCATTCTTGTGAACCTTGTCTGAACATGCTCCATGGGCCAGTACATCCTCCCTGAGATATGGGGCCCAAAAACTGCACATAATAGTCCCAATGTGGTCTGACCAGAGCCTCAGAAATACATTCCTGCTTTTATATTCGTCTTCTCATTTTTTACCTTCATTGCATATGCCTTCCTAACTAATGACTGAACCTGCAAGTTTACCTTGAGAGAATCCTGGACTAGAACTCCCAAGGCTCTTTGCACTTCACTCTTCTTAATTATCTCCCCATTGAGAAAATAGTCCATGCCTCTATTCTTCCAACCTCATACTCTCCCATGTTGTACTGCAAATGTCATTTCTTTGCCCACTCTCTTAACCTGTTCAAATCCTTCTACAGCCCTCCACCTCCTCACTGCTACCTGTCTCTCTACCGATCTTTTGTATCGTCTGCAAGCCGAGCCAGAATACTCAGTTCCTTCATCTGGATTGTTCATGTCTCGAGTGATAAGTTGTGGTCCTAATATTGAGCCTTGCAGAAAACCACTTGTCACTGCCTGCCATCCTGAGAAGGACACTTTTTTTTTATCCCCACTCTGCTTTCTGCCAGACAGCCAAGCTTCTGTCCATGCTAGCACCTTGCCTCTGACACCATGGGCCCTTAGCTTAATAAAAGCCTCCAGTGTGGCACCTTATCAAAGGCCTTGTTGAAGTCCAGGTAGATAACGTCTGTTGGTTCTCCTTGGTCTAACCTATTCATTACTTCGGCAAAGAATTCTAGCAGGTTTGGCAGGCATCCTTTGATGAAACCTTGCTGACTTCGCACAAATTTACCATACATTTCCAAGTATTCAGAAATCTCATCCTTCACAATAGATTCCAAGATCTAACCAAGTGGTTACACTAATGAGTCTGTAATTTTCTGTCTTTTGCCTTTAACAATCTTTTTTTAGACAGGGGTGTCACATTAGTGGTTTTGAATAATCTGGCATCCTCCCTGATCATCGCGATTCCTGAAAGATCACCACTAACATCTCCACTATTTCTCCGTTTTCTCCCTTTGAACTCTGGGGTTCTTCGTCCTTAACCATGCTAACTGGGAGCAAACATGCCATCCGAAAGTCAAATTGATGGCCACCAAAACACCTTTCTGTTCCCCTAACTAATGAATCCCCTGTTTCGTTCTTTCTATACGTTTGGATTGCTCAAAGAGTTCCTCAAGGAGTTTGTCTACTCCTTGAGGAAACAGCATCCTCATTGGCTTCCAAAGTAGAAAACTGATCTGTGAGCAGGACTGAAGACTTCTTCACTACTACCCTGTTTTTCTTGGACTGGCTGGAGGTCTACTTTCCTCCAATTCCATCAGTTGTGATGTGGCTGCCTATCTTCGAATGTTATACATATAATTCAGCCGAGCGGATCTGCCACAATGTCTCCAGCTGCTGCCCTAGCTGCAAACCCCAATTTAAGATTCTGTAGTTGGAAACACTTCAGTTCATGTGACATTTAGGAAATATTACAGGTTGCAAATTCTGCTTGACTGACCTGAGCTGCCATATTTTAATTATGCTTATTTGCTTGCTTGCTTTTTTGACTAATTATTCTGCAGGTTCCTACACTTAGAACATAAAGTGCAACACCGAACAGGCCCTTTGGCCCATGATGTTGTGCCAAGGGTTAATCCTAATGTAAAATAAAATAACTTAACCTGTGCACCCCTCAACTCACTGCTATCCATGTGCGTGTCCAGCAGTTGCTTACATGTCCCTAATGACTCTGCTCCCACCACCACTGCTGGCAATGCATTCTATGCATTCACAACTCTCTGCGTGAAGAACCTTCCTCTGATGTCCCCTCTATACCTTTCTCCTAATATTTTAAACTATAACCAGTCAATCCTGCCCTGGGGAAAAGTCTCTGGCTATTGACCCTATCTATTCCTCTCATTATCTTGTATACCTCAATCAGGTCTCTTGTCTTCCTCCTTCTCTCCAGAGATAAAAGTCCGAGCTTAGTCAACCTCTCTTCATAAGGCAAGCCCTCCAGTCCAGGCAGTGTCCTAGTAAACCTTCTTTGCAGACTCTCCAGAGCCTCTGTACCTTTCCTGTAGTCGGGTGACCAGAACTGGACACAATATTCCAAGTGTGGTCTCATCAGGGACTTGTCGAGCTGTAGCAAAACCTCGCGGCTCTTAAACTCGTTCCTCCTGTTAATGAAAGCCAAAACACCGTATGCTTTCTTAACAACCCATTCCACTTGGGTGGCAACTTTGAGGGATCTATGTACTTGCACACCCAGATCCCTTTGTTCCTCCATTACTCTACCTTTATCGAGCTGTCTTGTCACCACCTCAAAGAACTCAAAACGATTTGTGAGGCATGACCTGCCCCTCTCAAAGCCATGCTGACTGCCGTTAATCATGCAATGCTTTGCCAAATAATCATAAATCCTATCCCTCAAAATTCTTTCCAAAACTTTGCTGACCACAGATGTAGGACTGACTTGTCTGTAATTGTCAGGGATTTCCCTATTACCCTTCTTGAAAAGATGAACAACATTCATCTCCTTCCAATCCTCTGATATAAATCCTGTGGAGAGTGAGGAGGCAAAGATCTTCGCCAGCGGCTTAACAACGTCCTTTCTCGCTTTCCGGAGCAGCCTTAGATAAATCTGGTCTAGCCCTGGGGACTTATCAATCTTTAATGTTTGCCAAAATTTCCAGCACATCAACTTCATCAGTCTTGATCTGATCAAGCCTGTATCCCAGCTCCTCAAAGTTCTCATTCACAACAAGGTCCCTTTCCTTAGTGAAAACTGAAGCAAAAAATTCATTTAGGGCTTCCCCTATCTCCTCAGACTCCATGCACACGTTCCTTACACTATCCCTGATCGGCCCTCCCTTCCCCCTGATCATTCTCTTATTCCTCACGTATAAGTAAAATGCCTTTGGGTTCTCCCTAATCCTTCCTGCCAAGCCTTTTTCGTGGCCTCTCCTCAGTCCATTTCTGAGCTCCTTTCTAGCAAGTCTGTAATCCTCTAAAGCTGTGCTAGATCCTTGCTTCTTGCACCTTACGTAAGCAGCCTTCTTCCTTTTGACGAGAAGCTCCTCTGTTCTTATTATCCAAGGTTTCTTAATCTTACCCCTTCTTACCTGTTGCAGAGCAACAAATTCATGCATCACTCTCAACAACTGCCCCTTTCTGTGGAACAATTGCTCCCAGTCTGTACTTCCCAACTCCTGTCTGATAGTGTCATAATTTTCTTTTCCCCAATTAAATATCTTCCCTTGGTAACTGCTCGTTTCCCTCTACGTGGCTGTGGTAAATATGAGGCAGTTGTGATCACTGTTACCAGTGTTCTCCCACCACGGGTTCTGACACCTGTCCTGGCTCATTGTCGAGCACCAAATCCAACATGGCCTCTCCTCTTGTCGGTCTGTCTACATACTGAGTAAGGAAACCCTCCTGGACACACCTGACAAAAACGGCTCCATCCAAACCATCTGCACTAAGGAGGTTCCAGTCGATTTTGGGAAAGTTGAAATTACCCATGATAACAACCCTGCTACATCTGTTTTTTTTTTCAAGAATCTATGAACCAATTCAAGAACCCTGAAATAATTCCTCCAGTTAGCACAGCTGCCTCATAGCACCAGGGGCTGAGGTTCAATTCCAACCTGGAGTGTGGCATTGGCACAATCTCCCCATGTCTGTTGGTTTCTCCAGGTACTGTGGTTTCCTCCCACAGTCTGAAAATTTGTTGGATTGGTGGTTTGCCCAAATGAAATTGCCCAGTAGCGTCCAAGGATATCCAGACTAGGTGCGTTTCCTGAGGTAAATGTGGGGTTACAGGGATACGATGGGATGCGCAATGGAATGTTGCTGTGGACTCAGTGGGTTAAGCAGCTTCTGTTTGCACTGTTGGGAATCTGTGAATAATAAGCATGCAACCTAATGCAGGGTGGTTACAAGCAGGTCAGTGAGGACCTTGGTCATGCAGATGCTGAGTCTTGCGTGCAGAAATCTCATGATAATTTGGAGCTTTCTCTGAGTGTGCACACAGGTAGCGTTATCTGTTCATTGCAACTTGATGGCAATTAGCCGTGCTTTTTGGTCTGAAACGACGTTTTCACTTTCCCATTCTTCTTCTGGAGAAATTTCAATCGGCAAGAAACTTCATTGAAAGAGGGTGGAGTGTTGGGTGAGGAAGATGGAAGCAAGTGTTGGTTCCAAGATCCAACCTTGCTATTCTCAGTTGCAAATGTCTTCAATCATTGGGTCTGTCATTCAGGATTTGAGGCAGCAAGGGGAGAATGATCAATTTGTGCAGGCTTCCAAATTCAAGGAGAACACTCCATTTCTCCTCCCTCCCTTCATCTTCCCCCACATCACTGTGCTGTGCTGTGAAGATTGGGTTTGCTGTGTCTTTTTCTTTTGGATGGCATCTTCATTGTTACTTTGAGAGGTGCCACTGGGAGTTGATGTAGATATGATGACAGGTATCCTGCTGTTGAATTTGACCAAGGATGTTCAAATTAGGGACTGAGTATTGGTTGAGGACAAGTTTGTCGTGATCCTTCAAATGAATGCTGAGTTATCTTTCTGACCTTGAGGAGCTACACTGTGTGTGCTCAGCCCATTGGTGCTTGGGTCGTATATGTTCTTCACTCTGCTGAAGATTCTACACGTGGCTGTTGATAAGTTGTCTGATTTTTCCTATGCTACTTTCCACCACCACCTGCTTTTTAAGTTGTGCTATGTTTTGATGTTGGAACTTGATAAGAAGTGGAGGTCTGACTTTTACCCATTTACTCAAAACTAGAACTCTTTTTGCTTCTCTTCTGCAGTCTCCAAATTTTTAACGTTGGCGCAATTCTGGCATTGTTACTTAACTTGTTGATAACTTCTCTCATGGCCCTTTGCCTCATGAGCCTCAATTCCCAGCCTATCTCTCCTTGCTCTTGATTCAATTTTGGATGCATTGATTTTTTGACTTCTAACTGCTTCTCAAATCATCATTTAGACAAGTTTTTTTTATAGATTATCAGTGCTAATTGTGTTCCAGTGCTACTTTGGTGCAGTGGTAGAATCCATTCGTCTGAACCAGGAGGCCCAGGTTCAATCCTACCTGCTGCAAAGTCAGTGCCATCTCTGAAAGATTGATTAAACCTATGTACAATGGAAACTGGAAGATTGTATAATTCATTTTGCCCAATTTCTCCATGGATTACAACATTAAAGACTTTCCAGTTACTAACTTGACCAGTTTGTCTTTTAACTTCGTCAGGTTTCAGACATCAAGATCGGCAGGATTCTTAAATAAATGATTGTTTATCATTAAAATATAATTTCTTCAATGCTGAAATTGTTTAACATAGTCAAGATGTATATTATTGTCTGTTTATCCCATTAAATATCCTTAAAGCATATGCGTAATCTGAGAAAATGAGTGGGAAAAAAGCAAATATTTCCTCTGCAAATATTGTCTTTCAGCTTAAATCATTGTTGTTTGGTTATCTTTTGCTCTGATATTCTGGCTTGAACAGTTGCAAGAAATGCAAACTTTTCTTCAATCATTCTATCAAAAGAGCTGAGCTCCACAAGAGTGCTGTTTTCTTTTCTGAAATGAATCAGCTGGGAAGCTTGTTTCCAGCATAAAAAACAAGCATTTCTCCAACCCAATAACTGTGAGAAACAGCCCCAGCAGGGATCTACAGCAAAGCAAGCAGTTACCACAAGAGATGTAATTTACAAGCAGCTAATTTTTTTAAAGCAACTACGCCAAGTATGCCTACTAGAGTTTTTTTTCAGGTTGTGAAAAATGAGTTTATTTCAAGTCCTCTAGGAATATTAACTGTAACACATCTTTGTAACAATTGTTTGTTTTTATCAACAGGCTGCTATTTGGCATGCACTTAACCACTATGCTTATCGAGATGCTGTCTTCCTTGCAGAAAGACTGTACGCTGAAGGTATGTAAGAACTAAGTTGTTGAGTATAACTGCACGAGTTCTATCTATCCATCAGTGTTGAATTAACAAGTCACTTAATTGAAACATGCTCTTGCTTACTATTACACACTGAATCCAAGAACCTTTCTTGGCAGCTGGAGAAGGAAGTGGCTGATTCAAATAATGCACAGGTGAACATGCAGTGTGGTACTGTGTATTGCAAGATGGTTTCGAAGTATTTGTTCTTGTCTGCTTTGGAATACATGTAACAATTTCTCCACTTCTGAAAGGTTCTTTGCTTTCATGGAACTATTCTACTTTAACACTAGCTCTCCCAATCCACTGAGCTCGTCTGAGAGATCACGCAACTCCTGATAATGGTGTCAAGTATTTTCTATCTCTTTGCAAGTTATGTTTCTCACTAGCAGTGAACATACCTAGTGCTCACTTGAAGGAATTTAGTCAATTTATGTCCTCAGCATCAACTGGAAACCTGTTCAAAGAAACACCGTTCTTTGAGAAAGGAACCACTTTGTAACATCGAACCTGGATTTGGTCTTGGCTTCAAATTTGAACCCACAGATTTGGAACAATCCATCAATTGGAAAGCAATCTTTTTTCGTGATCATCTGATCTACTTCAATGCCAAGTGTTCCAGATAGCATTGCTAATGTTGATGGTTGAGACACTTCATACTGAGAATAAGCCCACAGCCTCAATGTCATACATCATGTAAAGGGACCAAAACTTGACTTTAATCTGAGGCCTGACCACTGCCTGGTACAAGGAGAGAATATCGTGTCTTGTAATTAGTTCTCCAATGAATGCTCCTCATTTGGCAATAGTACAAAGTGATTTTACTGATATCTGTACTGGAACACCCAGATTGTTCACTCGGCCAGTATTTTAAAGCTTTGCCTTTTGAGGATATGTGAATATTCAGCACAGTATCTTGCCCAGTTCAACAACATTTCCTAGTCTCAAACTCAGTTTAACCAAACATCAAGATCTGTCTGCAAAAGCAGTCATTTACCCCAAATTCAACCTTGGGCCACACCTGTTCAGTATCTAAGCTGTCTCAAATGCTGCTGAACATTATGCATCTGAGGACTGAGATGAGGAACGCTTTCTTCGCTCAGACGGTGGTGAATTTGTGGAATTCTCCGCAACCGAAAATGGTTGAGGCCAAAACATTTTCAAGAACAGGTTAGATCGGGATGAAGTGTGAGCAAGGTATTGAGTGATGAGCCATGGTCATACTGAATGGCAAAGGAATCTCGATGGCTTGAATGGCCTACTCCTGTGACTGGGATGATTGACTGGAGGCTCCTAGATGTCAAGAGCTACTGAGGCTTTGACCAGAACAAAGGAGGATGTGTGGTTGAGATATCTGCAGCTGGAATCAAGGGAGTCCCTAGAAGTATACAGGGATTCCAGGAGTTTACAGAAGATGGAAATCAGGAGGGCGAAAAGGGGGCACATGATAGCCTTGACTGATAAGATTAGAGTGAATCCAAAGAGGATGTTAAAAAGAATAACTAGAGAGAGAATGGGGCCCCTCAAGGACCAAAGTAAACATGCACGTGTAGAACCACAGGAGATGTGCGAGGTTCTCTATGAATATTTCTCTTGTGTTTACCATGGAGAAAGACATCAAGACTTGGGAATTTGGGGAAGTTAATGGTCATATATTGGACATAGTCCATATCACAGCAGAGGAGAGTTTGGATGTATTAGAATCTATGAATCTCCTGATCCTGACCAGATATATCCAAGAACACTGCAAGAGGCTAGCGAAAAAATTGCAGGCACCCTGACTGACATTTTTTTGCATCGTTGCTAGCCATTGGTGAGGACCCGGAAGACTGGAGAGTAATGACTGTTACCATGATGCGAGAAGAGTTGCTAAGAAAAACCTGGTAACTATAGATGCATACGCTTGACATCTGTGGTAGGTAAGTTACTGGAGAAGATTCTGAGCGATAAAATGTAGGTGCACTTGGAAAGACCGGGTTTGACTAGGAGCAGGAGAAAGTGTAGCCTGCAGATGCTGGAAATCCGTCAAAAAGTGTGCTGGAAAAGCACAACAGGTCAGGCAGCATCTGAGGAACAGGCGAGTCAACATTGACTGTCCTGCTCCTCAGATGCTGCCTTAGCTGCTACGCTTTTGAGAGTGGGAGGTCATGCTTCTCAAACTTGTTAGAGCTCTTTGAAGTGACCAGGAAGGTTGATAAGGCCAGGGTGGTAGATGTAATCCATATGGGTTTCAGTCAGGCCTTTAAGGTTCCATGTGGTAGGTTGCTCTGGAAGGTTAGATCACATGGAATGCAGGGGGACCTGGCAAATTGGATACAAAATTGGCTTGATGGCAGGAAGCAGAGGGTAATGGAAGGATGCCTGTCAGACTAGAGGCCTGTGACTAGTGGATTGCCTCAGGGTAGGCACTGAGCCCATTGCTGTCAATGTTTTGCATGAGAATGTAGAAGGCATGATTAGTCAGTTTGTTGGTGACACTGAAATAGGTGGTATCATAGACCATGAAGAAGGTTCTCAAATTGCAGCAGGACTTTGATCAGCTGGGAAAGTGGGTTGAGAAATGGCAAATGGAGTCTAATATAGATAAGAATTGCAGTTTGGAAAATCAAATCAAGGTTGGCATTTCATGGAAAATGGCAGGTGCTTAAGGAGTGTAGTGGAACAAAGGGATCTTGGAGTTAGGTGCATGGTTCTCTGAAAGTGGAGTCATATACAGGTAAACTGGGCAGAGAAGACGGCTTTTGGCCTTCATCAGTCAGGGCATTGAGTATAGAAGTTGGGAAGTTACATTGCACTTGTATGGGACATTGGTGAGGCCGCACTTGGAGTATTGTGTTCAGTTTTGGTCACCTTGCTGTAAGAAGGATGTTTATTAAACTGGAAAGAATGCAGAAAAAATTTACAAGGACGTTGTCAGGACTTTATGGCCTGAGTTATAAGGAGAGTTGGACAAGCTAGGACTTTTTTTCTCTTAGAATGTAGGAGACCGAGAGGGGACGTTTATAGGGATGAATAAGATCATGAGAGGAATGGATAGAGTGAATGTGCACAAACTTTTTCCCAGGGTTGGGGAATTGATGACTAGGGTTTAAAATTAGAGGGGACAAACTAAAAGGGAAGCTGAGGGGCAACATTTTATACAGAGAGGGTCGTACGCATACAGAATGAGCTGCCGTAGAAGTGATTGAGGTGGATACATTAACGACATGTTAAAAGGTATTTGGGTCAATACGTGAATAGGCAAGGTTTGGAAGGATATGGGCCAAGTGCAGGGAAATGGATGGACATTTTGGTCGACATGGACTAATTTAGGCGAAAGGGCCTGTTGTCGTTTTGTTGTAGTACTCTGACTCTAAAACTGTAGCCATCTCCCTTAACATTACGAGGAGAAAGTGAGCGCTGGAGATCGGAGCTGAGATCGGGCTCATGCCCGAAACGGCGATTCTCCTGCTCCTTGGACACTGCCTGACCTGCGCTTTTCCAGCAACACGTTTTCAGCTCCCTTAACATTACGTATGACTCTAACCAGTGGAGAAGTTAGCCCAGCTCACTGATTGCAGTTTTGCTCAGGGTCCTTTTATGGGACCCTTTGACAAAGTCCAATGTTAACATCAAAGGCAGTCTTATTCACTTGCATACTAGGTCGATGCATCCTATCAAAAGTAATTTTGAAGGCTTTTATGGCATTGTATACTGGGTGAAGGTCATTCCTTAACGTTTTGAAATCCATCAAATTAGTGACACAGCTTTGTACGCACAACTTTTTTAGTGTTGAAATTAACCCTTTTTATTAATGTTACAATGTAATGATTATTGTGAGCTGAACTGTGCAACATCACATTTGAATGCTGCTAGTGATGTTGTTTAATTATCTCCCTTTTCCCAAAATCAAACAGTTGATATTGGCAAATATGAGGATAAATAATTGAGGGAAGAATTTCTTTGACGTGTATTTTTGTTGCAGTAGTATTTTTGTGAATCTGTATGTGTTCTGGTCTTGGCCTCGCAATTCAGGAGTTACGAATTCAAATTCAACAATGGTATGGTGTGATTTTTGAATCCACTCGATCATCAATCTGATGATGAAATGGCAAATTAATAGGAAAACCATTTTATTGTTGATGTATTTCAAATAATGAAACTTAACTGCACCCCGTTTCTCTGGCACACAACTCTGGTCCGATGTTGAGAGGATACTTTTGAAATGAACATTTTTACATGGTGTTAACTATGTTTAAACATTGACTTTGTGTTTTAAGCAGCATATTTATACCAGAATGCAATTTGATTTGAGAATCTCTGAATGTGGAGATAGGTTACATGCTTTTGTGTATTCAAAGTAAATTATAGATGTTGGTTTTCTCCAATTCTTATCAGAATATTACAGGGATTTTAACATTTTAGCAATGGAAGTGGTTCAGAATTTTGAGTTTTTTAACTAAAACTTGATATCTCTCACCTATCATCATTTGGTCTCATGAATGATTTACTTGAATTGAGAAATTAAGAGTTACAAGTCTCTAAAAGCTACTTTATTTTGTTCTGCAGTGCGTTCAGAAGAGGCTCTGTTTCTCTTGGCAACGTGTTATTATCGCTCAGGGAAGGCATACAAAGCCTATAGGCTTTTGAAAACACATAGCTGTACTACCCCTCAGTGCAAATATCTTCTTGCCAAATGTTGCACCGATCTCAGCAAGTAAGTATATGTAAATAGAAATTTGGCAGCCGCACATTCTTTAATTCTGAAAGATTGGATTGGACTTAAGGCTGCTGCTGGTGTGACATAAGTCTGTCTTCTCCCTTTTAAGAGAGTTGGTCATGTTTCCTTCTATGATCGTATGCTTTTTTTGGGATTTGGTGAATAGGTGAAATTGGGAAGCTAATTCCAATTGTCTGGCTTTAAAATTTACTCCCTGCTGTTGGAAGGTGTAGTGCATGAGATGGCATCAAATGAATAATGTGTGATCAGATGGGGGAGTGTTTGGTGTGTTTGGGGAGGGGGGACAGGGGGCAGTGTTGGTGACAATGGGGAAGGGAAATGCTTCTTGCTACCTACAAATGAATGAGCAGCCTGGTATAATCTTTGTATTGAAGTTTCACGTGCAGTTGGATTGTCATAACTGCACACCAATGTCCAAAACAAAAACAAAATTTTTGTTTTGGTGTCTTTTCTCAACCATTAATTTTCTGCTCCTATGTTGCTCACCGTTCTGATTTTCCGAATTCTTCTGCTTTCTGATTTGGATTTTGAGGATAGACTGAAATTGAGATCACTGCCTTTCATCAGCCAGGGAGCTCACTTGAGTATTCTCTGCCTATATGGCTGTTCTGTCCTTTTTTTAATAAATTGGTCATCTGAATAAGCTGACCCTGGCTACATTTCAGTTCCTCATGATGGAGCATGATTTAAGAAACACTGTTCTGAAGAAATTCCAAGTGATATTGGATTGGACTGCTCAGTGTCTATTTTTACTTTTGCACAATCTGACTCATTTTACTTTTTACTTTTCTCTGTGCCAATTGATGGTTGAACTCTCTGGGCAGATCGTGGATTTAAAAACAAATCTGCCTGAAAAGTCTGGAGTTTCATGCTGAGTGTAACATTGAAGTTTGCCTGACCAAGGATGTTTCAGTGTATTTTGACCTGGAGCTAAACTTTGGATTAAATTAACCAAAACTGACACCATGCTTCAAATGCTTGTGATCTTTGGTTATATTTGATTCTAAATTTCCCAAGGAGATTTGGAATCTTGGGCTGCAAATCAATCATCGTTCTATCGCACAGAAACATGCCCTTCAGTCCAATGTGACTGTCAACTAACAAACTATGCTAATCCTATTTATCTGCATTTGGTGCGTAGTCTACTCTGTACTGGCATTTTACAAACTTGTCCAGATGCTTTTTACATGTCGCGAGAGTATTTGCTTCCACCACCTTCTGTGGCAAAAGTTCCAAATATCTATGATGCACTGGGTGAAAGAATTTTTACTTAGTTCCCCTCTAAGCCACTACTTGCTGTAATCTTCTGCCTTCTGGTCTCTAATCATGTCTGCCATATGGGGACAATTGTCATCTGTTTCTGTGCTGTACGACTCTGACACGATGGTCTACCAATCTATAGCTCATAATTTGATATACCTCCATCAGATCGTCCTCTGCTGCTCATAACTGAGACTTTCCATCCTAGGCAACATCTTGTTGACTCTCTGCACTCCCTCTCGTGCAATCACATGCTTCCGATGTATGGCTAATGTTGTTCCTCTGTTCAAGAAGAGAAATAGGGATAATCCAGGAACTATTGACCAGTGAGTCTCTCATCAGTGGTTGGGAAGCTGTTGGAGAGAATTCTGAGGGATAGGATTTATGCACATTGGAAAAGCAGGGCCTAATTAGGTATAGACCGGATGGCTTTATGCAGATAAGGTCATGTTTTATAAAGTTAATTTGAATTTTTTGAGGAGGTGACCAAGGTGAACTATGATAGAGCAGTGGATGTTCTATACATCGTTTATAGTAAGGCCTTCAACAATTTTATCTGGAAGATTAAGATGCATGCGATCCATGGTGAATTGGCTGCTTGGATTCCGAATTGGCTTGCCAATTGAAGGCAGAAAATAGGGTGGGAGGCTATTTTCCGAGCTGGAGGTCTGTAACTCGTGTTCTATAGGATTCTCCACTGGGACCCCGGCTGTTTGTGATATATATAAATGACTGGGATGAAAAATGTAGATGGGTGGGTTTGTATGTTTGCAGACGATACAAAGATTGGTGGCATTGTGGATAGTATAAATAGTTGTGAAAGGATATCATGGGATATTGATCAGTTGCAGATATGGGAGGAGAAATGGCAGGTGGAGTTTAATCTGGGTAAATGTGATTGGGAGATCAAATGATAAGGAAAAGTTTACAGTTAATGGCAAGACCCTGAACAGCAGCGCTATACAGAGGGATCTTTAGGTTCAAGTCCATAGCTCTCTGAAAGTGGCCACATAAGTAAAGAACAGGTACGGCATGCTTGGATAGAGAATTGAGTACAAGTGTCAGGATGTCCTGTTGCAGCTTAATAAGACTTTGGTTAGGCCACATTGAGAGTATTTACATGCAGTTCTGGTCACCGTTTTACAGGAAGGATGTGGGTGCAGAAGGCTTTGGAGAGGGTGCAGAAGAGGTTTACCATGATTAGAGGGTATGGGCTAGAAAAACTTGTTTTCTTTGGAGCAGCGGAAGCTGAGATGAGACTTGACCGACGTTTATAAAATTGAGATGGACAGATAGGGTTGATGGTCAGAATCTTTTTTTTCCCCAGAGTTGAATACAAGGACCTTGAATACAAGGGGGCATACATTTGGAATGAGATGGGGCGGGGGGGGAGGTGGTGGTGTTGTAGGGGAGTCTAAAGCAAATGAGGGGCAAGGTTTTGGACAGAATGGTAGGAGTCTGCAACACTAGCAGGGGTGGTGGTGGTGGTGGTAGAACTAGCTATGGTCAGGGCATTTAAGGGATTTTTAGCTAAGCACATGAATATGCAAAGAATGGAGGGAAATAGACCAAGGATAGGTACAAGGGAATAGCCTAATTTGGCATAATTTTCCATGCAGTATCATGGGCCAAAGGGCCCATTTCTGTGGTGCACTGTTCTACTTTCTATGGTAATTAGAACTGTACATGGTATTCCATGTGACCTAACCAATACTCTCGAACATTGCTTCAAGACTTCCTTACACCTACGTTTTGCACCTGGCTTATGAAGGCAAGCGTTCCGTTATCGGCTTTGCCACTGTATCTCCCTAATTTGACACCTTCAGAGATCTATGGATTTGTACACCAAGGTCTCTTTGTTCTTCAGTACTCCCTAGAGACCTGTCATTCATTGTGTATGACCTTCCCTCCTTAGACTTTCCAAAATGCATAATCTCTCACTGACCAGGGTTAAATGCCAAGTGCCAACATTCTGTTCAGTGTATTACCTGCTTAATTTCAGTCCATAGCCTGAGACCACCCTCCTCACTGTCAACATTCTTGTCATTTGCAAATTCACAAGTTTACTTTCTACATTTTTATGTAGGAAGTTCATGTTCATGCCCATATAAAAAAATCACTAAGGATCTCAGTGTGGTACACTGCTGGTACAGGCTTCCAATCTCAAAAACAACCCTCCACCAGAACCAGGGTGTAAAGGAGGGATTCTGGACCCGAGTTGTTGATTCTGCTTTCTCTCCAAAGATGCTGCCAGACCTGAATTCCTCCAGCAATTCCTGGTTTGTTTTGAATTTCTAACATCTGTGCTTTGATTTTCGTTTAATATATTTAGTCACTCTTTTTAAAAAAAAACTCAAATGATTTATTCAGGCAGGATTTTACTCCCAGCAAATCTTTGTTGACCATCCTTGATCAATCCCTGCCTGGCCAAGTGTTGGTTTAATCTTTTCTGCTGGAATTGTTTCATCTAATTTCCCTCCCATTTACATCAGACTAACTGGTATGTAATTACTAGGTTTGTTCATGTTTGATTCTTGGAATCACATTAACTCTCCTCCAGTCATGTGGCTAGTGAATTATTAATTAATTATTTATGCTAGGGCCCCAGCCATTTTCTCCTTCACCTTCCATAGCAGCCTGGCATACATCTCCTCAGGTCCTGGAGGTTTATGAACCTTTATACCTGCTAAATTATCTAATACTTGCCCCTTATAAATCTTAACCTTATCCAGAATTTCGCCAGCCCAACTGAAATTTCCAGCTCCTGCTTCTTTCTCCTTTTGAGAATACAGATGAGAAACACTCGTTTAAGACCTCATCACATAATCTGGCTCCACATACACGTCGTTCCTTTGATCTCAAACAATGCTACTCTTTCCCTGGTAATTCTGTTAATACACTTAAAATGCTTTGGGGTTTTTCTTGATCCTATTTACCAAAGATATTTTCCGACCCCTCTTTATCCTCCTCATTTCTTTTAGAAGCAACCCCCTATATAGGCTCTACTCAATACTTTAGTTATGGACATTGAATTCTTCCAGGTCAAGGTCGGAGAATACTTGCCTTCACTGTGTGCCAGTACATCATTCTATCACTGGTCACTCATTAAATGATCTTGTCACTGTGCTAGTGGTCTGGGAGAAAAGTAACTCATTATGTCCCATCATTGCTTGACCAAGGTCAAACCCCAGTACACAGAAGGCAGAGTTTATCTTGAAATGCAACAGATTTTGTTTTACTCAGTAGGGAGAACCTCTGTTCGAAAATAATTCTTTTTTTGTTTTCCTAGGTTGGCTGAAGGAGAGCAGATTTTAGCTGGAGGAATGTTGAACAAGCAGAAAAGTCACGATGACATTGTTACAGAGTTTGGAGATTCGGCTTGTTTTACGTTGTCTTTATTAGGGCATGTATACTGGTAAGACAATTTTAAAAAAAAACAATGTGGTGCTTTGAACTGGATGCAATAAGCCAGATCAAATCAAACCATTGTCTTTGACAATATGAACAAAGCACATTGCTCTTGCACTCTGCAATGCTGTTCATGAAGCCATGTCCATTTGTCTGGCCACCTTCAATAATCTAAACATGTGGGTGCACATACCCTCTCCTCAAATCTCTCTGCTGCTGTACCCCTTTCACAAATGTACCCAAGATTGTGTTTGTCTGTACTTTTCTGACCAAATGAATTTCTTCTTTCTTCTACCAATTAAATTGCACCTGTTTTCTCATTTCTGCCAACTCTATCTGAACACTTGAAGAATACATGACACGGTGCAGAAAAGATAAATTGGAATTGTCCAGGGATTAGTTTGAAGTATTCAAAATCGTGAAAGGTTTGAGCAGTACACATTTAGAGACAAACTCTTCAAACTAGAAGGGATAGGGCAGCACAGACTTGAGTTAATTGACAATGGAGGCAAAGACAACATAACAGAAGCCTTAGTCAAGGTTAGGATCTGGAATGTACTTCCTGAGAGGGTGGAAGATACAAGTTTGAGAGGACAATTGTAGGATAAATTTTGTAATATGGTTGTTTATTCCAAAGTTATCTATGAAATAGTTAACATTTAGGACCTAAGTTCTAAACTGTCCTCAGTTAATGTTTTGAAGTTTTTATCATCCAAAATTGTACACCAAGGCCGAGATCGTCAATATATATCAGAAATAGCAAGAGTTCCAATACTGACTCCTGGGGAACTGCACATTCCTCCATTTGGAAAAGCCTCAATGACCCATGACTTTTTCTTCCACTCATTCAATTTCGTATTCATGTTGCAACTGTCTTTTTCATTCTGAGCAGAAGTACCTTTTCATGGAAGTCTGTGTGGCACTTTATCAAATGTCATGTTGATGTCCATGTTCACGACCGCATCAGTTTTACCGACTTCAAACTTTTCTGTCTCTTAGTTGAGCCTCATTTTCTTTTTGTGAAGAAATTTGTGCTGCCTTCCTCTTGATCAAAGTGGCTGATGGTGTTGTTTGGAATTATTCACGAAAGCATCCCCTCCATGGAGGGTAATCCGATTGGCCTGTAGCTGCTGTGTTTATTTTAAACCCCTATTTGAAGAGTGTAACAATTCTCTATTAATCCAACTTAATGATGGTGTTAAAAAACAGCGAAACTTGGACAATTTTGACGAGTGCCTCCACAATTTTTACCCTTTCCCATCTTATCTGGTTCATGTGCCTTATCCATCTAAAATATAGACAACCTATCTGGTAGTGTCTCTTTATCAGCTTAAAACTGTTTATCTTTTACCATAGCTGACAAATGTAAAATATACTCTTGGTATCTCAACCATGGTACACTGCCTTCATGTGTGAATCCCCTTTTGTAAGTAGTTCCTTATGATTGTTGACTTGTTTCCTCACTAAAAATGAGTTCTAGGATGATTATTGTCCAGTGACAATAGAAGGGTGGGATGCCTGGGTTGTAGTGCTGTCATTTTTTCTGCCAATGCTTGACTTCAGCTTGCCATTCATGATGAAACTGTCTAGTTCCTCCCCAGTGTCCCTTCCCCTTCAGATGATCTTGGGCCAGGATTTCCTCGGTGGGGATTTTGCACTCGTTCAAAAAGATTTTGAAGCATTTCTTCTTCCCTGTGGGGACTTGTTCACTGTCAAGTGCAGTGCTTGTTGTGGGAGCCTTGTATCAGGAATGCAAACGTTGTGACCTACCCAGTAGTGTTAGCCTTCGTGAGAGCACTTAGACTGATGCACCTGGTGTGTCACTGGATTTGCAGGATCTTGCAGAGACAGGGATTGTGATATTTCTTCGAGGTTAGGAAGTGCCCGTTGTGCCATAGCCTGTGTATTTGCGTCTAATTGAAGGGTAGGTTTGAGAGTATTCTGTAAACTGAGGTTGGTGCCAGGCTCCAAGTCATTGTCTTCCGAAATTATAGCTCAGGTGACCAAAGATCAAAGCTACACCCGAATGCAATTGAACTTTGACATAGATCTCTGTCCTTGTTGACAATCTGTTCTGAACATTTGGAATTGTTGGTAACTGGATTGGTCGGGGGGCAGGAGATGGGTGGGGTGTGCGTGGAGTGGAAGGGGGGCTTGTTGTTTGCCTCTGAAGATGTTGGCAGTGGCTCGGACTCAGCATCTGAGTGGGTGCACATGCAAGCAATGTCTACATGCTGTAGTTAATGACCGGGTGAGACAGAGAAGCATAGAAATTCTGAGCAGGAGTGGGCCATATAGCTTTTTGAGCTTGCTCTGCTATTCAATATGATCATGGCTGATCAGAGGCATAGTTAGTAAGTTTGCTGATGACACCAAAATTGGAGGTGTAGTGGACAGTGAAGGAGGTTACCACCAATTACAACAGGATCTTGATCAGATGGGCCATGGGCTGAGAAGTGCCAGATGGAGTTTAATTCAGATAAAGGCAAGGTGCTACATTTTGGGAAAGCAAATCTTAGCAGGACTTATACACTTAATGGTAAGGTCCCAGAGAGTGTTGCTAAACAAAGAGACCTTGGAGTGCAGGTTCATAGCTCCTTGAAAGTGGAGTCGCAGGTAGATAGGAGAGTGAAGAAGGTGTTTGGTATGCTTTCCTTTATTGGTCAGAGTATTGAGTACAGGAGTTGGGAGGTCATGCTGCGGCTGTGCAGGACATTGGTTAGGCCACTGTTGGAATATTGCGCGCAATTCTGGTCTCCTTCCTATCGGAAAGATATTGTGAAACTTGAAAAGGTTCAGAAAACATTTATAAGGATGTTGCCAGGGTTAGAGGATTTGAGCTATCTGGAGAGGCTGGACAGGCTGGGGCTGTTTTCCCTGGAGCATCGGAAGCTGAGGGGTGACCTTATAGAGGTTTATAAAATCAAGAGGGGCATGAATAGGGTAAATAGACAAAGTCTTTTCCCTGGGGTGGGCGAGTCCAGAAGTGGAGGGCATAGGTTTCGGGTGAGGGGGGAAAGATATAAAAGGGACCTAAGGGACAACGTTTTCACGCAGAGGGTGGTACATGTATGGAATGAGCTGCCAGAGGAAGAGGTGGAGGCGAGGACAATTGCAACATTTAAAAGGCATTTGGATAGGAAGGGTTTGGAGGGATATGGGCCAGGTACTGGCAGGTGGGGCTAGATTGGGTTAGGATATCTGGTCGGCATGGACGAGTTGGACCGAAGGGTCTGTTTCCATGCTGTTTGACTCTATCTGTCTTGATGCCATATTTCTGATTTTCTTTTATTCCATACCTCTTGATGCCTTTTAATGTGTAAAAATATTTTTTTTTCCCGAATATATTCCATGACCTAGCCACCACAGCCTTCTGTGGTTAAGAATTCCACAGGTTTACTTCCTGTTGCATGAAAATGTTTCCTCGTCTCAGTCTGAAATGATTTACCCCTAACCTGACATTGTGTCAATAAGGTAAAGAATAGTGGATGCTGAAGATCTGAAACAAAAAAAAACAAATTGCTCAAGAAATTCCGGCGGCAACTGTGAAGTGAAAAAAGGTGCAGAACTGCTGAATCTTTCCAGCATTTCTGATTTTGTTTGTCCTGAAACTGTATCCCCTACGTTCTGCATTTCCCCAACTTGGGAAACCATTTAATCTGCATTTTTTCTGTTCAGTCTTGTCAGAATTTTATGCATTTCAATCAGATTCCCTATCATCATAGAACATAAAACATTACAGGCCCTCGATGTTGTGCTGACTTGTGGAACCAATCTGATGCCCATCTAACCCATCTTTGTGGATGCCCATCTTTGTGGGCGGAACGGTGGCACAGTGGTTAGCACTGCTGCCTCGCAGCGCCGGAGACCCGGGTTCAATTCCCGCCTCAGGCGACCGACTGTGTGGAGTTTGTACGTTCTCCCCGTGTCTGCGTGGGTTTCCTCCGGGTGCTCCGGTTTCCTCCCACAGTCCAAAGATGTGCAGGTCAGGTGAATTGGCCATGATAAATTGCCCGTAGTGTTAGGTAAGGGGTAGATGTAGATGTAGATGTAGGGGTATGGGTGGGTTACGCTTCGGCGGGGCGGTGTGGACTTGTTGGGCCGGAGGGCCTGTTTCCACACTGTAAGTAATCTAAAAAAGTAATCTAATCTAATCTAATCTAACCGATGCTATTCCATTTACATCCATATGGTCATTTAAATGCCCTTTATAGTTGGCAAGTCTTCTACTCAGAGTAAAGAAACTACCACTGACATCTGTCCTACATCTGTCACTCCTCAATTTAAGGCCACGTCCCTTCGTGCTAGCCAGCATCATCCGAGGAAAAAGGTTTTTGCTGTCCACCCTATCTAACCCTTTGATTATCTTGTATGTCTTAATTAATTCACCTCTCAACCTACTTCTCTCTAACGCAAACAGCCTCAAGTCCCTCAGCCTTTCCTCATAAGACCTTCTCTCAATACCAGGCAACCTCTGAGTAAATCTCCTCTGAACCCTTTCGAACGCTTCCACATTCTCCTTATAATGTGGTCACCAGAATTGTATGCAATTCTCCAAGTGAGGCTGCACCAGAGTTTTGTACAGCTGCAGCATGACCTCATGCTCTGAAACCCAGTCCCTCGACAGGTACACAGTCCTTTATTTGAAGTTCCGAAATTTTGTCATGGAGCGTCACTTTGGTGTGACTCCACACCCACTTGAACCATGTCACTCAGATGTCACATGGCGGTGCAGCCCAGCACTGGCAGGCATCAGTTGTGTCTCAGCACTTTTACTACTCACACGTGCGTCTGCTTTTAGGTAATTTTAAAAATTTCATTGAAATGTCATTTATTGCGAAATCTGAAATGTTTCAAAAAAGAACTAGCTCCAAGCATTTTGGATAAACAATGGTATACCTGCACCAATAAATGCTAAGACACCATATGCCGCCTTAACAGCCTTATCAACCTGGGTGGCAACTTTCAGGGATCTCTGTATGTGGACACAGAGATCTCTCTGCTCATCTACGCGACCAAGAATTACCATTAGCCCAGTACTCTGCATTCCTGTTACTCCTTCCAAATACTTTTCCACATTTAAACTCGATCTGCCACCTCTCAGATAAGCTCTGCAGATTATCTATGCCCCTCTGTAACCTGCAATATCCTTCTGCACTATCCACATTCTATCAACCTTTAGTGTCATCTGCAAATTTACTAACCCATCCTTCTACGCCCTTACCTAGGTCATTTATAAAAAATGACAAATAACAGTGGCCCCAAAACAGATCCTTGCGGTACACCACGTGTAACTGTACTGCAGGCTGAAAGTTTCCCATCAGCCAGCACCTTCTGTCCTCTTTCAGCTAGCTAATTTCTGATCGGAACTGCTAAATCATCCTCAATCCCATGCCTCTGTATTTTGTGCAATAACCTCCCGTGGGGAACCTTATCAAATGTCTTACTGAAATCCATATACACCACGTCAACTGCTTTACCCTCATCCACCTGTTTGGTCACCTTCTCAAAGGTTTGTGAGGCACGACCTACCCTTTACAAAACCGTGTTGACCATCCCAAGTCGACTTGTTCCTTTCTCGATGATGGTAAATCCTACCTTTTATAACCTTTTCCAACACTTTACTCACAACCAAAGTCAAGTTCACTGGTCTATAATACTAGGGTTGTCTCTACTTCCTTTGCTATCCTCCAGTCTTCTGGCACTATTCCTGTAGACAATGACGAAATTAAGATCAAAACCAAAGGCTCTGCTGTCTCCTCTCTTGCTTCCCAGAGAACCCGAGGATAAATCCCATCTGGCCCAGGAGACTAAAGTATTTTCGCACTTTCCAAAATTGCTCACACTTCCTTGTAAACCTCAATCCTGTCTAGTCTTGTAGCATATATTTTCGTATTCTCCTCGACAACATTGTCTTTTTTGGGTGTGAATACTGACGAAAAGTATTCATTTAGCACTTCTCCTATCTCCTCGGACTCCGTGCAGAATTTCCCAATGCCGTCCTTGATTGGCCCGAATGTTACTCTAGCCATTCTTTTATTCCTGATATACCTATCGAAAGCTTTCACATTTTCCTTGAACCGATCTGAAAAACCTTCTCATGTCCCCTCCTGGCTCTTCTTAACTCTTTCTTTTGGTCTTTCCTGGCTAACTTGTAACTCTCAAGTGCCCTAACTGAGCCTTCAATTCTCATCCGAACATAAGCCTTCTTCCTCTTGAAGTGATTCAACATTTTTAGTAAACTATGGCTCCCTCACTTGATCACTTCCTCCCTGCCTGACAGGTACATATTTAGCAAAGACCTGCAGTAATTGATCCTTGAACAAGCTGCACATTTCAATTGTGCCCAGCCCCTGCAGTTTCCTTCCCCATCCTTTGCATCCTAAATTTTGCCAAATTGCATCATAATTGCCTCTTCCTCCAGCTATAACTCTTGCCCTGAGGTTATATACCTCTCCCTTTACATAGCTAAAGTAAGCATAACTAGATTGTGATCACTATCACCAAAGTGCTCACCTACCTCCAAATCTAACACCTAGTCGTGTTCATTTACTCAGTACCAAATCCAATATGGCCTCACCCTTGTTGGCCTGTCTGCATATTGTGTCAGGAAACCCTCCTGCACACATTGGACAAAAACTGACCCATCTAAAATACTTGACCTAAAGTATTCCCAGTCAATATTTGGGAATTTCAAGTCCCTGGTAACAACTACCCTGTTACCCTCATTCCTGTCCAGAATCATCATTGTTATCCTTTCCTGTACATTTCTAGAATTATTCAGAGGCCTGTAGAAAACCCCCAACAGAGTGACCTCTCCTTTACTTTCCCGTTTCTAACCTCAGCCCATACTACCTGAGTCGATGAGTCCTCGAACATCCTTTCTGCTGGACTAACAATATCACATCTTCCCTCCTTTATCATCATCTCTGTTCTTAATGAAACATCTAAATCCCGGAACCTGCAACAACCATCCTGTCTTTGCCCTATCAATGTCTCCGAAATGGCCACACATTGAAATCACAAGTACCAACCCATGCTGCAAGTTCACTGACCTTATTCTGGATGCTCCTGGCATTGAAGTACACAAACTTCAAACTGCCTTCCTGCTTGCCGGCGCACTGTTGTGACCTCAACCTTATTTCTGGCCTCACTACTCTCAACCTCCTGGACAATGGAATAACGATTTTAGATTCTCCTTCCCCCAGCTGAATTAGTTTAAACCCTCCTGAAGTGCATTAGGATATCTCCCCCCCCCCCCCCCCCCTTAACGACTGTGCCACCCTGCTGCCCTCTGGTATCCCTCTGGTTCAGGTGAAGACCATCCTGTTTATAGAGGTCCCACCTACCCTTGAAGATCCCCAATTATCCAGGTATCTAAAACCTGCCTTTCTGCACCATCTCCATAGCCACATGTTCAACTCCCCTCTTTCCCCCAATTTCTCGCCTCACTAGCACATGGGCAACAAACCAGAGGTAACAACTGTTTGTTCTAGCTCTCACCTTTAGCTCCATGAATGTCTGCCTTAAATCCCTATTCCTTTTCCTACCTATGTCGTTAGTGCCTGTGTCGACCACGACTTGGGACTGCTCCTCACCGCCGCACCTCCCCCCACCCCCCACACACAAGGATCGCGAAAACAAACATGATCCGAGACGTCATGAACCCTGGCACCTGGAAGGTAATACACCAACTGTGGGTTTCTCTCGTTCTCCTAACTAAAGAGTCCCCAGTGACTGGTCTGCTCCTCTTTTCCCCCTTCCCTTTTGAGCCAAGGGACAGACTGTGCCAGAGAACTGTACCCCATGGCTTACCCCGATAAGTCGACCCCCCAACAGTATCCAAAACAGTATACATGTTATTGACGGGAATGGCCATAGGGGATCCCTGCACTGTCTGCTGGTTTCCTTTCTGTCCCCTAACTGTAACCCATCTGCCTTTTTCAGATACTTGAGATGTGACTACCTCCCTGTAATTCCTTTCAATAACCCCTTCTGCCTCCTGAATGATCCGAAGTTCATCCAGCTCCTGCTCCAGTTCCCTAATGTGGTTTTTGAGGACCTGGAGTCGGGTGCACTTCCTGCAGATTAATTTAGCAGGTGGTGACCCTTACCCCCTCATTCTGCAGGACGAACATTCAACTGCCCGAAATTCGCAAAGATGCTGTTGAAAAATAAAGAAACAAATACTAGTTCCTGTGCCAACCTGGCAAACAGAACTTTTTTTGGTTCGAGGAGGAGGAAGATGGGTGGGAAACACTACCTAAGCAACCTTCCAAACTCGCGTGAACACCTCCGTTGAACCAATGCTTCCTCATATGGCAGTCTTGTTATCCCAGGTATCAGAGCTGAAAAATGTGTTGCTGGAAAAGCGCAGCAGGTCAGGCAGCATCCAAGGAGCAGGAAAATCAACATTTTGGGCATAAGTCCTCGATTCTCCTGTTCCTTGGATGCTGCCTGACCTGCTGTGCTTTTCCAGCAACACATTTTTCAGCTCTGATCTCCAGCATCTGCAGTCCTCACTTTATCCCAGGTGTCAGCCCAATGTACCTCTGCTGTACTGCCTTGACGGCAAATATCTCCTTCCATCAATAGGGAGACCAAAATGGCATGCAGTACAATAAGTGTGGTCTCACCAAAATCCTGTGTAATTGCAGTAATACATCTCTTACTTCTGAACTCAAATCAACTTGTAATGAAGGCAATTTCCATTTGCCTTCCTAATTGCTTGCTGCATCTGCCTGTTTACTTTCATTGGTGTACAAGGATACTAGATCCCTTTTCTACGTCATATTTTCCAGTGTATTATCATCATAAATGATCAACTTCGTTATGAAAAAATAAGAGTATCACTTCACATTAAGCCACAGTGTTCTACTTTTGTTCAGTGTTTTCTCACATTCTCAACCAGTCTAAATCATTTTGAAGCATTTTTGCATTCTCTAACAGTTGTCAGTCCTGCCCAGTATTGTGTTGTCAGTAAACTTGGACATGTTCAATGCAGATCATTTACGTAAATCATGAATAATTGGGTCCTAAGCACTGATCCTTGCAATTCCCCATAATTAACTGCCTGCGACTCTGAAAAAGACCCTTTATTCCCACAGTTTTGTGCATATTAACAAATTTTCAATCTATGCCAATATATTACCCCCATCCCATATGCTTTAAATTTGCATACTAATCCTTTTAGAAAAGGTATCATCAGCCTTCTCAAAATCCAAATAGACCACAACAACTGGGTCTCCCTTATCTATTCTTCTAGTTCCATCATCCTCAATCTCCAATAGATTGTGCATGATGTGCCTTTCATTTAAACCAGTGCTGGCTTTGTCCAATCCCACTCCAGCTCTTCAAATGTTCTATTATCACTTCCTTTATAATTTTCCCTTCCAGGCTAACTGACCTGAATCCTATGTTTTCTGTCCTTCCCTTTTCAGAAAATTTGCCACACTCCAATCTGTAGGGACATACTCAGGGTCTGGAGAATGTTGAAAGGTCGCATGGTGGCACAGTGGTTAGCACAGCTGCCTCGCAGTGCCAGTGACCCGGGTTCAATTCCCATCTCTAGCAACTGTCTGTGTGGAGTTTGCACATTCTCCCCGTGTCTACGTGGGTTTCCTCCGGGTGCTCCGGTTTCTTCCCACAGTCCAAAAATGTGCAGGTTACGTGGATTGGTCATGCTAAATTGCCATAAGGTGAAGGGGTAAATGTAGGGGAATGGGTCTGAGTGAGTTGCTGTTCGGAGGGTCGGTGTGGACTTGTTGGACCCAAGGGCCTGTTTCCACGTTGTAAGTAATCATCATCATCATCAAGGTTGCCACCAATGCATAATATATTTCAAGGGTCACTTTCTTTTGTATCCTAGGGAGTCAATTATCAGGTCCTAGTGATTTTTCAGCTTTAACCATGTGAATTTCCCCAGCACCATTTTGTGGTACGGACTTGTGGCACTGTGTTCAGTTCTTTGGTTACCATATTGATCCATGTTATAATTTCCTTGTCTTCTGACTGTCCCCTGCATTTGTCAAGACTGATCTCTCTCTCTCCACATTTATAAAAGTTTTTAAAGTCATTTTTTGCTTGCTGCAGTTTTACTCTGATATTCTATTTTCCCCCATCTTGATCAAATTTGTTTGGTCTCTTTTGCTGAATTCTAAAATGGTGCCATTCCTCAGGCTTGCAGCTGCTTTGGCAATTTTTGTATGTCTTTTCCTTGGATCTAAAGTGTACCTAACTACTTCTGTAAGTCATGTTTGAGCCTCTTAGTTTTTGCCAGAAAGCAATTGTAATTCATGCGCATGTTCTTTAAATTTAATCCATTTCCTTTCTACAATCAAACTTGCATAAGCATGCTCACACATGCCTCACCATTCCTCCCCAAAGGCTATACTATTTCTCCATCCTAATTTTCATTGTGGGCACCTGGTGCTGGCAGCAATCATGAAATTGCTGTCTTTTGTGGTCCAACGTGGTGTTTTGCTCCCTAACTGCCTATACTCTGCATATTCCTCACTTGATACTGAAATGTCCACCACCAGTGGTTCTTCACCTTTTCTCACCCCCCCCCTCTAGAATGCCCTGCAGCCATTGAGACATCCCTGATCTTGACACCCGAGGCAACGTGTCATTCTGGCTTCTCTTTACTGGCCACATTAATGCCTGTCTGTTCTCTATCATGACAGCCATGCTGAGAAAGTCTATAGCCTTAAAACTTGTCTTCAACTATTAAGACTAAAATGTAGTGCTGAATTATAGAACACACTTACTGCACTAGAAAATAGACAGGCAGGAAGGCTCAGGAAAAAATGCGGGGTGGGGGGGGGCATCTCGAGGAATGCAGAAGATGAGGACATCTGGGCTCACCAAGTGATAACTGGATGCTGTAAGGCAATTAGGAACAGTTGCCTTAGCATCAGTGAATCTGTGTGAACTGGATACAAATTGATAGCATTCACAGCTGTTAGCTTGTGAAATTAATGACAATGTTTGATTTTGACCCCGAAATGAAACTCTGTGCCATCAAAACTTGGTAATTAACGGTCAGATGTTGTTAATTATAATGGATCCTTATTACCCCTTGCAAGCGGGGCAGACACATCGGGGAAAAAAAACTTTGCTGTTACAAAACCCTGATTTGAGAGTTCTAAAAGACACAGAGAGAGAGAGAGAGAGAGAGAGACCGTTTTAGTGCTGAGGCTGTTGGAGCCAGTAGAAAATTAACTCTTAGTGCTTATCTGCTATGGATTGAATTTAATTGCATTCTGGGACTTGATGATATTGAGTAGCCATTACTGGTTATTTACTACAAACTGTGTAAAAGGTAATATTGATGAAGCCTTAACTTAGTTGCTGTTCTTGCAGACCCCTCGACAGACCGAACCCCTCTACGACCGAATATGTTGTATTTGAATTTGAATTTGAATCACAACTTTGAAAAGCAAGCATGTTAAGTGCAACGTTATGGTAATATCTCAGCCTCAGGTACAGAAGCGTTCAGTGCTTAAAAAGCAGGAGTCTGCTCCAAGTTTAGAAATTATTCAAAGCCTAACATTGAAGAGATTCCGGCGCAATGTGTCAGGAAGCCATTTTATGATCAAAAGTTTGCTCTCCTTGCTGAGAAGCTATTTTGTAAAACAGTTCTGTCTGACATGAGCTGTGCCAGGTTACCTTATGAACTCTCCCAATTAGCTCAGACTGGTACCTCTTTACGATAGGGATTTATCTCACTAGCAGGCTTCTAACTCAGCTGGGTATTTTTTTCCCACCTGATTGATGGTTCAGGGCCTGTTGGAGTGATTAGTCAAGTGTACACAGACCTGTCAATTAACTTTTCTTCCTTACAAATTATTGTTTTTCACTGTTATCTTTTTAATTAAGGACATGCAATGTTTTTGAAACTTTTGTATAAAGGAAGCCACTTTGCAGCAGTACATCGAAATAGCCTGCTGGGGCACTGGGAAGAGCTGGTACCCTACTCTCTTAGGTTATCAGAACCTGGTTAGTTTAGCCTATAGGTATTATGTTGTAACAGTGATGCTATTCGTGAATAAAGGGAATGGCTAAAATTAAACTAAACTGTCTGTAAGAGGTTTTGATTCCAGACTTCGAAAGAGTATGATCTCGGGGATGAACCAAGAGAAAGACTTTACAGGTCTGAGTCCACAAGGGCTTCCCTGGGCCGTCTCAAATCTGTACTTTAACAATGCTAGTCCTATTATTCCTTTGTGCACCAGAACAACCTAGAGTGCCATGAACTTGGTTTCCACTGCTACCTCCTGAGATGTCATCTCCCCAAACCGTGTCCAAAGTGGGACAGCTATTGGGCACTCCTATACTGTGCTGCACCCTTTCTGGTGGTCACTCATCCCCTTTGTCTATTCAAACTTTAGTGTGCTGTGACCACTTAATTGAATTGTTGTCCACAACAGTCTCAGCATTACAGGTGCTCCACAGTGAGTCCACCATTACTCGATGTGAAATATGGTTAGACAGGAGCTGCAGCTGGACTTTACTGCGCAACTGGTGGTCACGGACACTGGGATTACTCATGACTCTGATAGCACAGGCGAATCATGTCACAAGTGCAAGTTTCACTGCCATGACTCTTCCTTTCAATAAAGCTTGTTTGTTGCTCCATTTAAAGAATATTAACTGTGCGAGGGATACTGGGGTGAGAATGGTTGGTTGTTTTTGACAGGCGCAGATGCAATGGACGAAAGACCAAAATTTTTCTGTGCCGTAGATCTCTGATTTCAGGAACTTTGTTTTACTCCGAACAGTCCTGCAGCAATGGCAAGTCTTTGCCTCACATCTTTGGAAACCATATTTTAAGTCTTAACTTTATTTTCTTTACGTCATTTTTGTTGCCTTTGTTATGTTGGCCCTAGTTTTATTGGTTGAATCCAGGTACGCTACTTGTTGAAAAATATTATCTAGCTTTTCTCATTTACAGCAATTTGTCGACAATCCCCATCAGCAGTTTCTTACTAACTAATAAACTTGCAGTTTTCCTGTGTTGTCATTCTTTTTCTCACTCTGTTTCAAACTTAGCGATAGTTGTACCCTCACAAGTGCTGCCACCTCACCTGCTCCCAAGCTAAATGATGTAGACCTCAAGCCTCAGCCATGATTTATTTCCATACCTGCTATATGTTGCTGTCTCGCAGGTCTTGCTGTGTCCCCGTCTTGAGGTAAGTAGTGTTGGCCTCCGGCCTTTGCCATAATTTGTTATCCCGCTCTGCACCACTTCCTCACAGGTGCTGCTGCCTCTCTGACTCCATGGGTAGCCTTCCAATCATTGAATAATTCAGCCAGTGAACTTTTAGAATTGTGTCACTCTTGTCATGTGACTGCAGGATTTTCATCTTGAATTATCGATCTGACATGCAGGCTGTGGAGAATTTTGACTTCCGAATAGAATAATAGAAGATAGGTGTTGGCCGTTTAAGTCTTTTTTTTCCATTCTGGATCATTTGCTTCGAAGAACAGCTTTCTTGTCCTTATGGAGCAGGCAGAGAGTGGAGAAATACTTCTGGGGGGTTCTTTTGTAGCCCAGAAGGATGCATCCTAATCATTCATGGTTGACAGCATTGAAGACCTGTCACTTTCTTGAAGATGGTCACAACTATGGCATCTCTGCGACCTCTTGGCATGCTCTCCTCCCTGATTAGGAAATGAGTTTATGTGTTTGGATAGTAAGTTTCAACCTTCCTTTAATGCTATGATGAGGATGTCACCTGCTTTTGATGCCTCATTCTTCTTTTATTGAATAGCCTCTTCTGCCTCATTCTAGGTTGAGGTTGATCCTGAGATGACAATGGTTGGCAGGATGGAGTTGAGGACACTGACATTAAAGACTTTCTGTTTAGCAGATCTTTCAAGTGCTCCTTCCAGCAGGTGCCGACTTCCCCTTTCTCCTTGATGGGCACCTCTGCATTCCCTGCCTGTAGCAGATGTGGGACCATGCGTACATGTCTGCAGCCTGATGGTGGTGAACAATTCATGCACATCGTGGTTGTTGACAAACTTTGTATCTTCCATTTATTCCATTTCCATTTCAAAATTTTCCATTCCTTCCTTGTACAGAATTCCTGATGGTATTCAATGTTCTTTTTCATGTACCAGTTAACTTTGCAACATTTACAGTTGCTTTAAATTTCAATTGTTGTCTTTGACTGAACGTTTTGTTCAGTTGCTTATCAAGTTACAAGATTTTCTTTTACAGAAATATAATCACTGATCCAAGTAACTGTTCAAATGTCAGCATTAAAACTCCAGTGTGGAAGTTGAAGGGAGGTAGCTGGGAATGTAATAGGCCGATGAATTATGCCAGTATAGCTGTGGAAGATGAACTGTTCCATGTACCTGACAAAGAGGCAGGTGTAGCTGGGGCCCTTGTGGGTGCTCATACCTACCCCTCTGGTTTGGAGGAAGTGGGAGGATTCGATGGAGGAATTGTTGAGGGTGATGACCAGTTCAGCCAATCACAATTCCTCACCTTTTCCTTCGCGAGATCGACAATTGTATCGGCACTACCTTGTGCACCCATGTGGAGGTTGAACAATTCCTTAACTTGACAAGCGCCTTTCACCCTGACCTCAAGTTCACCTGAACCATTTTGGATACCTTCCTGGACTTACTCCATCTCCATTTTCGGCAACTGACTCAACATGGATACCAACTTCAAACCACCAACTCTCACCTCCACCCCACCTCTGATAAAAACGTGTTCCGTAATTCCCAATTCCTCTGCATCTGCTGCCAGGAGAACCAAATCGTTCATTGAACATCCCAGGTGGTCTTCTCCTTCAAGGACTGCAATTTCTCCCCATCACGTGGTCTACAATCCCTCGAGTACATCTCTTCCACTTCCTGCACCTTGGTCCTGGAACCTAACCCCTCCAATCCGAACAAGGACAAAACCCACCTGCTGTCCTCCATTTCCACCCCATCAATGTCCAGATGCAAAACATCATCCTCCACCATTTCTGTCACCGATAAGCAGATCCCACCACGAGAGAGATATTTGCATCCCCACCCCACCTGCGTTCCGCAGAGCCCATTCCCTTCGCAACTCCCTTGTTAGGTTCATGCCACTCACTCGCCATCAACTCAACCCAACCTTCACTCCCGGCACTTTCCCTTGCCGCCAGAAGAGGTGTAAAACCTGTGCCTCATCCAAAGACCCACTGCATCCTTCCATGTCTGTCAGAGATTTTCCTGCAACTCCACATATGTGATCTACTGTGTCCGTTGCTCCCGATTTGGTCTCCTGTACATTGGGGAGACAGGATGCCAACTTGTGAATCATTTCAGATAACACCTCTGGGACACACTCACTAAACCACCCCACCGCCTTGTGATCCAACACTCAAGTCCCCTTCCCACTCAGCCAAGGACATGCAAGCCCTGGGCTGCCTCCACCACCAGATTTTAGCCACCTGACACCTGGTGGAAGAACACCTCATCTTCTGCCTTGGGACCCTCCACAAGGAATCAATGTTGATTTCACTGGTTTTCTCATCTCCCCTTCCCCCACTTTATCCCAAATTCACCCCTCCAACTCTGCACCGCCTTCTTGAACTGTCCGACCTACCCATCATCCTTCCCACCGACATGGTCCATCGTCCACTCCATCCTATCACCATCAGCCCCCCTCCCCTACTTTCATCTACCTGCCGCATTCCCAGCTACGGGGCGGCTCAGTGGTTAGCACTGCTGCCTCACAGTGCCAGGGACCTGGGTTCTACTCCAGTCTCAGGTGACTGTGTGGATTCCTCCCACAATCCAAAGATGTGCAGGTCAGGTGAATTGGCCATGCTAAATTGCCAAGTCAGGGTAAATACAGGGTAGAACATAGAACATAGAACAATACAGCACAGAACAGGACCTTCGGCCCACGATGTTGTGCCGAACTTCTATCCTAGATTAAGCACCCATCCATGTACCTATCCAAATGCCGCTTAAAGGTCGCCAATGATTCTGACTCTACCACTCCCACGGGCAGCGCATTCCATGCCCCCACCACTCTCTGGGTAAAGAACCCACCACTGACATCTCCCCTATACCTTCCACCCTTCACCTTAAATTTATGTCCCCTTGTAACACTCTGTTGTACCCGGGGGAAAAAGTTTCTGACTGTCCACTCTATCTATTCCTCTGATCATCTTATAAACCTCTATCAAGTCACCCCTCATCCTTCGCCGTTCCAACGAGAAAAGGCAGAGAACTCTCAACCTATCCTCGTACGACCTATTCTCCATTCCAGGCAACATCCTGGTAAATCTTCTCTGCACCCTCTCCAAAGCTTCCACATCTTTCCTAAAGTGAGGCGACCAGAACTGCACACAGTACTCCAAATGTGGCCTAACCAAAGTCCTGTACAGCTGCAACATCACTTCACGACTCTTGAATTCAATCCTTCTGCTAATGAACGCTAATACACCATAGGCCTTCTTACAAACTCTATCCACCTGAGTGGCAACCTTCAAAGATCTATGTACATAGACCCCAAGATCCCTCTGTTCCTCCACCTGACTAAGAACCCTACCGTTAACCCTGTATTCCGCATTCTTATTTGTTCTTCCAAAATGGACAACCTCACACTTGGCAGGGTTGAACTCCATCTGCCACTCCTCAGCCCAGCTCTGCATCATATCTAAGTCCCTTTGCAAACGACAAATGCCCTCTTCACTGTCCCCAACTCCACCTATCTTCGTATCATCTGCGAATTTACTGACCCACCCTTCGACTCCCTCATCCAAGTCATTAATAAAAATTACAAACAGCAGAGGACCCAGAACTGATCCCTGCGGAACTCCACTTGTAACTGGGCTCCAGGCTGAATATTTACCATCTACCACCACTCTCTGACTTCGACCGGTTAGCCAGTTTTCTATCCAATTGGCCAAATTTCCCTCTATCCCATGCCTCCTGACTTTCCGCATAAGCCTACCATGGGGAACCTTATCAAATGCCTTACTAAAATCCATGTACACTACATCCACTGCTCTACCCTCATCCACATGCTTGGTCACCTCCTCAAAGAATTCAATAAGACTTGTAAGGCAAGACCTACCCTTCACAAATCCGTGCTGGCTGTCCCTAATCAAGCAGTGTCTTTCCAGATACTCATAAATCCTATCCCTCAGTACCCTTTCCATTACTTTGCCTACCACCGAAGTAAGACTAACTGGCCTGTAATTCCTGGGGTTATCCCTATTCCCTTTTTTGAACAGGGGCACAACATTCGCTACTCTCCAGTCCCCTGGTACCACCCCCGTTGACAGTGAAGACGAGAAGATCATTGCCAACGGTACTGCAATTTCCTCTCTTGCTTCCCACAAAATCCTAGGATATATCCTAGGCGGCACGGTGGCCCAGTGGTTAGCACTGCTGCCTCACAGCGCCAGAGACCCGGGTTCAATTCCCGACTCAGGCGACTGACTGTGTGGAGTTTGCATGTTCTCCCCGTGTCTGCGTGGGTTTCCTCCGGGTGCTCCGGTTTCCTCCCACAGTCCAAAGATGTGCAGGTCAGGTGAATTGGCCATGCTAAATTGCCCGTAGTGTTAGGTAAGGGGTCGATGTAGATGTAGATGTCGGGGTATGGGTGGGTACGCTTTGGCGGGGCGGTGTGGACTTGTTGGGCCGAAGGGCCTGTTTCCACACTAAGTAATCTAATCTAATCTAATCTAAATATCCCGTCAGGCCCAGGGGACTTGTCTATCCTCAAGTTGTTCAAAATGTCCAACACATCTTCCTTCCTAACAAGTATCTCTTCTCGCTTGCGAGTCCGTTTCACACTCTCCTCTTCAACAATACGGTCCCTCTCGTTCGTAAATACTGAAGAGAAGTACTTGTTCAAGACCTCTCCTATCTCTTCCGACTCAATACACAGTCTCCCACCACTGTCCTTGATCGGACCTACCCTCGTTCTCGTCATTCTCAGGTTTTTCACATACGCATAAAATGCCTTGGGGTTATCCTTGATCCTATCCGCCAAGGATTTTTCATGCTCTCTCTTAGCTCTCCTAATCCCTTTCTTCAGGTCCCTTCTGGCTATCCTGTATCCCTCCACTGCTCTGTCTGAACCCTGTTTCCTCAACCTTATGTAAGCATCCTTCTTCCTCTTTACTGGACATTCAACCTCCCTCGTCAACCAAGGCTCCCTCTCACGACCATTTCTTTCCTGCCTGATAGGTGCATACATATCAAGGACACGTCGTATCTGCTCCTTGAAAAAGTTCCACATTTCCACCACACCCTTCCCTGACAGCCTATGCTCCCAACGTATGCTCCTCAAATCCTGTCTTACAGCATCGTAATTTCCCTTCCCCCAATTGTAAACTCTACCTTGTTGTGCGCACCTATCTCTCTCCATAACCAAGGTGAAAGTCACAGAATTGTGGTCACCATCACCAAAACGTTCACCCACTAACAAGCCCATCACTTGCCCCGGTTCATTCCCGGGTAGGGGAATGGGTCTGGGTGGATTACTCTTTGGAGGGTCGGTGTGGACTTGCCCCCCCACCCCCCTCAAAAACACATTCTTCATGAGCTTATGCTCAAAACATCGACACTACTGTTCCTTGGATGCTGCCTGACCGGCTATGCTTTTCCAGCACCACGTTTTTTGACTCTGATCTCCAGCATCTGCAGTCCTCACTTTTTCTTGCCTTGTGGCACTATATCAGTTGTGCTGATTGTAATAAGTTCATGGATTCTTCTGCATTATTCGGACAAGTGCCACAGTAAGCTGCGTTACTTGAATTAAAAGCCAAGTCTTATGATTGTTTGAAACCCTATTTAAAAACAAAATGATGGAGAAACTCAATGGGTGTGGCTGCATCTGTGGAGAAATGAAGTTAGAATTTTGTGTCCAGTATGACCTTTTTGGATTGGAGTTCTCAACCTCATGGCATGCTGATTAGGATGTGGAAAATTTGCCTGGACTCCTTAAGAACGTAAAAATGAGGGGCAGGAATAGGCAGTTCAGTCTCTTGAGCCTACTCCACCATTTGAATAGATCATGGCTGATCTCATCTTGACCTCAATTCCACTTCCCAAACTGCTCTCCATAATCCGTAAACGTGCTACTAATTTAAAATTTGTCCATCTCTTCCTCAAATTTCCTCAATCTGCCACCGTCACTGCACTCTAGCGTGGTGAATGCCACAAATTCATGACTCTTTGAGAGAAATTTCAATTTTCCTTCGTTGCCCTAAAACTTTTTTTTATGCAGTTCCTGGTCATACACCAGTGACTCATGTGACCTCAGTGCATTGTTGTTTGCTGTGCTGGTTGTGGATCAACACTCAGTCTCTTAATCAGGGTCATTTGGACAAGGAAACTCGTCAGAATAATTCTTGGACATAATATTTTGGGATTTTTTTGAATTATAACCAAGGCTGAGTTCATGAGATGTTATCACTGTTTGATTGAGCCCAATGGTAATTCCATGTTAAGGTTAGGTTTCCTTTTGAATTTTTTGAATTTATATATAGTGCTGTGTCACCTAATAGGTAATTCTTTTTTAACAGTAAAACGGATCGAATGGCCAAAGGATCGGAGTGTTACCAAAAGAGCCTTAGTCTAAATCCCTTTCTTTGGTCCCCTTTTGAATCCTTGTGTGAAATAGGTAAGCACTTGAAACATTTTGTGACTTAATATTTTGGGGTTTTTTTCAGCAAACATTTTAAGTAAAATCTGATGAAGAAGAAGCTGAATAATTTCTCTGTCTCCCTTCCAGGTGAAAAGCCAGATCCTGATCAAACGTTTAAGTTAACATCTCTTCAAAATTTTAGTAGCTATCAACCAAGTTTATGTATGCCAATGGTGTTGAATCACAGCATGCAACACCGACAACCGGACACCGTATTAATGGAAACACCACAAGATACCATAGTGAGTCCAGTTGCATCCATGTTTTGCACTTGTTTGAACCTTTCTACTCCAGATTTCACCATTTGAAACTTTTGCAATTGCTGTGCCTTAACTAAGGAGAAAAAGAGTTCAATTTTCAGGCATACTTTTTTTTTGTGTTTGGTCCTCAAATGCATCCATGACAATTTGGCAGAAGTTGGTTTGTTGGTTAGCTTACCAGATGAAATAGTTGAAATGATCTAAAGTTCTATGGTGTATTATTGATGCTTTTTATTGATGTAGCTGTTGTGCAATGTTTGTTAGTAAAGATGTGACACAGTCAGGTTTGCATATTTAATGCCTAGCTGCTTTACCTGCTGTACTCTACCCAAACTCCCTTTTTTTGTCTCAACTTCTCATGATTTTGAACACCCTTTCAAATGTTCAGTTACATTGTATAATATAAATGCCAAGGTGGTGGTTCTTAGAGTGGAAAAGCATAGCAGTTCAAGCAACATCTGAGGAGCAGGAGAGTCGACATTTCGGGCAGAAGCCCTTCATCAGGAATTCCTGATTCACATTCTTGTTGAAGGGCTTATGCCTGAAATGTCGACTCTCCTCCACAATGCTGTCTGAACTGCTGTGCTTTTCCACCGCTACCCTTTTCGACTCTGACTCTCCAGCGTCTGCAGTCCTCACTTTCTGTTGGTTGATCTTAGATAAGTTTGACGCAAGAGTGTCATGCATGTTTTCATTATTTTTTTGCTGTGTCCCAGTTGAAGCTTTCAGTCCTTGATAACTGGATGTTATGCTAAACTGAGGCCAAACTAGTGCCATATGAAGATTCTCCCTCTACGGTGCAAGTCCATATAGATCACATCTAACGCTCTGCCCTCATCAATCCTCTTTGTTACTCCTCACCCTCTTCGGCCTCCCCTTCAAATCCTTCCACTTCATCAGACCAAAGGGGTAGTCGTGGGACCCATCTATGCCTGCCTCTTCGGTTACTTGGAACAGTCCATCTTCTGCAGTTACACTGGCACAACTCCCCACCTTTTTCCTCTGCTGAACAACTTCACCCTTATTTATCTCTCAGTACACTTCATCCACCACCAAATTCCTGATGCAGTGCTCATGCCTGAAACATCGATTCTCCTACTCCTCGGATGTTGCCAGACCTGCTGTACTTGTGCAGCGACACGCTTTTTGCCTCTGATCCCCAGCATCTGCAGTCCTCACTTCCCCTTGTTTCCTTGACTGCATCTCTACTGAACTATGTAGAATCAGCCTGATATGGGGTGTAGTGCAGGTAAGTGATGTCGAAATGTCCATGAGCCATGATTGAATGGTGGAATGGACTTGATGGGCTGAATAACGTTATTTCTACCTTTTTTATGTCTTATGGCCTAATGAATATTCACTTTCTCGGTAGCCTGATATCGATCATTCCCCTTTTACTGCTTCATCTTATTCAGCACTTCTTTAGGAACCTGACAGTTCCTCTGGGGAATTTTCCTCCACTCTTTTCAAACCATTTCTTCTAACAAAGCAGCAGGGCTGCATGCAGTTTTATCAGCCAGTCGTTTTTAGAACATAGAAAAATACAGCGCAGTACAGGCCCTTTGGCCCTCGATGTTGTGCCAATCCAAGCCCACCTAACCTACACTAGCCCACTATCCTCCATATGCCCGTTTAAATGCCCATAAAGAGGGAGAGTCCACCACTGCTACTGGCAGGGCATTCCAAGAACTCGGGACTCGTTGAGTAAAGAATCTACCCCTAACATCTGTCCTGTACCTACCACGCCTTAATTTAAAGTTATGCCCCCTCGTAATAGCTGACTCCATATGTGGAAAAAGGTTCTCACGGTCAACCCTATCTAAACCCCTAATCATCTTGTACACCTCTATCAAGTCACCCCTAAACCTTCTTTTCTCCAATGAAAACAGCCCCAAGTGCCTCAGCCTTCCCTCATACGATCTTCCTACCATACCAGGCAACATCCTGGTAAACCTCCTCTGCACCCGTTCCAGTGCCTCCACATCCTTCCTATAGTATGGCGACCAAAACTGCACACAATATTCCAGATGCGGCCGCACCAGAGTCTTATACAACTACAACATGACCTCAGGACTCCGGAACTCTACCAATAAAAGCCAGTACGCCATATGCCGCCTTCACCGCACTGGGTGGCAACTTTCAGAGATCTGTGTACATGGACACCAAGATCCCTCTGCTCATCCACACTACCAAGTATCCGACCATTAGCCCAGTACCCCATCTTTTTGTTACTCCTACCAAAGTGAATGACTTCACACTTAGCTACTTTGAACTCCATTTGCCACCTTTCTGCCCAGTTCTGCAGCTTATCTAGATCCCGCTGTAACCTGACACATCCTTCCTCACTGTCAACAACTCCATCGACTTTCGTATCATCCACAAACTTGCTCACCCAACCTTCTAGCCCCTCCTCCAGGTCATTTATAAAAATGACAAACATCAATGGTCCCAAAACAGATCCTATCGGAACACCGCGAGTAACTGCAAGTTTTTGGTTTGATTTGTCCAGTAAAGCTATGGGTTGGGGATTTTCCATGTCAGTCTTCAATAGTAGCACTATTGACTGAACTGGTTGAGTCCTGAACAATATTGCTGCTAGATTAGTCTGCAGCCAGTGGTGGGGCAAACAAGAAGAAGAAAAAATCTATTTGATCTTATCCTCCTCAATCTAATAATCGCAAATATGCCCATTCTTAACAGCAAAGTGAAGGAAGGGATAGTCAAGCGGTGCTATCAAACAACTCTTGCAGTCTCCTCACTCATGTTCACTTGAATCCTTGGCCCAAACATGGGACAAAAGAGCTAAACTCTGAAGGTGACATTAACGCAGCATTTGACCAAGTCTGGCATCAAGGAGCCTTCAAAAGAAACTGGAGTCAATGAGACAAATCAGAAAAATCTGGATAAACTTGGCAGGTCTGACATCATCTGTTGAGAGAAAGCAGAGTCAGTGTTTAGGCATCAGTGATCTTTTATCAGAACTAGTGCAGAATCTTTCAAACTATTTATTTGTATCAGACTTGTAGCATCTGCAGTTGTTGGTTTTATATTGGAGCCGATCCAAATTATTGGTGGGGGTAGGAAATTCTTCAGTGATTTGAATCATACCTAGCACAGAGGAAGCAGGTACTGGTTTTTGGTCAGTCATCTCCGCTTCAGGGCATCACGACAGGAGTTCCTCAGGATAGTGTCCTCGGCCCAAAAACCTTCAACTGTTTCATGAATGACTTCTTTCCATTACAAATATCATGTCTCTCTGAGCTTGCTAATGCTTTGCCAGTTCTTACTCTAGTAAAGGTAAGGTCACCATAGTCTTACCAGACTTTACACTAGTGCAGACTTTCTGGTCAATGCTTCATTTCTGGTCATTGCTCATTTCTAATGCTACCTCAGCATTTCCTGCTGCCAAATTATTTTAAACCCCTTCTCACCTGGCTTGCAAGCTGCCTTCTGAGGATTTTGCATCTCATTTGGACTGATGCCAATACATCCCCTGTGTGCAGGTCTCATCTCTACAGAACTGGGTCTAATATCCCAGAAATCTAAAGTCCTTCCTGTGGCACATTTGGCGCCAGTCATAAAGGTACATTGCTAAGTATAAAGGCGGGTGTGAGGATATGCTGCTTTCGTCCATATTGGACCTTGAGGCATTAAGGTTTAGCATGAGATTATAATTTTTAAAATTTATTCACTCTTGGAAAGTGGGCATCTCTGCCTGGCCAGTATCTATTGCCTGTCCCTATTCCTTCAGAAAATGGTGGATCCACAATTACCTTAATTGGTCATTTGGGCATCAACAACAGTGAATATTGCAGTTATCCTTTGGGTTCTGTGTCATGATGTCTATTTCCACCAGATGCTTTTTCTTCTTGACAAGCAGAGAGAGTCCTTGGCCTGTGTTCAATGTTGCATCATTAGTTTCTTCTCTATGCCAATAACAGCTTCTTGAAATACGAGCTAATTTGTTTATTTTGTCTGCATGTGTTGTTTTTAATTTAATTGTGGGCAAAGTTCCATCTCTAACATGTGAACATTACCACAAATGTGTAAAGTATAGTAGGAGATTAAGGGTGTTTTCAAGCTTCTCCAAAGTGCTTGCCTCCTGGTTTCATTGTCTGTGGGAAAGATGTTAACTTCAGCCTGACTGCCTTTTAGTTCATAAAACTAAAGTACATTAAGCTTAGCTGGGCACTGGTTGAGTGACTGTTGAGTCTGCTTTAAATTTAAATATTTAATATGTTTCAAAGTTGACCAAGTGTACAGTCGCTGAGAGGAGCCTTTTCTGAGCTGAGGTTGTGACAGCACATGTATCTGTGACTAGCTGACAGGTACAGAGAGTGCTGAGAATTGACAACATGACACCATCAGTTTGTGTTTTGATGTTAAGGCAACTGGATTTGAATTTAACCAATCAATTTAAATTATGCCCAGGATACCAAAAACCAATTGAATGTGATTGTGATTGTATTGACAACGTCGGACCAATGAGAGAGTACGAGTCTTGGAGATTTCAAAAGGAAGGGCATTTTGAAAACTAGTCAGAGCCAACTGCCATCCAAAGCTCTCAAAAGAATTTTCGAACAAGGTGCTATCTATTTAAAAAGGAACCAAAGCATTTGATAGCTAAAAATACTCTCAGTAAGAAGACAACCCAGGGAGAAAACAGCAGAATTGGAAGAACGGAAGGAAACAGCAGGTTCGGAAGGATGGAAGGAGGCAGCAGATTTCGAAAGACTGGAAGAAAAGACAAAAGAGACTACATGGAGTTTGAGAAATTAAGCTAATGTAATGTTTAGTAATTGGTATTGGAGCAGCATTTTAGAGTTGGGGTCAGTTAGTGATTAGTTAAGAAAAAAGGGGGTTCTGACTTGCTAATAGTTTTTCGTTAGTGCTCGCTGTTAGAGTTAGGAAAATAGATTCTTTTTCTTTGAATAATGGAACTCTGGTTTTCATTCACTCACTGACATTTTTAATAGGAGGTGAGCTTTTCTGGGTGTTTCGGTTTTAATTAAAGGGGTTCAACCTCTGCGTTGTAAAAGATAGCAACATGACACTATATATTCATCAGTGTGTCACTGGGAGAAACTGAGTTCCTGTTTAGAGTCTTTCCTTGTTCTTAAAATCTGCCTGGAGGGCCGCCTCCTTCTTTCAAGTAGTGGGTAATCTTGATAGAGTGGATGTGTGATTTTTGGGTTAAATCTGGCATGAAGTCTGAGACTTGTTTGATTCAGCCTCATGGCTACTGAAGTGAGAAAAGTAATCTGGAGCTAGGGAACAGGATTTGTCGTGAAACCAATTACTTGGTTTTTTTCTCATTTCTAATCAGTAGTAATTTATGGCTGTCCAGTTCTGGATGTAAGATAGGTCATGGTGAGAGAATTTGCTGTTGGTGTGTATGTGGCACCTGATTTGTCTTTGGGTGATATCGCTGAGGAGCAGTAGAAATAGAGTTTTAAAGGCAGATCCTTGGGGGATTGCAGAGGCAACGCAGCAGGAAGAACATGATTCTGAGGCAGCAATTAATGTATGGTTTCTTCTCACCCAGCTGTATGATTCTGTGATCAAGAATAAAAGCTCAGGTCAAGAAGAGTGAAGGATTGTTTACTGTGGCTACAGTCATAAGTCATTTATGACAGTACCAGAGCAGGGAGAGAGCTGTTTATATGGCTATTAGCGAGTTTGTATGGTGGTCAGTTCAATGTGAGCAAAGTTGAAGCAGGTGGAGTTTGGTTTCAAGGGCAATAGCTGAGAAACCGGAGATAGATGCGAGAGAGAAGTTTTTCACCTTTTTTGTTAGTTCTTTGTGGATGTAACAAGCAGTTAATGAAGGATGGGGTAGATTTGGTGTATTTGGACTTTCAGAAAGGTTCCACATAACAATGGTTGCACAAGATGGAAGCTAATGATATTCGAGATAATATGTTAGCATGCATTAAGGATTCATTAACATGCAAGACAGAATTGACATTAATTGCTGTTTTTCAGGTTGGAAAAATACAACTGGTGATGTTATCAATCCTCAGTTATTTAGTATCTATATTTGCAGTTTGCAATGCATCCAAATTTGATGATTCTTGATTAAATGGGAAAGCACGTTTTGTTAAGAATGTAAGGATTCTGAAAGGGGATCTATGCAGTTGAGTTGGTGGGCAAAATGAACTTTAATATAGAGCAGTGTCAGGTCTTGCGCATTTGTGGGAAGAATCAATGAGCAAACTATTATTTCCAAGGAGAGAACTCCAACAAAGTACGTCACAGAAAAATCTGGGCATTCTTCCCCATGATCCAAAAAAGTGGGCGTGCAGGTCCAATTAATAATTAAGAAGGTAAATGGATTTTTCACCTTTTTGTATTGCTGAGTGTTTGAAGATGTTAAAAAAAAGTCTGATTGCACCTGGCATAGTGCACAGATTTCATCCCGTATTTTAAAAGAATGTAATGGCATTAGAGGCGGTTCGAAAGAGATTCACTGGGTTGAATCCTGCGATGAGGTTGTTGACTTATCAAGAGCAGCTCAACAAGTTCAGACTTTAATCATTAGAGTTTAAATGAATGAAAGATGATATTGAAACGGCAAGAGAAGAGGTTTCCATGAGTGGACAATATTGTCATCGAATAAGGGAACTCATGGAAAACTCAGATGTCAAGAAATTTCTTTGCTGACGACATTCAATGCCTTCCCTTCCCTACCAGGGAGAAGTAGAGTTGAGATCACTGTGTATTTAAAGAGGGGCTAGAGTTTTGAATTATTGGAGCATTGACCTGAAAGAGCTGTTGACAATTAGGTTAGGGCAGCAATGATCTTCTAAGAATGCCTGAGCAGGTTTCAGGGGCTGAATGACCTATGCTTATGTCCTTGTGGGCTCGGGGCAAATTGCCTCAGAATTAATCAAACAAGATATGATGCAGACGACATGAAAACTACCACGCAGAAGAATACCAATTTGATGATTTGACTCTGTCCAGGCATCACAAGCTATCTTTCTGACATCTTGACAATTTACAGTGCCACTTATATGAACTTGCTGCATTGAATGCTCCCATTCTTAGTCGGAGAGAAGGAGCTAACTATTGATGTTTACTGTTAAAGTGTGATCTTGCCTCGGTTTTGGTGACGTGATAAATGATCAATGCATCCCGAAATGGTACTGAGGACACAATGGACAAGTTTTTGCACTTATTCTATGTACATTTTGATATCCTTTGCTGAGTTCAAATGTTCTGGTCTAGGTTCTTCATTTATTTACTCCATTTCAAGTTTGTTTGAATACTGCTTGATTTAATTTCCATGATGCTTAGTTGGTCCAGAGTCATAGTCATACAGCAAGGAAACAGACCCTCCGGTCCAACTTGTCAACATCAACCAAGTTTCCCAAACTAAACCAGTCCCACTTGCCTGCACTTGGTTCATATCCTTCTAACCTTTTCAATTACATACCGATCCAAACGTCTTTTAAATATCGTATCTATACCTGCATCTACCACGTTCTCGGGCAATTCATTCCATTTCTGAACCATGTGAAAGAGTTGCCCTCTGGCCACTTTTTAAATTTTTTTTCTCTTTTCACCCTTCAAATCTGTCCCCAAGGTTTGAACGGTCCCTTGAAAAGACCCTTGTTACTCACCTTATCTATGCCCTTCATGATTTTCTGAAGTTTTATCGGGTCACCCCTCAACCTCGTACTTTTAGTGAAAAAAGTCCAAGCCTCTCCTTATAACTCAAACCTTCCAGTCCCGGCAACATCCTGGTAAATCTTTTCTGAACTCTCTCCAAATAAAAATGTACATAGTTGCAACTGGAACAAGAGTTTGTTTTCAGTTGTGTTCACCATGCAAACCTTTTACTTTTTCTTTTTAGGGAGACTACACAGATTTGGTTTGTGTGCTCAACTTTAGTGAACTCAAATGCTGTTATTCATTATTTGGATATGCATGCTGTCGAGACATCTGTGCAATTGGAACTGCCGGAAGTAGCAATTCCAGTTCAACTTGGAGAAAAAATATGAACCTGTAGCAGAGCTTTACATTTCACAATTAGTCATGCCTCAAATGGTGCAAGCTCAGAAATCTCCGTAGTGCAAGAGGTGGATGAACTGTTTTGGTCTCTGATGCCGAAAAAACACCTGGATCCAGTAAAGTTAGGGTATGCATTTAAGGTGTCGGGGGGGAAGGGGGTGGGAAGCGGACGGATGGAGTTCAAAGGAAATGTGAGGGGCAAGTTTTTTTTTTGACACAATGTGGTAGGAATCTGGTTTGTGCTACCGGCGTAGTGGTTGAGGCAGATACGATAGGGGTGTTTTTAGCAACTTTGAGATAAGCACCTGAACTTGCAAGGAATGGAAGCATATAGACCAAGGGTGGGCAGAAGGGATTAGTTTAATTTGGCTTCATGGGTTGAGGTGCCCATTGCTGTGTTGTACAGTTCTCTGTTCTAAAGCTCACTGTACCCATTACTTGCCTGTTTTGTGCACATCTTTGAACAAGTTACAGTTGGGTCGATGCAGTGCCGAATGGAGTAATCCTCAGCTTATAAAGCTTATTATCTCTTTTGGCAGTCCTATCCAATGTAATCTTGAATATTGATATTGTTTCTACCTGAATATCTGTGAATTCCAATTTTAATAACTCCAGGTGAATATATTTCTTTTTCCTGATCCAAATTGTTTGCACTAAATGTTTACCTGGCCCTGTATTCTCAATCCATGCATTTGTTGAACACCGGGTACTTGTATCTACTTTCTCATTTAACCAGTTCAAACATTTCTTTCATCACACTGTGTAGGTATCAAAAGGTATGCAAGGCAGTCAAGAAGGCTTTTGGCACACTGGCCTTCCAGCAGTCAAGGCATTGAGTATAGAAGTTAGGGAGTTATGTTGCAGTTGTACAGGGCATTGTTGAGGCTGCACTTTGGAATATTGTGGAGGAGAAAGTGAGGAATGCATATGCTGGAGATCAGTAGAGAGCGTACTGGAAAAGCACAGCAAGTCAGGTAGCATCCGAGGAGCAGGAGAATCTGTCGGGCATAAACCCTTCATCAGGAGTGAGGCTTATGGGCCGGTGGGCTGAGCGATAAATAGGAAGGAGGGTGGGGTTGTGGGAGACAGGATGCCAACTTGCAGATCGTTTCAGAGAACATCTCTGGGACACCCGCACCAACCAACCCCACCATCCTGTGACTGAGCACTTCAACTCTCCCTCCCACACTACCAAGGACATGCAGGTCCTGGGCCACCTCCATATCCAAACCGTAACCACCCGACATCTGGATGAAGAATGCCTCGTGTTCCGTCTTGGAACCCTGCAATCACACGGGATCAATGTTGATGTCACCAATTTCCTCATTCTCTCCACCCCACCCCCCCACGTTATCCCAGTACTAAGCCTCCAACTTGGCAAGGCCCTCTTGACCTGTCCATCACCTTTTCCATCTATCTGCTCCACCCTCTAATCTTTCAACTTCTCCCCCGCCTTCATCTACCTATCTCATTCTCAGCTTTCCTTCCCCACCCCTCTCCCATTTACCCCTCAGCCCCACCCCCCCCCCCCCCCCCCCCCCCCCCCCCCCCACCGCCCCCCCGGCCCACAAGCCTCATCCTTAATGAAGGGCTTATGCCTGAAACGCTGATTCTCCTGTCCTCTGATGCTGCCTGACCTGTGCTTTTCCAGCACCACACTCTCAACTTGCAACGTTTTGTTCAGTTTTGGTCATGTTGCTCAAGGTAGGTTGTTATTGAACTGGAAAGAGTGCAGCAGAAGAAATTTACAAGCATGTTGCCAGGTCTCAAGAATCTTGAGTTATAGGGAGAGGTTGGACAAACTAGGACTTTTTTTGTTCTTTAGAGCATAGGAGACTGGGGCAGGGTGAACCTTAGAGGTGTATAAGATCAGGAGAGGCATGGATGGGGTGAATGCACTCAATCTTTTTCCAAGGGTTGGGGAATTGAGGACTAGGGGGGCATCAGTTTAAGGTTAAAAGGGAACCTGAGGGACAACTGTTTCCTTTTTTTTTAAAGAGGGTGATATGCATATGGACTGAGCTGCCAGTGGAAGTGGTTGAGGCGGGTATCTTAGCAATATTTACAAGTCATTTGGACAATTACATGGATTAGGTAAAAACAATGACTGCAGATGCTGGAAACCAGATTCTGGAGTAGTGGTGCTGATGAAGGGCTTTTGCCCAAAACGTCGATTTTACTGCTCCTCGGATGCTGCCTGAATTGCTGTGCTTTTCCAGCACTACTACTACAAATGCATGGATTGCAAAGTTTAGAAGGATACGGGCCAAGTGCAGGGAGATGGGGTTAGCATGGATGGACATTTTGGTCTGCATGGACCAGTTTGGACTAAAGGGCCTGCTTCTATGCTGAAGGACTGACTCTGAAAGGAAGCATATTTGCAATTCTATCTTGCTATTTCTGTCAGACAGTTTCGTAGTTAATAAGTATTGGAACTTCTGAAAGCCTCAGTAACTCAGTAACTGATTTAGGTAATGTTGAACTTTTGTACTGCCTCTGAATACCTCTTCATTTTCAAATAGACAATAATTTAATTTTGGGTAAGTGATGGTCTAGTGGTGTAATTGCTAGACTATTAATCTGAGATACCCAGGTAACTTTCTGGGCACCAAGGTTTAAAACTCAATAAGGCAGATGATACAATTTGAAATTAATTTTTAAAAAAAACTGGATTTGAATCAAATGATGACCATGAAACCATTGTCAATTGTAGGCAAAACCCATCTGGTTCACTAATACCTTACAGGAAATGAAGTCTGGCCTATAATTCGTGCCCACTGAAATGGCCAAGTAACCCATTCAGTTAGTTAACAACTACTACAAAGTCCGATAAAAGAAACAAAACAGGAAAACCATCTCACATCAACCTCTGCATCAGAAGTGACAAAATCAAAAACAGCCCCACTGATCTTGCCAACTTCTCCATGCTAACATGTAGTGCCACAGTGAGGAGGATGTCCCGTAGACGAGTTGAGTAGCCATCTGATGTCATCCTTGTGCAATTGTACCTTTGTACTGAGACAGTATCTTCCAAACCTTCAACCACTTCTGTTGAGAAGGACAAGAACTACAGACACATCAGAGCACCACACCACCTGCAGGTTTTTCTTGAAGCATTTCACCATCCTGAATATTTGGAATGCTTTGTGATTCCTTCAGTGTTATTGGGTCAAAATCCTAGAATTCCATCTCTAGCAGCCTACCTACATATAGTCTTCAGTTTTCAAGAAGGCGATTCAATACCACCTTCTCAAATGCAGCAGCATGCTAAGTGTGTTGCAGTTGGTGACATGGTAAAGCAGTTTAAGAGGAGAGTCCTGCTTGTTGAGAAGAAGCAGCAGAGAGTGATATCTCCAGGAAAATGGGGGAGTGGTTTTACCTTTCAGGAGAGAGGCTCCAAAGGAGAGAGTAGGTATGGTCAGGTAAATATTTAGAATTTTTATTGTTTATAATTTGTAAGGTCTTTTTGTGGTTTATAGTTTCTACAGCTGTATTTTTTTAGTAACAAGGAACAGTAAGAAGTCGCACAACATCATTTTATAGTCCAATAGGTTTATTTGAAATCGCAAGCTTTCAAAGCGCTGCTTCTGCGTTCAAGAACAGTAAAGAAGTACTGAAGACGAATTGATCTTATTTGATGTTAAGCATCTTTCAAAAGATTGAAGGGATTTAAAAGCGTAATTCTTGGCAGCAGAGTTTAAGCCCTTGCTGTGCTCCTCCTGCTCTACATGGGGAAACTGGGGTCGTATCTCCTGTCAAAGACCAAAATGTGTGCAAGAACTGTTTCCAGCTGCAAGTCTTGGTAGCCCAGGTTTCAGACTTGGAGCTTTGGGTGGGGATACTGTGTAGTATGTGCGAAGCAGAGGGAATAGTAGATAGCACTGATCGAGAAGTGGTCGCACCACAGATTGAGTCCACGGGCAGAAAGGAAATGGGTGAACACTGGGAAGAGTAAGAGGACTAAATCAATGAGGTAAAAACAATGACTGCAGATGCTGGAAAGCAAATACTGGATTCGTGGTGCTGGAAGAGCACAGCAGTTCAGGCAGCATCCAACGAGCAGCGAAATCGACGTTTCGGGCAAAAGCCTGATGAAGGGCTTTTGCCCGAAACGTCGATTTCGCTGCTCGTTGGATGCTGCCTGAACTGCTGTGCTCTTCCAGCACCACTAATCCAGAGTAAGAGGACTAGCAGGCAACTGAGGGATCTCTTGTGGCCATTCCTCCAAACAACAAATATTGGGAATGCCCTCTCGCGGGAATAAAAGCCAAATGTATGGCATCACTATTTGCTCTCCTGCATGAGTGAGGAGCGAAATGTAGTAATCCAAGAGAATAGATAGGTACTTCTGTGACCCTGAATGAAACTCCAGGGTGGTAAGTTACCTCCCTGGTGCAAGCGTCAAGGGATAAGATCCTAAAAGCAGAATATAAGGAGGTAGGAAGCAAATTTGAAAATAGGGCCTGAAAGTTGTGTTTACTAGCTTAGTTCTAGCGTCATATCCTAGTCAGTTGTAATAGCAAGAAATATTGGATAAATGTATGGCTGAGGAGATTTTGTCAGGCAGACAGTTTTAGCTTCCTTGGACATTGGGACAGGTTCTGGGGAGGTGGCATCTGTTCAAATTGGATGGGTTATGCCCGGGCAGGATTGGGACTGATGCCCTATGGGGAATATTTAGTGGAGAGTTTGCAGATGGTTTAGACTAAGTTGGCAGGGAAATGGAAACCTATGCAAGGAGCCCAAGGGAGAGAAATCAAGGCAGAAAGGGAAATATGGGAAATGGTCAGTAGAGGAATCAAAGGCCAGAATCAAACAATGCCACAGATTAAACAGAATAGTGAAAATGTGAAAAGGAATGCTAAAAAGATGAACTTTATTATTTCAAATGCATTGTGTGTCCAAATGCATCTTATTAAGAACACTTGGTGCTGTCACTGCTAGATTTTAACTCTTTTAAAGATACAGCACACCCACATCTTCATAACAATGGAGAGTTGAAGGAGTTTATTCAGAGGCTAAGGTTTTGAATCTTAAGTTAGGGGAAGCCTCTGGTGACTGTCTACATGGGTTTCCTTTGGCTGCTCCAGTTTCCCCCCACAGCCCAAAGATGTGCAGGTTAGGTGGATTGGACATACTCAAGTGTTCAGGAATGTACAGCCTAGGTGGATTAGCCATGGGATATGCAGAGTTACAGGAGTAGAGTAGGAGGTTCGAGCTGGGATGTTCTTCAAAAGGTTGGTGTGGACTGAGTGGGCCAAATGACCTGCTTCTACACTTTAGGTGTTCTAGAAGTTCTATTCTGTAAAAAGGGTTATGGTTTGAGGCACAGTTGGGTATGATGGATTGGGAAATGTTACAGTCATGATCGTGGATTAGCAATGGCCAGCATTGGAAGAATGAGTAAAGTGCAAAAATTGTTTGTCCTTACTTTGAAGCAAGAGTGCTCAGAGAAATGGCCAGACTGTGGCCCATGAGTGAAGTTAGAGATGGTATTCTATGCAAAACAAAATGCACATTAGTAAGAAACAACAATAGATCTGAGAATTAGGAACAATTTGGAAGCCAACAAAGGAACATGGAATTGATTAAGAGGAGCAAAACTAACTGAGAGTCAGCTTGTGGGGAATATAAGCACTAACTGTAAAAGTTTCTCTCGGTATGTCGCGTGAAAATGATTGGTGAAAGCTAATGTCAGTCCCTCACAATCAGAAAGGAGATTTATAAATGGGGTACAAGGAAATGGCTGATAAGGGATATATCTCTTTTTCTGTCACGGTCATGAAGTCACACCATACAGAAACAGACCCTTTTGTCCAACTCACATGTGCTAACCCTATCACTCAATTTCACCTAGTTCCATTTGCCAGAATTTAGCCCATATCACTCTGAACCTTGTCCTGCTGCCTTTAAAATGTTTTAAAACATTCCTCTGGCAGCTCATTACAAACATGTACCACCCTCTGCATGACAAGATACCCCTCCTGTCCTTTTTTCAATCTATCTCCTCTCACCTTAAACCGATGAATTTCTCCCACCCTAAGAGAAAGACTTTGGCTATTCACCCTACCCTCATGTTTTTATAAATCTCTATAAGGTCCGCCGTTAGCCTCTGACATTGCAGGGAAAATGTCTCAGCAATTTCCTAATAAATCTCTTCTGCACCGTCTCAAGTTTAACAACAGCCTTCCAACAGAAGCATGACCAGATTTGTCCACACCATCCTAAAAGTGGCCTCCCCATGTCCTATACAACCACAATATGAGATCCCAACTCCTATGCACTGAGCAGTAAAGGCAAGTTTGCCAAACGACTACTTCACTATCCTATCTACCACTTTCAAGAAACTATGAACCTGTACTCCAAGGTGTCTCTCTTCAGCAACACTCCCTAGGACCTTACCATTAAGTGTGTAAGTCCTGCTAAGATTTGCTTTCCCAAAATGCAGGACCTAGCATTTATCTGAATTAAACTACATCTGCCACTTCTCAGCCCATTGGCCCATCTGATCAAGATCCTGTTGTAATCTGAGGTAACCATCCTTGCTATTCACTACACCTCCAATTTTGGTGTCATCTGCAAACTTACTAACTATACCTCTTATGCTCACATCCAAATCATTGATATAAATGACAAAAGGTAGAGGACCCAGCACCGATCCTTGTGGCACTCCACTGGTCACAGGCCTCCAGTCTGAAAAACAACCCTCCACCACCACCCTCTGTCTTCTACCTTTGAGCCAGTTCTGTATCCAAATGTCTAGTTCTCCCTGTATTCATGAGATCTAACCTTGCTAACCAGTCTCCTATTGGGAACCTTGTCAAATGCCTTGCTGAAGTCCATATCGATCATGTCCACCCCTCTGTCCTCATCAGTCCTCTTTGTTACTTCAAAAGACTCAATCAAGTTTGTGAGACATGATTTCCCACGCACAAAGCCATGATGACAATCCCTGATCAGTCCTTGCCTTTCTAAATGCACGTACATCCTGTCCCTTAGGATTCCCTCCAACAACTTGCCCACCACCGACGTCAAGTTCACTGGTCTATAGTTCGCTGGCTTGTCCTTACCACCCCTCTTAAACAGTGGCACCACATTAGCTAAAGTGCTGGTGAATTTAATGTAACATTTGATCTAGCAGTACCTGGGTTGCTATAAAACAAAAAGTTCAAATTTGGCCAATCAGTTTAAATCATGCCCCAAGATAGTAAATTCCAATCAAGCTTGAATTTGTCTGAATATTGTCAAAATACCAATGAAACTATCCTATGCTTTGGGATATAGACAAATTGAACAGTTGGGGGAGAACTGCCAAGCTACCACCATATGCAGGCTGCCTGTAGAATAGCTCTCTTAAAGCGACCTATGAAACAGAAACCAGAGGAAGATTCGACAACTGGCTGGTTTTGAAATTTGAATTTCTTGGTAAATGTTAATTGGGCAGTATTGGAGAAGGAAAGTTTTAAAATATAGGTTCGAAAAAGGAGTTGTAAATAGTTTTTAGTTAATATTAGATTAGATTAGATTAGATTACTTACAGTGTGGAAACAGGCCCTTCGGCCCAACAAGTCCACACCGCCCCGCCGAAGCGTAACCCACCCATACCCCTACATCTACATTTACATTTACATTTACCCCTTACCTAACACTATGGGCAATTTAGCATGGCCAATTCACCTGGCCTGCACATCTTTGGACTGTGGGAGGAAACCGGAGCACCCGGAGGAAACCCACGCAGACACGGGGAGAACGTGCAAACTCCACACAGTCAGTCGCCTGAGGCGGGAATTGAACCCGGGTCTCAGGCGCTGTGAGGCAGCAGTGCTAACCACTGTGCCACCGTGCCGCCCAGTAATATTCTATGTTACACTTAAAAAAAACAAAGTTCTTAAATTGTTTTTTCAACTTTAGTGACTTTTGGGATAGTTCTTGGCCTCTTAAAATTTAACATTACAGCACGGGTTAAATCATTTCTGTGCTGCAGGTTTAAATTAGCAGACAAGGTTTACACAGTGTCGTAACACTATGAACATGCACTTTAAGGTCGCTTTGTTCCGCAACATTCCCAGGACCTTACCGTTATATATTTACGTCTGCCTTCATTTTCACATTGATCTAAATTAAAGTCTACCTGCCAATCCTTGGCCCATCTGGTCAATGTCCTGTTGAAGGAAGACATGAATAGCCTGCTCGAAATGATGAGGAACACACTATTTCGTGAGAGAGAGGAACTTGAGTAAGTCTGTACTTGTAGAGTAGTCATGTTGGAGAAATGGATGGGATTGAAGGCAGATGAGTTCGTAAGGCCCTGATCATGTCCATTCCAGAGTAGTTAACTAAGTGGTCCTAGAAATAGTCAATGCATTGGTGGTCATATTCCAAAATTCTTTAGACTCTGGAACAGTTCTGACAGATTGGAGGGTAGCTAATGTAACCCCACTATTTTAAAAGGAAGGTAGAGAGAAAACTGGTAATTAGGAACCAGTGAGTCTGAACTTGGTAGTGGGGAAGATGCTCTGTTATCAGGAGCACTGAGAAGGCAGTGGTGGAATCAGACACAGTCAGCATGGATTTACAAAAGAGAAATCATGCTCGACAAATATAATCTTCAACAAAGGTAATCTTCAAGGATGCAACTAGTAGAGTTGATTAGACGAGTTGGTGGATGTGGTTTATTGGGACTTTCAGCCTTTTGTTGAAGTCCCGCAAAAGAGATTAATGTATAACGTTAAAGGTCATGGCATTAGAGGTAGTGTATTGCAATGGATAGCAAATTGGTAAACTGACAGGAAACAAAGTCGGAATAAATGAATCTTTGTATGAGGAGAGGTTGAGTTAGTTCAGATTGTATTCACTGCATTCAAGAAAAATAGGGGTGGTGGTTCTTACAGAAATCTGTAAAACTTTGAAAGGACTAGACAGGTTGGATACAGGAAGGATACTTCATGATGGGGATGTCCAGAACTAGGGTTGATTGTTTAAGATAACAGGTAATGCAGAATACTGGGCTAATGGCAAGATTCTTGGTCGTGTAGATGAACAGAGCGATCTCTGTGTCCATGTACATAGATCCCTGAAAGTTGCCACTCAGATTGATAGGGTTGTTAAGAAGCCATGTGGTGTGTTAGCTTTTATTGATCGAGGGATTGAGTTTTGGAACCATGAGGTCATGCTGCAGCTGCACAAAACTCTGGTGCGGCCGCATTTGGAGTGTTGCTTCAGTTATAGTCAGTGCATTATAGGAAAGCTGTGGAAGCTTTGGAAAGGATGCAGAGAAGATTTACGAGGATGTTGCCTGGTATGGAGGGAATGTCTTATGAGGAAAGGCTGAGGGACTTGAGGCTGTTTGCATTAATGAGAAGGTTGAAAGGTGACTTAATTGAGGCATATAAGATAATCTGAGGGTTAGGTCAGTTGGTCAGTGTGAGTCATTTTCCTCGAATGATGATGGCTAACATGAGGGGACATAGCTTTAAATTGAGAGGTCATACATACAGGACAGCTGTCAGAGGTAGTTTCTTTACTCCGTATTAAAGGCATTTAAATGGTCATTGGATAGGCATATGGACGAGAATGGAATAGTGTAGGTTAGATGGGCTTCAGATTGGTTTCACAGGTCGAAGGGCCTTGTACAGTGCTGCAATGTTCTATGTAAATGTTTTAGGACTGAGATGAGATTAAATGTCTTTACACAGAGCCTACTGAGCCTGTCGAGTTTGCTGCCACAAAAAGTAGTTGAGACCAAAATATTCTGTTTTGAAGAGAGGAGGAGAGAAGCTCTTTGGGCTGAAGGGATCAAGGATCTGGTGAGGGAGTGGTGAGGAGCAAAACAGGAATGAAGTACTGAGTTGGAGAATCAGCTGTGATCATATTGAATGATGGAGTGGGCGGTGAAATGGCCTACTCCTAAATTCTGTTTTTTTTTGCATAAGTTGGGACGAACAGTAGATGCTGGCCAACCAGCAGGGCCCATGACCCATGAGTGAATGGAAAAAGATATTGTTTTGTCAGTTGTGCCTTGCTAGTTGGGATGGTGCTGAAGTTTCTTTTTTACTGTCCTTTTTCCATGACCTCAATTACTTTCAACTGGCACCACTTTAGATATGTAATGAAAAAATTCTGCAAATGCTCTGCCTTCTCAGTATGCTGGAAGGCTCTTAAATAACAGTAGAGCAGTTGAGCATGTTTGAGCATTTTTTACTGCATGTTGATATATGTGGGGACAATGTGCTGTGTCCTTCTGGCTCCAAGGCCCTTCAATTCCTATCTGAAAACGTGTAATTTCCCCACAACCAGTTGATCTGAATTCTGTTCACTGCATGCTTCAAAGCTGGGTCTTGGCTTATAAAGCCTGAAATTTGATGTAGTCTTCAAGTTTTTTCCTGTTTTGTTTTGTAGGAATTAAACAGATTAAACCTTGAATCCTCTGCCAATTCAAAATATTCCTCAATGATGTCTGATTCGTCGGTATCTTTAATTGATCCATCTGTGATTTCTCCTGATTCTGTGCCTCTTGGTTCTGGATCCTCAATATTGGCCAAACAGCTTGTAAATAAACCCAAGTCTGGCAGGAGTTTGCTTGGCGGTCCTGCTGCTCTGAGTCCCCTAACGCCAAGGTAATTCTTGTTGTTTTTATCAAGACCAAACTTTGTGTTTGTTCAATCTTAAAAAAAAACCTGGAAGAACTGAAGATGCTGTAAATCAGAAACAAAAACTGAAATTGCTGGAAAAGCTCAGCAGCAGGTCTGGCAGCATCTATGGTGAGAAATCATAGTTAATGTTTTGGGTACAGTGACCTTTCCTCAGAGCTCAATTCCTCAGTTCTGAGGAAGGGTCACTGGACTTGAAGTGTTAACTCTGATTTCTCTCCACAGCTGCTGCCAGATCTGCTCAGCGTTCCAGCAATTTCTGTATCGGTTAATTCTTGTTGCCTTACTCTAGTTGTATTGTTTTTTTCATGTTAGTGACTTGGAGGAATAATATGCAAGTTTCCTGGCAGCTGCATACCCATTTGGCCAGAGAAACATTAACTTTTTGGATCTTTGGTAGTAATACACCCAATGAATCACTTAATTTCTCCTTTTGTTTCTTGTATCTCAATAACCAGAACAGTCCTATTTTATTTCTGCAATATGACTGGATTCAGAAGAAATCTTGCATGGAGCATTGCAATAATGAAACAGTGAGGGGAAGAAAAGAACATTTCTGGAATTTTAATCACAGCATTAACTGCATTCCTTTGGTTTATTTTCAGTGTGGTAGGCTCAGGAACGTCTGTCCCTGGGTTCTGCATTCCAAATCCATTTCTGTTGATTTTTGTTCTTAGTTCTCGACCTTCTTGCTCCTTGGAAATCTATGAAGGAACAAACCTGCAATCTGATCGTCTGCGTACTCTAAGCCATAAAGATTAATTATGTTTTTATATCTGGTCGTTTTAATCATAGAATCCCTACAGTGTGGAAACAGGCCATTTGGCCCAACAAGTCCACACTGACACTCCGAAGAATGACCCACTCAGACCCATTCCCCTACCCTATTACTCTACATTTCCCCTTACTAATGCATCTAACCTACACATCCCTGAATGCTATGGGCAATTTAGTATGGCCAATTCACCTAACCTGCACGTCATTGGACTGTGGGAGGAAACCAGAGCCCCCAGAGGAAGCCCACACAAACGTGGGGAGAATGTGTAAACTCCACACAGTTGCCCAAGGCTGGACCCAAACCCAGGTCCCTGGCGGTGTGAGGCAGTAGTGCTAACCATGCCACAAGCTTTTCAACTCTGGAGGTTTCAAGTGTTAAACCAAGTACTCGTGAAGTTCATGGCTGTGAATGGAATGAGTGGGTGTGGTCTGTAGAACGTTAAACTTAGACTGACATACTGGCTGTTGCAACCTAGGAGGGATTTAGCACTTGTGAAACTGTATACAACTAAATGGACTAACTATATTTTTCAGTTTTGGAGTTTTGCCCCTGGAGACACCAAGCCCTGGTGATGGTTCCTTTTTGCCAAATTATACAAATTCTTCTTCTGTAATTGATTCATCTTCTACAGGAGGCCCCACCAAGAAGGTAAGGAACATTTTTTCTTAAAAGAATTTTGGATCATGAAGGGGAGTGAAAATTGAATAGCTGACAAGATTAGATTCTGGCACTTAGGCCGGAACTGGAAAAGTTAGACTGGGGGCAATTGTTTGAATGTAAATCCATATCTGACATGTGGGAGTTTTTTAAAAGCCAGTTGACCAGAGTTTCGGACCATCATGTTCCTGTGAGGATAAAAGAGAAGTGTGACAAGATTTAGGAACCTTGGACACTGGGGATGCTGTATGTTTAGAGCACAGAGTCACCTAACATGGAAGCAGACCCTTTGGTCCAACAGTCCATGCCAAATATGTTCCCAACCAAACTAGTCCCACCTGCCTGCATTTGGCCCATATTTCTCCAAATCATTCCTATTCGTGAACCTATTCAAACATCTTTTAATTGTTGTAACTGTACCTGCACCTATCACTTCCTCTCGTGGTTCATCTCATACACAAACCACACTCGCTGTCCTTTTTTAAATCGTTTCCTCTCACTGTAAAAATATGCCCCCTAGTTCTGAACCCAACCACCCGAGGGAAAAGATCCTGGTCATTCACATGATTTTATAAACTCCATTAAGGTCACCCCGCAACCTCCTAAACTCTAATAAAAAGAAGTCTCAGCCTATCCAGTCTATTTTAATATCTCAAACCTTAGATTCCTGGCAACATCATGGTAATTTTTTTCTGAATACTCTGCAGTTTAGTAATGTCCTTCCTGCAACAGGGTGATCAGATCTGCACAGTACTCCAGAAGAAGCCTCACCAATGCCCTGTATAACCTCAACATGATGTCCCAACTTTATATACTGAAAGGTTTGAGCAATGAACACAAGTGTGCTAAGAACCACCTTAATCACCCTGTCTACCTGTAATACAACTTTCAAAGAGTTATGTAACTGAACCGCCAAGGGTCTCTGTTATACAACATTACACAAAGCCCATCTATTAATTGTCGCTAAGTCCTGTCCTTGTTTCGATTGTCAAAATGCAAATACATTTATCCAAATAAAACTCCATCTGTCACTCTGCCCATTGACCCAATTGATCAAGATGGCATTGTACTGTTAGATAAATTTGTTCATTGTCCACTTGACCACCAGCTTTGATGTCATCTGCAAACTTGCTAACCATGCCTTCTATATTTTCATAGAACATTATAGCACAGTACAGGCCCTTTGGCTCTCAATGTTGTGCTGACCTGTGGAACCAATTTGAATCCCATCTATCCTATGCTATCCTTCTCATACAAAATTTTTATCTAAATGACAGACAAAAGTGGATCCAGTACCAATCCCTGTTGAACACTGCTGGTCATCCATCTCCAGTCTGAAAAACAACCCTCCACCACTACCCTCTGTCTCCTCCTGTAAAGCCAATTTTGTATATAATTGGCCTGCTCAGCCTGAATCCCATGTGATCTGACTTTGCTAATTAGTCTTGTTAAAGGCTTTATTGAAGTCGAACTAAACAATGTCTACTGCTCTGCCCTCATCAGTCTGTTTTGAGTTTCTTAGTGAAGTAATCAATGAAATTTGTGAGACAGCTTTTCATGTACACAAAAGCATGCTGACTTTCCCTAATCATTCCTTGCCTCTCCAAATGCATGTAAATCCCATCTTTCAGAATCACCTCCAATAACTTAGCCACCACCGATCTCACACTCCTGGATCTCTCGTTTCCAGGCTGCTTCTTAGAGCCTTTCTTAAATAAAGCACAACATTAGTCATGCTGCAGTCCTCTGGTACTTCACCCATGTTTATAGATGATACAAATATTTCTGCTCGGGTCGCTGAAATTTCCTCCCTAACTCACCACAATATCCTGGGATACACTTGATCAGGTCCTGGAGATTTATGCACCTTTTTATTTTCTAAGACCTCTCGCACATCCTCCTCTGTAATGTGAACTGTTTTCAAAACATCTACATTTATTTCCTGGAGTCCACTCACCACATCTCTTTCTTCACAGTAAAAACCAATGCAAAATATTCATTTAATATCTCCTCCCATCCGCTGAGGTTTAATGCAAAGTTGACTTTGTTGATTTTTTAAGGGCTCTCTCTCCCCCCCCTCTCTCTCTCTCCCCCTCTCTCTCTCTCCCCCTCTCTCTCTCTCCCCCTCTCTCTCTCTCCCCCTCTCTCTCTCTCTCCCCCTCTCTCTCTCTCCCCCTCTCTCTCTCTCTCCCCCTCTCTCTCTCTCTCCCCCTCTCTCTCTCTCTCCCCCTCTCTCTCTCTCCCCCTCTCTCTCTCTCCCCCTCTCTCTCTCTCCCCCTCTCTCTCTCTCCCTCTCCCTCTCTCTCCCTCTCCCTCCCCCCCCTCTCCCCCCCTCTCCCCCCCCTCTCCCCCCCCTCTCCCCCCCCTCTCCCCCCCTCTCCCCCCCTCTCCCCCCCCTCTCCCCCCCCTCTCCCCCCCCTCTCCCCCCCTCTCCCCCCCCTCTCCCCCCCTCTCCCCCCCTCTCCCCCCCCTCTCCCCCCCTCTCCCCCCCTCTCCCCCCCTCTCCCCCCCTCTCCCCCCCTCTCTCCCCCCTCTCTCCCCCCTCTCCCCCCCTCTCTCCCCCCCTCTCTCCCCCTCTCTCCCCCCCTCTCTCCCCCTCTCTCTCCCCCCCTCTCTTTCTCTATCTATCTATATATAATATATAGTTGCTCTCTTGCTGTTAATGTATTTTAGAATCTTATTGGATTATCTTTAAAGTTATCTGCCAAGGCTATCTCATGTCCCATCTTTTTGCCTTCCTGATTTCCTCCTCACGAATGTCCCTACACTCCTATACTCTTAAAGAGATTCAGTTGATCCCAGTTGTCTATATCTATGGTTCTACTTTAGTCTCGGCTAGAATCTCAATATCTTTACTCATCTATTGTTCCCTAATTTTACCAGCCTTGTGTTTCAGTCTAATAATGCCTCTGAACTCTCATTGTCATACTTTTGAAGTTATCCCTTCACCTGTGAATAGTGTACTCCAAACAATTTTTGAAAATTCTTGTTCATAACTTTAAAATTTTCCTTATTCCAATTAACAACTTTTATAGAAGACTTATCCTTTACCATAAGTATTTTTAAACTACTAATATTACAATAATTTGTTCCCATGCGTTCCCCCACTATCATTGCCTTATTTCCCAAAAGAAAGTAATGTTTGCTCCTTCTCCAGTATTAACATTTACTACTGAGTTTAAAAAAGAAGTTTTTGAACACATTTAACAAATTCTTCACCATCCAAACCTTTGACTGGAATTGCCATAGCATTAATGTTGGAAAATTAAAATATCTTACTATTAAATCCTTATTCATTCATATGTGAGATTTCTCGACATTTGCGTCTCAATTTCCTCTGACTATTGGTGGGGGGTGGGGTTGGTAGCAAAGCGGTAAGTGTGGCAGGCAAGTTATAAAGGAAAAGAAAGCAAATGCGTTGTTTCAGAAACAAAAATCAAACCAGGCCCTGGAGTATAAAAGTAGCAGAAAAGAACTTAAATCAGAAATTAGGAGAGCGAGAGGGACCATGAATTGTACTTGGCAAGTCAGATTAAGGAGAATCCCAAAATTGTTTATATGTATATGAGAAAGACCTGGATTATTCTAAGTTTAGAGAGGGATTTGTTGATACTCTTAAGGCATCCTTTCTGAAGTATGATGCCCTTGCTCTCAAGGGAGTGCAGCAAAGATTTACCAGGCTTGACTACAGGGGTGATGGGGCTGTCTTCTGAGGAGAGTTTGACTGACTTGATTAGGATTGTTTTGGCTGGAGTTCAGAAGAATAAGGGGGTATCTTATAGAGGCTGGTAGAATTCTAGCAGGACTAGACCGGCAAGATGCAGAAAGGATGTACCCAATGGTGGGTGTGTCCAGAACCAGGGCTCACAGTCTGAGGATTCGGGATAGACCATTTAGGACGACGATGAGGAGACATTTCTTCACCCAAAGAGGGGTGAGCCTGTGGAATTCATTACCACAGGAAGTAGTTGATGCCAAAGCATTGAATGTATTCAAGAGGCAGCTGGATATAGCACTTGGAGCGAATGGAATAAAAGGTTATGGGGAGAAAGCAGGATTAGGTCATTGAGTCGAATGATCAGCCATGATCATTGTGAATGGCGGAGCAGGCTGGAAGGGCTGAATGACCACCTCCTGCTCCTATCTTTTATGTGTCTGTCAGTATGAAGGAGGCGCTTATGTTGGGTATCTTAAATGTTAAGATAGATAGATCCCATTAGGCCTTGGGAATTTATCTCAAGACATTGAAGGAGGCAAGGGCGGAGATTGCTGCGGCCTTGACATAGACCTTTGTATCCTCTTGAACCACAGATGTGAGCCCAGAAGATTTGGGAATAGCCAATGTTGTTCCTTTTGTTTTAAGAAGGCCAGCAGAGATAATCCAGGAAATTGTAGGCTGATGCGCCTGATGTAACGGGATATAGATCAGGTGGAAAGTTGGGAAGAAAAATGATAGAGTTTAATCCAGACTTGTGTGAGATGATGCATTTTAGGAAGTCAAATGCAAGAAAGTACTGCAAATGGCCAGACGCTTAAGGGCATTGACGGATAGGGATGTTTGCAGTACAAGTCTATAGCTCAAAGTGACCATGCAAGTGGATAGGGTAAAAAAGGTGAACGTCCTGCTTGCTTTTTATTGGTCAGGGTATTGGATATCAAGTTAACCAAGTCATGTTGCAGCTGTATTAAACTTTGATCAGGCCACATTTGCAGTACTGTGCAAAGTTCTGGTCATTACACAGTAGACAGGATGTGGAGGTCTTGGAGAAGGTGCAGAACAGGTTTACCAAGATGCTGCCAAGATGCTAGTGTACTAGCTATGAGGAGCGGTTAGACAAACTTGGATTGTTTTCGCTAGAGTACTAGAGGCTGAAGAGCGAAGTGTATGAAATAGGGGCCTGAATAGGGTGGATAGTCAGTTGTCTTCACAGGATGGAAATGTCAAATATAAGAATCATACTTTTAAGCTGAGAGGGGGGATGTTTGTGTGAAGATTTGAAGCTCGGGTGCTCCTTGTTGTGGTTCTGTTTGCCGAGCTGGGAATTTGTGTTGCAGACGTTTCGTCCCCTGTCTCGGTGACATCCTCAGTGCTTGGGAGCCTCCTGTGAAGCGCTTCTGTGATCTTTCCTCCGGCATTTGTAGTGGTTTGAATCTGCCGCTTCCGGTTGTCAGTTCCAGCTGTCTGTTGCAGTGGCCGGTATATTGGGTCCAGGTCGAAGTGTTTGTTGATAGAATCTGTGGATGAGTGCCATGCCTCTAGGAATTCCCTGGCTGTTCTCTGTTTGGCTTGTCCTATAATAGTAGTGTTGTCCCAGTCGAATTCATGTTGCTTGTCATTTGCGTGTGGGGAAGATTTTAAACGAGATGTGTGAGGCAAGTTTCTTATACAGAGGGTGGTAGCTGCCTGGAACGTGCTGCCAGGGTACTTTGTACCCACTGTTAATGAGGCATTTAGATAATGATGTGAAAAGGCAGGTAAAAGAGGGATACTGACCATGTGAATGTAGCTGACATTAGTTGAGAATAATATCATGGCATGAACATGGTGGGCTGAAGGGTCTGTTCCTTTCCTCTAAATGTTCTATTTTTAGTGAAATGTTGTAAGGCAGATTGGCTTTGGCAAACATTAAGTAATTAGCACAGTTATTTCCTGTTGTTGTCTCCTGCCTAAACCAAGTCTGTAGCACGAATAACTCAAGGTGGAACCAAGTCAGTTTTTACGCAAAGTGGAAACAGCCGAGATGTAACTCCAACTCCACTGACTCAGTCACAGACGTCAGGTCCACAGACCAGGTAGGAGACCAGTTTTGCTCTTCTGTCCATTTTCATTCTTGAATGTGTATCTAGTAGATGTGGATTGAAAAGCAGGGAGTTGAACTGAGGTCAGAGTCATCAATGATCTGTGGGAGTATAGTGCAAACGACTTTGATTAGATTTGATTCCCTTCATCGTGGAAACAGGCCCTTCGACCCCACGAGTCCACACCGACCCTCCGAAGAGTAACTCACCCAGACCCATTTCACTCTGACTAATGCACCTAACACTATGGGCAATTTAGCATGGCCAGTTCACCTGACGTGAACATCTTTGGACTGGGAAGAAACCGGAGCACCCAGAGGAGACCCATCCAAACATAGTGAGAATGTGCAAACTCCACACAGACAGTTGCCCGAGGCTGGAATCAAACCTGGGTTCCTGGTGCTGTGAGGCAGCAGTGCTAACCACTGAGCCACCCTGCCGCCCTAACCAGAAGGGCTGAATAGGTTCCTGTTTCTGTGATGTAAGAGTTACAAAACTGGACTCCTGTCCAGCCTATCTATAGTGGAACTGAGCAATGTGGAAAGGCCAGTAATAACTCAATATCACAAACCCCATGGGCCTGGCCAAAAAAACATACACTGCTTCACTTGGAGTGAAAGTGACCAGTGAATTTGACCTCCTAAGCCTCTTGTGCTTTCTGATGTGCAAGTTTAGGTTCAGATTGGGTTATTCATGGAGTACGGCAAATTGACACTTGACTTTAGCATTGACTGAGCTATGCATAACAGACCGGAAACAACAGACTTGGTGAATTTACTTAAATCATAAACCCAAGTTGTGTGCAACCTACTTCCTTTTGAATTTCATTTGCTCTCCTGGGCTTGTTTCAGTAAAATTAATTATGAGTAGAGCAGAATAGGACAGAATCGGGAAGGGTTACAATTTAGAGGACTGCGAGAAAACAGCTCATGTATTGTAGAGTTAGAATGGGACATGACAGTTGGTGGGGAGAAAGATCATCTGCAGGCAGGAATGGGGAGAGTGAGCAGTGTGTGAATAGATCTAGGTTAGAAAAGCAATGTTTACTCTGCGATCTGCAGGAATATGATATACTGCACATTCAATTCAACAGTGTATTCACACCTTTTGACAGTTCACAAACATGTAAAACGTAAGAAGCCGATGAACAATCGCGTACTAATCAAGAGTTGAAATGTGAAATTTTTTTTTCAAAATTTGTAGAATTGTAATGCCTGTTCTACTGTTGGAAACAAATGTTTCAGGCTGTGGGGCTGGACTGTACTTATTATAATCAAATAACTGAGAGTTGATCTTGCCCAAAACAGAGCTGTGAAGCCTGCATAAAATAACTGATTTCTCTGTCATGATCTTGTTGTTCAGTGCAACGCAGGTACTGTTTCCAACCAGCACAGTTCCCACAAATGCACCTGGTAATGCACCACCCCGAAGAAGTTCCAGACTCTTTACAAGTGCTAGTTCAACTACAAAGGTAACTGGCTTTATTGTCATGTTTACTTCAGATTATACAAACTATTCTGCTGATTCTTCCCCTTTGCAATATTCAGTTCTATTCTTCTAATAAAATCTCTACAGTGTGAAAGCAGGCCACTTTGCCCAACAAGTCCACACCAACCCTCTGAAGAGTAACCCTCCCAGACCCATTCCCCTACCCTATTACTCTACATTTACCCCTGATTAATGCACCTAACCGACACATCCCTGACTACAATGGACAATTTAGCAAGGCCAGTCTACCTAACCTGCACATCTTGGGATTGTGGGAGGAAACTGGAGCACCTGGAGGAAACCCACGCTTCAGATAGTCACCCGAGGCTGGAATCAACCACTGGTCCCTGGCGCTGTGAGGGAGCAACGCTAACCACTGAGCCACTGTGTTGTAATGTTTGCACTCAAAAGAAATAGAATATAAAACATTACAGCACAGTACAGGCCCTTCGGACCTCTTTTGTGCCAACCTGTGAAACTAATCTGAAACCATCTAACCTACACTATTCCATTCGCATCAAAATACTGATCCAGTGATCATTTAATTGCCCTTAAAGGTGGCAAGTGTACTACTGTTGCAGGCAGTGTTCCACATCCCTACTACTCTGAGTAGGGAAACTACCTCTGACATCTGTCCTCTATCTATCACCCCTCAGTTTAAAGCTATGTTGCCATGTGCTAGCTATCGCCATGTGCTAGCTATCGCCATCTGAGGGAAAGGGCTCTTCCTGTCTTCTCTATCTAACCCTCTGATTTTCTTTTAGGTCTCAATTAAGTCACCTGTCAACTTTTTCTCTCTAACAAAAACAGCCTCAAGTCCCTCAGCCTTTCCTCATAAGACCTTCCCTGTATACCAGGCAACATCCTAGTAAATCTTCTCTGCATCCTTCCCAATGCTTCTATATCCTTCCTATAATGCAGTGACCAGAACTGTATGCAATACTCCAAGTGTGGCCACACCAGAGGTTTATACAGCTGCAGCATGACCTCATAGTTGCAAAACTCAATCCCTTGACCAATAAAAGCAAATATACCATATGCCGTCTCAACAACCCTATCAACCTGTGCTGTATTGTTCTATGTTCTATGTTCTAACCTGGGTGGCAACTTTCAAGGGTCTGTGTACCTGGATGCCGAGACTTCTGTTTATCTGCACGACTGAGAATCTTACCATTCATCCAGTACTCTGCATTCCCGTTACTCCTTCCAAAGTGAATCACCACACACTTTATGCATTAGACTCCATTTGCCACCTCAGCCAGGCTCTGCAGCTCATCTATGTCCTTCTGTAACCTACAACCTCCTTCGTCACTATCCACAACTCTACCGACCTTAATTCTTTACGCAGAGAGTGGTAAGGGCGTGGAATGTCCTATCTGCTAATGTAGTCAACTCAGCCACATTTAGGGAAATTTAAACAATTCTTAGATAAACACATTGTTGATTTTGGGATAATGTAGGGGGACGAGCTAAGAATAGTTCACAGGTCGGGGCAACATCGAGGGCCGAAGGGCCTGTTCTGCGCTGTATTATTCTCTGTTCTATGTCGTCCGCAAATTTACTAACCCATCCTTCTATGCTTTGTCCAGGTCATTTAGAAAAATGACAAACAACAGTGCACCCAAAACGGCTCCTTCTGGTACACCGCTAGTAACTGAACTCCAGGGTGAACATTTCCCATTAACCAGCCCCTTCTGTCGTCTTTCAGATAGCCAATTTCTGATCCAAACAGCTAAATCACCCTATATTCCGTGCCTCCGTATTTTGTGCAATAGCCAACTGTGGGGAACCTTACCAGACACTTTGCTGAAATCCATATACACCACATCAACTGCTTTACTCTTCTCTACCTGTTTGGTCACCTTCTCAAAGAACTCAATATAGTTTGTGAGGCACAACCTACCCTTCACAAAACCACGTTGACTATTCCTAATCACATTATTCCTTTCTGGATGATAAATCCTATCTCTTATACCTTTTCAAACCCTTTACCCACAACTGATGTAAGACTCACTGGTCTATAATTACCAGGGTTGTCTCTCCTCCCCTTTTTGAACAAGGGGACAACATTTGCTATCCTCCAGTCTTCTGGCACAATTCCTGTCGACAATGACGACATAAAGATCAAAACCCAAGGGTTTGCAGTCTTCTCCCTGGCTTCCCAGAGAATCCTAGGATAAATCCCATCTGGCCCAGGGGGCACTTCTTTTTTTACCCTTTCCAGAATTGCTAACAGCTCCTCCTTGTGAACCTCAATCCCATCTCATCCAGTATCTCCATATTCTTCTCGACCACATTGTCTTTTTCTTGTGTCAATACTGATTAAAAAGTATTCATTTAGCACTTCCCCTATCTCCTTTGACTCCATGCACAACTTCACACTACTGTCTTTGATTGGCCCCTAATCTTACTCTAGTCATTCTTTTCTTCCTGATAGTTCTATCTGCCAACAACTTCTCATGTCCCCTCCTGGCTCTTTTTGGCTCTCTCTTGAGGTGTTGACTGTGTTAACTTATAACCCAAGTTCCCTAACTGAGCCTTCACCTCACAACCTAACATAAGCTGCCTCCTTCCTCTTGATCAGAGATTTAGTGAACAATGTCTCCTTTGCTCGACAACTTCCTCCCTGCCCTACAGGCACATAATTATCAAGGACCCGCAGTAGCTGGCCCTTAAATGAGCTCCACATTTCAATTGTGCCCATCCCCTGCAGTTTCCTTCTCCATCCTATGCATCCTAGATCTTGCCTCATCACATCACAATTGCCTTTCCCCTAGCTGTATATCTTACTATGTGGTACATACTTATCCCTTTCTATCACCTAAAGTAAACATAACCGAATTGTGGTCACTATCATCAAGTTCTCACCTCTCACCAAATTTAACACTTGGCAGGGTTCATTACTCCGTGCCAAATACAATGTGGCCTTGCCCCTTGTTGGCCTGTTTACATACTGTATCAGGAAACCCTCCTGCACTCATTGAACAAAAACTGACGCACCTAAACTACTTCAACTATAGTATTCCCAGTCAATATTTGCAAAGTTAAACCCCCCCCCATCCCCCCCCCCCCCCCCCCCCCCAAAAAACAACAACTGTCACTCTCACTCCTATCGAGGATCATCTTTGCTACCCTTTCCTCTACATCTCTGGAACTATTCAGAGGCCTACACAATCAGACTTCTGTAAACGCTGGAAATGTGAACATGAAAAGTTAGCAACGATACAGCACAGTAATGAGCCCTTCGGCCCATTGTGTCTGTGCCGATCATAATGCCATTCTAAACTAGTCCTATCTGCCTGCTTGTGGTCCATATGCCTATATTCCCTGCGTGTTCATGTGTCTCTCCAAGTGCCTTTTGAATGTTGCTATTGTGTCTATTTCCACCACCTTCCCTGGCAGCACTCCAGGCACCAGCACCCTATGCGCTTTTTGTTTTAAAACTTGCTTTAGCATGATTCCTTTAAACCTTCTCCCTCTCATCTTAAACCTATGCCCTATAGCTTTTATACTCCAATCTAGGAAACATCCTGGTAAACCTCTTCTGCACCCTCTCCATGTCCTTGCTATTGTGTTGTGACTAGAACTGCAAATAATACTCTAAATGTGGCCTGACTAAAGTCACATGTGTAACATGGCGTCCGAACCTTAATGTTTAGTGTCCCGACTGATGTATGTTGTCTTTCCCACCTTATCTACTTGTGTTGCCACTTCCACTGTAGTCCTGCATCCCAAAGTTCTTTTGATATCAATGATCCTAAAGGTCTGGCCATCTTCTATTTGACCTCCCAAAGAACATGACGAGAATGACGAGAACGAGGGTAGGTCCGATCAAGGACAGTGGTGGGGGACTGTGTATTGAGTCGGAAGAGATAGGAGAGGTCTTGAACAAGTACTTCTCTTCAGTATTTACGAACGAGAGGGACTGTATTGTTGAAGAGGAGAGTGTGAAACGGACTGATAAGCTAGAAGAGATATCTGTTAGGAAGGAAGATGTGTTGGACATTTTGAACAACTTGAGGATAGACAAGTCCCCCGGGCCTGACGGGATATATCCTAGGATTATGTGGGAAGCAAGAGAGGAAATTGCAGTACCGTTGGCAATGATCTTCTCGTCTTCACTGGCAACGGGGGTGGTACCAGGGGACTGGAGAGTAGCGAATGTTGTGCCCCTGTTCAAAAAAGGGAATAGGGATAACCCCGGGAATTACAGGCCAGTTAGTCTTACTTCTGTGGTAGGCAAAGTAATGGAAAGGGTACTGAGGGATAGGATTTACGAGTATCTGGAACGGCACTGCTTGATTAGGGACAGCCAGCACGGATTTGTGAAGGGTAGGTCTTGCCTTACAAGTCTTATTGAATTCTTCGAGGAGGTGACCAAGCATGTGGATGAGGGTAGAGCAGTGGATGTAGTGTACATGGATTTTAGTAAGGCATTTGATAAGGTTCCCCATGGTAGGCTTATGCGGAAAGTCAGGAGGCATGGGATAGAGGGAAATTTGGCCAATTGGATAGAAAACTGGCTAACCGGTCGAAGTCAGAGAGTGGTGGTAGATGGTAAATATTCAGCATGGAGTCCAGTTACAAGTGGAGTTCCGCAGGGATCAGTTCTGGGCCCTCTGCTGTTTGTAATTTTTATTAATGACTTAGATGAGGGAGTCGAAGGGTGGGTCAGTAAATTTGCAGATGATACAAAGATAGGTGGAGTTGTGGACAGTGAGGAGGGCTGTTGTCGGCTGCAGAGGGACTTAGATATGATGCAGAGCTGGGCTGAGGAGTGGCAGATGGAGTTCAACCCTGCCAAGTGTGAAGTTGTCCATTTTGGAAGAACAAATAAGAATGCGGAATACAGGGTTAATGGTAGGGTTCTTGGTCAGGTGGAGGAACAGAGGGATCTTGGGGTCTATGTACATAGATCTTTGAAGGTTGCCACTCAGGTGGATAGAGTTTGTAAGAAGGCCTATGGAGTATTATCGTTCATTAGCAGAGGGATTGAATTCAAGAGTCGTGAGGTGATGTTGCAGCTGTACAGGACTTTGGTTAGGCCACATTTGGAGTACTGTGTGCAGTTCTGGTCGCCTCACTTTAGGAAAGATGTGGAAGCTTTGGAGAGGGTGCAGAGAAGATTTACCAGGATGTTGCCTGGAATGGAGAGTAGGTCATACGAGGATAGGTTGAGAGTTCTCGGCCTTTTCTCGTTGGAACGGCGAAGGATGAGGGGTGACTTGATAGAGGTTTATAAGATGATCAGAGGAATAGATAGAGTAGACAGTCAGAAACTTTTTCCCCGGGTACAACAGAGTGTTACAAGGGGACATAAATTTAAGGTGAAGGGTGGAAGGTATAGGGGAGATGTCAGGGGTGGGTTCTTCACCCAGAGAGTGGTGGGGGCATGGAATGCGCTGCCCGTGGGAGTGGTAGAGTCAGATTCATTGGCGACCTTTAAGCGGCATTTGGATAGGTACATGGATGGGTGCTTAATCTAGGATAGAAGTTCGGCACAACATCGTGGGCCGAAGGGCCTGTTCTGTGCTGTATTGTTCTATGTTCTATGTTCTAACATCACTTTGCACTTGCCTGAATGGATCCAACTGATCTCTATCCTGCTGTACCTTTTGGCAACCTTCCTAACTGTCCACAACTCCACCAATTTTCACATCTCTGCAACCAACTAATCAGACCACCTGCATTTTCATGCGTTTAATTTGTGTATATATCCCAGCACTGATCCTTGCGGAATACCACTGGTCGTAGGCCTCCAATCAGAAAAGCGCGCCGACACAACTACTCTCAGTCTTCTATGAGCAATCCAATTTAATTTTCAACTTACCAACTCACCATGAATCCCAAATGGCTTAAAGTTCAGAAGATTACGTCCATGCAGATAAAATGCACTTCCCTACCCTCATTAATCATCATTTTCAAACAACTTAGTCAAGTTTGACACAGGACCTCCCCTCCATGAAGCCTTTCTGACTATCCCTAACAAGTCCATTGTTTTCCAAATTCAAGTAAATCCTGTCCCTAAGAATCTTCTTGAACAATGTTTCTGCCAGTGATGTAAGGCTCACTGACCTATAATAACCTGGATTATCCCTGTTGTCTCCTTAAAGGAGCAACAATGATTATTGTCAAGAAAAGGAAACAGATTGCTTCAGCACGTCAGGCAGCATAGTGTGAGATAATGATTGTTCATATTCTTGTGACCCTTGACCCTTTTTCACAAACCGTGCCTTTGGCACTGCTTGCAGGATCATATCCTGTATTCTCATCCTTCTGTGTAAATAAATGCATTGTCTTTTCTAGACTTTACCGCTTGTTACCAACTCAACCAGTGGCAAAAATTTCCAATTTTTTTATTGGAATCTATATGAGTTTGTTAACTTTGATAATCGTAATGTGAAATAACTCTTCATTTCCGGAATTTTCATGGTTTCGAGTTCTCTTCCATTGCCCTGAATATTCTTACTGTCATGAGGTGTCCAAAATTGCAAGTGATTCTTTGGATATGTCTTTTTCTAGCGTTATGTACAAATTTGGTGTTACTGTTCAGCAGAGCTGCTTTGCACAGAACAATGAATTTGTCTCTTTGTGGTCTTTTTCTGTCTACATTCATAAAGATCTATGTATCTGCACCCCTAGATTTTCTGCTGCAGTCTATTATGGTTCTTATGCCCAGATAATCTTCCATTTTTTTAAATTGTTGGTACCGCAGCTTGCTCAATATTAAATTGAAACAACTGGATATATCTTTGCCTGTCTGTTTTTTCACCATTTTCAAAAATAAACTTTGTTCTGGACGAATGCCATTCAACTGCATTTCAGAATACCTAGCATTTCCCTCTCAACCACCCCACAATTCTTTCCTAATTGTCTTTCTTGGATTTCTGCATCAAATATAAACATTAAAATTTGGAACCGAAGTTGGCCATTTGAGTCTTGAGGCCTTTTCTGCCATTCAATTACATAATGGTCAATCTGGTTTGAATTCAGAATTCCATATTCCCTTTAATCCTTGATTTCCATTAATCCTCTTGCCCAACAAAAAATTGATCTACCTCCACATTTAAATGCTCAGTGACTTCACCTCCATTGTTTTCTGAAGCAGATTTTCCAAAATTGGACTAGTGTCTGAGAGAGAAAATCCACTCAATCCAGCTGAGTGCAGTTCTAGCAATACCCAAGAGGCTCAGCACCATCCGAGCTGAATCAGCCTGCTTAATTTGACCACATCCGCAAATATTGACTCACTCCACCACCATTATAGTGAGCAGCAGTCTGTTAACCTTAAACAGCATTCCAAACCTAAAACTACCTCCATCGAAAGGAAAAGGGTCATAGGGTATGAAAAAAGGTCCTTTGGCCCAACTTGTTCATGCCAACAAGGTTTCCTAAACTACATTAGTCCCATTTGCCTGCATTTAGCCCATATCACTTGACAGCTTTCCTATCCATGCAGCTGTCCAAATGTTTTTTAAATGACGTAATTGTACTTGCCTGTACCGACTTCCTCTGGTAGGTCTTTCCATATTTGCGTGAAAAAGTTTCCCTCTGGTCTCTCTTTAAATCATTCCTCTGTCACATTAAATCCATGCCTTCTAACTTTGGACTCCCCTACCCTAGTGAAAAGACCTTTTTATTATTCACCTTATCTATACCTCTCATGACCTTTACAAACCTCTAAGAAGTCACCTCTCAGCCTCCTGCATACCAGAGGGAAAAAATTTCAGCCTTTCCTTATAACTCAAACCTTCCTAACATCCTTGTAAATCTTTTTTGCATCCTATCCTGCTCAGTGAATCCTCTGTGTAAAGTGCAGTACTTCAAATCTGGCTTTACCAATGTCTTGTACAACAGTAACATGCTGTCCCAACTCCTGTTCTCAGTGCTCTGACCGATGAGGACAGAACTGCCAAACCTTTTCTTCACACTGTCTACCTGTGACCCCACTTTAAAGGAACGCTGTAAATGCACTTCTTGGTTTCTCGGTTCAACAACACTTGCCAGGGCCCTGGCACTAACTGCGTAAACCCTGCCCTGGTTCATCTAACCAAGATGCAACACCTTGTATTCATCTAACTTAAACTCCATCTGCCATTCCTCAGTCCACCAGCCCAGTTGATGGAGATTCTGTTGTATCCTTAGATAACATCCTTCAATGTCCACTATAAACCATCAATTTTGGTTGCATCTGCAAACTTATTAACCATGCTTTCTATATTCTCATCCAAATCGTTCATATGAACTATGAACAACAGTCGACCCGCACTTATCCTTGCAGCACAGGTCTCCAGTCTGAAAAACAGACTGCCCTCTGTTTTCTACCAATTTTGTGTCCAGTTGTCTAGCTCTCCTTGGATCCCAGGTGACTTAACCTTACTAGCCAGGCTACAAAGGTTTCTTGTCGAAACCCTTGCCAAAGTTGGTATCAACAATTCAGGAAGGCAGCTTACCACCACCTTCTCAAGAACAACTAGGAATGGGCAATAAATTAACACCCAAGTCCCACAAGTGAATTAGAGAAAAAAAACTAATAACCCCAAATTTTAAAATAGTTCTGGACTCATCCACAAGGGACAACATTCTTTTGATATCTACTTTAAGACCATTCATGGTCTTGGAAATATAAATTGAATCATCTTTCATTTCTTATGAAGTCTGTCCATTCTTTTCTAGTAAGACAGTCTTACTAGATGTTAACTGTTGAGTTAATTTATTTAATTTGAGCCATTTGACTTGTCTTAGATTTTGTAAATATTTGACATCTCAATCACTATTGTCACGATGTCCTTGTGAATGCTTAGAAGCAGTAATTGCTTTAAATGTTAACTGTTCCCTTCTAGTCCTTCGATGTTCTCACTCATCTGATTCTTCTCTTGTCCTTGACAAAGATATTGAAACGCTCTGCCTTGGTTAACGCTTTGTATTTGTAACTGTCAGACTTTGTCTTTTGCTAGTGACTGCTCTTCCATGCATTTGTGTTTTCAGACCACTTCAACCACATCCTTTTTGGGGTTTGTCAAGTTAATTCCTCTCCTCAGCATCCCACAGCTTTTTTTTTGTGTTTATCTCTTTAGGTGTATTAATCTACACTTGCTAATTTGAGGTACAAATATTCCAAGTTGAACATAGTGCTTTTAAAAATGATCTAGTTCTCTACTGAATTGTTGAGCTATGTGCCTCTACAACCCTTAATTTAGTTTTGGAGTGTCCTCAATTTCTTATCACTATTCAAACAGTATCATTGATGCCCTTGAATCCCATATCATGTTAAATTTAATAAAAGAAATTTGAGGCATTTGGCCTATCTCATAAGTGACTCATGTGGTATATAAATTTCAGTACCAGTGTGATGCTTGACCTGCAGGCTGTGTCCCCGAAAGACTAGTGAATCATAACAAACAATATATCCCTTCAGCAATTTGCAAAAGCAAGATACTGCCCGAACACTCCCAATTCGCACTTTCAAAACTCAACAGTATCTTCTGCTGGATGTGATTCTGTGGTGGGGCAGTGTTTGCGAAACCATCCTAAGTGTGTGATTAATTATGGTGGCAACATTAGTAGGGTTGTCAGTCCAGCCTATAGTGTGACTCACCTGTGTGTACTATAAGTGCACATATACATACAACAGGGTTCTGTTCTTTATACACAGAACATAGACACACCATGGCTGTTTCAGCTCAACAAAGTAGGTGACAGCTATTCTTCAGCTAATTTCTTGGAGCAGTGATTTAACCAATCAATCTGCCTGTTTTGAAATTCTCCCATGGAAATGCTAGTATTAGAGTCCACTTGCCAGCTCATGCTCTCGTACAGAGTAAATGTTTTCCCTTTTCTTTCGTAATTCTTATGAATTGTCTGAATGAGTGCAGAACAAAAGCTGTTTTTAGCAATGCTCTGCCTCAAGTGTTTACATTTGAATACTGTAGAAGTCCTTGTGCTGATTAAGTTGCTAATATTCTTAAGATGCGTATGTGCTCAGTTGTGTACATGTTTTCAAATAGGAGAACAGTAAAAAGCTGAAGATGAAGTTTCCACCTAAAATTCCGAACAGGAAGCCAAAAAACAAAACAAGTAAAGGAGGCATAACTCAGCCAAACCTCAATGACAGCCTCGAGATTAGCAAACTGGATTCTTCAGTCATTTCTGAAGGCAAAGTCTCCTCTGTCACACCTCAAGTACAGGCCTTTAATATACAAAAAGCAGCTGCAGGTGAGTGCCATGTCTCTGAAATCAGCTTGTAATGGGTTGGCTCATTATGTCTTCACAGACTTAAAAATACTTTGTTGTATGTAGTAATTCTGTGACCTTCTATCTTTTGAGATACTGTTGAGATTTATAATTTTCTAGCTTTGGTATGTGTGTAACCTGGCACCAGCAGTTTAATTTATCTGGAATAAAATGTTTTCCTTTTATTTTCCCCAAATCAACATGTCATTTACCTTAAGAGTCTCCAAGATTTTTACTCTTCTAGTCTGTAGTTTCTTTCCCCTTTTAAGTTTGTACTCTGATTCCTTGCTGTGGAATATTTCATAGACGTTTGCTACATTCCGGGACCTCTTTGATCATGCAATTTATGTGAGCCTTTGACGTCAGAATGTTTCACTTAGTTGTATCACAATCCTGGCCTCCCATGAATCTTCAGTCTTTTGCAGCAGCAGGAATCCTGGTTGACTGGTTTCTGTTCCCCTTTCCCAAAAGGCCCGGTGGTGATACCAAATACTGTTGTAGAAACTGACTCTCAGCAGTTACAAACTCCTTCACATCCCACTTATCAAGGAAAATCGCTGCATAATCTTCTCCCATAATTTTCAGTGTTTGAGTTGTTTTTGTTGGTTTTATGCTACTACCTAACGTAAAGATGGTTATTCCTACTGTAGGACGTAAACTTTTCATTTCCCAGTTGCAACTTGTCTCCTTAATGTATTGTCTTGCTGCTATGCATTAGTCATTGAATCTTAAAGTTTCAGCACAAGGGAAGGACATTCAGCCCTTGTCCACACTGGTCAACCCAGACCTTCTCAGTCATCTTCCTTTTGAAATATAAGGAGCCCAGATTGCTCCAGTATATCCACAGAATTCAAACCTGTGGTACTTGGAGCTTCTCTGTACTGCCTCCTTTGCTTGTCTACCTGCTGTTTTGGTGAGACAAATGATACCCAATCCTCAAACCAAGTCGGAGTCCAGTGGGATTCCACAGGTGCCAGTATATGAGCCCTTGCTAATTGTTGTTTATATAAATGACCCAAACTTGAATGCTTAGGAGGGTTAAATCTGTAAGTTTGCAAATAATACATACGTTGGCGGGATGGTAAATAGTGAGGCGGATAGCCTTTACAGTACAGGAAGATACAGATTTCCTCATCAGTGGCAAATGGAATTCAATCTGACAAGTGAGATGATGCGGGATCAGAGGGACCTTGGTATGCATGTGTATGTTCCTTAAAGCCTCATGACCAGTGGATAAAGTGGTTAAGAAGGGGCATTTGGTATATTTGTCTTTATTAACAGAGGCAGAGAGCTTCAGAGTAGGGAGGTTGTGCTGGAAATTTGCAAAATGTTGTTTAAGCCACAGCTAGTGTGCAATTCTGGAATTGATGTTTCTAGGGGGAATGAGAGAGCACTGGAGGTGGTGCAAAAGCGACTGACCAAGATGTTGCCTAAGCTGGAGAGTTTGTTACGAAGAGAGTTTGGATAAAGTGGAGTTATTTTCCTTAGAGCGGAGGAGACTTGGTTGAGATTGATTAAATTTGAGTGGCATAGACACGGTAGACAAATTATTTCAAATTCCGAAATATAAGTATTCTTAAAATCATCCTTGGGATATGGGCATGGTTGGCTGGGCAAGCGTTCATTGTCCATTTCTAGTTGCCCCTGAGAAGGTGATGGTCAGCTGCTTCTTGAACTGCTGCAGTCTATGTGCTGTAGTTACGAATGGAAGTATGAAGAAAATATAACTTGCTTGTGCAAAGAAAAAGACGGATCAAAAACATAATTTTAAAAAAGAGTAACAAATATGAGCATTAAAAATAGTAAGGAGCAAAGGTAACTAAAAAACCTTTTTTGCCTTTGACTGAAGAAGTAGAGGTAGAGAAAAACACAGTTGGCTCTAAGTTCTAATCACTGGTCACAGTCTTGAGAGAAGAGCGAAAAGGATTGGCACCAAGTTTAGGAGTTGGATTGAACTAGCACTGACCATGCATTCACTTTGGATGATGCAGACTTTTGATGGAATTTGTATGAGTAGGTGTCAAAATGAGGTTGCATTGGTAGAGTTTTGCAGAGGAAGCAGGGTATATGTCTGATGTGTATAATTGGATAGCTAATCTAAACTTGTGATTTTATGATCATTGTTCCTTAATAGTAACTATACTGACACTTAGAGTCATAGAGTCATAGAGTCTGACAGTATAGAGATAGGCCCTTTGGCCTAAACTGGTCCATTTCAACCACTTCCATTGGTAGCTCATTCCATATCATACCACCCTCTGTGTAAAACAAAAAAGTTGCCCCTCCGGTTCCTTTTTATTCTTTGCCCTCTCACCTTAAACTGATGCCCTCTCGTCCTCTATTCCTCTGGGAGAAAAAGACTCAGTGCATTTGCCCTATCCATGCCTCTCCTGATCTTATACACTTCTATAAGATCCACCCCTCAGTCTCCTATGCTCTAAAGAAAGAAGTCCTACCTTGTTCTGCATTTTTCCAGTTCAGTAACATCCTTCCTATAGCAAGGTGACCAAAACTGAACACAATATTCCAAGTGGAGCATCACCAATGTCCTGTACAACTGCAACATAATTTCCCAACTTCTGTACTCAATGCCCTAACTAATGAAGGCCAGTATGCCAAAAGACACCTTCACTGCCTTATCTATCTGTGGCACCATTTTCAGAGAACTGTGCACCTGAACTCCAAGGTTCCTTGAGCCATGAAACTCCAACCTTGATTTGACTTTCCAAAATGCAAGGCCTCACACTTAATTTCTTTAAACTCCATTTGCAATTTCTCTGCCCACTTCCCCAGCTGATCAAGGTCCTGCTGCAATCTCTGATAACCTTCCTCACTGGTCATGATACTGCTCACTTTAGTGTCATCAGCAAACTTATTAATCATGCCTTGTACATTCTCCTCCAAATCATTGATATAGATAACAAACAACAATGGGCCCAGCACTGACCCTAAGGCACTCCACTAGTCACAGGCCTCCAGTCGAACAAGCATCTCCCACTATTAACCTCTACTTCCCACCATCAAGCCATTTGTGTATCCAATTTGCCAGATTCCCCTAGATTCCATGCGATCAAACCTTCCTGAGCAGCCGACCATGTGAAACCTTATCAAAGGCCTTACTGAAATCCACATAACCTACATCTACTGCCCTTTCCTTGCCAACCTCGCTGGTCACTTCATCAAAGAACTCTAACAAGTTTGTGAGGCATTATCTCCCATGCACAAAGCCATGCTGACTACTTGTAATCAAACCCTGTCTTTCCAAATGCATATATATCTTAACTCAATCTTCTCAACTAATTTCCCCACCACAGATGTTAGGTTTACTCTTTGATCATTCCCAGGTTTTTCTTTGCAATCCTTTTTGAATAAGGGCACAACATTCCTCCTGTCTTCCTGGACCTCGTCCATGGCTAACGACAATGCTAAAATATCAGCCAGGGCTCCCACAACGTCTTTTCTAGCCTCTTGCAGTGTTCTTGTATATATCTAGTCAGGACCAGGAGTTTTATTCACCTTCATAAATTCTAATGCATCCAATACCACCTCTACAGTGATTATGGACTGTCCCCAAGATATGACCTCTAACTTGCCCAAGTTCACAAAACAATGTGCAGCAGTGTGTCATCTTCATTGTACTAGAAGCTCAGTGATTTTCAAAATTCCATTAAAACACATTCTCGTAGTTTTCTCCCAACTTTACATGATTCCTTTCTAGTCCTGGACAAATTAAAATCCTTCATTTACAAACTCACGGTAATTCTTAAATAAGAATAACAGCTCAGAATCTTGCTGCCTGATTAATCTTTATCAGGAATGCTAATCAAGTAATCTTGAGGGCTAATTTCCTTCAAAAGCTTGATGTAGTGATGATCTTTGGAGTTGCTGTTCACTTTGTCATAGAGGCTTGTTCTGTATTACCGAATAGTGAGACTTCCTTTTTTTTAATCAATGCCAGATGGACTGATGAACCTTCTGCGTGAAATGGGTAAAGGCTATTTGGCACTTTGTTCTTACAACTGTAAAGATGCAATCGGTATCCTGAGTCAACTGCCTTCACATCACTACAACACCGGTTGGGTACTATGTCAGATAGGCAGAGCACATTTTGAGCTGGCTGAATATATGCAGGTAAGTGGATGGCTGAATTAACGAAACATGTTTGAATTTGTTCTTGGGAACTTTGGATATAAGGAGAGTAGAAAAACATTTTAGACAAGGAATTATGATTGCTAAAATGGACAAAGAAATGTCCTTGTCTGACAGGGTTAAGGAAAATCCCAAAATAGTGCGTGTGTGGTGCAAGAAAGTAGCTAGGCAAAGGTAAAGGAGGAATTTATGTATGGAGCTGGAGAAAGTGGTGAGGTCCTTAATGAAAGAGAAAGAGGTGATTGATCTTGCAAGGGGTATATTACAAAGCATGTCAATAAGAAAGAAAGGTATTGTGTGTTTTGAGAAGCATTAAGGTAGCTATGTCCCTCGGATAATGTGATGTATCCCTGAATGTTGAGGGAGGTGAGAAAGGAATTTGCTGGGGCCTTGTACAAAATCTTTGTATTGTTTTCAGTCACAGGAGAGGTCCCAGAGAACTGGAAAATAGGCAATCTTGCTCCTATGTTTAAGAAGTGCCGCAGGGATAATCTGGGAAATTACAGGCTTGTGACCTTTGTTAATGGCAGGGAAATTATTGAAGGAGGTTCTTCGGGATAGGATTTACACACATTTGGAGAAGCATGGACTTATTTTCAATAGGCAGCATGGCTTTGTGCAGGGGAGGTCATGTCTCTCAAACTAAGTTGAGCTCTTTTGAGGAAGTGGCAAAGATGATTTGAGCATCGGACATTGGCTGTTGTCTACATGGACTTCAGTGGGGCCTTTGACAAGGTCCCTCATGGCAGGCTGACACAAAGGTGAAGACTTATGGCACCAACAGTGAGCTGAGGAGATGGATACAATGCTATCTTAGTCATAGACAGAAAGTAGTAGTGGAAGGGTGTTTTATTGACTGGAGATCTGTGACCAGTAGTGTTACACAAGGATCAGTGCTGGGATTACTGTTGTTTGTAATATATATAAATGGTTTTGGAGGAGAGTGTTGGTGTGGGTTAATAACTTTATGGTTGATACAAAGATTGGAGGAGCTGAGGAATGTGAGGCGGATTGCTAGAGGATACAACAGGAGACTTAGGCAGAGAAATGCAGATAGAATTTAATCCCAGCTTCATTTGAAGTTATGCATTTTGGAAGGTGGAATGCAAAATGAAAGAATATAGTAAATGGCAGAAACCTTACAATCATTCACATAAAGAGGGATCTAGGCATACGGTTCCAAAATGCTCTGAAAATGGCAAGTGGATAAGGTGGTTAAGAAGGCATTTGGCGTGCTTGCCTTCACCGACCAGGACATCAAGTGGTTATAGTTTTGGCAGCTCGACTTGGCTATAACATGGCTAAGAATTAGGGAGCAGTATCCTGGAGGATGCATACCTCCATTGGCAATAGCGTGATTCCAGTAGGGATCAGTTTGCACAGTTTGTTCAGCAAATGCGCTGATGTGTACGCGGAAATCTTTGTACTAGCGCCAGTTTCTTGCCATTCTGTGTATGCATGAAGTTGGTGCTGATCTTCATGCAGTTCTGTGCATGCACCAATGTCAGCTAACAACAGAGCAGCTTTTTGTGAAAGGACTGTGCAGACAGCAGTTTTCTTAGATTTTTCAAATGTACTGTGTTAAATTTAGTTTAGGTTAGATTAGATTCGATTCCCAACAGTGTGGAAACAGGCCCTTTGGCCCAACAAGTCCACACCAGCCCTCCAAAGAGTAACCCACCCAGAACCATTTCCCTCTGACTAATGCACCTATCAATATGGGCAATTTTAGAATGGCCAGTTCAACTGACCTGCACATCTTTGGACTGTGGGAGGAAACCGGAGCACTCTGAGGGGACCCACGCAGACACTGGGAGAATGTGCAAACTCCACACGGACAGTCGCCCAAGGCTGGAATCGAACCTGGGACCCTGGTGCTGTGAGGCAGCAGTGCTAATCATTGAGCCACCGTGCTGCCCCAGTTTCATCACTTTTGTTTCATTAATAAATCTAACTTCAACCTTTTTTCAGGCTGTGCTATACTTTGCGTTTGACAATGGGGTGATTTTTGAGCGATTGTGCGTGGTATTTTTAGCAGGTTTTCCCTAACCCCACTTTTCCCGTAGGCCCTATTATTTCTATGAAGTGATTTTTGAATCAGCAAGGTTTTGGGAGAATGCAACTAGGGCGTTATAGGAGAACAAGCTATATAAAAATTTGCAAGTCATGTTGTTACTCTTTCGAACTTCAGTTAGGCCATGCTTTGAATATTGTGCAGTTCTGGTCACCACACTGCCAGAAGGATTTGGAGACTTTGCAGAGGGGCCAGAAAAGGTTTACAAGGATGTTGCCTGGTTTTAGAGGGTGTTAGCTATGAGGAGCGATTGGACAAATTTTATCTTCACTTGAATGTTGAAGGATGGGGGGGGATCCTGAATAGAAGTTTACAAAATTGAGAGACATGGGCCCAATGGGCAGTTGCACTTGTTGTGTCTATGTTCGCTGAGATGGGAAATCGTTGTGCAGATGTTTCATCCCCTTTTGAGGTGACATCCTCCGTGCTGCACTGTCAGTTGGAATTTGCTTAGTTTCATTCCTGTTGCTTCCAGTTGCCAGTTCTGGCTGTCAGTCTTTTCCCCAGGATTGAAATGTCAATTACGAGGAATCTTGTGAGCTTAAGGTAAAAGGGGGAAAATTTAAAAGAGATGAGGTGCCTGGAAGACATTGCCAGAGGGGGAGGTAACATGACAACAACACTTGAGGCATCTTGACAGATAGCTGAATAAGCAGGAAACAATGGGATTTGGACTACATAGAGACAAAAGGTTTTCAGTTCAGTGTACTACTGTGCTGTTCTGTTTTTAAACTGAGGGATCTTGACATGATGCACGTGGAAAGGATGTTTCCTTTATTGGAGAATCTTGAACTAGGAGTTAATATTTAAGAATTGGGAGGCACCTATTTAAGAGGAGAACTTTTCTTCCTGACGGTTGAGAGATTTTGGAGAACACTTTCTCAAATTTTTGTAAGGCATAGATTCTGATACGCAAGGGAGCTAAAGTTTATTTAGAGTGATCATGGGTGTGGAGTGATCAGATAAGCCATAATCATCATCAGTGACAGAGCAGGCTCAAAGAGCCAAATGGCGATACACTCCAAATTTGAATGATCATATGTACCAGTTAATGGAATCTAAGCTATTATAGCTCAAAAATAAAACAAGTGAGATACACTGAACACAAGATCTGCATTTTCCCAGACCAGAAGGGAACCCTCTGGAAATAGCAGGCAATGACTAGTGAAGTTTTAAACTCAATGATTTAACAGGAACAGTTGTGGAATATGACCAGCAGCTTACTACATGCAATCAGTGTTTGAATGAAGTGTCTAGTGTGTGCTCCCCCACCATCTCTCACCACTTCTCTGTTCCATGGTTGAGAATGGCATCCTGCTTTTAAATGGGAAACAGGAAGTTCATACTAAGCTGCCTTAAGAAGGAGATTGACAAAGAATGATAGCATTCCTAATTTTCCTTTTTAACTGTCTCTGCCCCTACAGATTGCACATTTTGCCTTCCTTTATTGAAGTCCCTGGACATTGACTCTTGCTGTGTGAGGTTTCATGTATGACATTGTAAGCTAGACTGATGAGTCCAGAACTAAAAGAGATATTGAGTTAATGATCCACGTGTCTTTTCAGGCTGGCATAAAGATTTGTTTCAAGGATGGAGGAATTCCTCTTAAGTGTTATCTTCATCATCGAATCCCCATAGTGTGGAAGCAAGCCTTTCGGCTCATTTTGAGTCCACACCAATCTTCGAAAGAACATCTCACCCAGACCTATTACCCCCCAACCTACCCCTGTAACCTTGCATTCCCCATGGCTACTGCACCCAGCCTGCAAATCCTTGGACGTTATGGGACAATTTAACATGGCCAATCTACCTGCACAGCTTGGGACTATGGGAGGAAACCCATCCCGACAGAATGGGCAAACTCCACACAGACCATCACCCAAAGGTGGAATTGAACCTGAGTCCCTGGTACTGCAAGGCAGCAGTGCCAACCACTGAGTTAATATCATTCCTGAAAAAACAAAATGTAGTCACTAATCTAATGTTGTTTGAGATCCCATTGTCCAAGATTCTGCTGCATTCCTGAAAAATGATTTTTAAAATTTCAGTTGTAATTCATTGCTGCCAACAGACATACAGACACAGACACTGACACACTCGTCTTCTCCAAAAAGTGTTTAGTTACAATTTAATCCATTATCAAATATAGGTGTACATTTGGCAGGTCAGGTGGATCACACATTCAGCCTCCCCTGAATGTGGCCCACAATTATTAGTCGCTGCACTCTTGAGCTGGCTCATCATCACCTAATCCTGCCAATTTAACTCTGTATCTGAAGTCTTTTTCTCCCATTTCAGGCAGAGAGGATATTTTCAGAGGTGAGGCGCATTGAAAGTTTCCGGGTGGAGGGTATGGAGATCTACTCCACAACATTGTGGCACCTACAGAAGGATGTGACCCTCTCTCTCCTCTCCAAGGATCTGACTGAGATGGATAAAAATACACCAGAGGTGAGTTGTCATTTGATCTCTTTTAAAGGGATTCATTTGAATTTCTATTTAAGATAGAGCCCAGAACAGTAGGGATGTTGGGAAACTGGAGAATGCAGTGTCGCAAGACTACATGGAGTGCTACTTGCAGATCCTGTTACTTGTTGCAACCTTCCTGTCCACTCTTCAAGTTTTCAAGGTTTAAGCAGGAAAAGACAGGGTAGACAAAGATAAACTATTTTATTGGTTGGCGATTAAACAGCAATGGGATGTAGTCTGAGAATTAAGGCCAGACTGTTCAGGAAAGATGTTAGGAAGCACTTTCCCCCACACAGGATGGAAGATGCTTGCAATTCTCTTCCACAAATTGCAGTCATGCTGGATTATTCATTTGTTTTTAAGTCTGAGATTGATAAATTTTTAAGCAAAGGTATTAAGAGATTTGGTTAAAGGTAGGTGTACGGAGTTAAGTCACACATTGGCCATGATCTTAATAGTGAAATAAGCTTGAGGGACTGAATGGTCTACTCCTGTTCCTATATTCCTCTTTAAAGAGAGCAGATTCTTTCTGGATTACACTTTGTCCAATCTCCCCTCAATCTCCTTTCTTCCAAGGAGAACAGCCACAACTTTTTCATCTCATCTCATCATTTCTGGAATCATTTTTGTAAAGCTCCCCTGTAACTTCCTCCTATCCTCCTCCAAAGTGCAGTGACTAGAACTGTATGCAACACTCTAATTGTGACCTAAATCAGAGCTTTATTAGTAAAGTTTAAGGAATCATAAAACATTGATGCTGGTACTCTGTAAAAGCAATTCACCTTGTGCCACATACCTGCCATTTCCCTCTAATGCTGCACATATTCTGTTTTTCAGATGACAATTGAATTCCCTTTTTGAATGCCTGGATTGCATCTGTCTCCACGATGCTCTCAGGCAGTCTTTATCAGATCTTAATTACTTGCTATGTTGGGTGGGTGGGTGGGGGGGGGTGGGGGCGGAGGAGAGAAATGTTTTCCTTGTATTCCATTGCTTTCTTTGCTAATTACTGTAAATGTATGCCTTCTGATTCTTGTCCCTTTAAACAATGGAAGTTGGTGTTTCCCCCTCTATGCCATGGCAGTAATGGAGACCTGCCTCAAAATTGATGGAAGGATAAGATGAGCAATTACAGTTTAACCTCTGGGAATTCGTAACAACAATATAGATAAAATTATAACCTTCGCCTGGATTATATATGAATTACTTAAGGGAAGAAAGCATTAATTTGTAGTTGGATTATGTTTAACCAATTTGATTTTTTTTAAAAATGCTAGTAATTGGATTATTATGGTGTACATGATTGCAAGAAGGATGTGATAAAAGGCTTTTCAGCAATATTAAAGGAATAAAAAGGACAGTGAATAGCAAAACTTTGCAGGCTTCTGAGAAAAGACAGGTGTGTTAGAGTAGCTGAATTGCTCTTGCACAGATTTGTCTTGGACATGGTGAACCTAGTGGCTTGCTTTTGTGATATAATCATTCTGATTCTGTGGTATGGTAAGGAAAGTTAGCTGTGTGGACTGGATAGACTGTGACTTCTAGAGGGTACAATTTAATTTGGGCAGATGTTTTTGTCAGTTTGCATTTTGAAAGAGAAAACAGAAATAGGTTTGCGTCTTGTGCACGATACAAGTTTTGAATGGAGCAGGTAGCAGAGAATCGGAGTTTCTTTTTGTTAAAACGAAAACACTTACAAGAGCTGACTGTGGAAATTTGAAAAAAATACAAATCACAAAACGCTTTCTTGTCAGTGGGGCAGTTAATTGAGGGGATAATTTAAAAATATTACTTTTAAGATTTTTTTTGAGGATGAGTGGTAGAAAATCAGCTACCCTCAAAAAATGAAGAAAGTATGCGTGCTTTTCAAGGGAGTAGTTTGAAAAGATACAGTGGTCTGTTTTTTAGCCTGAGCTGCTGTCCACTTCTGATCTACCTCATAGATTTGAATATTCTGGCATTTTGGTTTCAAAGGTTGTCCAGAACTGTATCAAAATTTAAAGTCCTGAACTGCAATACTGGGGGAAAATCTTTTTTTTGTTGCTGAACGTTTTTAGACCAGTTTATCACCGATGAGTTTGAATGTCACAAAAGACATTTAATCTATCATGTGCTGCTCTAATTTGAGTTTCTGACCAGTTCCCTCAAATCTCAGAATTCCACTTCTGCCTGTTTAAAGTTTTTAATCACTATATGAAGTTCTCTTCTCAGCTCCTGTTCTTTCCATTCTTTATTCTTACCATCCTTGTAAATTTAATCCAGTCCATCCCTGGTATCTGAACCACTTGCACTTGTGAACATAAAAGGAAGGCAGTGTATAGTGGTATAGTCACTGAACTCATAATCCAGAGCCCTTGTTTAATGCTCTGACGACATGTGTTCCAATCCCCCACAGTATTTGGTAAACTGATCAACTATATAATAATTAGTCTGGACTTAGAAGATGGTCTAGTGGCAACCATGACATAATTTTTTACTGTTATTTAAAACAAAGTTCACCTGGTTTGCAGCTATACTTTTTAGGAAGGGAAGTTCACCATCCTCCCCTGATCTGGCTGAGCTGTAACTCCAAACCCAATAACAATGTAATTTAACTCTCACCTGCCCTTTGACTCCGTTTTAGGGCATTTGGAAATGGACAGTAAATGTTAATTCTGTCAGCAATGCACAAGTCCTGTGAAGGGATTTTAAAAAAAAGTTGCTTCAAATCTGATCTTGTTTCAGTTGCTCCTCCATTTTAATAATTCTGACTCACCTGCCTGTCCAGTGTTCCTTTTATCCTTGGTTCACTCTATTTCTTATTGTTCACTCACTAATGTACCCTCATATGAGACCAGTTCTGGTGAAACCAATTGCACAGGTCTATCTATAACTACCTCATTTTCGGACACAAGACCATGTGTTCACAGATGCTAGAAGTACGGTTTGTTCATTTTATGTTTGTTTTGTGAAGACAAGAATCCTCTATCGGGCAGCCGACTCTGTTCTTCAGGTTAAAAATAAAGTGCTGAAGAAACTCTGCTCTCAGCACCTGTAAAGAGAGAAATATTTCAATTCCAGTCACCTTCATCAGTACTGAGTATCTCTAGCACTTCCTTTTTGTTTAATTTCCAGCTTCTACAGTTTTTTGTATTCTTTGCATGTCCAACACATGTTCAGACTTGGCGTTGAGTACCTTGATGTACCAAGTGTTGTCAAATCGTCAGTGTTCATAGTTTATTGTGGATTTTACCAGGGCCTGATTTGTTTGATCCTTTAAAGTAATGCTTCTATTGCCCTGTAATTTTGGGTTAATTAATGTATGGATTGGACGTAGCCATTACAGTTGCAGAAGATTTTTTTCATTCCTCATACAGGCTTGGTGTGCAGCAGGAAACTGCTTCAGCTTGCAGCGAGAGCATGATATAGCAATCAAGTTCTTCCAGAGAGCCATTCAAGTGGACCCAAACTTTGCTTATGCGTACACTCTCCTTGGTCATGAGTTTGTATTAACGGAAGAGTTGGACAAAGCACTGGCCTGTTTCAGAAATGCAATTCATGTAAACTCTCAACACTACAATGCCTGGTAAGCGCAAGTTATTCATGTTTAACAGTGCCTTTTTAGGTTTGTAAACTAACTGCTGAGATTTTGCTGCAGCTAGTCATTTTTTTGGATGAGAAGAAGCAAGCACGTTCCTTTTGGTGGGGCGTCTGGGTCTTAAGTTGACAGGTGTAAATTCCCTGCACAATCAGATTGAAATAACTAATTGTGGCTATTAATTAATAAGTGAGTGCATTGCATTGATCAGCAAACATGTCACCTTGTGATGGTCTAAAATTCACTGCTTAAACTGGATGGAAACAAGCTTGTGATACCAGGGAAGCCATTCAGACCATTGTATTGTGTAATCATGAGTTACAAAACACTGACTAAATAATTCTTCGGTTCCTCCTTGAATTTGAAGCCTGCTTAAAAATCAATTCTGATGATCCAGATTTGAATCCTGTTGAGGCAGATGATGGAATCTGACTTTAATAAAATATCCAGTAATGTCCATGAGAAGCCACTGCCAATTGTCAGAAAAATTCAGTTGGTTCAATAATGTCCTTCAGAAAAGCTGCCATCCTTGCCTTGTTTGGCCAAGATGTGGCTTCAGGTCCACAGCAATGTGATAAACTCTTAACTGCCCTCTGAAATGGCCTGACAAGCTATTCCATTTTATCAATTGCTACGAAGTGTCAACAGAGAAATAAAACTGGGTGAACCACCTTACATTAACGTAGGCACCAGAAAAGACAATAGCAAAAACAGCTCTGTTGACTCTGCAACATCTGGAATATGACAAAATTGTGAGAGCATCAAGCAATAGGCTGACAATGTCAGTGTGGTATAAATCCATGACTATGACAATGACTCAGACACCACCACCATCGTCCCTGGAATATATCGTGTCCCACCAGCAGGACAGACCAAGCAGTGGTATACAGTCAGGAGGGAGTTTCTTTGGCGTCCTCAACCTTTTCATTACAACACAGGAACAGGTCTTTCTGCCCTCCCATCCTGCGCTAATCCAGATCCTCTATCTACATCTGCCACCTATTTTTGAAGGATCCGTATCCCTTTGCCCATTCATGTATCTGTCTAGATTCATCTTAAGTAATGCTGTCATTCTCACTCCTACCACCTCTGCTGGCAATGCGTTCCAGGCACCCACTATTTTCCACACTTATCTCCCCTAAAGTTTCCCCCCTCACTTTGAACTTGTGACCCCAAGTAATTGAGTCCCCCACTCTGGGAAAAAGTTTCTTTCTATCCACCCTGTCTACACCTCTCATGATTTTGTAGGCCTCAATCGAGAACCCCCTCAACCTCCATCTTACTAATGAAAATAATACTAATCTACTCAACTTCTCATGGCCAATGCCCTCCATCAGGCAACACCCTGGTGAACCTCCTCTGCACTCTCTCCAAAGCATCCACATCCTTCTGGTAATGCAGTGACTAGAACTGTACGCAGTATTCCAAATGTTGCTCTGGAGCCAAAACAGCTCCTGGAATATGGTTTAACATTGGCAAGAAAAACTCATGATTACCAAGTACCATTCTCCCTCAGCCTTGGAGGATATGCTGAGAATGGCAAAAATGCAAAAATGTATCCCATGTGGGATATTTTATTGTCCATCAAGTGGCTCATCAATTTGGTTAGGTCCTAAATGGCATAGCTGCAAGACTGGGTCTGTGGCAGGTGGTGAGGGAACCATCAAGAGGGAAAAACATTCTTGACCTCATCCTTACCAAGCTGCATGTCACAGATGTGTCTGTGCATGATCGTATCAGTAAGAGTGACCATTGCATAGTTCTTGCAGAGACAGAACACCCTCCATTGTCTTGCATGGCACTAACACCATCCTGAATCAGTCCGACTTTGGATAGATCTAGCAACTCCACCACAGGCATTCACAAGGCACTGAGGGCCATCAACAGCAGAAGAACAATACTCCAACGTAATCTGCAACCTCATGACCTGATATAGTAAGTACACATTGCTATTTAGCTACACACTGTCAACACTTTTAGAACATGGCATGCAGTTCTGGTTACTGCACGACCAGAAGGGATGTGGATGCTTTGGAGAGGATGCAGAGAAGCTTTAGCAGGATATTGCCTGGTCTGGAGGTAGATGAGAGTTTGGATAAACTCAAAGACTGAGGCTGTGGAACAACCTAATGGAGGTCTACAATATTACGAGAGGCATAGATAGGTTGGATAGTCAAAGGCTTTTGCCAGTTGGAAAGGTCAACGATAAGGGGGCACAGGTTCAAGGTGAGATGCACAACATTTAGGGGAGAAGTGCCAGGAAAGACTTTCGCACACAGTTTGGCAAGTGCCCTGGAACGCCCTACCAGTGGAGTGGTGGAAGCAAGTTTTAAGGCATGTCTCAATAGATACATGAATGGGAGATGAACAGAGGGATACAAAACCACACATGGGCAAATCGCAACTCTAAGTAAGGAGTGGAATTGGCTCAGGCTTGGTGGACCGAAGGGCCTGTTCCTGTGCTGTATTGTATTGTATTATTGTGTAATCCCCCAGTTTACCATTACCCTGAAGCCAGGGGATCAATCCTGGTTCAATGGAGAGGGCAAGAAGGCATGCCAGGAGTAGCAACAAGCATACCTATAAATGAGATGTCACCTTGCAACCCTGCTTCATCCAGCGATAAATGATGGTGGACAATTAGTCAGCTTATTGAAGTATGTGGTTCCATAGGTATCTCCATCCTCAATGATGGAAAGGCACAACTTGTCAGTGCAAAAGATAAGGCTAACCTGTTGCATCTTTGCCTCCTGCAGTGGTCCTCAGCAACACAGATATCAGTCTTCAGCTAATACAATTCGTTGCATGTGATAGCATCCACCTGACAATGTGGAAAATGTCCCACCTATGTCCTGTGCACAAAAAGCAGGACAGATCCAACACAGCGAAGTACCACCCATCAGTCTACTCTCGATCATCAGTAAAGTGATAGAAGGTGTCATCAACAGTGCAATCAGGCAGCGTATGGTCAGTGATGCCTAGTTTGGGTTCCATCAGGGCCACTGAGCTCCTGACCTTACTACAAACATTGGCAATAAAGCTGAATTCCAGAGGTGAGGTGAGAGTGACAGCTCTTAACAGCAAGGCTGCATTTGACTGGGTGTGGTATAGAGGAGCCCTGGCAGAATTAGAATTTAGAAAATAGGGAAGGAAAGCTCTGTCTTCATTGGTTAGAGTCAGGTCTGGAATAGAGGCAGATGGTTGTTGGAGGGCAATTATCTCAGCTCTAGGACAGCTCTGTAGGGGTTCCTCAGGGAAGTATTCTAGGCCCAACCATCTTCAGCTGCTTCATCGATGACCTTCCCTCCAACACAACGTCAGAAATAGGAATGTCTGTTGACTCTGTAATGTTCAGCATCATTTGTGATTCCTCAGCTACTGAAGTAGTCCATGTTCAAATGCAACAAGACCTGGACAATATCTAGACTTGGGCTGAAAAATGGCAAAGAGCATTTGCACTACACATGCCAAGCAATGCCCATCTTCAATCAGAGACAATCTAACCACAGACTCTTGACATGTGATTTTCTCCCCTACTATTAACATTCTGGGGGTTATCATTGACTAGAAACTCAACTGGAGTAGCCATATAAATACTGTAGCTGCACAAGCAGGTTAAAGATTAGCAAAACTGCAGTGAACAACTCAGCACCTGGCTCCCCAAAGCCTGTCCACCTGTCAAGAAGGCACAAGTCAAGAGTGTGATGGAACAATAAAGAAGCTTGACACCATCCAGGGCAGCAACTCACTTGATTGGCACCACACATCCATAAACATTCACTCCCTCCACCACCCAACAGCTGAGAAACAGCAGTACTGTCGACAAGATGCAGTGCAGAAATTCCTCAAAGATCTTTAGACAACACCTTTCGAACCCGTGACCACTTCCATCCAGAAGGGCAAGGGTAGCAGATACCGAGGAACCCCACCTGTAAATTCCCCTCCAAGCTACTCACCGTCCTGACTTGGAAGTATATTGTCATTCCTTCACTGCTGTGCCAAAATCCTGGAATTCGCTCCTTTCCTTCACCATCTTCTAAGGACAGTTAGGGACAGGCAATAAATATATACCAGCCAGCAACACCAATGTCCCGTGAGTGAATAAAAAATTCTAAGATCAATTCTAATTAAGACAAATCAATTGAATATGCTTTCAAAGTTCAGTTTTTAGCTGACATTGTTTATTTAGGCAGAGAATTCAGCTAATGGTAATAAAATTCAAAAGTCCAAGAACCATCTATTTCAGCTCTTCACTGTTTTATAAGTGCACAGATTCTGATGTTTTTACCAAGACAGCTAGAAACTAAGCCAACTGTTCTACTTTTGCTTTTGCTAAGGGTTTAGCACCTTTAGGATATTGCCGTTTAAATTGCTTCTGTGAATTCCCATATTCTTCCCTGCATTATAACCTTTGCACAATATTTACGTGGCTGGTTTTGGAAAATGCTGTTTAGATTGTTTAATTTGGCTGCGCTTGTTTTTTTTTTGCAAAAACCATGTTCCTTTTATGGGCCTTCCGTTTCATTGCTCTCTTGTGAGTTTGATATTAACCTGCTGAGCTGGTGTTGAATGACAGATTGTCCACTCCACAGCCCTGAAGGCTTCATGGAAATATTGAATTAGCTTGAAAATGGGCTTTCCGTTATGGGGTCATGACCACATTGGAAATTGGACTGTTGATTGAGCACTTTATTGTACGTAGGGCATGGCTTGGTGGCAGTTAAGAGTTCTAATGCCAGCACTACGTTAATGGCTGAAGGAAGAAATCATCTGAGGAGATGACATAGTGCACCAGTGAAGGATTGAGGCACAATGGACATGTGGACAGCTGGGCTGCTGAACTGTGAGGACAGGGCCTCACAAGGTGGAAATATTTCTTGGTGAAGTAGGTAACTCAGTCTCAGGGCTCAGCAATGTCACATGGTCAGGAAGATCACATCCAGAATACGACGCACCCCGAGTGACTATATAGTTCAAGGAATTTAGAGGCAGTAAGAGAATAGAACCAGTAAATCTTTTCCTTTTGCATTTTAAAATGAAATATCAGGTGAAAAGGTTAATTAAGTAGGTCACTCAGCTGACAGAGGGACGGTTATCAATCAGTCACCTGAAGCCTGATTTGGGCATTAATAAATATTCTAAGGTTTTCGTGAAGCTCTGCAGCTCAGGTTGTGGGTGAGGTAGTTGGTTAGCTTGCTGAGCTACTGGGTTATTGTGCAGATGTTTTGTTACCATGCTAGGTAACTTCAGTGTGACTTCCGTGAAGCACTGTTGTTCTCTCCCGCTTGGTTTTTATGTGGATCTGGTCTGTTGGGGTGAGTGTCACTTTTGGGTCTTTGCTGTAGCAGTCTATACACTGGGTCTATCACTGTGTTTGTTGATGGCCTTTTTGGTATAAGACCAGGCTTCCAAGAACTCCTTTTGTGTGTCTTTGGTTGGTTTGTCCTAGAATGGTTAATTTGTCATAGTGGAATTGATGGCTCTTTTGTTCTGTGTGTATGGAGATGAGGCAGAGTGAATCATATTGTTTGGTTGCCAGTTGGTGTTCGTCAAGTCAGGTAGCTAATTTCCTTACTCTTTGTCTGTTGTTGTGCTTGCGCAGTTATTGCAAGGGATTTTGTTGACCACGTTGGTGCAATATGTTGTAGGTATGGGGTCCTTTTGTCCTGGTAAGTAGTTGGCGTAGTGTTGGTTGGTGCGCTACCATGATACTTAGTGGTCGTAACAGCCTGGCAGGTGATTCTGATACAGTGTTCAAATCATGGGAGGTGGCCAGTGTGCTGGTAGGGTACAGTGTCGTCTTGGCATTGTCTGTTGGACAGGCATCAGCAGATGAAGCTGATTGGGTATCCATTGTTAACAAAGACTTTGTAAGTGTTCTTCATTTTCCTTAAGCAGTTCTGGTGTGTTGCAGTGTGTCATGCTTCTTCTGAACAGTGTCTTGACACAGCTCTGTTTGTGGATGTTAAGGTGGTTGCTATTGTAGTTGTGAATGTGGTCCGTGTGGGTGGGTTTTCTGTAAACTTTGATTGTAAATCTCCCATTGGTCATCAGTTCTACTGTTCCATCTAGGAATGAGAGTTGGTTGTTGTTCTCTTCCTCCCTGGTAAACTTGATGCTGGTGAGTATACTGTTACTGTAGTGGTGTATTTCCCCTAGTCTTCTACATTTGATGATGACAAATATGTCGTTTACGTAATGTATCCATTGTTTCTGTTAGATCAGGGCAAGAGCAAGAGAGTTATCAGAAGCCTGGCTTCCTACTGAAAAGGCCATCAACGAATGTACAGACCCAGTGTACAAACCACTACAGAGAAGATCCATTAGTGACACTTAACCCAACAGACCAGACCCACACAAAAACCAAGCAGGACAGAACAACAGCATTTCATAGAAGTCGGACTGATGAGGTTACCCAGCATGGTGATGAAATGTCTGAATAATAACGCAGCAACTTGGTAAGCTAACCAACTACCTCATCCGCAACCTGAGCAACAGATCTTTGCAAAAACCTTAACGACCTCCTGGGTGCAACATGCTCAAGCTGGGCTGACGATGGGAGGCCTTCACCAACCGACAACACTACTAGCTAACAATTCCACTTCCTCCACAAATGCGTCAGACACCAGGTTTAGTTTAAGTACAAACCATCCCTAAACAACCAACAAGCCAGACACATGGCAGTACAGAATGGACACCGGATGGTCAGGGTCATGATTTAATGATGCCCATAAACACCTTCAAAATTGCACACCAAAAATCTCCGTACCTGAACTCGACCAGCGAACAATGGACTGCGACTCTGGAGAAAGCCAGCAGTACCGTACAACACAAGACCAGAACCAGGAAGAGACTTACACTGCAAGAGAAACTGGCTTAACTGACACACTGCAACAACAAAGACAAATCAGACGCATAGATAAGAAATCTATCCAACGTAAGTAACACTTAATGACACTGAGAAAGCTGACCTAATATGCAAATTCAATTTCAACCTCGAGACGCTGACAGAACTGATTTCCCAGCTGCCCTTGAAGCAGCATTGAAGACCAGCAAACTTAAAGGCTAGAGACAGCAGGGGCAATCCAACAAACCATAGTCTTTGCACTAAATCGGAGAAACAAATGGAACATCCGCAGTGCACTAGAAAGGAAAGCGCTAAAAGGACTCTAAGACAAAACCATCATTCCACGACCAGCAGACAAAGGGTGCATGATTGTTATAATGAACGGATCAGGCATTGCTGGACAATACCGACACCTACCAACAGATGGAGACAGACCCCACACACGGCAATTAGCTGATAAGATTATATACACGCTGAATGCACTTAAACAGGACAGATAACCAGAAGGCTGCAACATGCCCAGCTTTTATGGACTCCCCAAAGTACATAAACTGGCTATCCCGCTCAGATCCATAGGTTCGCTACCAAGGACACTAATGCACAAACTGACCAAGGAATTACAACGAAGAGTGAAACATCTCATCAGCAGATCCAACCACTCCTTTCATGCAGCCAGGAATTCATTGACAGCCTCACTAGCAATAAAATTAACCAGGACTAAATCATTGTGTCTTTCGTTGTCACAGCCCTATTCACCTGCATTGACATACCACTAGCCAAGGAAACAATTGTCACACTATTACAGGATCCAGTAACAATTACTCCCAGCAACACCATCCGCACAGACAACATGTTCGAGCTACTCGACCTATGCTTCACCACCAATTTTCTCTTCAATGGCCAGATATACCAATAAGTCCATGGCACGTAAAGGGCTCTCTCACCTCAGGACGAAGAGCATAAGCAGTCAAGCAGAGACTTGAAAACACAGCCCTTCCCCAATCCATCCAAAACTGAATGTAATACGTAACTGATTCACTTGTCGTCATCAAACCTACACGACCACCTGAAACATGTCACCTCATTAACAGGATATTCACCGGCAGCAAGTTTATCAGGGAGGAAGCAAACAACTGCCAACTCCCATTCCTAGATTGCAGGGTAGAACTGATGACCAAAGTGAGATTTACAATTCAAGTACACAGAAAACCCACCCACCTAAACCACAACCTCAATAGCAACCATCCTAACATCCACAGAGTTGTCAGGACACTGTTCAAAAGAGCCGTGATACACTGCAAAACACCAGAAATGTGCAAGGGAGAAAATCTCATGCATAAAGTCCTTGCTAACAATGGATCCGCTTCATCTGCCAATGCCAAGAAGGCACTATACTTTCCAACACACTGGCCACCTCCCCCATGTGAAGAACGTATCAGAATTAACTGCCAGCTGCTATGACCACTAGGTATTATGATAGCACACCAACTAACACGACACCAAAGGACCCCATACCTACCACATGTTAGACTAATGTGGTTATACAAAATCTCTTGCAACAACTGCACCAAGCACAACATCAGATAAACAGGAAGAAAACTAGCCACCTAACTTCTCGAACACCAACTGGCAACTAAATGACATGATCCATTCTCTCTCAAGACCAAGCAGACCATCAATTCGACTTTGACAAAGTAACCATTCGAAGACAAGCCAACCAGAGACACATAAGGGAGTTCTTGGAAGCCTAGCTTTCTACCAAAAAGACCATCAACAAACAGTGATAGACCCAATGTATAGACTGCTACAGCAAAGTCTCTGAAGTGATGCTCCCCCCAACACACTGCACCTACGCAAAAACTGAGCTGGACAGAACAACAGTGCTTCACAAAAGTCACACTGATAATGTTACTCAGCATGGTAATGAAACGTCTGTACGATAACCTTATTAATAAATGTTAATTACTATTGAAGCTTAATGAGTATGATTTATCCCCACTGACCTCAGCTTGATTTCAGACAGCACAGTCAGGAAGGAGGGATCATATCCAGAGTGAAAGACAGCCCAAGTGAGTATATAGTTTGAGGAATTTGAAGGTGGCAGGGAAGAGGTGCTTTCTGTTCGCTTTCTCGGCTCATGGTTCGTAAGGATTTTTTAAGCAGGATAAATTGAAGCCCAGCGCAAATGAGTGATACTGTGGGTAAGTCATAAGTGCATTGGTTGGTGATGGCTGCTAATTTAACTATATGTTATCGTTATAGATTGAAGGCAATTCTGAGAACATTTACAGGCCATAAACTAAAAGATTAGTATGAAATTTTTAAAAATCAACTGACTGACTAAATAAAAGTAGAGATGCAGGGCCAGGCGATGTTGTAACTGCTTGGTGCAGGAGCTGGTGGATCCTGTGGTAGTTCATAGTGACCACATCTGTAGCAACTGGTGGTTATTTGAGGAACTCTGACTCTAATCTGAGCTTCAAGCACTGAGACACATGAAGTTTTCTCCTGCAGTGCCGGTCAGATGGATTGCCCTCAGAAAATGCAGAGCTGCAGGGATAGGGTAGTGGGGTGGACCAGGATAGGATGCTTTTTTTTTGAGGGTCTGTGTGGACTTGATGGGCTGAATAGCTTGCTTTCACACTTTCTGGCTTCTATAACTCTAATAGAGTGGGAGGAGAAAGATCCAGTTGTAATAGTCCATGGAGGTATCAACGATATAGGTAAAAAATGGAAGATTTTCTGCTGAGGGAATATGAGCGGTTCAAGGCTAAATTAAAAAGTAGAACCAAAAAGTTGTTAATCTCCGGATTACTGCCTGAGCCACAAGCTCATTGGCACAGAGTCAGCATCATTAAAGAGGTAAACACATGGCTTAAAGATTAGTGTCAGAGAAGATGGTTTGAATTTGTGGGACGTTGACATCAGTACAGCAGAAGGATGGAGCTGTTCCAATGGGATGGGCTCCTGAATTATGCTGGGAACAAGAATCCTGATAAATGCACAACTCTGGCTATAGATAGGACTTTAAACTGAATAGTGGGGATGTTGGGTTCAGTTGCATGGTAAAAGTGAAAGGGAGTGGTCTCAATAGAGGTTAAAATTTTTCAGAACTAGTAATAGAACATTATAGAAAGGATCAGGAATCTAACTTCAGGCATAGGCGATGAGGAGACAACAATGGAAAGGTGGTGGGTTGAGGTCAACGCAGGACTGAGGGTGTTGCACTTTAAATGTAGCAGCACGGTGGTTCAGTGCTTAGCGCTGCTGTCTCTCAATGCCAGGGACTTTGATTCGAGTGACTTTTTGTTTGTGTGAAGCTTGCACATTCTCCCCATCTCTGCGTGGGTTTCCTCCAGGTTTTTCTGGTGTCCTCCCACAATCCAAAGATGTGCAGGTTAGAAGAATTGGCAATGTCAACATTCCCCATCGTGTTCAGGGATGTGTTGGTTAGGTGCATTAGTTAGGGGTAAATGTAGAGTAACAGGGGAATGGGTCTGGGTGGGTTCATGCGGACCTGTTGAGCTGAATGGCTGTTTCCACAGTGCCAGGATTCTATGATTCTGTTGTATGATTCTACGAAATGCAATCTGTATACGAAACAAGGTAAATGAGAAAGTAGCGCAGATTGAATTTGGTGGATGCAATGTTGTTATCATAGTGGCTGCAAGGCTAGACATCCAAGGATACATGTCTTATCAAAAGGACAGGCACATGGGCAGAGGAGGCAGGATTTCCTTGTTTGTAAGAAATGATAGCAAGCAGTGAAAGAATGGAATCTGCGTGGGTAGAGTTGAGGAACCACCAAGGGAAAAAAACTATGATGGGACTTATGCACAGGCCTCTAGGCAATAGTCGGAATGAGAGGAAGAAAATAAATCACCTTCTGGGGAGGAAAGTCTGAGAGTCAACCCAGAATGCATTGAATTGGTTTCACCATCAAGAACAAATTTGTTAGCTGACTAAGTTCCCTGTTGGCAACAATGGTTTCCTCATGATTGTGTGTCTACAACTTGCTAAGAACCAGCAGGTAATGGTCATGTGCCCCAAGCCTTAATGTCATAGATTAGTCCAAAGAAGGCTTCTACTCCACCCTGGACACAATATCAAAATCCCTAAGGAAGATAAAGTTTTCTTCCTTGGAAACTTCAACACAGGGTTGGAAAGGTGCCAGCACAAAAGAAGTTGAGAATTGCATCTCCAATGGGATTCTCCTCACTAAATGTACAAAACACCAGCTGGTTGCCAAAAAGTTCAAGACATTGGTGGCATCATTTGATTCAGAGACTGAAGGGACATCCTCATTCCCAAAGTGATGACCAGAGCAGATGACTGAACAGAACACTGCTTCATCTGCTCCCCAAAGTCCATCAAATACCACCAGAAACCGTTGAAGGTGAAGAAACCATTTGGAATAAAGTTCAATGGTGAGCAGCTTCCAGGGCCAAGCAGACTAATGAACTTCCACCAATGTCCTTAACAAAATCTCTGAAGAGTTCACGTTAATGGAGTGGAGGAAATCTAGAAAGTGCAGAGGACAGTCATCTTTTCATTCTGTGAGGAAACTATCAGCTACAAGTAAGTATTTAAAACTGGTTCGACAAGAATGACAACATCTGCCAAGACCTCAACGACAGAAAGAGGAAAGCTCTGTGGGTAGCAAAAATGAGATTACCAGCAAGGCAAAGCAGAGAGCAAAGGTGGAGTTACAAAGAAGGACTTGGGAAATCAGGAACCAATGATGGATTAAGGAGTTACAATTACTTAAAGCACTACATCCAGATGGTCTTCAGTGCCATCAAGGCAATATACAGATCCAACCCCCTCACTGGTGCAGAGTAGGGATGGAACACATCTGACCATCAAAGAAGACAGTGAAATCTGATGGAGAGAACACTTCCAAGGACTTCTAAACTGCGATGCAGTTGTAGATGAAGATGTGTTTGAGGAAACACCCAACTCACCAACAAAGACCTTGGAAATTTCACTTTAATACTCAATCCAACAAATAGGATTTGCAAAAATCCACATCACTTCCACACAAGTGTGACATTACATAGCAGCACAGTTCCAAAATATGCTTTTTAAAATTCATTCAGAATACATCGAGAGAACTGCCTGACAACAGCCTTTGATTTCAATGATCATCAGCAGGGCACACTCCTGGGCACACCACAAGTCTTGATGGGGAACTTTTCTAGAAATCTTCAACTGACCAATCCAATCCCATCTCACTGTTGGCCCGCTTTTGGGAAAATGTCATCTGAGCTATTCACACAGCTTTCCATGCTTTAGACCTTTTTTAATCCAGCTCTCCGATCTATGCACAAGCCAGAAATCTGATGGCTTCCTGAGATATTTGCTTCTCTTTGCAAGAATTGTGCTCCTATTCATCCCTGTCTCTTTGTACTGTCTCTTTGCACTGACTGCATTTATCCACCAGCTCTTTTGCTTGTAGGTTTCCTTTGTATCTGCTAATGTTGTTGGTTGTTAACTTTCTTCTTGTTGACACAGCTTTCAGGTCCGACATTGCCAGGCCCCATGGATCTTAGGAAAAGTGCAGTTCATCCCTTTACACCTGATGGAATGTCTTATAGGTCCTTGTGAATCATTCTCAAAAACAACCACAGATTCCATAGACATCTTTTCAAGAACGTGTAGATTTTATTATTCTGCTGCTTCCAAGTATACAGTTGTCATATTTGCAAAGATCTTTCAGAAATTGCAGTAGCTCAAGATGGGAATGCATCGTACTAAATCTGTTTAGAGTGTGCCTTATCATGAAGTATGGTATTTATTACTTGTATTTGAAGTGTTTGGGAATCAGAGTTTCTTACACACGTTGTAACATTCTTCTGAGCCAGAGTTAGGCCACCTTTCCTCCACTTGTCCCATCTCTGCCTTTAATTCTTTGTTGCATTATTTTGCAGCTCACTTGCTGTAATATTTATCAAGTGTTGTACCAGCTATTGCACATAGTATGTTCACACAGTTTCAGCAATGAAGGTGTCTTCCTATTTAAAATTTATTCAGGTAGACTTGAGGAAAAAAGGAATGGGAAATTTGTTGTTGAAGAACTGTTTACAGATGCATAATATATTTGTTCAGAATCATGAAATATTAGAATAAATAGAAACAGCTTCTCCAGGTGTTGAAAGGAGTAAAATACAAACCTATCGATATAAGAAGCATTTTAAGAGAAAATTCTTCACAAAGTTGAGGCTGCAGAGTTCACTTTCATGGTTTGTGCTTTCGGCAAATCTGACATCTCCACGTAATTGAGCAGGTGATTGATTATAGGAATAGTGATGTGAGCACTGCTAAATGCTCACGTTTAGGATACACACAAATAGACTTGATTGTACCATTTGTGTTGCATCTAGTTTGTGCTTACTGTCCTAACTTCTGTACACTACTGTTTGTATTACCTGTTTGACCCCAGTGCCCAGGCTTGTCTTGTTCTCCCTGCTAACCTCACTCTATCTGTTCACCTCCTGTACAAACATCAAAAGTTTGACCTTTCCTCTTGCTCCCTGAAGCATCAGCTTTTCACTTTTTCCAATCCCTAATTTTGTTGGCTGACTCCTTAAATTTTCCAGAAACTATGAACCAATAGTTCAGGTTCAGCACTGCCTAGTCAATGGCAGTTAGGGATAGGCAAAAAGTTTGTCGAGCCAGTGATATCCAAAATGAATTTAAACATCCAACTTTTATCATCAAGCGATGGTAAATTGCTGAGTTAGACTTTTACTTTATCCTATGTGTTCCCAAGCTGCTATTCAAGGGACTATGTTTAAATGCAACTCATGAGGAAGAGGCTGACTTTTCTTCTGTACCTATCCGTGGCTCATGCAGCACAATGTTCTCTTTACTACGTATGAGAAGCTTGACTGATTGATTAGAATCCTGGAAAGTTGATTGGCATGTTGCAAATGTGGGGGCAGCGTGAGGTTAATGACTGCAACATAGGTCTTTCCTTTTATGTTTTTTGTATTGAGTTTCTTGTGACTGTGCAGCTTCTTTGGTTGAATGAATTATGTAGGATCTATGTTAGTCTACATGCAGCTCACCAGGTAAGTCTCTCTTTTTGTTTCCAGCCTTATTGTTTTAGTCTTCAGATGTTGGAGGTAGGCAAGATGTACTGAATAAAGTTGAATGATTTCATCCCTTCCAGTCACAGAATGCTCATTTTCTCCTTTTTTTGTTTTGCCAATTGCCATATCACCTCGAGTAAAACTTTCATGCACGACAAAGGTTGGTAAAGCGAGATTTTGTTTGCTTTGCACATTTCAGCCATCTGAAAAAAAACAATTATTTTTAAGTGGAATTTTTTATGTTGAGATGAGTAACTAACTTGCAAATTACTGAGCAGGTTTGTGGTATAGATTGAGGCCGATGTAATCTCTCTTTGCAGGTATGGTCTGGGAATGATCTACTATAAGCAAGAGAAGTTCAACCTGGCAGAAATTCATTTCCGAAAGGCTCTGAACATCAATCCCCAAAGTTCTGTATTGCTGTGTCACATTGGCGTGGTAAGTAAACAACAAAATGAAGCCCAAAGCAGTCACTTGGTAGTGCAGATCTTGAATATTGCTTGAAGAAAAAAGATGAATTGGCAAGGCGTTTTCTGTTGCACTCATCTAGACAAATGCAAGAATATCAATTTCGTACTTCAAGCTCTCCTGCAGGGCAACAGCTGTACTCATCAGATTTGCTGCAAATGGCTCAATCTTGCAAGTCTGCCTAAGACATTCACTTTCAGGGCTGAAAGGTGCCTGGACAACTTAGTTAACTTGAACAATCAATAATATATTTTTAAAATTTTGATTAAGAATATAAGCAAGTCCTTCCTTCTACTCCTGTGCATTCACAGACCTGGATTTTCATTGATAGGCTGCTGCTGCTCAGTGTAAAAAGGCATCCATATATGTCTGTCTACCGCATTGTTGAGCAACAGTATATGAGTTTCAGTTCCAGTGTGATGCCAAGGGCATAAACTGCATGTCCCAACAATTGTCACATCAAATCAAAGCTGTTCCTCCATCTGTCCATAATAGGCAGAGTAGAGAGTGTTCAACCAGCTCGTGCTTTCAAAACCATGACGAAGACATCTGCTGTTAAGTATGTACCTGCATTTGGCCAGTACATGCTAAACAATCCTGAGTGTATATTAATAGCCAATTTAAGATGATCATTTGAGTTTGTAATGTGAGGGTGGCACCGTGGTTAACACTGCTGTCTCACAGCGCCAGGGACCCGGGTTCGATTCCAGCCTCTGGTGACTTTGTGGAGTTTGCGCATGTCTGCATGAGTTTCCTCCCACAGTCTAAAGATGTGCAGGTTAGGTCAATGGGCAGTTTAGCATGGCCAATAGTGTTAGGTGCATTAGTCAGAGGAAATGTAGAATAATAGGGTAGGAGAGTAGGTCTGGGTGGGTTACTCTTCAGAGGGTCAGTATGGGCTTGTTGGACCAAAGGCCTGTTTCCACACTGAGGATTTTATGCTTCTATGACCTACTTATACTTGCCATTCATTCATATGTAGGGGCTGTTCTTTGCAAATAAAATCAATTTATTTCTCTGCCTCTTATAGATTACCCAGAAACAATGTACCTGTAGTTCCCTGTTGTTTTCTGCCTGGCAACGCCATGTCCAATTAAAATCAACTTGGTGACCAATCAGGACTGGTTCCTCCTGTAGTACACGTTGTTTGAAATTTAACGTTCATATGTTTGCTCTGATGAACATCAGGCAAAAAAAAGACACCTTTTGTGATCACTTTGTGCAAAGTTATTGAGTGGGATACTCTTCAGAGGGTTGATATGGACTTGTTGGGCCGAAGGGCCTGTTCCCACACAGTTAGGAAACATCCTGAATTTGATGTTTGCTACTTCCATCGCCATAAAGACAGGTTGGGCCACCTCACTATTGTGTTCTCCTACGAACGATAGTTGCAGCGAAACCACTCCAGTGTCTACACCTCAACAGCTGATGCACCTAACACTTCACAATATAACAAAGTATGTTTTGGATTATATGATAACTCCTCCTAGGCCCATGTAGAATCACTAATTAATCTCCTTTGTGGAGCTCATTGAATATGAGTTTTCCCTAGGTAACTGGTCAATTTTCTTGAGCTCCAAATTTTACTTAGAGTCTTGTAGTCCCTGCTGGATAGGTATGTTCACATGTGGTAAGAACAGTATTAGGACCTGTTTTGACACTGATCATCAATGAAATTGCACAGTAATGTACATTGGTTAGGCTTGGCTGCTCAAGTGCTCACAGGAACTCTAGGTAACCTAAGCCTAGCTGGGAGCAAAGACACAAATATTATCTTGTTATGCATTTAATTATTTCTGCGTTTAATCTCTAATCCTAATTTTTATTGTGTTCTGGCAGTGTAAGGGCAAAAGGTGCTAATATAAAACAAAGAAAGCTATAATGAAATTGAGGATGAACTTCTAAAATGGAAATTTCAGAGAATTGACCTTGTGTATAAAAAGAATCTACCCAATTCTTTGTCTGCCTCTGAATCCTGAACTGAACATAAAACATAAAATATTACAGCGCAGTACAGGCCCTTCGGGCCATTGCTGTTGCCCTCGAACTGACCCATAGATTGCTGATATTGATCAGTAAATTTACTGATGTAGCTGCATCTCATGGACGCTCAATCGAGATTCAAGTTATTCAGTGTAATCCAGTTTGAAAACTTATTGACAATGCAAGTTCTGTGTCACTCTATCTCGTAAAGGAGGAACATCTCTCTCAAAACACCACAGCCAATGAATTAGGTTTCAGGAGCAACCTACATAAGCCAACATGGTAGTACGCACAGAGAAACTGTTAATTGGCACCCAGTTGATAGGGTTGTTAAGAAGGCATATAGTATATTGGCTTTCATTAGCAGGGAGATTGAGTCACGAGGTTATGCTGCAGCTCTATAAAGTCCTGGTTAAACCACACTTATATGGTGTGAACTTATATGGTGTTCAGTTCTAGTTGCTTCACTACAGGAAGGTTGTGGAAGCTTTCGAGAGGGCGCGGAGGTGATTTACCAGGATGCTGCCTGGACTGGAGGGCATGCCTTATGAAGCAAGGTTGAGGCTTTTCCCATTGGAGCAAAGAAGGATGAGCGGTGACTTAATAGAGGTCTACAAGATGATGAGAGGCATAGATAGAGTGGATAGCCAGAGACGTTTTTTCCCTGGGCAGAAATGGCTATCACAAGGAGGGCAAAATTTTAAGGTGATTGGTGGAAGGTTTAGGGGAGATGTCAGGAATAGGTTCTTTACACTGAGTGTTCAGTGCATGGAATGCACTGCAAGCAATGGTAGTAGAGACCGATACATTAGCGGCATTTAAGTGACTCTTGGATAGGCACAGGGAAGATAGTATAATGAAGAGTATGAGAGTTAGTCTGATCTTAGGGCCTGTACTGTACTGTAATGTCTGAGGTGAAAATCGGTTTGGGTGTGATTGAAAGAAGAATGTTGACTCTGACATCAGAGATCTCTCTTCTTAAAGCATTCTTAATGTTTTTTTTAACAGGAACTAAACTGTTGAACAGGCAGGTGGCTCCCTGTTTCTGTATGACTTCCTCTTCAAGTGTTGTCAAGGAATGCTCTGTTACATTCTCAAGCTTCATTGCTTTTTTTCTTGGTTTTTACAGGTCCAGCATGCACTAAAGAAGTCTGAATGTGCACTTGAAACACTAAATAAAGCCATTAGTATAGACCCAAAAAATCCTCTATGCAAATTCCACAGAGCCTCCATTTTGTTTGCAAATGAAAAATACAAAGTAAGTTTGCTGTGTTGATTTTTGTACAAGGCACTCTGCATCGTTTTTGGTTGTCTTGATTTCAGCTTTTCATGATGTCTCTTTTTTCATCAGGCAGCTTTACAGGAGCTTGAGGAACTGAAACAAATAGTCCCCAAAGAGTCACTTGTTTACTTTCTAATAGGAAAGGTAAGATTTGACACTTGACCTGCAAATTATTAGGAGCCACATGCACATACTTTCTTCTCCCCTCTTCTCTGCTGCCCTTCAATATTGTCTGAAACATAAGGTTAGACTTTTCCCAGCAGTTACAATCTCACCCAGATTGCCACTTACTGTGCCCCTTTGAGTTCCACAACTTCTGAAGAAAATTCTTACTCTGGGCTTCTCAAAATACTTTCATTCGGACAGGTCTCTTGTACTGCGGACGGGGTCAGTCTGGGCATGTCTGTATATATTGGTTTGGTGGAGGGGAATGTGGGGGTGAGAGAGTTTAATAGTTCCTCAGACTATTTAATTCACACACTTGATGTGATACCTGCTGTTGTTGGGACAACCTTCAAATCATCGATCTGTCACCGACCAACTCTGGAAATTTTTAAAGGTGTCATTATCACCCATTTGATTGGAACTGGTGAGTGGAAAAAAAAATGTTAAATGGAGAAACTGTATAGAAATCTAATCAGTTTTATTTTTATTTCCTGTGAATTAAGATCAAGACATTTAGTGGATAATTTCATGTATCCTGTACAGCTGACATCTTTAAAGATATGAATTCTTAGGCATGTTAAAGAATGTTTCCACTTGTATGTTAGGTATAAGTTCCAATCTGTCCTCTGTGGCACGTTTGGGCATTTATGAGACATGTCCCAGTGGTGGTATTTTCAATGGAGGCAGAAGCTGGTGCGTTAATTCTCACTGCAGAACGTTGGAAAATCCTAGAATGGCACAACCCAGAATAGGAAGCCATTTTGATCTATCCAGGCTGCATCAGCTCTTTCTTAGAGCAATCCAGTTTGTTGCACTTACTGTCCTATATCCATCTGAGCATTTTTCTTTGAACTTTCATCTAGTTTTTTTTGATTTTGTTGTTTCTCCTTCCATCATTCCTGTGGGCAGGATGTTCCAAGCCATTACCACTCACTGCATTTTAAAAAAAAGAGGCCTTTCTTGCATTCCCTCTGCACATCTTGCCCAAAATCCTGAATCGGTGTTTCTCATCCTTGTACCACCGACTAACGGGAAGCTCTCCACTGGCCTACCTTTATCTCAGTTGGTCATGCTCTTGTACAACTCCCATAACCTTATAAATTAAGAACCCATTCCTAGAAATTATCTTGTAAATCTCTGCACCCTCTCAAGGCTTCCATATTCTACTAACGTGTCTAGAATTGGATGTAAAACCTGAGGTTGGAGCCTAATCAGAGTATTTTAAAGGTTCAGCATGATTTCCCTGCTTTTGTACTTGATGTCTCAGGTTATGTACTTTGCAAAGGGGGTGGCATGGTGGCTCGGTGGTTAGCACTGCTGCCTCTCAGTGCCAGGGACACTGGTTCAATTCCCGCCTCGGGCAACTGTCTGCGTGGGTTTCCACCAGGTGCTCCGGTTTCCTCCCACAGTCCAAAGATGTGCAGGTCAGGTGAATTGGCCATGCTAAATTGCCCATAGTGTTAGGTGCGTTAGTCAGGGGTGAATGTAGGGGAATGGGTCTGGGTGGGTTGCTCTTTGGAGGGTCGGTGTGGACTTGTTGGGCTGAAGGGAATCTAAATCAAAGTACTTTCTCAAGATGACCTGTTTGTGTCAAATATTGATGTGTGCACATCCCTCTGGTTCCTCGTTCCTGTGCATTCTTTTGAACTGTGCCATTCAACCTTTCCTCATCTCTTCTGCCAAAATGTATCATCTCATACACTCCTGTTTTTAACCTGGCTGTCTATATGCATAAATCATTGAATGTTGACAGGTGGCTCATAATGTGTGCACCATTCTAGGCTTCTGGGTTCAGAAATTTATCTCCTATCACCGTTTTCCAACATATAGACTTTATTGCTCTTAGGTCTACAAGAAGTTAGGGCAGACGCACCTGGCTTTGATGAACTTCTCCTGGGCCATGGACCTTGACCCAAAGGGAGCCAACAACCAGATCAAAGAGGCTATTGACAAGCGGTATTTACCAGATGATGAAGAGCCTGTGACAAATGATGGGCAGCTTAGTGAGGGGTACCAATATGATACAGGTTGGTATTAGTGCATTCTCCCAATTTAATGAGAATGCCTTTTTTGTATGGCTAACATAAAGTAGGCTTGGTAAGTTTGGAGTATTTGATCTCATTCTGATAATTTTTTTGAAGCTAAAGTACAGGAACACCTGTTATGTTCCTAACCATCCCAGACTTAATTTTAAATTATCCATTGCCCTGAGCATATAGTTAAACTGAAGAGATAAATAATCAGTTATAAAAGTACATTATCTTAAGTGTGTATGACAAATTCTCATTCTGCCTGTATATGTCTGAAATTTTCTTAAGATAGAGAATTATGGAGACTAATTAATCTCTTCTGGCATCAACAATCAAGCTTCGTTCAATGTCTCTGATAGCCATTACTTAGCCAACATCTATATAAGTGGAATAGAATCATAGTTAGAGTCATAGGGTTGCACAGCATGGAAATAGACCCTTCAGTCCAATTCATCCATGCCAACCAGATATCCTAAATTAATATAGTTCCATTTGCCAACAGTTAGTCCATATCCCTCTAAATCCTTCCTATTTATGTACCTATCCAGATGTCTTTTACATTTTGTAATTATACCAGCCTCTCTCTCCTCCTTTGGCAGCTCACTCCATTCACACACCACCCTCTGCATGAAAAAGTTTTGCCCCTTAGGTCCCTTTTATGTCTTTCCCCTTTCACGTTAGATCTAAGCCCTGTTTTGAACTCCTACTGCCCTGGAGAAAAGACCTTGGCTATTCACTCTGCCTATGCCCCTCATGATTTGATAAACCTCTCTGAAGTCACGCCTCAGCTTCTGACGCTCGAGGTCAAACAGCCCCAGCCTATTCAACCTCCTCCCTACAGCTCCAACCCCCCAACCCTAGGAACATCCTTGTAAATCTTTTCTATCCTTTCAAGTTTCACAACATCTTTTCTATTGTAGGGAGACTAGAATTGCAGACAGTATTCCAAATGTGGCCTAACCAATATCCTGTAAAGTCACAACATGCCCTCCCAAAATCTCTACTCAATTCACTGACCAGTAAAGGCAAGCATACCAAACACCATCTTCACTAGCTTATCTACTTGTAATCTCACATTCAAGGAACTGTGAACCTGCACTCCAAGGTCTCTTTGTTCAGCAACACTCCCCAGGACCTTGCCATTAAGTGAATAAGCCCTGCCCTGATTTGCCTTTCCAAAATGCAGCACCTCACATTTTATCTAAATTAAACTCCATCTGCCACTCCTCAGCCAATTGGCCCATCTGGTCAAGATACTGTTGTACTCTGAGGTAACCTCCTTCGCTGTCCATGACACCACCAATTTTGGTGTCATCGGCAAACTTACTAACTGCTATCTCCAGTGTTCACATCCAACTCATTTATATAAATGACAAAAACAGTGGACCTAGCACTGATCCTTGTGGCGCACTGGCCTCCAGTCTGAAAAACAACCTTCCGCCATCACCCTCTGTCTACTAATAGTACAACTTTAGCGATGAAGCAATACTGTTGTACATCGGTTTGCTGGAATGAAGCATGTCCCACCCCTGTGTTCACTCTGATACGTGGACAGATGGTAGTATCTTATCAGACCAAGGTTTATTGTCTAAATCAAATTTATTTAGCATTATTGTTAATTTCCCGATTCAATCAACAATAATTATAATAAAGAAGATGCTTTATTCTGAGTATCCTTTGTATGCCTTTCCTAAACTACTACCATCAAACTTAACTTGTCCCAACCCTCTGGTTAAAGATTTACTGCCAACTAACTCTGCTCATTTAGTATAATCTTAGAATTGTAAATCTTTAGGCAGAATTGTCAGCCAAAATGAATTCCAAGAAGCATTGGATTTGCCCTCCTGAACATGTAGCAGAGCCCCAGAATGTCTGTGCCAGATGTCTTCACTGTTGAAGACCTTATAATGGTGGCACAAAAAGGAAGGGTGTTCTACGCCATCTCTGATTTTGGATGTATGTCTGTGGTGTGACATATATATCAGAAAGTATAAAGATACAGGTATCACGCTCCAACTTGTTTCAACAGGAGCTGTCACTGACTCACTGCTGGATAAATATTTTCCTCATTTAATTCCTATCTTGTTGACCATCTGGGTTCCTACTGCAGTCAAATTTCCTCAAATTGTACAGAGATCTATTTTATTCGATGATGGGAATAGTAGCTAGTCTATAAACGGTTAAGTCCGTAGAAAGTCAAAAGAAACAGATAGTTGTTGGGATAGTTACCAAATGAGGATTCAGTACAGAAATGCATGTAGCACATGCAAGTTAAGCAGAAACATTTAAATTTAAAATTATATTTTTGTGTACACTGAGGGTGTGATGGAGGTTGGGAGGAACTTTGTGTTGAATATGGGTCAAATGGTCTGTTTCTGTGCCGTACGGTTGATGAGGCAACCGTTACTAAGATGTGGCTATAAGCTGGGAGCTAAATAATCACCGCCGAGCGATCCTTAGATATGTCAGAAAATTTGGGGAAGAAATGAGTAGCTATATTGATGAAGGCTGCATTAACAACAGCAGAAAGGAAGGCTTTCAGGTGATTACTGTTATCCTCAGGTTGGACCATGCAGAAGGGAACTCAGGAGTTGGAACTGACTTTTAATTCGCAGGATTGAGTGGAAAATTTGGTTTTGGGTAAAATGGGGTGAGTTAAATTGCTGTTGTAAAGATTTGGCGGTCTAAACGACTACTTTCATTGTTGTAAAAAAGTTTTATTCTCGGAAATACATTTTTCGTACAAAGTTGTGGAAATCTGGAACTCCTTCTCCAAAAAAATTGCAACTAACTCTGCATTCAGAGTGTTACACAGATATTGGGACTGACTAATAGATTATCCTTAATGGAAGGCATACGGTCTTCTGGCACAGTGGAGTCCCTACATATGGGCCAGGAGGTCCCTGTTTATGTCCCTCCTGTCTTGGGGGAGTATCATGACATGTTTGAACAGTTGATTAAACTAACTATCAAGGGGCACACTCCAAAGGCAGGCAAACCAGGTTGAGAAACAAAACAACCATGGCTTGATTGAATGGACAATCGTCAGGGACTAGTAGTGACTGGTCTTCATGGTGTATATGTAGCTATATTACACAAACCACCAACAAAACTTTGAATCACCTGGTTCCTTTATGGTTTTAATAGTGCTTCCACAATTCTTGGTTGTGACATTTCTAGAATTGGAGACAAAGCACTTGCCAGCAGCTGAATTACTACCTCAGATTAATGTAATTAGACACTAACTCTGCTTTGTTGTCACAGCTGGAACCGATGAATCCCAGGAAAGCAGCATGACTGATGCTGATGATACCCAGCTTCACGCAGCAGAGAGCGATGAGAGCTTCAACTTGTAAAAGCCATACCAGCCAAAATATGGTTTCAGAGCAAGAGCTGCTACTCCCTGGCCTTTTCCTCTTTCCCTCACATTGGGCCTGTATTTCTGCTTTGAGCATTGTCTGTTTGGTGCAGTTTGCCAACGTTAAAAACGTAGGCTGGAGAGACCTATCACTTGGTTACAACAAAGCCTGTCAGCATCACCTTTTAATTTCCAGCCTCAGCAATATACATGTTAAACAGGGGGCTTTGTTTTTAAATGTAAGTGTTATTACTGATCTGAAAGTGAACTTGCGCAATTCCCTCTCCTTCTGCTACTTCTGCTCATGCAAGACCTGACATCACTGTCACCAAGTTCATAATTGTGCTGCTGTTTTTAACTCCCTTTCATCCTAAAAGGAATTCCCTTTAAAATCCTTGGTGAGGGGTGTCTGGATGGGAGTTCCAAGTCCAGTGGCAGGTATTACCTCAATGATTGGCTTGTATAAACTGCAAGCTGTTGAGTTAACAGCTATTTTCAAGCAGCACTTGGGTTATAGTGGCTGTTGTGCTGCTTTGGCAACTTAGTAGCTGTGAATGGAGGCATTTTTGCATCTCTTCCAGTCCTTTGTCTTTACTTCACCATAGAGTGCAAAGCAGCCTCTTTGGAAAGTACACATGCTGGTTACTTACATTGATGGCATTCTTTAAGGTCGCACTGATATCAAGAGCCTGCTGTCAATGTGGAATCAGCAGAAGTGTTGACGAATGGAAAATGCAATGTGTGTCTGTGCGTGTGGGTATGTATGCGCGTGGATGTGTGAAATGTAGTCTATTTTTTTAATTTCATTTTCATTTAAAACTGTAACTTGGTGTCTTAAGTGGATTTTTTTCTGTTGCTTATCCTTTTTAATTTCAGATATTTGTACAGTCTTAGAAAAAGTCTTTTTGTTAATATATTTGCAACTCAGTTTAATGATGTGAAAAAAATCAAAAATAAAATACTTTGAAAACTTTTTGGTTGCAAATATCAATCATGACACTCCTTGGAATAATCACTGCTATCATGCTGATGAACTGTTGTGAATAGAATGTAAATATCACATTCTTAAGTCCTGTGCATGTGTGAAAGTTAAATTAAACGCAGTTGAAGATTTATTGCAGATTCACTGTTACATTTACTTTTGGTAAAATTCTGAGATTACAAAAGATATCACAGAATGTACAGTATAAATCAGGTAAATTCAATTCTCCAGATGTCTTCATTTATTTCCAAACCATGTTTACTGTCATGTTACTTTCAAGCTTGGCTGAAACGTAATTACAACAGCAACTCGCAATCTTCACTGGTAGAATTTGAATTCCATTAATAAATATGGAGTTTAAAAAAAAAATCGCACCTAGTTCACACCTAGCCTTCGAGAAGCAGATCTGGTCATCCTTACTCTTTGACTTGTCTGTCACTCTAGATCTGCTCTGATTCCTGCTGTCTCTCATGGCTTGGTAAGCTATTGAATTGTACTAGAACAAAATAGATAAATTGAAAAGGAATTGAACCAGGTGACCTATCTGCCACTGACCTCTGTACGAGAAATGACAAACGTGTGCCCAGGCAGTCAATCTTGCAAAGTACTCCTCGTTAGTGTCAGTGGAGCATGTTAAAATTAAGAGCTGTTTCACAAGTGAGATGAAGAACTGCCTCACATACATCATAGCTACCTGAATCCTACTTTTCAAATTGCAATTGCTATTCATGAGCATGCCCTATCCCACTGCCTGTAAAGATTTAACAAAATTGTTGTACAATAGTTACCAATCCGAAGAGTTGCTCTGGGAGTCCTCAACATTGAATGTCAACTCTGACATCTGTCACCATTAGCGAAACTGGTGATAATGCATCAGGACTCTCCAATTAAAAGTTGACCACTTGGAAGAAGTGCGAAGTGTAGCAAGGACACTTTAATGTACCACGTGGGAGAGTAATTAAGTGCCAATCACAAAGTAAGGCTTTGGAGGTGGCTATATTTGTTAGCCTAGATATTTAGCAGATGGTGAGGAACAAGTAACAATAAAACGTTTCTTAAACTTAGATTAGTGAGTCTATCTGTTGAAGATACCTCCATGATCAGATGCATCGATTATTGAGAAGTGTGGCCTAGTGGTATTATTACTGAGCTATTAATGCCAAGGTCCAGGTAAGTTTCTGGGGACTCTGAACCCTGCCATTGCAAATGCTGAAGTTTGAATTCAATAGACTCTCAATTCCAGATTTTTAATGACCAGGACATGACTGTTGATTGTCAAAAAAAGCCCTCTGGTTCACTAGCTTGCTTTCCTGGTCTGGCCTACATGTGACTGCAGATCCACATCGTTGGTTTTGACTCTAAGCTGGATGATTGAAAGATGGACAAGTGAATGCTGGCCTGGCCAGTGATGTCCATGTCTGGAAGATGAGGATCCATTCTTCCATCATGTTGTGTGGCAGTACTCCTGTGCTAAATAAGAATAGATATGGAACAGATCCAATAGCTTAAAGTTGTAAATCTGAGCACTGAGCTATCCACAGCACTGAACTGTATTCAACTCAGTCTGTAACCTAGCATATACCATATTCTAGCATCACTAAACCAGGAGATCGACCTGCAGGATAGTACGTTCGGAGCAGCATTATTCATACCTGTCAACCTGGTGAAGTGACAACACAGGACCATCGGCATACCAAAGAGTGAAAGCACTATGCAGTCAACAGTGTTAAATCACCCCACAGTCATCGGATCAGAGCTCTGCAGTTATGCTACGTCCAACCTTGAATGGAAATTGCCAATTAAACAATTAACAGGAGGAGGAGGTGTCACCATAAAATCCCCACCCTCAAGGTTCAAGGAAGATGGCACACTAATGCCAAAGACTTGACTGAGCATTTGCAAATATCTTCAATTAGAAGTGCAGAGTGGATGATCCAGCATCTTCTATGACTTCAACAGCTCCCGATGGAAGGCCACAAGAGGATGCATTGAAGCCCAGGATCAGGGGCCAGCACTTTGCTGGGGGAGTTGCGGGGTGCAGCAAGAGAGAAAGCATAGTTTAACAGCTGTGTCTCAGAGGGATTGCTGATTGGAGGTCGAAAAAACAGTGACATCATGGGATATATTAGGTAATTGGTAAAATGATTAATAAAGTGAATTTTAGAAAGAATTAACTGAGAAACAACAGGAAAACAAAGTCAGGGCCAAAAAATAAAGTAATGTAAGTGAGTGAAGTAGGTTTAAGTAAGAAAGACCTCGTAAGTGTAAGGTTAACACATAGGTAAAAACAATGACTGCAGGTGCTGGAAACCAGAGTCTAGATTAGAGTGGTGCTGGAAAAGCATAGCAGTTCAAGCAGCATCCGGGAATCAGTAAAATCGACATTTTGGGCAAAAGCCCTTCATCAGGAATACAAGTATTCCTGATAAAGGAGTTTTGCCCGAAACGTCTATTTTACTGGTCCTCGGATGCTGCCTGAACTGCTGTGCTTTTCTAGCACCACTCTAATCTAGAGTAAGATTATGACATGGCAGCATAAACTGGCTGAATAGAATGTGCAATCAGTAATAAGTATCAGGATCCTACACCATGTTACGTGCAGGAAGTGCTTCCAGTTGTGCAAAATAGAACTGTGGTGCTTGAATGATGACTGGAGAAAGTGAGGACTGCAGATGGTGATCAGACCTGAAAAATGTGTTGCTAGGGAAGCGCAGCAGGTCAGACAGCATCCAAGGAGCAGGAGAATCCATGTTTCGGGCATAAGCCTTTCTTCAGGAACTCTTCAACATTTTTCAGCTGATGACTGGAGACACTGGCACATATGCAAGGCTGAGTGTTCTGTGGATCATATTGCGGCATTGTAGCATGGAGAAAAGAAAGGTATGAGTGACTACCAGACAATGCAAGACAAACAGACTTTTTCTAATGAGTTTTCCATTATTGGAAGCTGGTAAGCCTTCCTCATGGGAGTGCAGTCAGAGCTAAGCTTCTGCCACCACAAATTGCTTGACTGTACAGCAGGGGAGGAAGAAGGAAAGAAGAGCAATAACGATAGGGGCTTCATTAATTCGAGAATCAAAAAGATGTTTCTGTGACTGCCAGTGTGTTGTGGATCAGGCCAGACCCACCACCTTCAAAATATTTTAAATAGCCTAGACTCTGGATGTAGGTTTGCTCACTGAGCTGTAAGGTTCATTTCCAGACGTTTCGTTACCTTACTAGGTAACATCTTCAGTGGGCATCATGCGAAGCAATGCTGAAAATTCCTGCTTTCTATTTATGTTTGGGTTTCTTTGGGTTGGTGATGTTGCTTCTTGTGCTGACATCACTTCCGGTTCCTTTTCTCGGGGTGGTAGATGGGGTCTAACTTGACGTGTTTGTTGATAGAGTTCCATTTGGAATGCCATGCTTCTAGGAATACTTGTGTGTCTTTGTTTGGCTTGTCCTAGGATGGATGTGTTGTCCCAGTCGAAGTGGTGTCCTTCCTCATCTGTATGTAAGGATACTAGTGAGAGAGGGTCATGCCTTTTTGTGGCTAGTTTTCAGCCTGTCTATCCAATGTAGTGTTTGTTACAGTTATTGAATGGTATTTTGTAAATGATATTGGTTTTGCTCATTATATAGGGTCTTTTGAAGTCCATTAGTTTTAGTCTGTTGGTTAGGTTTGTGGGCTGCCATGATGCTAAGGGGTTTGAGTAGCCTGGCAGTCATTTCCGAGATCTCTTTGGCTAGGGTTTCTGGACGTGTTTTGTCAGCTTGTTTGGGTTTGTTGCTGAGAAATTGGCGGGCTGTGTTCATTGGGTTACCCATTCTTTTTGAATATATGGTATAGATGATTTTCCTCTGCTCTGTGTAGTTCCTCTGTGCTGCAGTGTGTGTTGGCTCATTGAAATAATGTCTGATGCAGCTTCGTTTGTGGGTGTTGGGATGATTGCTTCTGTAGTTCAATATTTGGTCCGTTTTTAGGTTGACGCTGGTTTGAAGTTCCCCATTGGCTGTTTGCTCTACTGTGACATCTAGGAATGGCAGTTTGTTGTTTTCCTCCTCTTTAGTGAATTTTATGCCAGTAAAGTTATTATTGATGGTCTTGAAGGTTTCCTCTAACTTGTTTCGTTTCATGATGACAAAGCTGTCATCCACGTAGCGAGCCCAGAGTTTGGGTTGCATGGTTGGCCGAGTTGTTCGCTCAAGTCTCTGCATCACTGCCTCTGGTAAGAAGCTTAGACCCTGACATTCATTCTTATTTCTAAAGGCAGGTGTGATTCATCTGGTCAATTGAATCTGCTTTAAGCAAAACAGAATTTATTTACAATTACTGTTGAAACATGAACAAAAAGCAGAATTTAGAATCATTATTGGAAAACCTAACCGACCCAGCACAGCAACTTAACTGTTCCAATACAGTAACATCCCATAAACACACCTTGACAAAAAGGTAAATTCAAATGCATGTTCTTACAGGCTGGAGGGAACAACATCCAAAGAGAGGTCTTTGAGAAAGTCAGAGGAATTCTTTACTGAGGTTTGCAAATCTTCTGGATACTTGTACCTTGACTGCTACAAAATAAAATATAGAAAGTCTGAACTGGCCACTCCCCTCCCATTGCCAACTTTTTAAAAAAAAACCCAAAGGCATCTTGAAACAGTGTCTCTTTGGTGCCTCTGCCTTCACAACCCCTCTCTTTTTTAAAAAAAAAACAAGGACAAAATAACTCCTTTAAAGTGACAGCATCGTTACAGCTGATGCATTGTATCTCTGATGCCAAGATCCAGGAAGTTACAGAACAGCTGCAGGGTTATTCTTCTGGTGGAGTATGGTCCATGTTGGTTCCAATGCCTTTGCAGGATGCGATCCTGCAATCAATGTTTAGGGAGTGAGGTAGAATGTCAGCAAGCAGGACCTCCAATGTAGTAATTGCCAGGTTGCTCCAAGTCCCATTTTCAAGTACAGAAATAGGTGGATAAAGTAGAATAATGTATGGCTGGAAATGTGGTGCCAGAGGGGAGGGTGTTAGATGTTTGGGACAGTGGCCTGGATCTGGGGAATTTAGCACCTGTAGAAGCCAGACAAGTTGCATATGCACAGAGTTAGGACTGAGTTCCATGCAGGATGTTCCTTGCAGTCTTTGAAGTAGTAATTTGGCAGGGTCTGGGAATGAAGGAAAAGTAGTAGAGAAGAATAGAGTTCACCGAATATATTGGGGATACAGCTTGCTATAGACAATAGCAAGTTAGGTCAAGTGAGAGTAAGGAAGAAAAAGATGAATTGCATTGATAGGTTTGATATGTAGACAACCAACCAGTAGAAAGGATGCAGGGAAATTAACAATGCCAATACTAAAGTGTTATAATGGGAAACTTCAATTACCCAAACATACACTGCAAGTATCTCAGTCTATGAGGCATTGAGGGAAAAGTGTCCATGGATTATGTGCAGGAGAGTTGGACCTGGTTCTTGAAAATGACGCGAGTCAAGTGGTTCGAACATGAGTAAAGACATGGAGACAAGGTGAGAATGACTGATTTGATACTGACATGAAAGCAACATTTGACTGATCTGTGGTTTCAAAATTAAAGTCAATGGGAGTTAGTGAGTAGGTGAAACTCACTATTGCTGAATTCATCGTAAGATACCACAAAGAAGGATGGTTGGATTTTTGTTTTGAAATCCTAGGACATCACGGCAAGTCACATCAAAGTTATCACTCCTTCGAGAGGTAAGAAGTTGGGATGGTCATTGTAACTTGCAATACTATTTGTCACTCAGTAACTAAACCTGAATGCAGAAAGATCTGTACACTTTTCTGGCTTAATCTGGTGACTGAAAGGTAACATCCACATCATACAATTGCCAGATAATAATTCTTTCCAACAAGGGAGGATCTAACTGTTTACCTTTGACATTAAATGTGCTGTCATTGAATCTGGAACCATCTATACAAGTTAGAACAATAGGAAAATCTTCAAGAAGTACAATTCATTTCTAACACCCAGAATATGTATTGTGGTGATACTATGGCTTTAAGAAGTCTATTTTGTCCTTTTTTTTGATAGTTTTAAGAAGATGCAGAGATGTCTATTGAAAACTCCTAAAATAAACAGCTTGGGTTTTTTCCCTAAAAATTAGATCAATAAAAACCGCCTGAATGGGTGTGGTTACATTCCCACAGAACCAGGCTTTGTTTGTTTTTGGTTTTCAGGCATAGCAGTTGTTGCTGGGTCGATTCCTGCAGTACATCTCTCCCTGCTACATTCTAAGTTCACTTGATGTTTTTCCTCTTGGACTGTTGGAGTGGCATGTTTTCTGGATTTGCCTTTTGCCAAGGGTGTGTTGAATGGGACGTTACTATATTGGACCAGTTACTGTTTAGTAGATAACTATTCTGTACGTTTTCCAATAGAGTTTTAGCTAAGGTTTTTTTCTTTCTTCTGTTGTACTTTAACTGGAGTGTATGAATAAGGTGTGTTTTGCTTCAAATCTTGTCACGATGTGGAGGTGCCAGTGTTGGACTGGTGTGGACAACGCCAGAAGTCACCATGACACAAGATTATAGTCCAACAAATTTATTTTAAAATATAAGCTTTCGGAGCAGTGGTCCTTTGCAGGCTGGCGAAGGAGCAGTGCTTCAAAAGCTTAGTGTTACAGCACTGAGATAGACCCTTTGACCCAAACTGGTCCATGCCAACCAAAACATCCATCTACACTAATCCCATTTCCCTGCACTTCCTTCCCGATGAAGGGCTTTTGCCCAAAACATCTATTTTCCTGCTCCTCAGATGCTGCCTGATCTGTGCTTTTCAAGCACCACACTCAACTCTAATCTCTAGCATCTGTAGTCCTCACTTTTGCCATACCCTTCTAAACCTTTTCTATCCATGTATTTGTCCAAATGCTTTTTAGGTATTGTTAATGTACCCATCTAAAACACTTCTGCTGGCAGCCCATTCCACCCTCCTCTATAAAAAAAACGTTGCCCATTAGGTTCCCTTATATTCTTTCCCATCTAACCTTTAAACTGATTTCCTCTGGTCTGCGATTCCCCAATCCTGGGAAAAAGATTGAATGTATTCACCCTATCCATGCCTCTCATGATCTTGTACACTTCCATAAGATTCACCCCTCTGTCCCCTACCCTCTAAAGAGAGAAGACTAGCTTGTCCAACCTCTCCCTATAACTCAGCCTCTTGAGTCCTGCCACCATCCTTGTAAATTTCTTCTGTACTCTTTCCAGTTTAGTAACATCCTTCCTATAGCAAGGTGACCAAAACTGAACACAATACTCCAAGTGCGCCCTCACCAGTGTCCTGTACAACATAACTTCCCAACTTGAATATTCAATGACCTGACTGAAGGCCAGTGTGCCAAAAGCTGCCTTCACTGCCCTGTGTGTGACTCCACTTTCAGAGAACTATACACCTGAACTTCAAGGTCCCTCTGTTCCACTACACTGCTTAAGGTCCTACCATTCACCCTCAACTCCTGTCTTGATTTGATTTTTCAAACTGCAAGACCTCACACTTATCTATATTAAATTCTATTTGCAATTTCTAAGCCCACTTCCCCAACTGATCAAGGTCCTGCTGTAATGTCTGATAACCTTCCTTACTCTCCACAATACCAACTATTTTAGTGTCATCAGCAAACTTACTCATTATGCCTTGTATATTCTCATCCAAATCGTTCTACATATACAAGTCTACTTTGGTCCTTCAGGGGCCCCCACTCTCTCTCTCATTATTTTTCCTTTAATATACTTTAACATCCTCTTTTGATTCATCCTAATCTTCTCAGATCCCAAGATCCCTTTTCACCCTCCTGATTTCCTCCTTCAGTAAACTCCTATATCCCCTCTATACCTCCAGGGATCCTCTTGATCCCAGCTACCTGTACCTGAGCCACGCCTCCTTTATTCTGGTCAAAACCTCGATATCTTGTCATCCAGGGTTCCCTATTCATACCAACTTTGCCCTTCAGTGTCACCGGAACATATAGACCTTGAACTCTTGCTATTTCACCTTTAAAGGCCTCCCCTTTGCTGGAGGTCCCTTTGCCTGCAAACAAACTACTCAAAGCTCCTGTCTAATTCCATCTAAATTCACCTTGCCCCAATTTAGAACTTGAAATTTTGGACCAATTTTGTACCTCTGCATAATTGTTTTAAAATGAATACAACTCTAGTCATTGGTCCCAAAGTGCTCACCCACTGTCACCTCCGTCACCTATCCTGCCCTATTTCCCAATAGTAGGTAGAGTCTTGCCCCTTCCAGAGTATGATCCTGTATATACTGCTTGAGGAAACATTCCTGAATGTACTTAAATGACCCCATCCAAGCCCTTAATGTTCTATATCTATATATATTAGGAAAATTAAAGTCCCTGACTGTGACAACCCTATTACTCCTATCAGTCTCGCTGCATATTTGTTCCTCTAATTCCCATTGACTGGGGTACAATCCCAATAATGTCACCATCTCCTTATTTCTTAGCTCCAACCACAAAGCCTCACTGGATGATCCTTCACTTTCTTCATCTCTAATTATTGATGTGATACTTGCCTTAAGCAAAAATACAACTCCCCCTTCCCTCCTTCCACCACCTCTGTCCCGCCTAAAGCACCTGTACCCTGGCACGTTAAGCTGCCAGTCCTGTCCTGCCCTTAGCCATTTTTCTGTAATAGCTGTAATATCCATGTACTGAATTCATTGGCCTTCCTTGTCAGCATTCTTGAATTGAAATAGATGCAGTTTAATCCAACAGGCATTCCTTACTTCCTGTCATGTTCCAGCCTGACCTGACTCTCCACTTTACTATTTCTGATTACTGTATCTCCTTCCAGCCTTGCACTTGCCTCCCTACTGTTGAGGATCTCAACCCCCCCTGTCAATCTAGTTTAAACCCTCCCTTGCATCACTAGCAAACCTGCCCACCAAGATATTGGTCCCCCTCCAGTTTAGGTGCTGGTCACCTCTGCCCCAGAAAAGGTCCCAGTGATCTAAAAATCTGAATCCTGCTCCCTGCATCAGTTCTTTAGCTACACACATTCATCTGGCATGTCTTCCTGTTATTATCCTCACTAGCCTGTGGTACTGGAAGGAATCCAGAGATTACCACTGACAAAGTTTGGGCTTCTAACTTTTTTTTCCTAGCTCTCTCTAATCACTCTGCAGGATTTCATGCCTATTTCTACCTACGTCATTTGTGCCAACGTACTCTGACTTCTAGCTATTCACCCTCCCGCTTCCGAACATTCTGCAGCTGCTTTGAGACATCCTGGACCACAACGGCCGGGAGGCAACACACCATCCTTGATTTCTATTTGTCGCCACAGAATATCCTGTCTGTCCTAACTATTGACTCTCCTATCACTCGGGTCCTGTTTCCTTTTACTCTTTCCTGCTGTACCCCAGACCCAGTCACCGTGCAACCAACCTGGCTACTGCAGCTTTCCCCTGCATGTTATCCCCAACAGTATCCAAAACGCTGTTTTTGTTTTCAAGAGGAATGGCCACAGGGGATTCCTGCACTCTCTGCCTCCTGCCTTTGACTATCCTGGTGGTTATCCAGCTACTGTCTGCTTGCACGTTAGGGGTCACCACCTCACTAAAACGCTGATCTGTGAAGCGCTCAGTATCTTGGATGGTCCTGAGTGCATCCAGTTCCCTAACACGGTCTCCCAGGAGATGCGTTTGGGTGCACCTCCCTACAAGTATAGTCATCAGGGTTGATGGAAGTCTCATCCTGCAGGAGGAACATGCTACTGCCCTCCATGCCATCTTAACTGCTGTAGACTAAAGAGGAAAGTTACCTGTACTTTTTTTGCTGAACTGATACCGAGGCCTCTCGAGCCAAAGCCTTACTACTTATTCTGTTAGCAACAAAACTTGCAATCGCACATCTCTCTACTGCTTCACAGCAAAAATGACAGATGATTATGAGTTGGTTCATAAATCAGAGTTTGGTTTCAACCATCAGTTTCAATCTGTGAGGGTTAGAAATTGGGGAAAAGAGAAATCTTCAGGTGATAAGGAAAAAGGAGATCTCATTGAAGGTAGTAAAGATATTTAACTACCGTAAAAAGGAAACACGTGAGTGGGAAAGAAAAGTTAAAAAGCTGAGCTGTTTTCAGTGTCATAAAGTAGGCCACAAATCAGTTGTTTAGAAAAAGCATTGGGAAGCTGGATGTGGGAAAACAGGAAAAGCCCGTGAGTGTTATTGAAGTAGTAACGTTAAGCACAGTGGAAGCTAAAAGGCTGCACTAAAATGTACAACCTGGTCAGGGGTTGGTTGAGAAGAAAGTGCCAGATCTCTTTAAATAATTTACTTGCAAGGGTGAGGTTTCCTCATATATGCCAGGAAGCACAGGTAAATAAATTAAAGTTTTGAGACACTGAACCATGTCAATCTTTGATGAGATAGTTAATTCAGAAGGAAGAGTGCCAGAAAATGAGACAATATGTGAAATACATGGTGAGAGAGGAGCAGTGCTCCATGGTATACAGTGAGGTTGGAGAGTCTAGTGTAAAGTGAAGTGATGGTATGAGTAGTAGAGAATTCTCCATTCCAGACATACCATTTATCCTTGGTTGTCATATAGCTGGATCACAGGTGGAAGTGATGCCTACTGTGGTTGAAAAGCCAGTGGAAAATCAGGCAACTGAGGTATTACAGGAAGTATATCCTGAGATTTCTCCTGACTGTGTGGTAGCAAGGCCACAAAACCAACAGTGGAGAAATGAGAACATAAATGCAACTTCAACTTTTTAAATTTTATCAGAAACTATGTTTGATCAAATAGTTGAGGAAAAAAACAACAGCTGGAAGACAAAGTAGATATTTTTAGTTCAGAGAAATTAACTGAATTACAACAGAAAGATGAAAAACTAAAGCAGTCACAGGAGAATCGGAGTGTACCCCAGAATGTCACTATCTTAAAAATGATGGTTGAAAAGTGTGGTGCTGGAAAAACACCGCAGGTCAGGCAGCATCCAAGGAGCAGGCGAATCGACGTTTCGGGCATAAGCCCTTCTTCAGGAATGAGGCTGGTGTGCCAAGCAGGCAGAGATAAAAAGTAGGGGGGGGGGGGGAGTTTGGGGGAGGGGCACTGGGAATATGATAGGTGGAAGGAGGTGAGGGTGAGGGTGATAGGCCGCAGAGGGGGTGGGGGCGGAGAGGTCTGGAAGAAGATTGCAGGTCAAGAGGGCAGTGCTGAATCTGGGGGTTGGGACTGAGATAAGGTGGGGGGAGGGGAAATGAAGCTGGAGAAATCTATGTTCATCCCATGTGGGTGGAGGGTTCCTAAGTGGAAGATGAGGCGCTCTTCCTCCAGGCGTCGTGTGGCCAGGGTCTGGCAATGGAGGAGGCCAAGGACCTGCATGTCCTTGGCGGAGTGGGAGGGGGAGTTAAAGTGTTCAGCCACGAGGCGGTTGGGTTGGTTGGTGCAGGTGTCCCAGAGGTGTTCTCTGAAACATTCCGCAAGTAGGCGGCCTGTCTCCCCAATGTAGAGGAGACCACATCAGGTGCAACGGATACAGTAAATGACGTGTGGAGGTGCAGGTGAATTTGCGACGGATATGGAAGGATCCATTGGGGCCTTGGAGGGAGGTGAGGGGGGAGGTGTGGGCGCAAGTTTTCCACTTCTTGCGGTTGCAGGGGAAGGTGCCGGGAGTCGAGGTTGGGTTGGTGGGGGGTGTGGACCTGACGAGGGAGTCGCGGAGGGAGTGGTCTCTCCGGAACGCTGATAGGGGTGGGGAGGGAAATATATCCCTGGTGGTGGGGTCTGTCTGGAGGTGGCAGAAATGACGGAGGATGATACGATGTATCCGGAGGTTGGTGGGGTGGAAGGTGAGGACCAGTGGGGTTCTGTCCTGGTGGCGATTGGAGGGGCGGGTTTCAAGAGCAGAGGTACGGGAAGTGGAGGAGATGCGGTGGAGAGCATCGTTACCCACGTCGAAGGGGAAATTGCGGTCTTTGAAGAAGGAGGCCATTTGGGCTGTTTGGTAGTGGAATTGGTCCTCCTGGGAGCAGATGCGGCGGAGGCAAAGGAATTGGCAATATGGGGTGGTGTTTTTACAGGGGCAGGGTGGGAGGAGGTGTAATCTAGGTAGCGGTGGGAGGTGGTGTAATCTAGGTAGCTGTGGGAGTCAGTTAGTTTGTAGTTAATGTCTGTGTTGAGTTGGTCGCCCGATAGAAACGGAGAGGTCTAGGAAGGGGAGGGAGGAGTCTGAGACGGTCCAGGTAAATTTGAGGTCGGGGTGGAAGATGTTAGTAAAGTGGATGCTCCAACCACACGGGATGAATGTAGATTTATCTAGCTTCCTCATTTCCCCTCCCCCCAGCTTATCTCAGTCCCAACCCCCAGATTCAGCACCACCCTCTTGACCTGCAATCTTCTTCCCGATCTCTCTGCCCCCACCCCCCTCTGCCCTATCACCCTCACCATCACCTCCTTCCACCTATCGTATTCCCACCACCCCCCCCCCCCCCCCCCACCTTTTATTTCAGCCCACTTGGCACACCAGCCTCATTCCTGAAGAAGGGCTTATGCCCGAAGCGTCGATTCTCCTGCTCCTCGGATGCTGCTTGGTCTGCTGTGTTTTTCCAGCACCACACTTTTCAACTCTGGTCTCCAGCACCTGCAGTCTTCATTTCCCCATCAAGACATCATTTTTAAGATCAACTAGGAGAAAGTGGAGACCATGGCAGATGAGAAAATGGGTAAAAGTTCATCAGCTTGTATTACCAGTGGGTTATAGAAAGGAAGTGTTGTGGGTAGCATATGAATTACCAGTGGGAGGTTACTTGGGAGTAAGGAAAATTCCAGCCAAAATACAAAACCTTTTTATTGGCCTGGACTGCATAAAGATGTGGATGAATTTTGCCAGGCATGTTATACGTGTCAAGTAATTGGAAAACAGTAATAAAACCAGCCCCCTTAATACCCGTTCCTTCATTTGAGGAGCCTTTTATAAAGGTTTTGATTGATTGTGTAGGACCCTGAACCAAAGCAAAAAATGGGAATCAGTGTTTGTTGATGATATTAGATATGTCCACTGATTCCAGAGGTCATTCCGTCATACAATATCACAGATTGAAGGATTGTAGAAGAGTTACTCAAATTTTTTACAAGATGCAGATGACCCACAGAGGCGCAATCAGATTGAGTCAAATTTTACATCATCATTATCCAAGGAAGTTGTGGATTGTTAGCAATAAAATAATTCAAATCCATGTGTACTATCCACAATCACAGGGAACATTAGAATGATGGCATCAAACTTTAAAGACTATGTTGAGGGCTTACAGGCAAGACTATCCCAACAATCAGGATAAAGGAATCCCATTTGTTCTTTTTGCAACTGGAGATATACCAAATGAATCAACTAAATTCAGTCTATTTGAATTAATTTTGGGCCATGAGGTCAGAGGACCACTGGAATTAATTAAGGAGCAATAAGTGAGTCAGAGTTCAGAGAGTGCATATTTTGACTATATATCAAATTCTAGGGAACAGTTAACCCTAATCCTAACTCTGCATTTAGAAGTAGCATGGCAAATGATTAACCAGGAGGCAGACAGGAAATCAAAAATTTGATTTTTGAATACCCTCACTATCACACATTTAAAAGCCTGGAATTTTCTCTCTAATGGCATTGTTAATGTAACTATACATCAAGAACTGCAATAGTTCAGAAAGTCACTACCAACTTCAGGATGACAAGTCACATGACTCTGGGTTAATCCAACAGGTTGATTTGAAATAGAGCATAGAACAGTATGTTATAGTACAGGCCCTTCAGCCCTCAATCTTGTGCCAACCTTTTATCATACTGTAAGATCAAACTAATCCTACATGCTCTTCACTTTATTATCATCCATGTGCCTATCCAAAAGTCACTTAAATGTCCCTAATGTATCTGACTCTACTACCACTGCTGGCAGTGCATTCCATGCACCCACCAGTCTGTGTAAAGAACTGACCTCCTGTAAACCTTCCTCCAGTCACCTTAAAATTATGCCCCCTCATGATAGCCATTTCCACCCTGGGAAAAAGTCTCTGGCTATCCACTCCATCTATGCCTCTCATCATCTTCTACCCCTCTATCAAGTCACCTCTCATCCTTCTTCATTTCAATGAGAAAAGTACTAGCTCCCTCAACATTTCTTCATAAGACATGCCCTCCAGTTCAGGCAATATCCTAGTAAATCTCTGCACCCTCTAAAACTTCCACATCCATCCTATAATGAAGCAACCAGAACTGAACACAATGTTCTAAGTGTGGTCTAACCAGGGCTTTATGGAGCTGCAGCATAACCTCTTGGCTCTTAACTTCAATCCTTCTGTTAATGAAATCCAATACATCATATGCCGCCTTAACGACGTGATCAACTTGGGTGGCAGTTTTGAGGGATCTGTGGACGTGGATCCCAAGATTCCTCTGTTTCTCACATTGCCAAGAATCCTGCCTTTGACCCTATATTCTGCATTCAAATTCAACCTTCCAAAATGAATTATTTCACAGTTTTGCAGGTTTTACTCCATCTGCCACTTCTCAGCCCAGCTCTGCATCCTGTCAATGTTCCGTTGCAACCTATAACAGCCCTCCACACTATTTGCCAATTCACCAACCTTCCTGTCAAGAGCAAATTTACAAATACAACCTTCCACTTGCTCATCCAAGTCATTTATAAAATCACAAAGAGCACAGGTCCCAGAACAGATCCCTGTGGAACACCACTGGTCACCAAGCTCCAGGCTGAATACTTTCCATTTTCTACCAACCTTTGCTTTCTATGGGTCAGCTAATTGTGTATTCAGACAGATTTCCATGTCCTATGCCTCCTTACTTTCTGAATGAGCCTACCATGAGGAACTACATACACTGCTCTATCTCCATCAATATGTTTTGTCCTGTTTTCAAAGAACTCAGTAAGTGAGGCAAAACCATGTTGACTATCTGTAATCAAGCTGTTTTTCCAAATAATCATAAATCCAGTCTCTCAGAATCCTCTCCAATAATTTGCCCACCACAGACATAAGACTGACTGACTGGTCTGTAGTTCCCAGGGTTATCCATTTTCCCTTTCTTGAATAACCATATCTTAAACTAATCTAGTCCCATTTGCCATCATTTGGCCCATATCCCTCTAAACCCTTACTATTCATATACCCATCCAGATGCCCTTTAAATGTTGTAACGGTATCAGCCTGCACAGCTTTCTCTGGCAGCTCATTCCAAACATACCTCACCCTCTGCATGAAAAGGTTGTCCCTTAGGCCCCATTTAAATCTTTCTCCTCTCACCCTAAACCTATGCCTTCTAGTTTTGGACTCACAATCCTGGGAGAAAAGAACTTGTCTATTCACGCCCCTCAAGATTTTATAAAGTCACCCCTCAGCCTCCGAAAACGATAATTGAAATAAAACTACATGTATAATCAAAAGCTTAGGTAAAATGAATAAAGGGAATTGTTTAAAAAATAAGATGTCAGCAGAGAACTGATACACAACAGATAAATATCCATTTCATTAAGAAAGAAAATCTCTAAAAAAGCCGCAGCATCCATGGCTAATTGAGGAGGTAAAGAATGATATCAGTTTAAGAGAAATGTGAAAATTAGTGGTAGGCCAGAAGGCTGGGACATTTTTAGATCCCTGCAAAGGGTGAACTTTAAAAAGTAGTTAGTGTGTGACAGGAGAAAGTGAGGACTGCAGATGTGTTTCCTGAAGAAGGGTTCATGCCCAAAACGTCAATTCTCCTGATCCTTGGATGTTGCCTGACCTGCTGCACTTTTCCAGCAACACATTTTCAGCAGTGTGTGACAGGAAACTAGCAAGTAATATAAAAGCTGACTGTAAAAAATGCTGGATTCCTGGAAAGATCCTTGCAGATTGGAAAGCTACAAATGTGACTCCTCAATTCAAGAAACAAGGGAGCCAGAAAGCAGGAAATTATATGCTAATTAGCAAACTCACAGAGCATCTATGGTCTGTATGTTCCAATCAACCCCACTTCCCAGTTGCCAGGCATTTCAAATCCCCCTTCCCCATCCCATTCCCCCAATGACATATCCAACCTGAGCCGCCGCCTCCATCAAAATAAGGCCAAACGTAAACTGGAGGGAGAACACCAGATTTTCCACCTTGGGAGCTTACAACCTTACAGCCTCACCTGACATAGAATTCATCAGTTTTGAGAAGATTTGTAATTCAGGTTGAGATTCTGTACGTAGGTTTGCTCACTGAGCTGGAAGGTTCGTTTTCAGCTGTTTCATCACCATACTAGGTAACAGCATTATTGAGTCTCCAGATGAAGCACTGGTGGCATAGCACACACTTTATGTGTGTTTAGGTTTTCTTGGGTTGGTGATGTCATTTCCTGTGGTGACAATTTTCTGTGGTGATGTCATTTCTCAGGGGTGGTAAATGGGATCTAAGTCAATGTGTTTGTTGATAGAGTTCCAGTTGGAGTGCCATGCTTTTAGAAATTCTCATGCATGTCTCTGTTTGGCTTGTCCTAGGATGGATGTGTTGTCCCAGTCGAAGTGGTGTTCTTCCTCATCCATATGTTAGGATACTAGTGAAAGTGCTGATTTCTTTAGCAACAAACCCTAACAAGCAGAAAAAACATGTCTAGAAACCCTAGCCACTCTCCCCTACTTAGATACTTGGCATTATGGTAGCCTACAAACCCACCAACACACTAAAGCGGCAGCTAATGAACTTGAAAGACCCTATACAGACAACAAGCAAAACTAATATAATTTACAAAACACCTCGCACAACCTGCAACAAACACTACATTGGACAAGTAAGCAGAAAACTAGCCACCAGGATACATGAACATCAACTAGCCACAAAAAGATATGCCCCACTCTCACTTGTATCCTTACATACAGATGAGGAAGGACAACACTTAATTGAAGATCGAGGTTTGTGCGAAGATTTGTAGCTTGGGTGCTCATTGTTGTGGTTCTGTTCGCCGAGCTGGGAATTTCTGGTGTAGACGTTTCGTCCCCTGTCTAAGTGACATCCTCAGTGCTTGGGAGCCTCCTGTGAAGCGCTTCTGTGATCTTTCCTCCGGCATTTGTAGTGGTTTGAATCTGCCGCTTCCGGTTGTCAGTTCCAGCTGTCCGCTGCAGTGGTCGGTATATTGGGTCCAGGTCAATGTGTTTATTGATTGAATCTGTGGATGAGTGCCAAGCCTCTAGGAATGCCCTGGCTGTTCTCTGTTTGGCTTGGACTATAATAGTTGTGTTGTCTCAGTCGAACTCATGTTGCTTGTCCTCTGCGTGTGTGGATACTAAGGATAGCTGGTCGTGTCGTTCGTGGCTAGTTGGTGTTCATGGATGCGGATCGTTAGCTGTCTTCCTGTTTGTCCTATGTAGTGTATTGTGCAGTCCTTGCATGGGATTTTGTACACTATATTGGTTTTGCTCATGCTGGGTATCAGGTCCTTAGTCCTGGTGAGTTGTTGTCTGAGTGTGGCTTTTGGTTTGTGTGCTGTTATGAGTCCTAGTGGTTGCAGTAGTCTGGCTGTCAGTTCGGAAATGCTCCTGATGTATGGTAGTGTGGCTAGTCCTTTGGGTTGTGGCATGTCCTCATTCCGTTGTCTTTCCCTTAGGCATCTGTTGATGAAATTGCGGGGGTATCCATTTTTGGCGAATACATTGTATAGGTGTTCTTCTTCCCCTTTTTGCAGTTCTGGTGTACTACAGTGTGTTGTGGCCCTTTTGAACAGTGTCTTGATGCAACTTCTTTTGTGTGTGTTGGGGTGGTTGCTTTCGTAGTTCAGGACTTGGTTTGTGTGTGTGGCTTTCCTGTATACCTTTGTGATGAATTCTCCGTTCGGTGTTCTCTGTACCATCACGTCTAGGAATGGGAGTTGGTCGTCCTTTTCTTCCTCTCGAGTGAATCTGATTCCTGTGAGTGTGGCGTTGATGATCTGGTGTGTGTTCTCTATTTCTGTGTTTTTAATGATTACAAAGGTGTCATCCACATATCTGACCCAGAGTTTGGGTTGAATTTGCGGTACGACTGTTTGTTCTAACCTTTGCATTACCGCTTCTGCATGAGTCCTGAGATGGGTGAGCCCATGTGTGTGCCGTAGATTTTTTCATATATTTGGTTGTTGAATGTGAAGTGTGTTGTGAGGCACAGGTCCAGTAGTTTGAGTATGCCGTCTTTGTTGATAGGTTCAACGTCCTGTTGTCTGTTCTGTATGTCAAACTATGGGTTTGAATGGGATGTCTGGGGTCAAACTCCCTCTTTTGGTAGGTGTTGGTATCTGCAAGTAGTTGTGCTTTTTGGATGTACTCTGCTTTGTCCAGGATGACCGTCATTCTGCCTTTGTCTGCTGGTAATATAATTATGTCCTTATCGGTTCTTAGTGATTTTAGTGCTTCCCTCTCCTTGGTGTTGAGGTTATGTGTTTGTCTTTTCCTTGTTATCAGGGGTTTGACCCCACTCCACTGCTCAACAATAGGATAAACAACACCTGCCTCACAGCGCCTGAGACCCGGGTTCAATTCCTGCCTCAGGCGACTGACTGTGTGGAGTTTGCACGTTCTCCCCGTGTCTGCGTGGGTTTCCTCCGGGTGCTCCGGTTTCCTCCCACAGTCCAAAGATGTGCAGGCCAGGTGAATTGGCCATGCTAAATTGCCCATAGTGTTAGGTAAGGGGTAAATGTAGATGTAGATGTAGGGGTATGGGTGGGTTACGCTTCGGCGGGGCGGTGTGGACTTGTTGGGCCGAAGGGCCTGTTTCCACACTGTAAGTAATCTAATCTAATCTAATCTAATCTAAACACACTGAGGAATCGACAAAACAACGGACAGATAACCAGGTTTGACCTACAAAGAATGAAACCTGAAAGCAACAACACCCCCAGATTCTATGGATTACCTAAAGTGCACAAACCAGACATCCCACTCAGACCCATAGTATCACTACCAGGGACACCATCACACAAACTGGCTAAAGAACTACAGCAGAAACTGAAACACGTGATCAGCGGATCCAGACAATCTATACAATCAACACAGGAATTCTTGGACATCATCAGAAATATACACAAAGACAAGGAAGAAATCATGGTCTCATTCGATGTAACGGCACTGTTCACCTCTATCAACAAAACCCTAGCCAGAGAAACAATAGCCAACCTGCTGGACATACAGAACAGGCAACAGGATGTTGAACCTATCAACAAAGACGGCATACTCAAACTACTGGACCTGTGCCTCACAACACACTTCACATTCAACATCCAAATATATAAACAAATCAATGGCACACCCATGGGCTCACCCATCTCTGGACTCATAGCAGAAGCGGTAATGCAAAGATTAGAACAAACAGTCTTACCGCAAATTCAACCCAAACTCTGGGTCAGATATGTGGATGACACCTTTGTAATCATTAAAAACACAGAAATAGAGAACACACACCGGATAATCAACGCCACACTCACAGGAATCCGATTCACAAGAGAGGAAGAAAAGGACGACCAACTCCCATTCCTAGATGTGATGGTACAGAGAACACCGAACGGAGAATTCACCATAAAGTTATACAGGAAAGCCACACACACAAACCAAGTCCTGAACTACGAAAGCAACCACCCCAACACACACAAAAGAAGTTGCATCAAGACACTGTTCAAAAGGGCCACAACACACTGTAGTACACTAGAACTGCAAAAAGAGGAAGAAGAACACCTATACAATGTATTCGCCAAAAATGGATACCCCCGCAATTTCATCAACAGATGCCTAAGGGAAAGACAACGGAATGAGGACATGCCACAACCCAAAGGACTAGCCACACTACCATACATCAAGAGCATTTCCGAACTGACAGCCAGACTACTGCGACCACTTGGACTCATAACAGCACACAAACCAACAGCCACACTCAGACAACAACTCACCAGGACAAAAGACCCGATACCCAGCATGGGCAAAACCAATGTAATGTACAAAATCCCGTGCAAGGACTGCACAATACACTGTAGGACAAACAGGAAGACAGCTAACGATCCGCATCCATGAACACCAACTAGCCACGAAACGACACGACCAGCTATCCTTAGTATCCACACACAGATGACAAGCAACATGAATTCGACTGGGACAACACTACTATTATAGTCCAAGCCAAACAGAGAACAGTGTAGGAATTCCTAGTGGCATGGCACTCATCCACAGCACATTGGCCTGGACCCTATATACCGACCACTGCAGCGGACAGCTGGAACTGACAACCGGAAGCGGCAGATTCAAACTACTACAAATGCCGGAGGAAAGATCACAGAAGCGCTTCACAGGGGGCTCCCAAGCACTGAGGATGTCACCTAGACAGGGGACGAAACGTCTGCAACACCAATTCCCAGCTCGGCAAACAGGACCACACCAACGTAATTGAAGATAAAGATATTTGTTGAGTTAGTATTATGGACCAGACTAGATCCCTTCAAGCTCCACACAGATAGTCGCCTGAGGCTGGAATTGAACCACTGCTAACCACTGAGCCACCATGCCACTCCAATTGCTCTTGCTAAAAGAAACCAGGATAAAATATCCTCTTAAAGCCACAACATCATCACACCTCACCCCTTAAAAAAAACTAGGATGAAGGGCTTATGCCCAAAACTTTGATTCTCCTGCTTCTCGGATGCTGCCTGAGCTGCTGTGTTTTTCCAGCACCCTACACTCAACCCTTTAAATATACAAAGGTAGGTTCATTTTTAAAACCTTTAGTTTTACTGTATTAGAGCTGAAAATGTATTGCTGGAAAAGTGCAGCAGGTCGGGCAGCATCCAAGGAACAGGAGAATCGACGTTTCAGGCATACACCCTTCTTCAAGAATCTTAACCTACGCCCTTCTTCAGGAATCTTAAGATTTTAACCTACTGCGAATCCTCTTACAAGGATGCCTTCCTTGAAGAAGCTCTCTTCCTCAGTTCCTTGGATGCTGCCTGACCTGCTGCGCTTTTCCAGCAACACATTTTTAGCTCTGATCTCCAGCATCTGCAGTCCTCACTTTCTCCTCAAAGGCTTGACTGTATTAGTCCAATACAATACATATACATTGCATTGACACTAAGCATGCAAATATTCACTGTGATGATCTATTTCCCTCCATTTTTTTCTGCCACTGACTGTCTGTCTTCCTTCATCCCCCTTGTGAAAACATGTCAGAAATTATGTTTTGTCATCCTGCCATGTGTATAATTTTCAAACTGAATGGCTGCGCTAATAAACTCCATCTCAACAATCTGGAATTTTCTCCTTGAGTTTCTCCAAAAACTTTAAGGGGCTGTGGTCAGTATATACAATCGTCTGAGACATGTTACTGGTAAAATAAATGTTAAAATGTTGCAGCACTGGAACCAAGCTGAAGGTCTCCTTCTCAATATATCCATTGATCATTGTTCAAGTATCTGGAAAAATACCCAATAGGTCTTTTTATCTTCTCATTGTCTACTTGTAGCTCCAACATCCACATCAGTCGCATCGATAGTCACCTTGAATGGCTTTGTGTAATTCGGTATTGCTAATACTGAGGCAGTGGTTAACACAGCTTTCAGACTGTTAAATGCCTTCTGACAGTCCTCCATCCACTGAAATTTTCTGTATTTCTTCAATAGGTCAGTCAGTGGAGCAGCCACACTGCCAAACGTCGGTAAGAATTTCCACTCAAGTTCACTCAATCCCAGGAATCATAGCATTGCTCTCTTCATCGATTGTCATCTGGAAGTTACTTTATTGGTCAGTCTTTGAAATGTGGCTGGCACATCTTTCATACCAAATAGTATGATTTTAAATTGGTATAGTCCATTTGATGTCAAGAAAGCCAAAATTGTCTTTGCCCTTTCAGATAAAGGTAAAGGTACCTGCCAATATCCTCTAAGTGAGTCCAACTTAGAAATATAAGTTGCTTGTCCTAGCTTCTCAATGCAGCCTTTCAAACGTGGAATAGGATATGAATCAGAATTTGTAACTGCATTGACTTTGCAATAGTCCCTACATAATTGTTGAACACCATCTGGTTTTGGCACTGTTGCAATGGGTGATCTCCACTCTCTGACCTCACTTCGATTATATTGTCCTTGGGCATGCATTCACTCTTTTTTTGAACGTGTGCCAACTTTAGAAGGTTGAGCCTAATTGTTGCTTAATTGGAACAGCATTTTCTATTTCAACATAATACAAAATTCAATTAGTACTACCCAGCTTATTTCCACATATCTCCCTGTGTGATTGTAATAACTTTCAGAGTATTTTAATTTTCCTTTGGGAGGTAACTTGGTAATTTATTCCAATTTGCAAGAACTTCCTCATTCAATTTAATTTGAAGAATGTCCAATTCAGAATCCTCTGAACTTGGTTTTTCACGCTGTATTGTAACCAGTAACGCATTCTCCATTTACTTTCCTTCCCTGTCAAAATACCTTTTGGGCATATTCATGTGACATATTCTGTGAGATTTCTTTCTATCTGGCCTTTTTATCAAATAATTTGCTTCACTCAATTTTCTTTTGATTTGAGAAGGTCCACTAAACTATGTGCAAGTAAAAGTAACACTTTATCGTCATGAGCAAAATTGCGACATTTTGATTTCTTGTCTGCTTCCTGTTTCATCATAAACTGTGCTACTTTCAAATGCTGTCTTGCCAACTTCCCAGCTCAAGTTAATCTTTCCCTAAAATTTGACACGTAGTCCAAATGTGTGGTCTCTGAATCTGATCTACCAATTTCTCCTTAATTAATTTCAGTGATCCTCTCACCTCATGCCCAAAAACTAATTCAAATGGACTGAATTTAGTTGATTCATTAGGAGCCTCCCTCGTACCAATGGAATTTCTGTATCCCAATCCTCGAGATAGTTTTGACTATAAGTCCTCAATGTGGTCTTTAAAGTTTGATGTCACCGTCCTAATAGTCCTTGTGATTCTGGATGGTACGTAGTGGACTTGAAGTGTTTTATTTCTAAACTATCTAGAACTTGTTTGACTAACTTTGACATAAAAGTTGACTCTTGATCTGATTGTATCTCTGTGGGTAGTCGACATCTAGCCAAGAATCTGAGTAACTCTATAATCGATTTAGCTATGATACTGCATTAGGGAAGTAGCTATGATACTGCATTAGGGAAGTAAACACGTGGCTAAGGGATTGGTATGCGAAAGAGGGATTCCACTTCATGGGGCATTGGCATCAGTTTTGGAACAGGGGGGATCTGTACCGTTGGGACGGTCTCCACCTGAACCGATCAGGTACCCAATGTTCTAGCGAAGAGGATAAATAGGGTGGTCAGTAGGACTTTAAACTTCTGAGTTGGGGGGAAGGGAAAGTGAAAGCGACAGGGAGTATGGAGTTAAATGGAAAGATAAGCAGCAGGATAGCATTTGTGCAGGCGGATTTAAACTTGAGACAGACTGGGAATGCAGCAAAAAGGAAGGATAACTTAGGACATGTTATGACTTCCAATATCTCTAATGATAAGAAAGTTAGCATTAAGGCACTTTACCTGAATGCACGTAGCATTCGTAACAAAGCAGATGAACTACTGGCACAGATCATCATGAATGATTATGATGTGGTAGGCATCACAGAGACGTGGTTACAGGGGGGTCAGGACTGGCAGTTAAACATCCAAGGATTTTCAACTTATCAAAAAGACAGGAAGGTGGGCAGAGGGGGCGGGGTTGCCTTGTTAGTTAAGAACAAAATTAAATCTATGGCCCTGAATGACATAGCATCGGATGATGTGGAGTCTGTGTGAGTGGAATTGAGGAACTACAAAGGCAAAAAAACCATAGTAGGAGTTATGTACAGACCTCTTAAAAGTGGTCAGGACCAGGGGCGCAACATGTACCGGGAAATAGAGAAGGCATGTCAGAAAGGCAAGGTCACGGTGATCATGGGAGACTTCAATATGCAGGTGGACTGGGTAAATAATGTTACTAGTGGATCCAAAGAAAGGGAATTCATGGAATGCTTACAGGATGGCTTTTTGGAACAGCTTATCATGGAACCCACAAGGGAGCAGGCTATTCTGGACCTAGTGCTATGTAATGAACCAGATTTTATAAAAAATCTTAAAGTAAGGGAACACTTAGGAAGCAGCGATCATAATATGGTAGAGTTCAGTCTGGAGTTTGAAAGAGACAAGGCAAAATTGGATGTAATGGTGTTACAGTTAAATAAAGGTAATTATGAGGGCATGAGAGAGGAACTGACAAAAATAGACTGGAAGCAGAGGCTCTCGGGGAAGACAGTAGAGCAAAAATGGCAGGCGTTTGTGGGTATAATTGAGGACACTGTACAGAGGTTCATCCCCAAGAAAAGAAAGATTATCCGGGGAGGGATTAGACAGCCATGGCTGACAAAGGAAGTCAGGAAATCTATCAAAGAAAAAGAGAGATCCTATAAAGTGGCCAAGAGCACTGAGAAATCAGAAGATTGGAAAGGCTACAAAAACAGAGGATAACAAAGAGAGTAATAAGAAAGGAGAGGATCAAATATGAAGGTAGGCTAGCTAGTAATATTAGAAATGATAGTAAAAGTTTCTTTCAATACATAAGAAACAAACGACAGGCAAAAGTAGACATTGGACCACTTCAAACTGATGCTGGAAGCCTGGTGATGGGAGATAAGGAAATAGCAGGAGAACTTAATAAGTACTTTGCATCAGTCTTCACAGTGGAAGACATGAGTAATATCCCAACAATTAAAGGGAGTCAGGGGGCTGAGTTGAGTATGGTTGCCATTACAAAAGAGAAAGCGCTAGAAAAGCTAAAAGGTCTTAAAATTGATAAATCTCCTGGCCCCGATGAGCTACATCCTAGAGTTCTGAGAGAGGTGGCTGAGGAAATAGCGGAGGCGTTGGTTGAGATCTTTCAAAAGTCACTGGAGTCAGGGAAAGTCCCGGATGATTGGAAGACCGCTGTTGTAACCTCCTTGTTCAAGAAAGGATCAAGACAAAAGATGGAAAATTATAGGCCAATTAGCCTAATATCGGTTATTGGTAAAATTCTAGAATCCATCATTAAGGATGAGATTTCTAAATTCTTGGAAGAGCAGGGTCGGATTAGAACAAGTCAACATGGATTTAGTAAGGGGAGGTCATGCCTGACAAACCTGTTGGAATTCTTTAAAGAGGTGACAAGTAGGTTAGACCAGGGAAACCCAGTGGATGTGGTCTACCTAGACTTCCAAAAGGCCTTTGATAAGGTGCCACACGGGAGGCTGCTGAGCAAGGGGAGGGCCCATGGTTTTTGAGGTGAGCTACTGGTATGGATTGAGATTTTGGCTGTCTGACAGAAGGCAGAGAGTTGGGATAAAAGGTTCTTTTTCGGAATGGCAGCCGGTGACAAGTGGTGTCCCGCAAGGTTCAGTGTTGGGGCTGCAGCTGTTCACATTATATATTAATGATCTGGATGAAGGGACTGGGGGTATTCTAGTGAAGTTTGCTGATGATACAAAGTTAGGTGGACAGGCAGGTAGTACTGAGGATGTGGGGAGGCTGCAGAAGGATCTAGACAGTTTGGAAGAGTGGTCCAGGAAATGGCTGATGGAATTCAATGTGAGCAAATGCGAGGTCTTGCACTTTGGAAAAAAGAATACAAGCATGGACTACTTTCTAAACGGTGAGAAAATTCGTAAAGCCAAAGTACAAAGGGATCTGAGAGTGCTAGTTGAGGATTCTCTAAAGGTAAACATGCAGGTTGAGTCCGTGATTAAGAAAGCAAATGCAATGTTGTCAATTATCTCAAGAGGGTTGGAATATAAAAGCACCGTTGTGCTACTGAGACTTTATAAAGCTCTGGTTAGGCCCTATGTGGAGTGCTGTGTTCAGTTTTGGTCCCCAGACCTCAGGAAGGACATACTGGCACTAGAGCGTGTCCAGCGGAGATTCACACAGATGATCCCTGGAATGGTAGGTCCAACATATGAGGAACGGCTGAGGATCCTGGGATTGTATTCATTGGAGTTTAGAAGATTAAGGGGAGATCTAATAGAAACTTACAAGATATACATGGCTTGGAAAGGGTGGAGTCTAGGAAATTGTTTCCATTAGGCGAGGAGACTAGGACCCGTGGACACAGCCTTAGAATTAGAGGGGGTAAGTTCAGAACAGAAATGCAGAGACATTTCTTCAGCCAGAGAGTGGTTGGCCTGTGGAATTCATTGCCGCAGAGCGCAGTGGAGGCTGGGACGCTAAATGTCTTCAAGGCAGAGATTCATAAATTCTTGATGTCACAAGGAATTAAGGGCTACGGGGAGAATGCGGGTAAATGGATTGAAATGCCCATCAGCCGTGATTGAATGGCGGAGTGGACGTGATGGGCCGAATGGCCTTACTTCCGCTCTTATGTCTTATGGTCTTATTAGCTTATAATACAATGGCCTCTGGATATCTAGGTGACGCCACTATTATGGTCAGCAAATACTGATTCCCACTTTTTGTTTTAGGTAGGGGTCCTATGCAATCAATTAACACCACTGTAAAAGGTTCCTCAAATACAGGAATGGGTATTAAGGGTGCTAGTTTTATTGCTGCCTGCAGTTTTCCAAGTAACAACCATGTATAACATGTCTGGCAAAATTCAACCACATTCTTATGCGGTCCAGGCCAATAAAAAGGCTTTTGTATTTTGGCTTGAGTTTTCCTTATTCCCTAATGACCTCCCATATGCTACCCGGAAAGCTTTCTTTCTATAACCCACTGGCAATACAACTTGATGAACCTTTTGCTCATTTTCTCATCTGCCAGTGTATGTGATGGTCTCCATTTTCCCATCAAGACATTATTTTTAAGGTAGTGACATTCTGGGATACACTCAGATTCTTCTGTGAATTTTTTTGTATGACTGCTTTAGTTTTTCATCTTTCTGTTATAATTCAGTTAATTTCTCTGATCTAAAAATATCTAATTTGCCTTCCACCAGTTTTTTATTCCTTTGACAGGTCAAAGAGGATTGTAAAGGATTGTGGCTAGCAGCGTTCTTAAATGGTGCATCTGGAATATCAGAGGGATTCATTCACCAGTTAAAAGGAAAAAGGTGTTGTCGAGCCTTAGAAAGGAGAGGGTGGATGTTGCCCTGTTGCAGGAGATTCTATCTCAATGACGAGGAACCTTTGAAGTTACAGCATGGTGGGGTTGATTGGGTGTTTTTCTCATCCTTTAACACTAAGAAAATGGGGTGGCCATAGTTCTCTGATGAATATGGTTGGTTTGTTATCCTTAAGGCCCTAATATGTGGCGAGGATTATGATATTTAGAATGTCTATTGTCCTCTGACCCACCCCCTTAAATGTCTGGCTGATGCACTATCTAAGCCGATGGCCTTGGCATTGCGGCATTTTATTTTTAGATTAGATTAGATTACTTACAGTGTGGAAACAGGCCCTTCGGCCCAACAAGTCCACACCGCCCCGCCGAAGCGCAACCCACCCATACCCCTACATTTACCCCTTACCTAACACTACGGGCAATTTAGCATGGCCAATTCACCTGACCTGCACATCTTTGGACTGTGGGAGGAAACCGGAGCACCCGGAGGAAACCCACGCAGACATGGGGAGAATGTGCAAACTCCACACAGTCGGTCGCCTGAGGCGGGAATTGAACCCGGGTCTCTGGCGCTGTGAGGCAGCAATGCTAATCACTGTGCCACCGTGCTGCCCACCAGGGGGGCGGGACTTTAATTGCCTTATGGATCCTGTGCTGGATAGAATGCCCAAAGGCCCCCCAAAGTTTTCTCCACATTCTAAGCAGTTGTAGAACTGGGGTTGGTGGACGTTTGGAGCTGTCTCCACCCCACTGGCAGGAACTTCACATTCTTTTCCAATTCTCATAAGTGCCACACAAGGATTGATTTTTTCCTAACTCCTACAGCTCTTCTGGATATGGTGGTATCTTGTTCGATTGGGAATATTGCTATCTATGATCATGCAGCAGTGTATTTAATGGTTAAGGTTAAGGATGATGCAATGGGCTCACGGTACTGGCGAATGGATCCCTTCATCCTCAGGGACAGCAAGTTTGTAGAATACTTCTCTCGGGAATTTGAAGCTTTTTTGGCCACCAATGCTGGTACGGTTGGTGATCTATCCATTCTTTGAGAGACTGCTAAGGCCTATGCTAGAGGGATTATTATCTCATACTCTGCCAGCCAGAAGCGACAGAAGGGACAGCAGCAACATCTGCTCAAGGCACACCTGGAGGCAGCTGAGACACCATATTACAGTAGACTGTTAGTGACTAAGTTGCAGCGGATCACAACTCTCCAATCCACATAAAACTCCATGTTCACGCATACAGGCAGGAAGGAACTTTCCTTTGTGAAGCAGAGGCTGTTTGAGCATGGTGACAGGCTGGGTAAATATTTGGCATATTGCCTCCCAGTCTATTACTTCTATCAGGGAAGGGAATGGGACTGTCAGCTGTAATGCTAAAAGATCAATGCAGTGTTTCGGAGGTTCTATTCTGAACTGTATCAGTCTGAATGCTGTGAGGATAGACGAGATAAGATGGAGTCTTTTTTTAGGAATCTGGATCTTTCTGGTGTGTCTCTCCTTAAGGCTAGGTTAACAGCGCAAGTGATACAGGAGGCGTTGAGGCAACTTCAAAGTGGAAAGGTGCCCAGCCCTGACGGTTTGCCCAGTCAGTTTTATAAAGAATTTGTAAACATACTGTCAGGACCAATGCTAGACATGTATAACTATTCATATAGTCGGGATTGTCTCACGCCATCCTTGAGAGAAGCAAATATCTTTCTTATCCTCAAGAAAGGGAAAACCCTGGAAGACTGTGCTTCTTACAGACCCATCTCGCTCTTAAATTCTGATTTTAAAATTTTATTGAAGACTTTGAGGGTGGAAGGGGTGCTACCCTCTATTGTTAAAGATGATCAGACAAGCTTTATAAAGGGTTGCTGATCCTCTAGTAATGTTATGAGGTTGCTTAACATGATTCAAGTGTTCCAGCAACAATCTGATCAAGAGTTGGTGGTTTCCTTGGATGTGGAGAAGGCATTGGACCAGGTGGAATTGCTGTATCTTTTGGAGCGGTTTGGCTTCGGTGAAGTGTTTACTCGATGGATAAGGGTCCTTTACAATAATCTTCTGGCGGCGGTTCTCTCTAATGGTATACGGTCTGATCATTTTAACATTGGTAGGGGCAGTTGGCAAGGCTGTCCCCTCTCACCTTTGCTCTTCGCGTTAGTGATTGAGCCACTGGCAGAGGTTATTTGTGGGGACCTTAATATGGCTGCCCCAAAGGTGGGTTCGAAGTTGCAGAAGATTACACGATATGCAGATGATGTTGTAATTTTTCTCTTGAACCTGGCAATCTCGGTGCCCTGATTGATACAGTGTATTAATTCATTTGGTTCTTTCTCAAGTTACAAGATCAATGTTTCAAAGTGGAAGGCTATGCTTAAGGGGGTCTTAGGGTCTTAGGGTCTGATGTGGAAGGTGGGTTCCCCTTTAAGTGGGCATAGGGAGGTTTTCTTTACTTGGGCCTCTCTGCTGCCCCTGGCTTTGATCAGTTGTTCAAGGCTAATTTTGTTCATTTCTTTGACAAGATTAAACAAGACCTTCAAAGATGGAGGGCCCTTCCAATATCATGGTTGGGTCAAGTCGCTCTTATTAAAATGAATGTTCTTCCTCGCTTATTGAATCCTTTGCAGATGCTCCTTTTGATCTTTCCAAGGCAAACATTTCAGAAATTGAATGGCTGGTTCTTTTATTTGGTGCTATAAGCGGCACCTTATTAAGCTTATGAAACTACAATTGCCCCAGGGATTGGGGGGAGTGGACCTCCTGGACATTAGACGATATCAACTGAACCTTTTGTAAATGATTGAGCCTATGATGACTCGGTGTTGGCATGGTTGGATATTGAGGCCACCCAGACGGTGTTCTCTTATTGACCAGCTGCTTTTAGATAAAATGAGGACAGTGGTGGAACATTACTGTAATCCACTAGTTACTAACATGGTCAAAGCATGGAGGGCAGATGGAGGGTAATATGTCTAAAACATCTTTTCTTACTCCCATAGTTGGTATGTCAGGTTTCCAGCCAAGGACAATGATCCCAGGTTTAAATCCTGGGCGGATAGGGGAGTCTCTTGATTGCAACATCGGTTTGAGGTGAACCATTGGTGTTGTTTCATCAAATAACTCAGACATATAGATTGTCGAGTCGGGACCTCTTCCATTTCTTGCAGATCAGACATTTTATCCAAAAGGAAACCACGTTTTTGACTGAATATTATAGATCTGATACAGAAAAGAGGGTGCTTCAGGCTAAGAGCACTCTTTTGAGTGAGTACAGAGGAACCTCAATTATCCTAACAAGATGGGCGGGTAATATTTTGTTCGAATAATTGATTATTCAGTTAATTGATTCAATAACTCTCCTCTGAGGCTCAGAGTTATCTGAAGTTTCCTTTTTCCTTGTTCTTCCTGCCTTGCTCCCTCTCTCTGTCTCAGGGTTTGTTTCTGAGCAGCATTGCTGAAGCCTCCGCGCACGCCTACCACCCCACCCACCCACACACACACACACACATCCATACACACACACATATATATATATATATATATCTCACACACGCACACACACATAAATATATCTCACACACACAGACACACACACACACATATATATATATCTCACACACAGACACACACACAGACACACACACATATATATCACAAGCACACACACAGACGGACACACACACACACACCAGTTCGATGGGACTGACACAATAAGCCTGCTCCATGTTCAGGAGGCTAGGCAGCAGCACACTGCATGCAACCCCCAACCCTGTCTGACCTGGCCGACCTGACCCCATTAGCCCTGTGAGCCCCCATCCACCCCCGGAGCAGCCAGACTGGACACGAACAGCAAGATTGCTGCTGCCTTTGGGGTGTGTGAGTCTCCAAGTAGCGTGCGTACACATGCATACAAACGTGCACACGCGCAAAGCCACGCATACAACTTTTTACTGCAACTTTTTGACAGGTTCCACCTTTGCCCTGTGCAGGACAATGTTAGAGGGATTATCTGGGGAAGTGGGGTTTAGGGTACACCCCTCTGTAGAATTCCAGGGCAAGTGTGGGGAGAGGGAGGAGTGGGGGAGGTCAGTCATTTGGAGAGTGTACCTGGGCTCCCATATCCGATGTCCAGGACTGTTCTCGGCAGCATTTCAGTAAGCTGAGTTCACTTTTAATCACTGTAAACAAAAGACGCGATCAGTGTTGGTAACACCACTTTGATGTAATGTTTCTATTGGGACATTGAAATCTTCTTCAGATAATCTGAAATTCAGATAATTGATATTCAGATAATCGAGGTTCCTCTGTACTCTCTATCATTTGTTGGGGAGAGATTCCTCGGGTGACATTGAGTGTCTATGTGAGGTCTGGGAGGGAGAGTTAGGAGCTGAGATCACTTGTGAAAATGCAAGGAGGATTTCGATATGTAATAGGACCCAGTTAAAGTCTCTTCATAGGGCTCATCTGGCCCCAGACCATCTTGCAAAATTTATGCAGGGTGTGTCTTCAATGTATCCCAAGTGTAAAATAAATACAGGTACCCTCACTCATTGTCTGTGGTCCTACCACAGGCTCTGTATGTATTGGAGTGCTGTGGCAGGAGTAATAGAGGAGGTCTTGGGGACCAAAGTCAAGGTGGACCTGGTCTCTTTGCTCCTGGGTTTGCCAAATTTACCTCCCTTAGATGTACAGGAGAAGAAGCTTTTTAACATCCTCACTTTTTATACGAGGAAGAACATTCTGATGTGCTAGGTGTCTGAGAACCCCCTGGGTCTGTCGGGGTGGTGTAACATTAATTATGGAATGCATTCCTTTGGACTTTCTTACAAACATGGTGCATCAGAAAACAGACATGTTTTACAAGATTTGGCAGCCCTTTTTGAATTATTTGAAAGCAGATCTGTCCGCCATTTTGATTAGGCTTTTGTCTAGCCATGGTGGTTTGGTCTGATAAATCTAAGGCTATGAGTGGAAGAATTTCAACAAATGTGGATTTAATAATTGATGCTGTCGAAGGTTGAGAGCTATGGTCTTGTTGAGCTGAGCAGTGTTACTTATTTCTTTATTGATTTGTAGTAAGTGTAGTTTTGATTTCTTTTGTAGAGTAGTATCGTAGTTGATTTATTGTTTATTGGTGTTTTTGATGTAATGATGCTATGTTTTAATGTTTCTGTAACTTTCTAATTTTGTAAAGAAAAATTCTTCAATAGAAATTTTTTTTTTAAAATGGGACATCTGTGATGGGGTAGATGGTACAGAGAGCCGATGACAAAAGAGATGACGGTCTAAGGCAAGATACAGAGAATGAATCGAGAGGAGGTGTAAATATCTCACTAACAGCAGCTGCCAACTGAGAAGCCATGACTGGTGGTTAAGATCGGAAATTGTTTAGATTAGATTAGATTACTTACAGTGTGGAAACAGGCTGTTCAGCCCAACAAGTCCACATTGACCCTCTGAAGAGCAACCCACCCAGACCCATTCCCCTCCTACGTTTACCCCTTCAACTAACACTACGGGCAATTTAGCATGGCCAATTCACCTGACCTGCACATTTTTGGACTGTAGGAGGAAACCAGAGCACCCGAAGGAAACCCACGCAGACACGGGGAGAATGTGCAAACTCCACACAGACTGTTGCCTGAGGCGGGAATTGAACCTGGGTCTCTGGCGCTGTGAGGCAGCAGTGCTAACCACTGTGCCACCATGCTGCCCATCATTGTTGAATTTCATGTTGAGTCTAAAAGACTGTGAAGTGCTGAACTGAAAGATTAACTGCTGTTCCTCAACCTCCAATGAGTTTCATTGGTACAGGTTGAGGACAGAGTGCTGGAGGGAAAAGAATTAAAGTGGCAGGAGAGTGGGTAATCAGATTTATGTTTGTCTGCTGAGCAGAGACATTCAATGAATGTGGAATCTTTAATTGAAAGAACAGTAAGCAGCTTGCTGATGTATTTTCACTTTAGTGAGCTAAGGGGGGGAGAGATGGGAGCAGGGGCAGGGACAACATTTTTCTTTCAATGAACCGGACTCTTCATCTCAGTTAAGTGGGTCATAACCAATAGCTGGGATCCAGTTTAATGCATTTCCAGTCTATCTCCTTTCAAAGAGTATGGAGCAGAAACAAGGATACTGGGTGAGGCTCCTAGCTCCCTAACTACAGGCCAGGAACAAAATCCCAGGTTAGTATTCTCTATTCTAGTCAGGGCAGGAATCAGGAGCAGGGCAGAGGTTCAGCTGTTTGATCATGGGCAGGGATCAGATTAGAATGCTCTCTCTGAGTCTCAGGGTCAATAAGCTTAGACCAGGAGTAGGAAAACTGGGCAATGTTTTGAACCAGGCAATTTGGTAATGATGAAGACTAAGAGACTGACCAATCAGGAGGGGCTCTTCCTGATATTCCTTCCTCAATCCTAGAGTCAGTGAGTAAGCAACACTGCCATGGCCCCTCCAATGATCCCTCTGTCATTTTGACAACAGCGGGAAGTGACTAATATCAGAAATTGCAGCTACCGGTCCTTCTCAATCTTAGGCCAATGGATTATAATCAGGAGCAGGAAGGCTCCTGATGTTTCTTACCTCAACCTTGGGGACTAGCAAGAGCTATTTTTTAAAAAGGGCAGGGTATGATTCAGATGCCAAATTGTGCAGATTAGAATGTGTTGCACTTGCTAGATTACACACTGTCAGTACAGGTTCAGATATGGGATTACTTTGGTCGGGAGCTGCGTGCACTATGGATGGGAGTTGCATATGCTCTTAGCTAGGAGCTGTGGATACTGCTCCTGGGAACTATTTACACTCTGGCTGTGAGTGATAATACACTCTGCCTAGGAGCTGTGCACACTGTGGGTGTTGGGGACAATGTACGTTCTGGATTATAGCAATGCACATGAAATGGCTTAGGTTTTGGAAGGCACCTGAAGTCTCTCATACTGAAAGTGGTGACCATCTCTCTCAGATGGTGGCCACATCTGAGGCTGTTGCTAAACTGCCACAGCTCCTGCCCAGTAAGCTGCCAGCCTAGAGTATTGGAGACTCAGTAGCAGCTAGTACTGGCACTGCAGCTGGAGAAGATGGGCAGAGCTGTGGGCAGGTGGCTGATAGCCTAAGCCTGTTGAGGCAGGATTCTTGCTTAGGGAATGGTGCTGGTGTCACAAGTCCTGGCCTCTGATGTAGTTTAGACTACAGTGTGGAAACAGGCCCTTCGGCCCAACAAGTTCACACTGAACCACTGAAGCGCAACCCACCCATACCCCTACATTTACCCCTTACCTAACACTACGGGCAATTTAGCATGGCCAATTCACCTGACCTGCACATCTTTGGACTGTGGGAGGAAACCGGAGCACTTGGAGAATGTGCAAACTCCACACAGACAGTTGCCTGAGGTGGGACTTGAACCTGGGTCTCTGGCGCTGTGAGGCAGTAGTGCTAACCACTGTGCCACCGTGCCGCCCAGCTTTCCTCAGTGCTTCAGTGCAGGCCCAAAAAATAAACCTGTATGCCTTGACAACAAGTGCCCCTGCACCACCCCGCCCTCCCCACCCCCCCACCCCCCCCCCCCAGCACCACCACCACCAGCCTCACCGTACCCAGAGTTCACTGGGAGACTGAGAGGACCATTTCTGGCAAAATACCTGCACAGGCAAGTACAGCTCATCTAACTGAGATCCTGTGAGGCAATACATCTGTCACATCTCAAACTCTTGTTGTGAAGGGCACATGGAACCTAGACTAACTTTTCCATGATATTATAAAGCTCTATATCACTGAGCATGGTCAACTTTAGAATAACCTAGAAGAAATTTGCATCAGGCTAGACTGCAATGTTCTCTCAGGAGCACATGGATATGAATACTCTCTAATGTAACAAGAGGTCTTTTACTGTACCTAAACAATTTTGTTTAATTAATAACAAATGATGTTACTTTGAAGTCCAAGCATGAATACTTTGCTTCCTCCTTGACCTGAACTCAGCATGGCATCAATTCATTAAAGACCTGAACTCTGAACTCGCAATCAATAAGAGACCTGAACTCAACATGGCATCAATCAATAAAAGACCTGTGACAAATAGCATCGCTCCCCCAGCAGTGTCCATTTTCAGCCTGCTTGGTTCTAGCCAAAACCTTGATCAGCAGTTTGGATGCATTCTCCTTTCTGTTTAATTCATTCACAGGTTGTAGGCAGCAGTGACTAGACCTGTATTTATTTCCCCTTACTAAAATCACCCTTGTGGATGTGACTGTGAGATTGAATCACTGCAATCCATGTGGGTACACTCTACTGTTGGCAAGGGACTACCAAGATTTTGACTATGGCAATGAAGAAATGGTGAGAAATTAAGATGTGTGGCTTGATTTCACACTTGCAAGTGATGGTGTTCCCCTGCACCTTTACTAAGTACTTGGGAGGGTGGTTACTGCAGTGCAAACAGTTGACATTGAACATCAGTCGAGATTTCGATGAAGGATGGATACCAGTGCGATCTGGCCTGTTTCCATGATGCAGATCATGGGATTTGGCTGTGGTGTTGCAAACAAAGAACAAAGAACATTAAAGCAAAGGAACAGGCCCTTCGGCCCTCCAAATCTGTGCCAATCCAGATCCTCTATCTAAACCTGTTGCCTGTATCACTCTGTTCCCTGCCCATTCATGTATCTGTCTAAATACATCTTAAATGATGCTATCATGCCCGCCTCTACACCTTTGCTGTCATTCCAGTTACCTACCACCCTCTGCATAAAGAACTTTCCACACATATCTCCCTTAAACTTTTCCCCTCTCCCCTTGAACTCGTGACCCCTAGTAATTCAGTCCCCCACTTTGGGAAAAAGCTTCTTGCTATCCGCCCTGTCTATATGTCTCATGATTTTGTAGACCTCAATCAGGCCCCCATTAGTAACTTCCATTTTACTAATGAAAATAATCCTAATCTACTCAACCTCTCTTCATAGCTAGTGCCCTCCATATCAGGCAACATCCTGGTGAACCTCCTCTGCACCATCTCCAAAGCATCCACATCCTTCTGGTAATGTGGTGACCAGAACTGTACGCTGTTTTCCAAGTTGCTCAGTTTGATGTTGCTAACCTGTGAGAATAATGTTGGATCTTTTCTTTATGATTGAGCTTTTGTCTCATTGTACAACCTGATCTGTCAAATGTAAGGTTACATTTGATTGGATCCATTAATCAATGGCCAGCGAACTGCTTGGGTCATTTGCTGGTCGCATTGAGTTATTGAACAGCTGAACTCCTGTGATTGACATTTTATTTAATTTCATGTTCTTGTGAATAGCAGAGTGTTACCGCAATACCTCTCTGTCCCCAATCATCACATTTGTTAAACACAGCAGAGAAACACAACTTACTTGAGCACGATTTAAATATAAGTAAAAACTGAAAGAACTACAGATGCTGTAAATCAGAAATGAAAACAGAAATGCTGGAAAAGCTCAGCAGGTCTGGCAGCATCTGTGGAGAGACAACAGAGTGAATGTTTCAGGTCGAGTGACCCTTCCTCAGAACTGATGGAGATTCTGAGGAAGGGTAACTCAGCCCAAAATATTAACTCTGATTTCTCTCCACAGATGCTGCCAGGCCTGCTAAGCTTTTCCAGCAATTTCTATTTTTGTTAAATATAAGTAGTTGTTTGACAGTAAAGAACTTGAATACTGATGAGAAAAGACAGATTTTGTCAAAGGTCTTGCACTCATTATATCTGCTCACGAGAAAAACAGAAGTAATTGGAAAACAACATCTATAAGAGATTTGATGGTTTGTAGCTAATTGTCAAAATTTGATTACATTTTGAACAAGACAGTCTAACTCTGATCTGTCAAGACATATAGTAATACACAAAAGTCTGTTCTTTGCAGAGGAAGAACATTGCACCTGTTTCCATTCAACACAATAGTTACCAGTCATTTTCTGATTCATTTCTCACTGAAATGCTTTGACCAATCAGAGTCAACAAAATTTAAACAAAGCTTGGCAGCCATTATTAACTAGTGCATTCTCCACAGCAAGGCCTCTACCAACAAGGGTCCATTTGGCAACCAACTATCTCTCATTCAGTATAAGTGCTGTTTTATTTTTAATTTGGATTTTTCACGAATTGTCCTGATTGGTATAAGAAAAAAGAACCTTTGACAAAATTTGACATCAATACTTAAATAGATGTGTAAATACAGAAAATCAAAGAACTGATATTTATTTACATAAGTGACTGATTTTAACAATGTAATGATGACGAAAAGGTGCTAAAGTTTATATATGATATTGCCATCAGGCAGTGCAGTTATAGCCACATAATTGGTTTGCAGTGCAGCAGCTCTGTTCTCAGGTTTTATATTGAGGGTTTTGACTCCATGTTGAATTCCCCCTTGTGCTCAGTGCTCAGTGACTTCAGACAGTCTCTGCACCTGATCCTCTTTGCCCTCAACAATAAGTTGTACACGATCACAGCCAAGACTCCACCGAGCATGGGTCCCACCCAAAAAATCTGCAACAACACAACAGATGCAATTTAATTTCTCAAGCTGCAGCCTGTGATCTGAGCTGGTCAGTGTAAAACGATAAATAAAACATCCTGAAGTTAACAATCTTCTGTGTGCAAAGCTGCAGCAGTTTAATTCTTTGGTGGAAGCTGTATAATTATTGATAAGTCTCAAAGAGGCAATTGCTACTTTGCCCATGACAAGCTGAAGAATGAGAGGACAATGCAGGGCAGTACTTCTGCCTCACAGTGCCAGGGATTTGGGTTTGATACCAGCCTTGGGAGACTGTGCACATTTTCCCTGTGTCTATGTGAGTTTCCTCCGGGTGTTCTGGTTTCCTCCCACAGTCCAAAGATGTGCAGGTCAGGTGGATTGGCCATGCTAAATTGCCCATAGTGTTCAGGGATGTGGAGGCCAGGTGAATTAGTCATGGGAAATGCAAGCTTACAGGAATAGGATAGGGGCATGGGTCCGGGTGGGATGCTGTTTGGAGGGGCGGTATTGACTCAATGGGATGAATGGCCTGCTTCTACACTATAGGGATTCTCTAATGTGATCCATCCTTCTCAACTGAGAGACAGTTACCTTGGCCAATCCTAATCACTCACATCATGGCCATGTATTAGTCCACACTTTGAGCAGGGAAAGGTTGGCAGTGGGATGTGACTTTAAATTTGAGAGTTGAATCTGAGAAGGTTATTGGGGGTTGAGTCAGCTCCTTTGGCAGGGACTTAGTCAGCTCTCCGTGAAGCCAAAATTAGGACTTTATCTTGGGTTTGACCAGATGATGAAATGATTGACATTTGGGATTGGATTTTCATATGGGAGGTGGGAATCAGGAGATGGGACGATCCCAAAGTCACTATCCGACCTCTTTCTCAAGATTTCCAGCAGCTGGGATTGTACAGCTTCAGGACTAAGTCATGTGGAGCAGGGATCTCCTGTGTTAGGCCCAAGATGAGCCATGTCCTGTCAAGCAGGTTAAAAGGCTTTCCCAAAATATGTCAGCCTGATGTTCCCAAGGCAATCAGCATCCTGTCTGACCACTTTAAATCCAGCTCTACCTAACCTGTCACTCCCTGTCCTCACTATCCCCTCACTGCTCCACCCCAACCCTCACCCTTCACCTTCACTCCTTTGTCCTTATCCCCTCACACAACTGACCCTCATTTCTCTTACATTCACTCCCTCTTCCACACGGTCCCAGGTAAAGCATTAATAGATCCAAAGGGAAATCTTGAAAGAGAGGTCTAAGTTTTGGAAGGAAAGAAGCCGTTGAGCTTACTGACTGATTAAACTGTATCATAGTGAAAGAGTCGTAGAGTCGTACAGCGTGGAAACAGACCCCTTGGTTCAACCAGTTGATGCCAATCATGACCCAAAGTAAACTATTTCCACCTGCCTGCTCCAGGCCCATATCCCTTCAAACCTTTCCAATTCATGTATCCATTGTACCTGCATCCACCACTTCCTCAGGAATTTCATTCCACAGGCAAACCACTCTCTTTGTAAAAAAAATTGCCTTATTTCTTTTTTAAAGCTCTCTCTTCTCTCCTGAAAGATGTGTCCTCTATTCTTGAAATTCCCCATCTTCCAGAAAAGACAATTACCATCAACTCTATCTATACCTCTCATTATTTTATAAACTTCTATTAGGTCACCTGTTAACCTCATACGCTCCAGAGAAAAATGTCCCAGCCTCTCCAGCCCTTCTTTATAACTCAAACTTTCTATACTTAACAACATCCTGGTAGATCTCTTCTGAAACCTCTCCAACTTAATAATATCCTTCCTATAACTGGGTGACTAGAATTGGACACAGTACTCTAGAAGAAGCTTCACCAATGCCCTACACAACCTTAACTTCATGTCCCAACTCCCAGTCTCAAAGGACTGAACAATGAAGGCAAGTGTGCTAAATGCCTTTTTAACCACCCTGTCTATACATGATGCAAACTTTAAAGGATTAAGCACCTGCACCCCAGGTCGATCTGTTCTATGGAACTACACTAGGTCTTACCATTAATTGTATAAGCTTTACCCTTGTTTGTTGTAACTAATGCAGTTCCTCACATTTATCCAGATTGAACTCCATCTGCCATTTTTCAACCCATTGACCCATTTGATCACGATCCCTTTTTAATCTTAGAAACCTTCTCTACTGCCACCACTTTTGGGGCCAACCACGAACTTAGTAACCATTCCTCCAATATTCTCATCCAAAAGAGAAGCCAAATAGATGGCTAAGAAAATTTGTCAGCATGCCAAATGTCCTAATCAAGTAAAAAAAAGAGCCAATTCCCAATCACACCCCAATTCAACACAGGAAGAGATCACAGCAGCACTGGCAGTGACAGAACCCATCAACAAGATCACTGCTAGACACAGCGACTAGAACATAAAGTGTGACTAGGAACCTTCACTTGGACAGCATTAAATACACCTTTGAATTGTGTAAATTCTTATGCCTCCTTTTGGTCTAAAATGAGCTCCAGCAAAAAGTAAGAAGGACATCGAGAGGATATAAAGGTCCAGTCAAAATATAATTGTATTCACATCCACCACTACCTCAGGAGTCTTCATCTAATTGCAACTGCAAATACACATGGCTCTTATACAGCTTCAGGAAGGACAGCTCCTCCATTAGCTTTGCATAAAAATCCTCTGTGTGAGGGATTGGGTATTTATCTGGTTATGAGAAGAGGTTTACTGTTTGTTTAAAATCCCCACAAAGGGGAACTGAGTGGTCAGGCTTTACAATCTGTATGACTGATGCTGCCCATTCCACAATCTGCACTGGTTCAAAGTCTGGGAGAAGATTTGTAACTCGGGTGCTCGTTGTTGTGGTTCTGTTCGCCGAGCTGGGAATTTGTGTTGCAGACGTTTCATCCCCTGTCTCGGTGATATCCTCAGTGCTTGGGAGCCTCCTGTGAAGCGCTTCTGTGATCTTTCCTCCGGCATTTATAGTGGTTTGTCTCTGCCGCTTCCGGTTGTCAGTTCCAGCTGTCCGTTGCAGTGGCCAGTATATTGGGTCCAGGTCGATGTGTTTGTTGATTGAATCTGTGGACGAGTGCCATGCCTCTAGGAATTCCCTGGCTGTTCTCTGTTTGGCTAGGCCTATAATAGCAGTGTTGTCCCAGTCGAACTCATGTTGCTTGTCATCTGAGTGTGTGGCTACGAAGGATAGCTGGTTGTGTCGTTTCGTGGCTAGTTGGTGTTCATGGATGCGGATCGTTAGCTGTCTTCCTGTTTGTCCTATGTAGTGTTTTGTGCAGTCCTTGCATGGGATTTTGTACACTACATTGGTTTTGCTCATCGGGTTCTTCGGCCTGGTGAGTTGTTGTCTGAGAGTGGCTGTTGGTTTGTGTGCTGTTATGAGTCATAGTGATCGCAGTAGTCTGGCTGTCAGTTCAGAAACGTTTTTGATGTATGGTAGTGTGGCTAGTCCTTTGGTATGTGGCATGTCCTCATTCTGTTGTCTTTCCCTTAGGCATCTGTTGATGAAATTGCAGGGGTATCTGTTTTTGGCAAATACATTATATAGGTGTTCTTCTTCTTCCTCTTTTTGTAGTTCTGGTGTACTGCAGTGTGTTATGGCCCTTTTGAACAGTGTCTTGATGCAATTTCTTTTGTGTGTGTTGGAGTGGTTGCTTTCATAGTTTAGAATTTGGTCTGTGTGTGTGGCTTTCCTGTATACCTTTGTGGTGAGTTCTCCGTTAATTTCAAAAACCACCAATCAGGAATGGACCCGGACCATAGAACAGGCCGTCACCTTAGGACGGAACAGGACCCCACACCGTAAAAAAACGGCACTAAAAGAAAAAATGGCCAAACTAACACACAACAGAGAGGACACCACAACACACACCCGGGTTAGAAGCCTCTCCCACAGACAGCTCACAGACACGGAAAGAACAATACTGGCCAAGGGACTCAATTACAACCACAGGGATGCCAAGACAGCAGACTTCCTAGCAGCACTAGAATGCACACTCAGGAACAATGGACAGAAGAGACACAACAAACAGTGAGACAAAGTATCGTATCGCTAATAACAAGGGAAAGGCAAACACATAACCTCAACACCAAGGAGAGGGAAGCACTAAAATCACTAAGAAACGATAAGAACATAATCATACTACCAGCAGACAAAGGCAGAATGACGGTCATCCTGGACAAAGCAGATTACATCCAAAAAGCACAACAACTACTTGCAGATACCAACACCTACCAAAAGAGGGAGTTTGACCCCACCCCACAGCTCACTAATAGGATAAACAACACACTGAGGAACCTACAAAAAAAACGGACAGATAACCAGGTTTGACCTACAGGGAATGAAACCTGAAAGCAACAACACCTCCAGATTCTATGGACTACCTAAATGCACAAACCAGACATCCCACTCAGACCCATAGTATCACTACCAGGGACACCATCACACAAACTGGCTAAAGAACTACAGCAGAAACTGAAACACCTGATCAGAGGATCCAGACACTCCATACAATCAACACAGGAATTCTTGGACATCATCAGAAATATACACATAGACAGATACGTGGATGACACCTTTGTAATCACTAAAAACACAGAAATAGAGAACACACATCGGATCATTAACGCCACACTCACAGGAATCCGATTCACAAGAGAGGAAGAAAAGGACGACCAACTCCCATTCCTAGACGTGATGGTACAGAGAACACCGAACGGAGAATTCACCACAAAGGTTTACAGGAAAGCCACACACACAAACCAAGTCTTGAACTACGAAAGCAACCACCCCAACACACATAAAAGAAGTTGCATCAAGACACTGTTCAAAAGGGCCACAACACACTGCAGTACACCAGAACTGCAAAAAGAGGAAGAACACCTATACAATGTATTCGCCAAAAATGGATACCCCCGCAATTTCATCAACAGATGCCTAAGGGAAAGACAACGGAATGAGGACATGCCACAACCCAAAGGACTAGCCACACTACCATACATCAAGAGCATTTCTGAACTGACAGCCAGACTACTGTGACCACTAGGACTCATAACAGCACACAAACCAACAGCCACACTCAGACAACAACGCACCAGGACTAAGGACCCGATACCCAGCATGAGCAAAACCAATATAGTGTACAAAATCCCATGCAAGGACTGCACAATACACTACATAGGACAAACAGGAAGACAGCTAACGATCCGCATCCATGAACACCAACTAGCCATGAACGACACGACCAGCTATCCTTAGTATCCACACACGCAGAGGACAAGCAACATGACTTCGACTGGGACAACACTACTATTATAGGACAAGCCAAACAGAACAGCCAGGGAATTCCTAAAGGCATGGCACTCATCCACAGATTCAATCAATAAGCACATCGACCTGGACCCAATATACCGGCCACTGCAGCGGACAGCTAGAACTGACAACAGGAAGCGGCAGGTACAAATCACTATAAATGCCGGAGGAAACATCACAGAAACGCTTCACAGGAGGCTCCCAAGCACTGAGGATGTCACCTAGACAGGGGACGAAACGTCTACAACACCAATTCCCAGCTCAGCGAACAGAATCTGCACTGGTTTGATCACTCGCTCGCCCTCCAGCATCCTGGTTTCTGGCCCTAATTTTGTCCGCAAGGCAAATGGCGCAGGCTGGGCCTTACAGAATCACTGAACCGCTTCCTGGTCAACATGCAAGGTGGTCTTTGATAGTCCCTAAACCTTCCTGATAAACGTATAGGTATCTAATTAGGACTTCATACAGACAACCATTTTCTAATCGAAATATATTGAGCCAATCATGGTGAATATTTCATGGTGAATGTTGTCCCATCAAGCTAGGACCTGACTCTTTATTACAATCAGTGGGAACTGAAACAGCTGCTTCTCACAAGAGACCAGAACTGAAGTTGTAACCTTAGTCTGTGAAGGTTCCCAGTATAGGTTCTCAGTCTAACTGAGGTCTTGCGCACTCTAAAGGGTTGGAGTCCAGAGTGAATTTTGTTAAAGACTGGTTCTGCGATCACTGAATGGTCGTGGTGGTTTCAACCTCCTGACAACTGGGTCACCATTTAACCAAACGTTTATTTTAGTTGGCTTTGATTTGTTGCTAAGTGATTTAACCAGATTTAGATGGACTTTCCAGGGTGTGCACTCTCCTGGATATTACCTATGAATTCTCTTACTCAATTTGGGTCGAGTGGGACTCTTTTCCTGTCTTGAATCTGCATACGAGCAGCAACCACAATAGCTTGCCAGCTGGGGTCCTGAAGAAAACATTGTCCATTTGGCCAAGGCTTGGCTTTGTTTTAGGGCTTTGCTGATGGGGTAAAATTTTTTGAGAAAGATACACCTTGATGGACTCACCATTTTATGATTAGAATGTGGCTGGCTGAGTGAAATCTCAACTAAATGCGCGGAAAGTTCTCAGACTATCAAAGGAGCCAGGGTCACCTTGCATAGAGTCATACAGCACGGAAACAGACCCTTCAGTCCAACCAGTTCCTGCCGACCATAATCTTAAACTCAACTATTCCCACTTGACCCATATTCCTCAAAACATTTCTTATTCACGTACTTATTTAAATGTCTTTTAAACGTTCTAACTGTAGCCACATTCACCACTTTTTCTGGAAGTTCATTTCACACATGAACCACTCTCTAAATAAATTGCCCCTCATGTCCTTTTTAAATCTTTCTCCTGTCACTTTAAAGATATACCCCCTAGTCTTGAAATCTCCCACCGCAGGGAAAAGATACCTTTAACCTTATCTGACCCCGTCATGATTTTATAAGGTCATCTCTCAACCTCCTAAGCTCCAGTGAAAAAGGACCCTGCCTTTCCAATTTATTTTTATATCCCAAATCCTCCATTGCTGGCAACATCCTGGTAAATCTCTTTAGAACCCTCTCCAGCTTAATACCATCCTTTCAAAAACAGGGCTACCAGAACTGAACAGAATCGAGAGTGTGGTGCTGGAAAAGCACGGCAGGTCGGGCAACATCAAGAATGGATGATGAAGGGCTTATGTCTGAAACATCAATTCTCCAGCTCCTTGGATGCTGCCTGACCGGCTGTGCTTTCTGGAATTCTGTCTTGTTTAATTGTCCGGAATTGTGTAATTTTCTTAGGAGATATGTAATTTTGTTTCCTCGTTGTGAGGTCGGGTCTAGTGCCACCTGTTGGTAGGTGTTGTGCATTGGCTTTCTCTATGTAGTCCCTTCTGTTCAGGATGACTGTGAGCCAACCCTTTCTGCATGTAATATAACAATGTTTTCGTCTTTTTTGAGGTTTTCTAGGGCTTTCTTTTCTTGCGTGTTCAGTTTGTTTCCTTCCCTCTTTTGGCTCAGAGTAGGTGCAACTGTCTGTCTGATCATTTATTGTGTTTCTTCCGTGAGTTTGTTGTCCTTCAATGTGGTTTCTAATGCCACTATGTAGGACAATATAAATACTATGTAGGATAAACAGGAAGCAAGTTAGCCACCAGGATACACGAACACCAGCTAGCCACAAAAAGACACGACCCTTTCTCCCTCGTAGCCCTACACACGGATGAAAAAACCACCAATTCGACTGGGACAACACATCTATCCTGGGACAGGCTAAGCAAAGACATGCCAGAGAATTCCTAGAGGCCTGGCACTCCAACCACAACGCCATAAACAAACACATAGATCTAGATACTAGCTATCAACTCCTCAGAAAACAAACAGGAAATGACATCACCACAAACCCCAGGAGCCCCATCCAAGACAAACATATAAATAGAAAGCAGGAGACAACAGCTTCGCTTCACTTGGAGGTCACCACTGATGATGTTACCTAGCCAGGTAATGAAACGTCTGGATATCAAACCTACAGTTCAGCGAGCAAAGCTACACCCTAAATCTTCTTGCTTACTTCCTCAAAAAGCTCCATCAACCTTGAGACATAATTTTCCTCACATACAGCCATGTTGACTATCCCTAATCATTTCTTGCTTCCCCAAATACATATAAATCCTATCTTTAAGAATCACCTCCAACAACTTACCCACCACCAAAGTTAGACTCACAGATCTATAGTTGCCAGGTTTCTCCTTATATCCCTTCTTAAAGAACATTAGCTTCTCCCCAGTAATTTGGCACCTCACTGTATTTACAGATGGTTTTGTAAGGGTCTTGCAATTTCCTCCCTAATTTCTCACAAAGGCCGAGGATACACTATATTTTCTAAGATCTCCAGCACTTCCTCTTTTGTAATGTGAACTGTTTTCAAAACATCAATATTTATTTATTTGAGTACTCTAGCCTCCACTTCTTTCTCTACTGTAAAAGATGATGCAAAATATTATTTTAATATCTCTTCCATCTACTGAGGTTCAATACAAAGATGACCTCATTGATTTTAAAGAGGTCCCACTCTCTCTCTAGCTGTTCTCTTGCTCTTAATGTACTTGCAGAATCTCTTTGGATTATCCTTAACTTTATTTGCCAAGACTGTCTCACATCCTCTCTTTTCTTCCTGATCGCCCTCCTAATAATCACCAACATTCTTTACACTCTTCAAGAGATTCGTTTTAACACAGCTGTTTATATCTAATATATAATTCTTTTTTATTTTTGACTAGAACCTCAATACCTTGGGTGGCACAGTGGCTCAGTGGTTAGCACTGCTGCCTCACAGTCCCAGGGACCCAGGTTTGATTCCAACCTCAGGTGAATATCTGTTTGGAGTTTGCACATCCTCCCCATGTCTGTGTGCGTATGTTCTGGGGGCTCCGGTTTCCTCCCACAATCCAAAGATGAGCAGGTCAGGTGAATTGACCATGCTAAATTGCCCATAGTATTCAGGGATGTGTAGGTTAGGTGCATTAGTCAGGGGAACTGTAGGGGAATGGGTCTGGGTGGGATACTCTTCAGAGGGTTGGTGTTGGGCCAAATGGCCTGTTCCCACACTGTAGAGATTCTATGATCTTTATTCATCCATTGACCATACTGACCATGAAACAATTCCACGATTCTGGAATCCCGCCCAGTGCCACTTGCCTTATAGACAAAAGTAGAAGCAGAAATCAGGAAGCGGGAAACCAAACAAATCATCAGTTTCAGGAATGAACAGCACTGGCTGTGCTGATGGTGAAGCCCGATGGATTAGTTCGCTACTTATTGGAGTTTAAACAAGTGGGAAACTACTCCCGGCAGCTGGATAAAAACCCACTCTCCTGTGTAGAGGACTTGTACAGAAAGCTGGCATGGGATCAATGCTTCAGGGAGAGAGGCATGAGCCATGTGTACTTACAGTTGTGGTTAAATGAGGATTCCTAGAAGTATGCTTCAACTAATAACCATAAGGATTTGTACCAACATATGGGACTGCCATCTGGGGTACCATCAGCCCTTGCAATTTTTCAGCAGATGGAGACCTTTTTACAAGGTCTACCCCAGGTCACCATTTATCTGAATGACATGCTAATAACAGGGAAGGCTACTAAAGAGAACTTAGACATAGTCATAAGATGTTTCTCTAATGCAGGTGTATGCTTCAGACTGTGTGTTCTGGGCACCCCAAGGTGACATACCCACGCTACAGAGTTGACAAGATTGGGTTACACCCATTGGAAGATAAAGTGAGGGTGACCAAATGAGCACCAATTCCACATATGTACTGGAGCTGAGGATTTCCTTGGTTATGGTAATCACTTATGAAAACTTCATATGTAAACCGGGCCTCCATTCTGGCTCCCTTTACATCTGCTTCTGAAAATGGTCTTGTAGCTAAGATGTAGCCTTTACAGAAGTGAAGAAGTAACTATCATAGTCTAAGGTGCTGGTACACTACGATCCCAAGCGAGATCTGGTGCTGACATGCGATGCCTCCCCGTATGGTATCAGGGTAGTGTTGGCTCACCGGTGGCCCAATGGAGAGGAACATTCAATAGTGTAGGCTTCCTGGACTTTGGCTGATGCAGAGCGCAAAAATGCCCAGATAGCGAAGGAAAGTTTGGCAGTCATCTTTAGCGTGAGGAAGTTCCACCAATACCTTTAGGGATGTAAAATTGTAACAGACCACAAACCCCTGCTCGGGTAACTCAAAGAGGACAAGGCAGTTCTACCCAATGCTTCAGGTTGAATTCAGTTGCGGGGGGTGGCTCTTATTCTAAATGCATACAATTACAAGTTGGATCAATATCTGGGAGGCCAAGGAGCAAAAGCTGATGCCTTGAGCCACCTCTTGTTGGCAGATACTCTACTGGTAGTGCCTCCACTGGGAGAGTCTGTTCTGTTTTAAACTTTCTGGACATCACTGACAATATCCAACTGTGGATACAAACAGATCTGGTCCTGGCAAAACTAAACCAGCTGCTGGTGATGAAGCAAACCAAAGGGCCATCCCAACCAGAACTGAAACCTTTCTGGACCAGATCATGATAGAGGACAATATATTATTATGGGGAGTGAGAGGAATTATCCCAAACAAAGGTCACTGCCAGATAGTGGCTTTATTTTATTTTATTTGTTATAGTCACATGTACCTAAATACAGTGAAAAGCTTTGTTTTGTGAGCAGTGCAGGCAGATCATAGCAAATAAGAGCACAGAGATCAAAGGGTGCTTAGACAGAGTGAGGCATTCAGATTACTAAACAGGAGAGGCACAAAAGCAAGACTGACATTATTTGAAGTTAGAGAATCCATTCATCAATTTAATAATTGCAGGGCAAGAAGCTGTTCCTGAACCTGTTGGTGCGTGTGTTCAAGCTTCTGTATCTCCTGCCTGACGGAAGAGGTTGTAGGAGAATATTATCAGGGTGGGATGGGTCTTTGATGAAGTTGGCAACCCTGAGGTGGGCAAGTCCAGAACTAGAGGGCATAGATTTAGGGTGAGAGAGGAAAGACTTTAAATGGACCTAAGGGGCATCTTTTTCACACAGAGGGTGGTGCGTGTTTGATATGAGCTAGCAAATGAAGTGGTGGGGGCTGGTACAATTACAACATTTAAAAGGCATCTATATTGGCATATGAACAGGAAAGGTTTAGAGGTATATGGGTCAAATGGTGACAAATAGGACAAGATTAAGATTTGTTCAAGAAGGGGAGTAGGGATAACCCTAGTAACTATAGGCCGGTGAGTCTCACTTCTGTTGTGGGCAAAGTCTTAGAGAGAATTGATTTATGAACATCTGGATAGGAATAATGTGATCAAGGATAGTCAGCATGGTTTTGTGAAGGGCAGGTTGTGCCTCACAAACCTTATTGAATTCTTTGAGAAGGTAACTAAGGAGGTGGACGAGGGGAAAGCGGTAGATGTGGTGTATTTTAGTAAGGCATTTGATAGTAAGCTACTGCAAAAAATACGGAGGTATGGCATTGAGGGTGAGTTGGAGGTTTGGATTAGGAATTGGCTGGCTGGAAGAAGACAGAGGGTAGTAGTTGATGGTAAAGGTTCATCTTGGAGTGCAGTTACTCTAGCAGTGTTCCACAAGGATCTGTTTTGGGACCATTGCTGTTTGTCATTTTTATAAATGACCTGGAGGAGGGGTTAGAAGGTTGGGTGAGCAAGTTTGCAGATGATACAAAAGTCGGAGGAGTTGTTGACAGTGAGGAAGGATGTGTCAGGTTACAGCGGGATATAGATAAGCTGCAGAGCTGGGCAGAAAGGTGGCAAATGGAGTTCAATGTAGCTAAGTGTGAGGTGATTCACTTTGGTATGAGTAACAAAAAGATGGGGTACTGGGCTAATGGTCGGATTCTTGGTAGTGTGGATGAGCAGAGGGATCTTGGTGTCCATGTACACAGATCTTTGAAAGTTGCCACCCAGGTAAATAGTGCGGTGAAGAAGGCATATGGCGTACTGGCTTTTATTGGTAGAGGAATTGAGTTCCGGAGTCCTGAGGTCATGTTGCAGTTGTATAAGACTCTGGTGCGGCCGCATCTGGAGTATTGTGTGCAGTTTTGGTCGCCATACTATAGGAAGGATGTGGAGGCACTGGAACGGGTGCAGAGGAGGTTTACCAGGATGTTGCCTGGTACAGTAGGAAGATCGTATGAGGAAAAGCTGAGGCACTTGGGGTTGTTTTCATTGGAGAAAAGAAGGGTTAGGGGTGACTTGATAGAGGTGTACAAGATGATTACGGGTTTAGATAGGGTTGACCGTGAGAACCTTTTTCCACGTATGGAGTCAGCTATTACAAGGGGGCATAGCTTTAAATTAAGGGATGGTAGGTATAGGACAGATTTTAGGGGTAGGTTCTTTACTCAGCGAGTCGTCAGTTCATGGAATGCCCTGCCAGTAGCAGTGGTGGACTCTCCCTCTTTATGGTCATTTAAACAGGCATTGGATAGGCATATGGAGGATAGTGGGCTAGTGTAGGTTAGATGGGCTTGGATCGGTGCAACATCGAGGGCCAAAGGGCCTGTACTGCGCTGTATTCTTCTATGTTCTATGTTCTATTAATTTCGGATTTCTGATTGCTGCAGATGCGTTGAACTGTAGGGTCTGTTTACATACTCTATGCCTATAAGAAGAATACTATTTTAGACCTGGTTAGGCCACAACTGAGGTATTGTGTGCGATTCTGGTTACCACATTATAACACGGATTGGTTGCAGTTGAGGATGCAGAGAATATTTATCAGCATGCTGTGTGGAATGGAGAGTCTGAGTTATCGAGAAGATTGAATAGGATGAGGTTGTTTTCATTGGAGCAACAAGAGTTGATAGAGGTGTATACAATTATGTGAGTAATTAACATGGTCGATAGAAAGATATTTTTTCCATTAGTAGAGTGGTTAATATCCAGAGGATGTGGATTTAAGGTAACAGGCAGAAGGCTAAGAGGAGAGTAGAGAAGAAATTATTTCACTCAGAGAGTGATGGCAGTCTGGTACCCACTGTGTTTTGGGATATGGGCCAAAAACTGGAAAAAGGGATTAGTTAGTCAGATCTTTATTGATTGGTGCAGACACTGAATGGCCTTTATGATGTGAACACCTATAAGACTATGAGGTGGAACTAATGGACAGTAATGTTTTCACCAATTGTGCTGATCTGTCAAACAGTGCAGTTTCCACCGTCATGTTTAATTCACATCTTAATGAAGGAAGGATTGGGCTGGGCTGAGGCTGAAGACACTTCACTTACCCAATGTTGGCTGAAGTTTGTTGTAATGACAGCTGGCCCCAAGGATCGGGCAGGATTCATGCTGCACCCAGTAAATCCAATCTGCAAACAGTGTACAACACAGAGTGAGGGACTACCAGACCTTTGACAGGCCAGAACACAGAGACGTTTTAAGAGAAATCTGTACTATACCAGATCCAGATTGCATTCTTGTGCTAAAGGAGCTGAAATCCTGTGTTTTAAAAGGTTGCTGCAATTAATGGAGCAGAAACTGGAGCCTTGGATAAATGAAAAATTTGTGCATTCGAACGACTCAGGCATTTCCAACAGAGTTTTCATAACTAGGATCATGAGATTCAAAGGCAGACGTATAAAAATCACTCTTCAGGCAGCAAATTGAATGATGAGCCTTAACTCTGGGGAAGCCTGGAATAACACAAGATGAATTATTTAAAGCGAAGAATGCTGATGAGAGATTTGTCAGGTGCACAGTTGTTCCTGGACAGAGCTGTCCTGCAAGGACAGGTGATGTCTAAGGGCCAGCGCCTGAGTAGGGCTAAGGAAGGGTCACTGGACTGAGGTTAACAAACTCAGATTTCACTCTCCAGGTGCTGCCAGACGTGCTGAGCTTCTACAGCAACTTCTGTTTTTGTTTCTGAGTAGGGTTGTGCCTGGCAGGGAAGGGATTGTATCTTGATGCGGCTTTTCTGGTGGTGGGGAAGAACTATGCCTGAGGTTATCAGGGGGTGGTACAGTGGCTGAGCAGTGCTAATCTGGGATGGGGCTCTGGGCAGCGTTGGCTGCGGGAGGGGTTTAAGAACAGCAGAGACAGGATGACATCAATGTCTTCAGCTTCCTCTAAGTCTATATTCTTTGCCTGTGACTCCTTGTGATAAAGTTTCTCATGTCCTTTACCCTAAATCTTAGCCTATCCTTGGAGCTCTGTGCTCTTAGGCCACAAATACTGGAGCCGTCTGCTTCTATCTGTCATTACATATCTATTGCTCAAATTCCCATTCCTCCATAACTATGGAAATGGCCTCAAATTTTCAAACCTTTCCCTGTGTTTATATTTCCGTGTACCAGGTGGTATCCAGGATAATTTGGGAAATACTTCTCCAAAATATTCGTGGCGTAATTAGGTGAGTAGAAAATCACCAGATAGAATCCAATCCAGAGAATTATGAGGCAATGCATTTGGGAAGGAAAGTCAAGACAAAGAAATTCCCAATAAATGGTCAAATTCTGAGAAGGGACTCTAACGAATGGCACAGTGACTCAGTGGCTAGCATTGCTGCCTCACAGCGCCAGGGACCCAGGTTCAATTCCAGCCTCGGGCGACTGTCTATGTGGAGTTTGCACATTCTCCCCATGTCTGTGTGGGTTTCTTCCGGGTGCTCCCATTTCCTCCCACAGTCCAGGTTGTGCAGGTTTGGTGAATTGGCCGTGCTAAACTGCCCAGAGTGTTCAGGGTGTGTAGGTTTGGTGCATTAGTCAGGGATAAATGTAGAGTAATAGGGTAGGGGAATGGGTCTGGGTGGGATGTGGATTTGTTGGGGTAAATGGCCTGTTTCCACACTATAGGGATTCAATGAAGTGTGAGGAGCAGGAAATTCTCATGTGCTGGTCCACAAATCCCTGAGGTTAGCAGGACGGGTCAGTAAGATGACAGGAAGGCACACGGGATGCAAGTTGGACTGGAATTATATAAAAGATGTGTCAGATTGCAGTTGGAGTGCTTTGTTCGGTTCACCATGTCATATGAAGTATGTGATCAGAATGGAGAGAGTATAGAGAAGGCTTGCTAGGATGGTGCCAAGAATAGAGAATTTCAGCAATGACGAAAGAGTGTTCGGTTAGGAATATTTTCTTTGGTATACAGCAGGCTGACGGGAGATTTAATAGAAGTGACATAATTCTGATGGATACAATGGACAGGAAGAAGTTACTTCCCTTCACAAGGTCACTAACCAGGGAAGAAAGTAGAACAATTAGAGGAAAGTTAGAGAGGACATTTGTCCCAGCAGATGTTGGGCACCTGGAACTTACTGCCTGAGGGTAGTACAGACAGAAACCCACATTTCAAATTAATAAAACATTCAGATATAAAACACTCATTTTTATGACTGTCACAAGTTCAAAGGAACAAACGTTCCCCTTTTAATTTCCCATGCTTCGGAGAGTTTAATCATGTAATAGCAATTTGTCCAGCAATTTCTGTTTTTGTGGGGTGTGTGTAACACCCATTGCTGTGTTCCACCCACATTGGAGCTGCCCAGGGTCATATTCTCCGCAGTCTGTTCTCTGGCCTGGCTGCATCGTGCCAAGGGTTTGTTGTACCGTGCTGGTGGAATTGAGAAACTAAACATTCCATTCACAAAAATCAACTGTGACTCCGTCAAGATTAAAAACAGAATATATATAATTCTTACTGCCACTAAATGTCCAAGGGTCACAGATGCTCCAAGGGCCACGTGTGCAGACCCTTCAAAGTTGTTTTCCTGGTGTGATATGGTTAATACACACATGACAAGCTGGAAGGTGACAATGATTTCTACTCCCAGGGCCTGGATCTGAGTTACTCCTGTGGAAGGCTGGAGAGTAAATGACAGCAGTTAGAAAAACATAGAGATTTAAACAACAATTTTCATGGCTTCAGAAGTTTTCAAACAATTTTTAGCTTATAACACTAGTAGATTTTATGCTGCATTACGCTCTGGATGAACAATAAACCTTTAGCATCATGACAAGCGGTGTATAAAATCTATAAGATGCACTGCAGCAATTCACCAAGTCCCCTTCAACAGTATCTTTCAAACCCATGAGTCAGCTCATGATCCAGAAGAACAAGAGTAACAGATATGTGGGTGCACCATCACCTTCAGGTTCCCCCTCCAACCCACTCGAATTCTTGACCTGGAAATACATCATTGTTCTTTCTCTGTTGCTGGGTCAAAATCCTGGTGTTCCCTCCTATACAGCATGGTGAGTGTCCCAACTCATTATGGACTGCAATGCTTCAAGAAAGCTGCTCACTTCAATGGCAGGTAGAGATGGACAATTAATTCAGAACTTGTAAATCATGCTTACATCCCAGGACTGAATAATTAATTGAAATTTGTCATCTTGGAATGCCAAGCAGAGAAACAGTGCTGACTGTGTTGTAGGTTGGGACTTGGGATTATTATTGTCAATGAAAATACTATTTAATCTTCTACGGCCTATTCACCCCAATTTGACCTCTTCACATCATCCATTTTCAATATTGATACCATTCCATTCCAGAATTTCTCTGATAACCATTGTGTAAATGACCAGATATCAGATAGGATGAGTGAACAATGTACAAATGCTGATAACAGCCATTGGCAGGCCTGAAATTCACAAAGATTTCAGTGGGCAGTGCTCACACATAGCTCACCAATCACTGTGACTGATCACAATTGGTGCTGAAATGGCATTAAGACTAAAGTAATGTATTCTGGGGGAGGAGTGGACTGGTAATCCTGGAAGCAAGAAATCCTAGGTTGAAGGGGGATGGAAAATTCTGCAAACATTAAGCAATTTGGTGTGGGTTGAGGGAAGACTGCAAAATGACAATCCTGTGTGAGGATGGAACCAGTCCCATGGTGGGGCTGAGGCCATTTACTTCAAGTTTGGTGTAGGAACCATGGGAAGAACCCTGCATGTGATGTATAAAGCTCCATCGGTGTGACAGTCCTGAACAAGCATATGGACCATATGAAAGCTGCAAACTCGCAAACAGTGCGGGAACAAAATGTGTTGGCTTCTCAATAGCTTCTCTGACTGTTCCAGAACACATGGGCTCTCTGTTTCCATCAAGTGTTGAAGATAACTTTGAATCTGAGATGGACACAGCAGGTGTCTGCCTCAGCGTCTCTGGTGCCTGAAGAAGAGACTGAATTTCTTCTGAGACACTCCAGGCACAAGATAGGAGCTACTGTGTATTACACACAGCCCATACCAGAGGCAGAGTTGGAAGAACCTGACGGGGTGCTAAAACATCCCAGAGGAACAAAAAAAAAGAACCGGCCTACCTCCTCAGATTCAGAGTGGGAGGGGAGTGGTGATTGTAACAAGGTCAGCCAGGTGGATATCATAGAATATCATTTCCCTGATTGGGGCTGTTAATCTGGTCCAGTCAGGGAGGCCCGGCAGTCAGATAAGAACAGGAATGTTGTCCTAGAGGTGGTCGAAAGGTGTGTCAGACCAGCCGAGAGCCAGAAGGCGCGTAGGGGCAGACTGAGATCCGGAAGGCTTGTGGGCTACCCTGCACGCTGTCGTCCCAGGGAAGGGGACGGGCTGTCCTAGAGGTGGCCGGAAGGTGTGCCAGGATAGCCCACTGGCCGGACGGCGCATCGGGGTGGGTGAGAGCCCAATGGTACGTAGGGGCAGACAGAGCCAGAAGGCAGGTAGCCGTCCTCAGCGCTGTCACCCCGGGCAGGTACCGGGGCGGGCTGCCCCAGAGGTGGTCGAAAGGTGCTGAGGGTGGTTAGTGAAGCCGGAAGGTGGGTAGGCCGTCCTGACCGCTGTCACCCCGGGCGGGTACCGGGGAGGGCTGCCCTAGAGGCGGTCGAAAGGTGTCAGGGCAGACCGAGAACTGGAAGGGGCATGGGGTGGTCCGAGAGCCGGAAGGTACATAGGGCGGGCTGTCTTAGAGTGGCCGGAAGGTGGGAGGGACGGGGACTTGCTGGGTCTGTATTGTACACTGTTTATGTAACTGGGTTGGCTTTTATGTACAAATGTCATTGTCGCTGACCTTTATATGTAGAACTGGGATTTGGGGTTTGTCCTCCTCTCCCTATAAACTGTTTGAATGGTAGGGTTTGGTGCCTAGCTTTGCTGCTCCTCTCCCTTGTAAAATTGCTGTTGTAAACAGCTGTAAATGTAACTGTTTTTTGTAAACTGTGTTTTGTAATTTGGTTAATAAAATAAAAAAAAAAAAGAACAGGAATGTCAGCCCGGGTGTCCTTGGAGAAGGAGCACGCGGTGTCCACCGACACCCTGGAGTCGTTCAGGGAGAGGTGGGCGCCGCAGGGAGTGGAGTGCGTCATTTCTCCCTCCAACTCTATTTTGATTTAGTCCCTACCCTCCCCTTCACTGTTTTGCTCACACAGCATTGCCCTGTGGTTTGAAGGGCAGTGCTTGTCACTGGCCACTCGGGTGTTTTTCATATCTTCCTGGTGGTGGAAATTGAATAAAGATTTGTGCACTTTGTGTCTTTCACTGTGTCTCACACCTGCACACACACACACACCATGGGTGCTGGGGAAAAAATAAGCACTACCGCGGTTAGGCAGTAGTGTGGGGGATGAAAAAAAAACAAAAAAAAAGAGAAAAAAAAATTTAACAGGGGATTTCACTGTTTTGATCACACAGCATTGCCCTGTGGTTTGAAGGGCAGTGTTTGTCACTGGCCACTCAGGTGTTTTCCCCCATTGTGTGGAGATATCAGATCAGTGTAGGACTGTGACTCTGTGTGTGTGCGCACACGTGCAAAAAAAAAGAACAGGACTGTCGTCCACCAACACCCTATAAAAAAAAAAATACAGGAGTCTCAGATCTGAAGACCTCCTCGTGGGTCTGCTCCTGGGCCTGGCCAAACTGGCCATCAACAGGTCCAGGCAGCGGGCCGTGGAGGGGGTCGTTAGGGCCGACTGCCTGCAAAAAAGAAAAGAACAGGAATGTCAGCCCGGGTGTCCTTGGAGAAGGAGCACGCGGTGTCCACCGACACCCTGGAGTCGTTCAGGGAGAGGTGGGCGCCGCAGGGAGTGGAGTGCGTCATTTCTCCCTCCAACTCTATTTTGATTTAGTCCCTACCCTCCCCTTCACTGTTTTGCTCACACAGCATTGCCCTGTGGTTTGAAGGGCAGTGCTTGTCACTGGCCACTTGGGTGTTTTTCATATCTTCCTGGTGGTGGAAATTGAATAAAGATTCGTACACTTTGTGTCTTTCACTGTGTCTCACACCTGCACACACACACACCGTGGGTGCTGGGGAAAGAATAAGCACTACCGCACTTAGGCGGTAGTGTGGGGAAAAAAAAAGATCAGGAATGTCAGCCCGGGTGTCTTTGGAGAAGGAGCATGTGGTGTCCACCGACACCCTGGAGTTGTGACTGGCCACGAGAAAAAAAAAAGATAAACAGGAGATTTTTGAAAAAAAAAAATTAACAGAGGATTACCTTGTAAAAAAAAAGAACAGGAATGTCAGACATCCTGTTCAGTCTGGTGGTAAAAACAATGACAGCAGATGCTGGAAAGCAAATACTGGATTAGTGGTGCTGGAAGAGCACAGCAGTTCAGGCAGCATCCAACGAGCAGGATTTCGCTGCTCGTTGGATGCTGCCTGAACTGCTGTGCTCTTCCAGCACCACTAATCCAGTATATCCTGTTCACTCTGACAGCTGGATCTGAGGAAGCTGCATCAGTGTCCAGGACTCTCAACATGTGAACAAAGGAGTCTTGGTGATAGAGTTATTTCAGAGATGATGGTTAAGCCGTTCTCCTTCAAGTTTGAAGGTCTCTGCTGCATTGTTTTCAGTCTTCATGTGTGTAATGGAGGCTTCAACTTCTGCCTCATAAACTTTAAAGATATGTGGATAAGCACTTGGAATGCCAATAATATTACAACTTATTGGCCAAGTGGAAAGTGGAATTAGTGTAGAACATAAAATCCATATGGTGTGGAAACAGGCCATTTGGCCAACTGGCCCACACCAACCCTTGAAAGAGCATCCCACTCAGACTCATTCCCCTACCTTATGCCTGTAACCCTGCATTTCCCATGACTAGCCCTAGACACTATGGACAAGTTAGGTAAAAGCAATGACTGCAGATACTGGAAACCAGAGTCTAGATGAGAATGGTGCTGGAAAAGCAGAGCAGTTCAAGGAGCATCCAAGGAGCAGGAAAATCGATGTTTCGGGCAAAAGCCTGATGAAGGGCTTTTGCCCAAAATGTCGATTTTACTGCTCCTCGGATGCTCCCTGAACTGCTGTGCTTTTCCAGTACCACTCTAATCTAGACTATGGACAATTTAGCATAGCCAATCCCCCTAAATTACAAATCTTTGGACTGTGGGAGGAAACCAGAGCACCCAGAGGAAACCCACGCAGACAGAGGGAGAATGTGTAAACTCCACACAGTCTTTGGCTGGAATTGAAGGCAGGTCCCTGGTGCTGTGAGGCAGCAGTGCTAAACACTGAGCCACTATGCCACCATAAGTGAAGATAGATATTGGGTGCTTGTTATGCTGAAAGACCTCTTCTGAACTGGATGCATCTATGTGGGTCACTTGCATTTATTGTCCCTAGTTGCCTGAGGTAATAGCAGTCAGAGGTTTGTTACAATTGGCAGAGATGCTGGGCCACATCAGGAGGTAGTTAAGAGTCAATCACAAGGGCCTGTAGTTAAATGTAGGCCAGACTGGTTAGATGGTAGAGTTCCTTCCTTAAAGGAAATTAAATAATCAGATATTCTAGTTTTTTTCTAGCTTCAAATTCCAGCACATTAATAATCAACTGCAGAAATCTGCAATTCACAGCCTGTAAGGATGGTAGAACCAGAAACCCAGGTAAGAGAGGTGGTAAGGACAAGCCAGGGGACTATAGACCAGTGAGCCTGACCTCAGTGGTGGGCACGTTGTTGGAGGGAATCCTGAGGGACAGGATGTACATGTATTTGGAAAGGCAAGGACTGATTAGGGATAGTCAAATGGCTTTGTGCGTGGGAAATCACATCTCACAAACTTGACTGAGTTTTTTGAGGAAGTAACAGAGCGGTAGATGTGATCTATATGGACTTCAGTAAGGTGTTCAACAAAGTTCCCTGTGGGAGACTGGTTAGCAAGGTTAGATCTCATGGAATACAGGGGGAACTAGCCATTGGGATGCAGAACTGGCTCAAAGGTAGAAGACAGAGGGTGGTTGTAGAGGGTTTTTTTCAGACTGGAGGCCTGTGACCAGTGGAGTGCCACAAGGATTGGTGTTGGGTCCACTACTTTTTGTCATTTATATAAATAATTTGGATGTGAGCATAAGAGGTATAATTAGTAAGTTTGCAGATGACACCAAAATTGGAGGTGTAGTGGACAGTGAAGAGGGTTACCTCAGATTACAACAGGATTTTGATCAGATGGGCCAATGGGCTAAGAAGTGGCAGATGGAGTTTAATTTAGATAAATGCGAGGTGCTGCATTTTGGGAAAGCAAATCTTAGCAGGACTTATACACTTAATGGTAAGGTCCTAGAGAGTATCGCTGAACAAAGACACCTTGGAGTGCAGGTTCATAGCTCCTTGAAAGTGGAGTCACAGGTAGATAGGATAGTGAAGAAGGCATTTGGTATGGTTTCCTTTATTGGTCAGAATATTGCGTACAAGAGTTGGGAGGTCATGTTGCAGCTGTACAGGACATTGGTTAGGCCACTGTTGGAATATTGCGTGCAATTCTAGTTTCCTTCCTATTGGAAAGATATTGTGAAACTTGAAAGGGTTCAGAAAAGATTTACAAGGATGTTGCCAGGGTTGGAGGATTTGTGCTATAGGAAGAGGCTGAACAGGATGGGGCTGTTTTCCCTGGAGCATTGGAAGCTGGAGGGTGACCTTATAGAGGTTTACCAAATCATGAGGGGCATGGATAGGATAAATAGACAAAATCTTTTCCCTGGGGTTGGGAAGACCAGAACAAGAAGACATAGGTTTAGTGTGAGAGGAGAAAGATATAAAAGAGCCTAAGGGACAATTTTTTCATACAGAGAGTGGTACGTGTATGGAATGAGCTGGCAGAGGAAGTGGTGGAGGCTGGTACAATTGCAATATTTAAGAGGCATTTGGATGGGTATATGAATAGGAAGGATTTTGAGGGATATAGGCTGGGTGCTGGCAGGTGGGACTAGATTGAGTTGGGATATCTGGTTGGCATGGACGGGTTGGACCAAAGGGTCAGTTTCCATAATGTATATCTCTATGACTCTAAGTATTTAGATGTGGACTTCTAATGTCAAGGCATACGTGCCTATCGGTCAAGTGCTGAAGGTGGAATTAGAATAGTTAGGAGATTGTTTTTGACCAGTGCAGTCTCGATAAGCCAAAGGGCCTTTTCTATACTGTAGAACTCTATGAGCTATGACTTTATAACAGACAAGAAGCTCAATACCATCCAGGTCAGAGGCTTACTTGATTAGCAACATTTCCTCACTCGCATTAACAATCACTCTCTCCACTGATGCAGACAGACAGCAGCATTGACCAGTGACAAAGGTGCACTGCAGTATTTCACCAAGGATCTTTCCCTGGCATCTTTCAAATATATGACCTATACGAGCATGAAGGACAAGGGACAACAAAACTGCAGATACTGGATTCCAAGGTAGACAAGCAGAAGGCTGGAAGAACACAGCAAGTCAGGAGCATCGGACATAGTGAAGTCAATTGTTTGGGTATAACCCTTCTCCACCTCCTGAGAAGGGTATGTTGTGTTCCCCCAGCCTCCTGCCTGTCCCTCCTGATGCTGCCTGGCTTGCTGTGTTCTCCCAGCCTCCTGCCTGTCTCTCCTGATGCTGCCTGCCTTGCTGTGTTCCCCCAGCCTCCTGCCTGTCCCTCCTGATGCTGCCTGCCTTGCTGTGTTCCTCCAGCTTCCTGCCTGTCCCTCCTGATGCTGCCTGCCTTGCTGTGTTCCCCCAGCCTCCTGCCTGTCCCTCCTGATGCTGCCTGCCTTGCTGTGTTCCCCAGCCTCCTGCATGTCTCTCCTGATGCTGCCTGCCTTGCTGTGTTCCCCCAGCCTCCTGCCTGTCCCTCCTGATGCTGCCTGCCTTGCTGTGTTCCCCCAGCCTCCTGCTGGTCTACAAAGGCCAAGGGAACAAATACATGGGATCGCCACCAGCTGCAAGCTCACCTCTGAACCAATCACCATCCTGACTTGGAAATACACTGTCCTTCCTTCTTTGTCGCCAGATCAAAATCATGAAACTCCCTCCCTAACTGTATTGTGGGTGCCAGTGGTTCAAGAAGTCATCCCACTGGTATCTTTGCCAGGGCAATTAAGAATGATGCCCACATTCTATGAACGAATAATGAAAAGATAATCTCTTTATTTGCTTATTCATTATTCTGTAAGCACATTCTCAGCATTGGATTGGATCTCTGGTTTCGTATTTCTTTGCCATTCATATTCTCAGAAGAGCAGGTGATTGTTTTTGAGGTTGCGGGTCTTTCTGAGAATCGCTGAATCAAGCAGCTAATAGGATCCGGAAGCTGAATGAAGAGGGAAAGTGGGAGGCGAAGTGTCCGCTCACATTCGCGGTGAGGTACTGATGCTCATGAGCTTGTCTCATGGAACATAGAACAGTCCAGCACAGGAACAGACCCTTAGGCCCACCATGTCTGTGCTGACCATTACAGCATTCTAAACTAAATCCCTCTGCCTGCACATGATCCATATCCCTCTATTCTCTGCCTGTTCATGTGTCTGTCCAAAATATCTGTTGAAAATTGTTATTGTACCTGCTTCTCGCACCTGTACTGGCAGCACACCCTCTGAGTAAAGAATTGTCTTGTGAGCCTTCTTTAAACTTTTCCCCTCTCTCTCTAAACCTCTGCCCCCTAATATTTGACATTTCCACCCTGGGAAGAAGAAAGAAAGTACCCACCCTACCCAGTCGCCCCTCAGCTTCCAGTGCTCCAGTGAAAACAATCCTTCTTTGTTCAACCTCTCCTTATAGCAAGTGCACTCCAATTCAGGCAACATCCTGGTACAGCTCTTCTACATCCTGTCCAAAGCCTACACATCTTACCTATAGTCTGGTGACCAGAACTGCACACAATACTCCAAGTGCAATCTAAGTAGTTTTTGCAGCTGCCACATGACTTGCCAACTTTTATACTCAATGCTCCAAGCAGTGAAGATAAACTTGCTGTTTACCTTCTTTATCACCTTATTCATTGGTGTTGCCCCTTTCAGGGAGCTATGGAGTTACACCCTAAGATCCCTTTGTATATCAATACTCCTAAGGGCCCTGCCATTTACTGTATACTTTCCTCTTGCATTTAATCTCCCAAAGTTCAACACCTCGCTCAATTGTCTGGATTAAACTCAATCTGCCCAACTTTCCAACTGATCGACATCCTGTTGCATCCTTTGATAACCTTCCTCATTATCCATAACTCCACCAAGTTTCATGTCACCTGTAAACTTTTGAATTGGACTTATGAACATTTTCAACCATATATTACAAACAATACGAATCCCAGTGCTGCTCCTTGTGGTACACCATTGGTTGCACATCTCCAGTCAGGGATATATCCCTTCACAACTCCCCCCTCCACCTTCTCTTGTGAATACATGGACAGCGTCATGAATGCTACAAGCAGCTGTTGCAGTGAGGTAGAACAGGCTGTGTTGCTGCCCATGTTCACTCAATGCTCCACCTAGTGGGGGTTTTAATGATAAATCCAGCCTTAGTGATTATTGACCTCATGAAGAAATGCATGTTGAAGGTAGATCACAAAATGTAATCATTGGAGGCATGATGACTGCAGTTGCCTTACAACTGGTATCTCTGTTCGCAAAGAAAGAAACAATAATTGACTCCATTCACTGTCTTGGGGTCGTAACCATGTTGTGAAGCTGTTGTGCAGTTGACTTCCATTGGTCAGGCTCCAACTCAGTTTTTTTTGTGAGTGATTTGCAAGCTCTGTCTGTGAGGAATGTTTTTCCTCCCATCCTTTCTAGGCTTTTTTCTGTTGCTATTCCTGGCCCAATGTTCTTTCAGCTTCCCTTTGTTTCGGTTGACTCTCTACAATGCTAGGAGAGAGTGAGGACTGCAGATGCTGGAGATCAGAGTCTAAAAGAGTGGTGCTGGAAAAGCACATTAATAGTGTTGTAGAGAGTGTGGCGCTGGAAAAGCTCAGCTGGCCAGGCAACATCCGAGGAGCAGGAGAGTTGACGCTTTGAGCATAAGCTCTTCATCAGGAGTTCCCTTGTTGTCTCCCCCTCCACCCCATTTAGAGGGTAGGGTAACCTGTTTGAGTCCACCTTCCTGGATCTCCCAAGAGCCTCCTGTTCATGATGAGGTCACATTCTTTAGACTTTTTCTTTAGATTAGATTACAGTGTGGAAACAAGCCCTTCGGCCCAACGACCAGCCGAAGTGCAACCCACCCAGACCCCTTCACCTAACACTAGGGGCAATTTAGCATGGCCAATGCACCTAACCTGCACATTTTTGGATTGTGGGAGGAAACCGGAGCACCCGGAGGAAACCCACGCAGACATGGGGAGAATGTGCAAACTCCACACAGAGAGTCGCTTGAGGTGGGAATTGAACCCACGTCTCTGGCGTTGTGAGGCAGCAGTACTAACCACTGTGCCACCGTGCCACCCCCTGCCATCGTGCCACCCCCAAATTCCATCTGCAATTGCCCCCTAATACTCCACGGACCATTATTTAATCCACATTACTGACCAAAGCCCTTATTTCTCAATAACCTCCCACATGGGGTATCCAAGATGGCGGCGACCCAGCAAGTCTGAGTCTACAGTGCTCCTCCCAAGACTTGGGCAAAATGGGTCTCCCACCCCCACCACATCATTTAAAATAGCTGTTTAATTTAATTAGTTGCTTAGTGTTGAATTTAAACAATTTAATCTTCAGTAAAAATGACTAAAGGGAAAGGAGCCCGCAGCTCTCAGCAAGCAGGAACCCCGACCCCACCCTCTCCAGCTGCAGCAGAGGCGTCCACAGCCGCCCCGGGGACTTACCTACGGTGGCAAGCCTCGTGGAAATAATATCCAAACTGGATGAGAAGATCGACGCTTTCATTGAAGAATCCCGAAGTCGATGGGACTCACTCTCGGCCGCGCTGCAAAAGCACGACCGAGACATTAAAGAAATCGAGCGCCGAGTCGGAGGGGCGGAGCTAAAGGCCGCGACCTCTGAAACTACAGCACAATCGGCCGTGGATCGGGTCCAGACTCTCGAACAGCGAGTCCGGACCTTAGAGAATCATAATGATGACCTCGATAATCGAGGTCCTCGAAAAAATATTTGTTTGCTGGGCCTTCCCGAACGGGAAGAGGAAGGCCAGTTTACAGCGTTTCTCGAGCAGTGGCTGCCACAGCTTTTAAATCTGGAAGCTGGATCAGGCCAGGTAAGGGTAGAATGGGCCTACCGGGTCGCAATACGCGGGCCCGGCTTGAACCAGCGCCCTTGCCCGGTCCTGTTCCAGCTGTAGAGCTATAGGGAGAGGCAGATACTCCTAGAAGCCTCTAGAAATCTTGGAAAAGATCCCCAAGCCATGATCTATAAAGGATCCAAGATCATGTTATACCAGGACTTTTCCCCAGCTCTGGTCCGAAAGAGGAAGGCATTTGATGAGGCAAAGAAGTGTTTAAGGGACTTAAATATTCAGTACTCCTTACGCTACCCAGTGACGCTACGCTTTAACCACGAAGGATCCGTGTATAACTTCGGATCGCCAGAAAAGGCTAGGGAATTTTTGGACTCTCTTCGATAAATTGTAAGAGACAATGGATGTTGGTTTGCCTTTCCCCCACTCCAGTTTATATCCTCCCCCCTTTTTCTTTTTTCTTACCTTACTGTTTAATATTATCTTGGGGGGTGGGGAGAGGGATTTATTTATTTGTTCTCTATTTAACGGTTTTCTCCCCCCTTGGGGTTTTTTTTTATTATTCTATGTATATGTCTGTATGTATATATATATATGTGTGTGTATGTGTGTATAAAGCCGGGGGATTTAGTTAATGTTGGTGGGGGGAGGTGGTTACCTTATTCTATTTTACCTCTGTCTCTAGGAGCGGGGTTGTTTTCCCTTGCTATTTTGTATTATTATATTTAATTATAATTTGTTGAGGTTGTAATTTTATAGTTATATATGTTTATACATGGTATTAACATTACCAAATATATCCACGTGTGGGTGGGGAGGGGGGCGGGGGTGGGGGTAGGGTGCTCACTGTTAACTCTAGCTTTGTATTATATCTGAATTCTCCTCATCCTATTGAGGAGCGCCTGGGTCAAGGGTGGGGCATTGGTTGGGAGAGGATACGATGGAATTTTGGAAAGGAAGTGACACCCCCTGGGAACAAGGGGGAAAATCTCCATTTAAATACGTTTTTTTTATTATTTAGAAATAGTTTTTTGTTATACTGTTGTGAGTGTATTAGAGAGCCTTTATTTTTGTGAATTTTATGTGCTCTATGCTCGGGATGTTCTGAATAGGGTTTCCCCTCCCGAGGAGTCTCGGATTTGCCCGGATGATTATGGTTGATCAGTCGGTTATGTGGTGCACCTGGAATGTCAAGGGGAGTAATTTGCCAGTCAAAAGGAAGAAAATATTATCAAATTTTAAGAAAGAAAGAGTTGATATAGCTCTCCTACAGGAGACACACCTGTTGGATAAAGAACACTTGAAATTATGACAGGGTGGATTTGATCAGGCCTTTTTTTCTTCTTTTAGCTCAAAAAGCAGGGGAGTTGTTATTCTTATTCGGAAGAATTTCCCTTTCAGAATCCTAAATCAGATAAAAGACGAATCTGGATGATATATTCTGATTAAAGCCCTTAATGGGCTTTAATATGGGATTTTAAATTTGTACTGCCCTCTGGCACACCCCTTTAAATTTATAACGGAAGCCTTCTCCAAATTGATGGCTCTTGGTGCCCATCATACAATTATAGGGGGAGACTTTAATTGTATTATAGATCCGGAAGTAGATAGGATTCCCAAGAGTACTGCAGGAGTATTTCCCAGATCTAGACAATTGGTGGATCTGAACAAAGAATTAGGATTAGTAGATGTATGGAGATGTCTTCATCCACAGGGCAGAGATTTTTCTTTTTACTCCAATCCACATAAATGCCATACCAGAATTGATATGTTTTTTGCCCCCTCGATTTTTTAAAATTCCATATCATCCTGTCAAATAGGTAGTATAGCAATTTCCGACCACGCTGCTGTATATATGGAAACTAAGGCGAGGAACAATGGGACATCCCCTCGGCATTGGCGTATGGACCCCTTCCTAATGAAAGACAGTAAATTTGTAAAGTACTTTTCTCAAGAATTTAAAACTTTTTTAGAAATTAATTTAGGTACGGCTAGCAACCCATCAATGATGTGGGAGACCATCAAAGCTTACACGCGAGGTTTGATCATCTCCTACTCAGCGACCCAGAAAAAATTAAAGGGAGAACAACAGCGTCTGCTTGAAGCTCGCTTAAAAGCAGCTGAAACAGCATACACTGATAGACCTTCTATTATTAAACTGCAAAGGATTACGGTCCTTAGGACAGCTCTAAACAATACGCTTACCCAAACAGCTAAGAGGGAAATATTATTTGCAAAACAAAGATTATATGAATTTGGCGACAAACCGGGCAGATACTTAGCATTTCTTGCAAAGAAAAGAAAGGCCCCTCAGACTATCACGTCTATCAAGGAAAGTACGGGTATTTTGACTCATGATCATAAAAAGATTAATGCAATCTTTAGAAAATTTTATTCTGATTTATATAAATGGCAGGATTGTGAAGACAGGACTAGGAGGATGCAATCATTTTTTAAAAATTTGACCTTTCCGGGCCTAACTCCGGAACAGGTATCGGTCCTAAATGCTCCTCTAACAGTCCAAGAAATACTTGATGCAATCAGGCAACTTCAGAGCGGTAAGGCACCGGGCCCAGGTGGTTTTCAAGCTGAATTCTATAAAGAATTCACAGGAATATTGGCTGGTCCACTTATTGACATGTATAACTATGCATATAGTCAGGGCTGTCTCCCGCCTTCGCTGAAAGAGGCAAATATCTCTCTTATCCTTAAAAAAGGAAAGGATCCAGAAGATTGTACGTCATACAGACCAATATCCTTGCTAAATGTAGATTTTAAAATCCTTTCTAAAATGTTAGCATTGAGACTAGAAAGGGTACTGCCATATATCATAAAGGAGGATCAGACAGGGTTTATTAAGGGCCGTAGATCATCCAATAATATTAGAAGGGTTTTGAATATGATTCAAGCCTGTCATCAGGGAAAGATACCAGGAGTAGTAGTTTCATTAGACGCGGAAAAGGCATTTGATAGGGTTGAATGGTCATATTTGTTTTACACATTGGAAAGGTTTGGCATTGGACAGGTGTTTACCAAATGGGTCTCAACATTGTATAGTGATCCCAAAGCAGTTGTGGTTACTAATGGATTAGGTTCGGATAGCTTCTGTGTGGGTAGGGGCTGCCGTCAGGGATGTCCTCTCTCGCCATTGTTATTTACGCTAATAATTGAACCACTAGCAGAAGCTATACGAGCTGATCCTAATATAACGGCCCCGAGGATTGGTACAGGTAAACATAAAATTGCCCTTTATGCAGATGATGTTCTTCTATTCCTCAATAATCCTCTGATGTCCGTACCTCGCTTAATCCAAGTTATTAATACATTTAGCACATTCTCCGGCTATAAAATTAATTTCTCAAAATTGGAGGCTATGTCAATGGGTGGCCTTACTTTGATACCCCACTTAGTGGACGGATCCCTTTTTCCCTTTCGTTGGTCCCTTATATTTAGGCATTTTTATTACCCCAGTATTTGGTCAGTTATACAAAGCTAATTTTGTGCATTTACTGGAAAGGATAAGGCAGGACCTCCAGCGATGGGGAGACCTTCCAATTTCCTGGCTGGGTAGAATAGCACTAATTAAAATGAATGTTCTGCCCCGTCTCCTATATCCTATGAGAATGCTTCCGGTGATGCTGCCGAGGATGGCTCTACGTAAATTATATGGCTGGTTGGGTTCCTTTATCTGGAATCATAGACGGCCCCTCATTAAGCTGAAGAAAAATGAGGGCAACTCACATAAAACATCCCCCTATGTGCCGATAGTGGGAGCATGGGGACTCCAACCGGGGTTTACAGATGCCACTTTTAAACTCTGGAGATCCAGGGGTATCTCATGTCTAGGGGACCTATTTAAGGATGGGGTCCTGATGTCTTTTGAACAGCTGCGTCAGAAATTCGGATTACCTAATGGAGACCTCTTTCGATACTTCCAAATTCGAGACTATATACAGAAGAAGACTACATTATTAGATAGTCTTTATAAATCAGATAGAGAATGTAGAGTACTACGACCAATGGGGATATCCTCCATCAGTACTATTTATCATTTACTACATGATGAAGTATCGGGAGATATGGACAATCTGCTTAAAACATGGGATCAGGAATTGGGACTAGAAATCTCTTTTGATACGTGGAATGACATTTGGGAAAACGCCAGAAGAATCACCATCTGTAACAGAACTCAGGCTATCCAGCTGAAGATACTTCATAGGGCCCATATAGCACCGGATCGATTGGCAAAATGTAAGGCAGGAGCATCTCCAATGTGTCCCAAATGTAAAATAGAGGTGGGCACTCTTGTACATTGTCTATGGACCTGTCATAAGATCCGTAGATACTGGACTAAAGTAGCAAGTGCCCTGACAGAAATTTTAGGAACGGAAATTAAAGTGGATCCCGTATCTCTCCTTTTGGGCTTTTCAAACTTATCCTCCCTGGACATGTACGGGAAGAGACTATTTTCTATTCTCTCTTTCTGTGCAAGGAAAAATATTTTGGTGAACTGGGTGGCTGAGGGCCCCCTGGACTTTCAAATTGGCACAGATTAATTATGGAATGTATTCCCCTTGACTTCCTTACAAATATGGTGCACCGAAAGACCGAATTATTTTATCAAATATGGCAGCCCTTCTTGAATTATATGAATACAGATATTTCGGCTATCCTAACAAGGGCTTTTATTTAATTGAGATTGCGAACCTGGCTGGTCCGGGGCCCCTTGGGAGAGGAATCCCGCACGAATACGGGTTTTGTTACATTTGATGTTAACACATTCCGAGCATGTATCTCACTACCCAATTTCTATGTTATCCGCTGTTTTTTTTTCTCTTTCTCTTATTTGAATAATGTAAGAGACTTAAATATACACTCTGGTTAGTTGTAGGTTAGATTAGTAGTTAGTTGAGTTTTGTTTATTTTTCTCGGTATTTTTCTTTGTTAAATTTTGGTTATTATATATTTAAGATTTAATTGTATATCAATGTTTGTACTTGAGATATTAGTGAGTTGAGGGGTGTGTAGGTTAAGTTACTATATTTTACATTAGGATTAAGTCTCAGCACAACATCGTAGGCCTAAGGGCTTGTTCTGTGCTGTACGTTTCTATGTTCTATGTTCTAAAACAGTCAGTGGAGGTATCCCCTGTAGTTGTTCCCCTGAAAAACATGTATACTGTTTTGGATAATGTTGAGGGGGACGACTTACCAGGAGTATGCAGTGGGACCCAGGTCTCTGGCACAGAGCATGTCCCTGTTGCACAGAAGGGAAGGGGGGAAAGAGGAGAGTGTTGGAACTGGGGACTCAATAGTTAGAAGGTCAGATAGAAAGTTTGTTGGGAATGAACGAGAATCACGGTTGGTATGTTGCCTCCCCGGTGCCAGTGTCCGTGATGTCTTGGATCGTATCTTTGAGGTCCTGAAGGGAGAGGGTGACCAGCCTCAAGTCGCTGTCCATGTAGGCACCAACGACATAGGTAGAAAGAGGGACAGGGATGTTACGCAGGATTTCAGGGAGCTAGGGTGGAAGCTGAGAGCTAGAACAAACAGAGTTGTTATCTCTGGTTTGTTACCCGTGACACGTGATAGCGGGACAAGGAATAGAGAGAGATATCAGCTGAACACGTGGCTGCAAGGTTGGTGCAGGAGGGAGGGTTTCAGGTACTTGGATAATTGGGGCTCATTCTGGGGAAGGTGGGACCTGTACAAACAGGACGGTCTTCACTTGAACCAGAGGGGTACTAATATCCTGGGTGGGAAATTTGCTGGTGCTATTCAGGTGGGTTTAAACTAGCTCAGCAGGGGGATGGGAACCGGAGGTGTAGTTACAGAGCACAGGAGGATGAGAGTAGGGAGGACAGGGACAGGATTTCAGGGTCACAGGAATGTGCTGACAGACAGCAAAGTGGTTTGAAGTGTGTCTACTTCAATGCCAGAAGTATCCGAAATAAGGTAGGTGAGCTTGCAGCATGGATAGATACCTGGGACTTCGATGTTGTGGCCATTTCAGAGACATGGATTGAGCAGGATGAGGAATGGATGTTTCAGGTTCCAGATAATAGATCTTTCATTAAGAACAGGCAAGGCAGTAAAAGAGGGGGAGGTGTGGCCTTGTTAGTCAAGGATAGTATAACGGTGGCTGAGAGAACTTTTGATGAGGACTCATCTACTGAGGTTAGAAACAGGAGAGGAGAGTATGGGCTGAGGTTAGAAACAGGAGAGGAGAGGTCACACTTCTTGGAGTTTTTTATAGGCCTCCGCAGAGTTCCAGGGAGGTGGAAGAGAGGATTGGCAAAATTATTCTGGGTAGGAGTGACAGGAATAGGGTGGTCATTATGGGGGACTTCAACTTCCCTAACGTTAACTGGAAATGCTATAATTTAGTAAGTCAGATGGATCAGTTTTTGCCCAATGTGTACAGGAGGGTTTCCTGACACAGTATGTTGAAAAGCCGACAAGAGGCCATACTGGATCTGGTGCTTGGTAATGAACCAGGCCAGGTGTTTGATTTAGTTGTAGGTGAGCACTTTGGAGAGAGTGACCATAATTCAGTTACGTTTAGCTTAGCGATGGGAAGAGATAGGTACATGCCACAGATCAAGCGTTACCGATGGGTAAGGGCAATTATAATGCAATTAGGCAAGAATTAGGATGCATAGAATGGAGTAGCAAAATGTGAGGGATGCAGACAATGGAAATGTGGAGCTGGTTTAAGGAACAGATATTGCGTGTCCTTGATAGGTATGTCCCTGTCAGGCAGGGAGGAAGCGATAAGATAAGGAAACCATGGTTTACTACAGCAATTGCATCTCTTGTTAAGCAGAAGAAGGAGGCTAATGTGTTGATGAGGCAAGATGGTTCAGATGAGGCGATGGAGAGTTACAGATCAGATAGGAAAGATTTAAAGAGAGAGTTAAGAAGAGCAAAGAGAGGACACGAGCAGTCTTTAGCAAATAGAATAATAGGTATGTGAGGAATAAAAGGATGATTAAGGTAGGAATAGGGCCAGTCAAAGATAGAAGTGGGAAGTTGAGTGTGGACCCTGTGGAGAATGGAGAGATGCTAAACGAATATTTCTCATCAGTTTTCACTCAGGAAAAGGAGAATATTATAGAGGAGAAGAATGAGGTACGAGATATTAGACTACAAACGATCGAGGTTCGTTACAAACAGGTGCTATCAATTCTAGAAGGAGTGAAAGTAGACAAGTCCTCTGGGCCAGATGGCATCTATCCGAGGATTCTCTGGGAAGATAGGGAGGAGATAGTAGAGCCTTTGGCTTTGATATTTGAGTCATCATTGTCTACAGATTTAGTACCAGAGTACTGGAGGATTGCAAATGTTGTGCCCTTGTTCAAGAAGGGCAGGAGAGATGACCCAGGTCATTATAGACCAGTGAGCCTTACTTCTGTTGTAGGAAAGGATTTGGAAAGGATTATAAGAGATTACATTTATAATCATCTAGCAAGCAACAATTTGATTTCAGATAGTCAACATGGTTTCATCAAAGGCAGGTTGTGTCTCACAAACCTCAATGAATGTTTTGAGAAGGTGACCAAGCATGTAGATGAGGGTAGGGCAGTTGACGTGGTATACATGGACTTCAGTAAAGCCTTTGATAAAGTTCCACATTGTAGGGTATTGGAGAAAATGCAGAGGGATAGGATTGAGGGTGATTTAGCAGTTTGGATTAGAAACTGGCTTTCTGAAAGAAGGCAGCAATTGGTGGTTGATGGAAAATATTCAGCCTGGATTAGTAAATTTGCAGATGATACTAAAGTCGGTGGAGTAGTGGACAGTATGGAACAGTGTTGCAGGTTGCAGGAGGGGACTTGGATAAACTGCAGGATTGGGCTGAGAGGTGGCAAATGGAGATCAATGCAGCTAAATGTGAGGTGATATGCTTTGGGAAGAATAACAGGAAGGCAGAGTACTGGGTCAATGGAAAGATTCTTGGTAGTGTGGATGTGCAGCGAGATCTTGGAGTACATGTATATAGATCCCTGAAAATTGCCACCCATGTTGATTGTGCTGTTAAGAAGGCAAACAGTGTGTTAGGTTTCATTTGTAGAGGGATTGAGTTCCAGAGCCACAATACTATGCTGCAACTATACAAAACGGCCACACTTGGAATATTGTGTGCAGTTCTGGTCCCCATATTTCGGGAAGAATGTGGAAGCATTGGAAAAGGTGCAGAGGAGATTTACCAGGATGTTGCCTGATCTGGAGGGAAGGTCTTATGAGGAAAGGTTGAGAGACTTGGGTCTGTTCTCATTGGAAAGAAGAAGGCTAAGAGGGGATTTGATAGAGACATACAAGATGATCAGAGGATTAGATAGGGTAGACAGTGAAAGTCTTTTTCCTAGGATGATGATGTCAGCTAGTACAAGGGGGCATAACTACAAATTGAGGGGTGATAGATTTAAGACAGATGTCAAAGACAGGTTCTTTACTCAGAGAGTGGTAAGGGCGTGGAATGCCCTACCTGCCAATGTAGTTAACTCAGTTACATTAGGGAGATTTAAACAATCCTTGGATAAGCACATGGATGATGATGGGATAGTGTAGGGGTATGGGCTTAGAGTAGTTCACAGGTCAGCACAACATCGAGGGCCAAAGGGCCTGTTCTGCGCTGTATTGTTCTATTTTTCTATCTATTGTTATTCTTGACTGGAGAATCAGATTTTCTCATTTTCACCCGATGTAGTCACTATTCTTGTCACACAGGGAGGGGAAAGTTCAACTGAAAACTGATCAGATCTCAGCTGGAATATGGGTTGCAATTCAGACCACCACATATTTAGAGGTAATGTCAATATTTGGAGACAGTGTACAGAAGATTTATTGGATTGGTAACCAGGAAGAAGAGGGGTCCATTCTATGGAATACCACAGAAACCTGGAATAGTCTCCTCGTGGTTTTGTTGTGGTATTTAAAACCATGAACAGTTTTGATAGGGTCAACATGCAAAATATTTTCCCAGTGACAGAAGAAATGTCTGTCAGGTGACTGTCAGAGGAACCAATCTTAAGGAAACACATTTTACTCAACAAGTAATCAGGAACACACTCTCTAACACAGTGAAAGCAGATATAAAAGTTATATTTAAATGAAAACCAGGTTAAATACTTCGAAGGACAAAATTACAGAGTTTTGGAGAAGAAGATGGTGTGATTAATTAGATAACCCAACCACATCGCACAGTTAAAATGGGCCAAATGGCCTTATTTGGTACCCTATCATTCTATGATTCAACAATGTTTTTAGCATAAACACTTTGAGCACTAAAACTTGGTTTTCATCAGTAAAATAACTGCCAATCCATTCTCTTCCCTCTTCTCTTCCCTCAGTCTTTGTGATCTGCTGAATGACAGCCACCATGTCTAGATTATTTACAGCGTGGAAACAGGCCCTTCAGCCCAACAAGTTCACACCAACCCATCACCCACCTAGATCATTTCCCTAACACTACGGGCAATTTAGCATGGCCAATTCACCAGACCTGCACATCTTTGGACTGTGGGAGGAAAGCAGAGCACCCGAAAGAAACCCACGCAGACAAGGGGGAATGTATAAACTCCACACAGTCAGTCACCTGAGGTGGGAATTGAACCCAGATCTCTGGTGCTGTGCAGCAGCAGTGCTAACCATCGTGCCACCGTCCTTTGACATTCCATCCCAGATTCTGGACAGTCAGTCTCCTTTCTTTGCAGGGCTTGTCATGAGATGGAGTTGAGAGCTGTGACTAGTTGGGATTGAGAACAGGGATCAAAACAGTTACTCTTAGGTAATCAGAACTATTACTAATTGGGATCAAGAGCTGATACTCATTAGTGATGAGAACAGTTACTTCTCTGGGGAAAAGAGCTTTTTACTCGTTAGATTTCTAGTTGGCAATGAGTGGCATGTTTTCCTACAGGAGGCTGTTGAAACTGGGTCATTAAATCAAAACTGAAGTAAACAGAGTTCTGATCATTAAGGGAATAAAGGTTATGGGATTAAGAGTGAAAAAAGGAATGATCAGATCAGCCATGATCCCATTGAGCAGACTCAATGGGCCAAATGATCTATTTCTGCTCCCACGTCTTATGATCTTGTAGTTCTTCATTTCACATTGGAGCTGGTATTGTTTGGAGATGAGAGCAATTATCAGTTACTTTTGAGTGCTGTCTCGACTTCTTATTGAGAACTACCACAAGTTCTGGTAGCAAACTGTGACTAGTTGGGTGGGTTAGAGCTGTCACGAGCTAAGTTAGGGAACTGTTACTGGTTAAGTTTCTGAGCTGCGACTAATTAGTGTTAGGAGTTGGGTTTCAGGGCTATTCCAAGTTCAATTTGAGAGTTGGAACTGGGAGCTGATTAGTGACAAGATCTGTCAGTATGTGGGAACATGTGTATCTCCTTATCTATGGCTGCTCACTTACCTTGTTAAGTCCCAGCTCTCCACGGATATCTTGCGGTGTAAGTGCATAGAGTAGGGCGCACGCTGTGATTGCCCCCAGCCCTTGCATAGCCATGTACAGTACAGCCCGAAGTGGGCTAATTCGCAGACTGAGGAACAAAGCAAAGCTGACAGCAGGGTTGAGCTGGCCCCCACTCACTCCCTGTGTGAAAACAGAGACAGTGGTCACTCCTAGACCAAAGCCCAAAGCTATCTGCAGAGTGCTAGGGCTGTTTCCAGCCCAGGGCAGAGCACAGCCCACACTGGAGAATACAAAGACTGCAGTACCCAGGAATTCAGCAGTCAGAGCTCTCCAAAATGACTCACTCTGCAGTTCTTCCTTTAGCTGCTTCATCTCGGAGCTGTGGCTATCGAGCAATGAGGACAGAACTCCAATTCTGACTATTTGTAGTTGGCTGCTGAGGAGGGGCCCGCTTACAGGGGGATAACCTAAAGGTCAGTGGTTGAAGGACTCAAACAAAATCTTTCTGGTATTTTTCCACTTGCAGTTTCTGATTTGCTGATGGTGAGGATCTTCCAAAACGGTGAAGCTTACAACGAGAGCTGAGATTACTAATGACATTGATTTTCTGTTTTTCTGTCAACAATTTGAAGTGACACATCCTGTGATGTTACCCATAGATTCTTCATATTTCAGTAGAATGTTTTCTATATTTCCCACTTGGAAACCTGACACTCACTGGGGTGTGGGGCCTGATACTGGGGTGTGGGACTTGACGCTCACTGGGGTGTGGGGCCTGACACTGGGGTGTGGGGCCTGACACTCACTGGGGTGTGGGGCCTGATACTGGGGTGTGGGACTTGACACTCACTGGGGTGTGGGGCCTGACACTCACTGGGGTGTGGGGCCTGACGCTCACTGGGGTGTGGGGTCTAACACTCACTGGGGTGTGGGGCCTGACGCTCACTGGGGTGTGGTGCCTGACACTCACTGGGGTGTGGGGCCTGATACTGGGTTGTGGGGCCTGACGCTCACTGGGGTGTGGTGCCTGACACTCACTGGGGTGTGGGGCCTGACACTCACTGGGGTGTGGCGCCTGACACTCACTGGGGTGTGGGGCCTGACGCTCACTGGGGTGTGGGGCCTGATACTGGGGTGTGGGGCCTGACACTCACTGGGGTGTGGGGCCTGACACTCACTGAGGTGTGGGGCCTGATGCTCACTGGGGTGTGGGGCCTGATACTGGGGTGTGGGGCCTGACGCTCACTGGGGTGTGGGGCCTGACACTCACTGGGGTGTGGTGCCTGACACTCACTGGGGTGTGGGGCCTAACACTCACTGGGGTGTGGTGCCTGACACTCACTGGGGTGTGGGGCCTGACACTTGGGTGTGGGGCATGACACTCACTGGGGTGTGGGGCCTGTCACTCACTGGGGTGTGGGGCCTGACACTCACTGGGGTGTGGGGCCTGACACTCACTGGGGTGTGGGGCCTGACACTCACTGGGGTGTGAAGCCTGACACTCACTGGGGTGTGGGGCCTGACACTTGGGTGTGGGACCTGACACTGGGGTGTGGGGTCTAACACTCACTGGGGTGTGGGGCCTGATACTGGGATGTGCGGCCTGACACTCACTGGGGTGTGGGGCCTGACACTCACTGGGGTGTGGGGCCTGACACTCACTGGGGTGTGGGGCCTGACACTTGGGTGTGGGGCCTGACACTCACTGGGGTGTGGGGCCTGTCGCTCACTGGGGTGTGGGGCCTGTCGCTCACTGGGGTGTGGGGCCTGATACTGGGGTGTGGGGCCTGTCGCTCACTGGGGTGTGGGGCCCGACACTCACTGGGGTGTGGGGCCTGACACTCACTGGGGTGTGGGGCCTGTCGCTCACTGGGGTGTGGGGCCTGTTGCTCACTGGGGTGTGGGGCCTGTCGCTCACTGGGGTGTGGGGCCTGTCGCTCACTGGGGTGTGGGGCCTGATACTGGGGTGTGGGGCCTGTCGCTCACTGGGGTGTGGGGCCTGACACTCACTGGGGTGTGGGGCCTGACACTCACTGGGGTGTGGGGCCTGTCGCTCACTGGGGTGTGGGGCCTGTTGCTCACTGGGGTGTGGTGCCTGACACTCACTGGGGTGTGGGGCCTGATACTGGGGTGTGGGGCCTGTCGCTCACTGGGGTGTGGGGCCTGACACTCACTGGGGTGTGGGGCCTGTCGCTCACTGGGGTGTGGGGCCTGTCGCTCACTGGGGTGTGGGGCCTGTCGCTCACTGGGGTGTGGGTCTTACGCTCTCTGGGGTGTGGGGCCTGTCACTCACTGGGGTATGGGGCCTGACACTGGGGTGTGGGGCCTGACACTGAGGTGTGGGGCCTGACACTGAGGTGTGGGGCCTGACACTCACTGGGGTGTGGGGCCTGACGCTCAACTGGGGTGTAGGATCCTCCTCTGGACCCTTCTTCTTTGATTCCCTCAGACGTTCCCTGTTTCAAGTATTAGCATTGGCAGGTAAACTTGCTGCACTGATTGCCTGCTCTCTGACTCTGAGCAATCAGTCTTTAGCAAAAGCTGCTGCTACATCCTTGCTACAAGAGGCTTCAAGCTCAATGTGATGCTGAGCTCTTCTCCTGCCCCTTCACTTTATGGACCAACTGTCCTACTCCATGTACAGCAAACTGACTGTTTTACCTGTCCCCCACCCAGCTTCTTGTTCTTTCGATCTTTTCGTTGAACACTGCCAACAAGACCTCAGCAATTGAGACTTCGCTGCTCCCCTCAAACACTCTCAATCCCTCCCTCTGAACATGTCCTCCCAGGTACCACTCTTACACCACTCGCAATCAAACCCTTTGATGAGGCTGGTGCTACTGTTGTCTGACAAACTGACCTTGAACTTTTAGAGGAGGAACACCAACTGTCAGACATCTCCTTCTAGCCGTGAGGGTCATGATTTCACTGTTTGCAGGCCTTCACTGACCTCATTCCCTTCTACAGCTTTCCTGTTGACTTTCCCTTGTTCCCAAAATCCCACACTCCCTCAGCTCTATTCCCATTGTCAAGACCTCCGCAGTCCCGCACCCCATCACCCCCATACCCCATCACCCCCGCAACTCCATCACACCTGCACCCCATCACTCCCACAGTCCCACAACCCCACAGCCCCAAAATCTCCCACACACACCCACTGCCCCACACTCCCACAGCCTCACACACCCACTGCCCCACACTCCCACAGCTCCACACTCTCACAGCTCCACACTCCCAAATCCTCACAATCCCACAGCCCCACACTCAAACAGACCCACACTCCCACGACTCAATGCTCTCACTCCCACAGCCCCACAGCCCCACAGCTCCACATTCCCACAGCTCTACACTTCCTCACTCCAACACTCTCACTGCCCCTCACTCCCACTGCCCCTCCGTTCCACAGTCCCTCCGCCCCACACTCTCACACTCCAAAAGCTCCAAAGCTCCACACTCCCACACTGCCAGACTCCCACAGCTTCACACCCCAACACTCCCGCTGCCCCACACTCCCACAGCCCCACACTCCCACATACCCAAACCCTCAAGCTCCCAGACCTCCACACACCAACTGCCCCACATTCTCACACTCACAAAGCCCCACGCTCCCACACTGTCACAACTTGACACTACTAGTTACTCACTTCCACACTCCCACAGTTCCAATTCCCTGGAGCTCCACCCTCACAAACTCCCAAAGTCCCACAATCCCGCAGCACGGCACTCCCACAGCTCCACACTCCCACAGCCCCACGCTCCCACAGCCCCACGCTCCCACACTACCCACATCCTCCAGCTACTCACTCTCACCGTCCCAAACTCCCACAACTCCACACTCCCAAACACTCACACATTCACAGCTCCACACTACCTCAGTCCAACACTCCCACAAGGCTACACTCCCAAATCTTCACATCTCCAAACTCTCTCATCCCCACACTTCCACAGTACAGCACTCCCACATTCCCACACTCCTACACTCCTACACTCCCACACTCCTACACTCCTACACTCCTACACTCCAACATTCCCACACTCGCACACTTGCACACTTGCACACTCGCACACTCCTACACTCGCACACTTCTACACTCGCACACTCCTACACTCGCACACTCCTACACTCCCATACTCCCACACTCGCACACTTGCACATTCGCACACTCCTACACTCGCACACTTCTACACTCGCACACTCTTACACTCGCACACTCTTACACTCGCACACTTCTACACTCGCACACTCCTACACTCGCACACTTGCACATTCGCACACTTGCACATTTGCACACTCCTACACTCGCACACTCCTACACTCCCACACTCGCACACTTGCACATTTGCACACTCCTACACTCGCACACTTCTACACTCGCACACTCTTACACTCGCACACTCCTACACTCCCACACTCGCACACTTGCACATTCGCACACTCCTACACTCGCACACTTCTACACTTGCACACTTCTACACTCGCACACTCCTACACTTGCACACTCCTACACTCCCATACTCCCACACTTGCACATTCGCACACTCCTACACTCGCACACTTCTACACTTGCACACTTCTACACTCGCACACTGCTACACTCGCACACTCCTACACTCCCACACTCCCACACTCGCACACTTGCACATTCGCACACTCCTACACTCGCACACTTCTACACTCACACACTCCTACACTCGCACACTCCTACACTCCCACACTCCCACACTCGCACATTCGCACACTCCTACACTCGCACACTTCTACACTCGCACACTCCTACACCTGCACACTCCTACACTCCCATACTCCCACACTTGCACATTCGCACACTCCTACACTCGCACACTTCTACACTCGCACACTTCTACACTTGCACACTTCTACACTCGCACACTTCTACACTCGCACACTCCTACACTCCCACACTCCCACACTCGCACACTTGCACATTCGCACACTCCTACACTCGCACACTTCTACACTCACACACTCCTACACTCGCACACTTCTACACTCCCACACTCCCACACTCCCACACTCGCACACTTCTACACTTGCACACTCCCACACTCGCACACTCCCACACTCCCACACTCCCACACTCGCACACTCCCACACTCCCACACTCCCACACTCCCACACTCCCACACTCCCACTGCCCCACACTCCCACTACCCCACAATCCCACAGCCCCTCACTCCCACACTCCCACAGTCCCACACCCTCAGACTCCCATACCTCCACATTCCCATTGCCCCATATTCTTCCACTATGTGGCGGCACGGTAGCACAGTGGTTAGCACAGCGCCAGGGACCTGGGTTCAATTCCCACCTTGGGCAATTGTCTGTGCCGAGTTTGCACATTCTCCCCGTGTCTGTGTGGGTTTCCTCTGAGTGCTCCGGTTTCCTCCCACAGTCCAAAGATGTGCAAGTTAGGTGATTTGGCCATGCTAAATTGCCCGTAGTGTTAGGTGAAGGAGTAAATGTAGGGGAATGGGTCTGGGTGGGTTGTCTTTGCAGGGTCGGTGTGGATTTATTGGGCTGAAGGGCCTGTTTCCACACTGTATGTAATCTAATCTTCCACATTCCATCTCTTCCACAGCTACACAATCCCACATGCCACTTTCTTACACTCTCACAACTCCACACTCGTACAGCTACTCACTCCCACAGCTCCAAATTCCCACAGCTTCACCCTCACAAACTCCCACAGCAAGGCGCTCCACATTCCAACACTCCCACTGCTTCACGTTCTTACACTCTCTCACTCCATCTCTCCCACATCTACAATCCCACATGCCCACTGCCCCACATTCTCTCACTCGCAAAGCCCCACACTCCTGCACTCACACAGATCCAAACTCCTCCAGCTACTCACTCCCACTTGCACAGTGCCCAAATCCCACTGTCCCACACTGTCACAGCCCCTCACTCCCACACTCCCAAACACTCACACACCCACAGCTCCACACTACCTCAGTCCAACACTCCCACATTTCCAAACTCCCACAGATCCACACTCCCACATCCCAACACTCACACAGCCCCACACTTCCACAGCCCTGAACTCTCACAGATCCACATTAATAGAACCTTACACTCCCATGCTCCCACAGTCTCACATGCTCACATTTCCACACTCCCACAGCTCCGTGGACCCACATTCCCACAGCCCCATGGCTCCACAGACCACGGCCCCAGACTCCCACATTCCCACACTCCCACGCTCCCACACTCCCACACTCCCACACTCCCACACTCCAATGCTCCCACACTCCCACACTCCCACACTCCTACACTCCCACACTCCCACATTCCCACACTCCCACACTCCCACACTCCCACACTCCCACACTCCTACACTTCCACACTCCAGCACTCCCGCACTCCCGCACTCCCGCACTCCCACACTCCAACACTCCCACACTCCCACACTCCCACACTCCAACGCTCCCACACTCCCACACTCCCACACTCCTACACTCCCACACTCCCACATTCCCACACTCCCACACTCCCACACTCCCACACTCCCACACTCCCACACTCCTACACTCCCACACTCCAACACTCCCGCACTCCCACACTCCCGCACTCCCACACTCCCACACTCCCACACTCCCACACTCCAACACTCCCGCACTCCCACACTCCCGCACTCCCACACTCCCACACTCCCACACTCCTACACTCCCACACTCCAGCACTCCCGCACTCCCGCACTCCCACACTCCAACACTCCCACACTCCCACACTCCAACACTCCCGCACTCCCACACTCCCGCACTCCCACACTCCCACACTCCAACACTCCTACACTCCCGCACTCCCACACTCCCGCACTCCCACACTCCCGCACTCCCACACTCCCACACTCCTACACTCCCATACTCCCACACTCCCGCACTCCCGCACTCCCACACTCCAACACTCCCACACTCCCACACTCCAACACTCCCGCACTCCCACACTCCCGCACTCCCACACCCCCGCACTCCCACACTCCCGCACTCCCACACTCCAACACTCCCGCACTCCCACACTCCCGCACTCCCACACTCCCACACTCCCACACTCCAACGCTCCCACACTCCAACGCTCCCACACTCCCACACACCTACACTCCCATACTCCCACATTCCCACACTCCCGCACTCCCACACTCCCACACTCCCACACTCCTACACTCCCACACTCCCACATTCCCACACTCCCACACTCCCACACTCCAACAGTCCCACACTCCCACACTCCCACACTCCCACACTCCCGCATTCCAGCACTCCCACACTCCTACACTCCCACACTCCCACACTCCAACACTCCCGCACTCCCACACTCCCGCACTCCCACACTCCCACACTCCCACACTCCTACACTCCCACACTCCAGCACTCCCGCACTCCCGCACTCCCACACTCCAACACTCCCACACTCCCACACTCCAACACTCCCGCACTCCCACACTCCCGCACTCCCACACTCCCACACTCCAACACTCCTACACTCCCGCACTCCCACACTCCCGCACTCCCACACTCCCGCACTCCCACACTCCCACACTCCTACACTCCCATACTCCCACACTCCCGCACTCCCGCACTCCCACACTCCAACACTCCCACACTCCCACACTCCAACACTCCCGCACTCCCACACTCCCGCACTCCCACACTCCCGCACTCCCACACTCCAACACTCCCGCACTCCCACACTCCCGCACTCCCACACTCCCACACTCCCACACTCCAACGCTCCCACACTCCAACGCTCCCACACTCCCACACACCTACACTCCCATACTCCCACATTCCCACACTCCCGCACTCCCACACTCCCACACTCCCACACTCCTACACTCCCACACTCCCACATTCCCACACTCCCACACTCCCACACTCCAACAGTCCCACACTCCCACACTCCCACACTCCCACACTCCCGCATTCCAGCACTCCCACACTCCTACACTCCCACACTCCCACACTCCCACACTCCCACACTCCCACACTCCCGCATTCCAGCACTCCCGCACTGCAACACTCCCACACTCCCACACTCCCACACTCCCACACTCCCACACTCCAACACTCCAACACTCCTACACTCCCACACTCCTTTACTCCCGCACTGCAACACTCCCACACTCCCACACTCCCACACTCCCACACTCCAACACTCCAACACTCCAACACTCCCACACTCCCACACTCCCACACTCCCACACTCCCACACTCCAACACTCCAACACTCCTACACTCCCACACTCCTATACTCCCGCACTGCAACACTCCCACACTCCCACACTCCCACACTCCCACACTCCAACACTCCAACACTCCAACACTCCAACACTCCTACACTCCCACACTCCCACACTCCCACACTCCGACACTCCCACACTCCAACACTCCTACACTCCCACACTCCTATACTCCCGCACTGCAACACTCCCACACTCCCACACTCCCACACTCCCACACTCCCACACTCCAACACTCCAACACTCCTACACTCCCACACTCCCACACTCCCACACTCCTACACTCCTACACTCCCACACTCCCACACTCCCGCATTCCAGCACTCCCGCACTCCCACACTCCCATACTCCCACACTCCCATACTCCCACACCCCAACACTCCTACACTCCCACACTCCCACACTCCTATACTCCCTAACTCCAACACTCCTACACTCCCACACTCCTATACTCCCGCACTGCAACACTCCCACACTCCCACACTCCCACACTCCCACACTCCAACACTCCCACACTCCCACACTCCCACACTCCCACACTCCCACACTCCCATACTCCCACACTCCAACACTCCAGCACTCCCACACTCCCGCACTCCTACACTCCCACACTCCCACACTCCCACACTCCCACACTCCCACACTCCCATACTCCCACACTCCAACACTCCAGCACTCCCACACTCCCGCACTCCTACACTCCCGCACTCCAACACTCCCACACTCCCACACTCCAACTCTCCCGCACTCCCATACTCCCATACTCCCACATTCCCACATTCCCACACTCCAGCACTCCAACACTCCCACACTCCCACACTCCAGCACTCCAACACTCCCACACTCCCACACTCCCACACTCCCGCACTCCCGCACTCCCGCACTCCCGCACTCCCGCACTGCAACACTCCTACACTCCCACACTCCCACACTCCCACACTCCCACACTCCCGCACTCCCACATTCCCACATTCCCACACTCCAGCACTCCAACACTCCCACACTCCCACACTCCAGCACTCCAACACTCCCACACTCCCACATTCCCACACTCCCACACTCCCGCACTCCTACACTCCCGCACTCCAACACTCCCACACTCCCACACTCCAACACTCCCGCACTCCCATACTCCCATACTCCCATACTCCCACATTCCCACATTCCCACACTCCAGCACTCCAACACTCCCACACTCCCACACTCCAGCACTCCAACACTCCCACACTCCCACACTCCCGCACTCCCGCACTCCCGCACTCCCGCACTGCAACACTCCTACACTCCCACACTCCCACACTCCAACACTCCAACACTCCAGCAATCCCGCACTCCCGCACTCCCGCACTGCAACACTCCCACACTCCCACACTCCCACACTCCCACACTCCAACACTCCAACACTCCTACACTCCCACACTCCCACACTCCCACACTCCTACACTCCTACACTCCCACACTCCCACACTCCCGCATTCCAGCACTCCCGCACTCCCACACTCCCATACTCCCACACTCCAACACTCCTACACTCCCACACTCCCACACTCCAACACTCCAGCACTCCCGCACTCCCGCACTCCCGCACTGCAACACTCCCACACTCCCACACTCCCACACTCCCACACTCCCGCACTCCCGCACTGCAACACTCCCACACTCCCACACTCCCACACTCCCACGCTCCCACACTCCTATACTCCCGCACTTCAACACTCCCACACTCACACACTCCCACACTCCCACACTCCCACACTCCCACACTCCAGCACTCCCGCACTCCCGCACTGCAACACTCCCACACTCCCACACTCCCACACTCCCACACTCCCACACTCCCACACTCCGACACTCCCACACTCCCACACTCCCACACTCCTACACTCCCACACTCCCACACTCCCACACTCCCACACTCCGACACTCCCACACTCCCACACTCCTACACTCCTACACTCCCACACTCCCACACTCCCGCATTCCAGCACTCCCGCACTCCCATACTCCCACACTCCCATACTCCCACACTCCCATACTCCCACACTCCAACACTCCCACACTCCCACACTCCCACACTCCCACACTCCCACACTCCCATACTCCCACACTCCAACACTCCTACACTCCCACACTCCTATACTCCCTAACTCCAACACTCCCACACTCCCACACTCCTATACTCCCGCACTGCAACACTCCCACACTCCCACACTCCCACACTCCCACACTCCAACACTCCTACACTCCCACACTCCTACACTCCCACACTCCCACACTCCCATACTCCCACACTCCAACACTCCAGCACTCCCACACTCCCGCACTCCTACACTCCCGCACTGCAACACTCCCACACTCCCACACTCCCACACTCCCACACTCCAGCACTCCCACACTCCCGCACTCCTACACTCCCGCACTCCAACACTCCCACACTCCCACACTCCCACACTCCCATACTCCCATACTCCCATACTCCCACATTCCCACATTCCCACACTCCCGCACTCCTACACTCCCGCACTCCAACACTCCCACACTCCCACACTCCCGCACTCCCATACTCCCATACTCCCATACTCCCACATTCCCACATTCCCACACTCCCACACTCCAACACTCCCGCACTCCCATACTCCCATACTCCCATACTCCCACATTCCCACATTCCCACACTCCAGCACTCCAACACTCCCACACTCCCACACTCCAGCACTCCAACACTCCCACACTCCCACACTCCCGCACTCCCGCACTCCCGCACTCCCGCACTGCAACACTCCTACACTCCCACACTCCCACACTCCCACACTCCTACACTCCTGCACTCCCGCACTGCAACACTCCCACACTCCCACACTCCAACACTCCAGCACTCCCGCACTCCCGCACTCCCGCACTGCAACACTCCCACACTCCCACACTCCCACACTCCCACACTCCCACACTCCTACACTCCTACACTCCCACACTCCCACACTCCCGCATTCCAGCACTCCCGCACTCCCACACTCCCATACTCCCACACTCCAACACTCCTACACTCCCACACTCCCACACTCCTATACTCCCTAACTCCAACACTCCTACACTCCCACACTCCTATACTCCCGCACTGCAACACTCCCACACTCCCACACTCCCACACTCCCACACTCCCACACTCCCACACTCCAACACTCCAGCACTCCCGCACTCCCGCACACCCGCACTGCAACACTCCCACACTCCCACACTCCGACACTCCCGCACTCTGACACTCCCACACTCCCACACTCCCACACTCCTACACTCCCACACTCCCACACTCCCACACTCCCACACTCCGACACTCCCACACTCCGACACTCCCACACTCCCACACTCCCACACTCCGACACTCCCACACTCCCACACTCCCACACTCCCACACTCCCACACTCCCACACTCCCACACTCCTACACTCCTACACTCCCACACTCCTATACTTCCACACTCCCACACTCCTATACTCCCACACTCCCACACTCCCAGACTCCCACACTCCCACACTCCTACACTCCCACACTCCTATACTCCCACACTCCCACACTCCTATACTCCCACACTCCCACACTCCCAGACTCCCACACTCCCACACTCCTACACTCCCACACTCCTATACTCCCACACTCCCACACTCCTACACTCCCACACTCCTACACTCCCACACTCCCACACTCCCACACTCCCACACTCCCACACTCCCACACTCCCGCATTCCAGCACTCCCACACTCCCGCACTCCTACACTCCCACACTCCCACACTCCTACACTCCCACACTCCCACACTCCCACACTCCCGCATTCCAGCACTCCCGCACTCCCACACTCCCACACTCCCACACTCCTACACTCCCACACTCCCGCATTCCAGCACTCCCGCACTCCCACACTCCCACACTCCTACACTCCCACACTCCCACACTCCTACATTCCCACACTCCCGCACTCCCGCACTCCCACACTCCCACACTCCTACACTCCCACACTCCCACACTCCTACACTCCCACACTCCCACACTCCCACACTCCCACACTCCCACACTCCTACACTCCCACACTCCCGCATTCCAGCACTCCCGCACTCCCACACTCCCACACTCCTACACTCCCACACTCCCACACTCCTACATTCCCACACTCCCGCACTCCCGCACTCCCACACTCCCACACTCCTACACTCCCACACTCCCACACTCCTACACTCCCACACTCCCACACTCCCACACTCCCGCATTCCAGCACTCCCACACTCCCACACTCCCACACTCCCACACTCCCGCTCTCCCACACTCCCGCACTCCCACACTCCCACACTCCTACACTCCCACACTCCCACACTCCCACACTCCCACACTCCCACACTCCCGCATTCCAGCACTCCCGCACTCCCACACTCCCACACTCCTACACTCCCACACTCCCACACTCCCGCACTCCCGCACTCCCACACTCCCGCATTCCAGCACTCCCGCACTCCCACACTCCCACACTCCTACACTCCCACACTCCCACACTCCCACACTCCTACACTCCCACACTCCCGCACTCCCACACTCCCACACTCCCACACTCCTACACTCCCACACTCCCGCACTCCCACACTCCTACACTCCCACACTCCCGCACTCCCACACTCCCACACTCCCACACTCCTACACTCCCACACTCCTACACTCCCACACTCCCGCACTCCCACACTCCCACACTCCCACACTCCCACACTCCCACACTCCCGCACTCCCGCACTCCCGCACTCCCACACTCCCACACTCCCACACTCCCACACTCCCGCACTCCCACACTCCTACACTCCCACACTCCCGCACTCCCGCACTCCCACACTCCCACACTCCCGCACTCCCACACTCCCACACTCCCACACTCCCGCACTCCTACACTCCCGCACTCCCGCACTCCCACACTCCCACACTCCCGCACTCCCACACTCCCACACTCCTACACTCCCACACTCCCACACTCCCACACTCCTACACTCCCACACTCCCGCACTCCTACACTCCCACACTCCCGCACTCCTACACTCCCGCACTCCCGCACTCCCACACTCCCACACTCCCGCACTCCCACACTCCCACACTCCTACACTCCCACACTCCCACACTCCCACACTCCTACACTCCCACACTCCCGCACTCCCACACTCCCGCACTCCCACACTCCCACACTCCTACACTCCCACACTCCTACACTCCCACACTCCTACACTCCCACACTCCCACACTCCCACACTCCCACACTCCCACACTCCCGCACTCCCACACTCCCACACTCCTACACTCCCACACTCCCACACTCCTACACTCCCACACTCCCGCACTCCCACACTCCCACACTCCTACACTCCCACACTCCCGCATTCCAGCACTCCCGCACTCCCACACTCCCACACTCCTACACTCCCACACTCCCGCATTCCAGCACTCCCGCACTCCCACACTCCTACACTCCCACATTCCTACACTCCCACACTCCCGCACTCCCACACTCCCACACTCCCACACTCCCATACTCCCACACTCCCACACTCCTATACTCCCACACTCCCACACTCCCGCACTCCCACACTCCCACACTCCCACACTCCCATACTCCCACACTCCCACACTCCCACACTCCCACACTCCCACACTCCCATACTCCCACACTCCCACACTCCTATACTCCCACACTCCCACACTCCCGCATTCCAGCACTCCCGCACTCCCACACTCCCACACTCCTACACTCCCACACTCCCGCATTCCAGCACTCCCGCACTCCCACACTCCTACACTCCCACATTCCTACACTCCCACACTCCCGCACTCCTACACTCCCACACTCCCACACTCCCACACTCCCGCATTCCAGCACTCCCGCACTCCCACACTCCCACACTCCTACACTCCCACACTCCCGCACTCCCACACTCCCACACTCCCGCACTCCCACACTCCCACACTCCTACACTCCCACACTCCCACACTCCCGCACTCCCACACTCCCACACTCCTACACTCCCACACTCCCACACTCCCACACTCCTACACTCCCACACTCCCGCACTCCCACACTCCCGCACTCCCACACTCCCACACTCCTACACTCCTACACTCCCACACTCCTACACTCCCACACTCCCACACTCCCACACTCCTACACTCCCACACTCCCACACTCCCACACTCCCACACTCCCGCAATCCCGCACTCCCACACTCCCACACTCCTACACTCCCACACTCCCACACTCCCACACTCCTACACTCCCACACTCCCGCACTCCCACACTCCCACACTCCTACACTCCCACACTCCCGCATTCCAGCACTCCCGCACTCCCACACTCCCACACTCCTACACTCCCACACTCCCGCATTCCAGCACTCCCGCACTCCCACACTCCTACACTCCCACATTCCTACACTCCCACACTCCCGCACTCCCACACTCCCACACTCCCACACTCCCATACTCCCACACTCCCACACTCCTATACTCCCACACTCCCACACTCCTACACTCCCACACTCCTACACTCCCACACTCCCACACTCCTATACTCCCACACTCCAACACTCCAGCACTCCCGCACTCCCGCACTCCCACACTCCCACACTCCCGCACTCCCGCACTCCCGCACTCCCGCACTCCCACACTCCCACACTCCTACACTCCCACACTCCCACACTCCCACACTCCCACACTCCTACACTCCCACACTCCCACACTCCCGCACTCCCGCACTCCCGCACTCCCACACTCCCGCACTCCCACACTCCCGCACTCCCGCACTCCCGCACTCCCACACTCCCACACTCCTACACTCCCGCACTCCCGCACTCCCGCACTCCTACACTCCCACACTCCTACACTCCCGCACTCCCACACTCCCACACTCCCACACTCCCACACTCCTACACTCCCACACTCCTGCACTCCTACACTCCCACACTCCTACACTCCTACACTCCTACACTCCTGTACTCCCGCACTCCCACACTCCCACACTCCCACACTCCCACACTCCCGCATTCCCACACTCCCGCACTCCCACACTCCCACACTCCCGCATTCCCACACTCCCACACTCCCACACTCCCGCACTCCCACACTCCCACACTCCCACACTCCCACACTCCCGCATTCCCACACTCCCACACTCCCACACTCCCGCACTCCCGCACTCCCACACTCCCACACTCCCACACTCCCACACTCCCGCACTCCTACACTCCCGCACTCCTACACTCCCACACTCCCACACTCCCACACTCCCGCATTCCCACACTCCCACTCTCCCACACTCCCACACTCCCGCATTCCCTCACTCCCGCACTCCCACACTCCCACTCTCCCACACTCCCACACTCCCGCACTCCCACACTCCCACACTCCCACACTCCCACTCTCCCACACTCCCACACTCCCGCATTCCCACACTCTAATACTCCAGCACTCCCACACTCCAACACTCCCACACTCCAACACTCTCACACTCCCGCACTCCCGCATTCCCACACTCTAATACTCCAGCACTCCCACACTCCAACACTCCCACACTCCAACACTCTCACACTCCCGCACTCCAACACTCCTGCATTCCCGCTCTCCCGCACTCCCGCATTCCCGCACTCCCGCATTCCCGCACTCCCGCATTCCCGCACTCCCGCACATCAGCACTCCAGCACTCCAGCACTCCAGCACTCCAGCACTCCAGCACTCCCACACCCCAACACCCCAGCACTCCCACACCCCAACACCCCAACACTCCCACACCCCAACACCCCAACACTCCCACACTCCCACACTCCCACACTCCAACACTCCAACATTCCCATAGGTTCCCAGGGCCTTCAAAATTGTGCAATAGGTTTAGACAGTGCATTTGGATTGGCACAGGCTTGGAGGGTTGAAGGGTCTGTTCCTGGGCTGAAAATTTTCTTTGTTCTTTATTCCCATAACTCCACACTCTCACAATCCCTCTGCTCCACACTCCCACACTGCCATAGACCCACAATCCCACAGCCCCACACTCCCACACTCCAACAGTCCTTCACTCCCACACTCCAACACTCCCTCAGGAACCCAGATCCTTCAGAATTGGGCGATAGGTTTAGACAGTGGATTTGGATTGGCACAGGTTTGGAGGGCTGAAGGGTCTTTTCTTGGGCTGCAAATTTTCTTTATTCTTTGTTCCCACAGCCCCACACTACCACAGACCCACACTCCCACAGCTCCATGTTCCCAAAGCTCCACACTCCCTCACTCCAACACTCCCACTGCCCATATTCTTGCACTCCCACACTCCATCTCTCCCACGGCTACATACTCCCACACTCCCAGTGCCCCACATCCTCACTCACATAGCCCCACACTCCCACATTGTCACAACTTCACACTCCAACAGCTAATCTCTCCCACACTCACACAGCACCAAAGTCCTACAGCTGCACCCTCACAAACTCCCATAGCCCCACACTCCCACAGCCCCACATTACCACAGCCCCACACTCCCACAGCCCTACACTCCCACAGCCCTACACTCCCTCACTCCCACAGCCCCATAGTCCAAAAACCCCACACTCCCAAAGCCCCACATCCCCACACTACCACACTCCCACTCTCCCACACTCTCACAGCCCCACACTCCCACAGCTGCCACTCCAAACCTCTCGCAGCTCCACACCCCCAAACTCCTACACACCCACAGCCCCACACTCCCACAGCCCCACAGCTCCACGCACCACAGCCTCACACTCCCACAGCAATGCAGTCCTAGAGCTCCCATTCCAATAGACACAGCTCTACACCCCCAAACTCCCACATTCCCACTGCTCCACATTCTCAAACTACCAAAGCCCCACACTCCAACATTCCCACACTCCCGCACTTCACAGCCCGGCAGTCCCCCAGCCCTGCACTCCCACAGCCCCACTCTCCCACAGCTCTGCAATCCCACAGCCCCACTCTCCCACAGCCCCACTCTCCCACAGCCCCACTCTCCCACAGCCCCACACCCCCACAGCCCCACTCTCCCACAGCCCCACTCTCCCACAGCCCCACTCTCCCACAGCCCCACTCTCCCACAGCCCCATACTCCCACAGCTCTGCCCTCCCAGAGCTCCCACTCCAACACTCCCACAGACCCACCCTCCCACAGCCCCACTCTCCCACAGCCCCACTCTCCCACAGCCCCACTCTCCCACAGCCCCACTCTCCCACAGCCCCACTCTCCCACAGCCCCACTCTCCCACAGCCCCATACTCCCACAGCTCTGCCCTCCCAGAGCTCCCACTCCAACACTCCCACAGACCCACCCTCCCACAGCCCCACTCTCCCACAGCCCCACTCTCCCACAGCCCCACTCTCCCACAGCCCCACTCTCCCACAGCTCCACACTCCCAAAGCCCCACCCACAGCCCCACTCTCCCACAGCCCCACTCTCCCAGAGCCCCACACTCCCAGAGCCCCACCCTCCCACAGCCCCACTCTCCCACAGCCCCACACTCCCAGAGCCCCACATTCCCACAGCCCCACTCTCCCACAGCTCCACACTCCCAAAGCCCCACCCACAGCCCCACTCTCCCACAGCTCCACTCTCTCACACGTCCCCCGCTCTCCCACAGCCCCACACTCCCACAGCTCTGCCCTCCCAGAGCTCCCACTCCAACACTCCCACAGCCCCACTCTCATATGGCCCCACTCTCCCACAGCCCCACACTCCCACAGCCCCACACTCCCACAGCCCCACACTCCCACAGCCACACACTCCCACAGCCCCACACCCCCACAGCCCCACACTCCCACAGCCCCACTCTCCCACAGCCCCATTCTCCCACAGCTCCACTCTCCCACAGCCCCATACTTCCACAGCTCCTCTCTCCCACACCCTTCCACTCTCCCACAGCCCCACTCTCCCACAGCCCCACTCTCCCACAGCCCCACTCTCCCACAGCCCCACACTCCCAAATGCCCACTGCCCCACATTCTCACACTTGCAAAGCTCCACATCCCCACACACGCACACTCTCTCACTCTCACACTCCCACAGCTCCACACTCCCTTACTCCCTCAGCGTTCCTGATGACACTCCTTCATTCCTACAGCTCTCCTGACTGTGCATATTCACTTCTCAGTTTGATGAAAACTCCATTCCATACTCCCAGCTTCTGCATCCCTGTCATGTCTTTAATTTTACAACTGTCCAAGCTCTCTTCTTTCCGAAAGAGAGAATTGTCCTGCTTACAGGAGCCCTGCCTCACTCCTCCTGCCCCCTCAATGCCCACGCATTGAGGGTGCTCCTTGTCCTCATACTCCCTCCTCCACATTTTGTCATTTCTAACACTTCCAGTATGATGCCATGAACAAAAACATCTGCCCACTTTTTTCCATTTGGTCATTCAAGAGGAACCATCTCAGTGACTCAACCTGCTGCCTCCTGTCATTTTAATTTGTTATACAATTCCTGCTTTAAGCATAGACTTGATTGGCTCAATGGTCGATTCATTCTCCTGTTTCTTATATTCGTACAGAGGTGGAGTGATAGTTTTCACATGTATGCTGCTGACATCTCAGCAGCACCTCACTTGCCCAGTTATCACACTGTGTTTTTGATATCCTGTAATGAATCAGCAGGAGCTTCTTCCAAACACTGCTCTCTAACCACTGACTCCATTTGTTCCCCTGGCAACTGTTTGACACTAATTGCCAGAGTGCTCACCAGTCATTTTTGGCTCAGAGTTGAACTTCCAAGCAATCACTAAAACTGCCTATTTCTCAGTTTGATAAAAATCTTACTCTGAACTTGGCTCAGCTCAGCTGCTGCCAGAAATCTTACCCATGCCTTCACAACCTTTCGAGGTGCTTCGAGGAATTTGCTTTTCACCCAGAGCATTGTGGGTATCTGGAGCTCACTGCCTATAAGTGTGGAAGAGGTGGGTACCCTCAACATATTTAAGAAGTATTTAGCTGAAGACTTGAACAACAGCACCCAGGGCTGGAGATAGGGATGAGAATGTCTGGATGTTTGATGGCCAGTGTAGACACGATATTGCATGCTGTAAAAATGCTATGACTCACTCTCAATGACTGATTTTCACCCATTTACTCAACCTAACTATATCAATTTGAATTCCAACCTATCTTGTCATCTTCAATTTCACAAACATACATCTAAATGATATAAATTGTATAAACTTGAGGCTCAGCACAGACCCTGGGGCCTTATTTGTCACAGCCTGACAATCAGTCAAAGATTCATTTATGCATAGCGTACCTGATCCCTATAGGAGTCAGTTAGCTCAGTTGGCTGGACAGCCAGTTTGTATTATTGGGTGATACCAATTGTGTGGGTTCAATTCCTGCAACAGCTGATGTTATTATAAAGGACTCCTCTCCTTAACGTCTCCTCTTGCCTGAGGTGTGGTGATGCTTAGGTTAAACCACTAGCAGTTGTCTCTCTCTGATGAGAGACCAGCCCTATGGTTTGAGAGGGCAATGGCAACTTTATCCTTCACCTATATGTCCTCAAGATGGACATGGAAAAGATGTTTCTTCTCGTGGGCCAGTCCAGAACTAGGGGTGTTTGCTTTAAAATTAGGAGTTACCTTTTCAGGCTAGAGATGTGAGATTTTTTATGTCAGAGATTTTTTATGTCGGGCAACATTGGAACTCTCTGCATCAGAAAGCAGAGGAGGAGAGATAGTTGAAGTCAGAGTTGGGTAGAATCTTATTAGGCAGCATCCAAGGAGCAGGAGAATCGATGTTTCAGGAGCAGGAATCCTGAAGAAGGGCTCATGTCTGAAACGTCGATTCTCCTGCTCCTTGGATGCTGCCTGACCTGCTGCGCTTTTCCAACAACACATTTTCAGCTCTGATCTCCAGCATCTGCAGTCCTCACTTTCTCCTAGAATCTTATTAGACAGCAAATCAAGAATTATTGGGGCTAGACATGTGGAAATGGAAATGCAAACATCAACCATGATCCATTGAATACACAAGCAAGTTTGAGGGCCTAAATGCTCTGCTTCTGCTCTGATTTAGTAGTACTTTGTGTGTTTTCTTCAGCAGCCAAACTTCTATTCATGCTAATATGTTACATCTTCTGGAGATACAAGTACAGTATATCTATAGGCTCCCTTTTATCCAAAATGCCTGTTATCCCTCTAAAGAGTTCCAATACACTGGTTAAACATGATTTCCCTTTGGTGAAACCATGCTGACATTTCCTAATTACCTTGATTTTTTTCTAATTCCACAGCTACAATCTCTTTAACGTTGGTTCTTACACCTTCCCAATGGCAGACATAAGCCAACAAGTCTGGAATTTTGGGAGCTGGTAAAGACAGAGTCATAGAGTCATAGAGATGTACAGAAATGAAACAGACCCTTTGGTTCAATTGGTCTATGTCGACCAGATATCCTAAATTAATCTCAATCCATCTGCCAGCATTTGGCCATATCCCTCTAAATCCTTCCTATTCATAAACTCATCCAGATGCCTTTTAAATGTTATAATTGTACCAGCCTCCAACATCTCCTCTGGCAGCTTGGTCCATAAACGCACCATCCTTTGTGTGAAAAAATTGCCCCTTAGATTTCTTTTGCACCTTTTCCCTCTCACCCTAAACCTGTGCCTTCTGGTTCTGGACACAACCACACCAGGAAAAAGTCCTTGTCTATTCACCCTATCCATGCCCTTCATTATTTGATGAAGGCTACCCTTATATTTTCTACAGCTTCTGACACTCCAGAGAAAATGGAAATACATTTACTAGAACTGCCTTGTTTTTGTGTTCTATTTATGGAACCCAAGATACTGTATATCATCATAGAATTCCTACAGTATGGAAACAGACCATTCAGTCTATCAAGGCCAATCAACCCTCTAAAGATCATCCCATTCAGACTGTTATGGATCAGGCCAGACCCCCTCAAAACATATGAAGAAAGTAGCCCAGACCCTAACGTTGCTAGTTGTTTTAAGTAGGTATGATGTGGATATTCCAGGAGTGATGCAGTTAGTCACAACCACATAGTTTTAAACAAGATTTACAAGATTGCCGAATGAAATACAAGCAAAAGAGAATAGAATACAAATAACTTAACACATTTTAAAATCCAGTAGATCATCCCAACTTAATGATGCTGTTCCCAATAATTGCAACAATCCCCCTAAATCCCCATTTTCACAAAAAGTGAAATTTAACACAAGGTTTTATAGGAGAGAAGCCAAAGAGAGAGGAGGATCAACTTGGGTCTGCTCTTTGGGTCCAGCAGCTTTTCATCACTGCTGTGCTTAAACCAAACCAAACCAAACCAGAGAAGACCTGAGCTGGGACAACTGGCCACTCTGCTTGCATTGTACAAGGGTTTTTTAAAAACAAATTTGAAAGCCTTTTTTCCTGAGGCAGCATCTGTTAGCTATAATCAAACTAGCCCTAAAACCCATCCAACGCCAGACTTTTCAGAGTCAGTGTCTTTTACGACCTCTCTGAAAAAAATCCAAGGACAACATAACCTTGTTAAAGGAGCAACATTGTCACAAGACCTGCCTTATTACTTCATCCCTGTATTTTCCGTGGCTAACCCACCTAGCCTGCACACTATGGTCAATTTATCATAGCTAATCCACCCTAACATGCACATCTTTGGACTGTGAGAGGAAATTGGAGCACCTGGAGGAAATCCACACAGACACAGGGAGAATGTGCAAGTCGCCCAAGGATGGAATCAATCCTAAGTCCCTGGCGCTGGGAGGCAGCAGCGATAACACTGAGCTGCCTCTGAAAGATCTTTTATTGAATTCAAATTCTACCATGGCAGGATTTGAACCAGGATCCCCAGAATATTGCCTGGTTCTCTACATTAATAGTCCAGCGATAATATCGTTATGCCATTAGCACCTCCTAAAATAGCCCCAGCCTATTCAGTGTCTCCCTGGAGCTCAAATCTTCCAACACTTGCAACATTCTTGGAAATCTTTTCTGAACCCTTTCAAGTTTCACAGCATTTTTCCAATAGCGGGGAGATCAGAATTGAACACAGTACGGGTTTTCCAAAAGTGGCCTCGCTAATAGCCTGTACAGCTGCAACATGACCTCCCATGGATTGAATGGCCTGATTCTGTATTGCAAGATTCCATGATTCTACTTCCTTGACAAACTTTTGCAGAGATGTCTTGGGACATCCAAAATCTTTGTGCAAGGTGTGACTCCAATCAGTGGGGAGTTTTCCTCTGATTCTTATTTAACCTATTTAGGGTAGCATGTTGGCTCAGTGGTTAGCACTGCTGCCCCACAGAGGTAAGGGACCCAAGTTCAAATCCACCCTTGCGCGTGGAGTTTGCACATTCGCTCCATGTCTGAGTGGGTTTGCTCCAGTTCCCTCCCACAGTCCTAACAGATGCACATTAGGTGGATTGGCCATGCTAAATTGCCCCATAGTGTGCAGGGTAGATAGATTAGCTACAAGAAAAGCAGGGTCAGTGCTAGATGGCGGGACTGGTTGGGGTGCTCTTTGGAATGTGATATGAGCCCAATGGTAGAGACCCTAGTTTGATTGAATGGCGGTTAGAGACAATAAAACTGCAGATGCTGAAACTCAAGGTAGACAAGCAGGAGGCTGGAAGAATACGGCAAGCTAGGCAGCATCAGGAAGTGGAGAAGTCAACGTTTTGGATGTAACCCTTCTTCAGGGGTGGGTGTGGGTGAGCTGCTGGGAAAGGGTATGGTGGGGGCAGGGTGGTGAAGTAGGGATATGTGAAGACAGGTACTGGTTGGCCAATGGGAGAGTTGAGTCTGGTAGGTGGCTGAGAGGAATGAAAGAAGGCGGGTTCTGTGAATGGAGGTTATTTGAAATTGGAGAACTCAATATTGAGTCCTCCGGGCTGTAGGCTGCCCAGGCTGAAGATGAGGTGGTGTTCCTCCAATTTGCCGTTTGATTTGTTGTGGCAATGGAGGAGGCCAAGGATGGTCATGTTGTAAAGGGATTGGAAAGGGGAATTAAAATGGGCAGTGACTGGGAGGTCTGGTCGGCCCCTGTGTGCTTGGCTGAGATGCTCGGCGAAATGTTCCCTAGAGAAGACCACATCTGGAGTACCTGATGCAGTTAACTAGGTTGGCGAAGAGGCAAGTGAACCTCTATTTCACCTGGAAGGACTACTGTCACAATGAACAAACTGCAAACTGGAGGAACGATACCTCCTCTTCTGCCTGGGCAGCCTACAGCCCAGAGGACTCAACGTTGAGTTCTCCAATTTCAAATAACCTCCCTTCTCAGCCCCTCCCTCTCCCTTCCATTGCTCCCTGCCACCAACCGGATTCATTCCTCCCATTGAGCAACCAGATCGTACCCTTTACCTGTCTCCACCTATGCCTTCTTCACCACACTGCCCCCGCCACCTCCTTTATCCTCAGCTCCCCGTACACCCGTCCCCAGTCCTGCAAGAGGGTTCCCCCAAAAATATCGACTTCTCCACCGATTATTGAATGGCAGAGCAGACTCGATGGACTGAATGGCCTAATGTTTGCTTCTATGTCTTGTGGTCTTATGATATAGTCAGGTAAAGGTGTCTTTTGGATCAAGACTAGTTACTCTCAAATCAAATCAGGTTTTTGATAGTTTATGAAAACCTTTGCAAGATTAGGCAGTTATGTGAATGTTTGCAACTGTGTGCCTTTTGTTGAAGGTTTGTTAAAGTTTGTGAAGTTGTACGTGCTTTATGTGTGAGAGGGTTGTAAATGTGTGTAATAGTTTAGAGGTTGCATGAAGGATTTCTGCAGGAGTGTGAATATGTTCAGTGTTTTAAACAGGAGTGTTTCTGAATGTGTATCGAAGTGTTTGAAGGTGTTTGAAACTTTGTCAGGGTTCACGGATGTCTGTAGGAAGAGTGTTGAAGTTTTGTTGTGGAGGATTATTTATGATTTGCAAAATTGTGTGAATGTTTGTCTGGTTTACAATGAATTTGAATGCTTTTGTGAAGATTTATAAAGGTTCAAGGTTTATGAGGATAGTGAAGCAATGGGAAAGCATGTAAAGATAAATGTAGCTATTTAAAGGGTGTGAAAGATTGCACAGGCTTTTGAATATTCATGACAGTTTGTTAAAGATTTGTGAAGGATTATGAAGCCTTGTGAATGTTTATAAAGGTGTATGAAAGTTTTGTGTAATATTAGGAAGATTTGTTCAGATTTGAGAATGTTCTGAGGGATTATTGAAGGTTTGTAATAGTTTATGGATGTGGTTAAATGTTTGAACTAGAAGGGAATGTTTGAGGGATTTGTGAGGTTTGTGAAAGATATTTGATGATTTACAATTGAATGGGGAGATGGTGATATGGTGACAATATCCCTGGATGAGTAATCTGGACATTTACGTTATTGCTTTAGGGAAATGGGAGAGTGTAAAGTGCAAAACTCATTGCTGATGGTGCAATTTAAATTCAATTATTGAAAAATGTGCAATTGAAAGCTAGTCTCAAAATTGGTGACCATAAAATTATCAGTCATTTTTGTAAAAAAACAATTTGGTTCTCTGAAGTCCTTAGGAGAAGGAAATCTGCCAACCTGATCTGGTCTGGCCGATACGTGAATCCAGACCCACAGCAATGTGGTTCACTCTTAGCTGCCCTTGGAAATGTTCAGTTCAAGGGCATTTAGGGAGTAGTAACAGTCACAATTATTGATTTTGCCAGTGACACCAATATCCTTTGAAAGAATAAATAGTTATTTCTAAAGCTTTTGGCATCACTAGTTAGTCTCTACTTTCCCATGTAGCATTTTGGCTTCACTATGTTAAAGACATGGTATAACGATGGCAGCGAAGTCGCAGTGCAGCATTCGGGCTCTGAACCTGAGGTTCAACTGCTTCTGTGTGCTCTCTTCTTTTCTCTTTTTACTTTTGCTCTTTGTTTCCTCTCCTTTTCCTTAAAGGTTTGGAAGTGGTGTTGGTGGCAATGAGCACGTCTCCTTCGGTGATCGAGGAGCACAGCAGCAGCAGCAGGAACTGCAGGCTTATTGAAACTCTGGGCCGTGGCTAGGCCTGGGCACAAGATAAGATGTTAACATCTGGACATTTTCCTTTCTTTGACTGTCCAGGCAGTCCTGCTATAATGCGTCGTTCGTTAACACGAATTGTCCATAATGCGATTGGGTGATTATGGAATGCTTTTTCTAAAACACACTTTTAAAGTATGTGTTGGCTGAAACTCAATTACCTCAGCAACACTTTGAGTGTATTCGTATTGTGCAATGTTTGTATAGTGTGGGCTTGCACAAGAATGTAATTACTGTGTAATAACAGAACGACCCGTATTTCTTTTATTTCTGCTTTGGGTATGTTTCTTTTTTAAAATTCTGGTTTTGCATCTCAGACAGTGCCAGAGAATGGTGACTTTGTGCACTTTCACAATACTCCTGTATTCCTGGATCTGACAGTAAATCCAATTCTAAATCTTATTCTAAATGTCTTCATCAGGTTATGTGGCAGTTTCTGAAGAGTTGGGCAAGATTTTACAATTGAGACATTCTTCTCATTTATGTGTTTAAAAATTATCCTCAAAATAGTCAGGATCAAAATCAATAATGTGGTAGGTATTAAACATAAAAGACAATTATTAAACTAACTCCAAGCAGCACTGTGAGTTAACCTGTGGATGGACTGCAGCGGTTCAAGAAGGCAGCTCACTACCACCTTCTCCAGGCTAATGATGAATGGGTAATAAACGCGAGCCTGGCCAGTGGAACCCACATTCTATGACCAAAAGGTGGTTTATAGACAGGCTGTGACACAGAAGAGTATCAAACACATTCTAGCGCTCCAGCTCCAGGATCCTAACAAGCAATGAGTTCTGAGTATCAATTCTATTTTCACTTTCCCTGCTTCCCAACTCTGCCACTTAGAAATAACATATGTCTAAATTCTTGAATTCACATTTATCATTCTCTGATTTGCCAGTCCAGTTCTTGCAACAGAATTTGTGACACAATTCCCCGTAGCTGATAATTCACATCTGTGGTCTGTCTTGGGCAGTGCTTCTTCCAGTCTGGAATAACAAACAGGAATACAGGAGCAGGAAGGTCTTGCTACAACTGTACAGGACTTACACCTAGAGTGCTCCGTGCACTTTTGCTGTCTTTATCTGGAAGATGGTTACAGAGCAAATGAAATCACAGTTTACCAGACTGAATCCTGTGTTGGCAACACTGACATATAAAAAGGGATTGCGTCCATCAGAAAAATATTCACTAGAGTTTAGGAGAATAGAACATAGAACATAGAACATAGAAAAATACAGTGCAGTACAGGCCCTTTGGCCCTCGATGTTGCACCGATCCAAGCCCACCTAACCTACACTAGCCCACTATCCTCCATATGCCTATCCAATGCCCGTTTACATGCCCATAAAGAGGGAGAGTCCACCACTGCTACTGACAGGGCATTCCATGAACTCACGACTTGCTGAGTAAAGAATTTACCTCTAAAATCTGTCATATACCTACCACCCCTTAATTTGAACCTATGCCCCCTCGTAATAGCTGACTCCATATGTGGAAAAAAGTTCTCATGGTCAACCCTATCTAAACCCCTAATCATCTTGTACACCTCTATCAAGTCACCCCTAAACCTTCTTTTCTCCAATGAAAACAGCCCCAAGTGCCTCAGCCTTTCCTCATACGATCTTCCTACCGTACCAGTCAACATCCTGGTAAACCTCTTCTGCACCTGTTCCAATGCCTCCACATCCTTCCTATAGTATGGTGACCAAAACTGCACACAATACTCCAGATGTGGCCGCACCAGAGTCTTATACAACTACAACATGACCTCAGGACTCCGGAACTCAATTCCTCTACCAATAAAAGCCAGTACGCCATATGCCTTCTTCACCGCACTATTTACCTGGGTGGCAACTTTCAGAGATCTGTGTACATGGACACCAAGATCCCTCTGCTCATCCACACTACCAAGTATCCGACCATTAGCCCAGTACCCCATCTTTTTGTTACTCTTACCAAAGTGAATCACCTCACACTTACCTGCATTGAACTCCATTTGCCACCTTTCTTCCCAGCTCTGCAGCTTATCTATATCCTGCTGTAACCTGCCACATCCTTCCTCACTGTCAACAACTCCACCGACTTTCGTATCATCTGCAAACTTGCTCACCCAGCCTTCAAGCCCCTCCTCCAGGTCATTTATAAAAATGACAAACAGCAATGGTCCCAAAACAGATCCTTGCGGAACACTGCTAGTAACTGCACTCCAAGATGAACCTTTACCATCAACTACTACCCTCTGCCTTCTTCCAGCCAGCCAATTCCTAATCCAAACCTCCAACTCACCCTCAATGCCATACCTCCGTATTTTTTGCAGTAGCCTACCATGGGGAACCTTATCAAACGCCTTACTAAAATCCATATACACCACATCTACCGCTTTACCCTCATCCACCCCCTTAGTCACCTTCTTAAAGAATTCAATAAGGTTTGTGAGGCACTATCTGCCCTTCACAAAACCATGCTGACTATCCTTGATCACATTATTCCTATCCAAATGTTCATAAATCCTATCCTTTACAATTCTCTCTGAGACTTTGCCCACAACAGAAGTGAGGCTCACCGGCCTATAGTTACTAGGGTTATCCCTACTCCCCTTCTTGAACAAGGGAACCACATTTGCTATCCTCCAGTCTTCTGACAATGAGGACATAAAAATCAAGGCCATTGGTTCTGCAATCTCCTCCCTTGCTTCCCAGAGAATCCTAGGATAAATGCCATCTGGCCCAGGGGACTTATCTATTTTCACCTTTTCCAGAATTTCCAACACCTCTTCCCTACATACCTCAAAGCCGTCCATTCTAATTAATTGTGACTCAGTATTCACATCGGCAACAATGTCCTGTTCCTGAGTGAATACTGACGAAAAGTATTCATTCAGTGTCTCCCCAATCTCTTCAGCCTCCACACGCAACTTCCCACTACTATCCTTGACTGGACCTATTCCTACCCTAGTCATTCTTTTATTCCTGACATACCTATAGAAAGCCTTTGGGTTTTCCCTAATCCTACCAACTAAGGACTTTTCATGTCCCCTCCTTGCTGCTCTTAGCTCTCTCTTCAGATCCTTCCTGGCTACCTTATAACTCTCAATTGCCCCAATTGAACCTTCACGCCTCATCTTTACATAGGCCGCCCTTTTCCCTTTAACAATTCCTTATTAAACCACGGCTCCCTCACATGACCATTTCCTCCCTGCCTGACAGGTGCATACTTATCAAGGACACTCAATAGTTGCTCCTTTAACAAGCTCCACATATCAATTGCACCCTTGCCTTGAAGCATACTTTTCCGGATTAGTGGTGCTGGAAGAGCACAGCAGTTCAGGCAGCATCCAAGGAGCTTCAAAATCAACGTTTCGGACAAAAGCCCTTCATCACGAATAAAGGCAGTGAGCCTGAAGTGTGGAGAGATAAGCTAGAGGAGGGTGGGGGTGGGGAGAAGAGCTTCAGGGCAGAGGAAATGACCTGGGAGTCACAGTGGGAGAGGGACTCCCTGAGATTCTTGTAGAGAGAGGAGGAAAACTTCTTCAAGGGTCATTTCCTCTGGTGTGCTCTTCCAGCACCACTAATCCAGAATCTGGTTTCCAGCTTCTGCAGTCATTGTTTTTACCTCGCATACTTTTCCAAGCCACGCATCCTAAGTCGTGCCTCACCGCATCATAATTTCCCTGCCCCCAACTATAACTCTTGCCCTGCAATGCACACTTATCCCTCTCCATCACTAGAGTAAAAGTCACCGAATTGTGGTCACTGTCCCCAAAGTGCTCACCTACCTCCAATTCTAACACCTGGCCTGGTTCGTTACCCAAAACCAAATCCAGCATGGCCTCACCTCTTGTTGGCCTGTCTACATATTGTGTCAGGAAACCCTCCTGCACACATTGGACAAACACCAACCCATCTAACGATCTTGAGCTATAGCTTTCCCAGTCAATATCAGGAAAGTTAAAGCCCCCATAACAACCACCCTATTACTTTCACTCTTCTCCTGAATCATCCTCACAACCCTTTCTTCTACGTCTCTCGGACTATTAGGAGGCCTGTAGAAAACTCCTAACAGGGTGACCTCACCTTTCCTATTCCTAACCTCAGCCCAAACTACCTCAGATGGTGAGTCTTCATCCATCGTCCTTTCCACAGCTGTAATACTATCTTTGACAAGCAATGCCACACCTCCCCCTCTTTTACCCCCACCTCTGATCCTACTAAAACATTTAAACCCTGGAATCTGCAACAGCCAATCCTGTCCCTGTTCTACCCATGACACAACATGGGTAGCCACAACATCGAAATCCCAGGTACCAACCCACGCTGCAAGTTTACATACCTTATTTCGTATACTTCTTGCATTGAAGTACACACACTTCAAGCCACTTTCCTGTTTACAAGCACCCTCCTTTGAGATCGATGCCATGTTCCTAACCTCCCTACACTCCAGGTCCTGCACCCTAAAGCTACAGTCTAGGTTCCCATGCCCCTGCAGAGTTAGTTTAAACCCCCGCCAAGAGCACTAGCAAACCTCCCCCCAAGGATACTGGTGCCCCTCAGTTTGCATTTCATAGAAACCTAAACAACTCTAACAGGATGAGACAGGCAAAACACAGGAAGGATGTTCTTATTAACTGGAGAATCCAGAGCCAAGAGACACAGTTTAAGGGTACAGGTCATTTAAGACTGAGAGGAAGAGAAATTTCTCAGAGAGTGGTGAGCATCTAGAATTCACTTGCACACAGAAAGTAGTTGAGGCCAAAACATTGAATGTTTTTAGAAAGGAGTTATATATGGTTCTTCAGGCTAAAGGGATCAAAGAGTATGGGGAGAAAGTGGGAACAGAGGACTGAGTTGATGATCAGCTGATTATAATGAATGGCAGAGCAGGCTTGAAGGGCTGAATGGCCTACACTCTTTATATATACCCTCTTTATTCATTGTTAATGTTCTCATCAGCTGAAGATTATTTCAGCCTATACAACTTTTAACTCTCTTGAACTGAACTGGACATTGGGACTCATTGAACAGAAAAACTAATTAACCTTCAAGCAAATATAATAAACCCTGCTTTTCTCCACTCTTGCAAATAGACAGCAGGAAACACATGTCCAGATCTGTTTGGTCCTGGTCTTGCTGAGGAATCTGAAGCTGATGGTTTTCATCAAGCATAAAAATAACTTTGGTTCATTTGGTTCTGGAAATTATATGTGACAAAAATCAGAAGGAATGCAGATTAATAACTGACCAACGTAATGTAAGAACAGAAACGGATAATACAAAGCCAAAGATGAGGATGCTGGATAGTGAGATAAGGCATTTGCAAAAATTAACTGGGCAGAAAGAACAAGTGATAGGTCAACTAATTTAATTACAAAATAAGTGGTTAGTCCTATCATGCAAAAAAAAAGGTTTATCAACAGATCTTTGCTTATGGCATCCTATAGAAAGCAGTGAAAGAACAGGAAGTGCATGATTCCATTTTACAATTAAAGGAATCCATCAGAGTGGAGCAGGTTGGAGTTAAGATATTAGTAAATGAATCGTGATCAAATTTAATCAAGGAAGTAATAACAAAATCAATTGAAGTTTAATAAATAGCCAAATAACTTCAATAATTAGTGTGCTGGCAAACAAACAAACCATATTAATATTCATGAGATAGCTCTAAATGTTTTCAGATTAACCATTAACTTTTCATCTGCGGAGAAACAGCAACTGGCTCAACTAAACCCAGTTACAATAATCATTGTTCAGAGAAACATTTCATCACGCAGTTAGATAAATAAACAAAAGTTAAATCAATTTTAGAAGTTTCATTTCCCAGTGGTTGAGTGATGGACCAGCGTCCAGTGTCAGATAAAGACTGATGTCTGCAGTGACCTCTAAGATGGTGGCAGTGGAGATGGCAGCATTATGCTCCTGAGTGTGGGGCTTGGCCATACCTCAGGTCCAGTCACACCCACACAACTCCATTTTTGTCTTTCCAGCTTGGTCACCCTGGGCCCTCCTCCTGATGTCCTCCTGCAGGAGGCCAGGGCCCTGTGTATCTCCATCCCTGCTTCATCTTGGGTGGAAGCATTGGAAGAGGAACCAAGACCCTGTGCATCGACTTGGAGCTAGGACTTGGAGCATTGGTCGATGTCCAGTGTTGGAGGAGGTGCCAGATCCACACAGCATGACCATCTCCAGCTTGGAGGTGGTGGACACAGAAGCAGTGACGCCGTCTACAGAAAAGGAGTACATTGCCCAGATTCTGGGGACAATGACCAACGGCAGTGACTGGAGGAGGAGAGAGGGTGAAGGCTATGGAGAGGGAAAGATGAACTTTTGAAGCTGTTTCGGCTTTAGTAATAACAATTTAATATTAATTTATTCAGTATTTTGCCATACCTGCAATTTATTCTGTAATTTATTCAGTAATTTATTCTGTAATCCATAATGGCACCAGAATTTTGTGACATTGTACACTTTTCACTGTACCTAGGTACAAGTGACAATACAGGTAGTTCTGGGATTTTGGCAGCGGGATTTGGTAATAACATGGCTGAGAATCGGGGAGCGGTATTTTGGAGAGTGCATACCTCTGTTGACAATAGTGTGATTCCAGTGGGAATCGGTTTGTACGCTTTGTTCTGCATATGCGCTGATGTGCACAACGAAATCTCTGCACGTGTGCTGGTGTTCTTGCCATTCTGTGCATGCGCCAGTGTCTGTGCACACACGATATTGGTGCCAGTCTTTGTGCAGTTCTGCACACGTGCTGATGTCAGCTAACGACAGAGCAGGTTTCTTACATTTTTAAATGGACTGTGTTAAATTTACTTTTGTTTCATTAATAAATATGATTTCAACCTTCATTCAGGTGGTGCCATACTTTGCATTTGATGTCTGGGTGATTTTTGAATGATTGTGAGTGATATTTTTAGCAGGTCCCCACAAACCCCACTTTTCGTATAGGCCCTATTATTTCTATTAAGTGATTTTCTATTAAGGGAGGTTTCGCTGGAACATAACTGCGGTATTATAGGAGAACCACCTGTATTAAATAAATCTAGGTGTAAATCTAATGATTTAGGCCTCTGGATAAACCAAGCAGTGCCAGGTGACATCAATCATACCTCCTGTGATTCTTTCACAGCAGATTCACTGAGGGGCATTTTCACTAGAGATTCACTCAGGGGCATTTTCACTGGAGTCTCACTGGAGGGGTATTTTCACTGGAAACTCACTGAGGGTGTGTCACTGGAGATGCGCTGAGGGGCATTTTCACTGGAGACGCACTGAGGGGGTGTCCACTGGAGACTCACTGAGGGATGATTTCACAGGAGGCCCAATGAGGGGCATATTTACTGGAGACTCACTGAGGGCATTTTCACTGGAGATTCACTGAGGGACGTTTTCTCAGGAGACTCATTGAGGGACATTAAAACTGGAGACTCATTGAGGGGTGTTTTCACTGGAGATTCACTAAGGAGCATTTTCACTGGAGATTCACTGGGGGATGATTTCAGTGGAGACTCACTGAGAGGTGTGTCACTGGAGATGCGCTGAGGGTCATTTTCACTGGAGACTCACTGAGTTGGGTGCCCACACTGGAGACTCACTGAAGGATGTTTCAGTGGTGACGCACTGAAGGGTGTTGTCAGTGGAGACTCACTGAGGGGTGTTTTCACTGTGACTCACTGTGGGGGATGTTCACAGGAGACTCACTGAGCAGGGTGTTCACAGGAGTCTCACTGAGAGATATTTTCACCGGAGACTCATTGAGGGAATGTTTTCACTGGAAACTCACGGAGGCACGTTTACGCTGTAGGCGCACTGAAGGACATTTTCATGGAGACTCACTGAGGGATGTTTTCACTGGAGACTGAGGTGTGTTTTCACTGGTGACTGACTGAGGGGTCTTTCACTGGAGAGTACAATGAGGGGCATTTTCAGTTGAGACTCGCTGAGGGATGTTTTCACTGGAGACTCACTGAGGGGGGTGTTCACAGGAGTCTCAATGGGGGCTGTTTTTCCTGGATACTCACTGATGGGTGTTTTCATTGCAGACTCACTGAGGGGCGTGTTCACTGAAGACTCACAGAGGGGCATTTTCAATGGGGACTCACTGATGGATGTTTTGAATGGAGACCCACTGACGGGTATTTTCAATGGATACTCACTGAGGGGCATTTTCACTGGAGTCTCACTGAGGGATGTTTTCACTGGTGACTTACTGAGGGGCATTTTCATTGGAGACTCACTGAGGTATATGTTCACTGAAGACTCAATGAGGGAATGTTTTCACTGCAGACTCACTGAGGGCTTTTCCCTGGAGACTCACTGAGGACTGTTTGCCATGGAAACTCACTGAGGGGCATGTTCACTGCAGACTCACTGAGGGGGGTGTCCACTGGAGACTCACTGAGGGGCATTTTCACTGGAGACTCATTGAGGGGTATTTTCACTGGAGATTCAATAAGGGGCATTTTCACTGGAGACTCACTGGGGGATGTGTTCACTGGAGACTCATTGAGGGGTGTTTTCTCTGGGGTCTCACTGAGAGACGTTTTCACTGCAGACTCACTGAGGGCTTTTTCCTGGAGTCTTACTGAAGACTGTTTGCCATGGAAACTCACTGAGGGGCGTGTTCACTGCAGACTCACTGAGGGACATTTTCACTGGAGGCTCAACAAGGTGTGTTTTGACTGGAGACTCAATGAGGGGCGTTTTTGCTGGAGACTCACTGAGGGCTTTTCCCTGGAGACTCACTAAGGACTGTTTGCCATGGAAACTCACTGAGGAGCATTTTCACTGGCGATTCATTGACGGATGTATTCAGTGGAGACTCAGTGAGGGGTGTTATCAGTGGAGATTCACTGATGGATGTTTTCAGTGGTGCCTTAGTGAGGGGCATTTTCATTGGATACTCACCAAGGTGTGTTCACTGAAGATTCACTGAGGGGCGTTTCCACTGGGGACTCACTGGGGAGGGTTTTCACTGGTGTCTCACTGGAGGGGCATTTTCACTGCAGACTCACTGAGGAATGATTTCACTGGAGACTTACTTGAGAGGTGCGTCACTGGAGATGCGTTGAGAGTCATTTTCACTACCGACTCACTGAGGGGTGTGTCCACTGGAGACTCACTGAAGGATGTTTCACTGGTGACACACTGAAGGGTGTTGTCACTGGAGACTTGCTGAGGGGTGTTTTCACTTGGACTCACTGAGGGGTGTGTCCACTGGAGACTAACTGAAGGATGTTTCATTGGTGACACACTGAAGGGTGTTGTCACTGGAGACTTGCTGAGGGGTGTTTTCACTGGAGCCTCACGAGGGAATGTTTTCACTGGTGACTCACTGAGTGGGGTTTTCACTGGAGAGTCAGTGAGGAGTGTTTTCACTGGCGACACACTGAGGGGCATTTTCACTGGAGACTCATTGAGAGATGTGTTCAGTGGAGACTCAATGAGAGGTGTTATCACAGGAGACTCACTGACAGGTGTTTTCACTGGAGACTCACTGAGGGATGTTTTCAGTAGTGACTTAGTGAGGGGCATTTTCATTGGAGACTCACCAAGGTGAGTTTTCACTGGAGACTCACTGAGGGGCGTTTCAACTGGCGACTCACTGAGGGAAATTTTCATTGGACACTCATTGAGAGGCATTTTTACTTGAGACTCACTGAGGGATGTTTTCACTGGTGACTCACTGAGGGGCATTTTCACTGGAGACTCATTGAGAGGTCTTTTCATTGGGGTCTCACTGAGGGATGTTTTCACTGGACACTCACTGAGGGATGTTTTCTCTGGATGCTTAATAAGGGGCGTTTCCATTGGAGACTCTGCTCTGGAATCGGTGATCCACCCAGACCAAACCTGTGCTGTACCGGGCAGGAAGATCTCTGAGAGTCTTGCACTCCTCAGGGATACGATCGCCTACGTGCAGGACAGGGGGGTGGACACCTGCCTCATCAGCCTGGACCAGGAGAAAGCCTTTGACAGGATATCGCATACATATATGAGGGATGTCCTCTCCAAAATGGGCCTTGGGGAGGGAATCGGAAATTGGATCAGACTGCTCTACACCAACATTGTCAGTGCAGTCTCAATCAATGGGTGGGAATCAGATAGCTTCCCTGTAAGATCTGGAGTCAGGCAGGGCTGCCCCCTCTCACCCGCCTTGTTTGTGTGTTGCATAGAACCATTTGCCGAATCCATCAGGAAGGATGCGAGCCTGAGAGGGGTGACTATTTCTGGCAGCAGGGACCTGCAGGTTAAGGCCTCCCTGTACATGGATGACGTCGCTGTTTTCTGCTCGGATCCGCTGTCCGTGCACAGACTCGTGTGCATCTGTGACCAGTTCGAATGGGCCTCGGGGGCCAAGGTAAACCGAGGCAAGAGCGAGGCCATGCTCTTCGGGAACTGGTGCGACCAATCCTCTATCCCCTTCACCGTCAGGACTGACCACCTGAAAGTGCTGGGTATTTGGTTCGGGGGGGCTGGGGTGTGCGCCAAGACCTGGGAGGAGCGGATCAGGAAGATGAGACAGAAACTAGGCAGATGGGGGCAACGGTCGCTCTCCATCCCGGGAAAAAACCTGGTCATCAGGTGTGAGGTACTCTCAGTATTGCTACATGTGGCACAGGTCTGGCCTATCCCCAGGACCTGTGCCGCCGCAGTCACCCGGGCCATCTTCCAATTCATTTGGAGATCAAAGATGGACTGGGTCCGAAGAGACTCAATGTACAAAGACCGGTGCAATGGGGGAAAAAACACACCCAATGCCACCCTCACTCTGATGGCCACCTTTGTGTGTGGCTGCATCAAGCTGTGCGTGGATCCACGGTACGCAAACACCAAGTGTCACTACGTACTGAGGTTCTACCTGTCCCCGGTGTTGCGAAGGATGGGCCTGGCCTCGCTGCCGCGGAACGCTCCAAGTAGTTGAACCGTTCCGTATCACCTGTCCTTCGTGGAGAAATTTATGAGGAAAAACACCTTTGACCACAAGTCCATCAGGAAGTGGTCAGCACGTAGTATCCTTGAGACCCTTCGGGAAAAGGAGAGGGCGGATCCTGTCGAGCGGTTCCCTGAGCAGACTGTCAAAGCCATTTGGCAGAATGCCTCATCGCCAGAACTTTCCAACAAGCACCAAGACGTGGCTTGGCTGGTGGTGAGAAGGGCTCTGCCTGTGAGATCCTTCATGCACGCCCGGACTCTCTGCCGCACCGCACGCTGCCCTCGAAGTGGCTGCAGTGGGGACGAGACTGTCACACACCTCCTTCTGGAATGTGCCTATGCAGAGGAAGTCTGGAGAGGAATGCAGTGGTGCTTGTCGAGGTTCGTCCCGAGCAGCGCCGTGACGCGGGACTCCGTGCTCTACGGCCTGTTCCCCGGGACTCACACCGAGACGAACATTAACTGCGCCTGGAGGATCATCAACTCGGTAAAGGACGCTCTCTGGGCGGTCTGAAACCTGTTGATCTTCCAGCTGAAGGAGTTGACCCCGACTGAGTGTTGCAGACTGGCACATTCCAAGGTCCAAGACTACGTGTTGAGGGACGCGCTGAAGCTTGGGGCATCTGCCGCCAAGGCGCGGTGGGGAAAGACCACCGTGTAAGATCGGCCTGCCTAAAGAAGAACAGGGGGGCCATACAGACGTTTTTTGGGCTCTGCTGATGCCTCAGCCAAATATATGTATAAGATTGAGAAATGCACAGACCTGTATATGACAAGGATAAATTCGAATCTGTGTTTATAAATGTGGACATATGTATGGCATGACCAAATGTACAGACCATCAAATCATTCTATGAATAAAGTATATTTTTGAAATAAAAAAAAAGTTTCCATTGGAGACTCAGAGATGTTTTTTCATTGGAGACTCACTGAGGGGAGTTTTCACTGGAGACTCACTGACAGATGTCTTCGCTGGAGACTCACTGAGGGATGATTTCACCGGAAGCCAAATGAGGGGCATATTTACTGGAGATTCACTGAGGGACATTTTCACTAGAGACTCGTTGAGGGGTGTTTTCACTGGGGTCTCACTGAGGGATATTTGCACTGCAGACTCACTGAGGGGTGTGTTCACTGGAGACTCACTGAGGAGGGTTGTAACTTGAGTCTCACTGAATGGGAGATTCACTGAGGAATGGTTTCCCTGGAGACTCACTTGAGAGGTGTGTCACTGGAGGGTCATTTTCACTGGAGGGGGGTCAACTGGCGACACACTGAAGGGTGTTGTCACTGAAGACTGAGGGTTGTTTTCACTGGAGTCTCACGGGAGGGGCATTTTCACTGTAGACTCACTGAGGAACATTTTAACTGGAGACTCATTGAGGGGCATTTTCACTGGAGATTCACTGAGGTGTGCTTTCACTGGAGATTTACAGAAGGAGTTTTTTTAATGGAGACTCAACAAGGAGTAATTTCACTGTGACACACTGAGCAGCATTTTCAGAGGGATCATATAACTGGAGACTCACCAAGATGAGATTTCACTGAAGAATCGATGAGGGGCATTTCCATTGGAGAGTCACTGAGGGATGTGTTCACTGGAGAGTCAGTGAGGGAATTTTTTCACTGGAGACTCAAGAAGGTGTGTTTGACTGCAGACTCACTGAGGGACGTTTTCACTGGAGACTCACTGATGGGCAGTTTAACTGGAGATGCATTGAGGGGTGTTTTCACAGGAGGTTCACTGAAGGGCATTTTCACTGGAGATGCACTGAGAAATGTCTTTGCTGGAGACTCATTGATGGAATGTTTTCACTGGAGACCACTGGAGCACATTTTCTTTGTAGACTCACTGAGGGATGTTTTCACTGGTGACTCACTGAGGTGTGTTTTCACTGGTAACTCAGTGTGGGGGCTGTTCACAGGAGACTCACTGAGAGATATTTTCAGTGGAGACTCACTGAGGGGGATGTTCACCACTGACTCACTGAGAGATGTTTTCACTGGAGACTCGGTGAGGGCATTTTCTCTGGAGATGCACTGAGAGATGTTTTCACTGGAGACTCATTGAGGGAATTTTTTCACTGGAGACTCATGGAGGCACATTTATACTGTGGACGCACTGAAGGATGTTTTCACTGGAGACACACTGAGCAATGTTTTCACTGGTAACTCAGTGTGGGGGCTGTTCACAGGAGACTCACTGAGAGATGTTTTCAGTGGAGACTCACTGAGGGGGATGTTCACCACTGACTCACTGAGAGATGTTTTCACTGGAGATGCACTGAGCAATGTTTTCACTGGAGACTCAGAGGTGTGTTTTCATTGGTGACTCACTGAGGGGATTTTCACTGGAGATCTCAATGAGGGGCATTTTCAGTAGACTCACTGAGGAATGTTTTCACTGGAGAATCACTAAGAAGGGTGTTCACAGGAGTCTCAATGAGGGCTGTTTTTCCTGGATACTCACTGAGAGGTGTTTTCACTGCAGACTCAGTGAGGGGCATGTTCACCGGAGACTGACTGAGGAGCATTTTCACTGGGGACTCACTGAAGGATCATATCACTGGAGACCCACCAAGGTGAGGTTTCACTGAAGATTCACTGAGGGGCATTTCAATTGGAGACTCACTGAGGGGCATTTTCACAGGTGATTCAATGAGGGAACGTTTTCACTGGAGGCTCAACAAGGTGTGTTTTGACTGGAGACTCACTGAGGGGCATTTTCACTGGAGACTCACTGAGGGGCAGTTTAACTGGAGACCCATTAAGGGGTGTTTTCACAGGAGATTCACTGAGGGGCATTTTCACTGGAGATGCACTCAGAGAGTTTTCTCTGGAGATGCACTGAGAGATGTCTTTGCTGGAGACTCATTGAGGGAATGTTTTCACTGGAGACTCACTGAAGGACATTTTCATTGAGGCCAGTTGAAATGCCCCTCAGTGAATCTTAGAACATAGAACATAGAACATAGAAGAATACAGCGCAGTACAGGCCCTTCGGCCCTCGATGTTGCGCCGATCAAAGCCCACCTAACCTACACTAACCCACTATCCTCCATATACCTATCCAATGCCCGCTTAAATACCCATAAAGAGGGAGAGTCCACTACTGCTACTGGCAGGGCATTCCATGAACTTACGACTCGCTGAGTGAAGAACCTACCCCTAACATCAGTCCTATATCTACCCCCCCTTAATTTAAAGCTATGCCCCCTTGTAATAGCTGAAAACACACCTTGGTGAGTCTCCAATGAAAATGCCCCTCACTAAGTCATCACTGAAAACATCCCTCAGTGAGTCTCTAGTGAAAACATCTGTCAGTGAGTCTCCAGTGATAACACCCCTCATTGAGTCTCCACTGAACACATCTCTCAATGAGTCACCAGTGAAAATGCCCCTCAATGAGTCTCTAATGGAAATGCCCCCTCAGTGAATCTTCCATGAAATCACACCTTGGTGAGTCTCCAGTTAAAATGCCAATCAGTAAGCTACTCGTGAAAATTTCCCTCAGTGAGTCTCCAGTGAAAATGCCCCTCAGTGAGACTCCAGTGAAAATGCCCCTCAGTGAGTACCACTGAAAACATCCTTCAGTGTGTCGCCATTGAAAATGCCCCTCGGTGAGTCTCCAGTGAAAATGCCCTCCCATGAATCTCCAGTGAACATGACCCTCAGTGAGTCTGCAGTGAAAACACCGCTCAGTGAGTATCCAGGAAAAACAGCCCTCATTGAGGCTCCTGTGAACATCCCCCTCAGTGAGTCTCCAGTGAAAACATCCCTCAGTCAGTCTCTACAGAAAATGCCCCTCTTTGAGATCTCCAGTGAAAATCCCCTCAGTGAGTCGCCAGTGAAAACACACCTCATGAGTCTCCAGTGAAAACATTGCTCAGTGTGTCTCCAGTGAAAATATCCTTCAGTGCGTCTACAGTATAAATGAGCCTGCGTGAGTCTCCAGTGAAAACATCCCTCAGTGAGTCTCTTGTGAACATCCCCCTCAGTGAGTCTCCACTGAAAACACCCCTCAGTGAGTCTCCAATGAAAATGTCTTTCAATGAGTCTCCAGCGAAGACATCGCTCAGTGCCTCTCCAGTGAAAATGCCCCTCAGTAAATCTCCTGTGAAAACACCCCTCAATGAGGGCTGTTTTTCCTGGATACTCACTGAGGAGTGTTTTCACTGCAGACTCACTGAGGGGCATGTTCACGGCAGACCGTCTGAAGAGCATGTTTACTGGAGACTCACCGAGGGGTATTTTCAATGGCGACACACTGAGGGATGTTTTCAGTGGAGACTCATTGAGGTGTGTTTTCACTGGTGAGTCACTGTGGGGGGTGTTCACAGGAGACTCACTACAGGGGATGTTCACAGGAGCCAAAATGAGGGCTGTTTTTTGCGGATACTCACTGAAGGGTGTTTTCACTGCAGACTCACTGAGGGGCATGTACACTGGAGATTCACTGAGGGGAATTTTCACTGGAGACTCACCGAGGAACATTTTCAATGGTGACTCACTGAGGTGTGTTTTCACTCATGACTCACTGAGAGATGTTATCACTGGAAACTCACTGAGGGGAATGTTCACAAGCGACTCACTGAGAGATGTTTTTACTGGAGACTTACTGAGGGCATTTTCACTGGAGATGCACTGAGAGATGTTTTCACTGGAGCTGCACTGAGAGATGTTTTCACTGGAAACTCATTGAGGGAATGTTTTCACTGGAGACTCAGAGGTGTGTCTTCACTGGTGACTGACTGAGGGGATTTTCACTGGAGAGCTCAATGAGGGGCATTTTCAGTAGAGAGGGGCATTTTCAATGGCGACACACTGAGGTGTGTTATCACTGGAGACTCACTGAGTTGGATGTTCACAGAAGCCAAAATGAGGGCTGTTTTTTGTGGATACTCACTGAGGGGTGTTTTCACTGCAGACTCACTGAGGGGCATGCACACTGGAGATTCATTGAGGGGAATTTTCACTGGAGACTCACTGAGGGGCATTTTCAATGGTGACTCACAGAGATGTGTTTTCACTAGTGACTCACTGTGGGGGGTGTTCACAGGAGACTCACTGAGAGATGTTATCAGTGCAGACTAACTGAGGGGGATGTTCACAAGAGACTCACTGTGGGGGATGTTCACAGGAGACTCACTGAGAGATGTTATCACTGAGACTCACTGAGGGCATTTTCACTGGAGATGCACTGAGAGATGTTTTCACTGGAGACGCATTGAGGCACATTTACACTATAGACGCACTGAAGGATGTTTTCGTGGAAACTCACTGAAGAGCATTTTCACTGGAGACTCAATGAGGAATCATATCTCTGGAGACTCATCCAGGTGAGATTTCACTGAAGATTCACTGATTGGCGTTTCCATTGGAGACTCACTCAGGGGTTTTTTCACTGGAGTCTCAATGAGGGAATTTTTTCACTGGAGGCTCATCAAGGTTTGTTTTGACTGCAGACTCACTGAGGGGCATGTTCACTGGAGACTCACTGAGGGGCAGTTTAACTGGAGACCCATTGAGGGGTGTTTTCACTGTGACTCACTGTAGGTGGTGTTCACAGGAGACTCACTGAGGGCACTTGCATGGGAGATGCACTGTTGGATGTTTTCACTGTAGATGCACTGAGAGATTTTTTTGCAGAGACTCACTGAGGGATGTTTTCACTGGTGACTCACTGAGGGCTGTTCACAGGAGTCTCAATGAGGGCTGTTTTTCCTGGATAATCACTGAGAGGTGTTTTCACTGGAGAGTCACTGAGGGGCATGATCACTGGAGATGCACTGAGAGATGTCTTCGCTGGAGATGCACTGAGGGAATGTTTTCACTGGAGACTCACTGAAGGACACTTTCATTGGAGACTCACTGAGGGATGTTTTTGTTGGAAACTCACTGAGGGATGTTTTTAGTGGAGACTCACTGAGGTGTGTTTTCAATGGTGACTCACTGTGGGAGGTGTTCACAGGAGACTCACTGAGAGATGTTTTCACTGGAGACTCATTGAGGGAATGTTTTCACTGGTGACTCACGGAGGCACATTTACACTATTGGTGCACTGAAGGATGTTTTCGCGGCGACTCACTGACGGATGTTTTCACTGGAGACTCAGAGATGTGTCTTCAGTGGTGATTGACTGAAGGGATTTTCACTGGAGAGCTGAATGAGGGGCATTTTCAGTAGAGAGTCACTGAGGGGTGTTTACACTGGATACTCACTGAGGGGCATTTTCAATGGCGATACACTGAGGGATATTTTCAGTGGAGACTCATTGAGGTGTGTTATCACTGGAGACTCACTGAGGGGGATGTTCACAGGAGCCAAAATGAGGGCTCTTTTTCCTGTAGACTCACTGAGTGGTGTTTTCACTGGAGACTCACTGGGAGGCATGTACACTGGAGACTCACTGAGGGGAATTTTCACTGGAGACTCAGAGGTGTGTTTTCACTGGTGAATCACTGAGGGGATTTTCCCTGGAGAGCTCAATGAGGGGCATTTTCAGTAGAGGCTCACTGAGGGATGTTTTTACTGGAGACTCACTGAGGGGGTGTTCACAGGAGCCTCAATGAGGGCTGTTTTTCCAAGATACTCACTGATAGATGTTTTCACTGCAGACTCACTGAGGGGCATTTTCACTGAAGACTTACTTAGGGATGTTTTCACTGGTAACTTACTGAGGGGCATTTTCACTGGAGACTCACCGAGGTGTGATTTCACTGAGGAGGCGTTTCCATTGGAGACTCACTGAGGGATGTTTTCACAGGAGCCTCAATGAGGCCTGTTTTTCCGGGATACTCACTGATGGTGTTTTCACTGGAGACTTGCTTAGGGATGTTTTCGCTGGTAACTTACTGGGGGCATTTTCACTGGAGACTCACCAAGGTGTGATTTCACTGAAGATTCACTGAGGGGGCATTTCCATTGGAGACTCACTGAGGGATGTTTTCACTGGGGACTCACTGAGGGGGGTGTTCACAGGAGCCTCAATGAGGGCTGTTTTCCATACAGGATACTCACTGAGGGGCATGTTCACGGCAACCATCTGAGAAGCATGTTCACTGGAGACTCACCGAGGGGTATTTTCAATGGCGACACACTGAGGGATGTTTTTAGTGGAGACTCACTGAGGTGTGTTTTCACTGGTGACTCACTGTGGGGTAATTCACAGGAGAATCACTGAAGGGGGTGTTCACAGGAGACTCACTGATAAATGTTATCACTGGAGACTCACTGAGAGGGATGTTCACAAGAGACTCACTGAGAGATGGTTTCACTGGAGACTCACTGAGGCACATTTACACGATAGACGCACTCAAGGATGTTTTTGCGGAGACTCACTGAGGAGCATTTTCACTGGTGACTCAATAAGAGATCATATCTCTGGAGACTCACCAAGGTGAGATTTCACTGAAGATTCACTAAGGGGCGTTTCCATTGGAGACTCACTGAGGGGTTTTTTCACTGGAGACTCATTGAGGGAATGTTTTCACTGGAGATTCACGGAGGCACATTTATACCAAAGGCGCACTGAAGGATGTTTTCGCGGAGTCTCACTGAGGGATATTTTCACTGGAGACTCAGAGGTGTGTTTTCCCTGGTGTAAAAAACAATGACTGCAGATGCTGGAAACCTGAGTCTAGATTAGAGTGGTGCTGGAAAAGCACAGCAGTTCAGGCAGCATCCGAGGAGCAGGAAAATTGACGTTTCGGGCAAAAGCCCTTCATCAGGAATACAGGCAGAGTGCCTCAAGGGTGGAGAGATAAATGAGAGGAGGGTGGGGGTGGGGTGAAAGTAGCACAGAGTACAATAGGTGAGTGGGGGATGGAATGAAGGTGATAAGTCAGGGGGGAGGGTGGAGTGGATAGGTGGAAAAGAAGATAGGCAGATAGGACAAGTCAAGGAGACAGTAACTGAGCTGGAAGTTTGGAACTAGGATGAGGTAGGGGAAGGGGAAATGAGGAAACTGTTGAAGTCCACATTGATGCCCTGGGGTTGAAGTGTTTCGAGGCGGAAGTTGAGGCGTTCTTCCTCCAGGCGTCTGGTGGTGAGGGAGCGGCGGTGGAGGAGGCCCAGGACCTCCATGTCCTTGGCAGAGTGGGAGGGAGAGTTGAAATATTGGGCCACAGGACGATATGGTTGATTGGTGCGGGTGTCCCAGAGATGTTCCCTAAAGCGGTCTGCTAGGAGGCGTCCAGTCTCCCCAATGTAGACGAGACCGCATCGGGAGCAATGGATACAATAAATGATATTGGTGGATGTGCAGGTAAAACTTTGATGGATGTGGCTTCAGCGGTGTAGAGGTCAGTGCACCAGACTACCACTGTGCCCCCTTTATCTGCTGGCTTGATGGTGAGGTTGGGATTGGAGCAGAGGGATTGGAAGGCTGCGCGTTGTGAGGGTGAGAGGTTGGAGTGGGGGAGGGGGATAGATAGGTTAAGGCGGTTAATGTCCCAGCGGTAGCTGGAAATGAAGAGGTCGAGGGCGGGTAATAGGCCAGCGCGGGGTGTCCAGGTGAATGGCGTGTGTTGGAGGTGGGCGAGGGTCCTGATTGTAAAAGTAAACTCGGAAGCGGAGGTGGCAGAAGAAGTGTTCGGCGTCTCGGCGTGTATTAAATTCAGTGATGCGTGGGCGGAGGGGGATGAAGGGAAGACCTTTGCTGAGGATTGATCATTCATCCTCAGTGAGGGGGAGGTCAAGGGGTATGGTGAAAACTCGGCAGGGCTGGGAGCTGGGATCTGGTGTGGGTGTGGAGCTGGAAGTGGGGGCGGATCCTGTAACTGGAGTGGGTGTGGTGGTGAGGGGAATGGGGGTGGAGTGAGCAGGAGTGATGTTCCCTTCAGGGTTCTGGGGGGGCAGGGATGGTGACAGTGAAATCTGTGGTGGCTGTGTCAGGAGAATGCAGATGAGTGGCATTGGTGGGGCGATCACGGAAGTAGGTGGGGGTGACGTCACTGAGTATGTGACATCAGCGATGATGTGAGGGGCAAAAGTGATGTCACTTGTGGTGCATGAGTAATTGTGAGGGGCGGAATAACTGTGGAAGTGGCCGGGATGGGGGCGGAAGTGACATCATCAATCAGCATGGGGGTGGTGGCTGCACCAGCCGCATGGCTAATGGCATTCGAGCAGTTCCAGAGGCCGGGGGAATCTACTGGAATGTTTGAGGAGCGTTGGTTATGGAGGTGGGTAGATAAAAGTTTGTTGCACTTACAGTTTTTGATGTTTGAGATGGAGTTGAAATACTGTTTGTTGAGAGTATGAATTCTCTTGAGGATGTAGTACAGAGTGGGTCCTTTGCAATTCTGAGAGAGTGTGGCCCTCAGCTGAGGCAGGGCTGACTGTAGAGAGGTTAGGTGCCGGCGCATTGCTGTGAGCGTGGAGCGGAGGATCTTGAAGGAGAACTGTTGTTGGTGTTTTTGAATCTGTAGTCTGTATTGTTTGTTCTGTTCGGTTCCGAACACTGCTGGTTTAAAGGTGGTTCGGATTCCGTGTGGGATGAGTTGGTTACGGAGGCAGGCACTGAGGAAGCAAATGTGGCTGTGGTAGCGAGTCTGTTTCAGGATATGATTGAAGAGCTTCAGGGCAGAGAAAATGACCTGGGGGTTGCAGTGGGAGAGGGACTCCCTGAGATTCTTGTAGAGAGAGGAGGTAAACTTCTTCAAGGCAAGCATCCTTGCAAGAGGATTTGCAGTCGGGTTAAAATCAACTAGGGAAAAACAAGGATGCTGGAAACCAGAGTCTAGATTAGAGTGGTGCTGGAAGAGCACAGCTGTTCAGGCAGCATCCGAGGAGCAGTAAAATCGACGCTTCGGGCAAAAGCCCTGCATCAGGAATATAGGCAGAGTGCCTGAAGGGGTGTGGAGAAAGTAGCATAGAGTACAATAGGTGAGTGGGGGAGGGGATGAAGATGATAGGTTGGGGGGAGGGTGGAGTGGATAGGTGGAAAAGAAGATAGGCAGGTAGGACAAGTCATGGGGACAGTGCTGAGCTGGAAGTTTGGAACTGGGGAGAGGTGGGGAAAGGGGAAATGAGGAAACTGTTGAAGTCCACATTGATGCCCTAGGGTTGAAGTGTTTCAAGGCGGAAGATGAGGCGTTCTTCCTCCAGGCGTCTGGTGGTGAGGGAGCGATGGTGAAGGAGGCCCAGGACCTCCATGTCCTCGGCAGAGTAGGAGGGAGAGTTGAAATGTTGGGCCACAGAATGGTGTGGTTGATTGGTGCAGGTGTCCCAGAGATGTTCCTTAAAGCACTCTGCTAGGAGGTGTCCAGTCTCCCCAATGTAGAGGAGACCGCATCGGGAGCAACGGATACAATAAATGATGTGCAGGTAAAACTTTGATGGATCTGAAAGGCTCCTTTAGGGCCTTGGACGGAGGAGGTGTGGGCATAGGTTTAGCAATTCCTGCGGTGGCAGGGAAAGGTGCCAGGATGGGAGGGTGGGTTGTAGGGGGGCGTGGACCTGACCAGGTAGTCACGGAGAGAATGGTCTTTGCGGAAGGTGGAAAGGGGTGGGGAAGGAAATATATCCCTGGCAGTAGGGTGCATGTTCATGGCAGACTCACTGAGGGCCTTTTCACTGGAGACTCACCAAGGGGCATTATCAATGGCAACACACTGAGGGATGTTTTCAGTGGAGACTCACTGAGGTGTGTTTTCACTGGTGACTCACTGTGGGGGCGTTCACAGGAGACTCACTGAGTGGGATGTTCACAAGAGCCAAAATGATGGCTGTTTTTCCTGGATGCTCACTGAGGGGTGTTTTCACTGCAGACTCACTGAGGGGGGTGTTTACAGGAGACTCTCTGAGACATGTTATCACTGGAGACTCAGAGGTGTGTTTTCACTGGTGGCTCACAGAGGGGATTTTCCCTGGAGAGCTCAATGAGGGGCATTTTCAGTAGAGACTCACTGAGGGGTGTTTTCACTGCAGACTCACTGAGGGGCATGTTCACTGGAGACTCACTGAGGGGCATTTTCACTGGAGACTCACCAAAGTGTGATTTCACTGAAGATTCACTGAGGGGCATTTCCATTGGAGACTCACTGAGGGATGTTTTCACTGGAGACTCAGAGGTGTGTTTTCACTGGTGACTCACTGAGGGGATTTTCCCTGGAGATTTCAAAGAAGGGCATTTTCAGTAGAGACTGATTGAGGGATGTTTTCACTGGAGACACACTGAGGGGCATGTTCATGGCATCCATCTGAGGAGCATGTCCACTGGAGTCTCACTGACGGGCATTTTCACTGGAAACTCACCGAAGGGCATTTTCAATGGCGACACACTGAGGGATATTTTCAGTGGAGACTCACTAAGGTGTGTTATCACTGGTGACTCACTGAGGGGGATGTTCACAGGAGCGAAAATGAGGGCTGTGTTTCCTGGATACTCACTGACGGATGTTTTCACTGCAAACTTACTGAGGGGCAAGTGCACTGGAGACTCAATGAGGGGAATTTTCACTGGAGACTCACCGAGGGGTATTTTCAATGGTGACACACTGAGGGATCAGTGGAGACTCACTGAGGTGTGTTTTCACTGGTGACTCACTGTGGGGGGTGTTCACAGGAGACTCACTGAGAGATGTTATCAGTGCAGACTCACTGAGGGGGTTGTTCACAAGAGACTCACTGAGAGATGTTTTCACTGGAGACTCACTGAGGGGGTTGTTCACAAGAGACTCACTGAGAGATGCTTTCACTGGTGACTCAATGAGGGCATTTTCACTGGAGATGTTTTCACTGGAGACGCACTGAGAGATATTTTCAATGGAGACTCACTGAGGCACATTTACACTATAGACGCACTGAAGGATGTTTTTCCGGAGACTCACTGAAGAGCATTTTCACTGGAGACTCGATGAGCAATCATATCTCTGGAGACTCAACAAGGTGTGATTTCACTGAAGATGCACTGAAGGGCGTTTCCATTGGAGACTCACTGAGGGGTTTTTTCACTGGAGTCTGAATGAGGGAAATTTTTCACTGAAGGCTCAACAACGTCTGTTTTGACTGGAGACTCACTGAGGGGCATTTTCACTGATAAGTCCCCGGGGCCTGATGGTCTACATCCCAGGGTACTGAAGGAAGTGGCTCTAGAAATCATGGATGCGTTGGTGATTATTTTCCAGAGTTCGATAGCTTCAGGATCAGTTCCTGCGGATTGGAGGGTGACTAATGTTGTACCACTTTTTAAGAATGGAGCGAGAGAGAAAGCAGGAAATTATAAACCAGTTAGTCTGACCTCAGTGGTGGGAAAGATACTGGAGTCAATTATAAAGGATCAAATTACGACACATCTGGATAGCAGTAACAGGATAGGACAGAGTCAGCATGGATTTATGAAGGGGAAATCATGCTTGACTAATCTTCTGGATTTTTTGAGGATGTAACTCTGAAGATGGAGAAGGGAGATCCAGTGGATGTAGTGTACCTGGACTTTCAGAAAGCCTTTGACAAAGTCCCACATAGGAAGTTAGTGAGCAAAATTAGAGCGCATGGTATTGGGGGCAAAGTACTGACTTGGATTGAAAATTGGTTGGCTGACAGGAAACAAAGAGTAGTGATAAACGGCTCCCTTTCGGAATGGCAGACGGTGACCAGTGGAGTACTGCAGGGATCAGTGCTGGGACCGCAGCTTTTTACAATATATATTAATGATATAGAAGATGGTATTAATAGTAACATTAGCAAATTTGCTGATGATACAAAGCTGGGTGGCAAGGTGAAATGTGAGGAGGATGTTAGGAGATTACAGGGTGACCTATACAGTTAGGTGAGTGGACAGATGCATGTCAGATGCAGTTTAATGTGGATAAATGTATGGTTATCCACTTTGGTGGCAAGAACAGGAAGGCAGATTACTACCTAAATGGAGTCAAGTTAGGTAAAGGGGCAGTACAAAGAGATCTGGGTGTTGTTGTACACCAGTCAATGAAGGCAAGTATGCAGGTACAGCAGGTAGTGAAGAAAGCTAATAGCATGCTGGCCTTCATAACAAGAAGGATTGAGTATAGAAGGAAATAGGTTCTTCTGTAGCTGTACAGGGCCCTGGTGAGACTGCACCTGGAATATTGTGTGCAGTCCTGGTCTCCAAATTTGAGGAAAGGCATTCTGGCTATTGAGGGGGTGTAGCGTAGGTTCATGAGGTCAACTCCTGGAATGGCAGGACTATCTTATGTTGAAAGATTGGAGCGACTGGGCTTGTATATAGTGGACTAGATTACCTTACAGTGTGGAAACTGGCCCTTCGGCCCAACAAGTCCACACCGCCCTGCCGAAGCGCAAACCACCCATACCCCTACATTTACCCGTTACATACCACTAGGGACAATTTAGCATGGCCAATTCACCTGACCTGCACATCTTTGGACTGTGGGAGGAAACCGGAGCACCCGGAGGAAATCCATGCAGACACAGGGAGAACGTGCAAACTCCACACAGTCAGTCGCCTGAGGCGGGAATTGAACGCGGGTCTCTGGTGCTGTGAGGCAGCAGTGTTAACCACTGTGCTACCGTGCCACCGTGCCCTTGAGTTTAGAAGACTGAGAGGGGATCTGATTGAGACGTATAAGATTATTAAAGGATTGGACACTCTGGAGACAGGAAACATGTTTCCGCTGATGGGTGAGTCCCGGACCAGAGGACACAGTTTAAAAATAAGGAGTAGTCCATTTAGGACAGAGATGAGGAGAAACTTCTTTTCCCAGAGAGTGGTGGGTGTGTGGAATGCTTTGTCCCAGAAGGCATTGGAGTCCCAGCCTCTGGATTCGTTTAAGAAAGAGTTGGATAGAGCTCTCAAGTATATTGGAATCAAGGGTTATGGAGATAAGACAGGAACAGGATACTGATTGAAGATGATCAGCCACAATCATAATGAATAGTGGTCCAGGCTCAAAGGGCAGAATGGTCTACTCCTGCACCTATTGTCTATTGGAGACTCACTGAGGGGCAGTTTAACTGGAGACCCATTGAGGGGTGTTTTCACTGTGACTCACTGTGGGTGGTGTTCACAGGAGACTCACTGAGAGCATTTACATCAGAGATGCACCGAGAAATGTTTTCACTGGTATGTTTTTGCGGAAAGGGGTGGGGAGGGAAATACATCCCTGGTGGTGGGGTGCATGTTCACGGCAGACTCACTGAGGGGCACGTTCACTGGTGACTCACCAAGGGGCATTTTCAATGGCGACTCACTGAGGGATGTTTTCACTGCAGACTCACTGAGGGGGGTGGGTGTTCACAGAGACTCACTGACAGATGTTTTCACTGGAGATTCACTGAGGGTATTTTCACTGGAGATGCACCGAGAGGTGTTTTCACTGGAGACTCACTGATGGGGGGTGTTCACAGGAGACTCACACAGATGTTTTCACTGGAGACTCACTGAGGGCATTTTCACTGGAGATGCACTGAGAGATGTTTTCACTGGAGACTCACTGAGGGGGGGTGTTCACAGGAGACTCAGAGGTGTGTTTTCACATGTGTCTCACTGAGGGGAGTTTCACTGGAGAGCTTAATGAGGGGCATTTTCAGTAGAGACTCACTGAGGGATGTTTACACTGGAGACTCACTGTGGGGGGTGTTCACAGGAGCCTCAATGAGAGATGATATCAGTGCAGACTCACTGAGGGGGATGTTCACAGGAGACTCACTGAGGGGGATGTTCACAGGAGACTCACTGAGAAGTTATCAGTGCAGACCTACTGAGGGGGATGTTCACAAGAGACTCACTGAGGGGGATGTTCACAGGAGACTCACTGAGAGATGTTATCACTGGAGACACAATGTGGGCATTTTCACTGGAGATGTTTTCACTGAAGACGCTCTGAGAGATATTTTCACTGGAGACGCACTGAGGCACATTTACACTATAGACGCACTGAAGGGTGTTTTTCCGGAGACTCACTGAGGAGCATTTTCACTGGAGACTCAACGAGGGATCATATCTCTGGAGACTCACCCAGGTGAGATTTCACTGAAGATTCACTGAAGGGCGTTTCCATTGGAGACTCACTAAGGCGTTTATTCACTGGAGTCTCAATGAGGGAATTTTTTACTGGAGGCTCATCAAGGTTTGTTTTGACTGGAGACTCACTGAGAGGCAGTTTAAATGGAGACCCATTGAGGGGTGTTTTCACGGGAGATTCACTGAGGGGCATTTTCACTGGAGAGGCACTGTGCGGGGTATTCACAGGAGACTCACCGTGGGGAGTCTTCACAAGAGACTCACTGAAAGATGTCACTCACTGATGGCGGTTTCAGTGGAGAGCTCAATGAGGGGCATTTTCAGTGGGGACTCACTGAATGATGTTTTCACTGGTGACTTACTGAGTGGCATTTTCACTGGAGACTCACTGAGGGATGTTATCACTGGAGACTCCCTGAGGGCATTTTCACTGGAGATGCACTGAGGGCATTTTCACTGGAGACGCACAGAGAGATGTTTTCACTGGAGACTCACTGATGGGTGTTTTCACTGGATACTCACTGAGGGATCATTTCACTGGAGATTCATTGATCAGTGTTTTCACTGGATACTCACTAAGGGTCATTTTCACTGGTGACTCACTGAGGGGCATTTTCACTGGTAACTCAATGAAGGATCATTTCACTGGAGACTCACTGAGGGGTGTTTTCACTGGAGACTCACTGAGGAATGTTTTCCCTGGAGACTCACTGAGGGAATTTTTCACTTGTGACTTACTGAGGGATGTTTTCACTGGAGGCCCAATGAGGAGCATTTTCACTGGAGACTTACTGATTGCCATTTTCAGGACAGACTTACTGTGGGGTGTTTTCACTGGAGCCTCACTGAAGGGCATTTTCACTGGGGACTCACTGAATGATGTTTTCACTGGTGACTTACTGAGTGGCATTTTCACTGGAGACTCCCCGTTGGAGGATTGCTTGGTTGTGCTGACCTGCTCTTGGTGGATCTTCATGCTGGCTTCGGCCTAACGCCAATTCAGGGACCAGCCAACCTCAGAGCTATGGCCTCGACAGCTGCCCGCAGCCCTGGGCAGGGGGTTCGGAACACAGTCAGGGTGACTGTGAAGAAGATTGAGGATCGTACACCACTCGACCACACCCTGTTTATTAAGAAGGTACTGTTGGGATGCTGTGGGTTCGCTGCTGCGGACGTGTACTGCCTGCAGGATTTCCCTGGGGCAGGCTACTTCGATGTGACCTTCAGAAGCGTGAAGCAGTGCAAACAGCTTCTGAAGGTCTTCAAGGAGAAGGAAGGGGAGCTGCTGTTTTCCATCTTGTCGACGACCCCATTGTGTGTGCTTCCTGCACAGAGGAATTGGGTTGTTACAATCCATAAGTACAACCCCTATGTTCCAGCGGCTGATGTCCTGACCTTCCTGGGAAGGTACGTCCAAGTTGAGGGAGAAGCCACTGATGTGATCGACCCCTTTGGGATCTGGACCAGTAAGCGGCAGGTCAGGGTAACTCTGAGGGCCGATGATAGTGGGAACATCCTCCACCCACCCTCGAGCTTTGCAATTGGAGAGAGCAGAGGCTGCCTGACATATGCAGGGCAGCCAAAAGTGTGCCGAACCTGCGGGAAGTCGGGACACGTGGCGGCGGATTGCAAAGTGACCATCTGCAGGAACTGCAAACAGGAGGGTCACTTGACTAAGGACTGTCAGGAAGAAAAGAGCTGCAACCTGTGCGGAGAGGCGGGCCACATGTACAAGGCCTGCCCAAGACCGGGGGGGGCCCACTTACGCACAGATGGCTGGAGGTGGCAATGTGAGCCGTGGACCCCCAAAGACCAGTAAGGTCTACCCGGACAGCAGGGAAACGGAGTCTCGTGGCACCCAGAAAGAAGAACAGGCTGGAGTGGAGGAGGCGGCAGCCAGCGGAGAGACACAGCAGCTGATCCTAGCTCTAGCCGGGCAGATGGAAGAAATGGAGGAGGAGGTAATCAAGCAGGCAGAGGAGTGGATACCTGTTAAAAACAGGAAGAGGAAATCTTGCCAGGCCCTCAAAGCCTCCCAGCAAAAGGGGAAAAGACAGCTGCACCAGGGAGGAATGGCCAGCTCTTCGGAGGGGGAAGATGGACGCAAAGAAGGCCATCACCACCAGAAGAAGAGACAGAGCGCCGTCGGTAAAGAGGAGGGCATTTCCTCCCAACCAGGAAACTACGGACCCCCCGAAGTCCACCCTCCACCCAGTGAGAACCAGGAGGTACCCACTGCCCCACAACTACAGGCAACCGAGATCTGTGATCCTCCGACAGTCCCATTGTCAGACACAGAACTGGACAGTGAGGACCCTTGCCTTGGCTCAATGACACCAGAGCGGGTAAATGACCCCAGTGAGGAGCTGGATAGCTACCTCAGCCCAGCGAAGGTCCAGCAGTTCGTGCTCACCATGGGGATGTAGACAAGCTACCCCAGAGACAGGACAGTCAAATGGACAATGGTAACCCCCATAAACTGGGGGTTAAAGAAGTTGCATTTGCTTTCATATAACAGGGCACCCACTCTTTAGGTGGGTTCCGCTGAAGCCACAGCCAAATACCAAGAGACTGGATAGTTAATAAATGTAACTGTTAATAGGATAACTGTGAATTCGATTAATTCAATTTGTTCTTTGTAATGTTAAGACATGCAATGTATATAACTATGAACAACATGGAAAAATTGTACAAGTACCAGAGATTTATTTACATGAATAAAGTATATTTTTGAAAAAAAAAATTCCCTGTGGCAAGCTTCCTTCAGGAGCATGAAGAAATGTGAGCAGCTCCTGAAGGTCTTCAGGGAGAAGGAAGGGGAACCTCTATTCTCCATCTTGTCAGTGGTCCCGTTGTGTGTGCTTCTGTGCAGAGGAATTGGGTTGTAACGTCCCAGCAGCAGATGTCCTGACCTTCCTGAGAAGATACATCCAGGTCAAGGGAGAGAGTACTGATGTGGTCGATCCTTTTGGGATCTAGACCAGCAAAAGACAGGTCAGGGTAACCCTGAGGGTCGATGCCAATGGGAACATCCTCCACCCACCCTCCAGCTTTGCCGTTGGAGGAAGCAGAGGTTACCTGACATACGCAGGGCAGCCATACGTGTGCCGAACCTGCGGGAGGTCAGGCCACATGGCGGTGGATTGTAAGGTGACCGTCTGCTGAAACTGCAAGCAGGAAGGCCACCTGACCAAGGAATGTAAGGAGGCCAAGAACTGTAATCTGTGCGGAGAGGCGGGCCACATGTACAAGGACTGCCCAAGACGAGGGGCCGCCATCTATGCACAGATGGCCGGAGATGGCAACACGAGCCGTGGACCGCCTAAGACCAGCAAGGTACCACAAAACAGCATGGGAGTGGTGTCTGGAGGCACCCAGAAGGAAGGGCAGGCTGTAGTGGAGCAGACGGCAGACAGCGGGGAGATGCAGCAGCTGATTCAAGCTCCTTCAAGACAGACGGAGGAAATGGAAGAGAAGGGAACAAAGGAGGCAGAGGATTGGATCACTGTCAAAAGCAGGAAAAGGAAACCTCCCAAAGGAAGGGGGAAGTGACACCTACATGACGAGGATGCAGGCAGCTCTTCCGACGGTGAGGATGGGCGCAAGGAGGGTTGTCACCAGAGGAAGAGACAGAGTGCCGTGGGGATAAAGGAGGGCAGCACCGCCCAAGCAGGAAAAGACGATCCCTCTGAGGGGAGGGGTAAAGATCTCCCCCCACCCGGTGAGAACCAAGGGGTACCCACCGGCCCACAGCTCCAGGTAACTTTGAGCAGCCCCACTGTCAGATGGAGAACTGGACTGTGCAGACCCTGGGCCCGACCCGAAGACACCAGAGCGGGGAAATGGCTCCAGCGTGGAGCAGGACAGCTATATCAGCCCTGGGAAGGTCCAGCAGTTTGCCGTCACCACGGGGATGCACACAGCTACCCCAGAGGGGCAAGACCAGCAGCAAATGGACACTGTTAACCTCGTAAACTGTTAAAATGGGGTTAAAAATTGCCAGCATCAATGTGCGTAGCATCAAATCGGCTACGCGATGTGTTTCTACGATGGCCTTCCTGGCCAATGTTAAAGCCGACATCCTGTTTTTGCAGGAGTGTGGGATACCACACGTCAGCAGCTACAGGAGATGGTCAAGCTTGTGGGCCCATGGGCCGTCAGTTTGGTTGGGGGGCAACGATAGCCGCGCCTCCGGCCTAGGTATCCTGTTGCGAGGAGGCAACTTCACAATCTCCTCGTCGCCGACATCATGTACAGGAATGCTCCCCTGAGACTGATTAATTGTACGCCCCAGTGGGTAAGAGTGACTGAAGCTTCCACTGTTGCTGGCTACGTCCAGGCCGGTCATTCTGGCCGGAGACTTCAGCTATATCATTGATGCAGATGGACGATCCGGCAGGGGGGACAGGAAACTGGACGCCACGTCCAGAGCCCTGATGGACACGGTAAAAGACGCCAATCTGCACGATGTCTTCAGCACCCCTGCAGATGGAGTGCAGCGTAGATACACCTGGTCACGGGCAGACGGGTCTATCTGTTCAAGGATAGATTACCTGTTTGTGTCCCGAACGCTCTCGGTCAGATCCACCGACGTCAAGCCGGTGTTCTTCTCTGAACACTGCCTCCTGCTGGCCGACTGTCACCTACAGGACGAGCAGCGGGCTTGTAAGGGAACGTGGAAGCTAAACACAAAGCTGTTGACCCCGGGAAACATTGAGGAGCTCAAGAGGGACTACGCAGGTTGGAGAACCGTGAAGCCCCTCTTTGAGTCCCCAGCGGACTGGTGGGAAACAGTAAAAGGGAACATCAAGAGGTTCTTCATCCTCAAAGGTGTTCAGGAGGCGAGGGAGCGGTGGGGAAAACTGTCCCAGCTCCAGGAAAGTATGCAGAACCTGTTCCTGGCTGCAGACGACGATTGGGGTGGATGTCACGGAGGACCTCAAGGAGGTGAAGGGCCAGCAAGCTTTGCTCTTTGCCTCGGAGGCCTCCAAGATAATCTTCTGGTCCAGGGTCCACTCGGTGGAGCAGGACGAGACGTGCTCATGTTTCTTCTTCCAGAAGGTGCACAAAGAGAGCTCCGTGCTCAGCAGCCTGAAGGAAGAAGATGGCTCGGTAACGTCATCTCAGGCTGACATCATGAGGATCAGTAAATCCTTCTATGCCAGTCTGTATGACACAAAGCCAACCGACAACGCGGCCTCCCAGTTGTTCCTGTCCTCTATCACGGAGATCTTAAACAACAAGACATGGGAGAGGCTGGACCAGCTGCTATCTTTGTACGAGCTGACCAAGGCCCTCAAGTCCTTCGAAAAGAATAAAACTCGCGGAAGCGATGGCTTACCGGTCGAGCTCTATTTTTTTATTTGTCTTTTTTTTTCTCCTTTTTTTTTAACCCCCCCCTACACTACCGCCTAACTGCGGTTGTGCTTATTTTTTCCCCAGCACCCATGGTGTGTGTGTGCAGGTGTGAGACACAGTGAAAGACACAAAGTGCACGAATCTTTATTCAATTTCCACCACCAGGAAGATTTGAAAAACACCCGAGTGGCCAGTGACAAGCACTGCCCTTCACATCAAAGGGCAATGCTGTGTGATCAAAACAGTGAAGGGGAGGGTAAGGACTAAATCAAAATAGAGTTGGAGGGAGAAATGATGCACTCCACTCCCTGCGGCGCCCACCTCTCCCTGAACGACTCCAGGGTGTTGGTGGACACCGCGTGCTCCTTCTCCAAGGACACCCGGGCTCTAACGTAACCCCGGAAGAGGGGCAGGCAGTCGGCCCTAACGACCCCCTCCACGGCCCGCTGCTTGGACCTGTTGATGGCCAGTTTGGCCAGGCCCAGGAGCAAACCCACGAGGAGGTCTTCAGACCTGCCGCCGGTCGAGTTCTATTCCGCTCTGTGGGACTTGATTGGCCAGGACCTGCTGGAGGTGTATGTCAGTATGCTTCGGGCAGGAACCATGAGTGAATCCATGAGGAAAGGCATCATCACCCTCATCTACAAGCGGAAGGGGGAGAGGGAGGAAATCAGAAACTGGAGACCAATCTCACTGTTGATTGCGGATTACAGATTTCAGTCAAAGGTTATTGCCAACTGGGTCAGGTCTGCTCTGGGGTCGGTGATTCACCCTGACCAAACCTGTGCTGTACTGGGCAGGAAGATCACTGAGAGTCTCGCACTCCTCAGGGATATGATTGCCTACGTGCAGGACAGGGGGGTGGACACCTACCTCATCAGCCTGGACCAGGAGAAAGCCTTTGACAGGATATCACACGTGTATATGAGAGATGTTCTTTCCAAAATGGGCTTTGGGGAGGGAATCTGCAATTGGATCAGACTGCTCTGCACCAACATTGTCAGTGCAGTCTCAATCAATGGGTGGGAATCAGATAGCTTCCCAGTCAGATCTGGAGTCAGGCAGGGCTGCCCTCTCTCTCCTGGCTTGTTTGTGTGCTGCAAAGAGCCATTTGCCGAGTCCATCAGGAAGGATGTGAGCCTGAGAGGGGTGACTATTCCTGGCAGCGGAGGCCTGCAGGTTAAGGTCTCCCTGTACATGGATGACGTTGCCATTTTCTGCTTGGATCCGCTGTCCGTGCACAGACTCATGTGCATATGTGACCAGTTCGAACGGGCCTCGGGGCCCAAGGTAAACCAAAGCAAGAGCGAGGCCATGCTCTTCGGGAGCTGGGCCGACCAATCCTCGATCGCCTTCACCGTCAGGACCGACCACCTGAAGGTGCTGGGTATTTGGTTCGGGGGGTGGTGCTGGGGTGTGTGCCAAGTCTTGGGAGGAGCGTATCAGCAAATTGAGGCAGAAACTGGGCAGATGGAAGCTACGGTTGCTCTTCATTGTGGGAAACAACCTGGTCATCAGGTGTGAGGCACTGTCATTGCTGTTATACGTGGCACAGGTCTGGCCTATTCCCAGAACCTGTGCCGCTGCAATCACTCGCGCCATCTTCCATTTTATATGGAGATCAAAGATGGACCGGGTCCGAAGGGTCGCTGCACAAATATCTGGGCAACGGGGGAAAAGATACACCCAATGCCACCCTCACCCTGATGGCCACCTTTGTGTGTGGCTGCATCAAGCTGTGCGTGGATCCCCGGTACGCAAACACCAAGTGTCACGACGTACTGAGGTTCTACATGTCCCCGGTGTCGCGAAGGATGGGCCTGGCCCCGCTGCCGCGGAATGCTCCAAGTAGTTGGACTGTTCCGTATCACCTGTCCTACGTGGAGAAATTTATGAAGAAAAACATCTTTGACCACAAGTCCATCAGGAAGTGGTCAGCACATAGTATCCTTGAGACCCTTCGGGAAAAGGAGAGGGCGGAGCCTATCGAGCGGTTCCCTAAGCAGACTGTTACAGTCATTTGGCAGAATGCCTCATCGCCAGAGCTTTCCAACAAGCACCAAGACATGGCTTGGCTGGTGGTGAGAAGGGCTCTGCCTGTGAGATCCTTTCAGCACGCCCAGACTCTCAGCCACACCGCACGCTGCCCTCGAAGTGGCTGCGGGGGGGACAAGACTGTCACACACCTCCTTCTGGAATGTGCCTATGCAGAAGAAGTCTGGAGAGGAATGCAGTGGTGTTTGTCGAGGTTTGTCCCAAGCAGCGCCGTGACGCGAGACTCCATGCTCTACGGTCTGTTCCCCAGGGCGCACGCTGAGACGAACATCAACTCTGTGAAGGACACTCTCTGGGTGGTCCGAAACCTGTTGATATTCCAGCTGAAGGAGTTGACCCGGACTGAGTGTTGCAGACTGGCACATTCAGGACTATGCGTTGAGGGACGCACTGAAGCTTGGGACAGCTGCCACCAAGGCGCGGTGGGGAAAGACCACTGTGTAACATCTGCCTGCCTAAGAAGAACAATGGGCCCACGCAGTCCTTTGCGCTCTGCTGACGCCTCAGCTAAATATATGGTTATATGATTGATAAACCTGTATATACAAATGATAAATTCTGATCTCTGTATACAAAGATCATATGTATGTTTACGAATGTATGGCATGACCAACTGTACAGACCATCAAAATATTTTATGAATAAAGTATATTTTTGAAATAAAAAAGACCATTTCAGTGAAGGCGGGAGACAGCCCTGACTGTATGAATGTCCATAAGTAGACCAGCCAATATTCCTGTAAATTCTTGATCGAATTCAGCTTGAAAGCCATCTGGGTCAGGTTCCTTACCGCTCTGAAGTTGCCTGATTGTGTCAAGTATTTCTTGGACTGTTAGGGGAACATTCAGGACCGATACCTGTTCCGGGGTTAGGTCCGTAAAGGTCAAGTTTTTAAAAAATGCATCTTCCTAGCTCCATCTTTGTAGTCCTGTGATTTATATAAATCAGAATAAAATTTTCGAAAGATTGCGTTAATCCTTTTGTGATCATGAGTCAGAGTACCCGCACTTTCCTTGGTAGGTGTGATAGTTTGAGGGGCCTTCTTTTTCTTTGCAAGAAATGCTAAGTATTCAAATTTTGTGAGAAGATTTGTAGCTCAGGTGCTCGTTGTTGTGGTTCTGTTCGCCGAGCTGGGAATTTGTGTTGCAGACATTTCATCCCCTGTCTAGGTGACATCCTCAGTGCTTGGGAGCCTCCTGTGAAGCGCTTCAGTGATGTTCTGGAAATGCTTCACAGGAGGCTCCCAAGCACTGAGGATGTCACCTAGACAGGGGATGAAACGTCTGCAACACAAATTCCCAGCTCGGCGAGCAGAACCACAACTTGCTAAGTATCTACCTGGTTTATCGCCAAATTCATATAACCTTTGTTTTGCAAATAATATTTCCCTCTTAGCCGTTTGGGTAAGTGTGGTATTCAGAGCTGTCCTAAGGGCCATAATCCTTTGTAATTTGATGATAGAAGGTCTGTCAGTGTAAGCTGTTTCAGTTGCTTTTAAGTGCGCTTCAAGCAGATGCTGCTGTTCTCCCTTTAATTTTTTCTGGGTCGCTGAGTATGAAATGATCAAACCTCGCACGTAAGCTTTGATGGTCTCCCACACCATCGATGGATTGTTGGCCATACCTGAATTAATTTCTAAAAGTTTTAAATTCCTGAGAGAAGTACTTTACAAATTTACTATCTTTCATCAGGAAGGAATCCATACGCCAATGTTGGGGGGATGTCTCATTATTCCTCGCCTTGATTTCCATATATACAGCAGTGTGATCAGAAATTGTTATACAGGATGATATGGAATTTTTAAAAATTGAGGGGGCAAAAAACATATCAATTTTGGTGTGACATTTATGTGGATTGGAGTAAAAAGAAAAATCTCTACCCTGTGGGTGAAGGCATCTCCACACATCTACTAGTCCTAATTCTTTGTTCAAATCCACCAATTGTCTGGATCTGGGGACACTCCTGCAGTACTCTTGGGAATCCTATCTATTTCCGGATCCATAATACAATTAAAGTCTCCCCCTATAATTGTATGACGAGCACTGAGAGCCATCAATTTGGAGAAGGTTTCCATTATAAATTTAAAAGGATGCGCCGGGGGAACAATACAAATTTAAGATCCCATATTCCTCTCCATTTATAAGGGCTTTAATCAGAATATATCATCCAGATTCGTCTTTTATCTGATTTAGGATTTTGAAAGGGAGATTCTTCCGAATAAGGATGACAACTCCCCTACTTTTTGAGCTGAAGGAAGAAAAGAAGGCCTGATCAAATCCACCCTGTTGTAATTTCAAAGTGTTCTTTATCCAATAAATGTGTCTCCTGTAGGAGAGCTATATCAACCCTTTCTTTCTTGAGGTTTGATAATATTTTCTTCCTTTTGATTGGTGAATTACCCCCCTTGACATTCCAGGTGCACCATTTAATTGACTGATAATCATAATTAGATTAGATTACTTACAGTGTGGAAACAGGCCCTTCGGCCCAACAAGTCCACACCGCCCCGCTGAAGCGTAACCCACCCATACCCCTACATCTACCCCTTACCTAACACTACGGGCAATTTAGCATGGCCAATTCACCTAACCTACACATTTTTGGACTGTGGGAGGAAACCGGAGCACCCGGAGGAAACCCACGCAGACACGGGGAGAACGTGCAAACTCCACACAGTCAGTCGCCTGAGGCAGGAATTGAACCCGGGTCTCCGGCGCTGTGAGGCAGCAGTGCTAACCACTGTGCCACCGTGCCGTCCAGGCAAGTCTGAGACCCCTCGGGAGAAGAAACCCTATCCAAAACATCCAAGCATAGAACATATAAAATTCACAAAAATAAAGGTTCTTTAATACATTCACATCAATATAATAAAAAAACTATTTCTAAATAGAAAAAATATAAAATATATTTAAATGGCGATTTTCCCCTTTGTTCCCAGGGGGTGTCACTTCCTTTCCAAAAGCCCATCATATCCTCTCCCAACCAGTGCCCTACCCTTGACCCAGGCACCCCACGATAGGATAAAGAAAATTCAAATATACTACAAAGTGAGGGTTAACAGTGAGTACCCTACCCCCACACCCCCCCCACCCCAACCACACCAACACCTGGATATATTTGGTAATGTTAATACCATAGTTTTATATATATGAACATATATAACTATAGTTCTTTGAGAAGGTGACCAAGGAAGTGGACGAGGGTAAAACAGTAGATGTGGTGTATATGGATTTTAGCAAGGCATTCGATAAGGTACCCCATGGTAGGCTACTGCAAAAATTATGGAGGTATGGCATTGAGGGTGCATTAGAGGTTTGGATTAGGAATTGGCTGGCTGGAAGGAGACAGAGGGTAGTAGTTGATGGTAAAGGTTCATCTTGGAGTGCAGTTACTAGCGGTGTTCCACAAGGATCTGTTTTGGGACCATTGCTGTTTGTCATTTTTATAAATGACCTGGAGGAGGGGCTTGAAGGCTGGGTGAGCAAGTTTGCGGATGATACGAAAGTCGGTGGAGTGGTGGACAGCGAAGAAGGATGTGGCAGGTTACAGCGGGACATAGATAAGCTGCAGAGCTGGGCAGAAAGGTGGCAAATGGAGTTCAATGTAGCTAAGTGTGAAGTCATTCACTTTGGTAGGAGTAACAAGAAGATGGATTACTGGGCTAATGGTAGGCTACTTGGTAGTGTGGATGAGCAGAGGGATCTTGGTGTCCATGTACACAGATCACTGAAAGTTGCCACCCAGGTAAATAGTACGGTGAAGAAGGCATATGGTGTACTGGGCTTTATTGGTAGAGGAATTGAGTTCTGGAGTCCTGAGGTAATGTTGCAGTTGTATAAGAATCTGGTGCGGCCTTATCTAGAGTATTGTGTACAGTTTTGGTCGCCATACTATAGGAAGGATGTGGAGGCACTGGAACGGGTACAGAGGAGGTTTACCAGGATGTTGCCTGGCATGGTAGGAAGATCGTTTGAGGAAAGGCTGAGGCACCTGGGGCTGTTCTCATTTGAGAAAATAAGGTTTAGGGGTGACTTGATAGAGGTGTACAAGATGATTAGGGGTTTAGATAGGGTTGACAGTGAGAACCTTTTTCCACGTATGGAGTCAGCTGTTACTAGGGGACACAGCTTTAAATTAATGGGAGGTTTGTATAGGACAGATGTTAGGGGTAGATTCTTTACTCAGTGGGTTGTGAGTTCATACTGGCCCTGCCAGTATCAGTGGTGGACTGTCCCTCTTTATGGTCATTCAAGCGGGCATTGGATAAGCATATGGAGGTTATTGGGCTAGTGTAGGTTAGGTAGGCTTCGGTCGGTGCAACATCGAGGGCCGAAGGGCCTGTACTCCACTGTATTTTTCTATGTTCTATGTTCTAACTATAAAATTACAGTCTCAACAAATAATAATTAAATATAATAATACAAAATAACAGGGGGAAACAGCCCCACTCCTAAAGACAGAGATAAAATAGGATAAGGTAACCACCTCCCCACACCTACATTAACTCGACCACCCAGCCTATATATATATTTAAAAAAAGGGAGAAAATCGCTAAGTGAAGAACAAATAAATAAACTCCTCTCCCCACCCCCCCCGGAGATAATATTAAACAGTAAGTAATGAAAGGAAAAAAAAGGGGTAAACCGGGGTGGGGGGAGGGCAGAATAACATCATTCACCATTCGAATTAACTCTTACAATTTATCGAAGAGAGTCCAGAAATTCCTTGGCCTTTTCTAGTGATCCAAAGTTGTACACGGACACTTCTTGGCTAAAACGTAGTGTCGCAGGGTAGCGCAGGGAGTACTGAATGTTTAAGTCCCTTAAATGCTTCTTCGCTTCGTCAAAGACCTTCTTCTTTTGGACCAAAGCTGGGGAAATGTCCTGGAACAGCATAATCTTGGATGCTTTATAAATCATGGCTCGGGGATCTTTCCCAAGATTTCTGGAAACTTCTAAGAGCATCTGCCTCTCCTTGTAGTTCTGCAGCTGGAACAGGACTGGGTGGGGGCGCTGGTTTGAGCCGGGCCTGTGCATTGCAACCCAGTAGGCCCATTCCACCCTTACCTAGCCTGATCCAGCCTCCAGATTTAACAGCTGTGGAAGCCACTGCTTGAGGAACGCTGTAAGCTGGCCTTCCTCTTCCTGTTCGGGAAGGCCCAGCAAACAAATATTTTTTCGACGACCTCGATGTGATTTTCTAAGGTCCGGACTCGCTGTTCGAGAGTCCGGACCCGACCCACGGCCAATTCTGTGGTAGTCTTGGAGGTCGCGGCCTTTAGCTCTGCCCCTCTGATTCGGCCCTCAATTTCCTCGATGTCTCGGCCGTGCTTTTGTAGTGCGGCTGAGAGTGAATTCCATCTGCTCCGGGACTCTTTGATGAAAGCATCGATCTTCGCATCAAGTTTGGAGATTATTTCCGCGAGGCTCACCACTGTAGATAAGTCCCCAGGGCGGCTGCGGATGCCTTTGCTGCAGCTGGGAAGGGTGGGGGAGGGGTTCTTGTGTGCTGATAGCTGCAGGCACCTTTCCCTTTAGCCATTTTTGCAGGAGACTAGACTGTTTAAATTTAGTGCAGAGCAACTAATTATATTAAGTAAAACCTATTTTAGATGATTTGGTGAGTGTGGTGGAGGCGGGTGGCCCACTTTGCCCAAGTCTTGGGAGGAGCACTATAGACTCAAACTTGCTGGGTCACCGCCATCTTAGATCTCCGACTGGAGACTTAATGAGGTCTGTTTTCAATGGATGCTCACCAAGAGGCTTTTTCACTGGTGACACACTGAGTGGTGTTTTCACTGGAGACTCACTGAGAGACATTTTTCACTGGAGATGCAGTTAGGAATGCTTTCGCTGGAGACTCACTGAGGGATGTTTTCACTGGAGACTCATTGAGGGGGGTGTTCACTGGAGACTCACTGAGGGCTGATTCTCCTGGAGATTCACTGAGGGGAGTTTTCACTGGACACTCACTGAGGGGCATGTTTACTGGGGACTCACTGAGGGATGTTTTCACTGGAGACTCACTGGGGGGTTGTTCACTGGAGACTTACTGAGATGTGTTTTCACTGGTGACACACTGAGGGGTTTGTTCACTGCAGCCTTACTGAGGGGCGTTTTCACTGGTGACACACTGAGGGGTTTGTTCACTGCAGCCTTACTGAGGGGTGTTTTCACTGGTGACACACTGAGGGGTTTGTTCACTGCAGCCTTACTGAGGGGCGTTTTCACTGGTGACACACTGAGGGGTGTTTACACTGGAAATTCATTGTGGGATGTTTTCACTGGTGACTCACTGAGAGGCATTTTCACAAGAGACTCACTGTGGTGTGTTTTCGCTGGCGATTCACTGAGGGGTGTTTTCACTGGAGACTCACTGAGGGACTCACTGGAGACTCACTGACTGGTGTTTTCACTGGAGATTCAGGGCATTTTCACTGGACACACACTGAGGGATGTTTTATTGGAGACTCACCGAGTTGTGTTTGTACTTGGTAACTCACTGAGGCGGATTTTCACTAGAGACTCACTGAGGTGTGTTTTCGTTGGAGACTCACTGTGGGATGTTTTCATTGGAGACTCACTGAGGGATGCTTTCAGTGGAGACTCACCGAGTTGTGTCTTTGCTGGTGACTTACTGAGGGGCACTTTCACTGGAGACTCACTAAGGGGCATTTACACTGGAGACTCTCTGAGGGACATTTTCACAGGACTCTCACTGAGGGCATTTTCCCTGGAGATTCACTGAGGGACGTTTTCACTGGAGACTCACTGAGGAGCATTTTGATTGGAGACAACATTGAGGGATATTTTCACATGGAGGCTCACTGACGGGCATTTTCACTGGAGATTCGAGCGGTGTTTTCACTGGAGACTTACTGAGGGGCATTTTCCCTGGAAACTCAATGAGAGATGTTTTCACCGGAGACTTACTGAGGGGCATTTTCACTGGATACACTGGGGGCTGCTTTCTCTGGAGACTCATTATGTGGTGGTTTCATTGGAGACTCACTGTGGGATGTTTTCACTGGAGACTGACTTAGGGGTGTTTTCGCTGGAAATTCATTGAGGGATGTTTTCTCTGGGGACTCACTGAGGGGCATTTGCACTGAAGACTTACTGAGGGGCATTTTGACTGCAGTCTCACTGAGGGGTGTTTTCACTGGAGACTCACTGAGAGACATTTTTCACTGGAGATGCAGTTAGGAATGCTTTCGCTGGAGACTCACTGAGGGATGTTTTCACTGGAGACTCATTGAGGGGGGTGTTCACTGGAGACTCACTGAGGGCTGATACTCCTGGAGATTCACTGAGGGGAGTTTTCACTGGACACTCACTGAGGGGCATGTTTACTGGGGACTCACTGAGGGATGTTTTCACTGGAGACTCACTGGGGGGTTGTTCACTGCAGCCTTACTGAGGGGTGTTTTCACTGGTGACACCCTGAGGGGTGTTTACATTGGAAATGCATTGTGGGATGTCACTGGTGACTCACTGAGAGGCATTTTCACAAGAGACTCACTGTGGTGTGTTTTCGCTGGCGATTCACTGAGGGGTGTTTTCACTGGAGACTCACTGAGGGATATCTTCACTGGAGACTCACTGACTGGTGTTTTCACTGGAGACTCAGGGCATTTTCACTGGACACAGACTGAGGGTTTTTTTTATTGGAGACTCACCGAGTTGTGTTTGTACTGGTAACTCACTGAGGCGGATTTCACTGGAGACTCACTGAGGTGTGTTTTCGTTGGAGACTCACTGTGGGATGTTTTCACTGGAGACTCACTGAGGGATGCTGTCAGTGGAGACTCACCGAGATGTGTCTTTGCTGGTGACTTACTGAGGGGCACTTTCACTGGAGACTCACTAAGGGGCATTTACACTGGAGACTCTCTGAGGGGCATTTTCACAGGACTCTCACTGAGGGGCATTTTCCCTGGAGATTCACTGAGGGACGTTTTCACTGGAGACTCACTGAGGAGCATTTTGATTGGAGACACATTGAGGGATATTTTCACATGGAGGCTCACTGACGGGCATTTTCACTGGAGATTCGAGCGGTGTTTTCACTGGAGACTCACTAAGGGGCATTTACACTGGAGACTCTCTGAGGGGCATTTTCACAGGACTCTCACTGACGGGCATTTTCACTGGAGATTCGAGCGGTGTTTTCACTGGAGACTCACTGAGGGGCATTTTCCCTGGAAACTTAATGAGAGATGTTTTCACTGGAGACTTACTGAGGGGCGTTTTCACTGGATACACTGGGGGGTGCTTTCTCTGGAGACTCATTATGTGGTGGTTTCATTGGAGACTCACTGTGGGATGTTTTCACTGGAGACTGACTGAGGGGTATTTTCGCTGGAAATTCATTGAGGGATGTTTTCACTGGGGACTCACTGAGGGGCATTTTGACTGCAGTCTCACTGAGGGGTGTTTTCACGGATGAATCACTGAGTGGATTTTGACTGGAAATCGGCTGAGGGATGTTTTCACTTGAGACTCAGTGAGGGATGCTTTCACTGGAGACTCACTGAGGGGTGATTTCAGTGGAAACTCACTGAGGGGCATGCTCACCGAAAACTCTCCGAGGGCTGTTTTCACTGGAGATTCATTGAGGACCATTTTCACTGGACACGCACTGAAGGATGTTTCATTGGAGAATCACTGAGTTGTGTTTATACTGGTGGCTCACTGAGGGACGTTTTCACTGGAGACTCACTGAGGTGGGTTTTCACTAGAGACTCACCGAGGTGTGTTTTTACGGGTGACTCACTGAGGGGCGTTTTCATTGGAGATTCACTGAGAGGTGATTTCACTGGAACTTCACCACAGTGTGTTTTCACTGGTGACTCACTGGAGTGCATTTTCCCTGTAGTCTCACTGAGGGGTGTTTTCACTGGAGACTCATTGAGGGATGCTTTGACTGGAGACTCACCGAGTTGTGTTTTTACTGGTGACTCACTGAGGGGCGCTTTCACTGGAGACTCACTAAGGGAAGTTTTCATTGGAGCCTCACTGAGGGGCTTTTTCACTGGAGACTCATTGTGGGACATTTTCACTGGTGACACACTGAAGGGCGTTTTCACTGGAGACTCATAAAGAGATACTTTCACTGGTGACTCGCTGTGGGGTGTTTTCACATGTGATTCACTGAGGGGAATTTTCACAGGACTCTCACTGAGGGATGTTTTATTGGAGACTCACTGAGTTGTGTTTATACTGGTGGCTCACTGAGGCGGTTTTTCACTGGAGACTGAGGTGTGTTTCACAGGACACTCACTGTGGGATGGTTTCACTGGAGACTCACTGAGGGATGCTTTCAATGGAGACTCACCAGGTTGTGTTGTTACTGGTGACTTACTGAGGGGCATTTTCACTGGAGATTCATTGAGGGACGTTTTCACTGTGGAGTCCCTTAGGGGTGTTGTCACTGGAGACTCAATGAAGGATGTTTTCACTGGAGACTCACTGAAGAGCACTTTTACTGGAGATTCACTGAGGAATGTTTTCACTGGTGACAGATTGAAGGGCTTTTTCACTGGAGTCTCACTGTGGGGTGTTTTCACTGGAGACACACCGAGTTGCGTTTTCACTGGAGACTCAGGGGTGTTTTTGCTGAACATTCATTGAGGGACATTTTCACTGTGGAGTCACTGAGTAGTGTTTTCACTGGAGACTCGCTGAGGGGCATTTTCACTGGAGATTCATTGAGGGGTGGTTTCACTGGAACCTCACCGAGATGCGTTTTCACTGATGACTCACTAGAGGGCATTTTCCCTGTAGACTCAATAAAGAGTGTTTTCACCGGAGACTTAGAACATAGAACATAGAACAGGACCTTCAGCGCACGATGTTGTGCCGACCACTGATCCTCATGTATGCACCCTCAAATTTCTGTGACCATATGCATATCCAGTAGTCTCTTAAATGTCCCCAATGACCTTGCTTTCACAACTGCTGCTGGCAACGCATTCCATGCTCTCACAACAATCTGTGACAACTCTCTGTGGCACTTAGTGGCGGGTTCTTTACACAGAGAGTTGTGAGAGCATGGAATGCATTTCCAGCAGCAGTTGTGGAGGCAGGGTCATTGGGGACATTTAAGAGACTACTGGATATGCATATGGTCACAGAAATTTGAGGGTTCTGTTCTGTGCTGTACTGTTCTATGTTCGAAAGAACCCACCTCTGACATCCCCTCTATACTTTCCTCCAACCCGCTTAAAACTATGACCCCTTGTGTTAGTCATTTCTGCCCTGGGAAATAGTCTCTGGCTATCAACTCTATCTATGCCTCTCATTATCTTATATACCTCAATTAGGTCCCCTCTCCTCCTCTTTTTCTCCAATGAAAAAAGTCCGAGCTCAGTCAACCTCTCTTCATAAAATAAGCCCTCCGGTCCAGGCAGCATCCTGGTAAACCTCCTCTGAACCCTCTCCAAACCATCCACATCTTTCCTATAATAGGGCGACCAGAACTGGACACAGTATTCCAAGTGCAGTCTAATCAAAGTTTTATAGAGCTGCAGCAAGATCTCAACACTCTTAAACTCAATACCCTGTTAATGAAAGCCAAAACACCATATGCTTTCTCAATAACCCTGTCCACTTGGGTGGCCATTTTAAGGGATCCATGTATCTGCACACCAAGATCCCTCTGTTCCTCCACACTACCAAGAATCCTATCCTTAATCCTGTACTCAGCTTTCAAATTCGACCTTCCAAAATGCATCACCTCGCATTTATCCAGGTTGAACTCATCTGCCACCTTTCAGCCCATCTCTGTATCCTGTCAATGTCCCGCTGCAGCCTACAACAGCCCTCTATACTGTTTTCACTGGAGACTCACTGAGAAAATGTCTTCACTGGAGACTCAATGAGGTGTGGTTTCACTGGAGACTCACTGAGGTCTGTTTTCTGTGGAGACTAACTGAGGAAATGCCTTCACTGGAGACTCAACGAGTGTGATTTCACTGGAGACTCACTGAGGTGTGTTTAACTGGTGACTCACTGAGGGACATTTTCATTGAAATGCATTTTCACTGGAGTCTCACTGACGGATGTTTTCACTGGAGAAGCACTGAGGGGTGACACATTGCGGGTCGTTTTCACTGCAGATTAACTGGGTGGCATTTTCACTGGAGATTCACTGAGCGATATTTTCTCTGGAGACTAACTGAGGAAATGTCTTCACTGGAGAGTCAACCAGTACGAATTAATTCAAGACTCGCCAAGGTGGTACAGTGGTTAGCACTGCTGCCTCACAGCGTCAGAGACCCGGGTTCAATGCCCACCTCAGGCGACTGACTGCGTGCAGTTTGCACATTCTCCCCGGGTCTGCGTGGGTTTCCTCCGGGTGCTCTGATTTCCTCCCACAATCACAAAGATGTGCAGGTCAGGTGAATTGGCCATGCTAAATTGCCCCTAGTGTTAGAACATAGAACATAGAAAAATACAGCGCAGTACAGGCCCTTCGGCCCTCGATGTTGCGCCGACCGAAGCCTACCTAACCTGCACTAGCCCAATAACCTCCATATGCTTATCCAATGTCCGCTTGAATGACCATAAAGAGGGAGAGTCCACCACTGATACTGGCAGGGCATTCCATGAACTCACAACCCGCTGAGTAAAGAATCTACCCCTAACATCTGTCCTATACAAACCTCCCCTTAATTTAAAGCTGTGTCCCCTAGTAACAGCTGACTCCATACGCAGAAAAAGGTTCTCACTGTCAACCCTATCTAAACCCCTAATCATCTTGTACACCTCTATCAAATCTCCCCTAAACCTTCTTTACTCCAATGAGAACAGCCCCAAGTGCCTCAGCCTTTCCTCAAACGATCTTCCTACCATGCCAGGCAACATCTTGGTAAACCTCCTCTGCACCCATTCCAGTGCCTCCACATCCTTCCTATAGTATGGCGACCAAAACTGTACACAATACTCTAGATAAGGCCGCACCACAGTCTTATACAACTGCAACATGACCTCAGGACTCCGGAACTCAATTCCTCTACCAATAAAGCCCAGTACGCCATGTGCCTTCTTCACCGTACTATTTACCTGGGTGGCAACCTTCAGAGATCTGTGTACATGGACACCAAGATCCCTCTGCGCATCCACACTACCAAGTAGTCTACCATTAGCCCAGTAATCCATCTTCTTGTTACTCCTACCAAAGTGAATGACTTCACACTTAGCTACATTGAACTCCATTTGCCACCTTTCTGCCCAGCTCTGCAACTTATCTATGTCCCGCTGTAACCTGCCACATCCCACTTCGCTGTCCACCACTCCACCGACTTTCGTATCATCCACAAACTTGCTCACCCAGCCTTCAAGCCCCTCCTCCAGGTCATTTATAAAAATGACAAACAGCAATGGTCCCAAAACAGATCCTTGTGGAACACCGCTAGTAACTGCACTCCAAGATGAACCTTTACCATCAACTACTACCCTCTGTCTCCTTCCAGCCAGCCAATTCCTAATCCAAACCTCTAATGCACCCTCAATGCCATACCTCCATAATTTTTGCAGTAGCTTACCATGGGGTACCTTATCGAACGCCTTGCTAAAATACACATCTACCGCTTTACCCTCGTCCACTTCCTTGGTCACCTTCTCAAAGAACTCAATAAGGTTTGTGAGGCACGACCTGCCCTTCACAAAACCATGCTGACTATCCTTGATGACGTTATTCTTATCCAGATGTTCATAAATCCTATCCCTTACAATTCTCTCTAAGACTTTGCCCACAACAGAAGTGAGACTCACTGGCCTATAATTACTAGGGCTGTCCCTACTCCCCTTCTTGAACAAGGGGACCACATTCGCTATCCTCCAGTCTTCTGGCACTATTCCTGTAGACAACGATGACATAAAAATCAAGCACAATGGCTCCGCTATCTCCTCCCTAGCTTCCCAGAGGATCCTAGGATAAATGCCATCAGGCCCAGGGGACTTATCTATTTTCACCCTTTCCTGTATTCCCCGGACCTCTTCCCTACATACCTCAAAGCCATCCATTCTAAGCACTTGTGACTCAATATTCACATCAGCAACAACGTCCTGTTCCTGAGTGAATACTGGTGAAAAGTATTGATTTAGTGTCTCTCCAATCTCCTCTGCCTCCACACACAACTTCCCACTACTATCCTTGACTAGACCGATACCTACCCTAGTCATCCTTTTATTCCTGACATACCTAGAGAAAGCCTTTGGGTTTTCCCTAATCCTACCAACCAAGGACATTTCATGTCCCCTTCTCGCTGCTCTTAGCTCTCTCTTTAGATCCTTCCTGGCTACCTTTTAACTCTCAATCGCCCCAACTGAACCTTCACGCCTCATCTTTACATAGGCCGCCCTCTTCCCTTTTACAAGGGATTCCAATTCCTTATGAAACCACAGCTCCCTCACAAGACCCTTTACTCCCTGCCTGACTGGTACATACTTATCAAGGACACCCAATAGCTGCTCCTTGAACAAGCTCCACATATCATTTGTGTCCTTCCCTTGAAGCCTATTTTTCCAATCCACACATCCTAAGTCATGCCTCACAGCATCATAATTTCCCTGCCCCTGTTAGGTAAGGGGTAAATGTAGGGGTATGGGTGGGTGGCGGGTCGGTGTGGAGTTGTTGGGCCGAAGGGCCTGTTTCCACACTGTAATGTAATGTAATCTAATCTACTGGTGACTCACTGAGGGGTACTTTCACTGGAGACTCACTGAGGAATGTCCTCACTGGAGACTCAACGAGGTGTGTTTACACTGAAGACTCACCTGAGGTGTGTTTTCCATGGACACTAACTGAGGAAATGTCTTCACTGGAAACTCGAGTGTGATTTCACTGGAGACTCACTGAGGTGTGTTTTAACTGGTGACTCACTGAGGGGCATTTTCACTGAAATGCATTTTCACTGAAGTCTCACTGACAGGTGTTTTCTCTGGAGATGCACTGAGGGGTGACACATTGTGGGTCGTTTTCACTGCAGCTTAACTGGGTGGCATTTTCACTGGAGATTCACTGAGCGATATTTTCTCTGGAGACTAACTGAGGAAAGTCAACCAGTACAAATTCACTAGAGAATCACGGAGGTGTGTTTTCACTGTTGACTCACTGAGGGGGATTTTCACTGGAGACACACTGAGGAGCATTATTGATGGAGACTCATTGAGTGATGGTTTCACTGGAGGCTCACTGAAGGGCATTTTCAATGTTGACTCACTGAGGGGCAATGTCATTAGAGAGTCACTGAGGGATGTTTTCACTGGTGACTCACTGAGGAGCATTTTCACTGGAGACTCACTGAGGGATGTTTTCACTGGAGAAAAACTGAAGGATGTTTTCACTGATGACTCACTGAGCAACATTTTCACTGGTGACTCACTGAGGGATTTATCACTGGAGGACCAATGATGGGCAACTTCACTGGAGACTCACCGAAGTGTGTTCTTTTTTCTGGTGACTCACTCAGGGGCATTTTCACTGGAGACTCACTGAGAGACGTTTTCAGAGGAGGCTCACTGAGAGATGATTTCACTGGAGACTCACTGAAGGATGCTTTCACTGAAGACCATCAGAGGGAATGACTTCACTGGAGACTGGAGATGTGTTTTCACTAGAGACTCACTGAGTTTTCATTGGATACTAACTGAATCAATGTCTTCACTGAAGACTCAACATGGTTTATTTTCACTGGAGACACACTGAGGGGCGTTTTCACTGGAGAGTCACTGACAGGTAGTTTCACTGGAAGCTCACCGAGGTATGTTTTCACTGGTGACTCACTGTGGGGCGTTTTCAATGGAGTCTCACTAAGGGGTATTTGCACTGAGACTCACTGAGGTGTGTTTTCACTGTAGTTTCATTGAGGGGTGTTTTCACTGGAGACTCACTGATGGGTGTTGTCACTGCAGACTCACTAAGGGATGCTTTCACTGGAGACTCACCGAGTTGTGTTTTTACTGGTAACTCACTAAGGGGTGATTTCAGTCAAGTCTCACTGTGGGGCATTTTCACTGGTGACTCACTGAGGGCCGTTTTATTGGAGACTCACTTGGGATTTTTTTTAATTTCAAAATATACTTTATTCATGTACATAAATCTCTGGTACTTGTACAATTTTCCATGTTGTTCATAGTTATATACATTGCTTGTCTTAACATTACAAAGAACAAATTGAATTAATCGAATTCACAGTTATCCTATTAACAGTTACCTTTATTAACTATCCAGTCTCTTGGTATTTGGCTGTGGCTTCAGCGGAACCCTGAAGATTGGGTGCCCTGTTATATGAAAGCAAATTTAAACTTCTTTAACCCCCAGTTTATGGGGTTACCATTGTCCATTTGACTGTCCTGTCTCTGGGGTGGCTGTCTATATCCCCAAGGTAAGCACGAACTGCTGGACCTTCGCTGGGCTGAGGTAGCTATCCAGCTCCTCACTGGGGTCATTTACCCTCTCTGGTGTCATTGAGCCAAGGCAAGGGTCCTCCCTGTCCAGTTCTGTGTCTGACAATGGGACTGTCAGAGGATCACAGCTCTCGGTTGCCTGTAGTTGTGGGGCAGTGGGTACCTCTTGGTTCTCACTGGGTGGAGGGTGGACTTCGGGGGGTCCATTGTTTCCTGGTTGGGAGGAAATGCCCTCCTCTTTACCGACGGCGCTCTGTCTCTTCTTCTGGTGGTGATGGCCTTCTTTGCGTCCATCTTCCCCCTCCGAAGAGCTGGCCGTCCCTCCCTCGTGCAGCTGTCTTTTCCCCTTTTGCTGGGAGGCTTTGAGGGCCTGGCAAGATTTCCTCTTCCTGTTTTTAACAGGTGTCCACTCCTCCGCCTGCTTGATTACCTCCTCCTCCATTTCTTCCATCTGCCCGGCTAGAGCTAGGATCAGCTGCTGTGTCTCTCCGCTGGCTGCCGCCTCCTCCACTCCAGCCTGTTCTTCTTTCTGGGTGCCACCAGACTCCGTTTCCCTGCTGTCCGGGTAGACCTTACTGGTCTTTGGGGGTCCACGGCTCACATTGCCACCTCCAGCCATCTGTGCGTAAGTGGGGCCCCCCCATCTTGGGCAGGTCTTATACATGTGGCCCGCCTCTCCGCACAGGTTGCAGCTCTTTTCTTCCTGACAGTCCTTAGTCAAGTGACCCTCCTGTTTGCAGTTCCTGCAGATGGTCACTTTGCAATACACCGCCACGTGTCCCGACTTCCCGCAGGTTCGGCACACTTTCGACTGCCCTGCATATGTCAGGTAGCCTCTGCTCCCTCCAATTGCGAAGCTCGAGGGTGGGTGGAGGATGTTCCCACTATCATCGGCCCTCAGAGTTACCCTGACCTGCCGCTTACTTTTTTTAAATTTCAAAATATAGTTTATTCATGTAAATAAATCTTTGGTACTTGTACAATTTTCCATGTCGTTCATAGTTATATACATTGCATGTCTTAACATTACAAAGAACAAATTGAATTAGTCGAATTCACAGTTATCCTATTAACAGTTACCTTTATTAACTATCCAGTCTCTTGGTATTTGCCTGTGGCTTCAGCAGAATCCACCTCCTGAGTGGGTGCCCTGTTATATGAAAGCAAATGAACCTTCTTTAACCCCCAGTTTATGGAGTTACCATTGTCCATTTGACTGTCCTGTCTCTGGGGTAGCTGTCTACATCCCCATGGTAAGCACGAACTGCTGGACCTTCGCTGGGCTGAGGTAGCTATCCAGCTCCTCACTGGGGTCATTTACCCGCTCTGGTGTCATTGAGCCAAGGCAAGGGTCCTCACTGTCCAGTTCTGTGTCTGACAATGGGACTGTCAGAGGATCACAGCTCTCGGTTGGCTGTAGTTGTGGGGCCGTGGGTACCTCCTGGTTCTCACTGGGTGGAGGGTGGACTTCGGGGGGTCCATTGTTTCCTGGTTGGGAGGAAATGCCCTCCTCTTTACCGACGGCGCTCTGTCTCTTCTTCTGGTGGTGATGGCCTTCTTTGCGTCCATCTTCCCCCTCCGAAGAGCTGGCCGTCCCTCCCTCGTGCAGCTGTCTTTTCCCCTTTGGCTGGGAGGCTTTGGGGGCCTGGCAAGATTTCCTCTTCCTGTTTTTAACAGGTATCCACTCCTCTGCCTGCTTGATTACCTCCTCCTCCTCCATTTCTTCCATCTGCTCGGCTAGAGCTAGGATCAGCTGCTGTGTCTCTCCGCTGGCTGCCACCTCCTCCACTCCAGCCTGTTCTTCTTTCTGGGTGCCACTAGACTCTGTTTCCCTGCTGTCCGGGTGGACCTTACTGGTCTTTGGGGGTCCACGGCTCACATTGCCACCTCCAGCCATCTGTGCGTAAGTGGGGTCCCCCGTCTTGGGCAGGTCTTATACATATGGCCCGCCTCTTCGCACAGGTTGCAGCTCTTTTCTTCCTGACAGTCCTTAGTCAAGTGCCCCTCCTGTTTGCAGTTCCTGCAGATGGTCACTTTGCAATCCGCCGCCACGTGTCCCGACTTCCCGCAGGTTCGGCACACTTTCGGCTGCCCTGCATATGTCAGGTAGCCTCTGCTCCCTCCAATTGCGAAGCTCGAGGGTGGGTGGAGGATGTTCCCACTGTCATCGGCCCTCAGAGTTACCCTGACCTGCCGCTTACTGGTCCAGATCCCAAAGGGGTCGATCACATCAGTGGCTTCTCCCTCAACTTGGACGTACCTTCCCAGGAAGGTCAGGACATCAGCCGCTGGAACATAGGGGTTGTACTTATGGATTGTAACAACCCGATTCCTCTGTGCAGGAAGCACACACAATGGGGTCGCTGACAAGATGGAAAACAGCGGCTCCCCTTCCTTCTCCTTGAAGACCTTCAGGAGCTGTTCGCACTGCTTCACGCTTCTGAAGGTCACATCGAAGTAGCCTGCCCCAGGGAAATCCTGCAGGCAGTACACAATTTTTTTTATTTCAAAGTATACTTTATTCATATAAATAAATCTCTGGTACTTGTACAATTTTTCCATGTCGTTCATAGTTATATACATTGCATGTCTTAACATTACAAAGAACAAATTGAATTAATCGAATTCACAGTTATCCTATTAACAGTTACATTTATTAACTATCCAGTCTCTTGGTGTTTGGCTGTGGCTTCAGCGGAACCCTGAAGATTGGGTGCCCTGTTATATGAAAGCAAATTTAAACTTCTTTAACCCCCAGTTTATGGGGTTACCATTGTTCATTTGACTGTCCTGTCTCTGGGGTAGCTGTCTACATCCCCAAGGTAAGCACGAACTGCTGGACCTTCGCTGGGCTGAGGTAGCTATCCAGCTCCTCACTGGGGTCATTTGCCCGCTCTGGTGTCATTGAGCCAAGGCAAGGGTCCTCCCTGTCCAGTTCTGTGTCTGACAGTGGGACTGTCAGAGGATCACAGATCTCGGTTGCCTGTAGTTGTGGGCCAGTGGGTACCTCTTGGTTCTCACTGGGTGGAGGGTGGACTTCGGGGGGTCCATTGTTTCCTGGTTGGGAGGAAATGCCCTCCTCTTTACCGACAGCGCTCTGTCTCTTCTTCTGGTGGTGATGGCCTTCTTTGCGTCCATCTTCCCCCTCTGAAGAGCTGGCCGTCCCTCCCTCGTGCAGCTGTCTTTTCCCCTTTTGATGGGGGGCTTTGGGAGCCTGGCAAGATTTCCTCTTCCTGTTTTTAACAGGTATCCACTCCTCCGCCTGCTTGATTACCTCCTCCTCCTCCATTTCTTCCATCTGCTCGGCTAGAGCTAGGATCAGCTGCTGTGTCTCTCCGCTGGCTGCCGCCTCCTCCACTCCAGCCTGTTCTTCTTTCTGGGTGCCACCAGACTCCGTTTCCCTGCTGTCCGGGTGGACCTTACTGGTCTTTGGGGGTCCACGGCTCACATTGCCACCTCCAGCCAACTGTGCGTAAGTGGGGCCCCCCCCGTCTTGGGCAGGTCTTATACATATGGCCCGCCTCTCCGCACAGGTTGCAGCTCTTTTCTTCCTGACAGTCCTTAGTCAAGTGCCCCTCCTGTTTGCAGTTCCTGCAGATGGTCACTTTGCAATCCGCCGCCACGTGTCCCGACTTCCCGCAGGTTCGGCACACTTTCGACTGCCCTGCATATGTCAGGTAGCCTCTGCTCCCTCCAATTGCGAAGCTCGAGGGTGGGTGGAGGATGTTCCCACTGTCATCGGCCCTCAGAGTTACCCTGACCTGCCGCTTGCTGGTCCAGATCCCAAAGGGGTCAATCACATCAGTGGCTTCTCCCTCAACTTGGACGTACCTTCCCAGGAAGGTCAGGACATCAGCCGCTGGAACGTAAGGGTTGTACATATGGATTGTAACAACCCGATTCCTCTGTGCAGGAAGCACACACAATGGGGTCGCTGACAAGATGGAAAACAGCGGCTCCCCTTCCTTCTCCTTGAAGACCTTCAGAAGCTGTTCGCACTGCTTCACGCTTCTGAAGGTCACATCGAAGTAGCCTGCCCCAGGGAAATCCTGCAGGCAGTACACGTCCGCAGCAGCAAATCCACAGCATCCCAACAGTACCTTCTAAACAGGGTGCGGTCGAGTGGTGTATAATCCTCAATCTTCTTCACAGTCACCCTGACTGTGTTTCGAACCCCCTGACCAGGGCTGCGGGCAGCTGTCGAGGCCATAGCTCTGAGGTTGGCTGGTCCCTGAATTGGCGTTAGGCCGAAGCCAGCATGAAGATCCACCAAGAGCAGGTCAGCACAACCAAACGATCCTCCAACTTCCAATCACGATCCAGCGATGATCTCTTCACTAGCTCTGATGACTCGCAACTCGACACCTGTCCTGATAAGAACAGACACTTGATCTTAGCCAAAAGGCCGAGAAGCGAATGGGATGCTTTCACTGGATACTCACTGAGGGATACTTTCACTGGAGAGTCACCGAATTGTAGTTTTACTGGTGACTCACTGAACGTCACTTTGGAGAGAGTGACCATAATTCAGTTATGTTTCGTTTTGCGATTTCATCAATTCTAGAAGGAGTGAAAGTAGGCAAGTCTCCTGGGCCGGGTGGGATTTATCTGAGGATTCTCTGAGAAGCTAGGGAGGAGAAAGCAGAGCCTTTGGATTTGATATATGAGTTGTCATTGTCTACAGGATTAGTACCAGAGGACTGGAGGATTGTAAATGCTGTGCCCTTGTTCAAGAAGGGCAGTAGAGATGACCCAGGTAATTATAGACCAGTGAGCCTTACCTCTGTTGTAGGAAAGGTTTTGGAAAGGATTATAAAGGATTTATAATAATCTGGCAAGCAACAATTTGATTTGAGATAGTCAACATGGTTTTTTCAAGGACAGGTCTTGTGTCACAAACCTCACTGAGTTTTTTGAGAAGGTGACCAAGCATGTAGATGAGGGTAGGGCAGTTGACATGGTATACATGGACTTCAGTAAAGCCTTTGATAAGGTTCTATATGGTAGGCTGTTGGAGAAAATGCAGAGGGGATTGAGGGTGATTTAACAGTTTGGGTTAGAAACTGACTTTCTGAAAGAAGGCAGCGAGTGGTGGTTGTGGAAAATATCCAGCTTGGAGTCCGGTGACTAGTGGTGTGCCATAAGGATCTGTTTTGGGACCACTGTTTGTCATTTTTATAAATGACTTAGACGCAGGCATAGGTGGATGGATGAGTAAATTTGCAGATGACACTAAAGTCGGTGGAATAATGGACAGTTTGAAAGAATGTTACAGGTTGCAGGGGGACTTGGATAAACTGCAGAATTGGGCTGAGAGGTGGTAAATGGAGATCAATGCAGCTAAATGTGAGGTGATTCAGGAAGGCTGAGTGCTGCATCAATGGAAAGATTCTTGTTAGTGTGGATGTGCAGAGGGATCTTGGGGTCCATGTACATAGATCCCTGAAAGTTGCCCCAGGTGGATAGTGCTGTGAAGAAGGCATACGGTTTGTTAGGTTTCATTGGTAGAGGGATTGAGTTCCGAACCTGCAATATCATGCTGCAAATATACATAACGCAGGTACGGCCACACTTGGAATATTGTGTATAGTTCTGGTCGCGATATTTTGGGAAGGATGTGGAAGCATTGGAAAACGTGCAGAGGAGATTTACCAGGATGTTGCCTGGTCTGGAGGGAAGGTCCTATGAGGAAAGGCTGAGAGACTTAGGTCTGTTCTCATTGCAAAGAAGAAGGCTAAGAGGGGATTTGATAGAGACATACAAGATGATCGGAGGATTAGTTAGGGTAGATAGTGAAAGTCTTTTTCCTAGGATGATGATGTCAGCTTGAACGAGGGGGCATAACTACAAATTCAGGGGTGAGAGATTTTAGACAGATATCAGAGGCAGGTTCTTTACTCAAAGAGTGGTAAGGGCGTGGAATGCCCTACATGCCAATGTAGTCAACTCAGCCACATTAGGGAGATTTAAACAATCCTTGGATAAGCACATGGATGATGATGGGATAGTGTAGGGGGACGAGCTGAGAATAGATCACAGGTTGGCTCAATATCAAGGGCCGAAGGGCCTGTTCTGCACTGTGTTCTATGTTCTAAGGGCGTTTTCACTGGAGACTCACTGAAAGGCGTTTCCACTGGACACTCACTGAGGGATGTTTCACTGGAGACTCGTTGAAGGATGTTTTCAGTGGTGACTCACTGAGGGATGTTTTCTCTGGAGACTCACTGAGGGGCATTTACACTAAAAAGTCACTTGAAGGGTGATTTTACTGGAACCTCACCGAGGGGTGTTTTTCATGGTGACTCACTGTGGGACATTTTCCCTGTAGTCTCACTGAGGCGTGTTTTCACTAGAGACTCATTGAGAGGCATTCACACTGGAGACTCTCTGAGGGTTATTTGCACTGGAGACTCACTGAGGGGAGTTTTCACTGGCAAATCACTGAGGGGGTTCTTCAATTGAGACTCACTGAGAGTCATTTTCACTGGAATCCCACTGAGGCATGTTTTCACTGGAGATTCACTGAGGGATGTTTTGCTTGGAGACTCACTGAGGGGCGTTTTCACTGGAGGATCACTGAGGGATGATTTCACTGGTGACTCACTGACGGGCATTTTCACTGAAGACTCATTCAGGGATATTTTCACTGGAGACTCACTGAGGGTTGTCTCTGGAGACTCGCTGATGGGTGTTTTCACTTGAGACTCACCGAGGGGTGTTTTCACTGGAGACGCACTGTGGCATGGAGTTTCTGGAGACTCACTGAGGGTTGTCACTGGAGACTCACCGAAGAGTGTTTTCACAGGAGACTCACTGAGGGGTGTTTTCACAGGAGACTCACTGAGGGGTGTTTTCACTGAGAGGGTGTTTTCACTGGAGACTCACTGAGGTTTGATTTCACCGAAGACTCATCGAGGTGTGTTTTTACTGCTGACACACTGAGGGGTGCTTCCATTGGAGACTCACTAAGGGCTGTTTTCACTGGAGACTCACTGAGGGGCATTTTCACAAGAGTCCCATTGAGGGGGTTTTCACTGGTGACTCACTGAGGGGTGTCTTCACTGGCAAATCACTGAGGGGGTTCTTCAATTGAGACTCACTGAGGGTCGTTTTCACTGGAATCCCACTGAGGCATGTTTTCACTGGAGATTCACTGAGGGGTGTTTTTGCTGCAGATTCACTGAGAGATGATTTGCTTGGAGACTCACTGATGTGTGTTTTCACTGGAGGATCACTGAGGGATGATTTCACTGGTGACTTACTGACGGGTGTTTTCACTGAAGACTCATTAAAGGATATTTTCACTGGAGACTCGCTGATGGGTGTTTTCACTTGAGACTGACTGAGGGGCATTTTGCTTGCAGACTCACTGTGAGATGTTTTCACTGGAGACTCATTGCCGGATGCTTTAATTGGAGACTTACCAAGGTGTGTTTTTACTGGTGACATTAAGGGATATTTTCACTGGAGACTCACTGAGGGTTGTTGTCACTGGAGACTTGCTGAGGGGTGTTTTCACTGGAGGATCACTGAGGGCTGATTTCACTGGAGTTCCACTGAGGGGCATTTTCACTGGAGACTCACTGAAAGCCTTTTTCCCTGGAGTCCCATTGTGGGGTGTTTTCACTGAGACTCACTGGGGAGTATTTTCACTGGAGACTCTATGTGGGCTGTTTTGACTGAAGACTCACTAAGGAATGTTTTCACTCGATACTTAATGAGGGATGTTTTCAGTGGAGACTCACTGAGGAGTCTTTTCATTGGAGACTCACTGAGGGCTGTTATCACTGGAGACTCACTGAAGGATGTTTTCGCTAGAGACTCACTGAGGGATGTTTTCATTTGAGATTCAATGAGGGGTATTTTCAAAGGAGACTCTCTGAGGGGCGTTTTCACTGGAGACTCACTGAGGGGTGTTTTGACCAGCCATCCATCAAAAAAGATGGTTGCATTGAGCACACCGTGAGAAATGGTTTCACCAGGGTCTCACCAAGGGACTGCTTCACTAGAGTCTGACTGACAGACAGTTTCCTTTCGTAATCCTCAAGATATGGTTTCATGGATACCCCTGAAAGGACAGATTTACTGGTCCTTTTTCCATGTTAACTGTGAATCTGAGGAATTGGTTTCTCCCTGAATATGCTTCACTCATTCAAACATCTCCAATGTCCACTCGCATTCTCTGAGGCTTTTGAAATTGGCAGATGTCAATTAAAGTTTGTGGTGCACTTCCTTGTCTGAAATCTTCCATATTAAAACACAAAAGGATACATGAATGAGGGTCAGTAATTAAAGCAAGAAGTAACAATTAATTCAATCATCCTCTATTGTCACAACGCTTGTCCTTTTTCTAAAAGCTGTTTCTTTTCTCAAGGGTACAGTGTCCTTGATTTTCTCAGAGGGGTTGTAAACCACTTAGGCTCCAAAGTGACGAGGTTTCGAACAGAGATAAAAGGTATTATGAGGCCTTTTTGCTTATATGTAAACAGATGAGACTTTCGGCCAAAGCCTTTCTGTTTTTAGAAATAACCTGTAAAAGTCAAGGGGGTGTGGTCAGCTTGCTATCTGTGCAATTTTGTTTAGAACTAGTTATGGAGTTCAGCTGTGGGCTGTGTGAAAACAGGCTACTAAACTCTCTCTCCTTCTGTCCTTCTAACTTTGACCTGTAAGTCTTTGTTTCATTTTTACTGTGTTTAAGGAGTTTGCTTATTGGGACTGTTGTGTATATTCGGAACAGCATAATTAAGTCTAGTTTGGATAGACTGAGCTCTGTAGGGGATCTTCATTCTGTTCTTTGTAATTCATTGTGTAAATTTGTGAATAAATTTTTGTCCGTTTTAAAACCTGGTAGTCAACCTTGCTAACTTACTCCGGGTAATTTTTACTGTACACTTACCGAAACAAATTGTAAAATTATGGTCTGGGCTGCCTGCTTAAGAATATTTTGAGTGGTCTAGCCTAGTCCATAACACTGTGCTTGAGTTAAAGCAACCAAAAAGCTATCAATTAGATATCGGTTTAACATAGTCAAGTACCCAAGATGACTCACACTGATGAATGTTGTTAAACGCTCCCGGTTTTATTGTGAGGCCTTCATGAATTAATGACTAAGACTGCTCACAGGGACCCAGAAGATTCGTACGAGTCATCTTTTTAAAAAAATTCCCTCAACACTTACCTCATTTAGTAATTGCAATCAAGATTCATTTAATTGAGTAATCAATAGAATGTTAACTTTCCAGTTATTGCTTTTGGAGAAATGTGATTGGCATTATTGTACAGGCTGATCTGCCAGACTTGTAACGTTTACCTTTGTGTATAGTCTATGGTTGCCATTAACTACATCATTGAAACTTGGTGTCAGGAATGATGTGGATGAAAATGTGTAGATTTTCAGGGACAGAAGAAAGCCAACTACTGTAAAGACAAAAACCTCATGACACCAAGTTATAGTCCAACAGGTCTATTTGTCATAAAGTCCAGTGAGGAGGAAGTAAAATAAAACAACAGTCTGTAACTATGAATTTCCGGGCGATTCAAAATAGCTGTGCATTTACTACTGCTGTGGAAATGAAAGGAGGCACTGGACAGGATTAAATTTTTACTCCTCTCAATGGCAAAGCTATCAAATAGCTAAATAATGAATTCAAACAACTGAGCAAATAAGAATAGAAACCTTGGTATCAGCGTTGGGAAAGGATTACTGTAAACTGTGCTGGTGTGGCCTCGATCTTCTTCAGGAACAGAAAAGCCATACAGGAGAGATTTTGAAGAGTAACATTACTGTTATATCAATGTTACTTATAAATGGTGTTCATTCAACATCAGAGTTCATAGAGATGTACAGCATGGAAACAGACCCTTCAGTCCAACCCATCCATGCCGACCAGACATCCCAACCCAATCTAGTGCTACCTGCCAGTACCCGGCCCATATCGCTCCAACCCTTCCTATTCATATACCCATCCAAATGCCCCTTAAATGTTGCAATTGTACCGGACTCCACCACTTCTTCTGGCAGCTCATTCCATACACGTACCACCCTCTGCGTAAAAAAGTTGCCCCGTTTAGTCTCTTTTATATCTTTTCCCTCTCATCCTAAACCTATGCCCTCTAGTTCTGTTGTCCAATTCACCTAACTTGCACATCTTTGGATTGTGGGAAGAAACTGGAGCACTCGGAGGAAACCCACGCAGACACAGGGAGAATGTGCAAACTCCACACAGACAGTTGCCAGAGGCAGGAATTGAACCCGGGTCCCTGGCACTGTGAGGCAGCAGTGCTAACCACTGAGCTACCGTGCCGGCCCAATAGGTAGCAGATGGAGTCGAACCCTCGACTCTGCAGAGGTTGCAAACCTAAACCCAATGGTTTAGACCGCTCGACCATAGCCCAGACACTTCTAAAGAGAGAGGGGCAGAGGAGGACAGAGAGGGAGTGAAGATGGGGGAGAAGAGGGGTAGGAGAGTAACCCACCCAGAACTATTTACCTCTGGCTACTTCACCTAACACCTAATGGGCAATTCCCCCATGACCAATCCACCCTGACCTGCACATCTTTGGACTGTGGGAGGAAACCGGAGCACCCGGAGGAAACCCACGCAGACACGGGAGAATGTGCAAACTCCACACAGACAGTTGCCCGAGACTGGAATTGAACCTAAACCCTGGCACTGTGAGGCAGCAGTGCTAACCACTGAGCCGCCCAGATTAATTGCCAGATTCTGCTACTCATTTAAACACAATGCTTTTCCTGTGCCATTCTGTCTGTAGGAACCCTTTAAATCAAGGATCAATCTGCAATTAACCTGTCGGCCTGGCCTCACAAACAAGTGTTGGTTTGCTTTGCTCTTTTCGTTTTGTCACAAGCTGTTTCACAAAGTGTACAAGTCATCTTCAGCAAAAAAATCCCAATCCACAGCTCCAAACCAAAATTGATAAAAGGATAACAATAAAAATAATGAAAAACCAGCAAGTGTTCTAACAACATAAAAGATGCTGCATGAAAACATATCTGCTGAGTTACACTCAAGAAACTCTGAGATTGTGAATTCTCCTGCTCATCGGATGCTGCCTGATCTGCTGTGCTTTTCCACCACCATACTCTCTCTTCATTCACTACAGCATGTTTGAGGCTTTGCATTATGTTGAAAAACATCCTAGATCAAGTAAGAACAACAGATTAGGAAAAAGGAAGACATATTTTCAGAAAAGTCAACAGAAAAATTAAGGCCAAAGGACAAGATTAGTATTATTGGGAAACTTCACTAAAATAAAAGGAAACATGTCCAGCATAAAGGAAGCACACTTAGCTAGAAAGAAGTAAATCAAACCAATAAAGGTAGCTACTGGAGAGATGTCAGTTAATGATTCTGTCTAAACACTCTGCAGCAGGTTGGCATCATCTGATGAATGGTTTATGACTGTTAGACTAATGACCACAGAATGAAAGCATCGAATGAATGTGAGATGTCAGATAGATACCAGTGTGTTGTGCAACATCATGAGCTTTACCAATCTGTACAAAGTCGCTCAAGATGGTGACATAGAAATGGTGCTGCTTCAAAATGATGTCGAGCCTGTTGAATGAAAGATACTCATGCCAAGAAGACAAGATAAGATAAGAGCCTAGTCAAACAGGAAGAATGAAGTGACTTTAAGCAAAACACACATTTCTGCTGAAGCAAGTCTAAATCTTAATGTAATCATGTATGTGCAGGAAAGAGTTGCAGTATTGTACAGGCCACCAGGCCACTGACTATTGAACAGCTTCTAGCATAGACAAAGTTGTCTTTATAGATCTTGGATATCTTCCTGAACCTGAGGGGCACCAGTATCCTTGGGGGGAGGTTTGCTAGTGCTCTGCAGGGGCATGGGAACCTAGACTGTAGCTTTAAGGTGCAGGACCTGGAGTGTAGGGAGGTTAGGAACATGGCATCAATCTAAAAGGAGGGTGCCTGTAAACAGGAAAGTGGCTTGAAGTGTGTGTATACTTCAATGCAAGAAGTATACGAAATAAGGTAGGTGAACTTGCAGCGTGGGTTGGTACCTGGGATTTCGATTGTTGTGGCTATTACGGAGACATGGGTAGAACAGGGACAGGATTGGCTGTTGCAGGTTCCAGGGTTTAAATGTTTTAGTAGGGTCAGAGGTGGGGGTAAAAGAGGGGGAGGTGTGGCATTGCTTGTCAAAGATAGCGGTGGAAAGGACGATGGATGAAGACTCTCCAACTGAGGTAGTTTGGGCTGAGGTTAGGAATAGGAAAGGTGAGGTCACCCTATTAGGAGTCTTCTACAGGCCTCCTAATTGTCCTAGAGATGTAGAAGAAAGGAATGCGAGGATGATTCAGGAGAAGAGTGAAAGTAATAGGGTGGTTGTTATGGGGGCCTTTAACTTTCCTGATATTGACTGGGAAAGCTATAGCTCAAGTTCGTTAGATGGGTTGGTGTTTGTCCAATGTGTGCAGGAGGGTTTCCTGACACAATATGTAGACAGGCCAACAAGAGGTGAGGCCATGCTGGATTTGGTTCTGGGTAACGAACCAGGCCAGGTGTTAGAATTGGAGGTAGGTGAGCACTTCAGGGACAGTGACCACAATTCGGTGACTTTTACTCTAGTGATGGAGAGGAATAAGTGTGCATTGCAGGGCAAGAGTTATAGCTGGGGGCAGGGAAATTATGATGCGGTGAGGCATGACTTAGGATGCGTGCCTTGGAAAAGTAGGCTTCAAGGCAAGGGCGTAATTGATATGTGGAGCTTGTTCAAGGAGTGTCCTTGATAAGTATGTACCTGTCAGGAAGGGAGGAAAGGGTCGTGTGAGGGAGCCGTGGTTTAATAAGGAATTGGAATCCCTTGTTAAAGGGAAGAGAGCGGCCTATGTAAAGATGAGGCGTGAAGGTTCAATTGGGGTGATTGAGAGTTATAAGGTAGCCAGGAAGGATCTGAAGAGAGAGCTAAGAGCAGCAAGGAGGGGACATGAAAAGTCCTTAGTTGGTAGGATTAGGGAAAACCCAAAGGCTTTCTATAGGTATGTCAGGAATAAAAGAATGACTAGGGTAGGAATAGTCAAGGATAGTAGTGGGAAGTTGCGTGTGGAGGCTGAAGAGATTGGGGAGACACTGACTGACACGTTTCATCAGTATTCACTCAGGAACAGGACATTGTTGCCAATGTGAATACTGAGTCACAATTAATTAGAATGGACGGCTTTGAGGTATGTAGGGAAGAGGTGTTGGAAATTCTGGAAAGGGTTAAAATAGTTAGGTCCCCTGGGCCTGATGGCATTTTTCCTAGGATTCTCTGGGAAGCAAGGGAGGAGATTGCAGAGCCATTGGCCTTGATTTTTATGTCCTCGTTGTCTACAGGAATAGTGCCAGAAGACTGGAGGATAGCAAATGTGGTTCCCTTGTTCAAGAAGGGGAGTAGGGATAACCCTAGTAACTATAGGCCGGTGAGTCTCACTTCTGTTGTGGGCAAAGTCTTAGAGAGAATTGTAAGGGATAGGATTTATGAACATCTGGATAGGAATAATGTGATCAAGGATAGTCAGCATGGTTTTGTGAAGGGCAGATCGTGCCTCACAAACCTTATTGAATTCTTTGAGAAGGTGACTAAGGAGATGGACAAGGGTAAAGCGGTAGATGTGGTGTATATGGATTTTAGTAAGGCGTTTGATAAGGTTCCCCATGGTAGGCTACTGCAAAAAATACAGAGGTATGGCATTGAGGGTGAGTTGGAGGTTTGGATTAGGAATTGGCTGGCTGGAAGAAGACAGCGGGTAGTAGTTGATGGTAAAGGTTCATCTTGGAGTGCAGTTACTAGCGGTGTTCCACAAGGATCTGTTTTGGGACCATTGCTGTTTGTCATTTTTATAAATGACCTGGAGGAGGGCTAGAAGGTTGGGTGAACAAGTTTGCGGATGATACGAAAGTCGGTGGAGTTGTTGACAGTGAGGAAGGATGTGTCAGGTTACAGCGGGATATAGATAAGCTGCAGAGCTGGGCAGAAAGGTGGCAAATGGAGTTCAATGTAGCTAAGTGTGAAGTCATTCACTTTGGTAAGAGTAACAAAAAGATGGGGTACTGGGCTAATGGTCGGATACTTGGTAGTGTGGATGACTAGAGGGATCTTGGTGTCCATGTACACAGATCTCTGAAAGTTGCCACCCAGGTAAATAGTGCGGTGAAGAAGGCATATAGCATATTGGCTTTTATTGGTAGAGGAATTGAGTTCCAGAGTCCTGAGGTCATGTTGTAGTTGTATAAGACTCTGGTGCGGCCGCATCTGGAGTATTGTGTGCAGTTTTGGTCGCCATACTATAGGAAGGATGTGGAGGCACTGGAACGGGTGCAGAAGAGGTTTACCGGGATGTTGCCTGGTATGGTAGGAAGATCGTATGAGGAAAGGCTGAGGCACTTGGGGTTGTCTTCATTGGAGAAAAGAAGGTTTAGGGGTGACTTGATAGAGGTGTACAAGATGATTAGGGGTTTAGATAGGGTTGACAATGAAAACCTTTTTCCACCTATGGAGTCAGCTATTACGAGGGGGCATAGCTTTAAATTAAGGGGTGGTAGGTATAGGACAGATGTTAGGGGTAGATTCTTTACTCAGCGAGTTGTGAGTTCATGGAATGCCTTGTCAGTAGCAGTGGTGGACTCTCCCTCTTTATGGGCATTTAAACGGGCATTGGATAGGCATATGGAGGATAGTGGGCTAGTGTAGGTTAGGTGGGCTTGGATCGGTGCAACATCGAGGGCCAAAGGGCCTGAACTGCGCTGTATTATTCTATGTTCTAATATCATCTCCAAGCTGATGAGACTGTGAGACCAGCTCAGCATCTATTGAAGACAGCTCCATTTATCCTCAAGTCCAGCCTGAAAAACAAAACAGAAGTGCTAGAAAAGAAGGGAATAGCAAGAAAGTGACAGTCAAAATACTGTTTTTTCCCCCTTTGTTGGTATTCTTACAAATTGTCCTGATGAGAGCAAGGTGAAAAGCTTGAACAAAATCAGCTGAATTGTAAATATTTTGCCAATGAGTTTCATCGAATTTCATGGAGGATTTCTCTCTCCAAGCCGTAGTCAGTTGCCTACCATATGGGAACAGAGGAATTCAGATGTTGGAGCCTGTCCTGCTAATCAATATCATCATGGCCGATCTGTGGCATAGCTCCACGTGTGAGGGAATACTCCCCACTGGTCCAGATGAGTGCAAACTCAACAACTCAACAACTCAATCTCATCTGGAACAAAGCAGCCCACTTGATTGAGAGCCCACCTTTAACATTACTGCCTCCACACCAACACACAGTGTGGCTTATAAGATGCAATACAGCAACTCACTCCCAACAGTACCTTCCAAACTCTCAAACTCATCTCTCGAGAGAGGATAAGGGTAACAGATACATGGACACACCACCACCTCTATGCTTCTGTCCAAGCTACTCATCATCCTGCCTTATAAACTTATTGTTGTTCCTTCAGTGTTGCTGAGTCAAAATCTTGGAACTCATTCAACAGGAGAAAGACGGTCTCAGCATGAATTGCAGGGGATGGGCAATGAATCCCTTGTTAGCAATGCAAACATCCCATAAGGAATGAAAATGTCTGAAACCATCCATACTGTATGTCAGCCAAAGTGTCCACACTCCACATTGCCACTAGAAATATACGTAAGGAGCCCAAATTTACAAAAAATAAAAATTGTGTCTGATCAGCCCTTGAGTGCTAAAGCTGCAAGTCACTGTTTTAGCACCTTCACAAACTGAAATGATTGGAATAATTAATTCAGACCAAAATGATGTGGTGCATCCACTTAATGCACCCTTCACCCTTTGGTCAAACCATCTTCATGGGCTGTGAGAGAAAATGGTCAGTTAAAACTAGACAAGGTGCAGCTAATGGGTTTTAGCAGCTGCAAGGATATGATGCAGCACTAAGCCATCAGGAAAACAGATGTGAACAAGACTGTATGACTTAACAAGATAGAGTTTTGAATGGGATCTTCCAAACCAGTTGTCTGGAAGCTTAAGTAGCAAGGCCATCTTAATGTTATTAGTTGTCATGTGAATATTGAGTTAAAAAGTGTGGCTTTGGAAAATCACAGCAGGTCCGGAGCATCGGAAGAGTAGGAGAGTCGATATTTTGAGAAAAAGCCTACGTGATTATTGAGTGCATTAACGATTTGATTTGATTTATTGTTCTCACAAATACCGAGGAACAGTGAAAAGTTTTGTTTTGCATGATACGCAGACAGATGTTAGCACATCTAGGAAAAAAACGTAATGCAGAATACAGTGCTATAGCTGCCGAGAATATGAAGATAGAGATCAATGTTAATTTTTGAGAGGTCTGTTCAAAAGTCTGATAACATTGGGGAAGAAGCTGTTCTTGAATCTGTTTATACGTGTTTTGAAACTTTTGTATTTTCTGTTCAACGGAAGTTGGAAGGGTGTACAATCAAGGTGGGAAGGGTTTACCTACTTAGCCGAGGTAGCAGGGAGTATAGACAGAAACAATGAATGGAAGGATGGTTTGTATGATGGACTGGTCTGTGTCCTGACTAAATGAAGTTAATAATGTGTTTTTTAAAATATCCAACATGGATTGGCAAACTGAGTCATTGGCAGGATAACCTAGAATTGAGCATCCTTTACACGTGGAAACCAGCAATAATTGGCAAAACACAGCAATACAGCTGTGGCAGAATTGCTTCGAGCTGTGAAGGGTCATCATTGAAGTTCGAGTGGACGACACTAGTTTAAGAGACTAAGCATGGGGATCATACATTCCTTCTTGTTTGGCAGTCCCTCAGGGTGGAGGATAATTTGCTTTCACTCTAAGGTGAGGCGTTTTGTAGTGATTAACAGTCCTATCCTGGAGCCACAATCTCTGCTATGGGTGAGGCAGATGGTGTTTGAGGAGGTAGGGTGGTGAGACACTCTGGATTCTGTGCTTATTCTGTTGCTTGTGTTTGTTCGTCACTCACTGATGGTGAATGTTGTTTGTACCTTCGCGGATACTTCTGCTCCAGTTTGTGCGTTCGATGTCATGTGTCATCGGAGATGTTGCATTTGTTGTCTATGGACCAGCCATGGCCCCCACCATCCTGTATGCATCAGAAATATGGACCATGAACAGTAGACACCTCAAATCCCTGGCTTTCAGGGTGTCCTTGTCCTTGTTTCCTCTGCCTTTCTATTGATTGCTTCTGATTGTGGAGTTTGGAGTAGAACACTTGTTTAGGGAATTTTTATGGCAGGCTTCGGACAATGTGACCTGCCTTTTGCAGTTGGTTATGTGTGCCTCAATACTGGAGACTTTGTCCTGGAAGGGGACACTCACATTGATATAACTATCCTGCATGGATTTCATGGAGGCAGTGCTGGCTGTAATTCTTCAGGGAGTTGAGGTCCCTACTGTGTACGATCTATATTTCTGATGTTTATAGAAGGGTGGGGGTCACGGCTGGTCTGTAGACAATGAGTTTGGTGCTGCATTTGAAATCTCAAACTTTAAATATTCTGGTCCTCAGATGTCCAAAGGGTGCCCTGGTGCATTGGATTTGGATTTTATCATTAATGTCTGCTCACACTGAAAGGACATTCCGGACTATAGGAAATGATTCATGTCAACTAGGGGATTGCAGTGAATTTTGTTGTAGGAGGGGGGCAATGTTGTGTCGCAGGAGTGGGTGGGTAGAGGCCATTTGTTTTCCAGATGTCTAGTCTGAGGATCATTCTCTTATATGTCTCTGTACGCACTGATGATGGATTTTAGGTTGGTCTCTAAGTGTACCCCTACGCAGGTGTCATATGCATACTACTGCTCAATGCCAGACGTTGATGTGGTCTTGATTCTGACCTGAAGACATTGAAGGTTGAGTAGATTCCCACTTGTCCTTTAAGTTAGCTCCACCCCTGCAGGGGGCTTCTTGGAGATGGGGTGGAGTGTTGTGGTGAGGAAAATGGTGAAGCCCTGCTTGATCACAGTTTGCACATGGGGTGAGGACTGTCATCCACAGTTAACCAGCCTGGATCTGACTGGATCAATGGGAAGATTGTCCAATGAATCAGTGAGATCAGTGTTCGATTGATGGTGAGGTAAGAGCGACAGCCCATTACATCAAGGCTACATTCAACTGAATGTGGTTTCAAGGAGCCTTAGCAAAACTGGAATCAATGGGTATCAGAGGCAACATCTCCATTGGTTGGAGTCATACCTGGCACTTAGGAAGATGGTCTTGGTTGTTGTAGGTCAGTCATCCCAGTTCTAGGACTTGTCTGCAGGAGTTCTTCAGGGTAGTGTCATCAGACCAACCATCTTCAGCTCTTTCATCAATGACCTTCCCTCCTACATAAGGTCAGAAGTGGGAATGTTCATCGATGATTGCATCATTTGTGGCTCCTCAGATACTGAAGCAATCCATATTCAAATGCAACAAGTTCTGGACAATATCCAGGCTTGGGCTGACCAGTGGCAAGTAACATTTGCACCACACAAATGAGGCTCTGACCATTATCAATAAGAGATAATCTAACCACCACCCCTTGGCTTTCAATGTGTTACTATCTCTGAATCTCCCACTATCAACATCCTGGGTGTTATCATTGACCAGAAACTCAACTGGACTCATCACATAAACACAGTGGCTATAAGAGCAGGTCAGAGGCCAGGATACTGCAGGATACTCACCTCCTGACTCCCCAAAACTTGCCTTTCATCTACAAAGCACAAATCAGGAGTGTGATGAAATACAGCCTACTTGGCCGGATGGATACAGCACCAACAACACTCAAGAAGCTTGACACCATCCAGGACAAAGCAGCCTGCTTGATTGTCACCACATCCACAAGCATCCAATCCCTCCACCATTGATACTCAGTAGCAGCAGTGTGTATTATCTACAAGATACACTGCAGAAATTCACCAAAGACCTTCAGACGGCATCTTCCAACCCATGACCACTTCTATCAAGAAAGAGAAGGGCAGCAGATACATACAAACACCACCACCTTCAAGATCCCCTCCTGTCCACTCACCATTCTGACTTGCATATATATTATAGCAATTCCTGCATTGTCAATGGGCCAAAATCCTGGAATTTCCTCCCTAATGGCAACCCACAACACATGGACTGCCGCAATTTGAGAAGGCAGCTCACCCTCACCTTCTCAAGGGCAACTAGGGATGGACAATAAACCCTGGCTCAGCCAGCGATGCCCACATCCACAGATAAATTTTAAAAATCTGAAAACTAAACAGTGCATTTGAACTTAGTGGAGTTTAGTGGTTAGAACAGCCTGGTCAGGAATATATATGAGAAGAAAGGAAGTATAAAATATGAAAGAACAAACAGAAGATGGAAGAGAGCCATTGAAGGTCGAGCCCAAGAGGAAATCCGTCTCTTCAATAGTGTCAGAAACAAACAGCTCAGGAGTCAGTTAGAGCAGAGAACAGCTCTGGTGGAGGCAGTAACCTGAAGGTGTTGTAACTTTGGAAGTGATGAAGTGGATTGGAGGAGTGAGGGATGGATCAGAATGATACTGTGGATGATTTGAGTGGAACATTGAAACAGATAGACCAGTTTGAGCAGACCAGGTTGGGTCAAACCATTATGAGGAACATTTCTCGATCATCCCCATCAAATAGCAGGTGATGGTGTAAAAGACAAGTGTGGTTAAAGACAGGAGGGGCCCAATAAATCTTGATCAGATGTTCCAGCCATTAAAACTATTAGAATCTTTAGAATTGCTAAAGTGTGGAAGCAGGCCATTCACCCCATCACGTCCACACAGACCCAACCCCCTCAGGAGTATCCTGAAAACAATAATCCAGTTCATAAGCAGAACATTGTTTGATTTGAGACAAAACTCAAGGCACACCTCAAATCTTTACAACTTTTACCAACTCCCAAGGTCACAAGTAATAGGAATAGATAGGTCATTTTTTCTAATGTAATTGATCAAGGACAGCAAGGGCAACCACAGCCAATTGAGCAAAGATTGTATGAGTTATACCCTACCTTTCAGCTACTGGTAGCATCAGTCATCCCTGTTGAGAAGATATATGAAGTTATTCCTCTGAATATTAGTGTCAGTAGTTGTAGTGAATAAAAGTTATGTTTGTCTGCGATCATGGCCACTGTTAAACAGACAAATCAGAATGTACCAGACAATGGGCAGATAGCAGACCAAAGTCCAAGGGAAGTATTGGGTTCATTCAGTCAAGAGGGATAGCAGGATTAGAGTAGATAAAGGGAATCTGGCAAAATTCCAAGGAACAGGAAGTGACCTGGTGTAGAAGATCTCTTCATTGGGACACTGGGAGAAGAACTGTTGAAGTACTTATTCCACATGTGGCAGGAATCCAGGTTGGGTTTTAACAATCCTTGTTCCACCAACCTCCAAGTCTATTCCCACAGATAAAAGAAAATTGGACAAATCCTTTCCATTATTAGCTATTCAGTAATTAACTGTGCATGACCTCATCCGGAGATTCACTGCTAAAGGATAAGCCAAAATATCCAGACTGACAATGATGTGTTCCGAGCCCACAATGATTAGGGAATGTGGCTCCAGTGGACATGGAGAATCAGCTTTTCATTAATTCGAAGTTTGCATGAGGGTCATGCCAGCTATTATTAGTTAATACTGGTTTGAACGTCATTGCTTTCTATTCCTTACACATCTCTGACTGTGGGAAGCATAGGGTCAGTCATTACTGCAGTACAAAATCTGTATAATTAACTCCTGGAGATCTGCATGTGGGTGGCATTCATTTGTGTATACCTGATGGTGCAATGATGATGTCAATGGTTAGGGCCTTCTGGAATCTGATACATTACCTCTGTATCGCATATGGATAATTCTAATAACCAGTATTGATATGATGGATGACACCCTAATGTTTATAACTGTGAAGACGGGCAAAAGATTAACTAAGCTGAACAGGGTTTTCAGACAATCGTAGATTACCTGGATGGAATGATTGCAAAGTATATAAAGGTGGTTGTGGCAGTCTAGGTGAGGATGGAATGGTTAATGGTAAATGGAGAAGATATTGAATTCCCACAGCAAGCCACCGGTCTGTTGAACTGACTGTAATAGTTCCTCTGTGAGAGTAAAATGAGTCATCAATCATAGATGATGAATTCAGTAATTTGGCCAGTAAAGAAACCGCACTGTGGTTGGCAATTAATAATCCATTCCAAGATTGGAACTCTGTTGTCGTGCCCTCATTGTGACAGACTCATCCAGATCCATTGACACTGATTTTTTAACATTCAGCCAATAGAACATAGAATACTACAACGCAGTACAGGCACTTCAGCCCTCGATGTTGCGCCCTCCTATGAAATTAACCTGATGCCCACCTTTCGATTTTTATCCATATGTCCAATGCCCATTTAAATGCACTTAACGTCGGCGAGTCTACTACTGTGGCAGGCAGGCCGTTCCACACCCCTACTATTCTCTGAGTAAAGAAAATATCCCTAATATCTGTTCTAAATCTATCACCCCTTAATTTAAAGCTATGTCCCCTCATGTTAGCCTTCACCATCCGAGGAAAAAGGCTCTCACTGTCCACCCTATCCAACTCTGAGTACCTTATATGTCTCGATTAAGTCACCTCTCAACCTTCTCCTTTCCAACAAAAACAGCCTCAGTTCCCTCAGCCTTTTCTCATAAGATCTTCCTTCCATATCAGACAACATCCAATAAGCTCCTCTGAACCCTTTCCAAAGTTTCCACATCCTACCGATAATGTGGTGACCAGAACTGCACATAATACGCCAGGTGCGGAATTCCTGGAGAAGGGCTTATGCCCGAAACGTTGATTCTCCTGTTCCTCGGATGCTGCCTGGCCTGCTGCGTTTTTCCAGCACCATATTTTTCAACTCTGGTCTCCAGCATCTGCAGTCCTCACTTTCTCCTCCTGACAATGCAGCACTCCCTCAATCCTGCATTGCACAGCAGCTGGTATTCCTTAATGAATCTTTTGATTGTCACAGTCTTTTATATCTTGTGCCTGCGCCTCACATTTCTGGCACCAATGTATGATGTTGGCGGCCTCAGTAGTTTACCTTTGATCAGCCTGAATCCTTGTCTTGTGGAACAGTCAGGGAAAACCCATTCCCCGTTTATAGCATTTTCTGCTATATTTTGGTCATTTCATTAATTTTCATTAGAACAGCTGTGGGACATTTAAACATTTTTTCTGTGTTAGTGAATGACGTAAAGGGGCAGGGTGGAAGGAGTCACGAGGTGGCAATATGGATAGGGTAGCAGTGTATGTGAGAACTGGGATTTGAATTCTTGACGTTCTGAGCTGGTGAAAATTGTAGTATAAGAGGTAAAGTTCTGCTGTGTAATATGCTAATAAAATACAATACACAGTATCACAGGAAGTGATACAATATGTCACAAGATTTTGTTGTCTTATGCAGCCTTGTGGTGAGATGAAGACATAATGTAATGCTTTTTCAATGAAATTAATGTTTCCTTTACCTCAACACACTAAATATTCTGCAGCAGCAAAACCAGACCAAGAATATTAGTGACTGAATTGCAAGTAAGGCAGTCACATGAGCACAAAGTCAAAAATGAATTTGTATTAAGGTGAAAAGAGTTGGTGTAGGTGCAGGCAAATGAAAGAGTGGATTATAGTTTTCCCAATTGGAGCAGATCTCAATAAACTTCATCTGAGAATCACCTGTTTTTTGATCAAACTTTAATTACGAGGGAGATATCAGATTTAGTGGCATTGAGAGATTCAATCACTCAGCAAGAGAATATTACTCAGCAAGATGAAAATAAAGAAGGCCTTCAGCCTGAACTTGGCAAAGGACATTCGGAGATCTGCTGTTTGCTCCTGAGAGACAGACTAAAGCTGCTGAATGACAATATTATCAAAATTGTTGCAAAGTTGGTGTGCGTAAAATTGTAAAATGGGGTAAACATTGCGAGAGTTCAAATTCTTTTAACTGGACCTCAACTCCTTCATCTTTCAGTTTGGTTTTCCCTTCATGTTTTAACTTATTGCGGCAGGATCTGGTCACCACACAGTCTGGAAACATTCCAGGGCGCTTTTCTTTTAAATCCTCAGCTTCCTGGTTTTCTTTTGGCTTTTTCATGAAAATGGGCATCACTCCTACCTGTCATCCCATCAAATCATTCCTGGAATAGTCAATTTTTCCATCACTTGCACTATCAGTTTCACAGTCTTGATTGGACTTACCTTATCTTACAGAGGGAAACATTACCCCTCACCCCATTTATTCCACAGATTACCATTCTCTTGGGCAAAATTTCAGAAGCAGTGCAAGTATTTTCATCTCTTACTATTAGAGACAGACTAATTTTCATATCTCTCAATATTTTAACTTCTTTATCTACTTTCCCTGTTCTCCCTGAGTAAATTGTATCCACAGATGTGAAGTCTTTGAAAAGATCAGGTGCTATCTTACTATCCAGCCTGTAACTAGGTCGTGCACTCTCCTGCAGCTCCTTGACTTCTCTTGGGATTTTCCTCACTACCCACTGGTTTAGACTTTTTTACCACATCCTTTTTTCCCATGGCCTTTCTTAAACCAACAGCACTGTGACTTTGTGTGTCCCATTTTATTACAGTGAAAACGCCTCAGGCCTTTCACTCTTTCCAACCTTTTGGGTTTCTTTTTTCACCTGTGGTAAACTGCTCCCAGTGTGATCTACCTTTTGATTTTCATTGAAGGATCTCCTTCTTTCCCAATTTCTATCCCACACAGAATGAAATTGCTGTCGGAAATTAGATTTTGGTTTATGCACAAATGCATATTCATCCACCATTGCAGCAGCTCTTCCTGCTTTTTTAAGCTTTCTGCTGCTCAACTTGAGTTCTTATCATTTCTGGAAGGGAGTTGTTAAGCTTCTCCAGCAGAACAATGTCTTTTCTATCCTTAATGCTGTCAGCCATCTATCGAAGTTACTCTGTTTAATTCTTTCAAACTCAATGTAAGTCTGACCTGGTTCCTTTCTTACATTTTTGAAACAATGTCTATAAGCTTCTGGTATCAATTCATAGGCAGGTGAAAGAACCTTTCTTACTTCTTCATATTCTCCTGATATTTCCTCTGACAGTGCTGCAAGCACCTCACTAGCTCTACCTACCAACTTTGTTTGGATCAACAAAACCCACATGGTTTCTGGCCAATTCATCTGTGTAGCAAATTTCTCAAAGGAAATGAAAAAGGCCTCTACATCTTTTTCATGGAATCTTGGTCATATCTGGACATAATTGTACATATCCCGAATCGGTTGTTGGCTACAATGAGTTTGCTCATCATTGCTCCCTTTTTGTACTTTTACTTCTGTCATTTGAATTTTTTTTGCTTCCAGTTCTAACTTCATTTTTTTCCAGTTCAAACATTCTTTCTCTTTCTTTATCTTCTCCTCAGGCCTTCCTCTACTTTTCTTTCTGTTCTGCCAGAGTAATTCTTTCCTTTATTCATTTCTCTACTGTGAACCATAATTGAAACTGTTGCAGTTCATAGAGTCATAGAGATGTACAGCATGGAAACAGACCCTTCGGTCCAACTTGTCCAGCTGACCAGATACCCCAACCCAATCTAGTCCCACCTGCCAGCACCCGGCCCATATCCCTCCAAACCCTTCCTATTTATATACCCATCTAAATGCCTCTTAAATATTGCAATTGTTCCAACCTCCACCACATCCTCTGGCAGCTCATTCCATAAACGTGCCACCCTCTGTGTGAAAAAGTTGCCCCTTAGGTCTCTTTTATATCTTTCCCTCTCACCTTAAACCTATGCCCTCTAGTTCTGGAATCCCCGACCCCAGGGAAAAGTCTTTGTCTATTTATCCTAACCGTGCCCCTCATAATTTTGTAAACCTCTATAAGGTTTACCTGTCTAAACCTCTCTAAACCTCAGCCTCCGACGCTCCAGGGAAAACAGCCCCAGCCTGTTCAGCCTCTCCCTGTAGCTCAGATCCTCCAACCCTGGCAACATCCTTGTAAATCTTTTCTGAACCCTTTCAAATTTCACAATATCTTTCCGATAGGAAGGAGACCAGAATTGCACGCAATATTCCAACAGTGGCCTAACCAATATCCTGTACAGCCGCAACATGACCTCCCAACTCCTGTACTCAATACTCTGACCAATAAAGGAAAGCATACCAAATGCCTTCTTCACTATCCTATCTACCTGCGACTCCACTTTCAAAGAGCTATGAACCTTCACTCCAAGGTCTCTTTGTTCAGCAACACTCCCTCGGACCTTACCATTAAGTGTATAAGTCCTGCTAAGATTTGCTTTCCCAAAATGCAGCACCTTGCATTTATCTGAATTAAACTCCATCTGCCACTTCTCAGCCCATTGGCCCATCTGGTCCAGATCCTATTGTAATCTGAGGTAACCTTCTTCACTGTCCACTACACCTCCAATTTTGGTGTAATCTGCAAACTTACTAACTGTACCGCTTATGCTCGCATTCAAATCATTTATGTAAATGACAAAAAGTAGAGGGTCCAGCACCGATCCTTGTGGCACTCCACAGGTCACAGGCCTCCAGTCTGAAAAACAACCCTCCACCACCACCCTCTGTCTTCTACCTTTGGGCCAGTTCTGTATCCAAATGGCTGGTTCTCCCTGTATTCCGTGAGATCTTACCTTGCTAATCAGTCTCCCATGGGGAATCATGTCGAACGCCTGATTGAAGTCCATATAGATCACATCTACTGCTCTGCCCTCATCAATCCTCTCTGTTACTTCTTCAAGAAACTCAATCAAGTTTGTGAGACATGATTTCCCACGCACAAAGCCATGTTGACTATCCCAAATCAGTCCTTGCCTTTCCAAATACATGTACATCCTGTCCCTCAGGATTCCCTCCAACAACTTGCCCACCACCGAGGTCAGGCTCACCAGTTTATAGTTCCCCGGCTTGTCTTTACCACTCTTCTTAAACAGTGGCACCACGTTTGCCAACCTCCAGTCTTTCGGCACCTCACCTGTGACTATCGATGATACAAATATCTCAGCAAGAGGCCCAGCAATCACTTCTCTAGCTTCCCAGAGTTTTCGGGTACACCTGATCAGATCCTGGGGATTTGTCCACCTTTAACCATTTCAAGACATCCAGCACTTCCTCCTCTTAATCTGGACATTTTGCAAGATGTCACCATCTATTTCCCTACTGTCTATGTCTTCCATATCCTTTTACACAGTAAATACTGATGCAAAATATTCAGTTAGTATCTCCCCCATTTTCTGTGGCTCCACACAAAGGCCACCTTGCTGATCTTTGAGGGGCCCTATTCTCTCCCTAGTTACCCTTTTGTCCTTAACATATTTGTAAAAACCCTTTGGATTCTTCTTAATTCTATTTGCCAAAGCTATCTCATGTCCCCGTTTTGCCCTCCTGATTTCCCTCTTAAGTATACTCCTACTTTCTTTATACTCTTCTAAGGATTCACCCAATCTCTCCTGTCAATACCTGACATATGCTTCCTTCTTTTTCGTTACCAAACCCTCAATTTCTTTAGTCATCCAGCATTCGCTATGCCTACCAGCCTTCCCTTTCACCCTGACAGGAATATACTTGCTCTGGATGCTTGTTATCTCATTTCTGAAGGCTTCCCATTTTCCAGCCATCCCTTTACCTGTGAACATCTGCCTCCAATCAGCTTTCAAAAGTTCTTGCCTAATACTGTCAAAATTGGCCTTTCTCCAATTTAGAACTTCAACTTTTAGATCTGGTCTAACCTTTTCCATCACTATTTGAAAAACGAATAGAATTATGGTCGCTGGCCCCAAAGTGCTCCCCCACTGACACCTCAGTCACCTGCCCTGCCTTATTTCCCAAGAGTAGGTCATGTTTTGCACCTTCTCTAGTAGGTACATCCACATATTGAATCAGAAAATTATCTTGTACACACTTAAGAAATTCCTCTCCATCTAAACCTTTAACACTATGGCAGTCCCAGTCGATCTTTGGAAAGTTAAAATCCCCTACCATAACTACCCTATTATTCTTACAGATAGCTGAGATCTCCTGACAAGTTTGTTTCTCAAGTTCCCTCTGACTATTGGGGGGTCTATAATACAATCCCAACAATGTGATCATCCCTTTCCTATTTCTCAGTTCCACCCAAATAACTTCCCTGGATGTATTTCTGGGAATATCCTCCCTCAGCACAGCTGTAATGCTATCCCTTATCAAAAATGCCACAACCCCTCCTCTCTTGCCTCCCTTTCTATCCTTCCTGTAGCATTTGTATCCTGGAACATTAAGTTGCCAGTCCTGCCCATCCCTGAGCCATGTTTCCGTAATTGCTATGATATCTCAGTCCCATGTTCCTAGCCATGTCCTGAGTTCATCTGCCTTCCATGTTAGGCCCCTTGCATTGAAATAAATGCAGTTTAATTTATTAGTCCTACCTTGTCCCTGCCTGCCCTGACTGTTTGACTCACTTCTGTTCTCAGCTGTACCCATCTCAGACCAATCTCTTTCCTCACTATCTCCCTGGGTCCCATCCCCCACCTTACTAGTTTAAATCCTCCCAAGCAGTTCTAGCAAATTTCCCTGCCAGTATATTAATCCCCTTCCAATCCATCCTTCTTGTACAGGTCACCTCTACCCCAAAAGAGATTCCAATGATCCAAAAATGTGAATCCTTCTCCCATACACCAGCTCCTCAGCCATGCATTCATCTGCTCTAACCTCCTATTCCTGCCCTCACTAGCTCATAGCACTGGGAGTAATCCAGATATTACTACCCTTGAGGACCTCCTTTTTAAATTTCTGCCTAACTCTCTCTAATCTCCCTTCAGAGTCTCAACCTTTTCCCTTCCTCTGTCATTGGTTCCAATATGGATAATGACCTCCTGCTGGGCCCTCTCCCCCGCGAGAACATTCTGCACCCTCTCTGAGACATCCTTGATCCTGGCACCAGGGAAACAACACGCCATTCTGTTTTTTCTCTGCTAGCAACAGAAATGTCTGACTGTACCTCTGACTACAGAATCCCCAAACACAATTGATCTCTTGAAAGCCGATGTACCCCTCAAGGCATTAGAGCCAGTCTCAACACCAGAAACTTGGCTGCTCGTGCTACGTTCCCCTGAGAATCCATCACCCCCTACATTTTCCAAAACAGCATACCTGTTTGAAATGGGTATATCCACAAAAGACTAGCTGCCTACCTGTCTTACCCTTCCTGGAGTTAACCCATCTATATGACTGTATCTGAGACTTTCCCCCTTCCTACAACTGCCATCCATCACATACTGTTGCTGTTGCAAATTCCTCATCGCTTCTATCTGTCTCTCTAACCGATCCACTCGATCTGATAAGATTTGCATCCAACAGCATTTATGGCAGATATAATCCGCAGTAACCCTTAAACTCTCTTTAAACTCCCACATCTGACAAGAAGTACATATCACTGCAAAGGCTGTTTTTGCTCCTTCACAACCTACAGACCCAGAAAATAACACTGTCTTATTCCTCTACAAACACTGTCCCAGGTTGAATTAATAGCTATGGCTTATATTTTAAGTTAAATCAAGAGACTTATCTCAAAAATCAAGAAAGAATCCACTATACTCACTACTGCAGCCTTTCTCTTGGACAGACTTAAAACAACAATGAACTTTTCTAATTCTGTGCTGTGAACTTCGCCCAACAGTTCCTCCAAGATTAGTTGTGAATTTCACTGTTCGTTAATTTTTCCAGACGCACTCCGATGTCCAGCGATACACGACTTCAAACAGCAAAGGCGGTAACTGTGCAGGTTTTCTCTCTCTCTCCTGCACTGACCTCACCATCTGCTTCCTTTGCCTGCTCTTCTCCCTTTTAAAACTGCTGTTGTTTTGTCTTCTTTTTTCCAAAGTTCCAAAACAATGCAACAGCATACAAAACAGTAATTGCTGCTCCTGGAATTCAAAGAAATCACCTCCAACACCTAAAATACCTCAAAAAAAGGAGCAGCTCTTACAGCCAGAAATTTTTCCCGTCCTCCATCTTGGATATTATCTTGAGACTCCAAATTATTCTCTCTCTGTTCCCTTTGTTCTGCTGGGGCGATTCTTTCCTTTTCACTACCTTCTGACTCCAGCCTTTTAAGTTCACTTTCTAACTCCAATTGACTCATTTGCAACTCAATTTTTTTCTAACTTTATTGGACTTGACTGTTTCTCTGATACACCTAAATATTTGGCTAACTCTGTTACAATTTCATCTTTTTTTATTAGTCCTAGTTAAAACTAATTTTAGCCTGTGCGCTAATTCTACAAGAGTCACCTTTTTCTGCTATTTTTAAACTTTCTTTGGGAAGCATCTTCGACCCCCCAGAACCTCTTTAGTAATGTTAAGAGCCACTTCCCCACTTTTGATTTAACCAAACACAAGCAACTTAAATTAAATAGATTTTCAATTTCTCACTTAAATTTTACTTAAAGACCAAGGACACTAGTACCCAAGTCTATTTAAATCTGTCCAAATCTGTACAAATCCTGGCCTTGATCTGTCCAAATCCCAGACCCGAACCCCCAATTTGTTATAAAGCAGAGGTTAATCACTCTATCTGAGAACTATAACTGAATAGCCCTAAGGGGACTGTTGGGCCCTATATTCTATTAAAAGAAGGGTAAGAAGGGGTGTAAATCATTTTTTCAGCAACTTCTAGTGGTTAAGTAAAAGAAATCTCTGTCCTTCACTTTATAATCCACAAGTAACGATTTATTTATCTAACTCTGACAGTGAACAAATTAACTAAAGTTAACAAATTAACAAATAACAGACTGAACAATTCCCCTCTAACTACTAACTATTCCTGGATACTGCAATATTCTATTGGTATGCTGTTCCAATAAATATATTAAGGTAGGATATCTGGTTTGCATGGACAGTTGTACCAAAGATTTTGTTTCTGTGCTGTACATGTCTATGACTCCATGACTCTTGGTTCAACAAGTCCACACCGACCCTCTGAAGAGTATCCCACCCAACCCATTCCCCTACTACTCTACATTTACCCCTGACTAATGCACCTAACCCATATATCCCTGAACATTATGGGCAATTTAGCATGGCCAATTCAGCTACCTTGCACATCTTTGAATTGAAACCTGAGCACCCAAAAGAAATCCACATAGACACGGGGAGAATGTGCAAACTCCACATAGGCAGTCGCCCAAGGCTGGAATTGAACCTGAGTCCCTGGCACAGTGAGGCAGAAGTGCTAACCACTAAGCCACCGTGCCACCCATCTGGGATACACGCAATAAACAACCCCACCGCCCATGGCTGAACGCTTCAACTCCCCCTCCCACTCGGCCAAGAACATGCAAATCCTTGGCCATCTCATCCGCCAAACTCGAGCCAGCCGACACCTGGAAGAAGAATGCCTCATCTTCCGCCTTGGGACCTTCCAAACACATGGGATCAATGTAGATTTCACCAGTTTCCTTATTTCCCCTCCCCCCACCTTATCCCAGATCCAACCCTCCAACTTGATGCCGCCTTCTTGAACTTTCCTACCTGTCCAACTTCCTTCCCAGCTATCTGTTCCACCTTCCTTTCGAACCTATCACCTTCATCCCCACCTCCAACTACCTATCACATTCCCAGCTACGTTCCCCCAGCCCCACCCCCCTTCCATTTATCGCTCAGCCCTCTTGGACCACCCCACATTCCTGCTAACAGCTTAGACTCGAAACATTGATTCTCCTGCTCCTCGGATGCTGCCTGACCAGTTGTGCTTTACCAGCGCCACACCCTTTGACTCTGATCTCCAGCATCTGTGGTCCTGACATTTCCTTCTCGATATTGCATCCAGGTTGCTTATCTTCTGGAACTTTCTGTGTCTTCTCCGCTGATCCTTCTGTCAGGAATGTTCTTTGTAGATCCTTCTGTCAGGAATTTAGATGGTGTGCTGGGGTACCATGCTAAACAGATGGTGCTTTGTCTAAGAGCTGAGAGCTGTAGTCTCCAAGCAGTTGGCAATTAGCTTTCCCCTGATTTTCCAAATGCCCTCATCTTTTATACCCTTGATGACATATCAATTTCTTACAATAAGATTGGTTCTGGGTTGTCAAAACATCAGATTTAAATTTAATAGGTTTTTCGTATCTAAAGGCCTGATTTAAATTGATTAGTTAAATTTAAAATTCATTATCTTGGTAACAATGCTGCTTTTCCTGTTAACAGTATGGCGTTTTTATACAAATGTTTCAAATCATGCGCTCTGTGCACCGGCAAACTCAGGCTGCTGCCCAATGTCCATTTTAACTCTGAGCGCAGAAAAAAAAACACCAGCTTTTAAAGGGACACACAATGCTTTCCCCATTTAAAAATTTTGAATTTTTACGCATACCAGTTTCACAAGAAAATGGTCTGCTGCACTTAAAGATTCTCTGCTTGAATCAAAAGGTCAATCAGAGAGAGAGAGAGCCCAGAGCTGATTGCATTATTCCCCTGTGTCTTAAATAGCTTACACTTCACAGATCCAACTAGCTCCCAACATACTCACCCTCTCCCATCCTGAGGCTGCACTCATCCTCCATTCAGACTGTAGCAGAACATCCTGCAGAATAACTAGGCACAGTTCTTCAAGATGAGCTCTGAGTATCCAGCTTTCCTTCTGCTACAGGCTTGATGTTCAATTTGTCACCTCAGGTTGGAGGCACTGCTGGTATCTGATCATGTGGTGTCAGATGATGCCTTGATCTGCAAGGAATTGTGACAGGGATAACTGTCACTCAGACACACACACAAACACTCTCACTCACTTACACACTGTTATGCTCTCCCTCACACACACACTCACTCTCTCACTCACTCACACGCTCTTATGCTCTCCCTCAAACACACACTCTCACTCACAAACACAATCTCATGCTCTCCCTCACACATGCACACTCACTCTCTTACTCATACACACACAAATTACTACGGATGCTGGAATCTGAAACCAAAAGAGAAAATGCTGGAAAATCTCAGCAGGTCTGGCAGCATCTGTAAGGAGAGACATTTAGAGTCTAACTGACCCTTCGTCAAAGCTAAAAAAAGGGAGAAATAGGGAGGTATTTATACTCGGCTCCTAGTATATACTCCTAGTATAAATACCTCCCTATTTCTCCCTTTTTTTAGCTTTGACAAAGGATCAGTTAGACTCGAAACGTCAGCTCTTTTCTCTCCTTACAGATGCTGCCAGACCTGCTGAGATTTTCCAGCATTTTCTCTTTTGATTTCAGATTCCAGCATCCGCAGTAATTTGCTTTTATCCAGTTTTTTTCACACACACTCTCATGCTCTCCCTCCCAAACACACCTACTCTTTCACTCACAGACACATTTACACGCTCTCCCTCACAAATGCATTCTCACGCACTCACTTTAACGCTCTCCCTCACAGTCACACTCTCATGCTCTCCCTCACATACTCTCACGCTCTCCCTCACACATTCACTCTCTCACTCACAGACACACTCTCATGCTCTCCCTCACACACACTCACTCACTCCCTTGCACACACAAACTCTGGCCTCCCCTTCACAAACAGACTCTTATACTTTCCCTCACACATTCACTCTCTCACTCACACACACACTCTCATGGTCTCCCTCACACTCTCCCTCACACTCACACTCTCCCTCACACATGTACACTCACTCTCTCACTCACACACACACATTTGCACTCTTTCACTCACAAACACACTTTAACGCTCTCCCTCACAGACACACGTGCTCTCCCTCACATACTCTCACGCTCTCCCTCACACACACACACTCTCATGCTCACCCTCATAAACACTCATTCACTCACTCCCTTGCACACACAAACTCTGGCACTCCCCCTTACACACAGACTCACACTCTCCCATACACACACACACACACACTTGCTCACACTCTCATTCTCTCCCTCACACACACACACACACGCCCTCTCACTCTCAAACACACTCTCATGCCCTTCCCCACAGACACAATATCATGCTCTCCCTCATACATCCTTACTCACTCCCTTGCACACATACACTGACACTCTCCCTCTCACACACACACTCAATCTCCCTCACACACACACATACACACTCATGCTGTCCCTCACACACTCTCTCTCACTTACACATACACACTCACACTCTCCCTCACACATTCCTTCACTCCCTCACACACACACTCTCACGCTCTCCCTCACACACACTCATTCAAGCATTCACACATACACTCTCATGTTCTCTCTCACACACAATCTCACACTCTCCCTCACACACACACACTCTCTCACTTACACATACACTCTCACACTCTCCCTCACACATTCCCTCACTCACTCACACACACACTCACTCTCATGGTCTCCCCCACACATAGAATTTTACACTCTCCCTCACACATACACTCTCATGCTCTCCCTCACTCGCGCACACACTCTCAGTCTCTCACTCACACACACACTCTTATACTCTCCCTCACACACACACTCTCATGCTTTCACTCACTCGCACTCACATTCTCACACAGTCCCTCAAACACTCTCACTCTCACACACACTTTCACACTCTCCCTCACACACCAACTTACACTCTCCCTCGCACACACTCTCATGTTCTACCTCACACATATATACACACACACTCTCATGCTCTCCTTCACTCACACACACACTGTTACACTCTCCCTCAGAAACACACTCTCACTGTCTCCCTCACACAACACTCACTGTCTCACTCTCACACAAACTCAGAAAAGATTTTCAAACAAGGAGTCAGCCCACATGGGGAATTCCACATTAAAAATAAGATTAAAAAAATTTAAGAGAAACCAAAAGATGGTGTGAGGGAACCAAGCGAAGGAGGAAAACTAAGGAAGAGAGGTAGAACATCCTACGATCAGCAGCAGGCTAAGTACCACACTCTTTGCCCTGCTCCTTCTCACTCACTTGGTCTCTGCTACCACACCCAGCTCCCACCAACACTCATGCTCTACCACTTTTACTGTTGTCTAAAACATCTTCCCTCACTCGCTCTCACCCACCCAATCACCCCACACCATTGACCCTACATGCCATCTGTATTTCCCACTCTATCACCAGGACACCTCATCACCTCCCATGTCCTTGCACAACACAATCAGCTGCACACTCTCAGCTCATTTGATCCCTCCCTGATCCATCAGAAGGTAAACCATGAAAGGTAAAAAGAACCCAGATGGGTGTAGAAAGCTATAAGGAGAGGCTACGAGGACAGAATCCGAGTTTTCGCTGCAGATCAGGACCACTTCTGCAGGGCTGCTGAAGTATTCCCATCCTCCAAACGCATTGTTCATTCCATTGACCCTTATGTCAATGTCAATCATTACACCTCATTTCTAACAACTGTCCGTGATGCCTTCTTCCCCAACCTTGTCTTTCTAGATGGAACTGGGTTTGGAAGGTGCTGTCGAAGGATATTTGTGAATCTTGTAGATGGTGAACAGTGCTGTTTCTGAATGTCAGCAATGGAGGGAGTGGATGTTTGTAGATGAGGTGCCAATCCTGAAGGTGCTTTGTCCTGAATAGTGCTCAATGTTGTTGAAGCTGCACTCATTAAGCAAGAGAGGGGTATTCCATCACACTCTTGACAAGTGTCTTGGAGATAGTGGACAGGCTTTGTGAAGTCAGGAGGTGAAATACACACTGCAGTATTGCTCGCCTCTGATCTGCCCTTGTAGCCACTATGGATATCTGGCTAGTCCAGTTGAGTTTCTGGTCAATGGTAACCCCCAGGATATTGATAGAGCCAATTCAGTGATGGTGACACCAGTGAATATCAAGGCATGATGATTAGAGTGTCTGTTATTGGAGATGGTTATTACCTAGTATTTGTGTGGTGTGAATGTTAGTCAGTCCAATCCTGGATATTGTCCAGGTCTTGCTGCATTTGGACATGGACTGCTTCAATATCTGGAATAGTGCTGAACATTGAGCAATCATCAGCGAACATCATGACCATGGACCTTATGATGGATGGAAGGTGGTTGATGAAGCAGCTGAAGATTGGTGGGCTTTGGACATTTCCCTGAGGAACCCTGATGACTGACCTCCAATAAGCAAACCACTGTTCCTTGTACCAGGTATGACACCAACCAGTTTGCCCCGATTCCAATTTTGCCACTGTTCCTTGATGCCCCAATAAGTGAAATCTGCCCTTGATGCCAAGGGCTGTCACTTTCTCCTCCCCTCTGGAATTCAGCTCTTTTGTCCATGTTTGAACCAAGGCTGTAATGAGTTCAGGAGCTGAGTGGCCCTGGCAGAACCAAAACTAGGCGTCACTGAACAGGTTATTGATGAGCAGATGCGGTTTGATAGCTCTGTTGACGACACCTTCCATCACTTTACTGATGATTGAGATTAGACTGAAGGGGCAGTAATTGGCTAGTTTGGATTTGTCCTGCTTTTTGTGTACTGGACATAGCTGGGCATTGTCAGGCAGATGCCAGTGGTGTGACTGTACTGGAACAGCTTGGCTAGGAGAGCAACAGTTTTGGAGCATAAGTCTTTAGTACTATTGAATCACAGAATTGTTAATGTGCCTGGGGTGGTCAGTTGGCCCATTGTGCCTGAACTGGGCCCAATACCTAATGCTGCCTTTTCTCCCATATCTCTGCACACCATTTCTTTCTAATGTTTTCTCCATTATGTTGATGATATCACTGGTGCTGCTTTGCTCTCTCGTCTGGAATTGAAAAGGTTCATCAATTTCACTTACAGTTTCCATCCGACACTCCCAGTCCATCTCTGACTGCTCCCTGCACTTCCCTTCCTCAACATTTTTGTTTCTATTTCTGGGTATAGTCTGGCCACTGATATCCAGTACAAATCAACTCATTCCCACAGTTATCTTGACAATATATCCTCACACCCTTTGCCTGTAATGACTCCCTTCCATTAGCCCAGTTGTTCCGTCTCCATCCATTCTGTTCTGATGATGCCAACTTAGACAAAGGGGCCTCTGAAACAGAGTTATTGAGTCACAGAGACATACAGCCTGGATACAGACCCTTTAGTCCAAACAGTCCATGTTGACCATAATCCCAAATTAAACTAGTCCCATAACCCTCCAAACATGACTTATTCATGTACTTATCTGAATGCCTTTTAAACGTTGTAATTATACTTGCATCCACCACTTCCTCTGGAATGCCATTCCACAAATTGCCCCTGATGTGTTTTAAAAATCTTTTTCCTCTCCCCTTAAAAATATGTCCCCTAGTCTTGGAATCCCCCACATACCTATACACCTCATAGACATATCCATAGAACATATAACAATACAGCGCAGGACAGGCCCTTTGGCCCTCGATGTTGCGCCGACCTGTGAACTATCCCAAAGTCATCCATGTGTTTATCTAAGGATTGTTTAAATCTCCCTGATGTGGCTGAGTTGACTATATTAGCAGGTAGGGCCCTTACCACTCACTACGTAAATCTTTGTTAGTACCTCTCAAGCTCCTGTGCTCCAGTGAAAATAATCCCAACCTATCCAACCTAATGACTCAAACCCTCAATTCTTAGCAACATCCTGGTAAATCTCTTCTGAATCCTCTCCAGCTTAATCATGTCCTTCCTATAGCAGGGCGAACAGAACTGGACACAATATTCCAGAAGAGGTCTCACCAATGACCTGTACAATTTCAACATAATGTCCCAAATCCTACACTCAAAGGTCTGAGCAATAAAGGCCAGCATACTAAATGCCTTCTTAACCACCCTGTGATGCAAACTTCAAATAATTATCATAGAATCCCTACAGTGTGGAAACAGGCCATTTGGCCCAACAAGTCTACACTGGCCCTGTGAAGAGTAACCCACCCAGGTCCAGTCCCCTACCCTATTACTCTACATTTCCCCCTGAACTAATGCACCTAACCTACACATCCCTGAACACTATGGGCAATTTAGCATGGGCAATCCACCTAACCCGCACATTGTTGGATTGTGTGACACTATACCAGCAACACAGTCCAAGCACTTGTCACTCTGTATAAAAACCTTACCCCTCACATCTCCTTTGAACCTTCCCCCTCTCACCTTTAATACATGCCCCTTAATATTAGACATTTCAGCTTGGGAGCAGCAGGGGATATGCTGAGCCTGATGCAGATTGCAGATTTTGTTGTAGAGTACAGTTCTGCTGCAGCTGATGGCCCACAGCATCTCATAGATGCCTAGTCTTTAGCTGCTAGACCTTTTGAAAGTCTGTTCCATTTAGCACAGTGATACTGCCACACAACACAATGAAGGGTACTCTCAATGTGAAAGGGATCTTTGTCCCCACAAGGACTGTGCAGTGGTCATTCCAACCAATATTGTCAAGGCCAGATGCATGTGAAGCCTGCAGATTGGTAAGGATGAAGTTAAGTATACTTTTCCCTCTTGTTGGTCTCTTCGTGACCTGCTGCAGACCTAGTCTAGCAATGACACCCTTTAGGACCTGACAATTTCACTGTGTATGACTATGTTAGGCATAGATTGACTCATCAACTACCAAATTGTGAGTTCTCCCAATTTGGCAGTAGTCCCAAGATCTTAGTAAGAAGGACTTTGCAGGGATGACAGGACTGTTTGTGCAGTTGTCATTTTTGGGGTGCCTAGGTCAATGCCAGGTGAGCTGTTCAGTTTGCTTTCTCTTTTCAGATTTCCTCATTTTATTTTTGCAATGAGTGGCTGTTCCATTTCAGATGAACTTTAGAGGCAGTGGGTCTGGTATTGGGCAAGACCAGATCAGGATGGCTATACCACTCTCTAAAAGACATTAGTGAAGCAGATGTTTTTTCCCACAGTCCAAAAGGATGTTATAGTCATTATCAAGCATTTAATTCCAGAATTTCTATTGAATTCACAAGTCTGCCAGGCGGGATTTCAATCCTAGGTATCTGGATTAATAGTCTAGCACTGATATCACGAGGCCATCACCTCCTGGAGAAGATATTCATCCACTCCATCTACCATGGATTGATGTCTGTGTTCAGTACTTGCTGCAGAATCTAAAACTGAATTTCCAAGGTATATACATGGCTGAGGGTCCTGTCCATTATAGTACATCCCCTCTGCCCCTTATAAATTCAGTTGCCCACAGGCATCAAAACTGTTATCCTCCTCTTCCCTGCAGCCTGTGGTCCTCCAATCTCAGCAAATAGATTACATTCCCTTTCTGTGACAACAGCCCCTTGTTCTCCCCGACAAACCCCTTTGCTCTTCACTTCCTTGGACAGACCCTATGGGCTGACCATGGCCCCTTGAGCGACTGAACTGGACAGCCCTGGATGAGTTGAGGCCAGACCCCTGACTGGTGACTCCCTGGCCATGTTAGCACTCCCCCTACTGAACTGGCTGTGAGGTAATCACAGGACTGACCATGACCTATTGTACTGTAGAGACATGGACCCCAACTGAGAACATCCTGAGTGGATGTTCTGGTCTTGATCCTGATCTGGTCTTGCCCAATCCCTTGGATTAATATCGGAGCCTGCCTTTGACTACTGTGCTGGGACCATCTGACTGATAGATGCCTCCATCAACTTTGGTGAGGAATACTTCCATAGGACTGAGGACTGCTGAGCGTGAAGGCAAGTTTCATGGTTCTTTGACTGCTTCATAGGCATGGCAAGCAAGGCAAGACAAGACAAGACAGGATAAGAATGCTGTGAACATTCAGTTTGGCACTGTAAGCGTGTGCAAAATTAGTGAGTAGCCCTGAGATTCATTGTGGTACAATTCATGAACTGGGTTCCTGTCTGTGCACAAAGTGTCCCTTTTTCCATGCCAGTTGGTGGTGCACTCTGCAATGTAAGTCTATCATCCCTCACTGATGTGGTTCCATGATGGAGATGAGATGTGCCACCCATTTGATGCCGGTATCCTTCGAAAAGGAGTGCATGCGATGGTTCCTGTGAATCTTGCTCTGAGATATTGTTTGATGCTGAGCAACATGGGAGTTCTGTAGAACCTGTGGCAAGATGAAATCTATGACCACCATGTTGAGAGTCTTGGATGTCTAGCTTAGTCATACAGTCATAGAGATGCACAGCATGGTAAAACAGACCTTTTGGTCCAACTCGTCTCTGCCAACCAGATATACTATATAGGTCTAGTCCCATTTTCCACATTGTAGCCCATACCCCTCTCAACCCTTCCTATTCATATACCATTCCAGGTACCTTTTAAAAGTAGTAATTGTCACCTCCACCAATTCCTTCAGTGGCTCATTGCATTCACACATCACCCCCTGCATGATAAGGTTGCCCCTTAGGTCCCTTTCAAATATTTCCCCTCTCACCCTAAACCTATGTCTTCTAGTTCTGAACATCCCCACCCCACCAAAAAGACCTTGTCTATTTACCCTATCCATGCCTCTTTATAACCTCTATAACGTCACCCCTCAGCCTCCGACGCTCCAGGGAAAACAGCCCCAGCCTATTCAGCCTCTCCCGATAGCTCAAATCCTCCAACCCTGGCAATATTCTTGTAAATCTTTTCTGAACCCTTTCAAGTTTCATAACATCTTTCCAATAGGAAGGAGACCAGAATTGCACGCAATATTCCAAAAGTTGCCTAACCAATGTCCTGTACAGCTTCAACATGATGTCCCAACTCCTGTACTCAATACTCTGACCAATAAAGGAAAGCATACCAAACGCCTGCTTCACTATCCCATCTACCTGCAACTTCACTTTCAAGGAGCTATGAGCCTACACTCTTTGTTCTGCCACACTCCTCAGGACCTTATACAATTATTGTTAAGTCCTGCCCTGTTTTGCCTTTGCAAAATGCAGCATCTCACATTTATCTTGTTTGACATTTTTAATATTTGGTAAACTGCGTATAAATGAGGTGAGTTGGGGCATTAATAAGCCATTCAGCAAGCAATAACCCCTTTTAATTTGTGACTCAAATTAAATTGTTGCCTAGCAACAAACTCACCTCAAAGCCTGACAGAAATTGCTTCTGATATTGGGATAGAGCTGGCCGGACTTTACCTTTGACTCTGCCAGAAATCTCACCATTGTCCATGTTCATTTAAGCTGCTAACAAGATTCCACCCACTCAGCCTATTTGTCTTTGCCTAACTCTTCTGCTAAAATGAAGTCCACTGTATCCACACTTCCTCATCTTCTATTCCACCTGCCACTAGTCTGCCCATTCTGCCAATCTACTGCATTGATATCTTCAGCATCACCTGCCACATCATCAAATTTGGAATCATTGGCAAATTGTGAAGTTTTACAACATATTCTAACAGTCGTACCATTTCAATATATCAATAAAATGGAACAAACTTTGATCCTTGGTGAACACTACTATCTACCTTTCTCCAGTCTGAAACATTATCATTGAATCCAACCCATTTAACTTTGTCCTAAAAGTCTGATGTAAAATGATACTGACTCTCTTATTTAACCAGCCTAAATTTTGTTGAACAGCTTTTTCTGTGATTCTTCTTTAAATGCATTCTTAAAATCCATATAAATAGTATCCATCACAATCTACCTTCTCATTAGTTAATTAATAAATTCCTTTGATATGCCTTTGATAAATGTGTGCTGGCTCAACTTCATTAAGGCAAACTTATCCAAGTGCATGCTCACTTTTCGCCTGGTTACAGATTCCACTTCTGTTGTTAAACTAACAAGGGAATGGCATGGATAGAGTAGAAAGTATGAGGCTTTTTACTCAGGGTTTCGGGGTCAATTACTAGGGGACACAGGTTCAAGGCATGGTGAGGGAAGTTTAAAAGAGATGTGTAAGGCAAGTATTTCACGCAAAGGGTGGGGAGTGCCTGGGATGCGCTGCACGAGGAGGTGGTAGAAGTAGACAGAATAGCAGCATTCAGGAAGCACCTGGATGAATACATGAATAGGAAGGGAATAGAGGGAGACAGATCCTGTAAGTTAATACAGTTTGGCAAAACATGTTGGTCCACACTTGGAGGGCTGAAGGGCCTGTTTCTGTGCTGTATTGTTCTTTGTTCTTTTTGTTGTTTGTTCTAGCTTGCCTGTGGTTTCTAGGTCTTTATTGATTGAGAGTTTCATACTAACAGGTCCCCTGACATCTCTCGCATGTGAAGGTACTGGAGCTGATAACCTAGATCAATTAGAAAACTGGGAACAGAGCCAGGTGAGAAAAGTCCTACCCTCCTGGATGACAGTGAGCAGACACTGGAGAGGATTATGTAGTCAGCTATGTCAAAAGCTGCAGACAGGGCAAAAAGCACAGTAAGGGAGAGGTTGACACTGTCACAGTCTGATGGCACTATGGTAACTGTAAGGACACTGTATTTTATTAGTGGGTTTTAAAAATGGGGACTCAAATGAGAAGGAGCTATTTTGAAATCAGTGTTTAAAGTTTTGGCTGTCATTTTTGAAAAGTAAGCAACCTGACACCCAAAGCAAATATAGGTCGTTCAGCCATAACGCAAGTTTCATTCATGTAAATTTGCTGTAGCGCAATTGATGAATCTTCGCCAGGGTGTTGTCTTCTCGCCTGGCTTCCGTGCTGGCCCACATGATTCACCCGGACCAGTCCTACACGGTCCCGGGCCGGAGGATACACGACAACGTCCACCTGGTCCGGGACCTGATCCATTTCTGTCGACGGGCTGGTCTGCCGAGCGCCTTCCTGTCTCTCGACCAGGAGAAGGCGTTCGACAGGGTCGATCACGAGTACCTGCTCGGGACTCTGCGGGCGTTCGGGTTCGGGACGCGGTTCGTAGGGACATAAAAAGGAGGGCCCTGTATCGACTGCTGCTGCACACCGTCCACCTCTTCTCCCTCATCCACCGTCCGGACACGCCTTGGCGTGCCCATTTGCCACCGGGCGGTGGAGATCCCCAGTGGAGGGCTCTCTACGCGGGAGTCCTCCCCCTTTCTCTCGGGGATCTGGGGTGGAGGGTGCTGCATGCAGCAGTCCCCTGCAACCGCAGATTGCGGTGGTTCACGGACTCCCAGCCCAACTGCTTGTTCTGTGGCGCTGTGGAGTCCGTGGACCATGTATATATTGGGTGTGGGCGTTTGCACTCCTCTGTTTCTGGCTGCACTTCAGTCCCACGCTCCTGATCTTCGGGCACCCGGTACGGAGGAGGGAGGGCAGGTCCGAGGACCTCCTCGTGGGTCTGCTCCTGGGCCTGGCCAAACTGGCCATCAACAGGTCCAGGCAGCGGGCCGTGGAGGGGGTCGTTAGGGCCGACTGCCTGCCCCTCTTCCGGGGTTACGTTAGAGCCCGGGTGTCCTTGGAGAAGGAGCACGCGGTGTCCACCAACACCCTGGAGTCGTTCAGGGAGAGGTGGGCGCCACAGGGAGTGGAGTGCATCATTTCTCCCTCCAACTCTATTTTGATTTAGTCCCTACCCTCCCCTTCACTGTTTTGCTCACACAGCATTGCCCTGTGGGCAGTGCTTGTCACTGGCCACTCGGGTGTCTTTCCTATCTTCCTGGTGGTAGAAATTGAATAAAGATTCGTGCACTTTGTGTCTTTTCACTGTGTCTCACACCTGCACACACACACCATGGGTGCAGGGGATAAAAATAAGCGAAAAAAAAAAAAAAAAAAAAAATTCCCCCCTGTCTTCCTGGGGAAGAGGGGCCGGCCCTTGGAGGGGAGAGACAGTCCTGCAGCGTGCTGGCGGCGCTGCCCCTCTCCAGGGGATGAGCCAACTGTGCCCCCCAACTGTCCCGCACCGCGACCCAACCTACCAGAACCCCCAGGGGCTACAGCAGGTCTTCCTGCTACCTCGACTCCTCTGGCCCCTGGGGGGGACTTTAACAACAACGAGGGCCGCGGTGCAGGTGACAACAAAGGCCCCTTTACTGGGTCGCTGAGGGGAGGAAGGTGTTATCCTCGCTCCTCCCTCCCAGACTGTTTTTCCGGGGGCCTTGGCCCTGGGGGATGACCTTTTCCTGGGGGATGATCTTTTCCCGAGGAGCCAGGCGTCCCGGGGTCGGGAGAGGAGCGGGGCCCTGAGCCTCTGCCGCCCGACGACCCGAACTCGGGGCGTTCCGGGACGGGGTGCGCCAAGGAAGGTACCGCCAGTGACCCTGGGGGTGGGGTTGCCGGGGGTTCGAGGCCGGTTGGCGGCGCCGGACCAGCCCCCATCCTCTCGGTGGGGGAGGGGTCGGCGACCGAGGGCGACCTCCGGAGGAGGGTTCGGGATCGGTGGCGGACACCGGGGACGACACGGACTCTGTCTGCGGTGACACTTTTGAGTCCCAGGTGCCCCCCGCCGATCTCCCCCTCATCCCCCTCGAGGAACTCCGGGAATTTGTCGAGGAAACTCGAGGTCGCTGGGATAGAGCCAAACTGGCGCTCGACCGCTGGAGTTCCTTTGAGAAAGTTTATTGGTCGGCCCACGTTGCTCGCCAGGCACCTGGGCTCGACATCAACGAGTGAAAGCGAGTCAGGAACTTCCTGGGGGCACTCCTGGTGAGGGCGAGGGACTCCTGTGCCCCTCCCTCGTCCTCCCAGTAATTGGTTTTTACCTGTACTGGTGGTGGTAACACAACGCTTCCGACATGGAGACGACCATAGCCAGCCTCAACATCAACGGCAGCAGGGAGTCACAGCGCAGATTCCAGACCCTCTCGGCCCTTCGGGACGGGAGGTATGCGGTGTGCTTCCTGCAAGAAACCCACACTACCCCGGGAGACGAAGTCACCTGGCTCCTGGAGTGGCGAGGGGGGGGGTCTACATGAGTCACCTCACCCGCAGATCTGGCAGGGTGGCTATCCTGTTGGCCCCACATTTTCAGCCGGAGATCTTGGGGGCCAGGGAGCCAGTGCCAGGCCGTTTGCTTCACCTGACGGTTCGGCTGGGGGGCGCGGTGCTTCACTTGGTGAACGTCTACGCTCCCCTGGCTGGGCCGAGGCAAGCGAGCTTCTTCGAAGAAGTGTCCGCTCATCTCGCTTCCATCGACGAGAACCAGTGCGTCGCCCTTGGGGGAGATTTTAAACTGTGTCCTCGAGGGCAGGGACCACGGCGGTACCCGCACTGGCTGGGCGTCGGGGAAGAGGTTGGGGGACTTGGTCAAGTCCTTCGACCTGGTGGACGTCTGGCGGAATCTCCATCCCGACTCCATCACCTTCACCTTCGTGAGGCCTGGGGTCGGACCGTCCAGAATCGACCGCCTGTACGTTTCGCGGGCGTACGCCTCCTGTTTTCCGAAGGCCTCCACGCGGCAGGTGTCGTGCACGGACCATCACCTGGTGTGGGCGGAACTCCTTCCGTTCGGCGCCAGGCTCGGCTCCGCGTACTGGCACTTTAACAACCTGCCGCTGGAGGACGAGCTGTTCCGGGACTTGTTTCGTCGTTTCTGGGCCGGATGGAGAAGGAAGCGGGGAAGCTTCCCCTCCCTGAGGCTATGGTGGGACATGGGCAAGGCTCACGTCCGCGTCTTCTGTCAGGAGTACGCGAGGGGGTCGACCAAGAGGCGGAAATCCAGGATCGTGGAGTTGGAGAGGGAGATGCTCGACCTGGAGTCACGCCTCGGTCAGCCCGACGCGGACCCGGCCCTGCGCGGGGTGTACGAAGAGAAGAAGGCCGCGCTCCGGGACCTGCAGCTCGTCGGGGCTCGGGGCGCGTACGTGAGGTCGCGGATCCAGCTCCTCCAGGACCTGGACCGCGGCTCCCCCTTCTTCTACTCGCTGGAAAAAGGCGTGGCACCCGTCAGCAGCTCCTTGTGCTGCTGGCCGACGACGGGTCCCTCGTCTCGGATCCGGAGGGCATCAGGGCCCACGTCCGAAACTATTACACGGCTCTGTTCTCTCCGGATCCGTCCAGCGAGGATGCTCGCAGAGTTCTGTGGGAGGACCTGCCACAGCTCAGCCCGGAGGACGCCGGAAGGCTCAACGCTCCCGTCACTTTAGAGGAGCTGACTGGTGCCCTCGACCGGCTCTCGAGGGGCAAAACCCCGGGGCTGGACGGGCTGACTGTGGAGTTCTTCAGGGCGTTCTGGGACGTCCTGGGGAACGACTACGCACAGGTCCTGGGGGAGTGTCTAAATGCTGGACAGCTGCCCCTTTCTTGGCGCAGGGCGGTCATCGTCCTGCTGCCAAAGAAGGGGGACCTTCGTTCTTTGAAGAACTGGCGTCCGGTTTCTCTCCTCAGCAGAGACTACAAAATCTTCGCCAGGGTGTTGTCTTCTCGCCTGGCTTCCGTGCTGGCCCACATGATTCACCCGGACCAGTCCTACACGGTCCCGGGCCGGAGGATACACGACAACATCCACCTGATCCGGGACCTGATCCATTTCTGTCGACGGGCTGGTCTGCCGAGCACCTTCCTGTCTCTCGACCAGGAGAAGGCGTTCGACAGTGTCGATCACGAGTACCTGCTCGGGACTCTGCGGGCATTCGGGTTTGGGACGCGGTTCGTCGCCCGGATCCGACTTTTGTATTTTTTTTTTCCCTTTTTTTTCTTTTTTTTCTTTTTTTTAAATTAACCCCCACACTACCGCCTAATCGCGGTAGTGCTTATTTTTTTCCCCAGCACCCATGGTGTGTGTGTGCAGGTGTGAGACACAGTGAGAGACACAAAGTGCACGAATCTTTATTCAATTTCCACCACCAGGAAGATATGAAAAATACCCGAGTGGCCAGTGACAAGCACTGCCCTTCAAACCAAAGGGATCCGACTTTTGTACGCCGCCGAAGAGTGTCTGGTTAAAGTTAACGGGTCCCTGACGGCGCCCCTTCACTTCGGGAGAGGAGTGCGTCAAGGCTGCCCCCTGTCTGGCCAGCTGTATTCCCCGTGCGTGGAGCCGTTCCTGCGCCTCTTGCAGAGGAGGTTGTCGGGGCTGGTTCTGCGTGGCGCGGGCACGGGGGTGGTCCTCTCGGCCTACGCCGACGAAGTGCTCCTCACTTTCACCGACCCGGCTGACCTGGGGAGGATGCGCAAGTGCCAGGCCGTGTACTCGGCGGCATCTTCCGCCAGGATCAACTGGGCCAAATGTTCCAGACTACTGGTCGGTCCGTGGCGGGTGGACTCTCTGCCGGAGGAGTTACGGGGGTTCAGCTGGAGTACCACCTATCTCCTCTACCTGGGGGTCTACCTCAGCCCGGCTGAGGAATCCTGGCCGGCCAACTGGCAGGAGCTGGAGGCCAAAGTCTCGGCTCACCTAGGCCGCTGGACAGGACTGCTCCGAGTGCTCTCTTACAGGAGTCGAGTGCTGGTCATAAACCAGCTGGTGGCCGCCATGCTGTGGTACCGGCTGGTCACTTTGGTCCCTCCTCCTGGCTTTGTCGCTGACATTCAGAGAACGTTGGTCGACTTCTTCTGGGACAAAAAGATGCACTGGGTCGCCGCGCAGGTTCTGAGTCTCCCTATCGAGGAGGGCGGTCAGTCGCTGGTGTGCGTCCGCACCCAGGTCGTGACGTTCCGCCTTCAGACCTTGCGGCGATACCTTTACGTCGAGCCTCCTCCTAGGTGGTGCGCTCTGGCGACGTATTTTTTCCGCCAGGTGCGTAACCTCAACTACGACACGCAGCTCTTGTTCATCGACCGTGACGGTTTGGAGGTCGCCCTCAAGGTGCTGCCTGTCTTTTACCAGGACCTGATCACTGTCTGGAACATGGTCGAATCGCGTCGCGCCTACCCTCCGGCTGGAGTAGCGGCTGTCGTCAGGGAGCCGTTGCTCAGGAATCCGCACCTCCGTACTCGCGGGTTCGAGTGGCTTTTGGTGGGGAGGGCCGTGGCGGCGAGGGTGACCAGGGTCGGGGACGTGCTGGGTGCTGGGGGCCTGGGCTGGACGCTGCCGCAGGACATAGCGAGCAGGGCAGCGGTAGACGTCCGGTACGTGGCCACCGCCATCCGACGCCTTAAAATGGCGGTGCTCAGACCCGACGTAGTGCACCAGTTGGTGGACGCTCAGGTGTGCGGTGGGATCCCGTCCGCGCTTATCCCAGCCCGGATGGAATTTCACATTGGCCCCAAGGTCCCGTACTTCCCGCGCGAGCCTGTGCCCCACAACCTGAGCCGCCTCCGGAATTTTAATTTTGTCTCTTTCAGGGATATAAAAGGAAGGCCCTGTATAGACTGCTGCTGCACACCGTCCACCTCTTCTCCCTCATCCACCGTCCGGACACGCCTTGGCGTACCCATTTGCCACCGGGCGGTGGGGATCCCCAGTGGAGGTCTCTCTACGCGGGAGTCCTCCCCCTTTCTCTCGGGGATCTGGGGTGGAGGGTGCTGCACGCAACAGTCCCCTGTAACCGCAGATTGCGGTGGTTCACGGACTCCCAGCCCAACTGCTTGTTCTGTGGCGCTGTGGAGTCCGTGGACCATGTATATATTGGGTGTGGGCGTTTGCACTCCCTTTTTGATTTTCTTAAAAACCTTCTCCTCTGTTTCTGGCTGCACTTCAGTCCCACGCTCCTGATCTTCGGGCACCGGTACGGAGGAGGGAGGGCAGGTCCGAAGACCTCCTCGTGGGTCTGCTCCTGGGCCTGGCCAAACTGGCCATCAACAGGTCCAGGCAGTGGGCCCTGGAGGGGGTCGTTAGGGCCGACTGCCTGCCCCTCTTCCGGGGTTATGTTAGAGCCCGGGTGTCTCTGGAGAAGGAGCACGCGATGTCCTTCAACACCCTGGAGTTGTTCAGGGAGAGGTGGGTGCCGCAGGGAGTGGAGTGCATTATTTCCCCGTCCAACTCTATTTTGATTTTAGTCCCTACCCTCCCCTTCACTGTTTTGATCACACAGCATTGCCCTGTGGTTTGAAGGGCAGTGCTTGTCACTGGCCACTCGGGTGTTTTTCATATCTTCCTGGTGGTGGAAATTGAATAAAGATTCGTGCACTTTGTGTCTTTCACTGTGTCTCACAGCTGCACACACACACACCATGGGTCCTGGGGGAAAAATCAGCAGTGCCGCAGTTAGGTGGTAGTGTTGGGGTTAAATTAAAAAAAATAATAATAACAGGAGAAAAAAAAAATAAGCAGGAATTACCCTCCCCTTCACTATTTTGATCACACAGTATTGCCCTGTGGTTTGAAGGGCAGTGCTTGTCACTGGCCACTCAGGTGTTTTGCCTGTCTTGGGAGTTGGAGCAGTGTATGACTGTGTGTGAGCACGTGCAAGGACTCTCCCTGTTGCTGCTTGGGGCCTGCCTCACTGCTGCTGCCTGGGACTTGCCTTGGGGACCCTCCCCAACAGGTCTGCACCCCAATGCTGCAACCAAGGGCCTGCCCAGGACTTGCCAGAGGCCCGACTCCATCACTGCTGCTGTCAGAGGCCCAACTCAACGTCCAGCAGCAGAGTATGGCGAGCCCGAAGGTCGCGGGGCCCAGCCGCACCTACGCCGGGGTAGCCGCTGCCTTAGGCTCGGCTCTCCCAACCCGGCTGCGTTGTCAACACCCTTCAGGCACCTTACCAAACGCATGGGGGTAAAGGCCTATCCCCACCCAAACATGTCCATCGAGGCCTGCAGCAAGGCCATGGCTAGTGTGGTCGGCCCACTGCCCATCGTTGCTGCAGCCCGAATGTATGGGAAGGCCGTATTCTTCCTTAAGACCGAGCAGGCGGTCCACCTGGCCGTGGAGAGGGGGGTCACTGTGGGCAGGACACATTTGCCCATCGCCCTTTTGGAGGTCACGGCCCAGAGGGTCGTGATCTCCAACATCCCGTCCTTCATTTCAAATGAGCTCCTTCTCCCCCACCTCACCACCTTGGGGGAGATCCGGTCAGGGATCCAACCGCTCCTGCTCAGTCTTAAGGACCCCGCCCTTCGACACATCTACTCCTTCCGACGCCAGATGTTTATTTGCCTGGCCCGGGCAAAGCTCACGTCCGCGTCTTCTGTCAGGAGTACGCGAGGGGGTCGACCAAGAGGCGGAAATCCAGGATCCGGGAGTTGGAGAGGGAGATGCTCGACCTGGAGTCACGCCTCGGTCAGCCCGACGTGGACCCGGCCCTGCGTGGGGTGTACGAAGGCGTTCAACAGGGTCGATCATGAGTACCTGCTCGGAGCTCTACGAGCATTCGGGTTCAGGACGCGTTTCGTCGCCTGGATCCGACTTTTGTACGCTGCTGCAGAGTGTCTGGCTGCCCCCTGTCCGGCCGGCTGTATTCTCTGTGCGTGGAGCTTTTCCTGCGCCTCTTGCGGAGGAGGTTGTCGGGGCTGGTTCTGCGTGGCGCGGGCACGGGGGTGGTCCTCTCGGCCTACGCCGACAACGTGCTCCTCACTTTCACCGACCCGGCTGACCTGGGGAGGATGCGTGAGTGCCAGGCCGTGTACTCGGCGGCGTCTTCCGCCAGGATCAACTGGGCCAAGTGTTCCGGACTACTGGTCGGTCCGTGGCGGGTGGACTCTCTGCCGGAGGAGTTACGGGGGTTCAGCTGGAGTACCACCCATCTCCTCTACCTGGGGGTCTACCACAGCCCGGCTGAGGAATCCTGACCGGCCAACTGGCAGGAGCTGGAGGCCAAAGTCTCGGCTCACCTAGGCCGCTGGACAGGACTGCTCCGAGTGCTCTCTTACAGGAGTCGAGTGCTGGTCATAAACCAGCTGGTGGCCGCCATGCTGTGGTACCGGCTGGTCACTTTGGTCCCTCCTCCTGGCTTTGTCGCTGACATCCAGAGAACGTTGGTCGACTTCTTCTGGGACAAAAAGATGCACTGGGTTGCCGCGCAGGTTCTGAGTCTCCCTATCGAGGAGGGCGGTCAGTCGCTGGTGTGCGTCCGCACCCAGGTCGCGACGTTCCGCCTTCAGACCTTGCGGCGATACCTTTACGTCGAGCCTCCTCCTAGGTGGTGCGCCCTGGCGACATATTTTTTCCACCTGGTGCGTAGCCTCAACTACGACACGCAGCTCGTGTTCGTCGACCGTGATGGTTTGGAGGTCGCCCTCAAGACGCTGCCTGTCTTTTACCAGGACCTGATCACTGTTTGGAACATGGTCGAATCGCGTCGCGCCTACCCTCCGGCTGGAGTAGCGGCTGTCGTCAGGGAGCCGTTGCTCAGGAATCCGCACCTCCGTACTCGCAGTTTCAAGTGGCTGTCAGAGGGGAGAGCCGTGGCGGCGAGGGTGACCAGGGTCGGGGACGTGCTGGGAGCCGGGGGCCTGGGCTGGACGCTGCCGCAGGACATAGCGAGCAGGGCAGCGGTAGACGTCCAGTACGTGGCCACCACCATCTGCCTCCTTAAAACGGCGGTGCTCGGACCCGACGTAGTGCACCAGTTGGAGGACGCTCAGGTGTGCGGTGGGATCCCGTCCGCACTCTCCCCAGCCCGGACGGAATTTCACATTGGCCCCAAGGTCCCGTACTTCCCGCGGGAGCCTGTGCCCCACAACCTGAGCCGCCTCCGGAATTTTAATTTTATTTCTTTCAAGGATATAAAAAGGAAGGCCCTGTATAGACTGCTGCTGCACACCGTCCACCTCTTCTCCCTCATTCACCGTCCGGACACGCCTTGGCGTGCCCATTTGCCACCAGGCGGTGGGGATCCCAGTGGAGGGCTCTCTACGCGGGAGTCCTCCCCCTTTCTCTCGGGGATCTGGGGTGGAGGGTGCTGCACGCAGCAGTCCCCTGCAACCGCAGATTGCGGTGGTTCACGGACTCCCAGCCCAACTGTTTGTTCTGTGGCGCTGTGGAGTCCGTGGACCATATATATATTGGGTGTGGGCGTTTGTACTCCCTTTTTGATTTTTCTTAAAAACCACCTCCTCTGCTTTTGGTTTCACTTCAGTCCCACGCTCCTGATCTTCGGGCACCAGGTACGGAGGAGGGAGGGCAGGTCCGAAGACCTCCTCGTGGGCCTGGCCAAACTGGCCATCAACAGGACCAGGCAATGGGCCATGGAGGGATTTGTTAGGGCCGACTGCCTGCCCCTCTTCCGGGGTTATGTTAGAGTCTGGGTGTCCTTGGAGAAGGAGCACGCGGTGTCCACCAACACCCTGGAATTGTTCAGGCAGAGGTGGGCGCCACAGGGATTGGAGTGCATTATTTCCCCCTCCAACTCTATTTTGATTTAGTCCCTACTCTCCCCTTCACTGTTTTGATCACACAGCATTGCCCTTTGGTTTGAAGGGCACTGCTTGTCACTGGCCACTCGGGTGTTTTCCTATCTTCCTGGTGGTGGAAATTGAATAAAGATTTGTGCACTTTGTGTCTCTCACTGTGTCTCACACCTGTACACACACACACCATGGGTGCTGGGCAAAATAAATAAGCACTACCGCAGTTAGGCGGTAGTGTGGGGGTTAAATTAGAAAAAAAGCAGGAATGTTACACAAACAGACAACGCTGGGTAATTTGGGCAAAATATAAGTAATACTGCAGGACCCCCATTGGAAGAAAAACAGAGTGTCAGACGTTATTTTTGCTCTACCAGCTGACTCTGAGGACGCTGGACCAGTGTCAAGTACTATGAATGTGTCAATAAAGGGTGACCAGGTGATGGGATATCAGCCAATGTGGAGTTATTACAGTGCCAACCAGAGAGAAAAAAAAACACTCCTGAAGAAATTACTCGCAACAGTCATCCTTCCATTGGGGTAAACATTTCTGGCATTATGTCATTAGTTGGGAGGCTTGACTCATTTGATTCTACCATTGAAGGCTGAGCTCAGAATGTGGAAAGAATGCGTTATTTTTCTGGACAAATGCTGTTGGGGGAGATGAAGACCAAAGAGTAATTGTCTTGAGAGTATGTGGACTTGCAACTTTTTTGGTTATTAGGAGGATCCAGATACTTAAACCATTCAAGAGTTGTTGGATTGGATTAAGGAGTATTTTGACCCCAAGCCTCCTACAATTCTGAGACATGATCGATTTTACTCAACAGTTCGAGAACCAGGGGAATCCGTGTCAGGGTTTTTGGTGTGATTAAGCTGTCTGGCAAAGGCATTGGCTTTGGTTTAACCCTTAATGAGATGTTGAGAGAGTATTTGGAATGAGGGTTTAATAACCTAACTCTGCAAAAGCGCCTACTAGGTGAAACCCAGCTGGGCTTCAAACAGGCACTTCAACTGGCTTTGTCATGAGAAAATGTGGCAAGTGAAGCATATGAATTGTAAGGTATTCCAGTGGAACTGAACACCCAGGCCAGGCCGAGTGAGCTTGTGGTGAAGGCACTTAAGTGAAGGCCATTACATAGCCTCACTCAGGACATATCCTGAACAGAGGGACGCGAGGCCAGCAAAACCCCGAAACAAAGCCAAGCCTCAGCCAAATGGTTAGCATTCTCTTCAGGATCTAGGCCAGCAAACAAAAGAATCTCACCAAGCCTGAACTGAGTAAGAGAACTCACAGGCCTGTTTCCAGGAGAGTGTACACCCTGGAAAGCTCACCTACATCTGGCTTGGGACAGTTAGGTTGCTTAGCAACATCTAAATGAGATCTAGTCAAAGTAAATGTCTGGTTAAAGGGTCACCCGGTTCTAATGGAGGTCGATACCAGTTTGGCTGTATCAGTGATTGTGGAACCTATTCGCTCTGGACTTCAACCCTTAAGTTTATGTAAGACCACACCTAAACTGAGAACTTATACCAAGGAAACTTTACAGATTAAGGGTACAATTTCAGCTCTGGTCTCATATGAGAAGCAGCTGGTTCAGTTTCCATTGAATCAGGTCCTTACCAGATGGGGCGAAACTGGTTGAGACAGATTCACTTTGATTAGCTCAACAGTTTCCGATTAGAAAATGGCTGTCTGCGTGAAGTCCTAATTAAATACCCAGATGTTTTTCAGGAAGGTCCAGGGACTATCAAAGCGGCCAAGGCCACCTTACATGTTGACCAGGAAGTAATTCCATGAATCTGCAAGGCCCACCTACTGCCATTTGTGTTGTGGACGAAAGTAGATGCAGAAATCAGTTGGCTGGAAAGTGAAGGAATCATCAAACCAGTGCATTTTGCAGCATGGGCACCAGCGGTTGCACTGAGTGTGAAGCCTGATGTTCACCTTTGTGTGGATTTAAACACACAGTATTTTTGCTGCTGGCTAAATATGCAATTCATTGCACAGAGGATTTACATGCAAAGCTGGCAAAGTCTTCCACAAAGATGGACATGAGCCAAGGATTCTCTGCAACTGTAGAAAGATGAGGATTCCCAGAAGTATGCTACAATTAATATCCATTTGGTGTATTATCAGCCTGTGCAGCTTTCAGCAGATGGTGGAGAACATTTTGCAAGGTCTTTACCAGGTCACGATTTATCTGGATGGTGTGCTAATAACAGGGAAGACCAGTAAAGAGCACTTAGAGAACTTAGACATCACCCTTAGATGTTTCTCCAAGGTGGGTGCATACCTTAGAGGAGAAAAATGTGTTTGCCAGACATCCCAAGTGTCTTATTTGGGCTACAGAGTCAACAAGACTAGGTTACATCCATTGGAAGATAAAGCAAGGGCAATCAAAGAGTTCCTGGCTCCCACATTGGTACCAGAACTTTGGTTGATCGTTTGATTGGTGAATTATAGGGCAAGTTCATACATTACGTTTATGAACGTTTGAAGACTCTGAGACCATATTCAACGGAGTTTAGAAGGAGAAGGGGAGATCTGATTGACACTTTCAGAATACTGAACAGCCTGGACAGAATGGGTGTTAGGAAGATGTTTCCATTGGCAGGAGAGATGAGGACTGAGGGCACAACCTTAGAATAAAGGGAAGACCTTTCAGAACAGGGATAAGGAGAAATGTCTTCAGCCAGAGAGTGGCGAATCTATGGAATTCATTGCCACAGAAGGCCGTGGAGGTCAGGTCACTGAGTATATTTAAAATAGAGATAGATAAGTTCTTGATTGCCAAGAGGATCAAAGGTTACACGGAGAAAGTAAGAAAATGGGCTTGAGAAACCTATTAGCCGTGATTGACTGGCAGAGTAGACTCTATGGGCTGAATTACCTAATTTCTGCTCCTATGTCTTATGGTCTTATAACCTGGCCTTCGTTCTGGCACCCTTCCATCTGTTACTGAAAAACAGCCTTTGAAATGGTCTTGTAGCCAAGATATATTCTTTTGGGAAGTGAAGAAGCAGCTTCATCATCTGACATGTTGGCACACCACGATCCCAAGTGAGATCTGGTAGTTTTGGCTCAGAGATGGGCCAATGGAGAGGAGCACTGAGTAGCAAACTGGACTTGGGCTTATGCAGAGTGCAAATACACTCAGATAGAGAAGGAAGATTTGACAGTCATCTTTGGCGTAAGAAAGTTCCACCATTTAGGGATGTAAATTTGTAACAGTAACAGACCACACACCCCTGCTAGGGTAACTCAAAGAGGACAAGGCTGTGCCACTCATAGTTTCACGTTAAATTCAGCGGTGGGGTCTTATTCTAAGTGCGTACAATTACAAGTTGGAACAAGGCAAGTTGCAAATGCGGATACCTTGATCTGCTTCCCACTGTAAATACACCGCTGGTCATACCCCCACTCGGAGATTTCGTTCTGGTTTTAAACTTTCTGGACACCCTTCTGGTCACACACAAACAGATCCCATCGTGGAAAAACTAAACCAGATGGTGGTGATGGGGGAAGCAAAAGGGTCATCACAACCAGAACTGAAACCTTTCTGCTGCCAGAGAGAACAGATGCTGGTAGTGGGAGGCATACTAATGTGGGGAGCAAGAGCTATTGTCCTGAGCAAAGGTCATCATCAGATACTGGCTGGACTCCACCAGGGTCATTCAGGGGTTTCCAAAATGATAATATTTGTGAGAAATTATGTCTGGTGGCCAGGATTGGATGTAAGCATGGCCGCGTTGATGATGCAGCATCCAGAGTGTCAACAAGGACGAAAATGACTTCCAACAGTTTCCCTCACGTTCATGACAATGGCCAGGTGACAATGGCTCATTTACACATCAGCCATGCTGGCCCTTTTCTGGGCTCAATGTTCTTAGTCATTGTGGATGCCCACTCAAAGTGTTTAGATGTGCATAGAGTTCGTTTGTCAAAGACAGTGACAATGATGGAAAAGCTGCAAGCACCTTTCTTATTCATAGGCTCCTAGAAGTGTTGGCCATCATTTACCAGCAGACATTCAAACATTTCTTAAAGTCAAATGACATCCAGCGTGTAAGGGGTTGCCAACCAGACCAAACCCCCTCAAAATATATTAAGAAGATAGCTGAGACCCTAACTTTTCCTTATTTTAATATAGTTACACGTCTTAAAGCCATCACACCTTCCCTGAAAACAAATGGGCTAACAATATACAAACAAGGATTCATTTTGTAAAATCTTTATCTCACACTATTAGTCTACTACAATACATATGCATTGCATTAATTCTAAGCAAATATTCACTACTTCAGTCCACTTTGATGCTTTTTTCTCCTGCCACCGAACGCCTCCATCGTCCTTCATTACGATTGTGATAGTGTGTTGGCAATTATTTTCTCTCATCCTGCCACGTGCATAATTTTCAAGTTGAATGGCTGCAATAATAAACTCCATCTAAACAGACTGGAATTATATCCTTAATTTTTTTCAAAAACTTTAAGGGGTTATGATCAGTATATACAATGTCTCACTTAGAGATAATGAAGACTGCGGATGCTGAAAAGTCAGAGTTGATAAAATGTGGTGCTGGAAAAAGCACAGCAGGTTAAACAGTGTCAGATGAGCAGGAAAGTCAATGTTTTAGGCAGGATCCTTCATCAGAAGGATTTTCTTCCTCCCTCCATAAAGATCTTAATCTGTCTCTCTCCCACTGCACTGCCCTGAAGCTCTTTGATCACACCCTGAAACAATCCCGCTACTACAGCCATGTCTTCTTCCTCAGCACCTGCCTTCAAAGCTGAATTATCCCCCCACCGATTCCAGACTGCATTCAGGCTGTCTCAGTTTGGACCAGCCTGATAAAAGATCCTGCCCGAAACATCAATCTTCTGCTCTTTTGATGCTGCGTGATCTGCTGTGCTTTTCCAGCTCCACATACTATCATCTTTATACAATTCTCTCAGACACATTACTGGCAATATAAATATTGAAATGTTGCAATACCAACACCAAACTCAAGATCGCCTTCTCAGTTGTGGAATACTTCTGCTGATGATTATTCAGTTTTCTGGAAAAATACACAATTGGTTTTCTTATCTTCTTGTCATCTTCTTGTAAGTGTACAGCACCGACACCCACTTCACTTGCATCAATAGCCACCTTAACTGGATTTGCATAATTAGATTTGGGTAACACTTGGGTCATGGTTTAACATAGCTTTCAGGCTTTAGTTTTCATATCGCATTGGGTCATCTGTCCATGTCCAATGATATGGCTTTTGTGAACTCACTTTTAGCCAGGTTTATCACCAAATCCGCCTCCCAAAGTTCATTGAACAATTCCACTAGATGCTCTAAATGCTCCTTCCATGTGTGACTAAAAAAAAAATCACCAGATCGTTGATTTACAACACACAATTGGGTAATCCCAAACTGATTACACTAACATGTTCAAGCTGCTCATTTTCAGTCATTGCCAAAGATTCCAATGACATTCCTGGCAATTGTAAATGCTGCATGATTGCCATAACCATCTCCCTATTCCTCAGACTCAGGCAACCGTAACTCCAGTTTCCTTACCAATTCTGAAAGCTTTGTCTTGCTCATAAAGTGACTTCTTCTACCCCCAGGAAACTCTTAGTGCCTGAAAGAGGCATTATTACACAAGACACACCCTGGTTTTAACCAACAATGCAATATTCGAAATAAAACACGAACACTTACCACTCGCTGCCTTGGAGTCCAACAAACCTAAAACCAACCAGGGATCAGAGAGTTTGATCCTGCTAAGAGTCTCCAGTTTATTATAGGTCAGAGCAGGCTCCCTCAGAATATATTAAGAAGATAATCTTGAATGTAACATTTCCTTATTTTAAAGGCTAGCGCCAGACATTTCATTCCAATGCATTTCGAAGGAAGAATGTCTCAACTTCCACCTTGGGACCCACATGGCATCAACATAGACTTCACTAGTTTCCTAATCTCCCCTCCCCCCACCTCATCCCTAATCCAACCCTCCAACTCGTCACTGCCCTCTTGAACGGTCCTACCTGTTCATCTTCCTTCCTACTTATCCACTCCACCCTTCTCATCAACCCATCTCAATCACCCCATCAAGTGCATCCACTTATCACATTCCCAGCTACCTCTTCCCCATGACCAACCCCACTCTCGTATTTATCTCTCAGCCCCCTTCCCCACCCACCCCCCACAATCCTGATGAAGGGCTTATGGCCAAAACGTCGACTCTCGTGCTCCTCGGATGTTGCTTGATTTGCTGTGCTTTTCCAGCACCACACTTTTCGACTCAGTACCCTGTTCCTGCTTTCTCCCCATACTCTGATCTCTTTATCCCTAAAAACTATGTTTAACTCTTTCTTGAAAACATTTGACCTCAACTGCTTTCTGACAGGTTCATCACATTCTGGGTGAAGACATTTCACTTTATTTCAGTGCAAATGGCCTGCACCATATCCTTTGACTGTGACCCCAGATCCTGGAGTCCCTGGTCACCAGGAACATCTCTCTTGCATTTATCCTGTTTAACTGTCTGGAATTTTATAGGTTTCTACAAGGTCATGTTGCGGCTGCAGTAAAGGTTTGTACAGCTGCACTTGAATTATTGTGTACAGTTCTGGTCGCCACATTATAGGAAGGATGTGGAAGCTTTGGAAAGGGTGCAGAGGAGATTTACTAGGATGCTGCCTGGTATGGAGGGAAGGTCTTATGAGGAAAGGCTGAGGGACTTTAGGCTGTTTTAGTTTGAGAGAAGAAGGTTGAGAGTGACTTAATTGAGACATAAGATAATCAGAGGGTTAGATAGGGTGGATTGTGAGAGCCTTTTTCCTTGGATGGTGATGGCTCGCATGAGGGGACATTGCTTTGAATTGAGTGGTGATTGATGTAGGGCAGATGTCAGAGGTAGTTTCTTAGAGCACTAGAGCGTTGGAACGCACTGCCTGCAGTGCATTTAAATGGTCATTGGATAGACATATGGATGAAAATGGATTAGTGTGGGTTGGATCAGCTTCAGATTGGTTTCACAGGATGGCGCAACATTGAGGGCCAAAGGGCCTGTACTGTTCTATCCCTGCTCATTCTTCTCAACTCCAGTGAATGTATAGTCCTAACCAGTCCAACTTGTGTTCATACGCCAGTCTTGCCATTTCAGGAACAGCCAGGTAAACTCTTGCCACAGATAGAACATCCTTTCTCAGACAACAAAACTGCACACAATACTCCCGACAGTCTCACCAAGACCAAGATATCCCTACTCCTGTACTTGAATCCTCTTACTATGAAGGTCAACATACCATTTGCCTTCTTTACTATCTGATGCACTTGTATGTTGAATTAAGGGATACCAAGTGATAAAGTATTGGCTTATTTTGTCAACACAAAACTGAATTTTAATTTTTGATTCCGTAAGTTTGTTACAGTTGGTGCAACAGTAAGATAGGGGCATTTTTCACTTTTTAATGACAACATCACTATTAATTATTAATATAAAAAGGCAGTTGCCATGGTGATGGCTTTCATAGGGTGAGATGCTGATTAATGGGCTGGCTTCCCATCTCTACATTACTCATTACAACAAGGTAAGGGCAATTTTAGACACTCAGAGAAGCTGTCACTCCCACATGCTAATTCTAGCTTAACCTCAAATCTCCACCCACATTCTGAAGGTTACCTGTTTGAGTCTCAAAGAGACCTACATTCTAACTCTGACAGACTGCTTTTCTTCTGAAGGGGAGAAAAAGTACTTACACCATGCTACATAGATGTAAAACACAATTTCATATTCCCACTGAAACATCCATTTTCTAGAACCTGGAACACCTTTTCTGTGGAAGCATACCTCATGTATTGTCTGCATCTATCCCAAACCTTGTTCCTTATGTTGCGATCTCTCTGACCTATGCCTTTTCAGGTTGTCTACTAGAAATCCTCATTATTGAATGTGACCTTTTTCTCCTGATTTTCTCTCGAATCAGGAATGGAACTGTGTTTTCTCATTCTCCACTCACATTCCCCTGCTGCCAATACATGGCCCTTACTTCTTTCCCTTATCATGGACATTTTAGCCAGTTATAATATTTCCCCTTAGACCTTAATGGTAAGGTCCTGGACAGTGTTGCCGAACAAAGAGACCTTGGAGTGCAGGTTCATAGTTTCTTGAAAATGGAGTCACAGGCAACATCTCATCAATTATTGCATGGCTTCTTTCGACAAGTCATTGCTAAATGGGTTTTCTCTGCAGCTGTCTGCATTATTTTGAGATCACACACATATCTCAAAAAATGTATTGTTCACAAATTCACATCTAATATCCATTAAGTATTTTGATGGCGATGCAAGACCTGTGTTGATCCACTTTTCCATGACATTGTCCATATTGTCGGTCTGAGCTTATTGTTTATCAGCGTGGATATGCTAAACCGAGTCATCATATCCTCAAAATGTATTGTTAGACATTCTGATCTTTATAGGTAAAAGCCTGGAAACTTCACCAACACATTCCACCTTGACCTTAAATTTACCTGGACCATCTCTGACACCTCCCTCCCCTTCCTGGACCTCTCCATCTCCATTAGTGATGACCAACTTGACACTGACATTTTTTACAAACCCACCGACTCCCACAGCTACCTGGATTACACCTCTTTCCACCCTACCTCTTGCAAAAATGCCATCCTGTATTCCCAATTCCTCCGCCTCCGTCGAATCTGCTCCCAGGAGGACCAGTTCCACCATAGGACACACCAGATGGCCTCCTTCTTTAGAGATCTCAATTTCCCTTCCCACATGGTTAAAGATGCCTTCCAATGCATCTCGTCAACATCCCGCACCTCCGCCCTCAGACCCCACCCCTCCAACCATAACAAGGACAGAACGACCCTGGTGCTCACCTTCCACCCTACCAACCTTCGCATAAACTAAATCATCCGCCAACATTTCCGCCACCTCCAAACAGACCCCACTACCAGGGATATATTTCCCTCCCCACCCCTTTCTGCCTTCTGCAAAGACAGTTTCCTCCGTGACTACCTGGTCAGGTCCACGTCCCCCTACAACCCACCCTCTAATCCTGGCACTTTTCCCTGCCACCGCAGGAACTGTAAAACCTGCACCCACACCTCCTCCCTCACCTCTGTCCAAGGCCCTAAAGCAGCCTTCCACATCCAAAGTTTTACTTGCACATCCACTAATATCATTTATTGTATCCGTTGCTCCCGATGCAGTCTCCTCTACATTGGAGAGACTGGGCGCCTCCTAGCAGAGCGCTTTAGGGAACATCTCCGGGACACCCGCACCAATCAACCACACCGCCCCGTGGCCCAACATTTCAACGCCCCCTCCCACTCTGCCGAGGACATGGGGGTCCTGGGCCTCCTTCACCGCCACTCCCTCACCACCAGATGCCTGGAGGAAGAACGTCTCATCTTCCGCCTCGGAACACTTCAACCCCAGGGCATCAATGTGGACTTCAACAGTTTCCTCATTTCCCCTTCCCCCACCTCACCCTAGTTCTAAACTTCCAGCTCAGCACTGTCCCCATGACTTGTCCAGACTTGTCCGACCTGCCTAGCTCCTTTTCCACCTATCCACTCCACCCTCTCCTCCCTGACCTATCACCTTCATCCCCTCCCCCACTCACCCATTGTATTCTATGCTACTTTCTCCCCACCCCCACCCTCCTCTAGCTTATCTCTCCATGCTTCTGGCTCACTGCCTTTATTCCTTATGAAGGGCTTTTGCCCGAAACGTCGATTTCGAAGCTACTTGGATGCTACCTGAACTGCTGTGCTCTTCCAGCACTACTAATCCAGATTCTGATCTTTATCCCGTTTCTTCAGATCTATCACTACTACTTCATTACATTCCCAGGTTAAAGGAACACTTTCCATTGGATGTAGTAGTGCCTTTCGATATTTAGCTCATCACTGCAATCTGATGTTTTCAACAGGGTCTTCATTTTCATTATCCTCAACTCCAGCATCCTTCATTAGTAACTTTAATTTCTATGGGGAGCAAATTGTTAATACGATTTCAATATCTGCCAGATTCCTACCTGCAGAGGTTAAAAACACCTCTTCGACCTCCTGACTATAATTTCATGTTTCCTCAGGAATATAACAATACCCAAACCTCACGAATTGCAAGTTTATCATTTTACCGAATGGTTTATCATTCTCCATGTCCAAATGAATCAAATATCTACTCAGTAATCATGGCATATCACTCCAGATGGCATGAGTGCATATAAAATGACAAAACCCTGCAATTTCAAAAGTAGAGAAAGACTCTCTTTAAAAGCAGTAATAATGATCATCCTCAGATTGAAAACAAATGGAGCTTTCATGTTCTTTGTCCTTATTTTTGTCTGCTTTGTCCAGGGTTTCCAAATTACAAAGTTCAACCAGTTGATGCCACACATTGTTGAGGTACAGCTGCTGTCTGGTAAAGCATAATTTTGATTGAATCAACAAATAAGATACTCATGGGTCCACTTAAGTTTGCAGCTACTAACAATACTTTCTTGCTGATCCTCCTTGGACAATTCCTGGCTTAGTGATTTTTAATCACTTTGGAAATACTTATTAATAATTTCCTGTGCACAATTTGTTCATTGACAGCTATTACATCTATCCTGAATTTTCCTTCGGCATGGAATTCTATTAAAGTTATAATGTCCCTCAAAATGTCTTTCAGCAATTTCATCTTTATATAGGTTGTCTTAGAGTTAGTAATCCTTGAGTATTCTATTTTCAATATCACTACAGAACAACAAAGGGAGCTGGGAACAGTTGTCTTCCTAAAGATTTTGTGGAGCAGCATCAATTTGTTTAAAAGAGAGAGAGTCACCACTATGAAATTGAACACCGTCAAAGCCAAAATTCTATCCTTGTATTTGATTTGTGTGGATTGTAATGGCTTAAAATACCAGTACAGACTTCACTACTTTGTAATTGAACTGCTTTAGTCTTAGAACATAGAACATAGAACATAGAACAATACAGCACAGAACAGGCCCTTCGGCCCACGATGTTGTGCCGAACTTCTAACCTAGATTAAGCACCCATCCATGTACCCATCCAAATGCCGCTTAAAGGTCGCCAATGATTCTGACTCTACCACTCCCACGGGCAGCGCATTCCATGCCCCCACCACTCTCTGGGTAAAGATCCCACCCCTGACATCTCCCCTATACCTTCCACCCTTCACCTTAAATTTATGTCCCCTTGTAACACTCTGTTGTACCCGGGGAAAAAGTTTCTGACTGTCTACTCTATCTATTCCTCTGATCATCTTATAAACCTCTATCAAGTCACCCCTCATCCTTCGCTGTTCCAACGAGAAAAGGCCGAGAACTCTCAACCTATTCTCATACGACCTATTCTCCATTCCAGGCAACATCCTGGTAAATCTCCTCTGCACCCTCTCCAAAGCTTCCACATCTTTCCTAAAGTGAGGCGACCAGAACTGCACACAGTACTCCAACTGTGGCCTAACCAAAGTCCTGTACAGCTACAACATCACTTCACGACTCTTGAATTCAATCCCTCTGCTAATGAACGATAATACTCCATAGGCCTTCTTAGAAACTCTATCCACCTGAGTGGCAACCTTCAAAGATCTATGTATATAGACCCCAAGATCCCTCTGTTCCTCCACCTGACTAAGAACCCTACCATTAACCCTGTATTCCGCATTCTTATTTGTTCTTCCAAAATTGACAACCTCACACTTGGCAGGGTTGAACTCCATCTGCCACTCCTCAGCCCAGCTCTGCAACATATCTAAGTCCCTTTGCAAATGACAAATGCCCTCCTCACTGTCCACAACTCCACCTATCTTCGTATCATCTGCAAATTTACTGACCCACCCTTCGACTCCCTCATCTAAGTCATTAATAAAAATTACAAACAGCAGAGGACCCAGAACTGATCCCTGCGGAACTCCACTTGTAACTGGGCTCCAGGCTGAATATTTACCATCTACCACCACTCTCTGACTTCGACCGGTTAGCCAGTTTTCTATCCAATTGGCCAAATTTCCCTCTATCCCATGCCTCCTGACTTTCTGCATAAGCCTACCATGGGCAACCTTATCAAATGCCTTACTAAAATCCATGTACACTACATCCACTGCTCTACCCTCATCCACATGCTTGGTCACCTCCTCGAAGAATTCAATAAGACTTGTAAGGCAAGATCGACCCTTCACAAATCCGTGCTGGCTGTCCCTAATCAAGCAGTGTCTTTCCAGATACTCATAAATCCTATCCATCAGTACCCTTTCCATGACCTTTAGCTACCACCGAAGTAAGACTAACTGGCCTGTAATTCCCGGGGTTATCCCTATTCCCTTTTTTGAACAGGGGCACAACATTCGCTACTCTCCAGTCCCCTGGTACCAACCCCGTTGCCAGTGAAGACGAGAAGATCATTGCCAACGGTACTGCAATTTCCTCTCTTGCTTCCCACATAATCCTAGGATATATCCAGTCAGGCCCGGGGGACTTGTCTATCCTCAAGTTGTTCAAAATGTCCAACACATCTTCCTTCCTAACAAGTATCTCTTCTAGCTTAACAGTCCGTTTCACACTCTCCTCTTCAACAATACGGTCCGTCTCGTTCGTAAATACTGAAGAGAAGTACTTGTTCAAGACCTCTCCTATCTCTTCCGACTCAATACACAGTCTCCGACTACTGTCCTTGATCGGACCTACCCTCATTCTCGTCATTCTCAGGTTTCTCACATACGCATAAAATGCCTTGGGGTTATCCTTGATCCTATCCGCCAAGGATTTTTCATGCCCTCTCTTAGCTCTCCTAATCCCTTTCTTCAGGTCCCTTCTGGCTATCCTGTATCCCTCCACTGCTCTGTCTGAACCCTGTTTCCTCAACCTTATGTAAGCATCCTTCTTCCTCTTTACTAGACATTCAACCTCCCTCGTCAACCAAGGCTCCCTCACACGACCATTTCTTTCCTGCCTGATAGGTACATACATATCAAGGACACGTCGTATCTGCTCCTTGAAAAAGTTCCACATTTCCACCACATCCTTCCCTGACAGCCTATGCTCCCAACGTATGCTCCTCAAATCCTGTCTTACAGCATCGTAATTTCCCTTCCCCCAATTGTAAAATCTACCTTGTTGTGTGCACCTATCTCTCTCCATAACCAAGGTGAAAGTCACAGAATTGTAGTCACCATCACCAAAATGTTCACCCACTAACAAGCCCACCACTTGTCCCGGTTCATTACCGAGCACCAAATCCAATATGGCCTCCCCTCTGGTTGGACAATCTACATACTGCGTTAGAAAAGCTTCCTGGACACACTGCACAAACACCGCCCCATCCAATCTACTTGATCTAAAGAGCTTCCAATCAATATTTGGGAAGTTGAAGTCACCCATGACTACGACCCTGTGACTTCTGCACCTTTCCAAAATCTGTTTCCCAATCTGTTTCTCCACATCTCTGCTGCTATTGGGGGGCCTATAATAAACACCCAACAAGGTGACTGCACCTTTCCTATTTCTGACTTCAGCCCATACTACCTCCAAAGGCAGATCCCCCTCAAACTTCCTTTCTGCAGCCGTTATACCATTTCTAATCAACAATGCCACCCCCCCTCCTTTTTTACCACCCTCCCTAATCTTACTGAAAGATCTGTAACCAGGAACCTCCAACAGCCATTCCTGTCCCTCATCTATTCACGTTTCCGTGATGGCCACAACATCGTAGTCCCAGGTACCGATCCACGCCTTAAGTTCACCCACCTTATTTCTGATACTCCTTGCATTGAAGTATACGCACTTGAGCCCATCTCCGTGTCCCCAAGTAGTCCCTGTCAGTGCTACCTTCTCCACAGCCTCCCTACAGTCTTGGGCATCCTGACACACAGCTAGCTTACTTGCTGGACTACAAGTCCGGATCCCATCCCCCTGCCAAATTAGTTTAAACCCTCCCGAAGAGTGCTAGCAAACCTACCCCCCAGGATATTGGTGTCCTTCTAGTTCAGGTGCAACCCGTCCTGTTTGTACAGGTCCCACCTTCCCCAGAATGTAGTCCAATTGTCCAAATATTGGAAGCCCTCCCTCCTACACCATCCTTGCAGCCACGTGTTCAACTGTACTCTCTCCCTATTCCTTGCCTCACTGTCACGTGGCACCGGCAACAACCCAGAGATGATGACTGTCTGTCCTAGCTTTTAGTTTCCAGCCTAACTCCGAGCTCTTGAATGACTTCCCCACCCCTCTTCCTAGCTATGTCGTTGGTGCCAATGTGTACCACGACTTCTGGCTGCACACCCTCCCCCTTAAGGATTCTGAAGACACAGTCTGAGACGTCTCGGACCCTAGCACCCGGGATGCAACAAACCATCCGAGAGTCTCGCCCATGTCCACAGAACCGCCATCCGTCCCTCTAACTAGACAGTCTCCTATAACTAGTGCTCTCCTCCTCTCCCCCTTTCCCTTCTGAGTCTCAGAGCCACAGACCCCTTCACTGCAGCTTACACCTGCAAGGCTGTCCCCCCCAACAGTTTCCAAAGCTGTATACTTATTTTTTAGGGGAACGACCACAGGGGAACCCTGCACTGCCTGTTTCTTCTCCTTCCCACCTCTAACTGTTACCCAGCTACCTCTGTTCTCCGGCGTAACTATGTCCCTGTAGCTTCTATCAATCACCCTCTCAGCCTCTCGAATAATCCTCAGTTCGTCCAACTCCAGTTCCAGTTCCCTAACTCGTTCTGTGTAACTTTCCAAATTCCATTACATTGTCACGACCCATTGGGTTAGGAGGTAATAAATCAGCCCCATGAAGTTCTGGCGTCATAACAAGGGTTGCCTTTTTTTAAAAAAAAAGGTCCCTGTGGTAACAAAATTTACCGGACCTTAATACCAACGTTGACAGGAAACATGGACCAGGTTTTGACTGAACAAGAATTAGTGTAAGTAATTAGCCTATTGTTACAAGTAAACAGATTTAAACCGTAGGCTTATAATACCACTAAAGAAAACTTTATCCAATTATAAACTTCCTTTTACACACACGTGGACGAATAGGGAAAATAGATTATCAGCCAAGGTAGAAAAACTGTACAATAATGTCAGTGGATACTGTTTCCCTATTCCAAATAGGAGATGATCCTTTTTTGGCTAGCCTTGTCCATGACAGTCAGTTGTCTCTTTCTGGAAGCTTTTGTGGATTTGTACAGTGACTAATGCACCTGAAAAATGCCTCTGAATTATCATTTCAAAAGTCACAGCTCACAGCAACTGCTGCAGGAAAGGTAACTCATTTGCTTCAAGTTTAAACTGAGTTTTTTTTTAAACTGTAGAGAACTGGCAGCTTCTGTTGGAGAGAACAACTGTGCACACTCTGGTGTCTTTCTCTGTCTCCCTCTGTCAGTGTCTCTGTGAACTATTTCCAATTCCAATTTGCTCAGTTAGCTGAGAATCAGTCAGCTTGATTTGTAAACAACAACTCTGCTCCTGACCATCTGCACATTGCAGGGTCCCATTGCCACAAAAAGAAAAATTCACAATAGAGAAGATAATAACATTGTCGTTAGATTATTAACCCAGAGACCCAGATAATATCCTGGCACTCAGGTTCAAATCCAAAAAAGTCTGGGATTAAGATTCTAATGATGACCATGAAACCACCAAGTAAAAAACCATCTGGTTCACTAAAGTCGTTTAGGGAAAAAAATCTACCATCCTTAACCGCTCTGGCCTACATGTGAGTCCAGATCTACAGCAATGTGCTCTCTAGGCAATTAAGGATGGACAATAAATAATGGCCAGGTCATTGATGCCCATGAATGAATGAAAAATAAAGGTATGATATTCCAGCTGTAAAATTATGCAGCAATCCTGGTAAATCCTCATTTTAAAAACAGATTCTTTTCATTGTAGTTCACAATTTTTAAAGTTTTTGCAATGTCTCCATCATTAAGGAATATGAACTACTATCCCAAAATGCATTTCATTTTCAACATGTAATACACAAAGCAAAAAAAAATCCATTCATTCTTCTCTCCTCTTTCATATAAACTCAGTCTTAGATTTTCTTAAGTTTTAACTTATTTTAATAGTTTACATTTGAGATCATGTAGCCACAATTTTATTACCTTTTCAATTGACACGAACAATCTTTACATTAAATAGGTGTTAGAAAAGGCTCAATTTGAATGGTCTTACATTAGGACTTTGAAACTTTTCAATGGTGATGAAGACTATGAGGAGTATAAATTAGTGTTTCCTTAGTTCCATGTTGTTTATGGATTCAAAGTGCTGAAGACTTAACAATCCCAAACTCTCTTCTTAAACAAAGAACAAAGAAAATTTACAGCCCAGGAACACGCCCTTCGTCCCTCCAATCTAAACCTGTCACCCAATTCCTCAGCATCTGTATCTCTACTCCCCACCTACTCATGTATCTGTCCAGACGCATCTTAAATGAATCTACCGTGCCTGCCTCTATTACCTCTGTGGGCAACGCATTCCAAGCGCCTAATACCCTCTGTGTAAAGTACTTGCCGCATGTATCCCCCTTAAATGTTTCACCTCTCACCTTGAAAGTGTGATTCCTCGTTATTGAACCCTTCACCCTGAAAAAAATCTCTCTCTACCCTGTCTATACCCTTCACGATTTTGTCGACCTCAATACAGGTCCCCCCTCAATCTCCTTTCTTCTAATGAAAACAATCCTAATCTATTCAACCTCTCTTCATAGCTAGCACCTTCCATACCAAGCAACATCCTCGTAAACCTTCTCTGCACCCTCTCCAAAGCGCCTACAGCCTTTTGGTAATAGAACATAGAACATAGAACATAGAACAATACAGCACAGAACAGGCCCTTCGGCCCACGATGTTGTGCCGAACTTCTATCCTAGATTAAGCACCCATCCATGTACCTATCTAAATGCCGCTTAAAGGTCGCCAATGAATCTGACTCTACCACTCCCACGGGCAGCGCATTCCATGCCCCCACCACTCTCTGGGTGAAGAACCCACCCCTGACATCTCCCCTATACCTTCCACCCTTCACCTTAAATTTATGTCCCCTTGTAACACTCTGTTGTACCCGGGGAAAAAGTTTCTGACTGTCTACTCTATCTATTCCTCTGATCATCTTATAAACCTCTATCAAGTCACCCCTCATCCTTCGCCGTTCCAACGAGAAAAGGCCGAGAACTCTCAACCTATCCTCGTACGACCTACTCTCCATTCCAGGCAACATCCTGGTAAATCTTCTCTGCACCCTCTCCAAAGCTTCCACATCTTTCCTAAAGTGAGGCGACCAGAACTGCACACAGTACTCCAAATGTGGCCTAACCAAAGTCCTGTACAGCTGCAACATCACCTCACGACTCTTGAATTCAATCCCTCTGCTAATGAACGATAATACTCCATAGGCCTTCTTACAAACTCTATCCACCTGAGTGGCAACCTTCAAAGATCTATGTACATAGACCCCAAGATCCCTCTGTTCCTCCACCTGACTAAGAACCCTACCATTAACCCTGTATTCCGCATTCTTATTTGTTCTTCCAAAATGGACAACTTCACACTTGGCAGGGTTGAACTCCATCTGCCACTCCTCAGCCCAGCTCTGCATCATATCTAAGTCCCTCTGCAGCCGACAACAGCCCTCCTCACTGTCCACAACTCCAGCTATCTTTGTATCATCTGCAAATTTACTGACCCACCCTTCGACTCCCTCATCTAAGTCATTAATAAAAATTACAAACAGCAGAGGACCCAGAACTGATCCCTGCGGAACTCCACTTGTAACTGGACTCCATGCTGAATATTTACCATCTACTACCACTCTCTGACTTCGACCGGTTAGCCAGTTTTCTATCCAATTGGCCAAATTTCCCTCTATCCCATGCCTCCTGACTTTCCGCATAAGCCTACCATGGGCAACCTTATCAAATGCCTTACTAAAATCCATGTACACTACATCCACTGCTCTACCCTCATCCACATGCTTGGTCACCTCCTCGAAGAATTCAATAAGACTTGTAAGGCAAGACCTACCCTTCACAAATCCGTGCTGGCTGTCCCTAATCAAGCAGTGTCTTTCCAGATACTCGTAAATCCTATCCCTCAGTACCCTTTCCATTACTTTGCCTACCACAGAAGTAAGACTAACTGGCCTGTAATTCCCGGGGTTATCCCTATTCCCTTTTTTGAACAGGGGCACAACATTCGCTACTCTCCAGTCCCCTGGTACCACCCCCGTTGCCAGTGAAGACGAGAAGATCATTGCCAACGGTACTGCAATTTCCTCTCTTGCTTCCCACATAATCCTAGGATATATCCCGTCAGGCCCGGGGGACTTGTCTATCCTCAAGTTGTTCAAAAATGTGGCGACCAGAACTGTACACAGTGTTCTAAATGCGGCTAAACCAATGTCTTGTACAATTTTAATATGATCTGCCAGCTCTTACACTCAATACCCCATCCAATGAAGGCAAGCATACTATAAAACCGCTTGACCACTCTATCCACCTGTGCAGCAACCTTCAGGGTACAAGCACCTGAGCTCCCAGATCTCTCTCCTCATCAAGGCTCTTATACTTACTGTATAATTCACCTCTCGAATTAGACTTCCCAAAATGCATCACCTCGCATTTGCCTGGATTGAATGCTATCAGCCACTTTTCCGCCCAACTCTCCAGATAAATCTATGTTCTCTAGTATTCTTTGACAGTCCCCTATGCTTTCTGCTACTCCACTAATCCTCGGGTCATCTGCAAACTTGCTGATCATACCAACAGTGCCCTCTTCCAGATCATTTATGCATATCACAAACAACAGTCACTTTTCTCCATTTCAAGAAACTCCCTTCAACAACTACTCTTCTCAAGACTCACTACTGTCTCCTGTTGCTCAACCAGTTTTTTATCCACCTAGCTAGAACACCCTGCACACCATGTGACTTCACTTTCTCCATTAGTTTGTCATGGGGAAAACTTATCAAATGCCTTACTAAAATCCACGTATATGACATCTACACCCTTCCTTCATCTGTCAACTTGGTCACTTCCTCAAAAGAACTCTACTATGTTGGTAAGGCACAATCTCCCCCACACAAAACCATGTTGCCTATCACTGATAAGCCCATTCTTTTCCAAATAAAAATAGATTTTATCCCTCAGTACCTTCTCCAGCAACTTTCCCACCACTGATGTCAGGCTCACTGGTCTGTAGTTACCAGAGTATCCCTACTACCCTTCTTGTACAGGGTGACAAGATGAGCAACCTTCCAGTCCTCTGGCACCTCACCTGCTTCCGTTTCTTCCAGTGTTAGCTTTGTTTCTTAGAGAATTATCCCACTGATTTCTCTCCACCCAAATCTGATCCTGCAACAAGACAATACATATCTCCAAGTCACTAGGATCAACTAAGGTCTTGAAAGGCTTGGCAGCAAACATCAGTTCATTAAGGTTGCCTTCAGCTTCTCAAAGATTGCTTGGCAACCTGCTATCTGCACCACTTTTGCTTGCTTAACAACTTGTCAAGGGTACAACATCTTTCATAGGAAAATACACATAAATTACTGGCAAAATTCAAATGTTTCTGAAAACCTCATGATTTCTCCTTTACTTGTGGGAACAGCAAATTCCATTAAATTAGCGATCATTTTCCAGAATTCTGTAGACACTGGAAGATTTCCAATGGACTGGAAGATAGCTTATGTGACCCTACTTGTTAAAAAAAGGGAGAGAGAAAACAGGGATGATAGGCCAGTTCGTCTGACAGTGAGGATGGGGGTGGGGGATAAACAATGCTGGAATCAATTATCAAGTATAGAATAACTGAGCATTTGGAAAGCAGTGACAGGATCAGTCAAAATCAGCATGGATTAATTAAAGGGAAGTCATGCTTGACAAACCTTCTGAAATTTTTTGAGGATGTGACCAGAGTAGACAAGGGTGAATCAATAGATGTTGTATATCTGAATTTTCAAAAGGCTTTTGACAAGGTTCCACACAAGACATTAGTGAGGAAAATTAAAGCTCATGGTATTGGAGATACTGTATTGACATGGTAGAGAACTGGTTGGCAGACAGGAAGTAGAGAGTTGGAATAAACGGGTCCTCTTCTGAGTGGCAGGCAGTGACGAATGAGTTCAGTGCTGGGACCCCAACTGTTCCAAATATACTTTAATGATTTGGATGAAGGAATTGAATGCAATATCACCAAATATGCAGATGTTATTAAGCTGGGTGGCAGTGTGCGCTGGGAGGAGGATGCTAAGAGGCTGCAGGGTGATTTGAACAGACTGGCTGTGTGGGCAAATACTTGGATAATAATGTGGATAAATATGAGGTTATCATTTTGCTGGTATAAACAAGGTGGCAGATGATGATCTGAATGGTGACAGTTTAGGAAATGGTGAGGTGCAAAGAGACCTGGGTGTCATGGTGAAACAGTCGCTGAAGGTTGGCATACAGGTGCAGCAGGCAGTGAGAAACGTTAATGGCATGCTAGCCTTCATAGAGGGAGGATTTGAGTATCAGAGTAAGAATGTCTTGCTGCAGTTATACAGGACCTTGGTGAGGCAGCACCTTGAGTATTGTGTGTAGTTTTGATCTTAGTCTGAGGAAGGACATTTTTGCTATTGAGGGAGTCCAGTAAAGATTCACCAGATTGGCTCCCAGGATGGCAGGACTGGCATATAAGGAAAGTCGGGATTGACTGAGCTTTTACTCACTGGAATTTAGAAGAATGAGATGGGAATCTCATAGAAACATGTAAAATCCTGATGGGACTGGACAGACTAGATTCTAGTGGGCAGCACGGTGGCACAGTGGTTAGCACTGCTGCCTCACAGCGCCAGAGACCTGGGTTCAATTCCAGCCTCAGGCGACTGTGTGGAGTTTGCACATTCTCCCAGTGTCTGCGTGGGTTTCCTCCCACAGTCCAAAGACCTGCAGGTTAGGTGAATTGGCTATGCTAAATTGCCCGTAGTGTTAGGTGAAGGGGTAAATGTAGGGGAATGGGTCTGGGTGAGTTGCTCTTCAGAGAGTCAGTGTGGACTTGTTGGGCCGAATGGCCTGTTTTCACACTAAGTAATCTAATCTAAACTAAAAATACAGGAAGAATGTTCCTGATGTTGGGGAACTAGGGGTCACAGCCTAAGAATGAGGTTGCATGATCAACTGTGATCATGTTGAACGGTGGTGAGGCTCGAGGGGCCGAATGGCCTATCCCTGCACCTATTTTCTCTGTTTCTAAAGCCTTCAACTTCTGTGTTCTTGGCAACATTGGCCCTTGTCCAACCATTCAAGATGATAATGGCTGATGATCTAACTCAGTACCCTGTTCCTGATTTCTCCACAAACCTATGAATGTTTTCAAGGAAGAACAGATATAGTTCTTAAGACTAAAGAGATCAATGTTTTGGCCTCAAACACTATCTGGCAGAAAATTCCTTAGGCTCACCAGTCTCTGGATGGAGAAATTTCTCCTTATCTCTGTCCCCTGTGGCCCTCCCCCTTGTCCTTCAACTGTGACCCTTGGTTCTGGGTTACCTGTACAGTAGGAATATCATTCCTGCAATTATTCTGTTTGGTCCATTTAGAATTTTATAGGTTTCTATGAGATCCTGCTTCACATTCTTATAACCTCCAGTGAATACAGACCTAACCCAAATCTCTCTTCAGACCCCTGCCCTGCCATCCCAGGATTCTAGAATTTTTGTTGCACTCTCTCCATATCGGAGGAAGGAGGCCAAATCTCCAAACATATTCCAGGTGTTGCCTCAACAAGGCCTGTGAAATTGCATCAAGACATCCCAGCTCCTGTACTCATTTCCTCTCGTTATGAAGACCAACACGTCATTTGCCTTCTTCACTGACTGCTGTACCTACATCCTTACTTTTAGCAGCTGGTGGATCAGGAAACCCAGGTCTACTTGCACCTCCCCCTCTCCCAATCTATTATTATTCAGGCAATAATTCACCTTCCTGTTTTTACTCTCTAAGTGGATAACCAGCATTTATTCTCATTATATTTCATCTGCCACATTTGCCCACTCAACTTGTCCAAATCACATTAAAGCATCATGATATTCTCTTCACAGTTTACCCTCCCACCCACTTTTGCATCATCTGTAAAAATAAAGATATTACATTTTATTCCCTCATCTAAATCATTAATGCATATTGTGAACACCTGGAGTTCTAAGCACTGAGCTCTGCAGTACCCCACTGCTCACTGACTATTACTCAGAAAATGAATAATTTATTCCTACTTTTTGTCTCCTATCTTCTAACCAATCTACTGCCCCCAATCCCACATACTTTAATTTAAATATCTCAATGAAGCTTACCAAAAGTTGTCTGAAAGTCCAAGTAAACCACATACATCAGCCATCCCTTATCGACATCCTTGTAAAATTCCAGTAACTTTGCCAAACATGACTGGCCTTTTGTAAATCTGTCTAATATACTCATTGTTTTCCTAGTGCACTGCTATTAATATTTCAGAATGGATTCTAGCATTTTCCCTCAGTGATGTCCAGCTAACATATTCATTTTTCTCTAACTCCTTTTCTTTTTAAAATTGTGGGTTACATTAGCTACTCTCCAAACCATACTGTCCAAACTGTCCTAGAGTTTATAGAATCTGGTGACCACTAGTTCAAGGACCACTTCCTTAAATACTCAGATGCAGATTGTCAGGCATTGGATTTGTCAGCCTTTAATCTTATCAATTTCCCAAAACCATTTCCCTAATAATATCAATTTCCTTCTGTTACTTTCCCTCACTAGACTATGCGCTCCCCAACACTATGAGCAGCATTTGTATTTTCCATTGTAAAGACAAGAACCAAAATATGTACATTTTTAATCCCATTATAACATTTCTTGTTTCTTTTTGTAGGCCATTCAGATTTATCATGGAGTCAGGTAGCATAAAAACAATACCTTTAGCTCACTGTGTCAATGCCGACCATCAAACACCAAAATATAGGAATCCCATTTATCTGTACTCGGTCCATAGCCTGCTATGTCCTGGAATTCTAAGTGCACATTTTAAAATGTTGCAAGAGGCCCTGTTCCCACTTCCTTCTCAGGTACCGTGTTCTATATATCTACCACTCTCTGGGTGATAAATGTTTCCTCAGATCTCCTCTAAACCATTTACTCCTTACCTTAAACTTGCACCCTCTAGTCTTAGACTCATCTGGTATAAGATTTTCACAATCTATGATTGTAATGAGGTCAGCTAAGTGGACCTCAGATTATGAGTTCCCTGATTGGACCAGGATACCAGCCCCCAGTCAGGGAGCCGTGGCTGACAGAGATAAACAAGAGTGTCAGTTCACTCTGGTAGCTAGCTCGGAGGGAGCTGGATCAGTGTCAAGGACTCTCCACGTGTAAATAAAAGGTGACTTGCTGACGGGATACCAGCCTCTGGAGTTATTTCAATGTCTCTCATACTTTAGTAAACTTCAATAAGATTGCTCCCCCCCCTCCCCAGTCTCCTCTGTTCCAAAAAGAAACAGACCCAGTCTATCCAGTCACTCCTCATAATTGAGACTTATTATCCCAAGCAAATTCCTGGTGAATCTCCTCTGCGCCCTCTCCAGTGTAATCAAGTCCTTCTGATAATGTGCCAACTAGAACTGCACATGACATTCCATCTGTGGCCTAACTGTGCTCTAGAAATTTGCACAAGGCTTCCCTGCTTTCTATAATCTCCATCCCAGCTAATGAAGGCAATTGTCTCATGTGCCTTGCTCACCATTCTATCTACTGCGCCGGCATCTTTATGAATCTGGAAATTTGTATACCAAGGTCCCCCTGTTCCTCAATAGTCCTTAGGTTTCTCCCATTCATTGTGTATATCTTCTCCTTATTAGACTGCCCAAAATGCATCACCTCACTTATCAGGATTAAATTTCACAGAGTCAGAGCCATCCAAGCTGCCCAATGTTTCAGCTGATCAATATTAGAGTATAGCCTGAGAACCATCCTCCTCAACACACACCAATTTTCATGTCATCTTCGAGCTTACTAATTATACCTTCTACATTCACATCCAAGTCGTTAAAGTGCATAACAAACAGCAAGGGTCTCAGCTATGATACACTGCTGGTCACAGGCTTCCAATCACAAAAACAACCTTCCACCATCACCCTTTGCATCCTATTTGTAAGCCAAGCTTGGATCCAGTTTGCTAGCTTCCATTGGATCCCACAAATTTTTTTTCCCCTTTGTCCTCTTTTGTTGAAATCTAAACTGCTCCCAATCCTCGGGTCTGCTGCTCTTTTTGACTAATTTGTATGCCCCTCCACTGGATTTTATCGTATTCCTTATTTCACTTGATTTGGAGATGCTGGTGTTGGACTGGGGTGTACGAAGTTAAAAATTACAACATCAGGTTATAGTCCAACAGGTTTAATTGGAAGCACTGGCTTTCAGAGTGCTGCTCCTTCATCAGGTGGCTGTGGAATACACAATTGTAAGACAGAATTTATAGCATAAGTTTACAGTGTGATGTAACTGAAATTATACATTAAAAATACCTTAACAAACAATCAAGTTATGTCCTTTTATATGTTATAAGGCCTCCATCCACCTCTTTTGTCATGTGGACTGTTTTCAATAAATCCCTCTTTACTTCCCCAAGTTCCCTCGCTTCCATGTCTTTCTCTGTGACGAGAAATAATTGTACAGGATCTTGCCCATATAGATGACCTTGTTGATCCTGAAATTATCTTATTGTCTCCCTTGTTGCTTTTTGCCCTCAATATCCTTGTAGAATCTCTTTGGCAGATAAAGTAAAGGAGAATCAAAGCTATCTTATGTCCCCTTTGTGCCTTCCTGATTTCCCTTTTAAGTTTACTCCTACATCCTATTCCCAAAGGGATTCACTTGATCATAGCAGCCTGTACCTAACACCGGGTTCCTTTTCCTTGACCAAGGTCTCTTGTTATCCAATGTTCCCTACTCCTATCAGCCTTGTCCTTCACACTAACTGGAACAAATCTGGCGCTGAACCCTCATTACCTCCCCCTTGAAATTCACCCCAATTGCCAGATGTCCCTTTAGCTTTTAGGCTTATTTTTAGTTCTGTTCAAATTATTTTGTACTGTGGTTTGAATTCTGTTCCTATCACTTTTCATAGTTCCAATTCTGTTGTTTCCCTGGTTTGGCCTTCTACTATTTCCTTGTATAGCTTTCTATCCCCCTGTGATTTTAGTATAATCCCTCCCAGTAGTACTAGCAAGTACCCTCCCTAGGCCATCAGCCCCAGTGCTACCCGGATGCATCCTCTCCGCCTCCTAATATCCCAGGTGTCTGAAACGCTGCCCCTCTCCAGCCACAGTCACTTGATATGAACTGCTATTTCAACTCTGACCAACAGGTGGCAATGCCAGCAATCCTGAGATCACTACTTTTAAGGCTACTATTTTTAAAATTGCATTCTAATTCCCTACATCCTGCTTTTAAGACTTCATCCCATTTCTTAATCTTTGTTGTTGATATAAATGCATACCATGACCACTGGCTGTTCAGCTACCATCCCCTGTGGAATGTCCTGTCATTTCTGAGACACCCTTTACCTTAGTTGCCATCCTGGAGTCCACTTTGTGGCTGCAGAAACTTCTATTTAGTTTCCTTCAACTGAATCTTATATTACTTTAACTGTCCCATGTATTCCACCTCGCCTGTGCAGCAGAGTCAGATTCTGAGAGTTTGGCTAATGCTAATTTCCAATGACAGGCCATTACCTCCAAAAGTATTGAAAGCAGTATCTTGGTTTTGCAGGGGAATGGCCAAAGAGAGTTCCCACATTGCCTCTGTGTGGTGGTCTTTAACTTTCTGCCTGTGGAATCTGAGCCTGTGGTGTGACCTCTTTCTATGCTATCCACTATTCTCTCAGCTTTGTACATGCTCCACATTGTCCCCATCCACCATTCCTGCTCTGAAACCCAGGCTTCCAGGAGCTGCAGCTGGAGACACCTTCTGCAAATGCTTGCCTTAATCATGGCATTAAGAGTCATGGTCCCTCTACAATGCTCCTGGTATTTGTGGATAATACATTCACCTTCAATTGTGTTGACAAACTGCTAATGATTTCCTTGAAAATCTTGGACATTGAGTGATCAGATTGTACCTAAATCTCAAGTCGAGAATATGTTTAAAAAAACTGAACTTTTTCCTTACTACTCTCGCTGTAATTGCACTTAAAGTTGAGTGGGTATTAAATCATGTAATTTTCCTACATAATTCACTTGTACTCAACGAAATGACTCTTGAAAATCAGGTGTGGGTATAAAATAGTGCTAGTCTGATTACATAAAAATTTTCCTATTCTTGAAATGAATGACATGTTTTACAAATCTTCACTGATTTTATGAAGGCTTGACTTTGTGAAATACCTATATATATTGATGTCTGCGCTTTCCTTATTTGTACATGTCCTGACATTGGAACTTCATGTGTAACTCTGAAAATCTTATTTTAAATCGGGGTGGTATCACGATTGGTGAAGAGTGTGTTCTACATCTCTCAGGTAGTCTCCGGTCCATCACTAGAACCCAGATATTTTTGAGATCATACATTCTGGAACCCATTCAGCCTTATTGTCTGTCTGTGCTAACCTCAAATCTGGATCTGCTTCCTGAACCTCAATTAATGAAGTCATGTTGAATATTAATTTTGAATAACCTCATTCTAAAGAGGAGTTTTAGCTACCCTGAGACCTGCTTGTGGCATTACTGTGAGCCTCCTAATGATAGACTTTGTTTTGCCATTGCTCTGATCACTATACACAATACTTGCGGAACGTTTCAGAGAACACCTCTGGGACACCCGGACCAACCAACCAATCCAACCACCCCATAGCTCAACACTTCAACTCCCCCTCCCACTCCCACTCCACCAAGGACATGCAGGTCCTTGGACTCCTCCATCGCCAGACCATAGCAACACGATGGTTGGAGGAAGAGCGCCTCATCTTCCGCCTAGGAACCCTCCAACCACAAGGGATGAACTCAGATTTCTCCAGTTTCCTCATTTCCCCTCCCTCCACCTTGTCTCAGTCAAATCCCTCGAACTCAGCACCGCCTTCCTAACCTGCAATCTTCTTCCTGACCTCTCTGCCCCCACCCTACTCCAGCCTATCACCCTCACCTTGACCTCCTTCCACCTATCACATTTTCAACGCCCTTCCCCCAAGTCCCTCCTCCCTACCTTTTATCTTAGCCTGCTGGACACACTTTCCTCATTCCTGAAGGGCTTATGCCCGAAACGTCGATTCTCCTGTTCCTTGGATGCTGCCTGACTTCTGCGCTTTTCCAGCAACATTTTCAGCCCTGGATGATGAGCTCCACAAGTTGTTATGGCCCTCTGGGGAAACTCACCACAAATCAAACTCCACTATTCCTGGAGATATTTTCCAAGTATGTACCCCATTCACCTGACTTTCAGATAATGTTGTTGGAAAACATTGACAGTATTCCTGTACTAAGCTAAAAATGATTACTCTATGTAATTAAACTGTAGCCACAAATAAATGGATATAAACAATCGGCATATAGTATTGTTAACCAAAATTCTAATGCCTTTATGCACAAACACACACGTGCACACTATAAGCAGAGGTGGAAAAGCTAGATCAGTTCAGTGATCTTGGTTTCCCCAATTTCAATGTTGGGATGATCCTTCTTTGTCCATCCTGTGATGTCCAATCATCTTTTTTCTGGAAGCAATCATGGATTTGTAAGAAGTTCAAAGTGGAAGATGTCTGAATTGTCAATTCAAAAGTCACAGCTCTCAACAACTACTGCAGGAAAGGTAGCTGATTTTTGTTTAAACAGTGTGTTTTTATTTAAACTGTAGAGAGCCAGCAGCTTTTGTTGGGGAGAACTACATACGCTCCTCAATCTTTGTGTCTGTGACTTGTTTCCAATTCCAACCTGCTCAGTTAGCTGAGAACCAGTTACTCTAAACAACTCTACTCCTGATTATCTGCACATTGCAGGAACCCAGGGCCATAAAATTGAGTTTACAATAGATTGTGATTTGCACATGAAACAAGTGACAAATATCATGGTATTCAAACAGATGAAAGACTCAACGGACAATCAAGGTATTTTTCGATGTATAATTTCAGTTACATCACCCTGTAAATTTTTACTATAAATGGTGTTTTAGGATTGAATCCTCCACTATCATCTGATGAAGGAGCGACGCTCCAAAAGCTAGTGTGCTTCCAATTAAACCTGTTGGACTATAACCTGGTGTTGTGTGATTTTTAAACTTTGTACACCCCAGTCCAACACCGGCATCTCCAAATCATGACAATAGATTTCAGATGTCTTGCTGTGAAATTACGTTGCAATCCTGGAGGGCAGCGCACGAGATAGACAATGTTGGCTGAGTCACATGAGTACCTGCCAAGTACATGGTGGGAGGCGTCCCCACGCGTAATGGTGGTGTCCATGCCAACACTGACATTTTGCAGTGCCTACATGACAGGGTTGTATGGAGTTGTCCTGAAAGCCAGGCAGTTGCTACAAATTATGATCTGTTTGAGGTTTGGTGGTTGTTTAAAGGTGAGCAGTAGAGGTGTGGAGAAGGTCTTGGTGAGGTGCTCATCCTCATTGATAATGTGTTGCAGGCCGCGAAGAACATGTAGTTTTTCAGCTCCTGGGAACTACTGGACAATGAAGGGTGCCCTGTTGATTGCAGCTCTGGGTAACTCAGCCATTCCATTTTAAAAAGCCACTAGGGACTTTGCTTCTGCCAGAAGCAGGAATTACCTTGTTTTCTTCATCTTCGTAGCTGAAGAGATCAAGGTTAATTGCCTGCAACTCTATTTCGCACACCAGTATCCATACGTTGGAAAAAGTGAGGACTGCGGATACTGGAGATCAGAGTTGATAAGTGTGGTGCTGGAAAAGCACAGTTGGTCAGGCAGCACCCAAAGAACAGGAGGGTTGACATTTTGAGCATGAGCTCTTCAACAGGAATTGGATGTGGCTGAAGAGAATCTGGGGGGTGCAGTGAGCGTGACTCACTGCGATCCTTGGAGGGAGGAGGAGAACTTCAAGGTAGGCATTCTTGGAAGAGGCTTCACAGTAAGATTGTAATCAACTGGGAGGAAGTGAGGACTGCAGATGCTGGAGATCAGAGTTGAGGGCGTTGTGCTGGAAAAAACACAGCCTGTCAGGAATGCATTCCTGATGAAGAGCTTATGCTTGAAACATCAACTCTCCTGCTCCTTGGATGCTGCCTGATCTGCTGTGCTTTTCCAGCACCACAGTGACAGTATCCAAACATTGCAACAAGTAGGAGAATTACTCCGGTTTCATTACAAATCTCTAATTTCGAACAAAAATCAGTTTGCGCTTTTCACCTCGACCTTTCCCTGTCCAGAAGTGAACTCCTACTTAAAATTTGTTTTATTTTAGGAATCCACCAATTAAACAAAACACCTAAATCACCCAATTACAAAATGAAGGGCTTATGCCCAAAACATTGATTCTCCTGCTCCTCAGATGCTGCCTGACCTGCAGTGCTTTTCCAGCACACTAACTCAATTACAAATATTGCCCAGTAGGAGCAGTATAATTATTACAAAAAGGTTAGAAGGGTGCGGAAGGACCAAGGGAGTGAACCATTGTTGGCGTAGTAGATTGTGCGTTCCAGCCCCATGGTACCCACCTCTCTCTAAATGCTTCAAAGGCTATTGGTGTGCCATATGCTCTCTCTCCAAGGGCACCCGGGAATGGACATGACCCCAGAAAAGAGAAAAATGGTCAGATATTGTGAAAAAAATCAGTTTGTTTTGTGTCCTCATATTGTCACTTTGCAGTTGGTAGACAGTGTTTGTAATTAGGTAATTTGATGTTTGGCTAAGCTGGTGGTGGGTTGTTTAATTTTGTTTTAATTTTTGAAACATCACAAACTAAGCTAAATATTGTCATGGACCAGACCAAACTCCTTTAGAATATATTAAGATAGCCTAGACCCTAACATTTTCTTATTTTAAAGGCAAATGCTAGGCCTTGCATTCTGGATGCAATTCAATTGATTTGAAACAAAACACTGTCTATGCACTATAATTAAAATACAAAAGAAAGAAGAAATTGGAGTTACTTAGCTCAATTGGAAAACAATAGATTATTTAACTACTAAACATTATCTGTTCCAACATAATAACATCCTATAAGCACACCCCTTGGCAAAGGCAAATTCAGCAAAATAAACTGTCTCACAGGCAAGTCTCCAGTCCATGAGGATAAAAAGACACCCAGAGGAAAACCCCCCTAGACAGACAGATGGAGAGATGTACTGCAGCTTTCAAATCCACCTTCAAGACCCCAGAAACTACTGCAGATAGTTCTGCTATTACGTGCATTTTGTTCATGCAAATTCATTATAACATAATTGACAAATTAGGGACACTTTCTAAAGTATGAACTTTTATAGCATGGTTTAGAGGGATATGGCTAAATGTTGGCAAATGGGAATAGATTAATTTAGGATACATCTAGTCAGTGTGGACAAATTGGGTCAAAGGCTCTGTTTCAGTGGGTGACTCTGACTGCGTGTATTTTGTTGCTTTGTTTGTCCTGCTCAAGTACATCACCTCACCATTATCCAATTGAATTCCAGTTGTTTCTAATCAGCCTGAATATATCCTTTGGTAATGGATTGGTTAGCTCAGTTGGCTGGACAGCTGGTTTACGATGCAGAGTGATGCCAAAGGCATGGAGTCAAGATTAGAGTGGTGCTGGAAAAGCACAGGTCAGGCAGCAGAGGAGCAGGAATCAATTCATACACCAGCTGATGTTACTATCCTCCCAACCTCACTCCTCACCTAAGGTGTGGTGATCCTCAGGTTAAACCATCACCTCTTGTTTCTCCCCAGTGAGGAAGTAGACCTCTGGATGACAGTGACTTTATCTGTCCTCTTGTAGGTGAAGGTTATCTCTTTCCTATTTACCACAGAAAGCATTGTTTGTATCATCTGCAAACTTACAGATCAAGCCTCTTGCTTTGAATTCTAAATCTATTCTACAATCCACAAGCAGCAAGGGGCCCAACACTGACCCCTGTAGCACCACATTTAGATGCAGAATTCCAGCTAGAAAACATTCAGTTCATCATTTGCTGCTCCCTGCCACTCAGCAAACTGGATCTAATTTGCCAAATTTCCTTGGATCCCATGGGCTCTAGATACCGGTCTCCATCTGGGACCTTATCTAAAGTCTTGAAGTCTGAGTAGACTATATCAAGAGCATGGTCTTCATCTACACATCCAGTCACCTCTTCAAAAAACTTTATCAAGTTGATCAGATATGACCTGCCATCAACAAAACCATGTTGACTATCCTGATTTCATCCCTGCCTATCCAAATGCAGGTTCATTCTCTGCTGCAGAATGACTTTCAATAAATTTTCCCAACATCAAGTTTAGACTGATTGGCCTGTAGTTTCCTGGTTTAATCCTTGCTTCCTCATTCACCATCCTCCAGCACCTCTTCTGTGGCCAGAATTCTTGTCAGCTCCTGTTATTTCCTCCCTTACCTCATTCAACAACCTTCGATATGTTTAGAACAAAGAACAGTACAGCAATTTCAAACAAAAAACAGATACATTTGGATTTGTTTGGGTCATTGTTTTTGCAAAGGTCATATTTTACTTCTCTCCGATCCTCTTCCACCTGTCAAACAGGAAATTGCAAGTTATGTAAAACCCTTTAGTTTCTATAAATGGAATGCAGCAAACAATGTTTTCTGACCCATTTACCAGAAAGGGTCATGGAATGTTATAATTGTTACAAGATCAGGTGGACCTTATAGAAGGTAAGTTCCCAAATTGGGCTATTAATCTGGTCTAATCAGGGAACCCTCACTGTCAGAAATAAACAGGAGTTAGGTGGGAGAGACAGGGGCTTGCTGGGTCTGTATTGTCTGCACTTTCGTATGTAACAGCATTGCCCTTTTATGTACAAATGTCATTGTTGCTGTCCTTCATATGTGGAACTGGAATTTGAAGTTTGTCCTCATCTCCCTGTAAACTGGTTGAACAGTAGGGTTTGGGGCCTGGCTCTGCTGCTCCTCTCCCTTGTAAAATTGCTGTTTTGTTGTATACAGCTGTAAATGTTACTTTTTTGTTAACTGTTTTGTAATTTGTTTAATAAAATATTAAAAATAGGCATTTTCCCCCCCTCTAACTATTTTGATTTAATCCCTGCCCTCCCCTTCACTGTTTGATCTTTGATGTGAAGGGCATTGCTTGCCACCGGCCACTTGGGTGTTGCCTTTATTCAGTTTCCACCACCAGGAAGATAGATTTGTGCACCTTGTCTTTCACTGTGTCTCACATGCACACACACACACAACATGGGTGCTGGAGAAAAATAAGCACTATCACAGTTAGGCGGTAGTGTGGGGGTTTAAAAAAAACAAGAAACAAAACTAAAAAAAAACAGGAGTTGCATTGCATTGACTAACTCAAGGGATCAAATGGTGGATTCCTGTTCTAAAAAAGAAAAGTGACAGTGGTTAGCACTGCTGCCTCACAGCGCCAGAGACCCGGGTTCAATTCCCGAGGTTAAGATGGCCAGAGGCATGTGATTTTGGTTTAACCATGAACAAGGTGCTGAGAGACTGTTTGGTATGTGGGATTAATGATGTAACTATGTAAAAGTGCCAACTATCTGAAACCCAACTGGACTTTAAAGAGGCACTACAACTAGCTTAATCATTGAAAAAATGCAACAAGTGGAACATGTGAGGTATTCCAATGGAAGTGGACATCCTCGCCAGTCCGACTGAGCTAGGGGAACACCACTTGAGTGAAGACAATTGCATAACCTCCTTCAGGACATTTCCTGAGCAGAGGGACTCTAGGCCAGCCACAGCAGAACCCCAAAACAAAGCCAAGTCTTGGCCAAATGGTTGATTTTTTTCAGGATCTGGACCTCCAAGCCATTGCAGGTGCTGCCAGTTATTAGGGCTTGAGACAGCTGAAGAGTCTAGATCTAAATTGCACAAGAGAATTCACAGACTGGTATCCAGGAGAGTGCACACCTTGGAGAGACCACCTATGTCTGGCTTAAAACAGTAAAATTGCTTAGCAACATTCAAATCAGAACCAATCAAAAAACAACTGGTTAAATGATCACCTGGTTCTCACGAAGGTTGATACTGGTGTGGCCATTTCATTGGGTAAAAACAAATTCTGCAGATGCTGGAAACCAGAGTCCAGATTAGAGTGGTTCTGGAAAAGCACAGCAGGTCTGGCAGCATCCAAGGAGCAGGAAAATCAATGTTTCAGGCAAAAGACCTTCATCAGGAATAGAGATAGGGTGGAGAGATAAATGAGAAGGGGTGGGGGCGGGGAGAAAGTAGCATAGAGTACAATAGGTGAATGGGGGTGGGGATGGTAGTGATAGGTCAGAGAGGAGGGTGGAATAGATAGGTGGAAAGGAAGATAGGCAGGTAGGACAGGTCATGGGGACAGTGCTGAGCTGGAAGGTTGAGCTGGGGTGAGGTGGGGGGGTGGGGGGAGGTGGGAAGGGGAAAAAATGAGGAAACTGGTGAAATCCACATTGATGCCATGGGTTTGAAGTATTCAGAGGCAGGAGAGGAGGCATTCTTCGTCCAGGCGTCTGGTGGAGGGGGGGTGGCAGTGGAGGTGGCCCAGGACCTGCATGTCCTCGGCAGAGTCGGGGGAGGGATGGTGGAGTTGAAATGTTGGGCTACAGGGCGGTGTGGTTGTTGATTGGTGCGGGTGTCCTGGAGATGTTAACTAAAGCACTCTGCTAGGAAGCATCCAGTCTCCCCAATGTAGAGGAGACTGCATCAGGAGCAACAGATACAATAAATGATATTGGTGGATGTGCAGGTAAAAACTTTGATGGATGTGGAAGGCTCCTTTGGGGCCTTGGATGGCAGTGAGGGAGGTGGTGTGGGCACTAGTTTTGCAATTCCTATGGTGGCAAGGGAAGGTGCCGGGAAGGAAGAGTGGGTTGTTGGGGGGTGTGGACCTGACCAGGTAGTCACGGAAGGAACGGTCTTTGCGGAAAGTGGAAAGGGGTGAAGAGGGAAATATATTCCTGGTGGTGGAGTCTGTTTGGAGGTGGCAGAATTGTCAGATGATGCGGTTTATGCAAAGGTTGGTAGGGTGGAAGGTGAGCACCAGGGGGGCTCTGTCCTTGTGACAGTTGGAGGGGTGGGGTTTGAGGACAGAGAGGCAGGATGTGGATGAGATGTGTTGGAGGGCATCTGAATAAGTACTCAATTCCTCACACAAAGGGCTTATAAGTAAGAGGACAGCACGGTGACTCAGCATCAGGGACCTAAGCAGCCTTGGCAGCTGCGTGTGGAGTTTGTACATTCTCCGTGCCTGCGTGGGTTTCCTGTAGGTGCTCTGGTTTCCTTCCACAATCCAAAGATGTGCAGATTTGGTGAGTTAGCCATATTAAATTGCCCATGTAGCATTCAGGGATGTCAGATGCATTAGTCAAGGGTATATATAGTGTCAGGGAATGGTTCTTTGGAGGTTGGTGTGGAATTATTGGGCCGAAGGGCTTGTTTCCACAACCTTAAATGAGGTGAAGAAACAGCTCTCTGGCATAGTGTAATCTCCAGTGAGATCTGGTATTGATATGTGATACCTGCCCACACAGCATCATGGTATTCACTCATAGGTGGTTCAATGGAGAGGAACGCCCAATAGCATATGCATCCAGAACCTGTCTAATGCTGAGTGTAAATGTGCCCAGATTGATAAGGAAGGTTTGTCAGTCATGTTTGGGGCCAGGATGTTCCTTTATAAATACCCTTACAAGAGTGATTGTCCTGAGTAAAGGTTGCCACCAGATATCGGCTGAATCCCACCAGGGTCATCCAGAAAAGAAGAAGATGTTGATGAGAAATTATGTCTGCTGTCCACGATTGGATGCTGATGTAACTGCATTAGGGGCAGTGTCAACAAGGACAAAAATTACTGCCAGCAGCTCTCACATTTATGGGAATGGCCTGGTAAATCCCAGACACAGTAACTTGCCAGCTGTGCAGGCCCTTTCGTGTTCTTAATTATTGTAGACACCTACTTTAAGTGGTTGGATGTGCATTGAGTTCATCCAAACATGGAACAATGATAGAAAAAAACTGTACACACCTTTTGTAATACACGGACTCCTGGAAGTATTGGTCATCATTTACCAGCAGAGAACTGGAGTATTTCCTCGGTTTAGAGCGAGAGGGGAAAGATATAAAAAGGGACCTAATGGGCAACTGTCTCATGTGTATGGAATGAGCTACCAGAGGAAGTGAAGGAGGCTAGTACAAATACACATCCAGATGCTTTTAAATGTTGTAAATGAATAGGAATGGTTTAGAGGGATATGGGCCAAATGCTGGCAAATGGGACTAGATTAATTTTGGATAACTATCTGTCATGGACAAGTTGGACCAAAGGGCCTGGTTCCATGCTGTACATCTATGACAGAGTGGACCATCTGAAAGCTGCAAATATTGCAGGAGCAAAACGTACCTGGCTTTTAGACTGCCTTTCCAACTGGGTTCTCCCTGTCCATCATGCGCTGGAGATAACATCCTCAATGTCCATTTCAGATCATCACTGCCTCGATGCCTTTGCTGCCAGAAGAGAAGAATGGATTTCTTCAGAGATGCTTCAGGAGCAAGACGCAAGCTACTGTGTGTTACCCACCGTCTGTATCAGTGGGAGAGTTGGAGGAACCTTACCCAGTGCTAAAACACCACAGGAGGAGCTACAAGAATTGTACTATGCCCTCAGACTCAGAGTGGGAGGGATGTAGTGATTGTATGGAGGTCAGCCAGGTGGACCTCAGAATATAGTTTCCTGATTGGGGCTGTTAATCTGGTCCAATCAGGGAGCCCTGGCTGTCAGCTAAGAACAGGAGTGTCAAGCATCCTGTTCACTCAGAGCTGGCTCCAAGAGAGCTGCATCAGTAACAAGGACTCTCCACATGTGAATAAAGGGGGACTTGGTGATGGGACACCAGTCTCCAGTTATTTCATGATGATCTGTGACAATTTGAGGATAACATTCCAAATCAGAGCCTTATCCTTCCCTTGTCAACTTCAAGAGCCCCTCTATGCTGATGATCCATCTGGGATTTCTTCTTTTGTCAAGTGAGCACTGAGTCAGAACAGTCATTTGATGTCTCTCTAACTACTACCAATTAGTCTCACTTCAGCACTTCAGTGAAATGTGCTAAAAGGAAAAGTGTCAAAAGCTCTTCTGCTAAGTGGAACTGAGTATTCTCAGCAAGATGCTGGTGTGATGACTTTTGACCTGGAAGTAGTACAGCAAGAATATCATTTAATTTTCATAGAAAGTATGTGGAATCTGTAATTACTTAAGATCTTTTGGCTTCTAAGTGATTGCAACATTAGAAAAGAATCATCTGATCTTTTGCCAGAGAAGACATCTCCCAAGAGACTAATTTTATGAAGCAGGAGTCCAGTTAATACAATTCTAGAAGTAGCTGGTACAATTACAACATTTAAAAGGAATCTGGATGGGTATATGAATAGGAGGTTTAGAGGGATATGGGCCAAGTGCTGACAAATGGGACTAGATTAATTTAGGATATCTGGTCAGAATGGACTAGTTGGATTGAAGGGTCTGTGTCGATGTTGTACATCTGACCTGGCAAGTTCTCTCAGGATCCTGTAGGTTTCAATAAGATCACCTAACATTCTTTTAACCTCCCATGATTATAGGTCTAGCCTGCTTAATCTTTCCTCATAAGTCAATATTCCCATCTGAGGAAGCATTGTGGTGGATTGGCTCTGGACTCCTAATAAGAGGATGTCTCTTTAAATATGATGGCAAAAACAGTTCAGAAACTCTGGTGCACAATCTTGATGCAGTTTCAATTTCCCGTACAGTTGTAACACTTTAATACTCCACCTGCTTGCAATGAAAGCTAACATTCCATTTATCTTACAGGACATGTGACCATGTTATTTGGAGGCAGTAACAGGAAACAAGTTACGAAATAAAACCCCTGTGTCTGACAGGCTGAAAGCAGAGTAACAGGCACAAAGATAAAATTTGAGAGAAAAATGGTCATCACACAGATGCAGACAGAAAGAAAGCAAGGAGGGATGGAATGGGGAGAATGAAGCATTCTTGCAAAGTGAAGAACTTGATTTGTCTTAAGGGTTAGTTTTCCTGCAGGACAGTAAAGACGACAGGACCTCAGAGATACTGTGCAAGCTGATGAAACAGGCCGAAAGTTGTGGGAATAGCTCAGAGTAAAAACCTGGATGTTTTCTTGTAAGTGGCCAAACTGTGAACTGGGCTGACCACAGGAAAAAAACACAAACCATAGAAAAATACGAACAGGAATGGGCCATTCATCCCTTCAAACCGGTTCTGCCATTTGATAGGTTCATGACTGATTATTCAATTCAGAGCCTTGTTCCCATTCTCTTCCCATCCCTTTAATTTGTTTAACTCTAACAACTATCTCTAACTCTTCCTTGAAAACATTCAATAATTTGGCCTCAACTATTTTGTGTCCAAGCACTCCACAACCTCCGGGTGAAGAAATTTCTCCTCAGTCCTAAGTGGCCTACCTCATCTTTTAAACTGTGTTCTAGACATCAGTCACCAGAAACGGCCTTTCAGTATTTACTCTGTTGAGTCCTGATAGAAACCTCTAGAATTCTATGAGATCTCTCATTATTCTAAACTCCAGTGTATGTAGTTTTTCTGGATATGTCAGTGCTGTGATCTCAGGAGTCAGCCTGGTAAGCCTTTATTGCACTCCCTCCACAGCCAGACCATCTTTTCTCAAATAAGAGTCCAAAGTGGCACACTACTCCAGATGTGATCTCACCAAGGCCCTGTATAATTGAAGACAAGCTGCTCCTGTACTTGAAACCTCTTGCTATGAAAGCCAATGTATCTTCACTTGCTTCTTGAAATAACCACATGGAAGCTGGTGTCCTGTCAACAAGTCACCCTTTATTTACTCATGCACGGCACACTGGTTGTGGCCAGCCAGCTCAAAGTCAGTCCCTGAACTGAGGAGATTCTAAATCCCCTGCTTGTATTTTTCCCCCCATAGTTATACAAAATACAACAGTAACAATACACAAAAGAAATAGAAACATAACCATAAAGGTGCCTGAAATCTCTCAAAACCACAAAAAACAGACTTTTCACACACGGTTGCTGTCCTTTTAAGAAAGGTACCACAATAACAGAAGTCCAAAACAAAAGAGCCTGTTTCAGCCCCTAAGGGCATTGTTTACAACAGGCTAAAGCCCACAATATATAATTACAAACTTTACACATCACCTGCATCCAGGCAGGAAGGAAAACTATCTACAAAACATAGCTGAAAACATTCAATGATGAAAATCACTGATTACATAACTCAACTCCCCCTGAGCCTCCAGGTACCCTACACACCTGACATCAGTCCATACTAGATACTGATCAGACCGTCCTTGGTTAGTCTTCCCGCAGGGCAGTCATCATCCTTCTGGTCTCTGGCTCCCCTGCTTACTGACTGACCAACCTCGGGAGGGCCATCGACCCTCTGGCTACCAAACAGCTTGCAAACTGTCTGGCTTTCCTATGGACACACTGTCAGCTGCCTGGCACCTGGTCACCCATGTACTAACAGATACCCGAAGGAAGAATTCACATACAGACGCAAAGTTCGCTCATGAGAACTGATTCCACCCACGGAAACATGGTCCACTCACAGGAGATGGGCCTAACCCCCCACAACAAAACACAAACCAAGGTCGAGTCACATCACTGAGTCATCCTGGAACTCAGTTCTCTCCAATAGTACCATTGGCTGTTTAGCATCAGTTTCAGGACCTGGCTCTAACAACAGTACATACTGCCTGCAACTTAGCCAGCACAGAAATCAGTGGTCTTCACTGCAGCACACTGGCTGCCAGCCAGCTCAGAGTCAGTCCCTGAACGGAGGGGATTTCAAATCCCCAAAACATACAAAATACAATACAATAGTAACAATACACAAGAAAAACAGTGATACAACCACAAAGTGCCTGAAATTCACAAAACAAACACTGCATCAAAAATAGAGTTTTCACACAAGCCACTGTCCTTTTATAAAAGGTACCATAAATGACAGAAATCCAGAAGGGTCAGTTTAAACCCCCAAGAGCAAGGTTTAAGGCTAAAACCCACAACATACAATTGCAAACACTTTACACATTACCTACACTCAGGCACAAAAGAAAACTGTTTACAAAACACAACATAGCCAAAAACAACATTGAAAAACTTTGATTAATCTCCTGCTTATTTTGGTCAGCCAGGACCTCCTAATTGTCCCAACTTACAAACCCAACCAAGGACCTGGTAGTCAATGGGATCCACCTGGTTCCAATCACTACATCCCTCCCCAACCCCCTCCCAAGTCCGGGGGTGAAGGCCTGGTCTTTCTCTTGCAGTTTTCCCTGAGATATTTTCGCCCCAGCTCCAGTACCAGTTTCTCTGATTCGAACTCTAAGACAGGCAGCGTGTACCAGACTGTAGTCTGTATCCTGCCTCTGGAGCATCTCAGGAGAGAGAGAGTTTCCTCCTCTTCATCCAGCGGCCTCTGGAGCATCTCAGGAGAGAGAGAGTTTCCTCCTCTTCATCCAGCGGTAATGCATCTATCTCAGTCTCTGAATATTTCCTCAATACTAGATGGAGGAGGAGAACCTACTGTTTGCAGCAGAGAGTGGCGGGAGCTGGGCGGAAGTGAAGTCGGAGCGCAGAGGCTGTTGGGAAGGTGGAGGAGTGTTATTTAAGTAGGTGTGTGGAAAGTGTGTACACATTCAGCTTCTGACAGAGCATATTGCAGCACTGAAGAACGAACTAGATGACCTCAGGCTCATCCAAGAGCCTGAGAGCTTTCTGGACAGGACCTTCAGTGAGGTTATTACACCGAGCATACCAGAAGAGAGTAGAAGGGAAAAGATGATGAGGAAGGCAGAGGTGAGACAAGTGCAAGAGACCCCGGGGGAAGTACCTGTCAGGAACGGTTGAATCTTTTGGAAGCCGTAGAGACAGATGTCACTGCGACTCAGAGGCGGTCAGGTCTGCCAATCAGAAATCGGTGTGGAGGCAGAGCCAAGGAGTCAGACATCACAGAGCTGTGGTAATAGGGGACTCCATAGTGAGAGGGACTGAAAGGGGTTTCTGTGGCAACAGGCAGGATTGGAGGATGGTGTGTTGCTTTCCTGGTGCCAGGATTAAGGACATCACAGACAGAGTGCAGGAAATCCTCAAGGGCGAAGGTGAAGAGCCAGACGTGGTGGTGCATGTCGGCACAAATGTCGGGAAGAAGAGGGACATTCTACAGCGGGACTTCGGAAAACTCTGAAGGCGGCCAAAAAGCAGGACATCCAGGGTGGTTATCTCTGGTTTGCTTCCATTTCCTCAGGCTGGAGAGGACAGGAACAGAGAGATAATGGACTTGAATGTGTGGCTGGGGAACTGGTGCAGGAAGGATTTAAGTTCTTGGATCACTGGGGTATGTTTAGCGGTAAGGATAAATTAAAAAAAGAGGGATGGGTTGCACCTTAATAGGTGAGGGACCAGATTCTGGCAGGTAGGTTTGCCACTGCAACACAGCTGCCTTTAAACTAAATAGCTTGAGGGGGAGGCAGAAAGAAAGAGAAAAAGGAACAAACTGGGAGTTTAAGGAGGAAGTTAAAGGGAAAGTTAGAACAAGGGAAGTCAAGAAAGGCAATGGAGCAGAAAACTCAAAGGATCATGCCATAAGGTCAAGCGAAATAGGGATTTATAGGAAGGGTGAGGGGAGTAACAAATTAAAAATATTATATATGAATGCATGAAGCATTAGAAATAAGATGGATGAGCTTGAGGCTCATTTGGAAATTGGCAGGTACGATGTTGTGGGGATAATAGACGTGGCTTCAAGTGGACAGGGCCTGGGAAATGAATATTCAAGGCTATGTGCTATCATAAGGACAGACTGACTGGCAGAGGGGGTGGGGTGGCCCTTTTGGTAAGGAATGATATTCAGTCCCTTGCGCGGGGGGACCAAGAGTCAGGGTATGCAGAGTTAGGATGGATAGAGCGGAGAAAGTCTAAGGGTAAAACGACCCTAATGGGAGTCATCTACAGGCCCCCAAACAATGGCCTGGATGTAGTGTGTAAGTTGAATAAGGAGCTGAAATTGGCCTATCGCAAAGGTATCCTACAGTTGTTATGGGGGGATTTCAACATACAGGTAGACTGGGAGAATCAGGATGGTACTGGACCCCAAGAAAGGGAGTTTGTGGGGTGCCTCAGATGGATTCTTAGAACAGCTCGGGCTGGAGCCTACCAGGGAGAAAACAATTCTGGATCTGGTGTTGTGCAACGAACCAGATTTGATCAGGGACCTCGAAGTAAAGGAGCCATGAGGAGGTAGTGACCACACTACAATAAGGTTTAATCTGCAGTTTGAAAGGGAGAGGGTAGAATCGGAAGTGACAATATTTCAGTTGAATAAGGGGACCTATGGAGCTATGAGGGAGGAGCTGGCCAAAGTTCAATGGTGCAGGGATGGTAGTGGAACAACAATGGCAGGTATTTCTGGGTATAATGCAGAAGATGCAGGATCAGTTCATTCCAAAAAGGAAGAAAGATCCTAAGGAGTGGCAGGGAAATTAAGGACCTTATAAAGACAGAAGGGAAAAAGTATAACATAGCAAAGATGAGTGGGAAATCAGAGGATTGGGAAGCTTTTAAAGAACAACAGAGGATAACTAAAAAGGAAAGACACAAAGATAAAAAGATACAAAGGTAAACTGGCCAAAAATATAAAGGAGGATAGTAAAGGCTTTTTTTAGGTATGTGAAAAAAAATGGTTAAGACTAAAATTGGGCCCTTGAAGACAGAAACGCGTGAATTTATTACAAAGAACAAAGAAGTGGCAGAAGAGTTGAATTGGTACTTTAGATCTGTCTTCACTGGGGAAGACACGAGCAATCTCCCACATGTATTAGTGGCTGAAGGACCTGAACTGAAGGGAATTTATATTAGGCAGGAAATGGTGTTGGAGAGACTGTTAGGTCTGAAGGCTGATAAGTCCCCAGGACCTGATTGTCTGCATCCCAGGGTACTGAAGGAGGTGGCTCTAGAAATCGTGGATGCGTTGGTGATCATTCTCCAATGTTCTATAGATTCAGGATCAGTTCCTGCAGATTGGAGGGTGGTTAATGTTGTCCCACTTTTTAAGAAAGGAGGGAGAGAGAAAACAGAATTATAGACCAGTTAGTCATGTGGTCAATTACAAAGGACGACATTATGACACATCTAGATAGCAGTAACAGGATAGGTCAGAGTCAGCATGGATTTAAGAAGAGGAAATCATGCATGACTAATCTTCTGGAATTTTGAGGATGTAACTCTGAAGATAGACAAGGGAGATCCAGTGGATCCTAGACTTTCAGAAAGCCTTTGATAAAGTCCCACATAGGAGGTTAGTGAGCAAAATTAGGGCACATGGTATTAGGGGCAAAATACTGACATGGATTGAAAATTGGTTGGCTGACAGGAAACAGAGTCGTGATAAATGGCTCCCTTTTGGAATGGCAGGTGGTGACCAGTGGTGTGCCGCAGGGATCAGTGCTGGGACCGCAGCTTTTTACAATGTACATTAATGATATAGATGAAGGTATTAAAAATAATATTAGCATATTTGCTGGTGATACAAAGCTGGGTGGCAGGGTGAAATGTGAGGAGGATGTTAGGAGAATACAGGGTGACCTGGACAGGCTATGAGAGTGGACGGATGCATGGCAGATGCAGTTTAATGTGGATAAACGTGTGGTGATCGACTTTGGTGGAAGGATAGGAAGGCAGATTACTACCTTTATGGAGTCAAGTTAAGTAAAGGGGCAATACAACGAGATCTAGGTGTTCTTGTACATCAGTCAATGAAACCAAGCATGCAGGTACTGCAGGCAGTGAAGAAACCTCATAGCATGCTGGCCTTCATAACAAGAGGAATTGAGCATGGAAGCAAAGAGGTCCTTCTGCAGCTGTACAGGGCCCTGGGGAGACCACACCTGGAATATTGTGCGCAGTTTTGATCTTCAAATTTGAGGAAAGACATTCTGGCTATTGAGGGAATGCAGCGTAGGTTCATGAGGTCAATTCCCAGAATGGCAGGAGTATCTTACACTGAAAGATTGGAGCGACTGGGCTTGTATACGCTTGAGTTTAGAAGGCTGAGAGGGGATCTGATTGAGACACATAAGATTATCAAAGGATTGGACACTCTGGAGGCAGGAAGCATGTTTCTACTGATGGGCAAGTCCCGAACCAGAGGACAGTTTAAAAATAAGGGGTAGGCCATTTATAATGGAGTTGAGGAGCAACTTCTTCATCCAGAGAGTGGTGGGTGTATGGAATGCTCTGCCCCAGAAGGCAGTGGAGGCCAAGTCTCTGGATACTTTCAAGAAAGCGTTGGATAGAGCTCTTAAGGATAGTGGAAGCAAGGGTTATGGGGATAAGGCAGGAACAGGATACTGACTGAGGATGGTGATCAGCCATGATAATAATGAGTGGTGGTGATGGCTCGAAGGGCAGAATGGCCTACTCCTGCACCTATTGTCTATTGTTTCTGACATGCCTTTTGAGCTGTTCTGAGGCGCCATGTATGTTTTGCTCCAGCCATGTTTGTGAGGTAACAGTTTTCAGGTAAAGTAAGTGTTTGCTCAGGACTATTGCCTACCTGAATTTAGTAAGTCAGGAGATGTGCTATCACGTCCACCTTGCCTCATGCCCACACAGGGCCATTCCCATGGTTCCAGCACTGAACTCAGTCCCCGGAATTAAATAGTCTCTCTTGCTTAGAGGTGGTACGTAGCCGGCATTGGCGTTCCTGCTACCATTTCACACTCCTCCCAGGTCTGGGAATATCTGGTTTAACCTGGTGGAGCCTTTTCCCCATCAGCAACTGTGCTGGAATTATCCATGTTGGAACATGTGGAGTGGTCCTGTAATTGAACAGGAATCAGGACAATCTGCTGTCAAGGGAAGCTGTAGGCTGCTTCTTAAGGTCAATACAACATGTGGACCAATCTTTTTACTAGACTGTTGGACAATGGGCAGTGGGGAGCTGTGCTTATGCACCGAATGCCATTTGACTTTAGGAAACACTCAAATTCCCTGCCAGGAAATAATGTCCCTTTTCTGTGACCAGTACTTCTGGGACTCCAAATATCGTTAAAAACGACCGCAGCTTCTCAATCAGCACTGGATTAGTGGTGCTGGAAGAGCACAGCAGTTCAAGCAGCATCCGAGGAGCAGTGAAATTGACATTTCGGGCAAAAGCCCTTCATCAGGAATAAAGGCAGAGAGTCTGAAGCGTGGAGAGATAAGCTAGAGGAGGGTGGGAGTGGGGAGAAAGTAGCATAGAGTAGTTGCAGTGGGAGGGGGACTCCCTGAGATTCTTGTAGAGACAGGAGGAAAACTTCTTCAAGGCAGGCATCCTTGCAAGAGGATTTGCAGTAGGGTTAAAATCAACTGCTGTGCTCTTCCAGCACCACTAATCCAGAATCTGTTTTGCAGCATCTGCAGTCATTGTTTTTACCTTTCAATCAGCACTGCCTGGTCTTCCTTCAGTAGCCCTGCTTGGGCTACGTAATCTGTTACTATGACAAGTTCCCTTAAATGTAAGGGTGAAACTTTGTCACACCAAAGATGACTATCAAACCTTCCTTCTCCATCTGGTCATACTTGTGTTTGCCATCAGCTAAAGTCCAGGAAGCCTACACTACTAGGTAGGCCTCTCAAATGGGCCACCGGTGAGCCATCACTACCCTGATACCATACAGGGAGGCATCACATGTCAACACCACCTCACTTCAGGTCATACTGGGCCAACACCTTAGATGATAGCTGGATTTTTCACTACCCTAAAGGCTATTTCTTGGTTACACAACCATTTCCAAGACAGACTTTTTCAATATCAGGTGTAAGGATACTAATATGGAGGCCAGATTTCATATGAATTTTTTGTAATAATTCACTAACCCTAGCTCCAATACAAACATGGGAACCAGGGCTCCTTTGATTCCTCTCACTTGCCAAACACAAGTGTGCCCAGATAGAGAAGGAAGGTCTGGCAGTCATCTTTGGTGTGAGAAAGTTTAACCAGGACTTTAATAGACAGTTGTAACCCAGTGTTGTCAACTTTCCAACCCAAGTAGGTCACTTGAAGTGCCTGGAACACATCTTTCCAAAACGTACACCCACACAGGAGAAACATTTAAGTGCTATGACCAAGTTCTCCAAGTGCACTTTATTGGTCTTCCTTGTATTAATAATTCATTCAAATAAGAAGAAACCTGGGGTGGCCCTTGTAAACTGTTCTCCATGGTTCACTGGAAAAAGAGAAGGTTGATGATACCCCAAATGACAGTCTCGCATGTTAGTATAAATCCTTATGGTACTTTTGGGGCTCCTCATCCAGTGCAATTGCAGGTAGATGGGACTCATGTCCAGCTTTGTCAAGAACAGCTCCTCCCCAGCAACTGCATACAAATCCTGAGAGATCAGGTATTTATCCAGCTGCAAGAAGTGGTTTAACGTTTGTTTAAAATCCCCACAAAGGGGAACTGAACAGTCAGGCTTCACAATCTGGTGCTGTCCATTCCACATCCTGCACTGGTTTGATCAGTGCCTCGCTTTCCAGCCTTTTGGTTTCTGCCTATACTGTTGTGCAAAAGACAAATGACACTGGACAGGCTTTAGAATCTCAGAATTCCTTCCTGGTCAAGATGTAAAGTAGTTTTGGCCCCTTTGATAGTCCCATGCCCTTCCAGAAAAACTCCGGAGTATTTTACTAGGACTTCACTGAGGCAGCCATTTTCCAATCAAAATGTTGATCTGATCCAGGTGAATCTTTCTCAACCAATTCCACCCCAATAGGCTTGGGCCCAAGCCTTTTACTACCATCAGTGGTAACTGCACCAATTGTTTCTCATAGGAGACTGGAAGTGAAGTCATACCTTTAATCTGCAATGGTTCCCCACTGTATGTTCTCAGTCTGGCTGAGATCTTGTGCCTACTTTAGGGTTGGAACCTGAGCAAATCTTGTTAAAGACAGATTCTGCAACCAGAGATACAGTTGCATTTGCATCAACCTCCATGGGAACTTGGTGACCATTTAACCAAATGTTAATTTTAATTGGTTCTGACTTGGATGTTAAGCAATTTAAAGGTTCCAACCTACATGCAGAAGGATCTTCTGGGGTGTGCACTCTCCTGGGTACCAGCCTATGAGTTATCTCACTCATGTCAGGCCTCATAGGCCTCCTTTGAGGCTTCACATCCTCATACTGGCAGCAACTACAATGGCTGGCTGGCCTGGGTCCTGAAGAGCATTTTAACCATTTGGTCAGGGTTTGGCTTTGTTTTGGGATTTTTCTGTGGGCTGGCCTAGGGTATGCCCTGTATGAGGGCATGTTGAATGCTTACATTCAAATGGTGCTCCCCAAGCTCAGTTGGACAAGTGATGGGGTCCACTTCCATTGGGATGCCCAGAGGTTCCCATGCTCCACTTGCCACATTTTCTAATGGCAATGCCAATTGTAGAGTCTGTTTGGAGTCAAGTTAGGCTTCAGCTAGTATGAGCTTTTGCATGGTTAGGTCATTAATCCCACATACTAAACAGTCAGCATCTCATTCAGGGTTAACCCAAAATCACATGTTTCTGCCAGTCATCTCAACCTCAGCAAACAAAAAAGAAAATCCCAATACAGATTCCCCTGATTCTCTAACAGCTGAATAAAACTGATAGCATCTCAAGATGAAAGAAGGGGTCATAATATTCTTTAGTCAACTCATGGAAGGGTTTAGTTTTGGCTGCCCCCGGGAAAGTTAAGTCCCTTGTAACCAAAAGTGCTGCAAGTCCACATACAGTCAGAAGGATTATTCATTGCTTTTCATCTGCCCCAATCTCATTAACCTGGAAAATGATCACATTCTATCCACATATTGGGCCCAGTTTTTGACAGCAGGATCAAACAAGTCACACTTCCTGAACAAAGGCATGATGACAAAAATGCTTACCCCAACTCCAAGATGACTGCTGTGAGTGAATATTCTTCAGGCACATATGGTTTTCTCCTGTTGCCACTGAAATAACTGCACAAAGGCCAGTATTCCATCACCAAGTCACCCTTTATTTACTTGCATACAGTACACTGGCCATGGGCCACAGTTTGGAATCCATCTCTGAACTAAGGAGATTCTAAATCCCTATTTATAGAGATGTTACTTCTGGAGCAGGTGGGATTTGAATCAAGTCCTCTCAACTCAGGAGATTGCCATTTACATTGGTCAGCCAGGGCTTCCCGATTACGGTTGTTAACCTGGGCCAATCAAGGAACTTATAATGAACAAGATCCATTTGGTTCCAATCACTACGCTGCTGTACCCACATTCTTACTTTCAACAACCGGTCTACAAGGATACCCAGGCCTTGTTTCTCAATCTATCACCATTCAGATAACAAGTGGATACAAAATTAAGTTGAGGGATAGGACTCAGTGAGTCATGATCGATAGATAGTTTTCAGGTTGGAGGAAGCTTTGCCGTGGAGTTCAGTATTTAGACTCTAGTTTTGTCTGCTGTATATTAATGATTTGATCTCAGTGTGTAGGGGACAAATTTAAAATTTGCAGATGTCACTAATACTGGAAAACTCTTAAACTGTGAGGAGGACATTGTGGGACTGTAAAAGAACATTGATAATTTGGTGGAATGTACAAATAGGTCCACATGAGATTCATTACAAGGCAGGATGAGGTCAGAAGAACATTGAATAACAATGCAAAATAAAGGGGAACAATTCCAAACAGGGTGTAGGAGCTGAGGATCCTCCATCCTCATAGACGCAGACGGTTCATAACATTTAAAAAGTATTTATTTACTCATTTGCAGTGCTGTTTCCCACAGGGATACAGACCAGGAGCTGAAAGTGTGATTCGGCTGAATGGCAGATAGCATAATGTGATGGACTGAACGGTTTCCTTTTGTGCTACAAATCTTTATGAGTTAATCATTTGTTTGATACAAGGGGTAGCTGGCACATCTACACGCCTACATTCCATGAAAAGTGGGCTTTATCATGTGTTTTCAGCCAGTACCTGCTCCCTGAACATTGAGATCCTCTTCTGGAACATCTCAGGCTGTGGGTAACTAGATATACTCTGTTCCTGAGGCTACTGGTCCTTATCACTCTTCAACTCTTCACTTGTGTAACATTTGTTTATTTGCATCAACACTTTGTAGGTTATCAAATATAGCCCTCTAGTTGTGTGTCTAAGACTTCTCCACACAACTCATTCTAGACTGGCTTCTTTTCTCTTAACTGATGTAAGAGTCATAAGGTCAGTTACATCACCGCAAAGTGTGCAGTGAATTTCTTCTTCCAACTTGCTGCACTCAAGTTTTCTAGGTCTGAAGACTTCATTTAATAATGAATAGAACAAGACAATTTCAAAGTGTCAATCCTTGCTCCTGGGAGCTAACTGTCAGTTAAATTAGTCACAAAATGGATGTGACAATTGAAAACTGTTAAAGTTGTCCTTTGAGTCTTGTTTGCCTGATAATTGAAAGAGGCTGCTGGAGTACAATCAACTATCAATCAAAAACAAAGTGCTCTCTGCCAAGTCCCTTGGGAAAAGTTTCCCTCAGACTGCAATCATTTTGTTACTTTAGCTTTGAAGCGCAATTTTGTGTTTTTGCATTCAGTCATACATTTTACCTGCCGGATTTGTGAATATACATTTTGACGCATTGTTTCCTCAATGTTTACAGAGCTCCGAAATACTTTTCCTTTTAGTTAGTTGTACGATTCTTTTTTTAAAAAGAAATGATTGAACTTGCATCCACCCCACTGTCAGGCAGTGCTTTCCAGCTACAGAGCACTCACTGTGAGAATAACGATCCCACATGTCACCATTGCATTAGCAACTCCGGATCTGTCATACACAGACTTTTTCAATACACAGACGTCTTTGTCTCAAACTGGGAAACTGGGAGGTTTCCTTTGTTGGTCCAACCTTTTGCCTTGTGAGAATTTACTTCAACTACATCTTAGGTTAGGTTTCATTGTCATGTGTACTCACTTATAGAAATAGAGGAAAAGCATGAAAAGTGCAAAGAACTACCATTCAGAGGTGCCATCTTCGAATTCTAAATAAAAAGCAGAAGTGAAAGAAACAACAACAGCAAAAGAGATGTCCAGTTCTGTCCATCCCATCACCTACTCTGCTGCAATGACTCTTGCTCACCCTCCTGATGCTGGAAATTGGCCAGGCCCTGGAACCTACACTAGCTCTAAGGGGGCACAGTGGGGTCCCAGTTTGGGGTTTCAAACCCATTGCCACTGTGAGTCCACTGCTGCAGTCTCACTGCTGCCACCAGGAGTCCTGCACAGGACCCACTAACACTGCTGTTGGTGTGGTAAAGAGTCATGACTCTCCTGTGCCAATGAGTTCCGCACTGGGCCTATATTTGCTGCTGCCAATGCCACAGCGACTGAGCACATCAGGAGAGTGAAGAGATAAAAAGCTAAAATTTTTGAGAAAAGGTAAAAAAGAAAAGTGGACAGAAGAAAGGAGCAGGTGAGCTCCAGGCTTAGAAGCCCACTCACTGCCCTCTGCTGCCATCTTGAATGCTTTCTGAGCTGTTTCCTCCTTAAACCGTGTCCATTGTTTACTATAGATTTGATTCCCATTAACCCAGGTCAGGTCCATCCTCATCATATTGAAATTGGCACTTCACTAATTAACTATTTTGGAGGAATCAGTGTCGCATTTGGCCTGAATGTAAGCATTAAACAGACGTTCAGGTGGATTAATCAATAATACAGAGCCATGTATGGAAAGAAGGACACCAGAAGGCACCTGGGTAAGGCGCTGAGTTTTGCCATTTGATTCCAAGAGCTTTCATGTTGCATTCCCTCTGCAGCAAGTGATGGTGGCGTTGTTGTTGCAGTGCGTGGGATTACTGTGAAGACGGTAGACAGTTCTGGTCTGTCTAGTCCTTTAGGGGCCTAGCAAAGTTTGGATCACCTCAATCTGTACAGGGCAGCCTCAGTCAGGGCTGAGAACAGCATTTATATCACAGGGGAGACAAGAAGCAAGTTACTTGCCTAATTCTCAATCTCTGACCTGTTCCTCTAGAACAGTATGTATGTAGTTTGTCCAGTTGAGTTTCTGGTCAATGACAAACCCAGGATGTTGATCGTTGAGTTCAAGAAGCAAATATTCAAAGGTTAGATTCTGTCTTGTCATTGCCTGGCACTTGTGCAGCGCAAATGTTACTTGCCCTAGCCTGATTTTGCATGGACTACTTCAGTACCTGAGGAGTTGTGAATGGTGCTCAACATCATGAAATCAGTGGCAAACATCCCTATTTCAGACCTTATGATGGAGGGAATTCACTGAAGCAGCTGAAGATGATTGGGCCTAGGACACTACCCTGAGGAACTCCTGCAGAGATCTCCTGGAGCTGAGATGATTACCCTTCAGCAACCAAAACCATCTTCCTATACACCAGGTTTGACTCAACCAGCAGAGATTTCCCCCAGTTTATCTAATGATTCCAGTTTTGTTAGGGCTCCTCGATGCCACACTTGGTCAAATGCGTCCTTCATGTTAAGGGCAGTCACTCTCACCTGACCTCTGGAATTCAGCACAGTGACTCAGTGGTTAGCACAGCAGCCTCACAGTGCTAGGGACCCAGGTTTGATTCCAGCCTTGGGTGACTTTCTGCGTGGAGTTTGCACATTCTCCCTGTGTGTCTGCATGGGTCTCCTCTGGGTGCTCTGGTTTCCTCCCACAGTCCAAAGATGTGCAGATTAGGTGAGTTGCCCATGCTAAATTGCCCATAGTATTCAGGGATGTGTAGGCTTGGTACATTCGTGAGGGGAAATGTAGAGTAATAGGGTAGGGGAATAGGTCTGTGTGAACTTGTTGGGCCAAATGGCCTATTTCTCCACTGTAGGGATTCTATGATTCAGTACATGTTGGGACCAAGATGGTAATGACCTCAGGAACTCAGTGGTCCTGACAGAACCTAAACGCAGTCTCAGTGAGGTGAGTTACTGTGGCTTTCACTTTTTATACTTGAGTTATGCAGCTCACAAGAACAAAGGAGTTTTATATAGGCCTCCCAATTGTTCCAGGGATGTAGAGGAAAAGACGGCAAAGATGTTTCTCAATCAGAGCGAGAATAACAGGGTAGTTGTTATGGGGTCTTTAACTTTCCCAGCATTGACTGGGAATACATAGTTCATGTAGTTTAGATGAGTCAGTTTTTGTTCAATGTGTGCTGGAGGGTTTTCTGACACAGTATGTAGTCAGGCCAACAAGGGGTGATGCCATATTGGATTTGGTACTGGAGAATGAACCCTTCCAGGTGTTAGATTTGGAGGTAGGTGTGCACTTTGGTGATAGTGACCATAATTCGGTTATGTTTACAATAGCAATGGGCAGGGATATGTATATACTGCAGGGAAAGTGGAATAACTAGAGGAAAGGCAATTATGATGCGATTAGGCAAAATTTAGGATGCATATGATGGGGAAGGAAACTGCATGGGATGGACACACTTGAAATGTGGAGGTTATTCAAGGAACAGCCACTGCATGTCCTTGATTAGTATATACCTCTCAGGCTGAGAGGTAGCTGTGGAGAGAGGGTGCCATGGTTAACTAAAGAAGTTGAAGCACTTGTCAAGAGAAAGAAGAAAGTTTATGTGAGTATGCGGCATGAAGACTCAGTTAGCGGACTTGAGAGTTATAAGTTAGACAGAAAAGATTTAAAGAGAGGGCTAAGAAGAGTCAGAAGGGGATGTGAGATGTTGTTGGCGGATAGGATCAAGGAAAACCCTAAGGTCTTCTATAGGTATATCAGGAATAAAAAAATGACTAAAGTAAGATTAGGGCCAATCAAAGATAGGAGTGGCAAGTTGTGTGTGGAATCTGGGGATATGGGGAAGTGCTTAATGAATACTTTTAGTCAGTATTCACACTGGAAAAGGGCAATGTCAGTGAGAATACAGAGATACAGGCTTCCAGATTAGGTGGGATTGAGGCTGACAAAGAGGAGGTTTTAGCAATTTTGGAAGATCAAAGTGATCTTCCAAATGCCTTCAGTAAAGCATTTTAATAAGGTTCCACATGGTAGGCTATTGCACAAAATATGGAGTTTTGGTATTGAAGGTGATTTAGCAAATTGGATCAGAAATTGGCTAGCTGACAGAAGACAGAAGGGCAGTGGTTGATGGGAAATGTTCATCCTGGAGCTCAGTTACCAGTGGTGTGCTGCGAGGATCTGTTTTGGGGCCACTGTTGTTTGTCATTTTTATAAATGATCTGGATGTGGGCGTAGAAGGATGGGTTAGTGAATTTGCAGATTACACTAAAGTAGACAGAGTTGTGGATCATATTGAAGGATATTGTAGATTACAGAGGGACATTGGTAAGATGTAGAGCTGGGCAGAGAAATGGCAAATGGAGTTTAATGCAGAAAAGTGTGAGGTAGTTCACAGGAATGCAGAGTACTGGGCTAATGGTAAAAATCTTGGCAGCGAAGATGAACAGAGAGATCACAGTGTCCAGGCGCATAAATCCCTGGAGTTTGCTACACAGGTTGATAGAGTTGTCAAGAAGGCATAGGGTATTTTATAGAACATAGAACATAGAAAAATACAGCGCAGTACAGGCCCTTCAGCCCTCGATGTTGCGCCAACCGAAGCCTACCTAACCTACACTAGCCCAATAACCTCCATATGCTTGTCCAATGCCCGCTTAAATGACCATAAAGAGGGAGAGTCCACCACTGATACTGGCAGGGCATTCCATGAACTCACAACCCGCTGAGTAAAAAATCTATCCCTAACATCTGTCCTATACCTACCACCCCTTAATTTAAAGCTGCGTCCCCTAGTAACAGCTGACTTCATTAGCGGAAAAAGGTTCTCACTGTCAACCCTATCTAAACCCCTAATCATCTTGTACACCTCTATCAAATCTCCCCTAAACCTTCTTTTCTCCAATGAGAACAGCACCAAGTGCCTCAGCCTTTCCTCATACGATCTTCCTACCATGCCAGGCAATATCCTGGTAAACCTCCTCTGCACTCGTTCCAATGCCTCCACATCCTTCCTATAGTATGGCGGCCAAAACTGCACACAATACTCCAGATGAGGCCGCACTAGAATCTTATAGTCTTATTTTGGTGTTTATTTGTCGAGGGTTTGAATTTCAGAGCCACAAAGTCATGCTTCAACTGTACAAGACACTGGTAATTGGGGGAAGGGAAATTACGATGCTGTAAGACAGGATTTGAGGAGCATACGTTGGGAGCATAGGCTGTCAGGGAAGGATGTGGTGGAAATGTGGAACTTTTTCAAGGAGCAGATACGACGTGTCCTTGATATGTATGTACCTATCAGGCAGGAAAGAAATGGTCGTGTGAGGGAGCCTTGGTTGACGAGGGAGGTTGAATGTCTAGTAAAGAGGAAGAAGGAGGCTTACATAAGGTTGAGGAAACAGGGTTCAGACAGAGCAGTGGAGGGATACAGGATAGCCAGAAGGGACCTGAAGAAAGGGATTAGGAGAGCTAAGAGAGGGCATGAAAAATCCTTGGCGGATAGGATCAAGGATAACCCCAAGGCATTTTATGCGTATGTGAGAAATCTGAGAATGACGAGAATGAGGGTAGGTCCGATCAAGGACAGTAGTGGGAGACTGTGTATTGAGTCGGAAGAGATAGGAGAGGTCTTGAACAAGTACTTCTCTTCAGTATTTACGAACGAGAGGGACCGTATTGTTGAAGAGGAGAGTGTGAAATGGACTGTTAAGCTAGAAGAGATACTTGTTAGGAAGGAAGATGTATTGGACATTTTGAACAACTTGAGGATAGACAAGTCCCCCGGGCCTGACGGGATATATCCTAGGATTATGTGGGAAGCAAGAGAGGAAATTGCAGTACCGTTGGCAATGATCTACTCGTCTTCACTGTCAACGGGGGTGGTACCAGGGGACTGGAGAGTAGCGAATGTTGTGCCCCTGTTCAAAAAAGGGAATAGGGATAACCCTGGGAATTACAGGCCAGTTAGTCTTACTTCTGTGGTAGGCAAAGTAATGGAAAGGGTACTGAAGGATAGGATTTATGAGTATCTGGAAAGACACTGCTTGATTAGGGACAGTCAGCACGGATTTGTGAAGGGTAAGTCTTGCCTTACAAGTCTTATTGAATTCTTTGAGGAGGTGACCAAGCATGTGGATGAGGGTAGAGCAGTGGATGTAGTGTACATGGATTTTAGTAAGGCATTTGATAAGGTTCCCCATGGTAGGCTTATGCGGAAAGTTAGGAGGCATGGGATAGAGGGAAATTTGGCCAATTGGATAGAAAACTGGCTAACCGGTCGAAGTCAGAGAGTGGTGGTAGATGGTAAATATTCAGCCTGGAGCCCAGTTACAAGTGGAGTTCCACAGGGATCAGTTCTGGGTCCTCTGCTGTTTGTAATTTTTATTAATGACTTGGATGAGGGAGTCGAAGGGTGGGTCAGTAAATTTGCAGATGATACGAAGATAGGTGGAGTTGTGGACAGTGAGGAGGGCATTTGTCGTTTGCAAAGGGACTTAGATATGATGCAGAGCTGGGCTGAGGAGTGGCAGATGGAGTTCAACCCTGCCAAGTGTGAGATTGTCCATTTTGGAAGAACAAATAAGAATGCGGAATACAGGGTTAATGGTAGGGTTCTTAGTCAGGTGGAGGAACAGAGGGATCTTGGGGTCTATGTACATAGATCTTTGAAAGTTGCCACTCAGGTGGATAGAGTTTGTAAGAAGGCCTATGGAGTATTATCGTTCATTAGCAGAGGGATTGAATTCAAGAGTCGTGAAGTGATGTTGCAGCTGTACAGGAATTTGGTTAGGCCACAGTTGGAGTACTGTGTGCAGTTCTGGTCGCCTCACTTTAGGAAAGATGTGGAAGCTTTGAAGAGGGTGCAGAGAAGATTTACCAGGATGTTGCCTGGAATGGAGAATAGGTCGTACGAGGATAGGTTGAGAGTTCTCGGCCTTTTCTCGTTGGAACAGCGAAGGATGAGGGGTGACTTGATAGAGGTTTATAAGATGATCAGAGGAATAGATAGAATAGACAGTCAGAAACTTTTTCCCCGGGTACAACAGAGTGTTACAAGGGGACATAAATTTAAGGTGAAGGGTGGAAGGTATAGGGGAGATGTCAGGGGTGGGTTCTTTACCCAGAGAGTGGTGGGGGCATGGAATGCGCTGCCCGTGGGAGTGGTAGAGTCAGAATCATTGGCGACCTTAAAGCGGCATTTGGATAGGTACATGGATGGGTGCTTAATCTAGGTTAGAAGTTCGGCACAACATCGTGGGCCGAAGGGCCTGTTCTGTGCTGTATTGTTCTATTTTCTATGTTCTATAAGGCCGCACCTGGAGTATTGCGTGCTGTTTTGGACACCGCATTATAGGACGGATGTGGAAGGTTTGGAAAGGGTACAGAGGAGATTTATATCAACTCGCCCACTCTCTGAATCATCAGTGTCCATATGTCTCCTTTCCCACTCCCTGAAGAATCAGTGTCTGTATATCTACTTTCCCACTCTGAATCATCAGTTCCTGTATGTCTACATGCCCACTCCCTGAAGCATTGGTGTCTGCAGATCTACTTTCCCACTCCCAAATCATCAGTATCTACTTATCTACTTACCCACTCCCTGAATCAACAGTATCTATATATCTACTTTCCTACTCCCTGAAGTGGGAATACAGATATAGATGCTTCAGGGAGTGTGAATGTAGATATACAGACACTGATGCTTCAGGGAGTGGGAAAGAAGATGAACCTACACTGATGAATCAGGGAGTGGAAAAGTAAATGTACAGACACTGATGGTTCAGGGAGTGGGCAAGTAGATCGACAGACAGTGATGATTCAGAGCGTGGGAAAGTAGATACATAAACGATGATGCTTCAGGGAATCGGAAAGTAGATATATTGACTCTGATACTTTAGGGAATGGGGACTTAGATGGACAGACAATGATGATTAAGGGAGTGGGAAAATAGATATACAGACAGTGATGATGCTGGGAGTGTGAAAGTAGATATAGAAACACTAATGCATCCGGGAATGAGAATGTACATATAGAGACAATGAAGATTCAGGGAGTGGGCAAGTAGATTTACAGACACTGATGATTCAGGGAATGGGACAGAAGATATACAGACACTGACACTTCAGGGAGTGGGAAAGTAGATTTTCAGGAACTGATGATTCAGGGAGCGGGAAAGTAGCTATACCGACACTGATGCTTCAGGCAGTAGGAAAGTAGGAATACAGGAACGAATGATTCAGGGAGTGGGAAAGTAGATATAGAAACACTAATGTATCCGGGAATGAGAATGTACATACAGAGACAATGAAGATTCAGGGAGTGGGAAAGTAGATTTACAGACACTGATGATTCAGGGAATGAGAAAATAGATATAGAGACACTGACACTTCAGGGAGTGGGAAAGTATTTATACAGACACTGATGCTTCAGGGAGTGGAAAAGTAGGTATACAGATGCTGATGCTTCATGGAATGGGAAAGTATATATTCAGACACTGAGGAGTCAGAGAGTGGGAAAGTAGATGTATAGAAACTGTTCATTCAGAGAATGGCAAAGTAGGTGTATAGACACTGATGATACAGAGAGAGGGAAAGTAGTTATATAGACACTGATGCTTCGGGGATGGGAAAGTATATGTACAGACACTGGTGATTCAGATTGTGGGAAAGTAGATATATAGACACTGATGACTCAGGGAGTGGATAAGTAAATGTACAGGCACAGATGATTCAGTGAGTGGAAAAGTAGATACACAGACAGTGATGTTTCAGGGAGTGGGTAAGTAGATATGTAGACACCGGTGATTCAGGGACTGGGAAAGTAGATATACAGACACTGATGAATCAGGGTGTGGGAAAGTCGATGAACCTACGCTGATGACTCAGGGAATGGGAAAGTAGATACATGGACACTGTTGCTTCCGGGAATTGGAAAGTGGAAATATAGACACTGATGATTCAGGGAGTGGGAAAGTATATATATAGAGACACTGAAGCTTCACGGTGTCGGAAAGTAGGTATACAGACACTAATGCTTCAGTGAGAGGGAAAGTAGATATACAGACTCTGATGATTCAGGGAGTGGGTAAGAAGATATACAGGCAGTGATGCCTCACGGAGTGGATAAGTAGATATGTATAAGCACTGATGCTTCAGGGAGTGGGATAGGAGATATGTAGACACCGGTGATTCAGGGAATGGGAAAGTCGATATATAGACACTGATGATTCAGGGTTTGGGAAAGTAGATACATAGAGGAACTGATGATTCAGTGAGTGGGAAACTAGATATACAGACACTGGTGATTCAGGGAGTGGGAAAGTAGAAATACGGGAACCGATGGTTCAGCGGTTGGAAAGTAGATATACAGACACTGATGCTTCAGGGAGTGGGAAAGTAGATGCATAGACTGTGATGATTCAGGGAGTGGGAAAGTAGATGCATAGACTGTGATGATTCAGGGAGTGGGAAAGAAGATATACAGGCAGTGATGATTCAGGGAGTGGGTAAGAAGATATACAGGCAGTGATGCTTCACGGAGTGGGTAAGTAGATATGTATAAGCACTGATGCTTCAGGGAGTGGGATAGGAGATATGTAGACACCGGTGATTCAGGGAATGGGAAAGTCGATATATAGACACTGAGGATACAGAGAGTGTGAAAGTAGACACATAGAAACTGATGATTCAGGGGCTGGGATAATAGATATACAGACAGCGATGATTCAGGGAATGGGAAAGTAGATATATAAACACAGATGCGTCAATGAGTGGGAAAGTAGATATACAGACACCGAAGCTTCAGGGAATGGGAAACTAGATATAGAGACACTGGTGATTCAGGGAGTTAGAAAGTAGACATAACCATAGGCACTGAAGCTTCAGGGAGTGGCAAAATACATATGCAGACACTGAAGATTCAGAGAGTTGGAAAGTACATATACAAACACTGGTGATTCAGGGAGTGGGAAAGTAGATATAGAAGCATTGATGTTTCAGGGAGTGGGACAGTAGATATGTAGACACCGGTGATTCAGGGAATGGGAAAGTAGATATATAGACACTGATGATTCAGGGAATAGGCAAGTATATGTATTGACATTGATGATTCAGTGATTGGGAAAGCAGATATACAGACTCTGATGATTCAGGGTGTGGGAAAGTAGATTTAAGACACTAGTGATCAGGGAGTGGTAAATTATATATATATATATCAGTGTGTCGGAAAGTAGATATACAGGCACTGATATGTTAATGGGTTGGAAAGTAGATATATAGACATTAATGATTCAGAGAGTGGGAAAGTCGGTATACAGACAGTGATGCTTCTGGGAATGGGAAAGTCGATGAACCTACGCTGATGATTCAGGGAGTGGAAAAGTAGATACATGGACACTGATGGTTCTGGGAATTGTAAAGTAGAAATATAGACACTGATGATTCAGGGAGTGGGAATGTAGATATAGAGACACTGAAGCTTCAGGGTGTCGGAAAGTAGGTATACAGACACAGATGCTTCAGTGAGAGGGAAAGTAGATATAGAGATGTTGATGCTTCAGTGAGTGGGAAAGTCGATATATAGACACAGGTGATTAAGGGAATGGGAGAGTAGATATATAGACACTGATGATACAGGGGCTGGGATAATAGATATACAGACAGCGATGCTTCAGTGAGTGGGAGAGTAGATATATAAACACAGATGCTATGAGGAGTGGGAAAGTAGAGACACAGACACTGATGCTTCATGGAGTGGGAAAGTGGATGTATAGACCCTGAATCTTCACGGTGTCGGGAAGTAGATAGGCAGACACTGATGCTTCAGTGAGTAGGAAAGTAGAAATACAGGAACTGATGATTCAGGGAGTGGGAAAGTAGACATAACCATATAGGCACTGAAGCTTCAGGGAGTGGGAGAGTAGTTATGCAGACACTGATGATTCAGAGAGTGGGAAAGTAGAAATACAGACACTGATGCTTCAGGGAGTTTGAATGTAGATATACAGCCAGTGATGATTCGGTGAGTAGGAAAGTACATACACAAACACTGATGATTCAGGGAGTGGTAACGTAGATGCATAGACAGTTATGACTCAGGGAGTGGGAAAGAAGATATACAGACTCTGATGATTCAGGGAGTGGGTAAGAAGATATACAGGCAGTGATGCTTCACGGAGTGGATAAGTAGATATGTATAAGCACTGATGCTTCAGGGAGTGGGATAGGAGATATGTAGACACCGGTGATTCAGGGAATGGGAAAGTCGATATATAGACACTGATGATTCAGGGTTTGGGAAAGTAGATAGGCAGACACTGATGCTTCAGTAAGTAGGAATGTAGATATACAGGTACTGATGATTCAGGGTGTGGGAAACCAGATATACATGTACACTGAAGATTCAGTGGGTCGGAAAGTAGATATACAGACAGTGATGATTCAGGGAGTGGGAAAGTAGATATAGAGACACTGAAGCTTCACGGTGTCGGAAAGTAGGTATACAGACACTGATGCTTCAGTGAGAGGGAAAGTAGAAATATAGACATTGATGCTTCAGGGAGTGGGAAAGTAGATATGTAGACACAGGTGATTCAGGGACTGGGAGAGTAGATATATAGACACTGAGGATACAGAGAGTGGGAAAGTAGACACATAGAAACTGACGATACAGGGGCTGGGATAATAGATATACAGACAGCGATGCTTCAGGGAATGGGAAAGTAGATATATAAACGCAGATGTTATGAGGAGTGGGAAAGTAGATATACAGAAACTGATGATTCAGAGAGTGGGAAAGTGGATGTATAGACCCTGAATCTTCACGGTGTCGGGAAGTAGATATACAGACACTGATGCGTCAATGAGTAGGAAAGTAGATATATAGACACCGATGATTCAGGGAATGGGACAGCAGATATATACACACTGATGTTTCAGGCAGTGGGACAGTAGATATGTAGACCCCGGTGATTCAGGGACTGGGAAAAGTAAATATATAGACACTGATAATTCATGGAATAGGCAATTAGATGTATTGACATTGATGATTCAGTGAGTGGGAAAGTAGATATACAGACAGTGATGATTCAGTGAGTGGGAAAGCAGATATACAGACAGTGATGATTCAGGAAGTAGGAAAGTAGATATACAGACAGTGATGATTCAGTGAGTGGGAAAGTAGATTTAAGACACTAGTGATCAGGGAGTGGTAAATTATATATCTTTATTCACACTGAAGATTCAGTGTGTCGGAAAGTAGATATACAGGCACTGATATGTTAGTCTTTAGGAAAGTAGATATATAGACATTGATGATTCAGAGAGTGGGAAAGTAGATATATAGGCACTGATGAATCAGGGTGTGGGAAAGTCGATGAACCTACGCTGATGATTCAGGGAGTGGAAAAGTAGATACGTGGACACTGATGCTTCCGGGAATTGGAAAGTGGAAATATAGACACTGATGCTTCAGTGAGAGGGAATGTAGATATAGAGATATTGATGTTTCAGGGAGCTGCAAAGTAGATTTCTAAACACTGATGCTTCAGGAAGCGACAAAGTAGATATGTAGACAGCGGTGATTTAGGGATTGGGAGAATAGATATAAGGACAGTGATGCTTCAGAGAGTGGGAAAGTACATATATAGACACTGATGCTTCAGGTAGTAGGAAAGTAGAAATACAGGAACTGATGATTCAGGGTGTGGGAATGAAGATATACAGACACAGATGGTTCAGGGAGTAGGAAAGTAGACATAGAGGAACTACTGTTTCGGGAGTGGGAATGTAAATTTACAGATACCGATGCTTCAGGGAGCGCAAAAGTCAATATACAGGCACTGATTATCCAGGGAGTAGGAAAGTAGATATACAGACAGCGATGCTTCAGGAAGTGGGAAAGTAGATATATAAACACAAATGCTATGAGGAGTGGCAAAGTAGGTATACAGACCCTGATAATTCAGGGAGTGGGAAAGCAGAGATGCAGACACTGATGCTTCAGGGAAGAGGAAACTAGATATAGAGACACTGGTGATTCAGAGAGTGGGAAAGTAGGTATTCAGACACTGATGTTTCAGGAAGTGGGAAAGTAGAAATATAGACACTGATGCTTCAGGGAGTTTGAATGTAGATATACAGCCAGTGATGATTCGGTGAGTAGGAAAGTACATATACAAACACTGATGATTCAGGGAGTGGTAAAGTAGATGCATAGACAGTGATGATTCAGGGAGTGGGAAAGAAGATATACAGACAGTGGTGATTCAGAGAATGGGAAAATAGATCCACAGAGAGTGATGCTTCAGGGAGTGGGTAAGTAGATTTTGAAGCACTGATGTTTCGGGGAGTGGGACAGTAGATATGTAGACACCGGTGATTCAGGGACTGGGAAAGTAGATATATAGGCACTGATGATTCAGGGAATAGGCAAGTAGATGTATTGACATTGATGATTCAGTGAGTGGGAAAGCAGATATACAGACACTGATGATTCAGTGAGTGGGAAAGTAGATTTAAGACACTAGTGATCAGGGAGTGGTAAATTATATATCTTTATTTACACTGAAGATTCAGTGTGTCGGAAAGTAGATATACAGGCACTGATATGTTAGTGGGTAGGAAAGTAGATATATAGACATTGATGATTCAGAGAGTGGGAAAGTCGGTATACAGACACTGATGCTTCTGGGAATGGGAAAGTAGATATGTAGACACTGATGATTCAGGGAGTGAGAAAGTAAATATACAGACACTGATGCTTCAGGGTGTGGGAAAGTATATATATATATAGACACTGATGCTTCAGGGAGTGGGAAAGTAGATATATAGGCAGTGATGATTCAGGGAGTGGGAAGTCGATGAACCTACGCTGATGACTCAGGAAGTGGAAAAGTAGATACGTGGACACTGATGCTTCCGGGAATTGGAAAGTGGAAATATAGACACTGATGATTCAGGGAGTGGGAAAGTAGATATATAGACTCTGAAGCTTCAGGGTGTCGGAAAGTAGGTATACAGACACTAATGCTTCAGTGAGAGGGAAAGTAGATATTTAGACATTGATGCTTCAGAGAGTGGGAAAGTAGATATATAGACACTGATCTATGTGTAGATCAGGGAGTATCAAAGTAGAAATAGGGGAACTACTGTTTCGGGAGTGGGAAAGTCGATATACAGACAGCGATGCTTCAGGGAGTGGGAAAGTAGATATACAGAAAGTGATGCTTCAGGGAGTGTTAAAGTACATATATAGACACTGATGCTTCAGGTATTTGGAAAGCAGAAATATAGGAACTGATGATTCAGGGTGTGGGAAAGAAGATATGCAGACACAGATGGTTCAGGGAGTATCAAAGTAGAAATAGAGGAACTACTGTTTCGGGAGTGGGAAAGTAGATATAAAGACACTGATGATTCAGAGAGTGTGAAATTAGATATAAAGGCACTGATGATTCAGAGAGTGGGAAAGTAGACAGAGATAGTGATGTTTCAGAGAGTGAGAAAGTAGATTTATAGACACTGATGATTCAGGGAGTGGGATAATAGATGTACAGACACCGATGCTTCAGTGAGTGGGAGAGTAGATATATAAACACAGATACTATGAGGAGTGGGAAAGTAGAGACACAGACACTGATGATTCAGAGAGTGGGAAAGTGGATATGTCGACACCAGTGATTCAGGGAATGGGAAAGTACATATACAGACAGTGATGCTTCAGGGAGTGTTAAAGTACATAAATATTCACGGATGCTTTCAGGTAGTAGGAAAGTAGAAATACAGGAACTGATGATTCAAGATATACAGACACAGATGGTTCAGGGAGTATCAAAGTAGACATAGAGGAACTACTGTTTCGGGAGTGGGAAAGTAGATATACAGACACCGATGCTTCAAGGAGCGGGAAAGTTGATATACAGGCACTGATGATTCAGGGAGTAGGAAAGTAGATGTACAGACAGCGATGCTTCAGGGATTGGGAAAGTAGATATACAGAGACTGATGATGCAGGGATGGGAAAGTAGATTTACAGACACTGATGCTTCAGGGAGTGGGAAAGCAGAAATACAGGCTCTGATGCTTCAGGGATTTTGAATGTAGGTATACAGACAGTGATGATTCAGAGTGGGAAAGTAGATATATAGACACTGAATCTTCACGGTGTCGGAAAGTAGATATATAGACACTGATGCTTCAGGGAGTGGGTAAGTAGATATAGAGACACTGATGCTTCAGGGATTTTGAATGTAGATATACAGACAGTGATGATTCAGAGAGTGGAAAAGTAAATATATAGACATTGATGATTCAGGGAATGGGAAAGTAGATATACAGACACTGATGATTCAGCGTCTACTTTCTCACTCCCTGAATCATCAGTGTCTGTATATCTAATTTCCCACTTTCTGAAACTTCAGTGTCCTTTTATCTCCTTTCCCACTCCCTGAATCATCAGTGTCTACATATCTACTTTCCCATTCCCTCAATCATCAGTGCCTGTATCTCTACTTTCTCTCTCCCTGAATCATCAGTGTCTGTATATTTACAGTCCGACTCCCGTCTATATATATATATTATATATATATATATATATTTGCCATTCCCTGAATCACTGGTGCCTACACATCTACTTTCCCACTCCCTGAGGCATCAGTGTCTGTATTTCTACTTTCCCATTCCAGGAATCATCAGTAATTGTGTATCTATTTTCCACTCCCTGAGGCTTCAGTGACTGTATATCTACTTTCCCACTCTCTGAATCATCAGTTCCTGTATATCTAATGTTCCACTCCCGGAATCATAAGAGTCTGTATATCTACTTTCCCATTCCCTGAATCACTGGTGCCTACACATCTACTTTCCCAGTCCCTGAAGCATCAGTGCCTATATATATACTTTCCCATTCCCTGAATCACTGGTGCCTACACATCTACTTTCCCACGCCCTGTAGCATCAGTGTCTGTATGTCTAGTTTCCCTCTGCCTGAATCATCAGTGTCTCTATATCTAGTTTCCCATTCCCTGAAGCATCAATGTCTGCATATCTGCTTTCCCACTCCCTGAATCAGTGTCTGTATATTTACTGTCTGACTCCCTGAAGCTTCAGCATCGATATATCTACTTTCCCACAACCTGAAGCATCAGTGTCTGCATATCTACTTCCCCACTCTCTGAATCATCAGTGTCTCTATATCTAGTTACCCATTTCCTGAAGCATCAGTGTGTGCATATGTACTTTTCCATTCCCTGAAGCATTACTCTCTGTATATCTACCTTCCCACTCCCTGAATCATCAGTGTCTGTATATTTACTGTCCGACTCCCTGAAGCTTCAGTGTCTGTATATCTATTTTCCCACACCCTGAATCATCAGTTCCTGTATTTCTACTTTCCTACTCCCTGAAGCATCAGTGTCTGTATATCTAACATTGTACTCCCGGAATCCTCAGAGTCTGTTTATCTACTTTCCCACTCCCTGAATCATCGGTGTCTATATATGTACTTTCCCATTCCCTGAAGCATCAGTTCCTATATATCTACTTTCCCACTCCCTGTATCATCAGGGTCTGTATATCTATTTTCCCACTCCCGGAATCATCATTTCCTGTATGTCTACTTTCCCACTCTCTGAATCATATGTATCTATATATCTACTTTCCTACTCCCTGAAGCATCAGTGACTGTATATCTACTGTTCCACTCTGAGAATCATCACTATCTGTATATCTACTTTCCCACTCCCTGAATCACCAGTGTCTGTATATCTACTTTCCCACTCCCAGAATCAACAGTGTCTATATATCTATGTTCCCATTCCCTGAATCACCGGTGTCTACATATCTACTTTCCCACGCCCTGTAGCATCAGTGTCTGTATATCTAGTTTCCCTTTGCCTGAATCATCAGTGTCTCTATATCTAATTTCCCTCTCACTGAAGCATCAATGTCTGCATATCTGCTTTCCCACTCCCTGAAGCTTCAGTGTCTGTATATTTACTGTCCGACTCCCTGAAGCTTCAATGTCGATATATCTATTTTCGCACGCCCTGAATCATCAGTGTCTATATATTTACTTTCCAACTCCCAGAATCATCACTGTCTGTATTTCTACTTTCCCACTCCCTGAATCATCAGTGTCTATATATTTACTTTCCAACTCCCAGAATCATCACTGTCTGTATTTCTACTTTCCCACTCCCTGAATCATCAGTGTCTATATATTTACTTTCGCATTCCCTGAAACACCGGTTTCTAATTCTCTACTTTCGCACTCCCTGAATCATCAGGGTCTGGATATCTATTTTACCAATCTCTGAATCATCATTGTTTATATATCTACTTTCCCACTCCATGAAGAAGCAGTGTCTATATATCTAATTTCCGCCTCCCTGAATCATCAGTTCCTATATTTCAAATTTCCCACTCCCTGAAGCATCACTGTCTGTACATGTACTTTCCCATTCCCGGAATCATCAGTAATTGTATATCTACATTCCCATCCCTGAAGCATCAGTGTCTATATATCGACATTCCCACTCTTTGAATCTTCAGTGTTTGTATGCCCACTTTCCCACTCCCTCAGTGTCGGTATATCTACTTTCCCATTCCCTGAAGCATCTGTATAACTACTTTCCCACTCGCTGAATTATCTGTGTCTATATATACACTTCCGCATTCCCTGAAACACCGGTGTCTATGTATCTACTTTCCCATTCCCGGTATCATCAGTGTCTCTATACCTGCTTTCCCACTCCCTGAATCAGTGTCTGTATATTTACTGTCCGACTCCCTGAAGCTTCAATGTCGATATATCTATTTTCGCACGCCCTGAATCATCAGTGTCTATATATTTACTTTCCCATTCCCTGAATCATCAGTTCCTACATTTCAAATTTCCCACTCCCTGAAGCATCACTGTCTGTATATCTACTTTCCCACTCCCTGAATCATCATTGTCTATATATTTACTTTCGCATTCCCTGAAACATCGGTTTCTAATTCTCTACTTTCCCACTCCCTGAAGCATCAGGGTCTGGATATCTATTTTCCCACTCCCTGAATCCTCATTTTTTATATATCTACTTTCCCACTCTCTTAATCATCAGTGTCTGTATATATACTTTCCCATTCCCTAAATCGTCAGTGTCTGTATATCTCCTGTCCCTCTCCCTGAATCATCAGTGTCTAAATTTCTACTTTCCCATTCCGTGAATCACTGGTGCCTACACATCTACTTTCCCATTCCCTAAATCATCAGTGTCTGTATATGTACTTTCCCATTCCTGGAATCATCAGTAATTGTATATCTATGTTCCCATCCCTGAAGATATGTGTCTATATATCGACATTCCCACTCCTTGAATCTTCAGTGTTTGATGCTTCAGCAAGTGAGAAAGTGGGCATACAATGTCTATATATCTACTTTCCCACTCCCTGCAGCCTCAGTGTCAGTATATCTACTTTCCCACTGCCTGAAGCATCAATGTCTGTATAACTACTTCCCCTCTCGCTGAATCATCTGTGTCTATATATACACTTCTGCATTCCCTGAAACACTGGTGTCTACATATCTACTTTCCCATTCCCTGAAGCATCAGTGTCTGTGTATCTTCTTTCCCATTCCCTGATGCATAAATCACTGTATATCTACTTTCACACTCCTTGAAGCATCAGTATCTATATGTCTACCTTCATCTCATAAAGTCTGGAGCAAAGCTGTTCACGTTTTGATTTTTTGTCACACAGACAACTGCCCTGGATCTATCTGGCTTCCAAAAGGTCCCATGTGCTGCAGCTGTAACTTAGCTCCTAACCTGTTATCTTTAATGCAATCAAGACATAAAGCATAGAAACGGGACTTTCAGCCCCAATGTCAATGATGACCAATGAATACCAAACTCCATTAATCCCATTTACCTGCATTTGGTCCATAGCCTCCTATGCCCTGGCATCTTAAGTGCTCATGTCGATGCTTCTGAAACATTGCGCTAGTATTTGTATCTATTACCCTCTGGCAGCATGTTCCATATTTCCACCACCCTCAATGAAGAAAATTCTTTTCATACAATCCCCTCAAATTTTACTCAGCATTATAAACTTATCCCCTCTTGTCTTAGATAAATCAGCCATGCAGAAAAGAATCTTGTGATCTATCCATGCCTCTGATAATTTTGTACACTTCAACCTAAACCTCCTCTCATTTCCTCTACTCCAAGAAAACACAACCCAGCCTATCCAGTTTCTCCTCCTAACTGAAACTTTCCATCACTGGTAATATCCTGGTTAATCTCCTTGGCATCTTCACCTGTGCAACAAGGATTTATCCCCAAAACATCGATTCTTCTGCTCCTCGGATACTGACCTGCTGTGCTTTTCTAACACCACACTCTCGACTCTGATCTCCAAACATCTGCAGTCCTCACTTTCGCCATCCTTCCAATAGTCTGGCAACCATAACTGGACACAACATTCCATCTATGGCCTAACCAATGTTTCATAATGTTGTAACAAGTATTCTTTGCTGCTGTACTCTATAGCCCAGCTAATGAAAGCAGGCATGTTATAACAATATGTTATTGATTTAGAGATTTATTTTTCTCTATTTTATTAACATTACCAGCAGAAATTTAATAAAATAAACCTTAATCACTTACAGGTGCTCATGAAATAACAAGCTTCTTCTCCTATAGCATGGTTGTTAGGAAACAAAAGCAAATGAGCACTGCTTTCCCTTTCTCCCCTGTCTCCCTTAATCATCCAACATCTAGTATTCTGTACAAATCTCATTAAATCAGCTGAAAAATCTCAGCAAGTCTGGTAGCATCTGTAAGGAGAGAAAGGAGCTGACGTTTCGTGTCTAACTGACCCTTTGTTTCAGTTAGACTCGAAACATCAGCTCTTTTCTCTCCTTACAGATGCTGCCAGACTTGCTGAGATTTTCCAGCATTTTTTTCTTTTTTGGTTTCAGATTCCAGCATCCACAGTAATTTGCTTTTATCATCAAATCAGCTAGCTTGTATGTGCTCCAAACACAAGGCCTAGCTCAATCCGTTCCAGAGGAGCCTGTCATAACTATTTCTTTAATTAATTAAGCTCAACTACTCTTCCAGTTAAAACGCTAACTCCATTTATACCTGGGAGCTTTATAATGTAAACTGTTGCCTTCTCTGAAATTCTAATCACAAACAATATTAGATTTGGACAAAAAGGTGGAGATTTTCTTATCAAACTGGTAACTGCCAGCAATTACTTCAGAAATAAGTCAAATTGGTTTTAAAAAGAAGTCCCATGAAGGAAAGTCTCTTATACAGTGAGTAATAAAGATGTGGAATGCACTGACTGAGTGTGGTGGAGGAAGGTCCATTTGTGTTGTTAGGGTCTGTAACACTTCCTTAGAGTGTCACAGAGTCAGGTTCAATGGAGACTTTCAAAAGAGTTGGATTATCAACTGAAGGGGAAAGATTTGCTCAACTACAATCATGGGACTGGATAAGTTGCTTTTGTAGAGAGTTAATAGCAACATGATGGACCAAATAGCCTCTTTCTGTGTTGCAACCATTCTGATTTGATGGGCAGGATTGGATGGTTTTTGGGAAAAGGAAAGTGGAACAGGAAGTAGGTGGTCCAATCATCTCAGCTCATGGAATCGAGCATCAGCACACCAATCAGCTGCCAGTTTGTCAAGTGTAGCATTGCATTGCACTGGAGGAGGGTTTCTCCCCCCTGTCCAAATGGTCATCGAGGGTGATATGCCCAGGGGGAGGGGGCAAAGGCCGCACACCAGAACTTGGTTCCAGCCACCAACTGAAAGGCCTCCTTCCTGCTGAACAGAAAAGTCTAATATCCAAAAGTTGCTATTTTTGCAGTCTTGACATCCATCCTCATGCTGCTTCCTTATACCTGTCATAATTCACTGTTTCCCCAAAGATTAGTGAAAGATGTAATGGTAAATCAAAAATTACCATCAATTGGATTTTAAGACATTTAATACTTTTTTTGGAAGACAGCAGATGGTCTTCTGATTTCAGCATCCGCTCGTATTCCTGGATAGTGTTGGGATACCGATGTCATTGCACCATGTGGGTAGCAGGTTGGGGTGGGGAAATATGCAAGCATACAATCTGTTGCCATGAAACGCAGCCTCATGAATTTAAGAAATGTTGAACAAAGTTTATATTTCAGACCCAACTTACATAGAAGGTGGGTGGGAGAGTAGGCCATACAGCCCTACTACCATTCAACATGATCATGGCTGATCATGCAATCTCAGTATCCCTCTCTAACTTTCTCTCCATACCCCTTGATCCCTTTAGCTGAAAGGTCTATGATCAGCTTCTTGAATATATCTAATGAACTGGCTCCCATCTCTTTCTGGAGGAGAGAATTACACAGATTCACAACTGAGTGAAGAAATTCTTCCTCATCTCAGTCCTCAATGGCATACCCTTTATTCTTAGACTGTGACCCCTAGTTCTGGACTTCCCTAACATTGTACACATTCTTCCCACATCTTGCCTGCCCAGTTCCATCAGGATTTTGTTTGAGACTCCCCACACCCCCCAAATTCTTCTAAGTTCCAGTGAGTACAAGCCCAGTTGATCCAGTCTTTCTGCATATGTCAGTCCTGCCATCCCAGGAATCAATCTGGTGAACCTTGGCTGGACTCCCTCAATAGAAAAAATGTCCTTCCGTACACTGAGATGAAAACTGCACACAGTATTCAAGATGCTGCCTCACCAAGGCCCTGTATAATTGCAGCAAGATATCCTTACTCTGATAGTCAAATCCTCTCGCTAAGAAGGCCAGCATGCCATTAGCTTTCCTCATGCCAACTTCACTGATTGTTCCACCATTAAACCCAGGTCTTATTGCACTCTGTCTTTTTCCTAAACTGCCACCATTCAGATCATAATCTCCCTCCCTGTTTTTGCCATTAGCAGTTTCCTAAGGAAATTTTTGCCTCACCTTGAGAGGTAAGTGCTCATCCTTTGAAAATGTTGCTTAAATTGTATAATTTTCATGACATTTGTTCAATGGATTTTTCTTCTTGATCTGCAAGCATTCAGCTGACAACTTATTCTGTATTAATGGAAAGGTTGTTAAATGATGGAATGAAATTACTAAATTCATCAAACAGTAATAAGAGTTGTGAAGTTTGTGCAAATTGTGCAAGTTCTTCAAGCATCGCAACTATCTGGGTTGTCCAAAGATGAACCTCATATTTATCCACATTACATTTGTATTTGCCCATACAGCCAGTCTGTCTGTGTCACCCTGCAGCCTCTTAGCATCCTCCTCCCAGCACACACTGCCACCCAGCTTAGTGTCATCTGCAAATCTGGAGACATTGCATTCAATTCCTTCATCCAAATCGGTAATATATATTGTGAACAGCTGGGGTCCCAGCACTGAACCCTGCGGTACCCAACTCGTCACTGTCTGCCACTCGAAAAAGGACCCACTTATTCCAACTCTCTGTTTCCTGTCTGCCAAACAATTCTCTATCCATGTCAATACATTATCTCTGATACCATAAGCTTGAATTTTGCTTGCTAATCTCTTGTATTGAACCTTGTCAAAATGCTTTTGAAAGTCCAAATACACAACATTTTCTGATTCACTCTTGTCCACTCTACTAGTCACATCCTCAAAAAATCCAGGAGATTTCTCAAGCATGATTTCCCTTTGGTGAATCGATGCTGACATGGACTGAAACTAACATTGTTTTTTTAAAAGGAGCAGTTATTACATCCTAAATAAACGATTCAAGCATTTTCCCTAATGCCTTGCTTGCTTGACTATAATTCTGTTTTCTCTCTCCCTCCTTTTTTAAGAATCGGCGTTACATTAGCCACCATGTTACATTACACAGCAGAAACTGCGGTTTGTGTTTGTAATCATTAAAAATAAAACTGAAGTGGAAAAATTAACATGGCCATTTCAAACAGTGGAAAACATAGTAATAATGACACAGCTCAACGATTCTGTCTCCTACCCGCCTCAGGCGACTGACTGTGTGGAGTTTGCACGTTCTCCCCGTGTCTGCGTGGGTTTCCTCCGGGTGCTCCGGTTTCCTCCCACAGTCCAAAGATGTGCAGGTCAGGTGAATTGGCCATGCTAAATTGCCCATAGTGTTAGGTAAGGGGTAGATGTAGGGGTATGGGTGGGTTGCGCTTCGGCGGGGCGGTGTGGACTTGTTGGGCCGAAGGGCCTGTTTCCACACTGTAAGTAATCTAATCTAAGTAATCTAATCTAATCTACCCTAACTCTCTAGCAGTCTGTAATGGTCATTGTCAGATTACATCACTCATTGTCACTGAGAACAGTCAAACCCAGGCCCAATGCCTGTTTGATTCTCCATCAAAGCCATTAGCACTCTCCTGAAGGAAACCTTTGCCTCTTCTCAAGGGGTAAGTGCTCATCTTTTGAAAATGATGCTTAAGTGGTATAATTTTCATGACATTTGTTCAGTGGATTTTTCTTCTTGATCTGCAAGCATTCAGCTGACAACTTATTCTGTATTAATAGAGGAGTTGTTAGATCACAGAATGAAATTACTAAATTCAAACAGTAAAGTGAGTTGTGAAGTTTTTTTATAAATTATACAAGTTCTTTAAGCATCACAACTATCTGAGATGATCAGTGATGCAGCATTTATTTTAATTCTTTCAGAAACTTAACTAGTAGGTGACAAGGTAGCTCAGGCTGCCTCAGTTCCGAGTATTTGGATTTGATTCCAGCCTTGGAGTTTACACATTGATTGATTTGATTTATTGTTGTCACATGTATTGAGATAAAATGAAAAGTATTGTTATACATGCTGTTCAGGTAGATTGTACCATTCAAACTGCATCAGGGTAGCTACAGCTGCAGATATAGACCAGAATTAACATTTGAGGAAATCGTTCAAAAGCCTGATACTCTCCATGTCTGTGTGGATTTCCTTTCAGTATTCTGGGTTTCTCTATAGTCTGAAGATGTGCAGGTTAGGTGGATTGGTTATTCTAGATTTTCTGTAGTGTCCAGGGATGTGTGGGTTAGGTGGATTAGCCATGAGAAATGCAGGGTTACAGGGATAGGGTAGGGGAGCGGGTCTGGGTGGGATGCTCTTTGGAGGGTCAGTGTGGACGCAATTGGCTGAATGGTCTGCTTCCACACTGAAAGGATTCTATGGTTCTATACTCACCACCTAAATAACAGTGGCTCCAACAGTAGGTCAGAAGCTACCAAACAGCAGTGAATAACTCACCCGACTCAAAGACTGCACCATCTACAAGGCCCAGCCAGGAGTGTGATGGAAAATGCCCCACTTTCCTCCCAGTTCAACCTTAACAACTCAAGAAGCTTGACATCATCCAATACAAAGCTGCCAACTTAATTCGCGCTGCATCTAGAAACATTTAGTCACTCCAGTGGCACTAAGTAGCAGAAGCGGGCAGCACGGTGGCTCAGTGGTTAGCACTGCTGCCTCACAGTGCCAGGGACCTGGGTTCAATTCCCATCTCGAGCAACTGTCTGTGTGGAGTTTGCACATTCTCCCCGTGTCTGTGTGGGTTTCCTCCAGCTACTCCAGTTTCCTCCCACTGTCCAAAGGTGTGCAGGTCAGGTGAATTGGCCATGCTAAATTACCCATAGTGTTCGGTGCATTAGTCAGGGTTAAATGTAGGGGAATAGGTCTGGGTGAGTTGCTCTTCAGAGGGTCGGCGTGGACTTGTTGGGTCGAAGGGCCTGTTTCCACACTGTAGGTAATCTAATCTAATCAAAAAGTGTATACTACCAACACGATGCACTAAGGAAATTTACCAAAAGTCCTAAGACAGCACTTTCCAAATCCATGACCATTTCCATCTAGAAGGACAAGGGCAGTAGTTACATGGGAACACTACTAACTGCAAGTTCCCTTCCAAGTCAATCACCACCCTGACTTAGAAATATATCATCATTCCTTTAGTGTCACTGGGTCACAATCCTGGAATTCCCTCCCTAATGGCATCGGGCCTATCAAAGGCACACTGGACTGCAGCAATTCAAGAAGGTGGCTCACTACCTTAGGGACAACTAGGGACATGCAATAAATTATGGGCCAGTCAGTGATGTCCAGGTCACGTGAGAAGAAGAAAACTGTATAGCTAGTGATGTTCTCATTATTCACAAATGAACAATCTTGAGAGGAACTTTTGATCAATGTGTAATGTTTCACTTCAATTGTTTTACAAATTTTCTCAACTGTTGTTGCATATTCCAACAGGCAGTGCTTGTTCATAATGTTGCTATTATTTGACGAGTGATAGTGGTATAGTGAACCTTAAAACAGGTGACTCGGGTTCAATTCCTGGCCTTTGCAATGTTCCAATTTTGGGTGGTATGGTGGCTCAGTGGTTAGCACTGCTGCCTCATAGCACCAGGGACCCAGGTTTGATTCTAGCCTCAGGCAATTCTGTGTGTGGCATTTGTACATTCTCCCTGAGTCTGTGTGGGTTTCCTCTGGATACTCCAGTTTCCTCCCATAGTCCAAAGATGTGAAGGTTACATGGATTGGCCATGCTGAAATTGTCCATAGTGTTCAGGGATGTGTAAGCTAGAGAGATTAGCCATGGCAAATATGAGGTTATGGGATACAATAGTGGGTTGCGTCAGCGTGTGATGCTCTATAGCCAATGTGGACTAGATGGACCAAATGGCCGCCTTCTATACTAAGAATTTTATGCGTCCAGCTCAGAAATAAGCCAATAGGCCAGTCATGTTGCTTTGCTGCTTACAAGCTTCCTTTGACCTCCTTTTAACCTCAACAACATTCAGGAGAATTCAGACTTTCCATCCTTGGCTCCACCTCACCAGGCTTTCTTTGCTAACCTTTTCCTCAACCATGACCTCTCCTATCTGGATGAACAAGAGAAGCAGACCCAGAGATACCTCCACTTGCAGGTTTCCCTCCAATCTGACGACCATCCTGACTTGGAAATGGATTACTGGTCCTTTACTGTTGCTGGATCTAAGTTCTGGAAAAACTCTTCCTGATAGTAAAGAGTTAGGATAGCCCCTCAGTCTTAACTGCTGGTAAAATTCAAACTGAGCAAGTTATGGGTGAATTGTCAGCTCATTAACGCCATTAATAACATCTTCTGTTTACTTTTCTTCTCCTTTTTGCTGTGTAGCATCAACCAACAAGGGATTTTTGGACACAAATCAATAACATGTTCATTTATTAAATAGTTGAGATGTTGGGAGCAGTGTTGTTCTCAATTAATATGCATTATCATTCTGCAGTCTCCCTCTATTTAAATAACATTCTGTTTTTCTTTTTCTGCCAAAATAGAAAACTTCATTTTGCAACGGGCGGCACGGTGGCACAGTGGTTAGCACTGCTGCCTCACAGTGCCAGAGACCCAGGTTCAATTCCCGCCTCAGGCGACTGACTGTGTGGAGTTTGCACATTCTCCCCGTGTCTGCGTGGGTTTCCTCCGGGTGCTCCGGTTTCCTCCCACAGTCCAAAGATGTGCAGGTCAGGTGAATTGGCCATGCTAAATTGCCTGTAGTGTTAGGTAAGGGGTAAATGTAGGGGTATGGGTGGGTTGCGCTTCGGCGGGTCAGTGTGAACTTGTTGGGCTGAAGGGCCTGTTTCCACACTGTAAGTAATCTAATCTAACTCCATCTACTGAAGTATTCCCACCAAGTTAATCTATCTATACTCCTTTGCAGATTCCATATTCTCATAATTTGCATTCCTATCAAACTTCATACCACTATCAAATTTAACTACAACACAGTTGGTCTCTTCATCCGAATCATTAACATTAGTAAATAGTTAAAGCTACAGCACCGATACCTGTAACACATCACTGGGTACAAATTGCCAACTTTAAAATAACTCATTATCCCAACTCACTGTCCTTCTGGCTAACCAATTCTCTATCTGTGCTAATACATCATCCTCAACAAAATGGGTTTTGATCTCATACTGAAAAATGTGTTGCTGGAAAAGCGCAGCAGGTCAGGCAGCAACAAAGGAGCAGGAGAATCGACATTTCGAGCATAAGCCCTTCTTCAGGAATTTGATCTCTATTATATTGTATTGTATCGTATCTATTATATTGTATCTTATCCATGGCTTTTAGAAAATAGAAATACTACTGGATCTCTTTTTCACCCTACTTGTTCAATCCCAAATTCTGAGTTAATTTTGAATTAATTTGTAAAGAATGATTTCCCTTTCCTGAAACCACAATGATTGTGCCTTATCGGTGTTATTGGTAGTTCAGATTCAGTCTCAGTTTGCAGTGAGGAACCAAACAGGTCAGAGACATTTGTGCAGATTCTCTAACTTTGTAATATTGCTATGAACTTCTTAACTCTTCAATAAAATCAAATCCAGTTTACACCAGTTCCTCCAAAACACCCCCACCCCTTCAAATTGAGGAGACATTAGTGAATACAGGCCCAGTTGAACCAGAGCTTTGAATGATGAGAGGATATCTGATTAGAATTTTAAAAATATCAATAGGCTGGAAAACTAGTTGTAGGGATGATGTTTCACATGCTTGGAAAGTGGGGACATAGTCTCAGGGCCTGAGTTGGTCTAAGAATAAGGGGTAAGACATTCAAGACTGAGATGAATAAGAATTTTTTCAGTCAGCTGTGAAATTGCAGAATTCTCTCCCACATGAAGCTGTTGAGGCTAGTTCATGAGATATATTCAAGAGGGAGCTGGACATGGCCCTTGCAGCCAAAGGATCAAGGGGCTTCAAGAGAAAGTGGGAGTGCGTTACTGAGATTGCGTGATCAACCATGATGATATTGAATGGTGGTGCAGGCTAGAAGAGCCAAATGGCCAACTTATAGAACAATAGAACATAGAACAATACAGCACAGAACAGGCCCTTCGGCCCACGATGTTGTGCCGAACTTCTATCCTAGATTAAGCACCCATCCATGTACCTATCCAAATGCCGCTTAAAGGTCTCCAATGATTCTGACTCTACCACTCCCACGGGCAGCACATTCCATGCCCCCACCACTCTCTGGGTAAAGAACCCACCCCTGACATCTCCCCTATACCTTCCACCCTTCACCTTAAACTTATGTCCCCTTGTAACATTCTGTTGTACCTGGGGGAAAAGTTTCTGACTGTCTACTCTATCTATTCCTCTGATCATCTTATAAACCTCTATCAAGTCATCCCTCATCCTTCGCTGTTCCAACGAGAAAAGGCCAAGAACTCTCAACCTATCCTCGTACGACCTATTCTCCATTCCAGGCAACATCCTGGTAAATCTTCTCTGCACCCTCTCCAAAGCTTCCACATCTTTCCTGAAGTGAGGCGACCAGAACTGCACACAGTACTCCAACTGTGGCCTAACCAAAGTCCTGTACAGCTGCAACATCACTTTACAACTCTTGAATTCAATCCCTCTGCTAATGAACGATAATACACCATAGGCCTTCTTACAAACTCTATCCACCTGAGTGGCAACTTTCAAAGATCTATGAACTTCTGAACTTATTTTTCTGTTTCTCAGTCAGACCATTTAGGACTGAGGAAAAAATTCTTTGCTCAAAGGGTAGTGAGCTAATGGAATTCTCTACCACAGACTGGAGGTCAAATCACTGAATATTTCTTAAAAAATACGATGGATAACCCTTTGGATTTTAAAGGCATCAAGAGAAATGGGGAGAAAGTGGGAATATGGCTCGATCAGACTGAATGGCAGAACAGACTCAAAGGGCTGAAGGCCCTTGTCCTAGTTTGTGTCTAGTCCCACTAATGACCACCACATTAGCAATTGACCTAGCAATACCACCACAATCAGCTCTTCAAAATGAGTCTTCCTTCTAGATGAGGACAGGAGTCCCACCCCAAAAACATTCAAACTGCTTTCAGTATGCTCTCACTGACAGGCAGCTAGGTTTCAGGTCTGGTTGACAACTGACACGTCCATTTTGGAAAATCCAGCTTTCATGATGTTGTGGTCATTACATGTTCCCCAACAGAGCCAGGACAGCTCAGCTATGAAAGATGGAGGAGTTGTGATAAGATTAAGAAAAAAAATTAAAGGCTAGAAAAGGAGGATATTAGAAGGATCAATGTCAGAATCTATTTGACTGGAGTTAAGAAACAACAAAAAGTGCAGTTTATCTATTGGCCACCAACTAGCAGGAAAGATAGTAAGGCAGAAATCTGACAAATTAAAGAAACATGTAGCAATTAGTAGTTATGATGAGGGACTTTCATTATTAGAGTATAGACTGGACTAATGACAGTGTAAAGAGCAGTGAGGCATAAAGTTTCCTGGAGTGTGTATAGGAAAAACCTTTTATAGTTGTAATTTGCCAGTCCAATGAGAAATGAAACACTGTTAGAATTGGCTCATGGGAATAACATGGGTCAAGTGTACTAGGAAAGTGTGATTCTTGTATCTTAAGATTTAGGATGCTTACAAATGAGAACCATTTATAGTTCAGAGTAAAATATAATTAACTTGGCTAGGGCTAAATAAGAGATACAACGTGACACGAGGAGGAGTAGCAATGAAACAATTAACGAAGTGAAAGTCAAGTCATCAATAGATGTGTGTAGTAAACTTTTTTGTAACAGGAGCAGTGGGACCAATTAGGGACTTAAAAGGGTTAATACATGAAGGCACAGGAATGGGTGCAGTATTAAATTAATACTTTGCACCTGTCTTTTCCAAGTGAGTTCATACCTCTAAACAAGATGTATCCAAGGGGACAAGGGGAAGAGAAATTAGAAATTTCAGTGGCACTGACCATAATTTTTCAAATATCCTTTGATCCAAGAGTGTGTCAGATGACTAGAAGATTGCAAATTTTACACTTGTTTAAAAAAATGTAAGTATAAATCAAGCAACAATGGGTCAGTCTTTTCATTGGAAAAGCTTTCAGAAATGGACAGTTGGGCATTTAATAAAATGCTACATAATAGACTTGTGAACAAAGTAGAGTTCATGCAATAAGAGGCAATACAGATCTGAAATTCTCCAAGGATCAGTGTTAGCACCTCTGGATCTGGATCTTGTAAGACAAGGCACAATTCCTAAATCTGTAGGTTTCGTGAAATTGAGGGGGTTAATATTAAACTCCGTAGACTGAGGAAAGGGACATGCAGGTGGCAGATTACCTTCATTATGGAAAAGTGTTGTGGTTAATTTGTGGAAGTGAACTTGTAATCCTTCAAGTGATTACGAATAAGTTACTAATAAACATGCTAGAGGACTGAATGTGGTGGAATGCATTCTAGGATATAAAGGAAAGTAGTTAAGAGTTAGTGGATGAACTGTTATTATCTCAACTTCCATCCCTTTAATTCGACGACTTTTAACCTTTCTGAGTACAAAGAACAAAGAAAATTTACAGCCCAGGAACAAGCCCTTCGGCCTTCCAAGCCTGAGCCGATCCAAATCCACAGTCTAAACCTGTTGCCCAATTCCTAAGCATCTGTTTTCCTCTGCTCTCCACCTACTCATGCATCTGTCCAGACACATCTTAAATGAATCGACCGTGCCTGCCTCTACCATCTTTGCTGGCAACACATTCCAGGCACCTACCACCCTCTGTGTAAAGTACTTGCCACATATATCTGCCTTAAACTTTTCACCTCTCACCTCGAAAGCGTGACCTCTTGTTATTGAATCCTTCACCCTGGGAAAAAACTTGTCTCCATCTAGCCTGTCTATACACTTCATGATTTTGTAAACCTCAATCAGGTCCCCCCTCAATCTCCTTTCTTCTAATGAAAACAATCCTAATCTACTCAACCTCTCTTCATAGCTAGCACCTTCCATACCAGGCAACATCCTCGTAAACCTTGTCTGCACCATTTCCAAAGCACCCACATCCTTTTGGTAATGTGGCAACCAGAACTGTACACAGTATTCTAAATGTGGCCGAACCAATGTCTTGTACAATTTTAACATGACCCGCCAGCTCTTATAATAAATACCCTGTCCGATAAAGGCAAGCATACTTCATGCCTTCTTGACCACTGTATCCACCTGTGCAGCAATCTTCAGGATACAATGGACCTGAAATCCCAGATCTCTCTGCTCATCAACATTTCCCAAGGCTCTTCCGTTAACTATATAATTCGGTCTAGAATTAGACTTCCCAAAATGCATCACCTCACATTTGCCTTTATTGAATTCCATCTGCTAATTCTCTGCCCAACTTTCCAGTCTATCTATATTCTCCTGTATTCTTTGACAGTCACTTATGCTTTCTGCTACTCCACCAATCTTCGTGTCATCTGCAAACTTGCTGATTATACCAACAGTGCCCTCTTCTAGATCATTTATGTATATCACAGACAACAGTGGCCCCAGCATTGATCCCTGTGGAACACCACTGGTCACCTTTCTCCATTACGAGAAACTCCCTTCAACTACTACTCTGTCTCCTGTTGCTCAACCAGTTCTTTATCCACCTAGCAAGGACACCTGCACACCATGTGACTTCACTTTCTCCACTAGTTTGTCATGGGGAACCTTATCAAACGCCTTACTAAAGTCCATGTATATGACATCAACAGCTCTTCCTTCATCTATCAACTTGGTTACTTCCTCAAAGAACTCTATTAAATTGGTAAGGCATGATCTGTCCCGCACAAAACCATGTTGCTTATCACTGATAAGCCCATTCTTTTCCAAATATAAATAGATTTTATCCCTCAGTACCTTCTCCAGCAACTTTCCTACCACTGATATCAGGCTTACTGGTCTGTAGTTACCCGGAATATCCCTACTATCCTTCTTGTACAGGGGGACAACATGAGCAACCCTCCAGTCATCTGGCACCTCACCCCTGTTTAAGGATGCCACAAAGATATCAAGGTAAAAACAATAACTACAGATGCTGGAAACCAGATTCTGCATTAGTGGTGCTGGAAAAGCACAGCAGTTCAGGCAGCATCCGGGGAGCAGTAAAATCGATGTTTCAGACAAAAGCCCTTCATTGGGAATACAGGCAGAATGCCTGAAGGTTGGAGAGATAAATGACAGGAGGGTGGGGGTGGGGAGAAAGTAGCATAGAGTACAATAGATGAGTGGGGGAGGGGATGAAGGTGATAAGTCAGGGGGGAGGCTGGAGTGGATAGGTGGAAAAGAAGATAGGCAGGTAGGACAAGTCATGGGGACAGTGCTGAGCTGGAAGTTTGGAACTAGGGTGAGGTGGGGGAAGGGGAAACGAGGAAACTGTTGAAGTCCACATTGATGCCCTGGGGTTGAAGTGTTCCGAAGCGGAAGTTGAGGCGTTCTTCCTCCAGGCATCTGGTGGTGAGGGAGCAGCGATGAAGGAGGCCCATGACCTCCATGTCCTCGGCAGAGTGGGAGGGGGAGTTGAAATGTTGGGCCACGGGGCGGTTTGGTTGATTGGTGCGGGTATCCAGAGATGTTCCCTAAAGCGCTCTGCTAGGAGGCGCCCAGTCTCCCCATCGGGAGCAATAGATACAATAAATGATATTGGTGGATGTGCAGGTAAAACTTTGATGGATGTGGAAGGCTCCTTTAGGGCCTTGGATGGAAGTGAGGGAGGAGGTGTGGGCACAGATTTTGCAATTGCTGCGGTGGCAGGGGAAGGTGTCAGGACGGCAGGGTGGGTTGTAGGGGGCCGTGGACCTGACCAGGTAGTCACAAGGGAACGGTCTTTGTGGAAGGCAGAAAGGGGTGGGGAAGGAAATATATCCCTGGTGGTGGGGTCTTTTTGGAGGTGGTGGAAATGACGGCGGATGATTTGGTTTATGCGAAGGTTGATGGGGTGGAAGTTGAGCACCAGGGGTGTTCTGTCCTTGTTACAGTTGGAGGGCGGAGGTGTGGGATGTGGACGAGATGCGTTGGAGGGCACCTTTAACCACGTGGGAAGGGAAATTGCGGTTTCTAAAGAAGGAGGCCATTTGGTGTGTTCTGTGGTGGAACTGGTCCTCCTGGGAGCAGATACGGCAGAGGCAGAGGAATTGGGAATAGGGGATGGCATTTTTGCAAGAGGTAGGGTGGGAAGAGGTGTAATCCAGGTTGCTGTGTGAGTCGGTGGGTTTGTAAAAAAATGTCGGTCGTCATTAATGCAGATGGAGAGGTTCAGGAAGGGAGGGAGGTGTCCGAGATGGTCCAGGTAAATTTAAGGTCAGGGTGAAATGTATTGGTGAAGTTCATGAATTGCTCAACCTCCTCGCGGGAGCACGAGGTGGCGCCAATACAGTCATCAATGTAGCGGAGGAAGAGGTGGGGTGTGATGCTGGTGTAATTACGGAAGATGGACTGTTCTATGCAGCCAACAAAGAGACAGGCATAGCTGGGGCCCATACGGGTGCCCATGGCTACCCCTTTGGTCTGGAGGAAGTGAAAGGATTCGAAGGAGAAATTGTTAAGGGTGAGGACCAGTTTGGCCAAACGAATGAGAGTGTCGGTGAAAGGGTACTGTTGAGGACATCGGGAGAGGAAGAAATGGAGGGCTTGGAGGCCCTGGTCATGGCGGATGGAGGTGTAGAGAGATTGAATATCCATGGTGAAGATGAGGTGTTGGGGGCCGGGGAAACGGAAGTCTTGGAGGAGGTGGAGGGCATGGGTGGTGTCTCAATGACTCCCACAGCTACCTGGATTACATCTCTTCCCACCTTACCTCCTGCAAAAATGCCATGCCCTATTCCCAATTCCTCCGCCTCCGCTGTATCTGCTCCCAGGAGGAGCAGTTCCACCACAGAACACACCAGATGGCCTCTTTCTTTAGAGACCGCACTTTCCCTTCCCAGGTGGTTAAAGATGCCCTCTAACGCATCTCGTCCATATCCACCCCTCCAACCGTAACAAGGACAGATCGCCCCTGGTGCTCACCTTCCACCTTACCAACCTTCACATAAACCAAATCATCTGCCGACATTTCCACCACCTCCAAACGGACCCCACCACCAGGGATATATTTCCGCCTTCCGCAAAGAACATTCCCTCTGACTACCTGGTCAGGTCCACGGCCCCCTACAACCCACCCTCCTGTCCTGGCACCTTCCCCTGCCACGTCAGGAATTGCAAAACCTGCGGCCACACCTCCTCCCTCACCTCCATCCAAGGCCCTAAAAGAGCCTTCCACATCCATCAAAGTTTTACCTGCACATCCACCATTATCATTTATTGTATCCGTTGCTCCCGATGCGGTCTCCTCTACATTGGGGAGACTGGGCGCCTCCTAGCAGAGCGCTTTAGGGAACATCTCTGGATACCCACACCAATCAACCACACCGCCCTGTGGCCCAACATTTCAACTCCCCCTCCCACTCTGCCGAGGACATGGAGGTCCTGGGCCTCCTTCACCACCGCTCCCTCACCACCTGACGCCTGGAGGAAGAACGCCTCATCTTCCGCCTTGGAACACTTCAACCCCAGGGCATCAATGGGGACTTCAACAGCTTCCTCATTTCTCTTTCCCCCAGCTCAGCATTGTCCCCATGACTTGTCCTACCTGCCTATCTTCTTTTCCACCTATCCACTCCAGCCTCCCCCCTGACTTACCACCTTCATCCTCTCCCCCACTCACCTATTGTACTCTATGCTACTTTCTCCCCACCCCCATCCTCCTGTCATTTATCTCTCCACCCTTCAGGCATTCTGCCTGTATTCCCGATGAAGGGCTTTTGTCTGAAACGTCCAATGTACTGCACCCCTGAAGGTGTGTGAACTGCTGTGCTTTTCTAGCACCACTAATCCACAAAGGTATCTGTCAGGGCTCCAGCTATTTCCTCTCTCGCCTCCCTCAGCAACCTGGGATAGATCCTATCCGGTCCTGACAATTTGTCCACCTTAATAACCTCTAGCCTACCCAACACATCTTTCCTACTGATGTCAACGTGATCCAGAGTAACCAAACTTCTATCTCGAATCTCAACATGAATGTTCCTCATGTTCCTCTCCTCAGTGAACAATGATGCAAAGTAATCATTCAGAATCTCACCCATTTTCTCAGGTTTGACACACAACCTTCATTCCTTATCTTTAGTGGACCAATCCTTTCTCTAGTTACCTGCTTGCTTCTGAGTATAAAAGGCTTTTATTCTAAGAGTTATATTATGTTATAATATATTATAGTAAGAGTCTGGCATGCAACAATTTAAGTTATCAAATTCATGTTGGAAGTCCACATACATCACCTGGGGGAAGAGGCAACACAAAATAAAGGCTGTCCCCATGCATGAATCAAAGGTAGCTTGCAGGTATAACCAGCAATTTGGAAGGAAGTAATGTTATTGGGCAATTAATGATAGGGGCCTGGGGAGTGTTGTCATACAGAGACCTAGGAGTACAGGTATGTATTGGCCATTGTAAATTGCCCATAGTATTCAGGGATGTGTACCATAGGTGCATTAGTCAGGATAAATGTAGAGTAATAGGGGAATGGGTCTGGGTGGGATACTTTTCAGAGGGTCGGTATGGACTTCTTGGGCCAAAAGGCCTATTTCATAGAACATCGAACAAAGAAAAATACAGCGCAGTACAGGCCCTTTGGCCCTCAATGTTGCGCCGATCCAAGCCCACCTAACCTACACTAGCCCACTATCCTCCATATGTCTATCCAATGCCCGTTTACATGCCCATAAAGAGGGAGAGTCCACCACTGCTACTGGCAGGGTATTCCATGAACTCACGACTCGCTGAGTAAAGAATCCAACCCTAACATATGTCCTATACCTACCACCCCTTAATTTAAAGCTATGCCCCTTGTAATAGCTGACTCCATACGTGGAAAAAGGTTCTCATGGTCAACCCTATCTAAACCCCTAATCATCTTGTACAGCTCTATCAAGTCACCCCAAACCTTCTTTTCTCCAATGAAAATAGCCCCAAGTGCCTCAGCCTTTCCTCATATGATCTTCCTACCATACCAGGCAACATCCTGGTAAACCTCCTCTGCACCCGTTCCAGTACCTCCACATCCTTCCTATAGTATGGCGACCAAAACTACACACAATACTCCAGATGCAGCAGCACCAGAGTCTTATACAACTACAACATGACCTCAGGACTCCGGAACTCAATTCCTCTACCAATAAAAGCTAGTACGCCATATGCCTTCTTCACCGCACTATTTACCTGGGTGGCAACTTTCAGAGATCTGTGTACATGGACACCAAGATCCCTCTGCTCATCCACACTACCAAGTATCTGACCATTAGCCCAGTACCCCATCTTTTTGTTACTCATACCAAAGTGAATCACCTCACACTTACCCACATTGAACTCCATTTGCCACCTTTCTGCCCAGCTCTGCAGCTTATCTATATCCCGCTGTAACCTGACACATCATTCCTCACTGTCAACAATTTTCCTATAGTATGACACTTTCGTATCATCCGCAAACTTGCTCACCCAACCTTGTAGCCCCTCCTCCAGGTCATTTATAAAAATGACAAACAGCAATGGTCCCAAAACAGATCCTTGCGGAACACCGCTAGTAACTGCACTCCAAGATGAACCTTTACCATCAACTACTACTCTCTGTCTTCTTCCAGCCAGCCAATTCCTAATCCAAACCTCCAACTCACCCTCAATGCCATACCTCCATATTTTTTGCAGTAGCCTACCATGGGGAACCTTATCAAACGCCTTACTAAAATCCATATACACCACATCTACCGCTTTACCCTCGTCTACCTCCTTAGTCACCTTCTCAAAGAATTCAATAGGTTTGTGAGGCACAATCTGCCCTTCACAAAACCATGCTGACTATCCTTGATCACATTATTCCTATCCAGATGTTCATTATTCCTATCCCTTACAATTCTCTCTAAGACTTTGCCCACAACAGAAGTGAGGCTCACCGGCCTATAGTTACTAGGGTTATCCCTACTCCCCTTCTTGAACAAGGGAACCACATTTGCTAGCCTCCAGTCTTCTGGCACTATTCCGGTAGACACAGAGGACATAAAAATCAAGGCCAATGGCTCTGCAATCTCCTCCCTTGCTTCCCAGAGAATCCTAGGATAAATGCCATCAGGCTCAGGGGACTTATCTATTTTCACCCTTTCCAGAATTTCCAACACCTCTTCGTGACAGACCTCAAAGCCGTCCATTCTAATTAATTGTGACTCAGTATTCACATTGGCAACAATGTCCTGTTCCTGAGTGAACACTGATGAAAAGTATTCATTCAGTGTCTCCCCAATCTCTTCAGCCTCCACACGCAACTTCCCATTACTATCCTTGACTGGACCTATTCCTACCCTAGTCATTCTTTTATTCCTGACATACCTATAGAAAGCCTTTGGGTTTTCCCTAATCCTACCAACTAAGGACTTTTCATGTCCCCTCCTTGCTGCTCTTAGCTCTCTCTTCAGGTCCTTCCGGGCTACCTTATAACTCTCAATCACCCCAATTGAACCTTCACGCCTCATCTTTACATAGGCCGCTCTCTTCCCTTTAACAAGGGATTCCAATTCCTTATTAAACCATGGCTCCCTCACACGACCCTTTCCTCCCTTCCTGACAGGTACATACTTATCAAGGACACTCATTAGTTGCTCCTTGAACAAGCTCCACATATCAATTGCTCCCTTGCCTTGAAGCCTATTTTTCCATCCTAACTCATGCCTCACCGCATCATAATTTCCCTGCCCCCAGCTATAACTCTTGCCCTGCAGTGCACACTTATCCCTCTCCATCACTAGAGTAAAAGTCACCGAATTGTGGTCACTGTTCCCAAAGTGCTCACCTACCTCCAATTCTAACACCTGGCCTGGTTCGTTACCCAAAACCAAATCCAGCATGGCCTCACCTCTTGTTGGCCTGTCTACATATTGTGTCAGGAAACCCTCCTGCATACATTGACAAACACCGACCCATCTAACAAACTCGAGCTGTAGCTTTCCCAGTCAATATCAGGAAAGTTAAAGTCCCCCATAACAACCACCCTATTACTTTCACTCTTCTTCTGAATCATCCTCGCAATCCTTTCTTCTACGTCTCTAGGACTATTAGGAGGCCTGTAGAAAACTCCTAACAGGGTGACCTCACCTTTCCTATTCCTAACCTCAGCCCACACTACCTCAGTTGGAGAGTCTTCATCCATCGTCCTTTCTACCGCTGTTTGACAAGCAATGCCAGACTTCCCCCTCTTTTACCCCCATCTCTGACCCTAATAAAACATTTAAACCCTGGAACCTGCAACAGCCAACCCTGTCCCTGTTCTACCCATGTCTCCGAAATAGCGACAACATCGAAATCCCAGGTACCAACCCACGCTGCAAGTTCACCGACCTTATTTTGTATACTTCTTGCATTGAAACCATGCTGACTTTCCTTCAAGCCACTTTCCTGTTTACAGGCACCCTCCTTTGAGATTGATGCCATGTTCCTAACCTCCCTACACTCCAGGTCCTGCACCCTAAAGCTACAGTCTAGGTTCCCATGCCCCTGCAGAGTTAGTTTAAACCCCCCCCCCCCCCCCCAAAGAGCACTAGCAAACCTCCCCCCAAGGATACTGGTGCCGCTCAGGTTCAGGTGTAGACCATCCTGTTTATAGAGGTCCCACCTTCCCCAGAAAGAACCCCAGTTATCCAGATACCGGAATCCCTCCCTCTTCCACAATCCCTGTAGCTACACATTTAACTGTTCTCTCTCCCTATGTCTCGACTCTCTATCACGTGGCACGGGTAACAAACCAGAGACAACAACTCTGTTTGTTCTAGCTCTGAGCTTCCAACTTAGCTCCCTGAAAGCCTGCCTAACATCCTCAGCCCTCCTCCTACCTATGTCATTGGTGCCAATGTGGACCACGACTTCGGGCTGCTCCCCCTCCCCCTTCAGGACCCGGAAAACATGATCAGAGACATCACGTACCCTTGCACCTGGGAGGCAACATACCAAACGTGAGTCTCTCTCGCCCCCACAAAACTGCCTATCTGTGTCCCGAACTATCGAGTCCCCAATTACTATTGCTCTGCTCTTCTCCACCCTTCCCTTCTGAGCAACGGGGACAGGCTTCATGCCAGAGGCCTGAACCCCATTGCTTACCCCTGTTAAGTCATCCCCCCCACAAGTATCCAAAATGGTATACTTGTTCTTGAGGGGAACGGCCGCAGGGGGTCCCTGCACTGGCTGCTTCCTCCCAGTCCCCCTCACTGTCACCTATCTGTCTGCAATCTTTGGAGTTACTACTTCCCTAAAGCTCCGATCTATGACCCCCTCTGCCTCCCGAATGATCCTAAGTTCATCCAACTCCAGCTCCAGTTCCCTAACACGGTCTTGGAGGAGCTGGAGATGGGTGCACTTCCTGCAAGTGTAATCAGCAGGGACGACCATGGCATCCCTCACCTCAAATAAGAGGAACATTGCACTGCCTTCACTGCCATCCCTCTAAAAGTAACCTTTTAAAGAAAAACAAACAAGGTCTAAAAAATAGAACAAACAAAATGCAGCACTTACCTACTTATCACAACGGGTCTTATTATTAGGTTAGAGGAGGAGGGCGGATGGGAGACACTACCCGCTACCCGCTACCGGTGAGTAATTTTCAAACAAACTGTCTTACCTTAGCTGTAGCCTTCCAGGTTCGTTTAAACTTAGCCGCTACTCCCACTCAAAATGCTGTTAGCATTCTATGAGTCTATGATTCTGTGATATTGCCTTGACAGTGGCATCACAGGTAGACAGGTTGGGGAAGGCATTTGGCACACTTGCTTTTATCTATCAAACAATTGAGTACAGGAATTGGGACGTCACTTAATGGTTGTACAAGACATTGGTAACTTCACATTTGGAACAGTGTGCAATTCTGGTCACCCTGCTATGGGAAGAGTGCTCCTTAACTGGAAAGGATGCAAGAAAGATTGAAGGATATTTACTGAGGCGAGAGGTTTTAAGTTAAGGCTGGATAGACTGGAGAATAGGAAGCTGAGGGGTAACTTTAGAGATTTAGAAAATTACGAGGGGCATAAAGTGAATAGTCAAGGACTCATTCCCAGGATAGGGGAGTCCAAAACCAGAGGGCATAGGTTTAAGGTGAGGGGAAAGATTTAAAAGGGACCCAAGGGGCAAACATTTCAGGGGGGTAGCTCATATTGCAGCACGGTGGCTCAGTGGTTGGCACTACTGCCTCACAGCATCAGGGTTCCAGGTTCAATTCCAGCCTGGGTGACTGTCTGTGTGGACTTTGCACATTCTCCCCGTGTCTGTGTGGCTTTCCTCTGGGTTCTCCGGTTTCTGTTCACAGTCCAAAAGATGTGCAGGTTAGGTGAATTGACCATGCTAAATTGTCCATAATGTTAGGTGCATCAGTCAGTGGGAAATGGGTCTGGGTGGGTTACTCTTCGGATGGTCGGTATGGACTTGTTGGGTTGAAGGGCCTGTTTCCACACTATAGGGAATCTAATATACCTGTGACGCTGCTTTCAAAGGACAATGCACTTGTACTCCTAGGTCCCTCTGTTGCACAACACTCTTCAGGACCTTACCTTGGCTTGACTTTCCAAAGTGCAACACCTCACACTTATCTGTATTGAATTACATTTGCCAATCCTCAGCCCACTTCCCCATCTGATCAAGACCTCTCTAATTCTTGATAACCTTCCTATCAATAATACTTCCTAATTTTGTATCATCTACAAACTAAGGAATCATTGTTGTGGTTCTGTTCATCGAGCTGGGAATTTGTGTTGCAGATGTCTCATCCCCTGTATAGGTGACATCCTCAGTGCTTGGGAGCCTCCTGTGATGTTTCCTCCGACATTTATAGTGGTTTGTCTCTGCCGCTTCCGGTTGTCAGTTCCAGCTGTCTGCTTCAGTGGCCGGTACACTAGGTCCAGGTCGATGTGTTTGTTGATAGAATCTAGGAATTCCCTGACTGTTCTCTGTTTGGCTTGTCCTATAATAGTAGTGTTGTCTCAGTCGAACTCATGTTGCTTGTCATCCTTGTGTATGGCTACTAAGGATAGCTGGTTGTGTCGTTTCGTGGCTAGTTGATGTTCATGGATACTGATCGTTAGCTGTCTTCCTGTTTGTCCTATGTAGTGTTTTGTGCAGTCCTTGCATGGGATTTTGTACACAACGTTGGTTTTGCTCATGCTGGGTATCAGGTCCTTTGTCCTGGTGAGTTGTTGTCTGAGAGTGGCTGTTGGTTTGTGTGCTGTTATGAGTCCTAGTGGTCGTAGTAGTCTGGCTGTCAGTTCAGAAATGTTATTGATGTATGGTAGTGTGGCTAGTCCTTTGGGTTGTGGCATGTCCTCATTCTGTTGTTGGAATCATACTTAATCCAATATCCTTTTGCAAATAAGGAGATCACCATAGTGCCTGATATCCAGCTGTGATCTCACTAAAGCCTTGAATAGAAGCAATCAAGTTTTCCCATTATTTTTCATTCATAGAATCATTGTGTCAAACAGCATAGAAACAGAGCTTTTGGCCCAACTTGTCCATGCTGACCAGATTTCCTAACCTGAACTAGTCTCATTTGTCTGCATTTGGCCCACAACCCTCAAAGCCATTCCTATCCATCTACTTGTCCAAATGTCTTTTAAATGTTGTAATTGTAATTGTACTTGCTTCTATCACTTTCTGTGGCAGCCTGTTCCACAATATGAACTACCCCCTGAAAAGGTTGCTCCTTGGGTCCCTTTCAAATCTTTCCCCTCACCTTACACCTATACCCTCTGGTCTTGGACTCCCCTATTCTGGGAATGAGTCCTTGACTATTCACTTCCTATTCTCCAGACAGGATGGTGAAGAAGGCATTTAGCATGCTGACCTTCATCGGTCAAGGCATTGAGTTGAGGAGTTGGGACGTTATGTCACAGTTGTGTAAATTGTTGATGAGGCTGCACTTGGAGTATTGTGTACAGTTTTGGTTACCCTGTTACAGGAAAGACAGTTAACCTGGAATGAATGCAAGAAGACTTGAGGATTAGAGAAGATTAGATTAGATTACTTACAGTGTGGAAACAGGCCCTTCGGCCCAACAAGTCCACACCGCCCCGCCGAAGCGCAACCCACCCATACCCCTACATTTACCCCTTACCTACACTACAGGCAATTTAGGACGGCCAATTCACCTGACCTGCACATCTTTGGACTGTGGGAGGAAACCTACGCAGACACGGGGAGAACGTGCAAACTCCACACAGTCAGTCGCCTGAGGCGGGAATTGAACCCGGGTCTCTGGCGCTGTGAAGCAACAGTGCTAACCACTGTGCCACCGTGCCGCCAGGCCTGAGTTATAGGGAGAGATTGCCAGGATAGGACTTTATTCTTTGAATGTACCTTATTGAGGTGTATAAAATCATGAGGGGCATAGATAGGATGAATGCATGTTGTCTTTTTCCAAGGGATGGGGAATTGAAAACTAGCGGGCACAGATTTAAGGTGAGAGGGGAAAGATTTAAGAACGACCTGATGGATAACTTCTTCACACAGAGAGTGGTGCGTACATGGAATGGTCTGCCAGAGAAAGTAGTTGAGGCAGGTACAACAGCAACATTTAAAAAAACATTTGGTTAGGTTCATGGCTGGGAAGGGTTTAGAGAGATATGGACAAAATATGGGCAATTGTAACTTGCTGAGTGGGCCCCATGGTCAGCATGGACCAGTTTGGGCTGAAGGTCCTGTTTCCATGCTGTATTACTCTATAACTATATTAGAAGCAGTACAGGAAGTTTTGTTTGATTTATTTTGGGATGCAAGGTTATATTATGAGGAAAGGTTAGACAGGCTGAACCTGGAGGAATGAGTTGATCTGAAATAGAAGAATCTGAAAAGAATTACAGGGTAGATGATGAAAGGGATTTATCCATCTGGGGCAGACTAAGTGAAGGAGCACAGCTTGAAAAGAAGAGATCTGGGTTTTAAAATGTAAACAAAATTTTTTCTTAAGAGTTGTTAATTTTAATCTCTGGAGATTAATTCCCCCAGGAAGGATCAATTCATTTTTTCAAGGTGAAGTTGGATGGATTTTAAAAGCCAAAGGAGTTAAAGGTTAAGGGGGTAGTGAGGAAAGTCGGTTTGAGACACTTTATTATGCAATTTGATATTACATGATGAGTTTGAGTTCTTTACAGTCTGGTGAATGAGAAGGCAAAGTTAAGAACAGTTTGCAAGCTTAGACTTAAATATGTGAAGGAAATGTGTTAGCAGACACTTAGGCTGTTGGCTCCTACAAGTCAAACTAGAAACACCATTACATTCAGCCGTGGCCTTAGAACACTGGTGGACTGTACTATTAAAAGCTGCTTCTGGATTAGTAGTGCTGGAAGAGCACAGCAGTTCAGGCAGCATCCAACGAGCAGCGAAATCGACATTTCGGGCAAAAGCCCTTCATCAGGAATAAAGGCAGTGAGCCTGAAGCGTGGAGAGATAAGCTAGAGGAGGGTGGGGGTGGGGAGAGAGTAGCATAGAGTACAATGGGTGAGTGGGGAGGGGATGAAGGTCAGGGAGGGAAGGGTGGAGTGGATAGGTGGAAGAGGAGCTAGGCAGGTCGGACAAGTCAAGGGGACAATGCTGAACTGGAAGTTTGAAACTAGGATGAGGTGGGGGAAGGGGAAATGAGGAAGCTGTTGAAGTTCACATTGATGCCCTGGTTGAAGTGTTCCGAGGCAGAAGATGAGGCGTTCTTCCTCCTGGCGTCTGGTGTTGAGGGAGCAGCGGTGGAGGAGGCCCAGGACCTCCATGTCCTCGGCAGAGTGGGAGGGGGAGTTGAAATGTTGGGCCACGGGGCGGTTTGGTTGATTGGTGTGGGTGTCCCGGAGATGTTCCCGAAAGCGCTCTGCTAGGAGGCACCCAATCTCCCCAATGTAGAGGAGACCACATCGGGAGCAACGGATACAATAGATGATATTAGTGGATGTGCAGGTAAAACTTTGATGGACGTGGAAGGCCCCTTTAGGGCCTTGGATAGAGGTGAGGGAGGAGGTGTGGGCACAGGTTTTACAGTTCCTGCGCTGGCAGGGGAAAGTGCCAGAATGGGAGGGTGGGTCATAGGGGGGTGTGGACCTGACCAGGTAGTCATGGATGGAACGGTCTTTGCGGAAGGCAGAAAGGGGTGGGGAGGGAAATATAGTGGGGTCTTTTTGGAGGTGGCGGAAATGTCAGCGGATGATTTGGTTTATGCGAAGGTTTGTAGGGTGGAAGGTGAGCACCAGGGGTGTTCTGTCCTTGTTATGGTTGGAGGCGTGGGGTCTGAGGGCGGAGGTGCGGGATGTGGACGAGATGCGTTGGAGGGCATCTTTAACCACGTGGGAAGGGAAATTGCGGTCTCTAAAAAAGGAGGCCATCTGGTGTGTTCTATGGTGGAACTGGTCCTCCTGGGAGCAGATACGGCAGAGACGGAGGAATTGGGAATACGGGGTGGCATTTTTGCAAGAGATAGGGTGGGAAGAGGTGTAATCCAGGTAGCTGTGGGAGTCGGTGGGTTTGTAAAAAATGTCAGTGTCAAGTCGGTCGTCACTAATGGAGATGGAGAGGTCCAGGAAGGGGAGGGAGGTGTCAGAGATGGTCTTGGTAAATTTAAGGTCAGGGTGGAATGTGTTGGTGAAGTTGATGAATTGCTCAACCTCCTCGCGGGAGCACGAGGTGACGCCAATGCAGTCATCAATGTAGCGGAGTAAGAGGTGAGGAGTGGTGCCGGTGTAATTACCGAAGATCAACTGTTCTACATAGCCAACAAAGAGACAGGCATAGCTGGGGCCCATACGTGTGCCCATGGCTACCCCTTTGGTCTGGAGGAAGTGGGAGGATTCAAAGGAGAAATTGTTAAGGGTGAGGACCAGTTCGGCCAAACGAATGAGAGTGTCGGTGGATGGGTACTGTTGGGGACGTCTGGAGAGGAAAAAACGGAGGGCTTGGAGGCCTTGGTCATGACGGATGGAGGTGTAGAGGGATTGGATATCCATGGTGAAGATAAGGCGTTGGGGGCCGGGGAAACGGAAGTTTTGGAGGAGGTGGAGGGCGTGGGTGGTGTCTTGAACGTATGTGGGGAGTTTCTGGACTAGGTGGGATAGGACAGTGTCGAGGTAGGTAGAGATGAGTTCAGTGGGGCAGGAGCATGCTGAGACAATGGGTCGGCCAGGGTGGTCAGGCTTGTGGATCTTGGGAAGGAGGTAGAACCGGGCAGTACGGGGCTCCCGGACTATGAGGTTGGAAGCTGTGGGTGGGAGATCTCCTGAGGTGATGAGGTTCTGTATGGTCTGGGAGATGATGGTTTGGTGATGGGGGGTGGGGTCATGGTCGAAGGGGCAGTAGGAAGAGGTGTCCTCGAGTTGGCGTTTGGCTTCAGCGGTGTAGAGGTCAGTGCGCCAGACTACCACTGCGCCCCCTTTATCCGCTGGCTTAATGGTGAGGTTGGGATTAGAGCAGAGGGATTGGAGGGCTCCGCGTTGTGAGTGTGAGAGGTTGGTGTTGGGGAGGGGGATCGACAGGTTGAGGCGGTTAATGTCCCTGCGGCAGTTGGAAATGAAGAGGTCGAGGGCAGGTAATAGTCCAGCGCGGGGTGTCCAGGTGGAACCGGACTTGTCCGACCTGCCTAGCTCCTTTTCCACCTATCCACTCCACCCTCCCCTCCTTGACCTATCGCCTTCATCTCCTCCCCCACTCACCCATTGTACTCTATGCTACTCTCTCCCCACCCCCACCCTCCTCTAGCTTATCTCTCCATGCTTCAGGCTCACTGCCTTTATTCCTGATGAAGGGCTTTTGCCCGAAACGTCGATTTCGCTGCTCGTTGGATGCTGCCTGAACTGCTGTGCTCTTCCAGCACCACTAATCCAGAATTTGGTTTCCAGCATCTGCAGTTTTTTTTACCTCTATTAAAAGCTGCTATTCTATTAATTACCCCCAGTTTCTAGTAGGTAGTAATGTTAGGAAAGTCACTGATTAATTTGGCTAATTTGGGGACTGGACTTATTTACATTGCAAACGGTAAATAAAGCAAGTAAGATAGCACTGAGAAACTACAAGACAGATGGCTCCCGGTGTGAAATCTTTAACAAGTTAAACTGCAATGGACAATATATTCAGGTGGTATTAGATCAGACATTGCTTCAAGAGCCATACCTCTGGGAACAATTTGCATTAATTGGTAGAGACACATATTTAATGTTCTGTGAAAGGTACAGTAGGGCTGAAAGAAAGAACCTTTTTGCATAATTAACACAAATTAGTCAAGATGTATTCATGGTAATGAAACATGTCTGTGGAACAGCTGCTGTAATGTCAGGAAAGAAACCTTTGAACCAAAATAATTGAAACCTCAGCAGATGGGTGCGGTTGAGAATGAAACAAGATGGGAATGAAATGTGTGAAATTCTGAAGCATTCTGAATGGGATGGAGGAATATGAACAAATACAGTTCAAGCAATGATGGAGAATGGGCAGTGAGTCTTCAATGATTAATACTGCTCCATAATGGACAGCACATAACCAGCATCAGTGTCAGGGTCACTACAATACTAAAGGAGGCCATTTGATCTATCGAGTCTGTGCTGGCTTATTGTAGTGAAATCTAATTAGTTTCTCTTCCCCACCTGATCTGTGACCTTGCAAGTCTATTCCCTTAAGTACCCAACTTCATTTTGAAATCATTAATCATCTCAAAGGAAAACTTCAAGGGGAAATCATGTCTGACTAACTTAGAATTTTTCAAGAAATCTTAACCAGAGCGGATAGAGGGAAACAGGCAGATGTGCTGTATTTGGATTTCCAGAAAGTGTTCAACAAAGCACCTCAAAAAAGGCTATCACCTGATGAAGGAGCGTCGCTCCGAAAGCTAGTGTGCTTCCAATTAAACCTGTTGGACTATAACCTGGTATTGTGTGATTTTTAACTTTGTACACCCCAGTCCAACACCGGCATCTCCAAATCAAGAAAGGCAACATCAAAGTTACATCACGGTATGGGGGTAATATATTGTCAGAGAATTGGCTATTGGGCAGGAAGTGGGTGAGGATAACAGGGAAAAAAAAACCATGGATGCTGGAAAACACACAAACTGTTGGAAAATTTCAGCAAGTCTGGCAGCATCTATAGAGCAAAAGTAGAGTGAGCGTTTCAGGTCTAGTGACCCTTCAGGATGGGTCTTCAATGGGGATAAGGGGACCTTTTCAGGCTGGCAATCTGTAACCAGTGGGGTTCCACAGGGATCAGTGCTGGGATCACAATTGTTTCCAATATAGGATTAAGGATGGAAGTAAACATATTGTAGACAGGCTTGAGGTCAACAGAAATTGGTGGAAAAGCAAGTTGCAAGACGGCTACAAACAGTTTCAGGAGATATTGATAGGTTAAGTAAATGGGCTGAAATTGGCGAATGGACTATAATGTGGGGAAATGTGAAGTGGCTCATTTTGGAAAGGAGAACAAAAGAACAGTATTTAAATGGAGAAAGCTGCAATGCAGAGACTTGGGTTACTCGCATGTGAAACAAAGCTAGTACATAGGTTCAGTAGGTAATCAGGAAGACTAATGGAATGTAGGCCCTCATTTCAAAAGGGTTGGAATATAAGCATAGAGTACTTTACATTTCTGGAGTACTGCAAGCAGTTTGTGCTCTTATAAATTCACATTGTCCAGAAAAGGCCCTTCAACTCATCAAGACTACACTGACATAACTACCACTAAAAATGCACTAATCCCAATTTCCTGCACTTGTCTGATATCTTTGAATGTTATGATATTTGAAGTGCTCATCCAAACATTTAAAGTTGTAATGTTTTCAGTTTCTACCTTCCTACACAATGTATTCTGTATTCCCACCAATGCTGAGTGAAAAAGACTTTTTCCCAAATCCTCTCTGAATCCCCTGCCCCTTACTCAAAAACTATGCCTCTCATGATTGACCACTCAAGCAAGGGGAACTGTTGCTCTCTATTGACTCTGTCTATCCCTTTCCACCCCAAATGAGACCCCCCCCCACCAGTCGTCTCTCTTCTAAAGAAAGCAATTCAAGCCAATCTAGTATCTTCTTATAGCTCAATATCTCCAGCCAGGCAACATCCTGACAAACCTCCTCTGTAACCCTTCTAGTGCTACCACATCCTTCCTGTAGTGAGGTACCAGAACTGCACACAGTATTCCAGCTGTGGCATCACCAATGCTCTATAGAACTCCTTGTTCTTACACTCTATGCCATGACTGATGAAAGCAAGTGTCTCATATGCCTTCTCAACTATCACATGTTCTGCAACTTCAGGGATCTGTGAATAATTACCCGAAGGTCCCTCTGTTCTTCTAAGCTACCTAGTGTCCTGCAATTAACTAAATACTTCTTCTTCTTCCAAAGTGCATTACCTTACACTTATCAGGGTTGAATACTATCTGCCACTGGTCTGCCAATTTGCCAACCCATCTGTATCTTCCTGAAACCTACAAGTATCTTTGCTATTAACCACTTGGTGTCAATCTTGGTGTCATCTGCAAATTTGCTTCACCTTCTCCCCACATTTTCATCCATATAGTGTATGAGATATAAGAAGAGGCTAGAAAAACTCTGGGTGTTTTCTCTGGAACAGCAGAGGCTAATGGGTGACTTGATAGAAGTCTATAACATTATGAAATATAATGTTGATAGTCAGAATCCGCACAGACCCACCCCCTCAACCCCCCCCCCCCCCACCAACCCCCACCTCCCACCACCCCCTGGAGTTGAAATGCTTAAAAGTATGGGCATGCATTTAAGATAAGAGGGAGAAAGGTCAAAGGAGATGCGAGGGGTAGGATTCTTAGAGACTGGTAGGAGTCTGGAACAAGCTGCCAGGTGGTGGAGGAGGTGGATATGATAAGGTTAAAGGGCTTTTAGATACATGTATGAATATGCAAGGAGTGGAGGGATATGAACCAAGGGCAAGCAAAGAGATTAGTTTAATTTGATGTCCTGTTCAGCACAACATTGCGGGCCAAAAGGCCTATACTGTTCTGTTCCATGTTCTATATCATTCGTATAACATGCAATGAGAGTCCCAGTACTGATCCTTGTGGTACACTGCTCCAGTCACTCAAACTACCAGTCACTACCCTTTATGTCCTATTATTAAGCTAGCTTCTGATCTAACTCACCAAGTTCCCCTCAATTCCATTGGCTTTAACCTTCACAATCAGACTCCCATGATGGACCTTGTCAAAAGCTTTGCTAATATCCATAAACTATATCAACTAACTTCTCTCATCTTTACACTTAATCACATTTTCAAAAACTTCTTACAAATTTGTTAGGCTTGGCCTCCTTCTGACAAAGCCATGCTGACTATTTCTAATTGACCCATGCCTTTCTGAGTAGGTATTAATTCACTAGTTATCCTAGATGTCCAGAGTTCTCTGAACTTTTTGTTCCTACATTTCTCTCCAAAGGGACTCTCCCCAGCGCCTTTTTGCATGCCCTCCCTTGCTCCACTGCAGACTTACCTGCTAGGAGTTGCTCCCAGTCTACTGTAGCCGATTCTACTTTGTTTTAACATCTGTTTTCCTCCAGCCAACCCCTCTGCTCTATCCCCAGTCCAAAGCTATCTTCTGCAGACCACCTTGTACAAAACATAGTTGAACCATAAAGATGTTGTGAAACTTGAAAGAGTTCAGAAAAGATTTACAAGGATGTTGCCAGGGATGGAAGATTTTAGCTACAGGGAGAGGTTGAATAGGCTGAGACTGTTTTCCCTGGAGAATCAGAGGCTGAGGGATGACCTTATAGAAATTTATAAAATCATGAGGAGCATAGATAGGATAAATTGACAAAGTCTTTTCCCTGCGGTGGGGAAGTCGAAGGACATAAAGGACAACTTTTTCACACAGAGGGTGGTGCGTGTATGGAATGAGCTGCTGGAGGAAGTGGTGGAGGCTGGTACAATTACAACATTTAAAAGGCATCTGGATGGACTAGATTGGGTTGGAATATCTGGTCAGCAGTTGGACCGAAGGGTCTAAAGTGCTAAACGAATGTTTCTTGTCAGTATTCACACTGGAAAAAGACAAAGTTGTTGAGGAGAAGACTGAGACACAGGCTGCTAGACTAGATGGGGTTGAGGTTCACAAGGAGGAGGTGTTAGCAATTCTGGAAAGTGTGAAAATAGATAAGTCCCCTGAGCTGGATGAGATGTATCCTTGTATTCTCTGGGAAGCCAGGGAGGAGATTGCAGACCCTTTGACTTTTATCTTTAAGTCATCATTTTCTATAGAAATAGTGCCAGAAGACTGGAGGATAGCAAGTGTTGTCCCCTTGTTCAAGAAGGGGAGTAGAGACAACAATTATAGACCAGTGAGCCTTACTTTGGTTGTGGGTAAAGTGATGGAAAAGGTTATAAGAGATAGGATTTATAATAATTTAGAGAGAAATAAGTTGATTAGGGATAGTCAACACGGTTTTGTGAAGGGTAGGTCATGCCTCACAAACCTTATTGAGTTCTTTGAGAAGGTGACCAAGCAGGTGAATGAAGGTAAAGCAGTCGATGTGGTGTATATAGATTTCAGTAAGATGTTTGATAAGGTTCCTCATGGTAGGCTATTGCACAAAATATGGAGGCATGGAATTGAGGGTGATTTATGTTTTGGATCATAACTTGGCTAACTGAAAGAAGATGGTGGTTGATGGAAAATGTTCATCCTGGAGTTCAATTACGAGTGGTGCACCACAAGGATCTGTTTTGGGGCCACTGCTGTTCATCATTTTTGTAAATTACCTGGATGAGGGCATAGAAGGATCGCTTAGGAAATTTGCAGATGACACTTAGGTTGGTTGAGTTGTGGTTAGTGCTGAAAAATGTTGAAGGTTACAGAAGGACATAGATAAGCTGCAGAGCAGGGCTGAGAGGTGGCAAATGGAGTTTCATGCAGAAAAGTGTGAAGTGATTCACTTTGGAAGGAGTAACAGGAATATAGAGTACTGGGCTAATGGTAAGATTCTTGATAGTGTGGATGAGCAGAGAGTCTCGGTGTCCACATACATGGATCCCTGAAAGTTGCCACCCAGGTTGATAGGGTCGTTAAAAAGGCATATGATGTGTTAGTTTTATTGGTAGAGGGATTGAGTTTCGGAGCCACAAGGTCATGCTGCAGCTGTTGAAAACTCTGGTGCGGCCTCACTTGGAGCATTGGGTACAGTTCTGGTCACCGCATTATACGAAGGATGTGGAAGCTTTGGTAAGGGTTCAGAGGAGATTTACTAGGATGTTGACTGGTATGGAGGAAAGGCCTTATGAGGAAAGGCTGGGGGACTTGAAACTGTTTTCGTTAGAAAGAAGAAGGTTGAGAGATGACTTGGGGCAGCACTGTGGCTCAGTGGTTAGCACTGCTGCCTCACAGCACCAGGGACCCGGGTTCAATTCCTGCCTCGGGCAACTGTCTGTGTGGAGTTTGCACATTCTCCATGTGTTTGCGAGGGTTTCTTCCGGGTGCTCCAGTTTCCTTCCACAGTCCAACGATGTGCAGGTTAGGTGAATTGGCCATGCTAAATTGCCTGTAGTGTTAGGTGCAGGGGTGAATGTAGCGCAATGGGTCTGGGTGGGTTGCTTTTCAGAGGGTCGGTGTGGACTTGGTGGGCCGAAGGGTTTGTTTCCACACTGTAGGGAATCTAATCTAAAATGCTTCCTCTTGAGCCACACATTCATCTGTCCTATTTCTCAACTTGGTAGCACGTGATTTCAGGAGTAATCAAATTACAATTATCGAGGTCCTGATTTTTAATCTACTGCCTAGTTCCCTGAATTTGTGATACAAAACCTCATTCCTGGTATGAACATGTACCATGATCTCTAACTCATCACCGTCCACTTTCAGGATGCTCAGAAGCCATTCCATGACATCCCTGACCCTGGCACCAGGGAGGCAACGTACCATCCTGGAGTCACGTGATTGCTCTTCCTTTCTCCCACCTTTCCCCTCCACCCATAAAGTAAAGTTGCTTGCAGTGCTTGGCCTTAACTGCACTCCTGAGGTACCAACGCCCTTATCAGCATCCAAAATGGAATACTGCTTAGTGAATGGAATGCCAAGGGACTCCTGCACTACCTGCCTGTTCTTTCTGGACTGTCTGGAGGTCCCTCTTGCCTCTACGCCCTAGAGCTGGTGTGTGACCACCCCTAAATGTGCTATCGATGTAACTCTCAACCTCACACCATAGTGTCCCTAATCACTGCTGAAGCTCAGACCCGGAGTTCCAGCTTCTGTAGCCGGGAGGCACTTCTTGCACATGTGGTCTCTCGGGCACTGGCAGCACTGACTCCCCACATGTGACAAGCTGCACATTCCACTCGGCTGGTCTCTCCTAATATCTCAAACTTACAATTAATACCTTTGACTCGAATTAATAGTCTTTTAGACTTTGTACTAAGGTTATGAAAAGGTTAACTGTAATGAAGTTTCCACTGCTCTCAAACTGTATGATAAGAGGATTACCCAGTAATTGTTAAGTGCCCAGTACTCAATCTGGAGCCTCTCATCTTTTCAAGTTGACATCAGCAGGAGCCACACTGAAGACTCTTTAGGTACTCCTGTTTTATCTGCACTGCTAGATTTATTGGCTTACCAGTTATTGTGCCCCTCCCTACCTCCCAGCTGCTGCTACAGGGTTTCACTACTACTGCTCTAAGCTAAGTGCCCTAGAAAGACTCAGTCCAAATCCACTGCCCTACTGGATTTATAGGCTCACTGGTTACTGTGACTGTCCTAGCCTCCTGACCACAGCTGCAGACTTTCCCCGTTGCTTCTCCCAGCTCAATGTTCAATAAAGACAATTATCTTCGAAAAGATGCTATTGGAGGCAATTCAGAAAAAGTTCACAAGAATGATCCCTCATATGGAAGGATTCTTATGAGCAAAGATGAAGCAGATTGGGACTGTACTCGCTGAAATTTAGAAAAATGAGGAGTGATCTCATTGAAACATATAAGATTAAGTGGCTTGACAGGGTAAATACTGAGGAAGTTTCCACTCATGGGAAAAGCCCCAGAGGGCATTGTCTCAGAAAAGTAATACCAATTTAAGACTGAGATGAGGAGGACTTTCTTCTGAGGTTCTTTGGAACCTTTGCCACAAAGCTCATAAGGCAGAGTCCTCATGTAAGTTAAAGGCTGAGATAAATGAGAATTATGAGAATCAAGACTTGTGGGATAAAGCCACAACAATGATTGAGAATGTCATGGTCTACTGAATGGTGGAGGTGGAGTGGCCAAACAACCCATTTCTAGCCTAAATGTAACATTTATAAAGTGTCAGTGCAATGCCCTGATTTTGTACCTTCGTAGGGCTGTTATGAAAGCCAAGGTTTCATGTTTTACAAGCTACTTTTGAAATCCATTCTGCCATCTTCAAAGATCTACATTACCCCTATGGCCCTCTGTCAAACTGAATTTAGTCTGTGGTCAGAATCTTAAAGGGACCTGAGCAACAGTTTCCCCCAGAAGTGTGGGGGAATCACATAAGTCAAGCAACATTTTTGATGTCAGGAGCATTTTCTGACAGTTATAGGGTCAGCAATGAACAGGCCCTTCAGCTCAATATGTCTATGCTGTTCAACAAACAGCAAAATATATTAATTTCATTTAGTCCAAGCATAAAATGCCAGAATATAGTAAGGAGTTGTCCAGATGCTTAAATATTGAGTGTACCTGCATCCACCACCCTCTGTTGACAAGCAGGAGGTTAGAAGAAAGAATACAGTAAGCCAGGCAGCATCATGAGGTGAAGTTGACATTTCAGGTATAACCCTTTAGGAATGGAGGTGGAGGTAGGGTTATGGGTGAGGAGAGCAGTGGAATGGTGAGGTAAGGATAGGTAAACACAGATGGGCCCAATGCAATGATGCAGTCATCAATGTAACGGCAGAAGAGTTAGAACATAGTGAAGTACAGCACAGAACAGGCACTTTGGCCCATGATGTTGTGCCAAGGTTTAATCCTAACGTAAAATATAATACACACCCCTCAACTCACTAATATACATGTGCATGTCCAGGAGTTGCTTAAATGTCCCCAATGACTCTGCTTCCACCACCACCGTTGGCAAAGCATTCCATGCATTCACAACTCTCTGTGTAAAGAACCTACCTCTGATGTCTCCTTTATACCTTCCTCCTAATATCTTCAAACTATGACCCCTCGTACCAGTCAATCCTGCCTTGGGGAAAAGTCTCTGGCTATTGACTCTTTCTATTCCACTCATTATCTTGTATACCTTGATCAGGTCACCTCTCTTCCTCCTTCTCTCAGAGAGAAAAGTCTAAGCTTACTTAACAGGGCGGCACGGTGGCTCAGTGGTTAGCACTACTGCCTCACAACACCAGGATCCCAGGTTCGATTCCAGCCTCAGGCGACTCTCTGTGTGGAGTTTGCACATTCTCCCAGTGTCTGCGTGGGTTTCCTCCAGGTGCTCTGGTTTCCTCCCACAGTCCAAAGATGTGCAGGTAAGTGAATTGGCCATTCTAAATTGCCCATGGTGTTAGGTGCATTAGTCAGAGGGAAATGGGTCTGGGTGGGTTACTCTGCGGAGGGTCGGTATGGACTGGTTGGGCCAAAGGGCCTGTTTCCGCACTGTAAGGAATCTAATCTCTGAGGACAGTGCAGGAGAGAGAGAGAGAGAGAGAGAGAGAATCTGCACAATTACCGCCTTTGCTGTTTGAATTCATGTATCGCTGGACATCGGAGTGCATCTGGGAAAATTAACAAACAGTGAAATTCACAACTAATATTGGAGGAACTGTTGGGCAAAGTTCACAGCACAGAATTAGAAAAGTTCATTGTTGTTTTAAGTCTGTCCAAGAGAAAGGCTGCAGTAGTGAGTACAGTGGATTCTTTCTTGATTATATGTTTTTGAGATAAGTCTCTTGATTAAACTTAAAATATAAGCCATAGGTATTAATTTAACCTGGGGCGGTGTTTGTAGAGGAATAAGATGGTGTTATTTTCTGGGTCTGTAAATTGTGAAGGAGCAAAAATGGCCTTTGCAGTGATATGTACTTCTTGTCAGATGTGGGAGTTTAAAGAGAGTTTAAGGGTTACTGTGGATTATATCTGCCATAAATGCTGTTGAATGCAAATCTTATCAGATCGAGTGGATTGGTTGGAGAGACAGATAGAAGCGATGAGGAATTTGCAACAGCAACAGGATGTGATGGATGGCAGTTATAGGAAGGGGGGAAAGTCTCAGATACAGTCACATAGATGGGTTAACTCCAAGAAGGGTAAGAGAGGTAGGCAGCTAGTGCGGGAGTCTTTTGTGGATATACCCATTTCAAACAGGTTTTTTTTTTTTTAGATTACTTACAGTGTGGAAACAGGCCCTTCGGCCCAACAAGTCCACACCGCCCCGCCGAAGCGTAACCCACCCATACCCCTACCCCTACATCTACATCTACCCCTTACCTAACACTACGGGCAATTTAGCATAGCCAATTCACCTGACCTGCACATCTTTGGACTGTGGGAGGAAACCGGAGCACCCGGAGGAAACCCACGCAGACACGGGGAGAACGTGCAAACTCCACACAGTCAGTCGCCTGAGGCGGGAATTGAACCCGGGTCTCAGGCGCTGTGAGACAGCAGTGCTAACCACTGTGCCACCGTGCCGCCCACGGTATGCTGTTTTGGAAAATGTAGGGGGTGATGGATTCTCAGGGGAATGTAGCACGAACAGCCAAGTTTCTGGTATTGAGGCTGGCTCTAATGCAATTGGCTTCCAAGAGATCAATTCTGTTAAGGGATTCTGTAGTCAGAGGTACAGACAAACGTTTCTGTGGCCAGCAGAGAAAAAGCAGAATGGTGTGTTGTTTCCCTGGTGCCAGGATCAAGGATGTCTCAGGGAGGGTGCAGAATGTTCTCACGGGTGAGAGAGGCCAGCAAGAGGTCATTATCCACATTGGAACGAACAATATAGGAATGGAAAGGGTTGAGATTCTGAAGAGAGATTACACAGAGTAAGGCAGAAATTTAAAAAGGAGGTCCTCAAGGGTAGTAATGTCTGGATTACTCCCAGTGCTACGAGCTAGTGAGGGCAGGAATAGGAGGATAGAGCAGATGCATGCATGGCTGAGGAACTGGTGTATGGGAGAAGGATTCACATTTTTGGATCATTGGAATCTCTTTTGGGGTAGAGGTGACCTGTACAAGAAGGATGGATTGGAAGGGGATTAATATACTGGCAGGGAAATTTGCTAGAACTGCTTGGGAGGATTTAAACTAGTCAGGTGGGGGGGTGGGACCCAGGGAGATAGTGAGGAAAGAGATCAATCTGAGATGGGTACAGCTGAGAACAGAAGTGAGTCAAACAATCAGGGCAGGCAGGGACAAGGTAGGACTAATAAATTAAACTGCATTTATTTCAATGCAAGGGGCCTAACATGGAAGGCAGATGAACTCAGGGCATGGTTAGAAACATGGGACTGGGATATCATAGCAATTACGGAAACATAGCTCAGGGATGGGCAGGACTGGCAGCTTAATGTTCCAGGATAGAGATGCTACAGGAAAGATAGAAACGGAGGCAAGAGAGGAGGGGGAGTGGCATTTTTGATACGGGATAGCATTATAGCGGTGCTGAGGGAGGATATTGCCAGAAATACATCCAGGGAAGTTGTTTGGGTGGAACTGAGAAATAAGAAAGGGATGATCATCTTATTGGGATTGTATTATAGACCCCCCAATAGTCAGAGGGAAATTGAGAATCAAACTTGCAAGGAGACCTCAGCTGTCTGTAAGAATAATAGGGTGGTTATGGTAGGGGATTTTAGCTTTCCAAACATAGACTGGGACTGCCATAGTGTTAAAGGTTTAGATGGAGAGGAATTTCTTAACTGTGTACAAGACAATTTTCTGATTCAGTATGTGGATGTACCTACTACAGAAGGTGCAAAACTTGACCTACTCTTGGGAAATAAGGCAGGTCAGGTGACTGAGGTGTCAGTGGGGGAGCATTGGGGCCAGCGACCATAATTCTATTAAATTTAAAATAGTGATGGAAAAGGATAGACCAGATCTAAAAGTTGAAGTTCTAAATTGGAGAAAGGCCAATTTTGACAGTATTAGGCAAGAACTTTCGAAACTGATTGGAGGCAGATGTTCGCAGGTAAAGGGACGGCTGGAAAATGGGAAGCCTTCAGAAAAGAATCCAGAGAAAGTATATTCCTGTCAGGGTGAAAGGCAGGGCTGGTAGGTATAGGGAATGCTGGATGACTAAAGAAATTGAGGGTTTGATTAAGAAAAAAAAAGAAGCATATGTCAGGTATAGACAGGATAGATTGAGTGAATCCTTAGAAGAGTATAAAGAAAGTAGGAGTATACTTAAGAGGGAAATCAGGAGGGCAAAATGGGGACATGAGATAGCTTTGGCAAATAGAATTGAGGAGAATCCAAAGGGTTTTTACAAATATATGAAGGACAAAAGGGTAACTAGGGAGAGAATAGGGCCCCTCAAAGATCAGCAAGGTGGCCTTTGTGTGGAGCCACAGAAAATGGGGGAGATACTAAATGAATATTTTGCATCAGTATTTACTGAGGAAAAGGATATGGAAGACATAGACTGTAGGGAAATAGATGGTGACATCTTGCAAAATGTCCACATTACAGAGGAGGAAGTGCTGGATGTCTTGAAATGGTTAAAAGTGGATAAATCCCCAGGACCTGATCAGGTGTACCCAAGAACTCTGTGGGAAGCTAGAGAAGTGATTGCTGGGCCTCTTGCTAAGATATTTGTATCATTGATAGTCACAGGTGAGGTGCCGGAAGATTGGAGGTTGGCAAACATGGTGCCACTGTTTAAGAAGGGCGGTAAAGACAAGCCAGGGAACTACAGACTGGTGAGCCTGACCTCAGTGGTGGGCAAGTTGTTGGAGGGAATCCTGAGGGACAGGATGTACATGTATTTGGAAAGGCAAGGACTGATTTGGGATAGTCAACATGGCTTTGTGCATGGGAAATCATGTCTCACAAATTTGATTGAGTTTTTAGAGGAAGTAACAAAGAAGATTGATGAGGGCAGAGCAGTAGATGTGATCTATATGGACTTCATTAAGGCGTTCCACAAGGTTCCCCATGGGAGACAGATTAGCAATGTTAGATCTCATGGAATACAGGGAGAAATAGCCATTTGGACAGAGGATTGGCTCAAAGGTAGAGGACAGAGGGTGGTGTTGTAGGGTTGTTTTTCAGACTGGAGGCTGTGACCAGTGGAGTGCAACAAGGATCGGTGCTGGGCCCTCTACTTTTTGTCATTTACATAAATGATTTGGATGTGAGCATAAGTAAGTTTGCAGATGACACCAAAATTGGAGGTATAGTGGACAGCGAAGATGGTTACCTCAGATTACAACAGGATCTGGACCAGATAGGCCAATGGGCTGAGAAATGGCAGATGGAGTTTAATTCAGATAAATGCAAGGTGCTGCGTTTTTGGGAAAGCAAATCTTAGCAGACTTATACACTTAATATTAAGGTCCTAAGGAGTGTTGCTGAATAAAGAGACCTTGGAATGCAGGTTCATAGCTCCTTGAAAGTGGAGTCGCAGGTAGATAGGATAGTGAAGAAGGCGTTTGGTATGCTTTCCTTTATTGGTCAGAGTATTGAGTACAGGAGTTGGGAGGTCATCTTGCGGTTGTACAGGACATTGGTTAGGCCACTTTTGGAATATTGTGTGCAATTCTGGTCTCCTTCCTATCGGAAAGATGTTGTGAAACTTGAAAGGGTTCAAAGATATTTACAAGGATGTTGCCAGGATTGGACGATCTGAGCTACAGGGAGAGGCTGAACAGGCTGAGGCTGTTTTCCCTGGAGCATCGGAGGCTGAGGGGTGACCTTATCAAGGTTTACAAAATTATGAGGGGCATGGATAGGATAAATAGACAAAATCTTTTCCTGGGTTCAGGGAGTCCAGAACTAGAAGGCATAGGTTTAGGGTGAGAGGGGAAAGATATAAAAGAGACATAACGGGCAACTTTTTCATGCAGAGGGTAGTACGTGTGTGGAATGAGCTGTAGAGGATGTGGTGGAAGCTGTTACAATTGCAACAGTTAAGAGGCATTTGGATGTGTGTATGAATAGGAAGGTTTTGGAGGGATATGGGCCGGGTGCTGGCAGGTGGGACTAGATTGGGTTGGGATATCTGGTCGGCATGGACAGGTTGGACCGAAGGGTCTGTTTCCATGTTGTACATCTCTATGACTCTATGACTCTAATCTAACCAACCTTTCTTCAGAAGGCAAGACCTCCAGTCCAGACAGCATCCTGGTAAACCTTCTTTGTACCCTCCCTAAAGCCTCTGTATCTTTCCTATAGTAGGCGAACAGAACAGGACACAATATTCCAATTGTGGTCTCACCAGGGACTTGGAAAGCTGTAGCAAATCCTCGCGGCACTTAAACTCGATCCCCCTGTTAATGAAAGCCAAAACACCATATGCATTCTTAACAACCCTATCCTGGCAACTTTGAGGGATCTATGTACTTGCGCACACAGATTCCTCTGTTCCTCCACACTGCCAAGAATCCTGTCTTTAATCCTATATTCAGCATTCGAGTTTGACCTTCCAAAATGCATCACTTCGCATTTACCCAGGTTGAACTACAGCTGCCATTTGGGCGGCATGGTGGCTCAGTGGTTAGCACTGCTGCCTCACAGCACCAGGGACCAGGGTTTGATTCCAGCCTCGGGTGACTGTGTGGAGATGCATGTTCTCCCTGTCTCTGCATGGGTTTCCTCTGGGTGCTCAGGTTCCAATCCAACGATGTGCAAGTCAGGTGAATTAGCCATACTAAGTTGCCCATAGTGTTAGGTGCATTAGTCAGAGGGAAATGTGGGGAATGGATTTGGGTGGGTTACTCTTCAGAGGGTCGGTGTGGACTTGTTGGGCCGAAGGGCCTGTTTTCATACTATAGGAATCTCATCTAGACTTGAGACGTCAGCTTGCTCTCAGAACTTCAGTCTGTTTGGTTTAGTTTTATTTTTAAAAAGTAATAAAAAAGAAATTTCTCAGCCCAGCTCTGCATCCTGTCTTTGTCGCGCGGCAGTCTGCAGTAGCCCTCGATACTATCGATGAGACCTTCAACCTCTGTGTCATCTGCAAATTTACTATCCCACCCCCCAACCTCCTCATCCAAGTCATTTATAAAAATTTAAAAGAGCAGAGGCCCAAGAATAGAGCCCTGTGGGACTCCACTCAACACTCACCTCCACACAAAATAGTTTCCATCTCCAACCACTCTCTTCCTTTTGTCAGCCAGCCAATTCTGAATTCAGATAGCCAAATCTCCCTGTATCCCATACGTCCTGACTTTATGAATGAGCCTACCATGGGGAATCTTTACAAATGCCTTGCTGAAGTCCATATGCACCACATCCACTGCTCGACCTTCGTCAACCTGTCTTGTCACTTCCTCAAAGCACTCAGTAAGATTGGTGAGGCATGACCTACCCCTCACAAAGCCATGCTGACTGTCTTTAATCACACTATGCTTTGCCAAATAGTCATAAATCCTACCCCTCAGAATTCTTTCCAAAACTTTGCAGACCACAGACATAAGACTGACTGGTCTGTAATTGCCAGGGATTTCCCTATTACCTTTCCTGAAAAGAGGAACAGCATTCGCCTCCTTCTGATCCTCCAGTACGACCCCTGTGGAGAGTGAGGAGGCAAATATCCTCGCTTAGCAACCTCCTTTCTCACTTCCCGGAACAGCCTAGGATAAATCTGGTCTGGCCCTGGGGACTTATCAATCTTAATGTTTTCCAAAATTTCCAGCACATCAACTTCATCAATTTTGATCTGGTCAAGACTGTATCCCAGCTCCTCAAAGTTTTCATTCACAATAGGGTCCCTTTCCTTGCTGAAAACTGAAGCAAAAAACTCACTTAGGGCTTCCCTTATCTGCTCAGACTCCATGCGCAAGTTCCCTCCACTATCCCTGATCAGCCCTACCTTCTCCCTGATCATTCTCTTATTCCTCACGTATGAGTAAAATGCCTTTGGGTTCTCCCTAATCCTTCTTGCCAAGCCTTTTTTGTGCCCCCTCCTGGCTCTCCTCAGTTCATTTCTGAGCCCCTTTCTAGCAAGCCTGTAATTCTCTAAAGCTGTGCTAGGTCCTTGCTTCCTCCAACTTACCTAAGCTGCTTCCTTTTGACAAGAAGCTCCTCTGTTCTCGTCATCCAAGGCTCCTTAATCTTACCCCTTCTTACCTGTCTCAGAGGAACAAATTCGTGCATCACTCACAACAACTGCTCCTTAAATAGTTTCCACATGTCTGCTGTGCCCTTTCTGTGGAACAATTGCTCCCAGTCTGTACTTCCCAACTCCTGTCTGATAGCGTCATAATTGCCTTTTCCCCAATTAAATATCTTCCCTCGGTAACTGCTCCTTTCACTCTCCAAGGCTATGGCAAATGTGAGGCAGTTGTGATCACTGTCACTGAAGTGTTCTCCCACTGCGAAATCTGACACCTGTCATGGCTCATTGCTGAGCACCAAATCCAAAATGGCCTCTCCCCTCGTTGGTCTGTCTACATACTGATAAGAAAATCCTCCTGAACATACCTGACAAAAATGACTCCATCCAAATCATCTGCACTTAGGAGGTTCTAGTCGATATTGGGAATGTTGAAATCACCCATAACAACAACCCTGGGGAACATTATTGGGGAACAATACCGGTGTTTGTACTGAAGAGGGACTGTTCAACACACCTTATAAAGGGGCAGGCGTAGCTGGGGCTCACTTCTTCCTACCTCATCTCCATTCTCTCTGCCTTGGTCCAGGCACTTCCCACCTACAGCAAATCACTCCCACCATCTCCTCAAAAATTTCCAGTTCCCCAGCCCCCGGCGCTTAATTTTCATTATGGACATACAACCCTTACACATGTTCATATCCCACAATGACGGCTTGTAGGCCCTCAGTTTTTTCCTCTCCAACAGACTCATCCAGTATCCTGGTTCCCAACAGTATCCTCTTCTGCCTCACTGAATTAGTCCTCACCCTCAATAACTCTACCATCAACTCTTCCCACTTTCTCCAAATCCAGAAGCTGGCCATGGGCACTCGGGTGGGCCCTAGCTATGTCTGCCTCTTTGTCAGGTGTGTCAAACAGTCCCTCTTCGGTATAAGCACTAGTATTGTTCCCCTACTCTTCTGTTATATGAGTGACTATATCACTGCAGCATCCTGCACCCAGTCTGAAGTTGAGCAGTCCATTGACTTAATTAACAATTTCCACCCTGCCCTCAAATTCACTTGGTCTATCTCAGACATCTCCCTCCCCTTTCTTGACTTCTCTGTTTCTATCTCTGGTGACAGTTTACGGACTGACATTTACTGTAAACCCACAGAATCCCAGAGCTACCTGGACTACACCTCTACTACCCTGTATCCTGCAAAACCTCTATCCTGTTTCCCCAATTCCTCCATCTCCAATACATCTGCTCTGACAAGGAGATGTTCTACTCTTAAGCATCCCAGATGTTCACCTATTTTAAACAACATGGTTTCTCACCCCTCTGTCATCCAGACAGCCCTTCACCGCACCTCCTCCTTCCCCTGCTCCACTGCTCTAAACCTTCCAAACAAAGACAGGGTTCCCCTTCTCCTCACTTTCCACACCACCAGCCTCCACATCCAATGTATCATCCTCAAACACTTCTGCCAACTCCAACTAGACCCCGCTACCAAGAACATCTTCCCCTTCCCACACCTCCCTGCCTCCTGCAAGGAACATTCCATTCTCCAATCCTTGGTTCGTGCCATTCTCCCCACTAACCACCCCCAAACCCCCAGGTACTTTGCCCTGAAACAAAAAAAGATGCAAAACCTGCTGGTGCATTACCCCCTCACCTCCATCCAGGGCCCTAAACAGTCCTTCCAGGTGAGATAAAGGTTCACCTGCTTCTCCTCCAACCTGGTTTACTGCATCTGGTGCTCCCAATGTGGTCTCTACATGGGGGAGGTCAAATGTAAACTAAGTGAATGTTTCATTGAGCATCTTAGTCGGGCACATAAGGTCCAGTCTGACCTCCTGGTCGATGTTCACTTCAATTCCCTCTCCCACTCCCTCTCCGACATGTCCATCTTTGAGCTCCTCCATTGCCACAGTGAATCAGACTGCAGATTGGAAGAACAACATCTTACCTTTTGCCTGGGCAACCTACAGCCTAAAATACTCTACACTGAGCTCTCCAATTTCAAATAACCTTCCCACCCATGCCACAACTCCCCTTCCAGCCCCACCTTCTCCCTTCCATTCCACCTAATGACCCTTTCTTCCAGCTACCAAGCAGATTCTTTCCTCCCTTCAACCAACCAGGTCGTACCCTCTACCTGTATTCATATATCCCCACCTCAGCACCCTGTCCCTCTCCCCACTTCCCTAAATCTGCAGCTCATCTTACCCCCACCCCCAGTCCTGAAGAGGAGTTATACCTGAAATGTTGACTTCTCCACCTTCTGATGCTGCCTGGCTTGCTGTGTTCTTCCAGCCTCCTGCCTGTCTACTTTAGATTCCAGCATCTGCTGCATTTTTGTCTCTTCGCCTCTCTCTTAGGTAGCATGTTCCCTATTTCTACCATCCTCTGAGTGAAAAGATTTTCCTCAGATGTCCTCTAAGTCACTTGCTCCTTAAAACTTATGTCCTCTGGTTAACAATCTACTCTGTCTATGCCTCAATTTTGTACACCTAAGTCAGATCCACACCCAATCCCCGCTGCTCCAGGGTAAACAAACCCAGCCTATCCAATCTCTCCTCACAACTGAGACATTCCACCCAGGCATTATTCTGGTGTATCTCCTCTGAACCCTTTCCAGTGTGATGATTTCCTTCCGATAGTGGCAACTGGAACTGCACATAGCATTCCATCCGTAGCCTAACCAATGTTTTACAAGATTGCAAAAAGACTTCTTTGAGCCTAAATTCTATGTCCTAGCTAATGAGTGCAGCAAGCCCATATGCCACCTATAACACCCTATCTGACAGCTTCAGGGATCTATGGACTTGTACACGAAGGTTCCTTTGCTGATCAACACTCCCTACCATTCTTTGTGTAAACCCTTCCCTTATTAGACCTTCCAAAATGTATCTCCTCACTTATCGGGACTAAATTCAATCTGTCATCACTCAGCTGGTCATCACATTACAGCCTCAGACCATCCTCCTCATGATCAACAACACCACTGACTTTCAGTTCATCTGAAAACTTACCAATTATACCTTCTCCATGCACATACAAATTATGAATGTACCGAAACAACAAGGGCCCCAGCCTGTGGTAACCATTGGTCACAGGGTTCCAATTACAAAACCAACCCTCCATCACCCTTTGCCTCCTATTTGCAAGATGATTTTGGATCCAGTCTTTCAAATTGCTTTGGATGCAATGGGTTTTTCCCTTTCGGAGAAGCCTTCCATATTGGACCTTGTCAAAGGCCTTACTGAAGGCCACATAAACATATCAACTGTACTACCACCATCAATTTTATTAGTCATATTTTCAAAAAGCTCAGTTAAATTAGTCAGCCAGGATCTCCCTATCACAGAGCTATGCTAACTAGTCATAATCGATCACCACCCTTCCAAGTATTCATTAATCCTGTTCTTCAGGATTTTTGTCCAATAATTTCCCTAACACTGATGTCAGACTAACTCATCTGTGATTCCTTGGCCAATCCCTGCTGCCCTTCTTGAACAAAGGAACAATGTTAACTTTCCTCCACTCATCTGCCCTTCATTTGTTGTCAGCAAAGTATTAGATATTTCTGCCAGGATCCCAGCAATATTTTCTCTTGTCTTCCATAGCAGTTTGGGTTATAACTCAGACCTTGGGATTTAAGCACCTACATAACCTGCTAACACATAGAATAACTCCTCCTTGTTAATCTTAATTTGTTCTAGAACTTCACCATCTCAACTGCAGCTGGAAACCTCCAGCTACAATGTCTTTCTCCTCTGTAAATGTAGATGAGAAATATTAATTTAAGACCTCATGTATGTCCAGTGGCTTCATGCACAGGTTGACTCTCTGGTCTCTAATAGGCATTACACTTTCCTTGGTAGTTCCCTTACTCTCAATATATTTATTTTAAAAAACATGGTTTTCCTTGATCCTATCTGTCAAAGATATTTTGTGGCCTTTTTGTGCCCTTAAAATTTCCTTTATCAAGTAACCTCCTGCACTCTCTACTTCTGAAGGGCCTCTACTATCTTTATCCACTGTATCTAACATATACTTCCTTCTTTTTCTTTACTTGATATCCTTGGTATCCATTGACATTCCTGACTTACTGCCCTTGCCCTTAAGAGGAGCATGTTGGCCCTGAATTCTCACTGCACTAAACTGAAAAGACTCCAAATATAGACTTCCCTGCATGTAGCAACTCCCAGACTATGTTTACCAGATCTTATCTAATGATATTGAAATTGGCCTTCCCCCAATTTAGACAACTTGTGCACTAACCTTACCCCTTTCCATAATGACTGAAACTTAACAATTATGGTCACTACTCCCAAAAAGGTTCGCCTAATGACTGGATTCATTTCCTTGGATCAGACATGTGGGTGGACTGGAAAGCTAAATTGTGTCTTAGTATAAGGAAGTTGACTGATAAGGCAGATAAACTTAGAGCATTGATCAGTAGGTGGGAATATGATATTATTACAATGACTGAGACATGGTTGAAGGATGGACAGCCTCATCTCGAGTAGGACTAAGTACACATTGACAGAGAAAACCTCTTCTAGATGCATGTAAAGAATTCAACCCTGTCTAATCCTTTCACACAAAGATCAGCCCTGTTAATGTTAGGAAAGTTGAAGTCCCCTTCCCTCACTTTTTCTGTGATTTGATTATATATCTGCTCCTCAATCTCCCTCTCAATGTTGGGAGGTCTGTAGTATTATTCCAGCAAGGTAATCTCCCTTTTTATTTCCAAAATATATGCAGATGGCCTCATTTGAAACCTCTTCTAGGATATCCTCCTTCGTGACTGCAGTTAAAATTTCCTTCAAAAATGCCATGCCCCATCTCTTACTTCCCTGAAATGTCGAACTGGCAGCCCTGTCCTTCTAGACCTTCCATGTGCCTTATCATGTCCATGTCTCCTCTACCTCTTGGACTGTCCTTGTAATAATTCTATATCAGATTAGACCTTGCTTCTGAGTTTACATCTACTGTGACCCCTCCCCTTGTTTAAATCCATTTAAAATTTCCCCAACAGCACAAGCAAACCTTCCAGCAAGGATATTGCACCCATTCCTGTTCACCTATATCAGAAACTGTCCCAATGATTAAATTCCTTTAGCCACACATTCATCTGGCCTATCTTCCTATTCTAAACTCAGTAGCGCATGGCACTGGACATAATCTGGAGATTACAAACTTAGTAGTTCCTCATTAAACTACTACTTAACTCTATGAACTCCTGTTGCAGGACTTTTTAACCCATGTCATTGGTACTGGCATGTACTCTGACTCATGGGTGTTCACCCTCTCCCTTCTCCCCTCCCCTCAGAGCACCCTGCATCTGCTCTGAGATATCCCTGACTCTGGCACCAGGAGGCAATGTACCATTGGAGAGTCTCGTTTGCTTTCACAACCCTGCCTGTCAGTTCCCCTGTCTACTCTCCTAGTCTCCTCGTGTGCAGCAGAGCCAACTATGATGCCACAAACTTGGCTGTTGCTGCTTTCCTTGAGAGGCCATCCACCTCAACACTATCTTACTTGATGTATCTGTCCAAGAGGGAGAAATCGCCTGAACTCCTGTACTGTCTGCCCACACTTACTAGTCTTCCTGGTGGTCTCGCAATGCTTTATCTGTGTAATCCTTACTGATGGTATGCCCAGCTCACTAAATATGCTATCCAGGACATTGTCAACCTCCTGGATGCTCCATAGTGACTCCATCCGAAGCTCTAGCTGCTCCATACAGTCAATCAGGAGCTGTAGCTGAACACACTGCCTGCATATGTTGTTACCATGCTGACTGACTTTTCACATTGTAGTAGGAGCTTTCCCCAGGGCAGAGTTCTCCTGCCATTGTAATTCCTACAACTAGATACAAAGCAGGAAAAAATTGTGCAACCATTCCCACTGCTCACCAAAGCAGATTCCTTGCTCACTCTCTCTCAATTCTTAGACTACAAATAAAGATAAGGTCTTTAAATTTCTTTAATCTGTCTCCAAAACTGGTTCCTACACAGCCAATCCTCTTGCCTGGCATTATGTATTTCATCCTAATGTTACCTTAAGAGCTCTACTTCTGGATTCAGTGAAAGTTTCATTGCTCCTCTTCCGCTAATGTTGTCACTGAGCTTGATCTATGTCTCACTGTTCAGGTTTTTATCCTGAAGGTCCATTGTCACCAATCACCCCCAGGCTCAATCCACTCCCCACTTGCTGCTGCTCCAACTAAACTCTGGAGCTTGAGATGAGATTCTCACTCAGAAGTGGAGCGATACCCATTAATGGGGATTACTGCTTTTATGGCATTCATTGACTGCTGATTTCATGAATTAATATTCAGCTTTCGATCCCACTGCCCACCATGAGGAAACCAGGTACCAAGCTAAAGCAAGTCTGAGTGGGTAGCTGGTAACTCAGCTCACCATTTGTCCCTCTCAGAATCTGTCTTGCCCCAAAGGTATGTTCCATGGGCAGCAGCTGCACAAACTCCATGTGCCCACAGGCGTTGACCTCTAAGAGCTGCTAGGCTGTCTGCATCATCATGGCACATCTCCAGCCCACACAGTGGACGTTTCTGCAATTTAAAACTACAATTGAGGGTCACCGGTGATGAGCATTAAAATGCTGCTGCAAGGACACTTTATGCACAGGAGCAGTTACCCAGCTGGTGGACTAGTCCAAGCTGCACTGCAGGTGTACGCTTGCTCTCTTAACTTTCACTCACTTTGTGCCAACTTGCACGCTCACACAACCCGTGCCTTTTAGCATGAAGGCACCTTAGTCAGAGCCTAAAGACTCACAGTATTACTGTAATAATTTGCTGTTTAGTGCAGGTATAGACTCAGGCAGCTTGTCATGCCTATCAGTAGTGCAGGAAACAGATATCTTGTTAGATTCATGCTGATCTCTTGCATTGTAAATAAATTTCAACCAAACAGTCATGCCTGGAAGTCTGTGTGATCTAGTCTACAGTTGAGTTAATAGGGCTGCTGTTAGTCAGGTGGTCTGGGTATAGTCAGTCACATTCCAGGGGCTTGGTGATGGTTATGGTCCTGGCAATGTTCCATGTTCAATCCAGTAAGACTTTAAACAATCAAAGGATTGATAATATCAGTTGATAAACTATGAGGGCAACAACTCAGGGGTTTGGTCAATCATTATTCAGGGCTGTCCATTAAAATCAGTCATGGGTCTGGACAGCAGTCAGGCCTGGGAGGTTAACGTGGAGGAAATGGGTCAAAAGTGGGGCTGGAGAGCAAAGAGGTGCTCTTTAGCAACAAGAGTTAGATCACTCTGTGTTGGGAGGAGAGGTGGAGAACGGGGTTGAAGAGGAAACAAGGATGGTGACAGAGGAACTCAATGTACAAGTGGATTGGGGTGGGGCACAGGTGGGGAGGTGGGAGACTGTGGTGAATGGGAGGACATGGAAGACGATGGGATGAGCAGTGAAATACAGTAACCACCACCATGGTCTCCTTCTAGGAAATGTACAACATCACAATAGGCATCTTCAAAATGTAATCAGGGTGCAAATAGAGGGTCATTTTTCAGGGTTTATAGTTTGTAAGGCTACATTCTCCAGCTTCAACTGAACAGACAGAAGGGAGTCCCAGTTTGACAGTTGATTGGGGAAAAACAACTCAAAATAATGACAGCACAGGAAAGTGTTGATTGGTTCATTATTTCAAACGAAAAGGTTAACTGAGAATAGGAACGAGTGAAAGTCACGGCCAATATAACAAAGGAATATAAGGAAGCAATGTAGGGTGAGGGATGTACAGTTAGTGTAAGGGTAGTCAACAGTATTCTTACATAAGAATAATTATTACATTTTTAGAAAATGCACTTGGGTTCTTAAGAGAAGTCATGGCAGTACAACTTGCCCCTGTGATATGCTCTTCCTATGCTCTGTGGCAAATCACAGCTGCAGTTGTCCCTATTGAACATGTGCAGGAAAGGTATCCACCTGCAGCTACTGACAATCCACATTTCAGAGCTGGAGCTACAGGTGAATACACTGTGGAGCATCTGGGAAGCTGAACAAGTTGTGGATAGTACATTCTGTGAGGTGATCACACCGCAGGTACAGACTGAACAAGCAGAAAGGGCATAGATGGCCAGTTGATATAGTAGAGGAAGGTAGGTAGTGCAGGAGGTCCTTATGGCCTCCTTTCTAAAAGGTATACAGTTTTGAATGATCTTGGGAGGAGGTGATTGTGTAGGGCAAAGCAATGGCAGACAACCATATGATACCATGACTGCACAAGCAGGGAGGATTAAGAACTTCAGGGCTAGAGTGGTAGCAAATCAAATGTAAGGGGAACACATATGCTTTTCTATCTCTTCAAAAGAAACTCTAGGATGGTATGTTTTCTATAGTGCCAGGGTCAGGGATATCACTGGCTGCAAAGCATTCATAGATGGCAAACAATAGAAATAGTGGTAGATATTGGTACCAATAACAAAGGTAGAAAGTGGAAGAGGTCCTGAAAACAATAAGGGATCTAGGAAAACAGGACCCAAAAAGTGGCAATCCCTGAATCACTTCTGGTGCCATGTAGATGAGAGTATATGAATAGGAGTTTAGTCCAGATATCTGTGAGGATGCAGAGATGGTGCTGAATGCAGAATTTCTGGGATATGGAGACTGTTTTTGGGAGCAGTGGAACCTAAACTGCAATGGGACTATCACCCTTGTGGGAGATTTGCTAGTGCTGCTGGGAAGGATTTGAACTAACCTGGCAAACCACAAAAACTCTCAATATGTCACTATAGAGACACTCAGAGACAGTCACCACAGAGGCACTCAGTCAGCCATTATAATGGTAATCAGAATCAGTTGGTACAAAGTTGATCCTGTCAGTGTCTAATGTGATAATCAGAGACTGTCAGAACAGAGAGGGCCAGCATGCAGTACATCTGACACTGATGGTACAGTGTTAACCTGAAAGACTCTACACAGGGTGAATAAACACTTTGATTAATCTTATATTGGCAACCTCTGATTTACACTGTGCTGAATCTTTGTGATTAATATATTAATCAGAGCTGTGTTTCTGATGAAACCCATTCTGATGGAAATAATCAGCACAGGGTTAATCAAAGTCACAGGTTTAATCAGGGAGACCCGATATGAGGTTAAGTGGAAATGGACAGCATTAGCTTACTCAAACAGTCAGTCCTGAGTTAAAGGTAATTTAATAACCTATAGTTAATGCTGCACTCATCAAAGAAATTAACCTTGGAGTCACAATTAGTCAGCATGGGGTTAATCAAAGTCAGTAGAGGGTTAAATCAGATTTTGACCAGGGACATAATCAAACACTCTGCAAGGATTTAATCGGGGAAAGTTGGGACAGATTTGATCAGAAGCTGTCAGTACAAGTTTAATGGAATAAGAAGCTCAGGAATGAAAGCGGGAAAAAGCAATATGGGATAACTCAGATAGGGAGAAACGACTTCTTTCAAAGAGTTGAGAATCAGTGGAATTCGCTGCCTTAAAGTGCAGTGGATCTTAAAACAGTGGGTACATTTGAGCAGTTGGATTTTTCATTTGTAATAGGAAGACAGCAGGAAAATGGGGGTGAAGAGCATATCAGAGCTGAAAATGTGTTACTGGAAAAGCGGAGTAGGTCAGGCAGCATCCAAGGAGCAGGAGACTCGACGTTTCGGGCATGAGCCCTTCTTCAGGAATGAGGAAAGTGTGTCCAGCAGGCTAAAATAAAAAGTAGGGAGGAAGGACTTGGGGGAGGGGCGTTGGAAATGCGATAGTTGGAAGGAGGTTAAGGTAAGGGTGATTAGGTGAGGGTGATAGGCTGGAGTGGGGGTGGTGGCGGAGAGGTCAGGAAGAAGATTGCAGGTGAGGAAGGTGGTGCTGAGTTCGAGGGTTGGGACTGAGACAAGGTGGGGGGGGGGAATGAGGAAACTGGAGAAATCTGAGTTCATCCCTTGTGGTTGGAGGGTTGCTAGGCGGAAGATGAGGCGCTCTTCCTCCAGCTGTCGTGTTGCTATGGTCTGGCGAGGAGGAGTCCAAGGACCTGCATGTCCTTGGTGGAGTGGGAGGGGGAGTTGAAGTATTGAGCCACGGGGTGGTTGAGTTGGTTGGTCCAGGTGTCCCAGAGGTGTTCTCTGAAACGTTCCGCAAGTAGGCGACCTGTCTCCCCAATATAGAGGAGGCCACATCGGGTGCAGCGGATGCAGTAAATGATGTGTGTGGAGGTGCTGTAAAAACGCCATCCCATATTCCCAATTCCTTTGCCTCTGCCGCATCTGCTCCCAGGAGGACCAGATCCAATACCGAACAACCCAGATGGCCTCCTTCTTCAAAGACCGCAATTTCCCCCCAGACATGGTCAACGATGCTCTCCACCGCATCTCCTCCACTTCCCGTTCCTCTGCCCTTGAGCCCCACCCCTCCAATCGCCACCAGGACGGAACCCCACTGGTCCTCACCTACCACCCCACCAACCTCCATATACATTCGTATCATCCGTCCACACATCATTTACTGCATCCGCTGCATCCGATGTGGCCCCCTCTATATTGGAGAGACAGGCCGCCTACTTGCAGAATGTTTCAGAGAACACCTCTGGGACACCCAGACCAACCAACCCAACCACCCCGTGGCTCAATACTTCAACTCCCCCTCCCACTCCACCAAGGACATGCAGGTCCTTGGACTCCTCCATCGCCAGACCATAGCAACACGACAGCTGGAGGAAGAGCGCCTCATCTTCCGCCTAGCAACCCTCCAACCACAAGGGTTGAACTCAGATTTCTCCAGTTTCCTCATTTCCCCTCCCCCCACCTTGTCTCAGTCCCAACCCTCGAACTCAGCACCACCTTCCTCACCTGCAATCTTCTTCCTGACCTCTCCACCCCGACCCCCACTCCGGCCTTTTACCCACACCTTAACCTCCTTCCACCTATCGCATTTCCAACGCCCCTCCCCCAAGTCCCTCCTCCCTACCTTTTATCTTAGCCTGCTGGACACCCTTTCCTCATTCCTGAAGAAGGGCTCATGCCCGAAACGTCGATTCTCCTGCTCCTTGGATGCTGCCTGACCTGCTGCGCTTTTCCTGCAACACATTTTCAGCTCTGATCTCCACCATCTGCAGTCCTCACTTTCTCCCTGAGGAGCATATCAGTCATGATTAAATGGCAGGTGGACTTATGGGCTAATTGTCCTAATTCTGTTCCTATATATAATGAACAATGAATGCAGAGTGTCAGGATCTACTTTGGGTAGTGCACTGGAAGTCAAGTCCCACTATTCCATGAGTTATAACTATTGTGAAAAGATTTAATCAAACTATCCAAGTCCCCAATTTACTTGACTGAGCACAGATTAAAAGAAAAAAACACTCAGCAGGTTTCTGTACTGAACAAAATAACAGCTATTTATTGCAAATAATAATTTTTAACCAGGAAAGAAAAATGAATTGCTACATTGCAACTTAAGCTTTATTCCTTTTATAATCAAATCATAAAATATAAACAGACAAATAAATATTACAAATAGGAATGATAAGTTTTCAGATGACAGAATGATTGGCTGGGTGATTGACAGTGAGAAAGAGGTTTTTGGGTTACAAGGGGATATAAAGGATTGGTCAGTTCAGTGGTTAGTACTGCTGCCTTAAAGCTCCAGAGACCTGGGTTTTAGTCCACCTTCAGGGCACTGTGTGTGGAGTTTGCACATTCACTTTCTCTGCATGGGTTTCGTACAATGGTCCAAAGATTTCGGTGCAGGTTTGGTAGATTGACTATGCTAAGTTGCCCATAGTGTCTGGGGATATGTAGGCTGGGTGGATTAGCCATGGAATATACAGGGTTAGGGGTGGATCTGCATAGAATACTCTTTCGGGGGTTTATTGTGGACTCTGGGCTGAAATTATGGCCGTAATCTGTCGGGGTTTCCCAGTATAGGTTCTCAGCCTGGCCAAAATTGCAAACTTAAGGGTTGGGGTCCAGACGGAATTTTGGTAAAGATTGATTCCACAATTGCTGATACAGCAGCGCTGGTTTGACCTCCATTAAAACTAGTGACCTTTTAAACCAGTTGTTTATTTTGATTCTAATTTGGATGTTGCTAAGTAACATAACTGCTCCAAAGATTTTCCAGGTTGTGCATTCTCCTGGATGCCAGCCTATGAGTTCTCACTTAATTCAGACTGAGTGGGACTATCCACATTCCAGCATTGACTACAATGGCCTTCCAGCCTGGACTAAATGAAATTTTAACTGTCTGGCCTAGGCTTGGCTTGGTTTTGTGGTTTTGCTGTGGGGTGAACTACAGTCCCTTTGCTCAGGTTATGTACTAAGTGAGCCTTCACTCAAATGGTGTCCCCCAAACTGAGTTGGCCTGCTGAGGGTGTCCACCTCTGTCAGAAGACCCTGAAACTCTTAAATTCCATTTGTCACATCTTCTAACGGCAAAGTCAGTTGTCATGCCTGTTTGAAGTCCAGTTGGGCTTCAGATTGTAGGCATTTTTGCATGGTCACAACATTAATCCCATATATCAAATTGTCTCTCAGCATTTCGCTTAGGGTTTACCTAAAAACACATGCCTCTGCCAGTCATCTTTAACTCGTCAAAAATCCCAATACAGGTTCCCCGGTTCTCAAACTGTCGAGTAAACCGATCACATCTCAGAACTAGAGAAGGCTTGAGGACATAATCCTCCTGAACTAAATCAGTCAACTCTTGAATGGTTTTACTATCTCATGCCTCCAGGAAAGTTCAGCTCCTAATAACTGAAAAATCTGCACAAATATCCAGGAGAATTACTCATTGTTTTTTGTCCACTCCAATGTCATTTGCCTGGGAAAAAAATACACATTCTTTCCACACACAAGGCCCAGTCTTCGACACCAGGATTGAATGAGTCAAGCTTCTCAAATAGTGGCATGATGTCAGAAATGTTTACCACAACTCAAAAACAACAGTTGCGAACAAATCTCCTCAGGGATGAGGTTTTCTCTTGTTGCAAATGAAATAGCTCCACGAAGGCCAGTATCCAGTCACCAAGTCACCATTTATTTATGTGTGTGTATAAAATGACACTGATTCAACCAGCACAGAGCCAGCTCCTAGCACTCCTAACAGTTTATCTGTTAGCCAGGGCTCCCTGATTGGGGCTATTAACCTGGTCCAATCAGGAAACTCATATTCTGAGATCTACCTGGCTGAATTTGTTCCAATCATTATGGGGACATTGGAATTTTTCTTTAACAAGGAGTTTCTTGGAAATCAACTTGGGACTTTGCAGCCATCTTGTGAAATTATTGCAAAGTTGTTTTTGGATCTTTGTGATTGTGAAAGTGATACATGATTTTCTTTCCATCCTACACATTCCTTTTGGTTGTTCTCTCTGTGGTCCCAATGCCCTTCCTGTATATGTGTATACAAATATATAGGCACTTCGGTATCTGGGCTGACAATCAGGAATTTGGTTGTATGCAATGACATACATTTGTCAGTGTGACATTCTTCAAATGGCCTCATTTAAACTGGAGTCTGAGACCTTTATATCCTAGGGTCACATGCGGTGATACAGTGATGGTATATCAAGCATGCCTGTTCAGAGAAACAGCATAATAGCTGTGAGACATAACACAACACTCACCTTTTTCTCTGCACTAAAAGTTGGTCAAGTATAGAGGCTGGTAGACTGTAACTCAACATTGAAGACTTTGAGTTAAGAAACATACAAACATAGAAAGTGGAGCAGGAGTAGGCCATTTAGCCCCTCAGATCTGCACCACCATTGAATATGATCATTCCTTTCTCCCATTTTCACTCCATATCCCTTTAGCCACAAGAACCACGTCCACCTCCCGCTTGAATATATCTAACAAATTGGTCCCAATAGCTTTCTGTGGGAGAGAATTCCACAAATTCACAACTCACTGAGTGAAAGAATTCTTCCTCATTTCAGTCATAGAGTCATAGAGATGTACAGCATGGAAACAGACCTTTCGGTCCAACCCATCCATGCCGACCAGATATCCCAACCCAATCTAGTCCCACCTGCCAGCACCCGGCCCATATCCCTCCAAACCCTTCCTATTCATATACCCATCCAAATGCCTTTTAAATGTTGCAATTGTACCAGCCTCCACCACTTCTTCTGGCAGCTGATTCCATACACGTACCACACTCTGTGTGAAACAGTTGCCCCTTAGATCCCTTTTATATCTTTCCCCTCTCACCCTAAACCTATACCCTCGAGTTCTGGACTCCCCCACCCCAGGGAAAAGACTTTGTCTATTTATCATATCTATGCCCCTCAGCCTCCGACGGTCCAGGGAAAACAGCCCAAGCCTTTTCAGCCTCTCCCTGTAGCTCAGATCCTCCAACCCTGGCAACATCCTTGTAAATTTTTCTGAACCCTTTCAAGTTTCACAACATCTTTCCGATATGAAGTAGACCAGAATTGCACACAATATTCCAACAGTGGCCTAACCAATGATCTCAACATGACCTCCCAACTCCTGTACTCAATACTCTGACCAATAAAGGAAAGCATACCAAATGCCTTGTTCACTATCCTATCTACCTGTGACTCCACTTTCAAGGAGCTATGAAACTGCACTCCAAGGTGTCTTTGTTCAGCAACACTCTCTATGACCTTACCATTAAGTGTATAAGTCCTGCTAAGATTTGCTTTCCCAAAATGCAGCACCTCACATTTATCTGAATTAAACTCCATCTGCTACTTCTCGGCCCACTGGCCCATCTGATCAAGATCCTGTTGCAATCTGAGGTAACCTTCTTCGCTATCCACTACACCTTCAATTTTGGTGTCATCTGCAAACTTACTAACTGTACCTCTTATGCTCGCATCCAAATCATTTAGGTAAATGACAAAAAGTAGAGAACCCAGCACCAATCCTTGCTCCACTGGTCACAGGCCTCCAGTCTGAAAAACAATCCTCCACCACCACCCTCTGTCTTCTACCTTTGAGCCAGTTCTGTATCGAAGTGCTAGTTCTCCCTTTTATTCCATGAGATCTAACCTTGCTAACCAGTCTCCCATGGGGAACCTTGTCGAATGTCTTCCTGAAGTCCATACCGATCACATCTACCGTTCTGCCCTCATCAATCCTCAAAACCTCAATCAGGTTTGTGAGACATGATTTCCCACACACAAAGCCAAGTTGACTATCTCTAATCAGTCCTTGCCTTTCCAAATACATGTACATCTTGTCCCTCAGGATTCCCTCCAACAACTTCCCAATGATCGATGTCAGGCTCATTGGTCTATAGTTCCCTGGCTTGTCCTTACTACCCTTCTTAAAGAATGGCACCGCGTTTGCCAACCTCCAGTCTTCCAGCACCTCACCTGTGACTATCGATGATACAAATATCTCAGCAAGAAGCCTAGCGATTACTTCTCTCACTTCCCACAGAGTTCGAGGGTACACCTGATCAGATCCTGGGGATTTATTCACCTTTGTGAGTTTTAAGACATCCAGCACTTCCTCCTCTGTGATATGGACATTTTGCAAGGTGTCACCATCTATTTCGCTACTTTCTATATCTTCCATATCCTTTTCCACAGTAAATACTGATGCTAAATACTCGTTTAGTATCGCCCCCATTTTCTGCAGCTCCACAGAAAGGCCGCCTTGCAGATCTTTGAGGAGCCCTATTCTCTCCTTTTGTCCTTAATGTATGTGTAAAAAACTTTTTGTATTCTCCTTAATTCTGCCAAAGCTATTTCATGTCCCCTTTTTGCTCTCCTGATTTCCCTCGTCAGTATACTCCTACTGCCTTTACACTCATCTAAGGATTCACTCAATCTATCCTGTCTATACCTTACATATGCTTCCTTCTTTTTCTTAACCAAATCTTCAATTTCTTTAGTCATCTAGCATTCCCTATACCTTCCAGCCTTCCCTTTCAACCTGACAGGAATATACTTTCTCTGGATTCTCGTTATCTCATTTCTGAAGGCTTCCCATTTTCCAGCCATCCCTATACCTGCGAACATCTGCCTCCAATCAGCTTTTGAAAGTTCTTGCCTAATACTATCAATATTGGCCTTTCTCCAATTTAGAACTTCAACTTTTAAATCTGGTCTATCCTGTTCCATCACTATTTTAAAATGAATAGAATTATGGTCGCTGGCCCCAAAGTGCTCCCCCACTGACACCTCAGTCACCTGCCCTGTCTTATTTCCCAAGAGTAGGTCAAGTTTTGTACCTTCTCTAGTAGGTGCATCTACATACTGAATCAGAAAATTGTCTTGTACACACTTAACAAATTCCTCTCCATCTAAACTCCTTAAAACAATGACAGTCCCAGTGTATGTCCAGAAAGTTAAAATCCTCTACCATAACCACCCTATTATTCTTACAGATTGCTGAGATCTCCTTACAAGTTTGTTTCTCAATTTCCCTCTATTGGTGGGGTCTATAATACAATCCCAATAAGGTGATCATCCCTTTCTTATTTCTCAGTTTTTTTCTTATTTCTCAGATAACTTCCCTGGATGTATTTCCAGGAATATCCTCCCTCAGCACAGCTGTAATGCTATCCCTTATCAAAAATGCCACTCCTCCTCCTCTCTTGCCTCCCTTTCTATCCTTCCTGTAGCATTTGTATCCTGGAACATTAAGTTGCCAGTCCTGCCCATCCCTGAGCCATGTTTCCGTAATTGCTGTGATATCTCAGTCCCATGTTCCTAGCCATGTCCTGAGTTCATCTGCCTTCCATGTTAGGCCCCTTGCATTGAAATAATTGCAATTTAATTTATTAGTCCTACCTTGTCCCTGCCTGCCCTGACTGTTTGACTCACTTCTGTTCTCAGCTGTACCCATCTCTTTCCTCACTACCTCCCTGGGTCCCACCCCCTCACCTTACTAGTTTAGATTCTCCCAAGCAGCTCTAGCAAATTTCCCTGCCTGTATATTAGTCCCCTTCCAATTTAGGTGTAAACCATTCTTCTTGTACAGGTCACTTCTATCCCAAAAGAGATTCCAATGATCCAAAAATGTGAATCCTTCCCCCATACATCAGCTCCTCAGCCATGCATTCATCTGCTCTATCTTCCTATTCCTGCCCTCACTAGCTCATACCACCAGGAGTAATCCAGATATTACTACTCTCAAGGACCCCTTTTTAAATACCTGCCTAACTCTCTGTAGTCTCTCTTCAGAATCTCAACTTTTCCCTTCTTATGTCATTGGTTCCAATGTGGACAATGACCTCTTGCTGGCCCCTCTCCCCCTTCACAACATTCTGCACCTCCTCTCTCAGAATTCCTTGATCCTGGCATCAGGAAGAAATAGAGCTGAAAATGTGTTGCTGGAAAAGCACAGCAGGTCAGGCAACATCCAAGGATCAGGAGAATCGACGTTTCGGGCATAAGCCCTTCTTCAGGAATGAGGAAAGTGTGTCCAGCAGGCTAAGATAAAAGGTAGGGAGGAGGGGCTTGGGGGAGCGGCATTGGAAATGCGATAGGTGGAAGGAAGTCAAGGTGAGAGTGATAGGCCGGAGTGGGGTGGGGGCAGAGATGTCAGGAAGAAGGAAGAAATACACCATTCTGATTTTTCGCTGCTGTCCACAGAAACGTCTGTCTGTACATCGGATTAGAGAGTCCCCTAACACAATTGATCTCTTGGAACCTGACGCACCCCTCATTGCATTAGAGCCAGTCTTAATACCAGAAACTTGGCTGTTCGTGCTATGTTCCCCTGAGAATCCATCACCCCCTACATTTTCCAAAACAGCATACTTATTTGAAATGGGTATAGCCACAGAAGGCTCCTGCACCAGCTGCCTGCCTCTCTTACCTTTCCTGGAGTTAACCCATCTAAGTGACTGTATCTGAGACTTTCCCCCTGCCTATAACTGCCATCCATCACATACTATTGCTGTTGCAAATTCCTCATTTCTTCTAACTGTCTCTCCAACCGATCCATTTGATCTGATAAGATTTGCAAACTACAACATTTATTGCAGATATAATCTGCAGTAACCCTTAAACTCTCTTTAAACTCCCACATCTGACAAGAAGTGCATACCAATCTACTAAAGGCCATTTTTGCTCCTTCACAATCTACAGACCCAGAAAATAACACCATCTTATTCCTCTACAAAATACTTCCCCAGGTTAAATTAATATTTATGGCTTATATTTTAAGTTTAATCAAGAGACATATCTCAAAAAGTATATAATCAAGAAAGAACCCACTCTACTCACTCCTGCAGATTCTGTAGGTCCCACTTAAAAACAATCCACTTATCTGCTTCTGTGCTGTGAACTTCACCCAAACAGTTCCTCCAAGATCAGTTGTGAATTTCACTGTTTGTTAATTTTCCTAGACGCACTGCAATGCCCAGCGATACATGAATTCAAACAGCAAAGGTCCTTCCTTCTTGGACTGTGACCACTAGTTCTGGAATTTTCCAATACTGGGATCATTCATCCCGCATCTAGCCTGTTCAGATCCATCAGAATTTTAAGTCTCTGAGTGTTCCCCCCATCATTCTAGATTGTAGCGAGTACAAGCCCAGTTGATCCAGTCTTTTATCATAGATCAGTCCTGCCGTCCCAGGAATCAGTCAGGTCAATCTTGGCTGGGCTCCCTCCATGCAAGCATGTTCTTCCTCACACTAGGAGGCAAAAACTGCACACAATACTCAAGGTATGGCCTCAAAGTCCCTGTATAACTGCAGCAAGACATCCTTACTCTGATATTCAAATCCTCAAATAGCCCAGGCACAGGTTTGTAGCCTTCAACTGTAAAGTAAACTAGTGTTAAGGAAGCAAGCCCACGTAATTACAAATGCATCTGCTGTAGTTCAATAGGATGCATTGCTGCTCCATGCAAACTACTAGAAGTATGCAAATCAAAGATGCCTCTCAGGTCTAAAGTAAAAGTTAAAAAATCACACAACACCAGGTTATAGTCTAACAGGTTTAGTTGGAAGTACAAGCTTTCAAAATGCTGCTCCTTCATCAGGCAGCTCTTGAAGTAAAATCATAGGGCAGATTTTAATACATACAGACTCTAACCTCACACCTTTTAATGCAATGTCTGAGCTGAGATGTCACCACTTTTTATAAAACCTTAAGCTATCTCGGGAATGTGACTTGAAAGAAGTTCTGGGATTTACATATTATAATGAATCAAAACCTGCAACCCATTTGAAAAGTTGAAAGACTTAGCAGCAATCTAGGTTTGTTCAATATATTGCATCTGTGTATGTCACCATGATCTTTTGCTATAAATTCTGTGTCCTATGATCCTGCCCACTGGCTACCTGATGAAACAGCAGTGCTTCGAAAGCTTGTACTTCCAAATAAACCCATTGAACTATAACCTGGTATTGTGTGATTTTTGACTTTCTCCATGCCAGTCTAGCACCAGCACCTCCAAGTCAGGTCTAAAGTAAAGCACTGAAAATCGTGTGTAGGTGCTGGAATTGATCTGGGAGATGATGATGTCTTAGAGTGATTATTTTCCAATTCTGAGTTGTGTGGATGAAGGGTTAAAGAAGATGGTGACTGAGGAGCATGCAGGGATTTTGAGCAGAAGAATGAGTTGCATAATGGTCAAAATAGGCATTTGGCAAGCTGCATCGTTTTTAACCTTCGGCAAATTGAAAGATCTTGTTTCTCAGTGGAGGAAGGGAGTAAAAAACCTTTGGCTGTAGGTGGGTGGTCTAAATTGTTTTTTGTTCTTCATGAGATGAGGGCATTGCTAACTAGGTCAATAATTATTGTCCATCCCTAATTGTCCAGACGGCAGTTAAGAGTCAACCTCATTGCTGTGGGTCTGGAGTCACATGTAGACCAGACCAGGTAAGGATGGCAGTTTCCTTCCCTAAAGGATATTGGTGATCCAGATTGGTTTTTATGGTAATTGATAGTGGATTCACGGTCATTATTATAATTCCAGACTTCTTTTAAAATTGAATTTAGTTTCTACAAATTGCTATAGTGGAATTTAAACCTGGGTCCACAGAACATTCTGGATCACTAGATTAACAGTCTAGTGATAACAGCACTAGGCCATCACCTCCCCTATTGAGAATGAAATTTATTGGAAATAAGCCAATCAAGAGTAAGATTCTGAAATCATTATTTAAGGCTTGAGGAGACAGTTGAAAGAGTTTTTCTTGACATCAAGAATCTGATTTTAGCATTCTGCCCCTATTTTATGATCTCCCTTACCATCAATCTCATATCAGGGAGGGGAAATTCTGCCTGAATATTTCTGTGGTGACTGCATCTGAGAATTTCTGTGCTCATTGTATCTGTTTATCACAGTGCTGCCTGTGACTGAGTGTCTATGCTGACTGTGATCTAGTTATCACTGTGTTACCTGCCACTGAGTGTGTCTGTGCTAACTGTATCCATTTATCATTTTGCTGTCTGTGTCTGAGTGTCTCTGTGCTGACTGAATGTGAGGAGCTTGGGATTCCTGTCCATGCAGAGAATATGCTCCCAACGTATATACCTCTCTATCCCTTTGTCACTTCTCTACCATCCAAGTGACACTCTTAGATAAAACCTGTGCTCTTGACTTGTATTAATCCTATGCTGATTCCATCTGATTAAGCATGTTTCATTTTTCTGTTGAATCCCTCCCTGACTGCCATTTACTAATCCAGTCCTGACTGGCATCTGATTAGAACATAGAACATAGAACAATACAGCACAGAACAGGCCCTTCGGCCCACAATGTTGTGCCGAACATTTACCCTAGCTTAAGCACCTATCCATGTACCTATCCAATTGCCGCTTAAAGGTCACCAATGATTCTGACTCTGCCACTCCCACAGGCAGCGCATTCCATGCCCCCACCACTCTCTGGGTAAAGAACCTACCCCTGACATCCCCCCCTATACCTTCCACCCTTCACCTGAAATTTATGTCCCCTTGTAACACTGTTTTAGCCAGGGAAAAAGTCTCTGACTGTCTACTCTATCTATTCCCCTGATCATCTTATAAACCTCTATCAAGTCACCCCTCATCTTTCGTCGTTCCAATGAGAAAAGGCCTAGCACTCTCAACCTATCTTCGTACGACCTATTCTCCATTCCAGGCAACATCCTGGTAAATCTCCTCTGCACCCTCTCCAAAGCTTCCACATCTTTCCTAACATGAGGCGACCAGTACTGCACACAGTACTCCAAATGTGGCCTTACCAAGGTCCTATACAGCTGCAACATCACCTCACGACTCTTGAATTCAATCCCTCTGCTAATGAACGCAAATACAACATAGGCCTTCTTACACCTGAGTGGCAACTTTCAAAGATCTATGAACATAGACCCCAAGATTCCTCTGCTCCTCCATCTTACTAAGAATCCTACCGTTAACCCTGTATTCCACATTCTTATTTGTACTTCCAAAATGGACAACCTCACACTTGACAGGGTTGACCTCCATCTGCCACTCCTCAGCCCAGCTCTGCATCATATCTAAGTCCCTTTGCAGCTGACAACAACCCTCCTCACTATCCACAACTCCACCAATCGTCTGCAAATTTACTGACCCACCCTTCGACTCCCTCTTCCAAGTCATTAATAAAAATTACAAACAGCAGAGGACCCAGAACTGATCCCTACGGAACTCCACTTGTAACTGGGCTCCAGGCTGAATATTTACCATCTACCACCACTCTCTGACTTCGACCGGTTAGCCAGTTCTCTATCCAACTGGCCAAACTTCCCACTATCCCATGCCTCCTGACTTTCCGCATAAGCCTACCATGGGGAACCTTATCAAATGCCTTACTAAAATCCATGTACACGACATCCACTGCTCTACCCTCATCCACATGCTTGGTCACCTCCTCAAAGAATTCAATAAGACTTGTAAGGCAAGACCTACCCCTCACAAATCCATGCTGGCTGTCCCTAATCAAGCAGATACTCATAAATCCTATCCATCAGTACCCTTTCCATGACCTTTAGCTACCACCGAAGTAAGACTAACTGGCCTGTAATTCCCGGGATTATCCCTATTCCCTTTTTTGAACAGGGGCATAACATTCGCCACTTTCCAGTCCCCTGGCACCATCCCATTGACAGAGAAGACGAAAAGATCATTGCTAACGGTTCTGCAATTTCCTCTCTTGCTTCCCACATAATCCTAGGATATATCCCGTCAGGCCCGGGGGACTTGTCTATCCTCAAGTTTTTCAAAATGCCCAACACATCTTCCTTCCTAACAAGTATCACCTCTAGCTTACCAGTCCATTTCATACTCGCCTCTTCAACAATACGGTCCCTCTCATTTGTAAATACTGAAGAAAAGTAGGTAAAAACAATGACTGCAGGTGCTGGAAGCCAGATTCTGTATTAGTGGTGCTGGAAGAGCACAGCAGTTCAGGCAGCATCCAAGGAGCAGCGAAATCGACATTTCAGGCAAAAGCCTGAAGAAAAGTACTCATTCAAGACCTCTCTTATCTCTTCCGACTCAATACACAGTCTCCCACTACTGTCCTTGATCGGACCTACCCTCGTTCTCATCATTCTCATGTTTCTCATATACGCATAGAAGGCCTTGGGGTTATCTTTGATCCTATCCGCCAAGGATTTTTCATGCCCTCTCTTAGCTCTCCTAATCCCTTTCTTCAGCTCCCTCCTGGCTATCCTGTATCCCTCCAACGGTCTGTCCGAACCTTGTTTCCTCAACCTTATTTAAGCCTCCTTCTTCCTCCTTACAAGACATTCAACCTCCCTCGTCAACCAAGGTTCCCTCACACGACCATCTCTTTCCTGTCTGACAGGTACATACATATCAAGGACACGTCGTATCTGTTCCTTGAAAAAGTTCCACATTTCAACGACATCCTTCCCTGACAGCCTATGCTCCCAATTTATGCTCCTCAGATCCTGTCTTGTAGCATCGTATTTATCCTTCCCCCAATTGTAAAACCTGCCCTGTTGCACGCACCTATCTCTCTCCATAACCAAGGTGAAAGTCACAGAATTGTGGTCACCATCACCAAAATGCTCACCCACTAACAAGCCCATCACTTGTCCCGGTTCGTTACCAAGTACCAAATCCAATATGGCCTCCCCTCTGGTCGGACAATCTACATACTGAGTTAGAAAAGCTTCCTGGACACACTGCACAATCTACTTGACCCGTCCAATCTACTTGATCTAAAGAGCTTCAAATCAATATTTGGGAAGTTGAAATCGCCCATGACTACTACCCTGTAGCTTCTGCACCTTTCCAAAATCTGTTTCTCCACATCTCTGCTGCTATTGGGGGGCCTATAGTAAACACCCAACAAGGTGACTGCTCCTTTCCTATTTCTGACTTCAGCCCATACTACCTCCAAAGGCAGATCCCCCTCGAACTGCCTTTCTGCAGCCGTTATACCATTTCTAATTAGCAACGCCACCCCCCCTCCTTTTTTACCACCCTCACTAATCTTACTGAAACATCTGTAACCAGGAACCTCCAACAACCATTCCTATCCCTCTTCTATCCACCTTTCCGTGATGGCCACAACATTGTAGTCCCTAGTGCCAATCCACGCCTGAAGTTCACCCACCTTATTTCTGATACTCCTTGCGTTGAAGTATACACACTTGAGCCCATCCCTGTGTCCGCAAGTATTCCCTGTCAGTGCTACCTTCTCCACAGCCTCCCTACATTCTTGGACATCCTGAAAAACAGCTAACCTACTTGCTGGACTACAAGTCCGGATCCCATCCCCTTGCCAAATTAGTTTAAACCCCACCCGAAGAGTTCTAGCAAACCTACCTCCCAGGATATTGGTGCCCTTCTGGTTCAGGTGCAACCCGTCCTGCTTGTACAGGTCCCACTTTCACCAGAATGTAGTCCAATTGTCCAAATACCTGAAGCCCTCCCTCCTACACCATCCTTGCAGCCACGTGTTCAACTGCACTCTCTCCCAATTCCTTGCCTCACTGTCACGTGGCACCGGCAACAACCCAGAGATGACGACTCTGTCCGTCCTATTTTTTAGCTTCCAGCCTAACTCCCTGAACTCCTGAATGACCTCTCCACCCCTCTTCCTACCTATGTCGTTGGTGCCAATGTGCACCATGACTTCTGGCTGCACACCCTCCCCCTTAAGGATTCTGAAGACACGGTCCGAGGCGTCTCGGACCCTGGCACCCGGGAGGCAACAAACCATCCGAGAGTCTCGCCCATGTCCACAGAACCACCTATCTGTCCCTCTAACTATAGAGTCTCCTATAACTAGCGCTCTCCTCCTCTCCCCCTTTCCGTTCTGGACCTCAGAGCCGGACCTCATGCCAGAGACCCGGTCACTGCAGCTTACCCCTGCTCGGCCGTCCCCCACAACAGTATCCAAAGCGGTATACCTATTGTTGAGGGGAACGACCACAGGGGATCCCTGCACTGCCTGCTTCCTCCCCTTCCCACCTCTAACTGTTACCCAGCTACCTCTGTTCTCTGGTGTAACTATGTCCCTGTAGCTCCTAACTATTGCCCTCTCAGCCTCTCAAATAATCCTCAGTTCATCCAACTCCAGCTCCAGTTCCCTAACGCAGTCTGTGAGGAGCAGGAGCTGGCTGCACTTCCTGCAGGTGAAGTCGGCAGGAGCATCGATGGTCACCCCTACCTCAAACATCCTGCAGGAGGAACATTCCACTGTCTGCGCTGCCATAACTCCACACTTAGTCTCCAAATCAAGAACACTAAGTAGCTTTACAGGTAGGTAAAAACAATGACTGCAGATGCTGGAAACCGGGACATTAACTGCCTCAACCTGTCTACCCTCCTCCCCCACTCCAACCTCTCACCCTCACAATGGGCAGCCCTCCAATCCCTCTGCTCCAATCCCAACCTCACCATCAAGCCAGCGGATAAAGGGGGCGCAGTGGTAGTCTGGCGCACTGACCTCGACACTGCTGAAGCCAAAAGCCAACTCGAGGACACCTCTTCCTACTGCCCCCTCGACCATGACCCCCATCACCAAACCATCATCTCCCAGACCACACAGAACCTCATCACCTCAGGTGATCTCCCACCCACAGCTTCCAACCTCATAGTCCGGGAACCCCGCAATGCCCGGTTCTACCTCCTTTCCTCATTTCCCCTTCCCCCACCTCACCCTAGTTCCAAACTTCCAGCTCAGCACCTGTCCCCATGACTTGTCCGGACTTGTCCGACCTGCCTATCTCTTTAACACCCATCCACTCCACTCTCTACTCCCTGACCTATCACCTTCATCCCCTCCCCCTCTCACCCATTGTACTCTATGCTACTTTCTCCCCACCCCCACCCTCCTCTAGCTTATCTCTCCACGCTTCAGGGCTCACTGCCTTTATTCTTGATGAAGGGCTTTTGCCCAAAACGTCGATTTCGAAGCTCCTCGGATGCTGCCTGAACTGCTGTGCTCTTCCAGCACCACTAATCCAGTTTACCTGTTCAGCTGACTGAGTCCTTTTTTTAGGTTAGAGGAGGAGGAAGTGTGGGAGACTTCCTTCTCCACTCAAACGTCTTACCTTCTCAGAAGCCTCTGTTGACGACTTCCGGGTTCCCACTCCTAGTTGAAAAAAAAAGACTGCGAAAAGAAAAACGTTAATTTAAACTGTACATTAATATTTGTACATTGTGTCTATGATTGACCTCATGTTGACTGTCAGTGATTTAACCCAGTGCTGCCATTGTCAGATTAACCCCATGTTGACAAACTCCCTTGAACTCGGAGGTCTCCCGTATCTGTCCGTTTAATCCTATGCTAAATCCCTGTGTTCTGCATTTTTTGGCAAAAGCAAATATTTCCTTAGAGGGCATGTGATAAGCTTCCAGAGGCCAGCCGTTTAAATTAGAGTCAATGCACTTTTGATCTGATAAGATTGTTGGATTGAAAGTTATCTCAGACATCACAGATACGTGGAGTCAATAGCAAACTAAGTTTTAAAGTTGTGTTTAGATTACTTATACTATTTATAAAAGATATACTTAAAAATCACACATTACTAGGTTATAGTCCAACAGGGTTATTTGGAAGCACTAGCTTTCTGAGTGCTGCTCCTTCATCAGGTGGTGAAGGTGCTCCTTCATCACAACCATGAATAATATGAAACATGCTGAGGATGAACATGTAAAACTTACTTTATAAAATGTTAAAAATCACAACAGGTTTAATTGGAAGCACACTAGCTTTCGGAGTGACGCTCCTTCATCAGGTGATAAACAGCTGCACTTTGAAGGTGCAAAAGCTCACACGGGTCAGTCAGTACAGCCATGGTTAAGAAAGGAAGTTCAGGGTTGTAAAACAAAAAGTTGATAAAATTGCCAGAAAAAACAGTAATTCTGAAGAATGGGAAGTTTATAGAAAACAACAAAGGAGGACCAATAAACTTATAAGGGAAGGGATTAGAAAATGAAATAATCCTAGTAAAAAAACATAAAGACTAACCGTTCAAACTACTATCAGTGGGTAAAAAGGATATTTCCACTGACGTAAAATGCTCATTTAGTATCTCATCCATCTCCTGTAGTTCCACACATAAGTGGCCTTGTTGATCTTCAGGGGCCCTCATCTCTCTCTAGTTACTCTTTTGTCCTTAAAGCATTGAGAGAATCTCTTTGGATTCTGCGTAACACTACTTATCAAAGCTATCTCATGTCCACTTTTTGCCCTCCTGATTTCCCTCTTGAGTATTCTCCCACTGCCCTGATACCCTTTGAGGGCTTTATTTGATTCCCTACCACTGACGTGAGACTCAACAGTCCATAATTTCCTGGCTCATCTCTAAAAATCCCTCTTAAAAAGTGGAGTCACGTTAGCCATGATCCAGTTCCTGGCATTTACCCTGTGCCCAGAGAGGAGTTAAAAAATTGTGCCAGAACCCCTGCAATTTTCTGCTTTTCTTCCCAATTAGGTGACATTTATATCCATCCAATTTGCTGGCACAAAATCTTCAGAATTTTGAAAGGTGATCAACAATGCATCTACTATCATGATAGTCATCTCGTTCAATATTTTTGGAGCAAAATCATTGTGTCCCAGGGATTCTTCCAATGAGACTTTCTTTCTGCGAATGTTAATTTCTTTCAGTTCCTCATGCTCACTAGTCTCTTGGATCTCTGGGATTTCTCAGAGATTTCTTATATTTTCCATTGTGAAGACAGACAATTATAATGAATATTTCCCTGTTTACTGAAGACAGAATCATGGATGCGAAACAAATAAAGGAAACAAATTGGAAGGTTTTGGACAACAAACATACTAGAAAGGAGATGTCTGCAGCCTTAAAAGCAAGATAAGGTGGATAAATTGAGGTGGAGCAATGATCAGGGGGATGCCAGAAAGGTAAATGACTGCTTAATAAACTTACCTGTTAAAAACAGGAAGAGGAAATCTTGCCAGGCCCCCAAAGCCTCCCAGCAAAGGGGGAAAAGACAGTTGCACGAGGGAGAGACGGCCAGCTTTTCGGAGGGGGAAGATGGACGCAAAGAAGGCCATCACCACCAGAAGAAGAGACAGAGCGCCGTCGGTAAAGAGGAGGGTATTTCTTCCCAACCAGGAAACAACAGACCCCCCGAAGTCCACCCTCCACCCAGTGAGAACCAGTGGGTACCCACTGCCCCACAACTACAGGCAACTGAGAGCTGTGATCCTCTGACAGTCCCATTGTCAGATACAGAACTGGACAGTGAGGACCCTTGCCTTGGCTCAATGACACCAGAGCGGGTAAATGACCCCAGTGAGGAGCTGGATAGCTACCTCAGCCCAGCGAAGGTCCAGCAGTTCGTGCTTACGATGGGAATGTAGACAGCCACCCTAGAGACAGGACAGTCAAATGGACAATGGTAACCCCATAAACTGGGGTTTTTAAGAAGTTTCATTTGCTTTCATATAACAGGGCACCCACTCAGGAGGTGGGTTCCGCTGAAGCCACAGCCAAATACCAAGAGACTGGATAGTTAATAAAGGTAACTGTTAATAGGATAACTGTGAATTCGATTAATTCAATTTGTTCTTTGTAATGTTAAGACATGCAATGTATATAACTATGAACGACATGGAAAATTTTACAAGTACCAAAGATTTATTTACATGAATAAAGTATATTTTGAAATTAAAAAAAAGACTGCTTAATAAACTTACCCCGTGAATAGGAGCAGGAGTGGACATGGGATTGCTGAGTAAGTGAAGTAATATATTTAGGTAGTAGCATTACTCGAAATACATCCTCCAACCAAAAAAAAGAGTTCTATGCACCGGATTGTAGGTAACTAGCTTTTTTCTTTATTTTTCAAAAGTCTCTTTGGGAATTTTAAAAAAGTTTGAATGGTAGTTGTGGCAGTTGAAAGCTCCTCCTGCAGAATGTGGGAGGTAAGGGTCACCACTAGTGTCCCTTCTGACTTCCTCTGTGGGAAGTGCACCCAACTCCAGCTCCTCGCAAACCACATTAGAGAGCTGGAGCTGGATGAACTTTGGCAGAGGGAGTTATTGAGAGGAGTTACAGGGAGGTAGTCACACCTCAGGTGCAAGAAAGAGGCATATGGCTAACAGCCAGGGAACAGAAAGGCAGGCAGTGCAGGGATCCCCTGTAGCTGTTCCCCTCAATAGCAAATATACCGTTTTGGATACTGTTTGGGGGGGGAGGGGAGGTGAGACACTTACCAGGGCTAAGCAATAGGGCACAGGTCTCTGGCATAGAGTCTGTCCCTGTTGCTCAGAAGGGAAGGGGGAAGAGGAGCAGAGCATTAGTCATTGGGGACTCCATAGTTAGGGGGACAAATAGGAGGTTCTGTGGGAATGAGAGAGAGAGACTCATGGTTGGTGTGTTGCCTGCCAGGTGCCAGGGTTCGTGTTTTCGGGATCCTTGCAGGGGAAGGGGACCAGCCCCAAGTCGTGGTCCACATAGGCACCAGCGACATAGGTAGGAAGAGATATGGGGATTTAAGGCAGAAATTCAGGAAGCTAGGGTAGAAGCTGAGAGCTAGAACAAACAGAGTTGTTAACTCTGGTTTGTTGCCCATGCCATTGGCTAGCGAGGTGAAAAATAGGGAGAGAGAGGAGTTGAATACGTGGCTACAGGGGTGGTGCAGGAGGGAGTGTAAAAGAGGCGGGGGTGTGGCATTGTTAGTCAAGGACAGTATTATGGTGCCAGGAAGGATATTTGAGGACTCATGTACTGAGGTATGGGCTAAGGTTAGAAACAGAAAAGGAGAGGTCACCCTGTTGGGAGTTTGAGATAGGCCTCCGAATAGTTCCAGAAATGTAGAGGAAATGATAGCAAACATCATTCTGGATACAAGCAAGAGTAACAGATTAGTTGTTCTGGAAGACTTCAACTTCCCAACTATTGACTGCATATATTATAATTTGAGTATTTTAAGTGAATCAGTTTCTGACTAATATGTGCACAATGGTGTACTGACACAGTATGTAGACAGGCCAACAAGGGGTGAGGCCACATTGGATTTGGTACTGGGTAATGAACCTGGCCAGGTGTTAGATTTGGAGGTAGGTGAGCATTTTGGTGATAGTGACCACAATTCAGTTATGTTTACTTTAGTGGTGGAAAGGGATAGTTATATACAGCAGGGCAAGAGTTATAGCTGGGGAAAAGGCAATTATGGTGCGATTAGGCAAGATTTAGGATGCATAGGAAGGGGAAGGAAACTGTAGGGGATGGGCACAATTGAAACGTGGAGCTTATTCTGTCCCTGATAAGTATGTACCTGTCAGGCAGGGAGGAAGTGGTAGAGCAAGGGAGCTGTGGTTTACTCAAAAAGTTGAATATTTTGTCAAGAGGAAGAAGGATTCTAATGTTAGGATGACAAATGAAGGCTGAGTTAGGGTGCTTGAGAGTTAAAAGTTCGCCGGGAAGGACCTAAAGAGAGAATTAAGAAGAGCCAGGAGGGGACATGAGAAGTTGTTGGCAGATAGGATCAAGAAAAACCCTAAAGCTTTCTATAGGTACATCAGGAATAAAAGAATGACTGGAGTAAGATTAGGGCCAATCAAAGACAGTAGTGGGAGTCAAAGGAGATAGGGGAAACATTAAATGAATACTTTTCATCACTATGCACACTGGAAAAAGACAATGTTGTCGCGGAGAATTCTGAGATACAGGCTATTAGATTAGATGGAATTGATGCTCACAAAGAGGAGGGTTAACAATTTATCGTAGGATTATCTGGGAAACCAGGGAGGAGATTTCAGACCCTTTGGCTTTGATCTTTATGTCGTAATTGTCTACAGGAATAGTGCCAGAAGAGAGGAGGATAGTCAATGTTGTCCCCTATTTCAAGAAGAGGAGTAAAGACAATCCTGGTAATTATAGACCAGTGAGCCTTACTTCAGTTGTGGGTAAACTGTTGGAAAAGATTATAAGAGTTATGACTTATAATCATATAAAAAGGATTAAGTTGATTAAGGGCAGTCAACACGGTTTTGTGAAGGGCAGGTCGTGTCTCACAAATGTTATTGAGTTCTTTGAGAAGGTGACCAAACAGGTGGGTGAGGGTAAAGTGGTGTACATATGGTGTACATAGATTTCAATAAAGCATTTGATGAGATTCCCCACAGCAGGCTATTGCACAACATATGGAGGCATGGGATTGTGGGTGATTTAGCAGTTTTGATCAGAAATCGGCTAGCTGAAAGAAGACAGAGGGTGGTGGTTGATGGGAAATGTTCATCCTGGAGTTCAGTTAATAGTGGTGTACTGCAAGGATCTGTTTTGGGACCACTGCTGTTTATCATTTTCATAAATGATCTGGATGAGGGCGTGGAAGAATTGGTTAATAAATTTGCAGATGGCACTGAGGTCGGCGGAATTGTGGATAGTGCTGAAGGATATTGCACGTTACAGAGGGACATAGATAAGCTGCAGAGCAGGGCTGAAAGGTGACAAACGGTGCATGTATGGAATGGTCAGCCAGAGAAAGTAGTTGAGGCAGGTATAATAGCAACATTTAAAAAACATTTGGATAGTTACGTAGATGGGAAGGCTTCGAGGGATATGCAACAAATGCAGGTACTTGGAACTAACTGAGTGGGCACGTGGTCTGCATGGATCAGTTTGGGCCGAAGGCCCTGTTTCCATGCTGTATTACTCTATGACTCTATCTATGACTCTATTCAATTTCTCTGAGGCCTCCTTATTTCTCATTATGGATTCTTCTGTCTGTAGTGAACCACATTTGAGTTTGCTTATCTCTTTTGATAAATTCTAAAACACTCTAATACTCAGGGTTTTTGTCCCTTAAAGGAATATATGTTCGTTGCAAAAAAAAAGCATTAGTTCTTTGAATACCAGCCATTGCCTATCTACAACATACTTTTTAATGTATTCTCCCATTCTCTCACAGGCAAATCGTCCTTCATGTGAAACAACCTGTTTTGTTTAAATTTAAGACCTATGTTTTTGGATTGTTGAAAATTTCTTCATTTGTGGGTCCTTTCATAAACTAAGCTATTTTGGTTTAGGATCTTCTAACAGGAGTCATAACAGAACATAAATACAAATAGATTCTCATCTATATACCAGAATAAGGGTTCTGAAAAGCATAATCAAAGCATTTGTGGATTTATTCAGTTTATATGGAAATAAAAGAATTCAAATGGCAAGCAATCTTTTTCTTCAGAAGAATGCATATTTCAAACACAATCTCTGCTCTTTCAATGCTAAATGTTTCCAGAATATTCTAATTCTCCTTATTTTGTGTTATTTTCTGACTTCACATTGCAACATTGAAATCTGTGTAGATTGCACTCCTAAAAAAACTGTTCCTGATCATTATAAAAATAATTTGAAGATCTAGATTAGATATTCACAGACTAAATATTATTTGGAAATCTATCAAATTTGAGCTCTCTAAGCTATCTGAAATGGCATTATTATGTATTTTAATTTGAGTACTGCTGCTCAATTCTGTATAAACCTCATCTGGAATTTAAGCATCATCTATAGGGAACAATTTGATACAAAACAATCATGCGGCAGCTATGCCCTTCGGCTGAGAATCAGTTTCAATAATCCCTTTAGTATCCTTTAATGTGCTACATGGTTTTAGTGACCTTCTGATTAATCAAACGAGGTCTTCTGAGAAAGCTGACTTTAGTTATTACTGTCACAATTATACAGCATCTTCTTTTCCAGACATCCCTTGGCAAATCTTATGGCTATTTTTGTCTTCCTTAATTACATGTGAACCATTTTCTTTTATTCAAGTGATTTTAACTCTGTAAATTAACTTCTGCTTCAATTGAGTTTGCTTCTGTACATTCTGTGTCAACCATAATAGTTTGTGTTAAGACATTTTAAAATCATTTTTTAAAATAATTCTTTATGATTATTTTAATGTAAGAATTATGTAAAATTACATAAGCATCTTGAACCTGCTCTGCCATTTGCCAAGGAAGGACTTTAATTCCACTTTCCATGCAACCCAATTATTTTTCTTTCACCTTTGATCAGATTTGGTATTGGTACCAAGGCCAGCATTTGTGCCCTTGAACTGAACAGGGGGGAGTAAAGAGTCAGTTATATTACTGTGGGTCTGGAGTCACGTGTGGGTCAGATCAGATAAGGATAGTATTTTTTGTCTCTGAAGACCTTTAATAAATGAAATGGATTGTACATTGCTCATTAATTGGATTTAAATGCTACCAGCTGCCATGGAGCCAGATGAACCTATATCCCTTGATCATTAATTTGGGTTTCTTAATGACTGATTCAGGAATATTACCACGAAACACCATTTCCTTTGATTCCTTTAAGAGTTCAAAATTCGATCTATCACAGCTTTGAATAACTGAAAATCCATAGACCTTTTTGGTAGAACATTCCAAAAATTCACAACTGTTTAGAACAACTTCGGCCCACAATGTTGTACCGAGCATTTATCTTAATCTAAGATCAAGCTAATCTACAAACCCTCAACTTACTGCCCTACATGTGCAGTTCTCCCTAATGTACCTGAATCTACTACCACTGCTGGCAGTGCACCCACCAGTCTGTGTAAAAACACATACCTTACTAAAATCCATATACATCACATCCATGGCTCAACCTTCATCAACTTATCTTGTGACATCCTCAAAGAGCTCAATAACAGTTGTGAGGCATGACCTGTGGGAGTGAGTCAGAGCTCAGCTGCACAAGAAAGAGTGGGAGAATAGTAGTGATGGGAAACTTCCTGGGTAAAGGATGTCACTGAACCACTACAAATCATTCTGAAGGGGAGGGTGAACAGTCAGAGGTGGTTCACATTGGTACCAATATGCGTAGTAGGAGGCAAGAGGTGCAGCAACAAGAACTGAGGGAGTATACAGCAGATTAAAAAAAGCAGAACCTCAAAGGCTGTAATTTGTGAATTACTCCCAGTATTACGTGCTGACAAATACAGAAATAGGTGGATAGAACACGTGAAGATGCCGGAGTAGAGGTGGGTGGGAGCTTTAGATTTTTGGATCACTGGGTCCATACTTGGGAAGGTAGGGCCTATACAATTCTGATGGCTCACACCTGGGCCATCATCTTTGCAGGGAGATTTGTCAGTGTGGTTTTGGTGAGGGTTAAAACTAATTTGGCAGCAGGATGGTATAGTGGAGGCACATCATAGTGGGTACGATGCACAGACCAGCATAGAAGATGGACTACGTCAGTGTAGAAAAAAATGAGCAGCCACTGGAAGGTTAGGGAAATGCTTGTGTGTGGACTGGAGGTGATCTGCAAAGCGGTCACCCAATCTGTGTTTGGTTTTTCCAATGTAGACGAAGCCACATTAGGTGCAGTGAATACAATAGACCAGGTTAGAGGTGAAATGCTGCTTCACATGGAAGGATTGTTCAGGGCCTTAGTTGGTGCACAAGGAAGAAGTGAAGGGGCAGGTATTGCACCTTTTGCGGTGACATGGGAAGGAGCCCTGGGAAGAGGGGATGGGGTGTTGGTGGTCATCGAACGATGGACTAGGGTGTCCCAGAGAGACCAATCCCTGTGGAATGTAGACAGTAGGAGTGAGGGGAAGATGCATTTGCTGGTGATGTTCTGCTGGAGTTGTCTGGATCCTTTGAATGTGGAGGCTGGTGGGATGAAAAGTGAGGATAAAGGGAACCAGATGATGTTGTTGTGAGAGATGAGAAGGGGCGAGGGCAGAATTATGGGTGATAGGTTGGATATGGTTGAGGGCCCTGTCAACCACAGTAGGTAGGAAACCATGGTTATGCAAGAAGGAAGCCATGTCAACAATGCTGTTTCGGAAGGTGGCATCATCCAAACAAATGTGACATTGGTGAAGGAATTGGGAGAATGGGATGGAAACCTTCCAGGAGGTGGAGCGTGATGAGCTGTAATGAAGGTAGCTATGGGAGTCAGTGGCTTTGTAGAGGATGGCAGGGGGCAGTTTACTCTCCAAGATGGAGACAGAGATCAAAGAAAGGGAGGGATGTGTTGGAGATGGACCATGTGAAAGTTAGACAGGGAAATTGGAGGCAAAATAACACATTTTTCAATGTCCAGGTGGGAGCATGAAGCAGCACAGAAGCAGTCATTAATGTACTGTCAAAAGAGTTGTAGGAGGGGGGCCAGTGTTAGACTGGAACAAGGATTGTTCCATACACCCTGTAAAGGTGTAGGGCATAACTGGGACACATGCAGGCACCCATAGCCAGTCTTTGGACTTGGCAGAAAGGAGAAGAATTAACACTGAAATGTACAGCCCAGGAACAGGCCCTTCGGTCTTCCAAATTGTTCAATGAGAGAACAGTTTCAGCCAGGCGGAGAGGAGTGGTGATGCTCAGGGCCTCTGGTTGAGGAAGAAGCAGAGAGCTCTCAGACCATTCCGGTGGGAAATGGAGGGATAGCAGGATTGGACGTCCAGGTGAACACAGGAGGCAGTTAGAGCCAGGGGAGATAGTGATAAAAGAGATCAGTCTAGGACTGGTGCAGTTGGGAAGAGAAAGAAGACAAACAGGCAGGGCAGGCAGGAACAAAGCAGAGAACGAGGTAGTACTGATAAATTAAACTGCTTTATATTTCAAAGCAAGAGACCTGACATGTAAGGAAGATAAACTCAGGGCATGGTTAGGAACATGGGACTGGGATAAAGTAGCTATTACAGAGATGTAGCTCATGGATGGACAGGACTGGCAGCTTAAATGGAATAGGAATGTTAGAAAGGGGGAACAAGAGAGGAGGCCAATGGTGTTTTTGTTTAGGGATTCCTGGGAGTATATCCAGGGAAGTTATTTGGGTGAAACTGAGAAATAAGAAAGGGATGGTCACCTCACTGGGATGAGGTTGCCCCCCCCACACACACACACACACCCCTCCCAATAGTCAGCAGGAAATTGAGAAACAGATTTGTGAGGAGATCTGTTATCTGTAAGAATAATATGGTGGTTATGGTGGAGGATTTTAACTTTCCAGACATAGACTGGGACTGCCATAGGGCTTGGATTGAGAGGAATTTAAGTGTGTATAAGAACATTTTCTGATTCAGTATGTGGATGTACCCACTAGAGAAATGCTGCTTCACATGGAAGGATTGTTCAGGGTCTTAGCTGGTGCGCAGGGAAGAGGTGAAGGAGCAGGTATTGCACCTTTTGCGGTGACATGGGAAGGAGCCTTGGGAAGACAGGATGGAGTGTTGGTTGGTGCAAAACTTGACTTACTCTTGGGAAATAAGGCTGACTGAGGTGTCAGTGGGGGAGCACTTTGGGGCCAGCAACCATAATTCTATTGGATTTAAAGTAATGATGGAAAAGACTGGATTGAAGAGTTAAAGTTCTGAATTGAAGGCCAATTTTAATGATAGTAGGCAAGAACTTTCAGAACTTGATTGGGGATGGATGTTCACAGGTAAAGAGATGGCTAGAAAATGGGAAGCTTTCGAAAATGAGATAACAAGGCTGGTAGATGTCAGAAATCTGGATGCCTACAGAAATTGAGGTTTTGGTCAAGAAAAAGAAGGAAGCATATATTGGGTATAGTCAGTAGGGATCAAGTGAATCTGAAGAACGGTGTAAAGTCAATAGGAGTATACGGATGTTGGAGGACAAAAAGGGTTAAGGAGAATCCAAAAAGATTCTACAAATACATTAAGGGCAAACTAGTAACTAGGAAGAGAATAGGGCCCCTTAAAGAACAGCAAGGCCACCTATATGTGGAGATGGGGGGAGATATTAAACAAGTCTTTTGCATCAGTGTTTACTGTGGAGAAGAATATGGAAGCTCGAGAATGTAGTGAAATAAATAGCTAGATCTTGAAAAATATCCATATTACAGAGGAGGACGTCTTAAAACACATAAAGGTGGGTAAATCCCCAGGACCTGATCAGGTGTACTCTCAAACGCTGTGGGAAGCTAGAGAAGTGATTGCTGGGCCCCTTGTTGAGGTATTTCTATCATCGATAGTCACGGATGATATGCCGGAAGACTGGAGGTTGGATAATGTGATGCCACTATTTAAGAAAGGTGTTAGGTAAAACCAGGGAACTACAGATCAATGAGCCTGACATCAGTGTGGGCAAGTTATTGGGGGGAATCCTAAGGGAGAGGATTTATATGTATTTGGAAAAGCAAGGACTAATTAGGGATATTCAACATGGCTTTGTGCATGAGAAATCGTGTCTCCCCAACTTGATTTGAGTTTTGCTTTGAAGAAGTAGCAAAGAGGATTGATGAGGACAGAGTGGTGGACATGACCTATATGGACTTCAGTAAGGCATTCGACAAGGGTTTGCATTGTAGACTGGTTATCAAGATTTGGTCATGTGGAATACAGGGAGAACTAGCCATTTGAATACAGAACTGGCTCAAAGGTAGAAGAAAAAGGGTGGTGGTGGAGGGTTGCTTTTCAGACTGGAGGCTTGTAACCAAGTAGTGTGCCAGAAGGATTGGTGCTGGGTCGACTGAATTCTGTCATTTTGTTCTGTCATTTTGTTCAGTCATTAGCACTGCTGTCTCAGAGCGCTAGGGACCAGGGTTCGATTCTGGTAACAGTCTGTCTGCGTGGGTTTCCTCCCACAATCCAAAGATGTGCAGGTTAGGTGAATTAGCCATGCTAAATTGACCATAGTGTTCAGGGATGTTTAGGTTAGGTGCATTAGTCAGTGACTGGATTAGTGGTGCTGGAAAAGCACAGCAATTCAGGCAGCATCCGAAGAGTAGTAAAATCAATGTTTCGGGCAAAAGCCCTTCACCACTAATTCAGAATCTGGTTTCCAGCATCTGCAGTCATTGTTTTTACCTAATTGATTTCAACCCTACTGAGAATCCTCTTGCAAGGATGCCTGCCTTGAAGAAGTTTTCCTCCTCTCTCTACAAGAATCTCACTTAAACTCCCAGGTCATTTCCTCTGCTGTATATTCCTGATGAAGGGCATTTGCCCAAAACGTCGATTTTACTGCTCCTCGGATGCTGCCTGAACTGCTGTGCTTTTCCAGCACCACTAATCCAAAATCTGGTTTCCAGCATCTGCAGTCATTGTTTTTACCGCTTTAGTCAGCGATAAATGTCGAGGAATAAGGTAGGGGAATGGGTTTGGGAGGGTTGCTCTTTGAAGTGTCGGTGTGGATTTGTTGGCCCAAAAGTCCTGTTCCACACTGTCGGGATTCTATGATTCTCTGATATAAATGATTTTGATGTGAACATAGGAGATATGGTTGGTAAGATGATACCAAAATTGGAAGTGTAGTAGACAGCGAAGAAGGTTACCTCAGAACAATGGGATCTTGATCAGATGGGCCAATGGGCCAAGGAATGGCAGATGGCGTATAATTTAGATAAATATGAGGTGCTGCATTTTGGAAAAGCAAATCAGGGCAGGGCTTAAACACTTAATGGTAAGGTCCTGGGGAGTGTTGGTTAACAAAGAGATCTTGGAGAGCAGGTTCACTGTTCTCTGAAAGTAGGGCAGCTGGGACAGGATAGTGAGAGGATTGAGGTGAAGAAGATTGAGGGATATGGACAGGGTGAGTACAGAGTAGCTGTTCTCCTTGGTTGAGGAGTCAATCACGAGAGAGCATAGTTTTAGGGTTAGGGGCAGGAGATTCAGTGGGGGTTTTCAGCCTTCATTCCTAATGAAGGGCTTATGCCTGAAACATTGACTCTCCTGCTCCTCAGATGCTGGGATTGGATGTTTATTTATGTGGTGCACTTCATGCGGCTGCTTTGTTGTGAAATGGGGTCAAGCTTCTTGAGTATTGTTGGAGTCGCATCCATCCAGACAAGTGGGGAGCATTCCATTAAACTCTTGACTTGTGCCTTGTAGATGGTGGACAGACTTTGGGGAGTCAGGAGATGAGTTACTCTCTGCAGTATTCCTAGTCCCAGACCTGCTCTTGTAGCCACTGTTTTTATGTGGTGAATCTAGTTGAGTTTCTGGACGTTGGTAACCCCAAGGATGTTGATAGTTGGGGATTTGTGATGGTAGCACCATTGAATGTCAAGTGGCAGTGTTTAGGTTGTCACTTAATAGCAACAGTCATTGCCTGGTGTTTGTATCAAACAAATGTCACTTTGCCAACCCAAGCCTGGATATTGTTCAGATCTTGTTGCATTTGAACATGGATTGCTTCAGTGTCTGAGAAGTTGCAAATGGTGCTGAACATTTGTAATAATCAGCAAACACCTCCACTTCTGGATTACCTTATGATGGAGGGATGGCCATTGTTGAAGCAGCTGAAGATAGTTGGGTCTGGAACACTACCCTGAGGAACTCCTGCAGAGACATCCTGGAGCTGAGATGACTGACCTCCAATGATCACAACTATTTTCATAAGTGCCACTATGCCTCCTGATACCCAATGATTCCAGATTTGCTGGGGTTTATTGATACCACATTCAGTTGAATGTGGCCTTGATGTCACTCTCCCCTCCCCTCTGGAATGCAGTTCTTTTGTCTATGTTTGAACCGAGGTTTTAATGAAATCCGGAGCTGAGTGACCCTGGCAGAACCCAAACTGGGTATCACTGAGCAGGTCATTGTTGAGCAGGTGCTGCTTGATAGCATGGCTAATAACATCTTCCATCACTTTACAGATGATCGAGAGCAGACCGATAGGACAGTAATTGACTGGGTTGGATTTGTCCTGCCCTTTATGCACAGGACCTATCTGGGCATTAGTCCACATTGTGGGGTAGATGCCAGTGTTGTAACTGAATGGGACAACTTGGCAAGGCAAGCTGCAAGTTCTGGAGGGTGGCACGGTGGCACAGTGGTTAGCACTGCTGCCTCACAGCGCCAGAGACCTGGGTTCAATTCCCGCCTCAGGCGACTGACTGTGTGGAGTTTGCACATTCTCCCTGTGTCTGCGTGGGTTTCCTTCGGGTGCTCCGGTTTCCTCCCGCAGTCCAAAAATGTGCAGGTCAGGTGAATCGGCCAAAATTGCCTGTAGTGTTAGCTGAAGGGGTTAATGTAGGGGAATGGGTCTGGGTGGGTTGTGCTTTGGTGGGTCGGTGTGGACTTGTTGGGCCGAAGGGCCTGTTTCCACACTGTAAGTAATCTAAATCTAACTCTTCAGTATTATTGCCTGAATGTTATTAGGTCCTTTGCATTACCCAGAAATTATCCAACAATTTCTTGAAATCACATTTAGTGATTCGTATTGGTATTTGTAATGCTGGGGACCACTGGAGGCGGTCAAGCTAGATCATCCAATCAGCACGTCTAGATGAAGATTGTTGTGAATGCTTCAGTCATATCTGTCGCACTGATGTGCTGGGCTCTTCCATCATTGAGGATTGGATATTTGTAGAGCCTCCTCCTCTAGTAAGTTGTTTAATTGTCCACCACCATTTATAACTAGGTGTGGCAGGTCTGTTGGCTGTGGGATAACTTAGCTCTGTCTATCACTTGGTGCAGGTGCTTTTTGGCATGTAGGTAGTCCTGTTTGATAGCTTCACCAACTGAGCCCCTACAACCAGCTGAGCCCCCTGAGCACCTCCTACAGCAGCATGGGATGTAATTCATTTGGGCCAGGGAGTTTGTCCACTGGAATTCCACAGGTATCAATGCTGTGGCCTTGCTTCTGTGGTATGTATGAATCAACTAGACTTGATTGTAGTAGGGTTGATCAGTAGGTTTGCAGATGATATGAGTATTGGTGTGCAGGTAAATAATAAGGAGGATAGCTTTAGCATACAGAAGAATATAGACGGGCTAATCAAAAGGGTTGATCAAGTGGAATTCAATCTAGATAAAGATGAGGTGACACTGCAGTGCTGGTCAGACTCTCTGACCTTCCTCCTATGACCTCCTCTAGGTCTTTGAATTTGAAGTTGAGTATGATTCTCTTGCCTGTGGCAAGTAGGCCTTGGCATGTCTGGCCCAAGTGTCACCTGACCAAATCTTCAGGTCCAACTGGCACTTTGGACATGGGACTGGCTCCACTCCAGCTGCAGGGACCAGGGGTGCACTCAGATACAGTGGGAACGAGAGGAAGAAGAGAACCTCTGAGGGTAACTTGGTGGCATGGGTGTAACTGTGATTGTGTACTTTTTATGAAGGTCACTGACTTCGATTTACGTCCAGTTGCTAGACTCTGTGTCATCCTCAATGGTACTATGACAACATGAGGCATCACTTCATGAGCACAGATGATGTTTCATGGATGGAGATCTGTGCTGAGAGCCTGTAGCTTGCACAGGACAGTAAGTATTGCGGACACCTGTGGCCCTCCTTTTACAACATGTATTTCTTTCACGGCAGCTGTGCCAAAGTATAGGTGTGAATGAGTTGTTCAGTGATGTCTGGAGGTGCAACATAAAAAATAGTGCCAGGCCTCCAGGTGGTCAGGGAACATGGATTCCATGGGTTTATGTCCTGTGCAGTTCATTGGTCTGTGCATAACATCCTTTCCCTTTTTAAAGCCCTCACATGAGGGAGTCTTGCAACACCTTCCCCCCATACACCCCCAAACCCGCATCCCCTGCCCACTTGTGTGTGCGCCCAGCCATTTTTCTCCTCATTGCACATTTTCAATTTCAAACACAATGGAAGGCAACAGTCAGCACTCTTTAGCCAGTGGTATGCAGCCTCTACCAACTATGTGCCAGTGAACTCCAAACCAACCCCTTCCTGTAAACCCACTGAGTTTCACAACTTCCCAGGTGCCTACACAACCTGGCCACATCAGCCTAGACCTAACGTCCTTTCATTCATTGCCCTCTCTGATACCAGGGTGCTCTTGATCACCGACAAAGCCCTTTGCTTTGTAAACCTCTTCAATTTCACCCCTTTACCATCTCCCCCTTGCAGATACTGTGCTCCCTTTCACAATTTTCATCCCTATTTCCTCCAGTCTGCAGCCCCCAGTCCTGGTGAACAATTTACTGAGACCCCATTCCATGGCAGTGGTCATAATTGCAATCCCCTCGCCTCCCTATTTCTGCAGATGGGATGATCACATATCACCCCCTTGAACAAGCGAACCAGACAGCCCTCGATGAGAAGTGATCAGACTCCTGAGTGGTGGCCTGATGTCTGTCCAACAGCATTAGCCCTATCCCATGGACTGGCCAGTATGGAACCACAGGATCTTTGTGAGGAACATTGGAACAGGAGCTTGTCAAACCTGTATGGTTCTTGGATCATGGTTGCTCAAATACTTCAATGCCTTTTGCCCACCCCATCCCCATAATCCTGTACAATCTTGGTAATCAGAAATCTATTTGGGGCATAGGGGACTGAGGGAGGACCTTATGGAGGTATAGAAGTTCATGAGACGCATGGATAGGGTGAATGCACTCAGTCTTTTTCCCAGAGTTGGACAATCGAGGGCATCAGTTAAAGATTAGAGGGGAAAGAATAAAAGGGAACCTGAGGGGCAACCTTTTTACATAGAGGGTGGCACACATATGGAATGAGCTGCCAGCAAAAGTGGTTGAGGTGGGTACATTAACAACATTTAAAAGACATTTCGACAAATCCATGGCCTCAAAAGGATGAGCAGGATCTGGGCCAAGTGGAGGGACATGGGGTTAGGGTGGGTAGACATTTTGGTCAGCATGGCCCAGTTTGAGCCAAAGGATCTGTCTCTGTGCTGTAAGACTCTATGACTCTTTTAATCTCAGTCATAAACAGACTCAAAGGCTTTTGGGATAGAGAATTTCCACAGTTCACAACCTTCCGGGCAAAAAAAAAGTTCTTTTCATCTCAATTTTTATTTTTGAAATATTTTTAAATTGTGATCCCTAGTTCTAGGCTAGCTAACCAGAGGAAATATCCAAATCTGCTTGTCTAACCCTTTGAGTATTTCATAAGTTTCAATGAGATCTCTCAGTTTTTGTAATTCAAGAATACAGACTCATTTTTCCAAAGCTCTCTCCATAGCACAGTCCCATCATCCCAAGAACAAGTCTGGTAAACCTTAGTTGCACTTCCTCCATCTCATTAATATCGTTCCTGAGATAAGGAGATTAAAACTGCACACAGTAGTCCAGGTACAGACAAACCCAGCTCCTGTATTACTCTCTTCCAATTGGGCCATTGCTGTTTGCTTGCTTGGATTGCAGTGCAGGGGGAGTTGTTTTTGAGTGATTATAATTCAAAAGTAGGCACATTGAGTTGGGAGAGCAAGCTGCTGTTGGATTGCGTATTTTTTTACCTTACAAGTTCAAGATGTCCCCAGAGCATGGTGATTCTTTGCAAACTGTCTCCAGCAGATCTTCTCCCGAGATCTCTTATAATCGTTTTGGTCTTTTAACCCTTAATTATTGGTGTATCAGAATTATGAACAATGGTCTGTTTGGTTTCTGGTTTGGATACTCCCTTTCACTGATGAGGCCGGATTGCCAACATTGGAAATAGAATCACAAGCCCAGAGGGATCAGAGGCGTACCAGCTTCTCGCAGGCCCCACCTCAAGGAAACCTGAAACTGGAGGAACCAGATGTGACTCCACGGAGACCCAGCGTTGAGAAGGCCCGACCAAGCTGAAGCCAAAACCCCTGGATTGTTCATGACCAGGGTCCAGGACCCCATTGGATGCATACGCTTGCCTTCCGGAGCAGCATGTTTCCCCTCACTGATTCACAGGCTTGACATGAAGCAGCCAGGAAATGTGGCAGACCCACTCTGGCCTACAGGTGAGACTGAAACAAGACTCCCTTCCTTCACATTCTCCTGGAAATGTCCCAGCCATTGAAAAGCTGGATGAACTCAAACCTAAATTTACATTCCAAAGGGAATTGAGAGGCTGCTGGGTGCTCTGTTTTACAGAGACACGGCTCAATCCTGCTACAGCTGACTGTACCTTACACCTGAGTATTTATCTATTCACCTTTTTTAATAGGATAGAATCCCTACAGTGTGGAAAAAGGCCCTTTGGCCCAACAAGTTCACACTGACCCTCTGAAGAGGGTCTGAGACCCTCTGATTCCCGATGAAGGGCTTTTGCCTGAAATGTCGATTTCGAAGCTACTTGGATGCTGCCTAAACTGCTATGCTCTTCCAGCACCACTAATCCAGAATCTGGTTTCCAGCATCTGCAGTCATTGTTTTTACCTCTGAAGAGTAGCCCACCCAGACCTATTCCCCTAATATTCTACATTTACCATAGACTAATGCACCTAACCTATACATCTCAGGGCACTATGGGCAATTTAGCATGGTCAATCCACCTAACCTGCTCATCTTTGGATTGTGGGAGGTAACCGGAGCACCCAGAGGAAGCCCATGCAGACACGAGCAGAATGTGCAAACTCCACACAGACAATCGCCAAGGTTGGAATTGTACCTGGGTCCCTGGCACTGTGAGGCAGCAGTGTTAACCACTGAGACACCGTGCCACCCCATGCCTGCTCGGTAAGGGGAGTTACTCCTCCCTGAACCTGAAATATCTAAAGGTAAAATGTTGTCCCTACTACCTGCTGAAGGAGTTCACCTCTGCTAACCTGACAGCAGGTTACATCCCACCCCATGAGGAAGTGAAGAGTGCATGTGATGACATATATACTGTTTCAAATAGTCTTGGGACAGCATACCTTGTTCATCTTCACTAGTGACTTCAACCAGGCCAACCTCAAGAGTGTGCTACTAAAAACCTATGAACGCATCTCCGGTCTCACCAGAGGTCCAAACTTGACCATTGCTACTCAACCATCAAATATACTACAGCTCAATTCCTCGCCTGCATTTGGGAAAATCAGACCAGCTTACCACAGCTTTCTCGAAGCTTACAAGCAGAAACTGAAGAGTGAGGATACGGTATAGAAAGTCATACAGTGTTGGTCTGTGGTAGCGATGAGTTTCTATGGGACTGCTTAGAATTAGTGGACTGGGTCTTTATTCAATAATTGAGTAGCCAACCTAAACAACAATGCCACTACTGTTACAGACTTCATCAGTAAGTGTATTCGAAAACTGCATACCAAAGAAGTTAATCTGAATGTTCCCCAACCAGAAATCATAGATGAGAGTTTGGAGATTTGTAGCTCAGGTTGTGGATCAGGTTGTAAATTTGCTCACTGAGCTGGAAGGTTTTGTTCTCAGACGTTTCATCATTATACTAGGTAACACCAGGTGAAGGGCTTGTGTTCTATTCCGCTTGCTAATTATGTGTCTTGGTTTGTTGTCGTAGGTGATATAATTTCCGGTTCTGCTTCTGAGAGGTTGATAAATGGGGTCCAAATCTACATGTTTATTGATGGAGTTCCAGTTTGAATGCCAGGCCTCTAGGAATATGTGCGTGTCTTTGTTTAGCCTGATCTTTTTTGTGTGCGAGAATACCAGTGATAGTTGGTCTTGTCTTTTAGTGGATATTTGGTGCTCACGTATCCTATGGCTATGTTCCTGCCCGTTTGCCTAAATGTAATGTTTGTGGCATTATCAAAGAAATTGTGGATGGATATCCAATGACTAAAATCTAGACCTGAGGCATTCAAGTCAGGTGTCCCTGACCAACACAAGAAATCCAGGTATGACCTTCACAAAGCCATCAGAGACATGAAGAGATAATACCAGATAAAGCTAGTGTCCCAGGTTAACCACATGGACACCCATTGCTTGTGGCAAGGTTTACACAACATAACGGCCACAAAGCAAAGTCAAACAGAATTGCTGACAACAACATATCCCTCGCCGATAAGCTCAATGCATTCTATGCTCATTTTGAACAGAAGAACGGTCATTTGCCCCAAAAGCCTCAGCTGTACCTATATCCACAGTCACTGCCACAGATGTCATTATTGGCCACCTTCAGAGTGAACCGATGGTAAGCAGCCAGCCTGGATGGAGTCCCCGGTTGGGCACTCAGATTCTTCTTGGACCAGCTGGTGGGAGTATTCACAGACATCTTTAAGCTCTCCTCACTATGATGTGAAGTTCCCACCTACTTTAAGAAAATGATCATCATCCCTGTGCCAATGAAAAATCATGCAGCATACCTCAATGATTACTGCCTGGTGGTTCTGACCACTGTAATTATGAACTGCCTCGAGACCCATGATGGCAGTCATGGCACACATGTCAACTCCAGCTTCTCAGATTGCCTTGTTTCTTTACAATTTGCCTACTGTCACAATCCAATCCACAGCAGATGCCATCTCCTTGGCCCTACACTCATCCTTGAAACATTTGGATCACAAGGGATACCTTTATCAGGTTCCTACAGCTCCATCTTTATCACCATAATTCCAAATGACCTGAAACACTGAGACCTAGGATGCTTGACTAACAGACTATAATCAATAAGGATAGTTGAAAGCACCTCCTCCATAATGCGGGTATTTCTGGTATAATGTGATAGTTGCATTCCTGTGCAATGTTGCACTGTAGAAAATCACACTATAGAAGATCGCTATACCCCTTCAGTAGAAAGTTTGCGTTATCCAAACAGCGCCCACAATTCAGCTTTGGCATACAGCAAATTCACCTTATACCAGTGTCACAAAGCTAGTCCTTTTTTTTTCTAAAAGCTGTTCCTTGGCTCAAGGATACTCTGTCCTTGATTTTTTTCAGAGTGGTAACACACTGGGCCAGGCTCTGATCAGTCTGGTTTGGTACAGAGATGAAAAGGATTTTGAGAGGTCTTTTGTTTACATGTAAACAGATGAGACTTCAGGCCAAAGTGGTCATGTTTTAAAAGTGACCTGTAGAATGAGAGGGAAGTTGTTAGCTCACTAGCTGAGCAGTTTAGTTCAGTCCAGAACTGGTTAGGAGTTCAACAGTGAGCGGTGTGGAAATTTTCTCTTTCTACCCTTCTAACTTCAACCTGTAAGCGTCAGTTTCATTTTTATACTGTTTTTCAAGAGAGTTTGCTTAATGGAACTGTTGCGTGTATTTGGAACAACATATTTAAGTCTAGTTTGGATAGATTAAGTTCTATAGGGGTTCTTTATTCTGTTCTTCATGTTTCATTGTGTAATTTTATGAGTACATTTTTTGTCTGTTTTGGAGAGTTACAGATCAGATAGGAAGGATTTGAAGAGAGAGTTAAGAAGAGCAAAAAGGGGACATGAGCAGACTTTAGCAGATAGAATAAAGGAGAACCCTAAAACTTTCTATAGGTATGTGCGGAATAAAAGGTTGACTAGAGTAGGAATAGAGCCAGTGAAAGACAGAAATGGGAAGTTGAGTGTGGACCCTGTGGAGATCAGAGAGCTACTAAACAAACATGTCTCATTGGTTTTCATTCAGGAAAAGGAGAATATTATAGAGGAGAAGAGTGAGATACGAGATATTAGACTAGAAAGGATCAAGGTTAGTTACGAAAAGGTATTATCAATTCTAGAAAGAGTGACAGTAGACAAGTCCCCTGGGCTGGATGGGATTTTTCTGAGGATTCTCTGGGAAGCTGGGGAGAAGATAGCGGAGACTTTGGCTTTGATATTTGAGTCACCATTCTCTACAGGTTTAGTACCAGAGGACTGGAGAATTGCAAATTTTGTGCCCTTGTTCAAGAAGGACAGTAGAGATGACACAGATAATTATAGACCAGTAAGCATTACTTCTGTTGTAGGAAAGGTTATGGAAAGGATTGTAAGAGATAGGATTTATAATCATCTAGCAAGCAACAATTTGATTTCAGATTGGCAACATGGTTTCGTCAAGGGCAGGTCGTGTCTCACAAACCTCATTGAGTTTTTTGAGAAGGTGACCAAGCATGTAGATGAGGGTAGGGCAGTTGACATGGTGTACATGGACTTCAGTAAAGCCTTTGATAAGGTTCCACATAGTAGGCTGTTGGAGAAAATGCATGGAATTGAGAGTGATTTAGCAGTTTAGATTAGAAACTGGTTTTCTGAAAGAAGTCATGATTTGGAGATGCCAGTGTTGGACTGGGGTGTACAAAGTTAAAAATCACACAAAACCAGGTTATAATCCAACAGGTTTAATTGGAAGCACTAGTTTTCGGAGCGCTGCTCCTTCATCAAGTGACAACCAATTAAACCTGTTGAACTATAACCTGATGTTGTGTGATTTTTAACTTTCTGAAAGAAGGCAGCAAGTGGTGGTTGATGAAACATATTCAGCCTGGAGTCTGGATACTAGTGGTGTGCCACAAGGGTCTGTTTTGGGACTACTGTTGTTTGTCATTTTTATAAATGACTTAGATGCAGGCCTAGGTGGATGGATTAGTAAATTTGCAGATAACACTAAAGTTGGTAGAGTAGTGGACAGTGTGGAAGAATGTTACAGGTTGCAGGGGGACTTGGGTAAACTGCAGAATTGGGCTGAGAGGTGGAAAATGGAGTTCAATGCAGCTAAATGTGAGGTGATTCACTTCAGGAAGAATAATAGGAAGGCAGAGTACTGGGTCAATAGAAAGATTCTTGGTAGTGTGGATGTGCAGAGGGATCTTGGAGTCCATGTACATAGATCCCTGAAAGTTGCCACCCAAGGTGATAGTGCTGTTAAGAAGGCATATGGTGTGTTAGGTTTCATTGGGAGAGGGATTGAGTTCTGGAGCTACAATGTCATGCTGCAACTATACAAAATGCTAGTGCGGCCACAGTTGAAATATTGTGTACAGTTCTGGTCGCCATATTACAGTAAGTATGTGGAAACATTGGAAAAGGTGCAGAGGAGGTTTACCAGGATGTTTCCTGGTCTGGAGGGAAGCTCTTATGAGAAATATTGAGAGACTTAGGTCAGTTCTCATTGGAAAGAAGAAGGCTAAGAGGGGATTTGATAGAGACATACAAAATGATCAGAGGATTAGATAGGGTAGACAGTGAAAGTCTTTTTCCTTGGATGATGATGTCAGCTAGTACAAGGGGGCATAACTACAAATTGAGGGGTGATAGATTTAAGACAGATGTCAGAGGCAGGTTCTTTACTCAAATAGTGGTAAGGGCGTGGAATGCCCTACCTGCCAACGTAGTTAACTCAGCCACATTAGGGAGATTTAAACAATCCTTGGATAAGCACATGGATGATGATGGGATAGTGTAAGGGGATGGGCTTAGAGTAGTTCACAGGTCAGCGCAACATCGAGGGCCGAAGGGCCTGTTCTGCGCTGTATTGTTTTATGTTCTATGTTCTGAACCTGGTAGTCAACCTCGCTAACTTAATCCGGGTAATTTTCACTGTACACTTCCCGAAACAAATAGCAAAGCTATGGTCTGCGCTGCCTGCTTAAGAATGTTTTGAGTGGTCTGGCCTAGTCCACAACACCAGAGATATCTGTAAATTTCAACACCAGTGCCCTGCAAAGCTGCATACTCAGCCCCTTACTATACTCCTTATATGCACATGATTGTGAGGCCAGATTTTGCTTCAATTCCATTATGTCCATTTTGCTGATGACACCATCGCAGTAGCTTAATGGCATCGTCTAAAGACAACAATCTCTCCATCAATGTCTGCAAAATGAAGGAACTGATCATTGACTTCAGGAAGCAGAGTGGAGGACACACCTCTGTCTGTATCAATGGTGCTGAGGTGGAGAATGTTGAGTGTCTAGTTCTGAGGAGTAAATACCACAAACAATCCATCCTGGTCCACCCATGCTGATGCTACAGTTAAGAAAGCACACCGATGCCTTTCCTTCCTCAGAAGGCTGAGGAAGTTTGGCATGTCCAGAAAGCCTCTTACTAAGTTTTATGGCTGCACAATAGAAAGCATCTGATCTGGATGCATCACAGCTTAGTACAGCATTGCCCAAAACAGCAAGATATTACAGGGTCGTACATAGCCCAGTCCATCATGCCTACAAGCCTTCCATCCATTGACTCCATCAATTCTTCCCACTGCCACAGGAAGGCAGACAACATAATCAAAGACCCCTCCCACCCTATTCTCATCCACCCTTTTCTGTCACACACCAACAATTTGAAGAACAGCTTCTTCCCCGCTGCTGTCGGCTTTTGAGCAGACCTTTCAAATGTTAATGTTGATTTCTCTTTCTTGTTGCACTTTCCCTGCAGCTGTAACACTGTATTCTGCACTCTGTTCTATTATCCTGATGTACTTTGTATGGTACAATCTGTCTGTATAGCTCACAAAACAATTCATTTCACTGCATGTGACAATAATAAATTAAATTGATTCCTCTACAACAACTTAGCATAAGGAGAGAGGAAGTGTTGGGTATTCTAACAGGCATTCAGGTGGACATGTCCCCAGGTCCGGATGGGACCTACCCCAGGTTTCTGAGGGAAGTGAGAGAGGAAATAGCCGGGACCTTAACAGGTATCTTTGCAGCATCCTTGAACACAGGTGAAATCCCAGATAATTGGAGAATTGCTAATGTTCTCCCCTTGTTTAAGAAGGGAATCAGGGATAATCCAAGTCATTAAAGACCCGTGAGCCTGACATCAGTGGTAGAGAAGCTGCTGGAGAAGATACTGAGGGATAGGATCTATTTTCATTTGGAAGAAAGTGGGCTTATCAGTGATAGGCAGCATGGTTTTATTCAGGGAAGGTCATGTCTTACCAATTTAATAGAATTCTTTGAAGAAGTAACAAAATTGATTGAGGGAAGAGCTGTAGATGTCAGATACATGGTCTTCAGTAAGGCATTTGATAAGGTTCCCCATGGTAGGGACCACTATTGTTTGTGATATACATAGATGATCTGGGGGAAGGTAAAGGTAGTCGGATTAGCAAGTTTGCAGATGACACTTATGTTGATAGAGTAGCAGATAGTTAAGGGGACTGTCAGAGAATGCAGCAGAATATAAATTGGAAAATTGGGCAGAGAAATGGCAGATGGAGTTCAGTCAGGGCAATTGCAAGGTGACGCATTCTGGAAGATCCAATTCAAGATTGAACCATATGGTAAATGGAAAATCCTGGGGAAAATTGATTTAAAGAGAGATCTGGGTGTTTAGGTCCATTTGTACCCTGAAGGTGGCAATGGAGGTCGATAGAGTGGTCAAGAAGGCATACAGCATGCTTTCCTTCATTGGACGGGGTAGTGAGTACAAGAGTTGGCAGGTCATGTCAAAATTGTATGGGATTTTGGTTCAGCCATATTTGGAATACTGCGTACGTTCTGGTCACCACATTACCAAAAGGATATGGATGCTTTGGAGAGGGTAGAGAGGAGGCTCACCAGGATGATGCCTGGTAAGAATGGCACTAAGCTATGAGGAGAGGTTGAGTAGATTAGGATTATTTTCATTTGAAAGACGGAGGTCAAGGTGGGACCTGATTGAAGTCTACAAAATCATGAGAGCTCTCAACAGGGTGGATAGCAAGAAGCTTTTTCCCAGAGTAGGGGTCTCAATTACTAGGGGTCACTAGTTCAAAGTAAGAGGGGAAAAGATTAAGGTGAGAGTGACAGCCCTTGGCATCAAGGCTGCATTTGACCAAGTGTGGCATCAAGAAGCATTAGCAAAACTGGAATCAACGGGTATCAGGGGCAAACTTATGGTTAGACTCATACTTGGCACATAGGAAGATAGTTGTGATTGTCAGAGGTTAGACATCTTAGCTCCAGTACTCTGTGGGAATTATTCAGGTTAAGTATCCTAGGCCCAACTATCTTCAGCTGCTTCATCAATGATCTTCCATCCATCATAAGGTCAGAATTGGGGATGTCTGCTGATTATTTTACAATGTTCAGCACCATTTGTGACTCCTCAGATATTGAATTAGTCCACTTTCAAATTCAACAAGATCTGGACAATATCCAGGCTTGGGCTGAGAAGTGGCAAGTAACATTCGCACCACACAAATGCCAGGCAATGACCTTCTCCAATAAGAGACAATCTAACCATCATCTCCTGACATTCAATTGTGTTACCATTACATTTGGGGTTACCATTGACCAGAAACTCAACTGGACTCACCACAAAAACACAGTGGTTACCAGTCAGAGGCGAGTAATCCTGTGGTGAGTAACTGACCTCCTGACTCCCCACAGCCCATCCACCATCTACAAGGCACAAGTCAGGAGTGTGATGGAATATCTCCCCACTTGCAGCTTCAAGACTTAAGACGCTTAACCCCATCCAGAGCAAAGGAGCCCTCTTGTTTGGCACCCAGTCAAAATCCCCAAACATCTATCATTTACACCATTAATGCTCAGTAGAAGCTGTGTGTACTATCTACAAATTGGCAAAACATCCAAACCCATGACTTCTTCCATCTAGAAGGAGAAGGCAGCAGATATATGGTAACACCATCACCTGCAAATTCCCCTCCAAGCTACTCACCATACTGACTTGCGAATATATTGCCATTCCTCCATTTTCACTGGGTCATAGTCTTGGAATCTCCTCCCTAAGGCCACCATAGGCCAACTTCAGCATGTTGACTGCAGCAATTCAAGGAGGCAGCTTACCACTCCCTTCTCAAGGGCAACTACACACAGAGAATAAAAATGCTGGTGAGGCAGCGATGTCTACATCCCACAAAAATGAATAATTAAAATGGTTTTGTGAAAGGTAGGTTGGCCCTCAGAAATCTTATTGAGTTCTTTGAGAAGGTGACGAAACAGGTGAGTGAGGGTAAAACAGTTAACGTGGTATATATGGATTTCAATAAAGTGTTTGATAAGTCTCTTCATGGTAGGCTTTTGCAGAAAATATGGAGGCATGGGATTGAGAGTGATTTAGTGGTTTGGATCAGACATTGGCTAGTTGTAAGAAGACAGAGAGTGGTGGTTCATGGGAAATGTTCATCCTTAAGTTTAGGATCCTGTTCTTCATTTTCCCATGTCAGCCCAAGGCTATGTTAAACATATCCATTTTGGATGATAATTAATTCAACTCTTTTATGGTAGGTGGATGTTTTCTTGGTCTTGTTCTCTAAATTGAACACTTCTTCACATTTTTTGAAATTGAAGTGTGACAAGGAGTTGCACAATATGCTTTACTCATTCAGAATGTCAACATAGACACGAGCGGTTGAATGGTCTCTCTTTACGCTGTAACAATGCTGTGATTCTCTATTACAATAGCTTAGAATCATATAGCACAGCCTTACTCACACCATAAATCCCCAAAATCATGAAGTGGTGATATCCTCAGAACCTCCACAGGCTTTCATATAGTCTACCCTAGTGCAGCTCTTTGTGTTTCTAGAAGGTCCAGTATATTGTTCTGAGAAACCAAAGAGGTGTCCAATTGCTCTTCCCCCTCAACTAACAGCAGAACTTGGGCTAGGCCCTTCAATATCTGAGAAGTTCTGGCAAGTGTGAAAATAGATAAGTCCCCTGAGCTGGATGGAATTTATCCTAGGAATCTCTGGGAATCCAGGGAGGACACTTTGCTTTGATTTTTGTATCATCACTGTCTCCAGGAATAGTGCCAGAAAACTGGAGGAGAGCAAATGTTGTCCCCTTGTTCAAGAAGGGGAGGAGAGACAACATTAGTAATTATAGACCAGTGAGCCTTATTTTAGTTGTGGGTAAAGTGTTGGAAAGGATTATAAGAGATAGGATTTCCAAAGTCGTATAAAGCTGCAACGTAACATCCTGACTCTTGTACTCATTTCCCCGACTATTAAAGTGAAGCATGCCATATACCTTTCACACCTTATCTACTTGTAAGGCCCCTTTCAAGGAGTTATGCCATTAACACGATGGCACAGTGGTTAGCACTGCTGCCTCACAGCGCCAGAGACCCAGGTTCAATTCCCGCCTCAGGCAACTGTCTGCGTGGAGTTTGCACATTCTCCCTGTGTCTGCGTGGGTTTCCTCCGGGTGCTCCCACAGTCCAAAAATGTGCAGGTTAGGTGAATTGGCCATGCTAAATTGCCCGTAGTGTTAGGTGAAGGGCTAAATGTAGGGGAATGGGCCTGGGAGGTTGCTCTTCGCAAAGTCAGTGTGGGCTTGTTGGGCTAAAGAGCCTGTTTCCACAGTGTACATAATCTAAACTGTATACTTTTCCCTAATTTTTGATCTCCCAAGGTGCAGCACCTCACACTTACCCAGATTAAACTCTATCTGCCATTTCTCCACCCTTATCTGCAACTGATCTATATTCAATTATATCCTTTAACCATCTTCTCCGTTGTTCTCCACTGATCTTCATTTCATCTGCAAATGTACTAACCACCCATCTTTCATTTTCATCCAAGTCACTTATATATATCACAAACAGCAGAGGTCCCAGCATGGATTCTCGCGGAACACCATTAATCACAAACATCCAGTCAGAGAAAAAAACCTTCAACCACCAATCATCTAGAAAAAAAATAAGTTGATTAGAGATAGTCAACACGGTTTTGGGAAGGGTAAGTTGTGCCTCACAAATCTTATTGAGTTTGTTGAGAAGGTGCCAAAGGGTTGAGGATAAAGTTGTTAATGTGGTGTATTTGGATTTCAGTAAGGTATTTGATAAGGTTCCCCATGGTAGTCTTTTGCAGAAAATACGGTGACATGGGATTGAGGGTGATTTAGTGGTTCGGACCAGAAATTGGCTAGCTGAAAGAAGACAGAGGGTGGTGGTTAATTGAAAATGTTCATCCTGGAGTTCAGTTATTTGTGGTGTACACAAGAATCTGTTTTGGGTCCTCTGCTCTTTGTCATTTTTATAAATGACCTGGATGAGGGCATAGAAGATGGGTTAATAAATTTGCGGATGACACTAAGGCCAGTTAAGTTGTGGATAGTGCCAAAGGATGTTGCAGGCTACAATGGGACATAGATAAGCTGCAGAACTAGGCTGAGAGGTGGCAAATAAAGTTTAATGTGGAAAAGTGTGAGGTGATTAACTTTGGAAGGACTAACAGGAATGCAGAGTACTGGGCTAATGGTAAGGTTCTTGATAGTGTGAATGAACAGAGAGATCTCGGTCCATGTACATAGATCCCTGAAATTGCCACCCAGGTTGATATAGTTGTTAAGAAGGCATACAGTGTGTTAGCTTTTATTGGTAGAGGGATTGTGTTTTGGAGCCACGAGGTCATGCTGCAGCTGTACAAAACTCTGGTGCGGCTGCAGTTGGAGTATTGTGTCCAGTTCTGGTCACCGCATTACAGGAAGGATGTGGAAGCATTTTAAAGGGTGCAGAGGAGATTTACCAGGATGTTGCCTGGTATGGAGGAAAGGTCTTACGAGTAAAAGCTGGGGGATTTGAGACTGTTTTCATTGGAGAAGAGAAGGTTAGGAGGTGACTCAATAGAAACATACAAGATGATCTGAGGATTAGATAGGGTTTGCAGTAAGAGCCTTTTTCCTTGGATGGTAATTTAAAGGGGACATAACTTTAAATTGTAGGGTGATAGATATAGGACAGATGTCAGAGGTTGGTTCTTTACTCAGAGTAATAGGAGCGTGGAAAGCCCTGCCTGTAACAGTCGTGGACTCACCAACTTTAAGGGCATTTAAATGGTCATTGGATAAATGTATAGATTGGTTTTACAGGTCGCAACATCAAGGGCTGAAGGGCCTATACTGCACTGTAATGTTCTATGTCCTTTGTTCAAAAGCTCAGGATGAAGGGCTTATGCCTGAAACGTCAATTCCCCTGCTCCTCGGATGCTGCCTGACCTGCTGTGCTTATCCAGCACCACACTGTCGACTCTGATCTCCAGCATCTGTAGTCCCCACTTTCTCCTAGGGTCTGATAGTCTCCCTATTCCAAAATCCCAGTTTTGGGGTGGTACAGTGGCTCAATGGTTAGCACTGCTGCCTCACAGCACCAAGGACCCACATTCGATTCCAACCTTGGGAGTGTAGAGTTTGCACATTCTCCCTGTGTCTGCGTCGGTTTCCTCCCACAATCCAAAGATGTGCAGGTCAGGTGAATTGACCATGCTAAATTGCCCATAGTGCTAGGTGCATTAGTAAGAGAGAAATGGGTCTGGGTGGGTTACTCTTTGGAGGGTCAGTGTGGACTTGTTGGATTGATGGGCCTGTTTCCACTCTGTAGGGAATCTAACTTTTTGACTTTTGAAGCTGAGAGTACCACCAATTATCATTATGATCAGTTTGCAGTTGGTACGAGTACTACTCATTTTATTATCCTTTCCATCATCCTTACAGTACGCAAAGAAAGAGTACTGTATGAGTACCTTGCCTTTAAGAGAGTTCTTTTAAGAACTCCATGTGCTGTGTTCATACAATGTTTCAACTGTCCTACAGTAGGTCTGACACACACTAACACATAAACACACACTCATACACTCACACATACATGCTCAAACACATACACCCATACACATTATACTCTCTTTCACACACACACGAACACGCACAAACTCATACACAGACACTCACACACACTCTCTCACACACATACATACACACATTCATACTCGCACACACTACACACACACAGAAACATACTCACTATCCACTCACCCTCACACCCTCTCTCTGTCTCTCTCTCACACACACACACATATTCACACACACACAAGTTCACATTCACTCACACATACACCCATACCCTCTCACATACACACCCACATTCACACTCACACAACTCAACTGGTGTGTTGTAATATCTGTTTTATATCTTGTAATGTGTGTTACTGTTTTAAATGAAATACTCACAGTGTTCATCACTCCCTGATCAGTCGTTATCATTAACATGACACTTAGGGACCCTACACTATCCTTGTCTGGGTCTCCAGAGGCTGCTACAGTTTAGTCATCCCTTTAAACTGTGTTTAAAAATCTATTCATCTACAAGATTCCATTTTAATTTCAGGCCAACTGCTGCTGTAAGTATCTCAAACCTTCAGCTTTCCATTTCCTAGCTAGTGCTGGTGGACAGTTGCAATATTAACCACTGTAAGAGAAGACCCTGTAAAATTATAATACTGCAACATTAGACATGGCACATTTGACAGCATAACACTGCAGTATAAAACACACTAATTGTGTAACATTAGACACCAACTTTAAGGGCATTTAAATGGTCATTGGATAAACGTATAGATGTCACTATATTACTGTAACATTAGACACTATTTATTACCATAACGTAACATCAGCTATTGTAACACTGCAACATTAAGCTCTGATGCAAAAACATCGTATGATTAGCCGCTGTAATTCTACATTAGACAATTCCATACAGTATTAAAACACAATAAAATTAGTGCTGTATCACTATAACATCTGAAACTGTGTTCCTAATATTTTGTGATGTGAAATACTGTAACACTGCAGCACACCAATATTAGCACTGTAACACTAACACCCTCTTCTTTTTCTCAGTTTTGAATGGTAACCCTTTGCTTTCCAACCAAACACCCTACTGTTACTGCTTCCTCTCCTAACATCACCCAACTCTGAGAAACAAATCATGACAGGGTCACCAATATGTCAGTCTGCCTTCCAGTTCTTCTAGTTACTTAAAACAAAATCCATTCTAACAAGTGCAGAATCGTGTCCTTTTGAAAAGCTCAGTTATATAATCCAGCATGAACACTTAGTCAAATTGAGCACAACAATTTCCATTTAGCTTGACTTTTGAAGCTCATTGTGTCACATGGATTGCATTAACGTGTATTTCCATGCATTGCTGTTTCCCACTCCACACATCTTATTCATGTTTCCAACTGCCGATGTGGGACTAGTACTGAATTCAGTTTTGTTTTACTTCCTAAACCTTTACTTAAGGGCATGACAGAGTGCAGAAAATATCAGAGACATGATCAATCAAGCTATTTAAGAAGGATTTAGGCTGTACTTGAAACATGAAAAACAATGTCCAGGTTTAGAGAGAGAAGGCAGGGGAGTGGCACTTAATAAAATGATCTGATGGAGAATCATCACAGACAACATGGGCGGAATGGTCTCATTCTGTGGTTCAACCATCCTGTGAATCTGGGAGGTGGATCTGAGTGGAACTGCCCTTGCTCCATCACACATAATACCTGTGTCACTCATGAACGGAGAGTTTTATCCAATCAGGCCAGCTTGAACTGATGACCAATTTCTAACTTGTTTACTGGTGATATAAATGGAATTGCTACATTTGTCATTGGATGTTCAACTGGACTAATTTGTATGTCTCCTGGCTGCAATATAATTTTGCCACATGGTGACGAATGAAGGAGAAACAGAAACGAAAGTTCAAGTCACTTTAAAAAACGTGTGAAAATCAGACAGTGCAAAGTTAGTTTTAAACATCTTCAGGAATCAATCATAGATTGCTGCACAGCAAATGTCAGCATAATAAACCCAAATCAGAACTCTAATGGAAACTTTCAATGTTCCCTCAGGATTTTATAAATATATAAAAATCACAAACCTTGCTGTATCCTGTACTCAATTATATGAGGCAGAGGAAGCTGATGGAAGGTTTGACCAGATTGCAACTATTCCCAGAAACAATGCCAGTGGGAGTGGATGTATAAATTATAGATCCATAATTGCTACACTATTTCAAATTCCAGAGATACAAAAGACTGAGTTCAATATAATTATATTATCTGAACCAAAAGGCACTTTCTTTGTGTGTTTATGGCAGTTAATTTATCTCAGAAAACACCTTTGATATCTCTTTTTAACTAAGGTGCTGATTTGTTTATTGATTACATTAACATATATTTACGTAACTTTACTTTTATTTCCAGTTTCCTGTGCTTTGTAACCAAATGTATCAGTCAACAAGCTCCTTTCATTTCTCTTGCTCTCCCCCTCCTCCCAGTATCACAGAAAATCAGGCAGATAACAGGAAATCTGACTTAGCCCAATCAGTCAGCTGGAAATGAGACGTTTAAGACTGGTGGGAGGTATGAAGGGGTTGGCCTGAGAGACAGATTAGATTACTTACAGTGTGGAAACAGGCCCTTCGGCCCACCAAGTCCACAGCGACCCACAACCCACCCAGACCCATTCCCTTACATTTACCCATTCACCTTACACTATGGGCAATTTAGCATGGCCAATTCACCTAACCTGCACATCTTTGGACTGTGGGAGGAAACCGGAGCACCCGGAGGAAACCCACGCAGACACAGAGAGAATGTGCAAATTCCACACAGAGAGTCGCCTGAGGTGGGAATTGAACCTGGGTCTCTGGCACTGTGCCACCCACCGCGGCACAGATAACCTGTGATCAGTTTATGTAGAGTTGATTGTCTGGAGTTAAGTAACAGCAAGGGACAGAACACAGGAAGAGTGTATGGACTCCCAAACAGAAGCCACAGTGGGGAAAAAAACCCAAAAAAAAACTCTTAAAAGGAACTTGTGAAAAGAACGATGTAATAATTAAGGGTGACTTTAATCTTCATGTTGATTGGGTCAATCAGGTTTGAAAGGGTAGCTACAATAACAAATCCATTGGAGTGCGTCAAGGACACTTTTTTATAGGGATAGAGCAATATGTCACAGAGCAAACTGCAGAACAGACAATCCTGGTTCTGGTAATGGATAATGAGATTGGTTTAATAATTAACCACAGAATAAAAGATCTCCAAGAAAGTAGTGACCGTAACATGTAGAATTTAATATTCAGTTTGATTGGGAGAAACTTGGGTCAGAAACAATTTTGTTTAAATGAAATGAAGGGAATTACAGCAAACTGAAGTTAAAGTTAGCTGAAGTGTACTTGGCAGATAGATTAGCAAGAAAAAACAGAAAACAACCAATAGCAGTAATTTGAGGATGTAATTCATTACTCTGAGTAAAAATGAAAGAAAGATTCATTAAGGAGGAAAGATTCGAAGAGAGGGATAAATGGAACCATGGCTAACAAAGGAAGTAAAGGAAAGTATAAAGTTGAAAGGAAAACCATATAAAGAGTCAATAGTTATTGATAGTCCTGAAGACTGGGTTAAATTCAGAATCCAGCAATGGAGGACGAGAAAGATAATAAAGAGAGGGAAAATAAACTGACAGCAAACTAACGAGGAATATAAAGTACTAACTTCTTCAAATACATAAAAAGTAAGAGACATCAAAGTGAAGCCCTTTCAAAAATGAATCTGGGGAGATGGTTTTGTGGAACAAGGAAATGATGGAGAAGTTAAACAGATGTTTTGTATCAGTTTTATGATGGAAGACACTTCAAGTATTCTATTAACTATAAAGAATGTGGGATGAAACGTAATACCATCATTACAGAGGTAGTATTCGACAAACTAATGAGGCTCAAGGCAGATACGTCTCTGGTCCTGATTATTCCATTCAAGAATCCTAGAAGAAATAGCTACAAAGATGATAAACGCATCCAAAAGTCCTTGGATTCTTGAGACAGACCTGATGTTTGCAAAATTGCCAATGTGACATTCAAAATGGAAGGATACAAAAAAAAACAGGTAACTATGGGCAATTAACTTAACATCCATTGTAGGAAAAATATTGCAATAAATTATTAAGGATATGAAGGCAACACATTTGGAAAAATCATAATGTAATCATATCAGAGTCAGTATGACTTCATGAATGGGAAATTGTGTTTAATTTATTAAAGATTTTCAAGGAAGCCTCAACGAGGGTGGATAGAAGCTGTATTTGAACTTCCAGAAGGTGGTCGACAAAGTACAGCATAAAAGGTTAAGTCGTATAAACCATGGTATTGGAGTTAGGATATTGGTATTGATAGAGGATTGGCTAATGGCGGGAAACCGTGAGCGGAGATGAGAGGTTCTTTTCCTGGTTGGCAACCTCTAACCAATAGGATTCCTCTGGGATCAGTGCAGACTGTAAACTCTTAGAGGACTCACCAACAATTTCACCGACAACCTCCACCAGCCCAGAGACAGTCACTGTGGTGGGTACCCTAGCTACAGCAAGCTTAGGGTCACAATCTGTTAAGCACATCACTGACACAGACCTATGGTGGAAGAAGTACCTGCCGCTCACTGGACTGCCAGAGATCAGGTCCTGCTCAGCCATAAGTAATATGGCCAACAAAGATGTCAGTACAACATCAGGTGATGGATACACCCTCTGTATATTGGAGCAAAGGATGGAGGAACCCATTCATGTTTGCACTATGTTATGAGTCCGGTATGTAGGTACTGGCTACCTGCACAGAATGGAGGCCTAGGACCAGCAGAGTTTCCACTGCCTCCTGATTATATGCTCCATCACTGCATTACTCAAGCTCAAAATCAATAAACGGGACAAGAGACAGGAAAGAGGAGTGACATCGAACACCCCAGCAGCTTCTTCCATTCAGGAGATGTTCTGCTCCTTCAGCTCCCCTGTTTTACCCCCATAACCTCCAGCAGCTTAGGCCAAGCATGTACCTATACTTGTGCAGGAGCCTCTCAGCAGGCAGGAGTCCTCAAGCCCCACAGCCCACTGCCCTCCCTCCCATCCCACCCCACCACCTCCCCCCCCCCCCCCACCCCCATTCCAACAAGGCTTCAAAATCATTCGGACACACCACTCAGCAGACTTCCTCCACCTTGGCTATTTATAGCAGGCTGGTACATATATGTAGGAGGAAGAAGAGGAAAACAAAATCTTCTGAGAGGGCATCAGTGTTCAACTATTGTATAAATCTGCATGTTGTAACTATATTTTCACTTGCATTGTTTTGGTGTCTGTTGTAGTCTTACTGTCCCAATAGGAATTCAATTCAATAAAGTTAATTCTAATCAAAAGGTTCTCCAAAGTGAAAGGTGTGGAGCATCTTTAGTCAAATAAAAATGAGGCTACATTTCAATTCTATATCTTAGAAACCTGCCTCATCCATCTGGGAATCTTTAACTATAGATTGAGGATTGCAGTCAATGTGCTACAGATGAATCCTGGGACCACTAAGTGTAAGGATAAGGTCAAAGGCAAGAGACTAGCCCTGGGATGTTTAATCGTTAGATCTGCATGTTCACCTTATGGCAGAATCTGAGATATTTTTACACCAGCAGATGTCCTTCTTAAGAGAAATTTGGTGAACATTATGACATTATGGCTTTTAGTGGTTTCATAGTCAATGCTTTCAGCTACTTCTTGATATCACATGGAGTTAATCAAGTTGGCTGAAAACTGGCATCTGTGAAGCTGTGGATCTCTAAGGAAGACATTTCAACCCAGGAAAAGCAGAACTGCTGTTTATCCAATGGACTATACATTCAGGGGTGAGGAAACACACATGTCTTCATTTCCAGAAACACGTTGACTATGTACAGCAAGGGAAAAGGAAAAACAGCTTCAGCTTTCCCTATCTCCTGTCTCCAGATAGAGTCTGAATGGGATAATGAATTTAGGGTTATAAATAGGTAAATTGCTAAACATAGCAATACGTTCTTGGTGTTAGCATTACAAACAAGATGTAAAGGCACAAGAGAATGTGCCAAAAACCATTTACCAGAATGATTATAGCTTTTGCAAAAGTCCACAAGCTGGCAACTGAAAGATATCTAGATATCAAAAAATCTTTTGATAAGGTATCACACAAGAAATTCCTCTTCTGGGTATTGAGGGCACTAGCTGCAAGTCAGAAATGATGCTAAGATCTGTGGAGGTGTCAGGACTGTAAACAATGTTCTACTTCTGCAGACAGCTCTAGCCATTTTGGGGGATTGGGTTTGTGACTGGAAAATGTTATTTAACGTGGTGTGCTTATGAACAGAGTGCATGCTGAATATACATACACCCTTGAGATAAAAGCATTAAAGCAGGTTGACTGAGAGAGAACTAAGGAAAAAGGAGATCTGGGTGTTCTATTGCATCTCTAAAATCAATTCATGCCATTGTCAAATGTGTGCATTCATTGGAGAACTGCTTACAAGACTAGGTTTTTCTCCAACAGAGATGTTTTGATCAAAGCATGTTATCCCATCCTTGTACCAAACAGTGGTTAGGCCTCAAATACATATCTGGTTTTAGTACTGTCACATCAGGTGTGATATTGAGGTTCTGGGCTATAAAGCATCTCAACCATAAGCTTCCATAACTGGGACATTCTACACTGGAGTAGAAAAGACTCAGGGTTGATTTTATTCAGGTTTATTAGAGAATAATGGGAATAGATTGTGTTCCAATTGACAGTTTGTTCTGAAAGAATAGGTTTTGGGAATTAAGGAATCATAATTTGAAGTTGTCTAAGGCCAGGTCTAAGTTGGATGTCAGAAAGTGGTTCCTTTCCCTCAAGACTTGTTGTCATTTGAACAGTTGGTGCTGAGCACATGATTTTTTCTGGATCCATTTTGAACTGGAACTGAACATTATGATTTAAAAGAAGTGAATACTGTGTAGTAACAAACCAGAGAGGTCTCTTCAACTTGATTCCATTACTTATGGCCAGAAGTGAGTGATTAGAATTGAATTTCCAAGATACTTTTCTTAAATTGGGCTGCAGTTTTATTGAGTTATTCACTTCTTCCAAGAAAGCATGGGATTTTGTGTCAGGTGGAGGGTACATACATTGACACATAAGATTGTGTGGGAGAACTAGGGAGGACCAAAAGGGTTTTCCTGTTTGCTACTGTTCTCATGTTTGCAGGATACTAAAGCTAAAATCCAACTATCACGAGAGTTTGAATAGGTTTTGCTCCAAACAAAAGAATGCTGAGGTGTGCTTTTGTCAAAATCCGAGGGGTTCAGTAAAAGAGAGACAGGGTGATGTTTCCACTTGTTGGACAGTCTGAAACAGAGTAGTATCAGCAAACTACTAAGGAAACTGGAGATTTGAAATAATGATATGTATACTTATTAATAATTAAGAAGATAATGGAATATAGTCCTTCATTGCTGGAGGGATGGAGTTTAAAAATAAGGAGGTTATGCTGCAGCTGTATAAGGTGCAGGTGAGGCCACACCTGGGGTACTATGTGCCGTTTTGGTCTCCTTACTTGAGAAAGGATGTACTAGCACTGGAGAGGGTGCAGAGGAGGTTCACTAGGTTGACTGGGTTGGATTTTGAGGAGAGATTGAATAGACATTCATTGGAATTTGGAAGGATTGAGGCGGGGTGTGGGGACTCTTATAGAAACATATAAAATTCTGAAGGGAATAGATAAGATAGAAGCAGGGGTTTGTTTCCACTGGCGGGTGAAACTAGAATGAGGAGGCATAGCCTCACAATAAGGAGGAGCAGCTTGAGGACTGAGCTGAGGAGGAACTTCTTCACCCAGGGGGTTGTGAATCTGTGGAATTCCCTGCCCAGTGAAGTAGTTGAAGTTACCTCATAGAATGTTTTTAAGACAAAGATAGATTTTAAAACAGCAAAGGAATTAATGGTTATGGAGAGCGGGTGGGTAAGTGGAGCTGAGTGCTGGACGAGATCAGCCATGATCTTATTGAATGGTGGAGCAGGCTCGAGGGGCTAGGTGGCCTACTCCTGCTCCTAATTCTTATGTTTGTAATAACAAAATGGGCAAAATATCAGATTGCCATTGGCATCTTGCCACCTTTCTAATTTGATGCAGCAAATCAAACTCAGTGGGAATTGTGTGATGTTGTTTTTGGTGTTGTCAAACAGGCATGTTGCCACATGTTGTCAATGTTGTCATTTTCCTCTGCTGTTAGCGAGCATTTCAGCATTGTTTAGGACCTTCATATTCATCAGCACTGTTGAAGTGTAACTTTTGGAGCTAGCTAATAGTCTATCTCCAACTAGGTAATTGTCATCCACAAAATCCTTCCAAATGTGACTTTCCTCCATTCTGTGAATGTGCTTGAATCAGCGAAGTCAACTTTGTATGCTGAGTGTCAACACATTTGAGATGTTTGACTTTGCAACATTCATGTTTTTCTCTGACATGGTGTGCTCAAATGAGCCACAACAAAGATGAATACTCTTCACATCCATCCTTGATCAGTCTCACATGATTCACAGCCGTAATACGAGGTGCTGAGAACACAGCTCTCTTAAACTATTAGCATGATGTTGTTTCATACACATTTCTTGGCTTAAGGCAGTAGTTGTTTTCCTATGCTGTATAAGCTTATGTCAAGAGACAATATGTCTATCACCTGAGCACATTGAATTTGCCAACCACTTTCAGAGGGAAGATATTTAATGTGGTGAAGATCAAATCCTTTGTACTATTATCAATGTTTTTCTGATACTTCTAGCCAGAGAGAACAAATTATTGTCATGGGAAAGACAATTAATGTAATTTTGTTGCTGAATTTCTGTTGAGCAACCAATGCAGCAACAGTATCAAGGAGTTCACTGATCAGGTCCTGCTGTATGTTTATCTCTGTCCTGAGTCTGACAAAAGTTTTGGTCTGACCTAAGTCAATGAGAAAGTTAAAGGTCAGGAACATTTGGGAAGAAAGTGCCAAACAGAGATGGGAGAGGGGCTTCCTTATTTCCATCTCACTCCATCTTACCCTATCAAAAATGGTGCCATCAAACTGCACATGAAAAGAGTAGATGTGATTGAGGAGGTTTTGCAAGATCCCTAAAATCTTGCAGAGTTCTCCTCTGCTGATGATGTCAAGTCTTTCAGTACCATCAATGAGAGTGAGATAGAGAACTGATAGGGATACAGAGGACTTACAGAGGACTTCATGCTCACTATAGACTTGCCAGTACAGAAAATATGTGGTACATCTGGAAACACTCAGTCAGCAAATAGATTGAATTTTCTAAGTATAACCTTAACAAAAGCCTTCCCTGTGATGCAAGGGTGAGAGATACCTCTATAGTGTTGAAGTCTCCTATGTCTGCTTTGTTTTTGTATGTTGTGCTAAATGTTTGTATTACATTTTGTTCTGTGATATCGATCAAGAGAACAAAGTGGTCTTGTGTTGGCACTTACTGTATTTAGCCAGGTGCCAGATGCCTTTTGACTTCTTTTGCAAGTGATGGTCTTTTTGAGCTCAAATCATGCGTGCTATTTGTCCAATGTTAAACCCCTCTGCTAATTTAAACCAGCAACACAGAAAAGATTCACCCATGCTGTAATCTGTCAAAATTCAAGAGGCAAAGAAATATTCCCAAAAGTCACACTTAAAGTAAACATTTAAAGTAAATTAAATTTAAAGTATTAAAGTAAAAATTAACAAAGAATATTAACTAACAACTACTTACAACTCCTTTCTCTTAAACCTATCTTTTACTAGTCTGATAAAAATTCCCGATTAAGATCTAAAAGAAAAACTTCTTATTTCAAAACTAGACAGCTTTCAGTTCTTCTCTGTACTCCTGTAACATAAGACTCATATAACATAGTCTCATTTTCTTGTCTTTAAAGGGTTCTAAGAATGTAAGAGGATTGTGATCAGTATACACAACCGTCTCTGACACATTATTCGCGACATACACATTAAAATGTTGTATGGCCAGTACCAAACTCAAAAATTCCTTTTTGATTAGGGAATATTTCCTCTGGTGGATGTTAAGCTTTTTCAAAAAGTAGCCAATTGGCAGTTCAATCCCATCCTCATCTTCCTGTAGCAGTACAGCTCCCACTCCTATGTCACTAGCATCGATGGCAACTTTAAAAGGTTTTAAGAAGTTTGGTGTAGTGAAAAATTGTGCGGTGATTAATATGGCTTTCAAATGGTCAAGTGTCTCCTAGCATTACTCTGTCCACCAAAACTTTGTGTTCTTCTTCAGCAGATCAGTTAATGGTGCCACTACGCTTCTGTAGATTGGAACAAACTTCCGATAGAATCTGTTGAGTACTAGGAATCAAAGTACTTCTTTCTTTGAGATTGATCATGGAAATTCCTCGATAACCTTCGTCTTTGCATTCTGTGGGGTCAACCTTCCATGACCAATGATATGTCCCAAGAATGTCACCTCTGCTATCGTGAATTCTGTTTTATTTAAGTTTATTACCAATCTCACTTCTCATAGTCATTCAAAGAGCTCTGCCAACTGTGCCATGTGATCTTTCCAGGTCTTACTAAAAGTCACTACATTGTCTAAGTAGACTGCCCAGTTTGTTAACCTAGTTAGAACTTTTTCGTGAGTCTTTGGAATGTGGCAGATGCGTTCTTCATTCCAAATGATATCACTTTGAACTGATATAGCCCATTTGGGGTTACAAATGCAGAAATTTCACCATCTCTGATAAAGGTACCTACCAGTAACCATGCAGTAAGTACAACTTGGTGATGTAACTGGGGTGTCCAACTTTCTCAATACATATCTAGGAATTGGATATGAGTCTGATTTTGTAATGGCATTGACCTTCCAATAATCCACGCAGAATCGTCGAGTCCTGTCCGGTTTGGGAACTAAGACGATCAGCGAACTCTACTCGCTCTGGCTCAGTTTGATGATGTCTTCGTCGAGCATGGCCTTCATCTCCATCTGGACCTGTTTGGCTTTGAAAGGATTAAGGCGATAGGGGTGTTGTTTTATCAGAGCAGTATTCCCTATGTCTACCTCATTTACAACAGCATTAGTCCTCCCCATCTGATTCTTACATATGTCCTTATACTGTAGTAACAAATCTTTCAACTGCATTCTATTCTCCTGAGACAGATAGTTTATGAACATATCCTACTCGTCAAGGACTTCTTCCTTTTTTAATCTATTTTGAAGCACATCAAAATCCACATCATCTGGATTTGATTTCTCACTCTGTGGGGCAGTAACTAACACCTGTTTCTTCAGTTCTTGCTCTCTATTATCATACGGTTTCAACATGTTCACATGACATACCTAATACTGTTTTTTCCTATCTGGCATCTTTACTAGATAGTTTACCTGACTCAACTTTTTCTCAATTTGATAGGGACCACTAAATCCGGCCTTGAAGGGATCTCTTATCACTGGTGACAGTACTAACACGTTATCTCCTCGGGAAAATGTCCGTGTCTCAGAGCTTCTATCTGCCACCTGCTTCATTCTATATTGTGCCCCTTTTAGGTGCTCTTTAGCTAACTCACCCACTCGATTTAATCTTTCCCTCACCTCAAATACATAATCTAAATAGGCGATCTCCGACTTTGTTCCTGTTAATTTTTCTTTAATTAATTTCAAAGGGCCTCTCACTTCATGCCCAAATATTAACTTGAAGGGAGTAAACTGAGTGGATTCATTTGGGGCATCTCTAATGGCAAATAATACGAATGGGATACCTTTATCCCAATCATTTGGGTAATCCTGACAATCTGGTCTCAACATGGTCTTCGAGGTCTGATGTCACCTTTCTAAAGCTCCCTGGGATTCAGGATGATACAGAACTTTAAATCCAGTGTGTATATCTAAACTATCCATAACCTCCTTAAACAACCTAGCAGTAAAATTTGACCCTCTACCACCCGTTTTGCCTTGATACTCTGTAATGGAACTGCCTCCGGAAATCTGGTAGACACATCCATTATGGTTAACAAGTACTGGTTCCCACTTTTAGTTCTTGGGAGGGGACCTCCACAATTAATTATAACCCACGTGAAAGCTTCTTCAAATGCAGGATTACATTACAGTGTGAAACAGGCCCTTCGGCCCAACAAGTCCACACCAACCTGCAACCCACTCATACCCCTATATTTACCCCTTATCTAACACTACGGGCAATTTAGCATGGCCAATTCACCTTACCTGCACAACTTTGGACTGTGGGAGGAAACCGGAGCACCCAGAGGAAACCCACGCAGACACGGGGAGAACGTGCAAACTCCACACAGTCAGTCGACTGAGGCGGGAATTGAACCCGGGTCTCTGGCGCTGTGAGGCAGCAGTGCTAACCACTGTGCCACCGTGCCACCCACGGGAGTTGGCAACAAAGTTGCTTTTTTCTTAACTGCCTGTGGCTTACCTATCATTTGGCATGTATGACATGTATGGCAAATATTAACCACATCCTTGAGCATTCCAGACCAATAAAAATGCTTTTGGATGTTAGCCTGAGTAGTTGTACCCCAAGGTGACCTCCTACAGGTCGTTCATGTGCTACCCGTAACACTTCCTGCCTTTATGCTACCGGCAACATAATCTGGTGTACTTTAGCCCATTTCTCCTCTGCACTAACCTGCCGTGGTCTGCATTTCCCTCTTAGGATTCTATCTTTGAGATAATAATAATCCTCAGGAATATTCTCTGCTTCCTTGTCAGAGTACACATCCACATATATATCTTTTATCGTCTTGTCCTGCTATTGCAAGTCCCTTAGTCTTTCAGGACTAAACTCTTCTGTCTGACCCTCTACCTGTTCAGGTTTATCCTGCACTATTATGTCAACAGGGTGTCCGTTAACTGAATCTCTACTCCTTTATCTCCGTCTTTCCGTTTCACATCATGCAGTGACTTATGATAGTGGGATCTGGTTACCATACAGTCTGAGAAAATACCAGGATATTTCTGTTTCAACTGCTCAGTTTCTTGGTCCTCTCCACAACCAGGGATGTCACTCCCACCTTGGACCCTGCCAAATCATTCAGTAGAACAAACTGAATTCCGACACTCTGTCAATCACTCCCATTGTTACTTCCCCAGTCATGAGTTGGCACTCCAACCTGATCTTATATAGGGGAACGCTAAATTTCTGTCTATCTATCCCACAAATTACCACACTCTCATGTAACAGATCAGACAGAGCGCAAATTCACTCTTTCTTACTATCAGCAACTGGTTAGATCCTGTTTCTCTCAAACGTCTAATGTCTTGTCCTTCTCCCCCTGTTCTTTCTGATTAAACATTACCCACAGAGGAGAATTGTTTATAGAGCTCAGGTACTAACTCCATATCCAACCCCTGCCTAGGCTGTGCACTCTCCTGCAGCTCCTCAGCTCTTCTTGGAGTCTCCTTTACGACCTTCACTAATGCCACTGGCTTAGCTTCTTTTTACCACATATTTTCCCACAGTACCTTTCTTTAACGACCAGCACTGTGACTTCGTGTCCCACTTTACCATAGTGGAAACACCTGAGGCCTTTCACCTCCTTTCCACCCTCTTAAGTCTTCTTTCTTAACCTGTGATAAACTCCTACTAGTGTTCTCTACTCTTTGTTTCGTAGTGTAAGATCACCCCTTCTCCTAATATCTATCCCTCACAGGATGAAATTCTGGCCAGAAGCTTGTTCAATGCACCAAGATGTACTCATCTGCTAATTCTGCTGCCCTTCTCACTTCCTGAACTTTCTTTTCCTCCACGTGAATTCATACCTGCTCTAGAAGTGAATTTTTAAACTCCTCTGAGAGAATACACTCTCTTAGAGCCTCAAAGGTTGTATCTATGTTTAAAGCACACATCCGCCTATCAAAATGACTATGTTTAATTCTTTCGAACACAACATAAGTCTGACCTAGTTCCTTCTTTATGTTTCTAAACCACTATCTATATGCTTCTGGCACCAATTCATAAGCACCTAAAATAGCCTGTTTAACCTCTTCATAATCTCTTGACACCTCATCTGACAGTACGGCAAATACGCCATTAGCTCTGCCTACCAGCTTAGTCTGAACTTGCATTACCCATAAATCCTCTGGGGACTCCATCTGCTTAGCCAATTTTTCAAATGAAATAAAGAAGGTTTTAACATCTTTCTCATCAAAATGTGGCAGAGATTTGATATATTTGTATGTATCGCTACCTTATCTTTTAATCTCCATCCTATTAACTTAACTTTGCTGAATAAGTCACAACTTTTCAAGTTCAAATTGTCTCTCTTTTTGCTCAGCTAAGAACCTTCTCTGTCTCTCTCTCTCTCTCTCGCTGTTTATCTTCTAACTTCATTTTCCTCAATTATAATTTAAATTAGATTAGATTAGATTCCCTACAGTGTGGATACAGGCCCTTCGGCCCAACAAGTCCACACCAATCCTCCGGGGAGCAACCCACCCAGACACATTCCCCTACATTTACCCCTAACACTACGGGCAATTTAGCATGGCCAATTCATCTAACCTGCCCATCTTTGGACTGTGGGAGGAAACCGGAGCACCTGGACAAAACCCACGCAGACACGGGGAAAATGTGCAAACTCCACACATACAGTTGCACAAGGTGGGAATTGAACCCAGGTCACTGCCGCTGTGAGGCAACAGTGCTAACTACTGAACCACTGTGCCGCCCCAGTAGAGGTTTTTCTACCTCTACTACACTTGTTTGTTTCTCTGACACACCTAAGTGTTTGAGTAATCCCCTTACAATTTCAGCTTTACTTTTGTCTTTGGTTAAACCCCAATTTAACTTATTTGCTAATTCTAAAAGCATGGCCATTTTCTTTCCTTCTAAACTTTCTTGGCAAATTTGAGAATCATCTTCAAATCCCAGAATCTCTTTAACAAATTTAAGAGCCATTTCTCTCACTTTTAATTTAACCAACCACAAATCACTGAAATTAAACAAATTGTCTCACATACATTTTATTTAAAGATCTTGGACACTAACCTGCAAGTGTTTAAATCTACTGGGATTTTTCAAACCCAAAATCTATTCAAATCTGTCTAAACCTGTTCAAATTACGAATCAGAGATCCAAACTGTTCAATTCCCCTAAACTGTTGTGACACAGGGTAAACCCCTCTGCTAACTTAAACCAGCAACACAGAAAAGATTCACCCCATGATGTAATCTGTTAAAATTTGAGAGACAAAGAACTATTCCCAAATGTCACTATTTAAAGTAAAAATTAACAATTTTATTCTTTAAGTCTAACAAAGTATATTAACTAACAACTGCTTACAACTCCTTTCTCTTAAACCTATCTTTTACCTCCCACTCCACTCTACAATACTAGTCTGATAAAAAATCCTGATTAAGATCTAAAAGAAAAACTTCTTATTTCAAAATCAGACAGCTTTCAGTTCTTCTCTATACTCCTGGCTTCTTTTCTTCTTCTTGGGGATTCTTCTTCCCAGGTCTTTGATAGATAAAGGTACCTTTCAGAGAGCAGATCTTTCTGCAAGCAGTCTTGTTGGTGCTGGCTGCTCAGTGGGCGGCACAGTGGCTCAGTAGTTAGTACTGTTGCCTCACAGCGGCAGCGACCCGGGTTCAACTATTCAAAATGTTTGATATTTATACCCCCAAAACCTCAGATCATTTAATTGATTTGATATCATCCAAAATAGTAAGATTCAAATTCAATTGGACTTTTGTATCTGGGCCATCGATTAAACTGATTGGCCAAACTTTGAATTTGGTTTTGTATCCTGGCAACACAGCACCAGACATGTGTTTCAACCCAAATGTTACATTTTTAAATGTTCAGCACACTTTGTGCTAGCCAGAAATTTCAGCTCCCTTAAGGATACAGGACACCCACAACTTCATAACACTAACTCAGCCATGAATGGAAGCTGCAGGAGAACATCAAACACAGACCAGTCTCATGGGAGTACAACTCAGTGGTACTCAATCCAACAGGACAATGTCGCTGACTAGTAATTTAGAAGGTCCCATTGCTCTGGTGAGATGTTTGGTTTTCTTGTTGCAGCATTTATATCCACAAAATCTTCTTATATATTGCAAAACTTTCCTACTACTTTCAATACATGCATTGTTCTACCTGTTGAATTTATGTCGTGTGTCAGGGAGACTTTACTTTCTGTTTTAATGATGGATGCCTGCCTGCCTTGCAGGTCATAAACTAGTCTTTGTTGTGACTGTAGCAAATGTTGTTGTTGCTGGGTCATAAATGACTGAACTGAGCAGTTTTCAACTTCAGCAATGTTTCTTTTTTATTCTTTTAACGGATGTAGGTGTTGCTGGCAAAGCTAGTATTTGTTGCTTATCCTTAATTGCCCTTCAATTGAATGATTTTCTGGGCTATTTCAGTGCGCAGTTAAGAGCCATTATTGTGGCTCCAGAGTGAAGTGTAGTCCTGACTAGATGAGGATGGCCGATTTCCTTCCTGAAAGGATATTAGTGAACCAGACAGATACTGGAACAATAATTGATTAGTTTCACAGCCACCATTGCTATATGATTTTAATTCCAGACATTTTTTATACTGTATGAATCTCAATTCCACCAACTATCATATTGGGATTTGAACAGTATTAGAACCCTCACAGTTTTTTTCTTGCTGATTTAGAGTTGTTGAAAGAGACTGTTGAAAAACAAATGCCACAGAGACATGTTAGTATCATTTCTCATACTAGCAATATTGATGCGTTGTAGACTGTGAAATGTCTCTGTTACTGAGAAGTGAGTGGATAGGTGGTAATCTGCACTGTGCTAAGTGCGGCTATCATGAACACTCACTAGGTCACGTCTTCGGGTAATAATCAGATGAAGTTAGTGTCAATGGACAGAGTTTGAATGACGCCATTAGGCCCTGTGATAAAGTTTACTTTGAGAAAAAGAGTCGATGATGCAGAGTTCATACACAAGAAGCCACTGTGCCCTGTCATTTCTCTTTCCATTCCCTTGGTCACTGAAGCACATAGGATTTCTGTCCTATCCAACATAAACATGAAAATTGTCATGGCCAGATGAAAACCCTTTTGCCATTTAGAAGATGCACCAGGACAATGCATGGAAGTTGTGGAATTTATTTTTGCATGACAAGCTGGTGTTTAAGATTGGTACATTAGTGCATGTGATGTTGATCGCACCTCCATCAGAGATAGACTGTGGGAGAAAGATCTGCTACTTTGCCCACCTACAGCACGATTACATAAGAAACACAGAAGCAGGCCTGAGAAACACAGAAATCAAGCCTGTCAACACACACAGAACATACCCACAATGCACCAGTCTTGGCCAAACAGGCTAACAAAGAAACCAAGCATGGCCCAACTACTCTCACACTCCAGAATACACTTTCCAAAAATCCTTCACAGTAAAGCTCCCAGCCCCGATTAGCATTGCAGTCCCAATACCCTAAGGGCAGGCTCGTTTCCCATTGAAACCAATACTGCATAAACAAATAGGCAGACAGAGACTTCGCTCGCAGGAGGAACACAATGGACACATCTGGATACCAGGAGAAGGGACATTTACACATATTCATGCAAACAGGAATACAATGAAGAATCCTCGAGAAGACATTTTCACCCAGTCATGGCGATGGCTGGAATCTCGTGTGTCAATTATAAATGAATTGCTGCTGGCAGATGCTTGATTAATTTTGATTCAGTTTATTCTTGTTTTAATCAATTTACTATTTTCACCATTGTACTGTAACTGCCTTATAATAATCACCTTTGTGTTGTACGCCTATAGAACCTTCCAGTATCCTCTACTCAGGGAACAGCACTCTGGCCATCTGTGCAAAAAATCAGTTCTGTGTCAGCCTGGTCAATTTCTCTTCCGCTAAACCACTTGTCAATTTCACTACAATCTTCATTTGTGGTCTCTGATTCATTGGGCTGAATTTCTCTGACATAGACACATAGCTAAGGTGATCAGAAATTGCTACTGGGGGCAAAACCAACTCTGCTGGTCTATATCCAACTGTGACGCCCAGACAACACTGACGATGATCTTTGATGCACTTGCAGTACTGATAGGTGCAACTTTTTTGAAAGATATTGTCTAATCAATCAGTTCAGAGATGTTATGACACACTTCTGGTCCAAGGTGTACTTGAACCAGGGCTGTTTGGCCCAGAGATAGGGACACTATGACAGTTCCACAAAAGCCTGATGTTTAAAGCCAGTTTTAGCTAATCTGGTTTTCTATCAATGTCAAACAAGCTTAGTTTACAATAGATCAGTGGTATCTTGCATACACTCACCAAAGAATTTGGGCTATTATTGATGCCAGTATACACAGCCTTGGAGATTCCAGCCTCCAAGCTGGAAAATTCCTCCTTTTTTTCTGTCACTGAATAACTGAGGCATAGGCCTAGGATGTATTAACTTGTTTAGCATCTGAAAAGAATGCATACACAGCATCACAAACCCCTTTCTGTTGCTTTATGTCTCACTGTCAGGATACCTCGAAGAGATATGCTCATGATTTCATCAGCATATGACCTGGAGATATAAAGATTCCAGACTCCATCTTTCTTGGGATCACTTGAAGTATGAGACTACATGAGGAATACTGCTCTTTGCTACTTGATAATGTTATCCCAGATATTTTAGTGTCTGAAAAGTCATAAAGAGTCCTACAGCACGGAGACAGGCCCGTTATTCCAAACTGGTCCATGCTGATCAAAATGTCCATCGACACTAACCCCAATTCCTTGCACTTGGTCCTAAACCTCTCCTATCCATGTATTTGTCCTTTTAAATGTTGTTAACCACTTCCACTGACAGCTCATTCCTCTGTGTAAAAAGGTTGCTTCTCAGGTTCCCTTTTATTCTTTCCCTCTAACCTTAAACTGATGCCCTCTTTCCTTCAATTCCCCACCCCTGGGAAAAAGACTGAATGCATTCACTTTATCCACAACTCTCATGATCTTATACACTTCAATAAGATCCCCCCAATTTAAAATCTGTATATAGTCATTAGTTATAATACGTACCTCTTCAATTCTTCATTGTCACATACTCAATGTCTAGTTTCTTAAATGATATGGGAGTTAACATAAGCACATTAGATAAAATGACACATTAGATAAAAGACCATGCTGGAGCCAAAATCCACAGCACTTTCCACTTTACAAGCTAATATTCAGAAGAAAGACAAACACACTTGCATTTTCAATAGCTCAGCAAATAGAAGAAAGGAATGAAACAAAATGAATCTACATTCTTAGATCATTGAGGGATGGGAATCAATTGAGGAGGGTAGTGGACAGTAAGGAGGTAGAAACAAAAGCCTGTAAATAAACTAAATAATGAAGTCAGTGTGACTAAAGGGAAGAGCAGGCAGGGAGCAGATGATGAACACAGAGGGACAGGTGGTCTGAGGTGCATTTGTTTCAATACAAGAAGCATGATAGGTAAGGCAGATTAGTACCTGGAAGTATGATGTTATTGCTATTACCGAGACTTGGTTGAGGGAAGGGTATGGTTGGCAACTAAATATCACAGGATATCAATGCTTCAGATAGGATGGAGACAGAGGTAAAAGGGGTGGAGATGTTGCATTACTGGTCAGAGAGAATATCACAGCTGTGCTGAGGGAGGACAAAATGGAAGAGTCAAGCAGTGAGGTAATATGGGCAGAGCTCAGAAATAGGAAGGGTGCAATAACAATGTTGGAACTGTACTACAGGCCTCCCAACAGCAAGCGTGAGGTAGAGGTACGAATATGTAAACAGATTATGGAAAGATGTCAGAGGTGGTGGTGATGGGGGATTTTAATTTTCCCAACATCGACTGGGATTCATTTAGTGTTAGAGGTCTAGATGGAGCAGAATTTGCAAGGAGCATCCAGGAGGGTTTTCTAGAGCAATATGTAAATAGTCCAACTCAGGAAGACAATAGGTGCTGGAGTAGGCCATTCTGCCCTTTGAGCCAGCACCACCATTCATTATGATCATGGCTGATCATCCTCAATCAGTATCCTGTTCCTGCCTTATCCCCATAACCCTTGATTCCACTGTCCTTAAAAGCTCTATCCAACTCTTTCTTGAAAGAATCCAGAGCCTTGGCCTCCATTTCCTTCTGGGGCAGAGCATTCCATGCACCCATCACTCTCTGGGTGAAGAAGTTTCTCCTCAACTCTGTTCTAAGTGGCCTACCCCTTATTTTTAAGCTGTGTCCTCTGGTTCGGGACTCACCCATCAGCGGAGACATGATTCCTGCCTCCAGAGGGACAATTCCTTTAATAACCTTATAGTCTCAATCAGATCCCCTCTCAGCCTTCTAAACTCAAGTGTGTACAAGCCCAGTCGCTCCAATCTTTCAGCATAAGATAGTCCCGCCATTCAGGGAATTGACCTCGTGATCCTACGCTGCACTCCCTCAATAGCCAAATTTCCTCAAATTTGGAGACCAAAACTGCGCACAATATTAGTGGTGTGGTCTCACCAGGGCCCTGTACAGCTGCAGAAGGACCTCTTTGCTTCTATACTCAATTCCTCTTGTTTTGAAGGCCAGTATGCTTCACTGCCTGCAGTACCTGCATGCTTGCTTTCATTGACTGATGTACAAGAGCACCGAGATCTCGTAGTACTGCCCCTTTACCTAATTTGACTCCATTTAGGTAGCAATCTGCCTTCCTGTTCTTGCCACCAAAGTGGATAACCACACGTTTATCCATATTAAACTGCATCTGCCATGCATCCGTCCACTCACCTAGCCTGTCCAGGTCATCCTGCATTCTCCTAAAATCCTCCTCACATTTCACCCTGCCACCCAGCTTTGTGTCATCAGCAAATTTGCTAATATTACTTTTAATACTTTCATCTACATCATTAATGTACATTGTAAAAAGCTGCGGTCCCAGCACTGATCCCTGCGGCACACCACTGGTCACCACCTGCCATTCCGAAAGGGAGCCGTTTATCACTATTCTTTGTTTCCTGTCAGCCAACCAATTTTTAATCCATGTCAGTGTTTTGCCCCTAATACCATGTTCCCTAATTTTGCTCACTAAGCTCCTATGTGGGACTTTATCAAAGGCTTTCTGAAAGTCCAGGTATACTACATCCACTGGATCTCCCTTGTCCATCTTCAGAGTTACATCCTCAAAAAATTCCAGAAGATTAGTCATGCATGATTTCCACTTCATAAATCCATGCTGACTCCGACCTATCCTGTTACTGCTATCTAGATGTGTCGTAATGTCATCCTTTATAACTGACTCCAGCAGTTTTCCCACCACTGATGTCAGACTAACTGGTCTATAATTCTCAGTTTTCTCTCTCCCTCCTTTCTTAAACAGTGGGACATTGAGACTATAAGATTATTAAAGGAATTGTCACTCTGGAGGCAGCCACCCTCCAAACTGCAGGAACTGATCCTGAATCTATAGAACATTGGAAAATGATCACCAATGCATCCACGATTTCTCGAGCCACCTCCTTCAGTACCCTGGGATGTAGACCATCAGGTCCCGGGGACTTATCAGCCTTCAGACCTAACAGTCTCTCCAACACCATTTCCTGCCTAATATAAATTCCCTTCAGTTCAGGTCCTTCAGCCACTATTACATGTGGGAGATTGCTCGTGTCTTCCCCAGTGAAGACAGATCAAAGTACCAATTCAATTCTTCTGCCATTTCTTTGTTCCCCGTAATAAATTCACCTGCTTCTGTCTTCAAGGGCCCAATTTTAGTCTTAACCATTTTTTTTCTTTTCACATACCTAAAAAAGCCTTTACTATCCTCCTTTATATTTTTGGAGGATAGTAAAGGCTTTTTTAGGTATGTGAAAAGAAAAAAAAAGGTTTAAACTAAAATTAGGCCCTTGAAGGGGCCATACTAGACCTGATGTTGGGAAATGAGCCCAACCAGGTGGGTGAAGTTTCAGTAGGAGATTACTTTGGGAATAGTGATCACAATTCCATAAGTTTTAGAACATTCATGGACAAAGATGAGAGTGGCCCTAAAGGAAGATTGCTAAATTGGGGGTAGATCAAATATAGCAAAATTCAACAAGAGCTGCAGAATGTGCATTAGGATCAGCTGTTTGAGGGTCAATCCACATTTGATATGAGGGAAGCTTTTAAAGAGAGATTGATTAGAGTGCAGGACAGACACATCCCTGTGAAAATGAGGGATAGAAATGGTAAGATTAAGGAACCATGGATGACAGGTGAAATTGTGAGACTAGTTAAGAGGAAAAAGGAAGCATACATAAGGTCTAGACAACTGAAAACAGACAAAACTTTGGAAGAATATTGGGAATGTAGGACCAATCTGAAATGAGGAATTAAGAGGGCTAAAAAGGATCATGAGATAACCTTAGCAAATAGGTTTGAAGAAAATCCCAAAGCCTTTTATTCATATATAAGGAGCAAGAGGGTAACCAGAGAAAGGATTGGCTCACTGAAAGACAAAAGAGGAAAGTTGTGCATGGAGTCAGAGAAAATGGGTGAGATTCTTAATGAGTATTTTGCTTTGGTATTCACCGAGGAGAGGGACATGGCAGATGTTGAGGTTAGGGATAGATGTTTGATTATTCTTGGTCAGGTCAGCATAAGGAGGGAGGAAATGTTGGGTATTCTAAAAGGCATTCAGGTGAACAAGTCTGGATGGGATCTATCCCAGATTACTGAGGGAAGCAAGGGAGGAAATAGCTGGGGCTTTAACAGATATCTTTGCAGAATCCTTGAACATGGATGATGTCCCAGAAGACTGGAGAATTGCTAATGTTATCCCCTTGTTTAAGAAGGGTAGCATGGATAACCCAGGTAATAACAGACCAGTGAGCCTGATGTCAGTGGTAGGGAAGCTGCTGCAGAAGATACTGAGGGACAGGATCTATTTACATTTAGAAGAAAATGGGCTTCTCAGTGATGGGTAACATGGTTTTGTGCAGAGAAGCTCATCTCTTATCAACTTAATAGAACTCTTTGAGGAAGTGATAAAGTTGATTGAAGAGGGAAGGGCTGTAGATGTCATAACATGGACTTCAGTAAGGCATTTGATAAGGTTCCCCATGGTAGGCTGATGGAAAAAGTGAAGATGCATGGGGTCCATGGTGTACTAGCTAGATGGATAGAGAACTGGCTGGGGAACTGGAGACAGAGAATAGGAAGGGAGTTTTTCAAAATGGAGACCTGTGACCAGTGATGTTCCACAGGGATCCGTGTTGGGACCACTGTTGTTTGTGATATACATAAATGATCTTGAGGAAGGTATAGGTGGTCTGATTAACATGTTTGCAGATAACACTAGGATTGGTGGAGTCGCAGATATTGAAGGGGACTGTCAGAGAATGCAGCAGAATATGGATAGTTTGGAGAGTTAGGCAGCGAAATGGCAGATGGTGTTCAATCTGAGCAAATGCGAGGTGATGCGTTTTAGAAGATCCAATTCAATAGCGAACTGTATGGAAAATGGAAAAGCCCTCGGGAAAATTGATGTATAGAGAGATCTATGTGTTCAGGTCCATTGTACCCTGAAGATAGCAATGTAGGTCGATAGAGTGGTCAAGAAGGGATACGGCATGCTTTCCTTCATCGGACATGGCATTGAGGACAAGAGTTGGCAGGTCATGTTACAATTGTATACGACTTTGTTTTGGGCACATTTGGAATACTGCGTACAGTTCTGGTCACCACATGACCAAAAGGATACTTTGGAGAAGGTGCAGAGGAGGCTCACCAGGATGTTACCTGCTATGGAGGGTGCAAGCTATGAAGAGAGGTTGAGTAGATTAGGATTATTTTCATTCAAAAGATGGAGGTTGGGGGAGGGGGGGGGGGAACCTGATTGAGGTTTACAAAATCATGAGAGGCATAGACAGGGTGGATAGCAAGAAGCTTTTTCCTAGAGTGGGAGACTCAATTTCCCAGAATGGGGATCACAAGTTCAGAGTGAGAGGGGAAATGTTTAAGGGAGATATGCTTGGAAAGTTCTTTACGCAGAGAGTGGTGGGTGTCTGGAACGTGTTGCCAGTGGAGGTGGTATGGACGGGCATGATAGCATAACTTAAGATGTATCGAGACAGATGCATGAACGGGCAGGAAGTAGAGGGATACAGGCCCTTACAAAATAGGCGGCAGGTTTAGATAGAGGATTTGGATCGGCATAGGCTTGAAGGGCCGAAGGGCCTCTTCTTGCGCCTTAATGATCTTTGTTCTAGGTTTATTTGGAAGTACATGCAACGCTCTGAAAGCTTGGACTTCCAAACAAACCTGTAGGACTATAACCTGGCGTGTGATTTTTAAATCTCCTTGAACTTCTGCAGCCTCTGGTGAAAGGTCAGCGATTTAAAAAAATGCTGGGGCTGGTTTGTGCAAGCAGTGCAGAAGGTGTTGGCTGCATTTTACACAAAAGAAGTTCAATTGGTTGAATTCAATCACTGTACATGCCAATATATTTTGGCTGTGAATTTCCTTCTATGAACATAAAGATTCAGTTTGTTTTACATAAATTGTTGAGTCTCATGAAATTAGATTGAAAACATAGATCCAATTTAAAACCTTAAGTCAAAGCAATGACACACAGGAAATGAGAAGTTATTTTGTTTACACAGTGATCATAAACACGCAACCCAAAGGAGCAGTGGAAGCAGATTTAGGAATAAATTTCAGGAATACTTGCAAAGGAGAGGAAAGAGATTTGCTGTGTATCTGCCATTACAATGATAAAAGTGAGGGAGCAAAGGGAAAAAGCAAGCCTAGCAGGGGGGAAGAAAAGCAGCAGAGAGGCAGGGAAGATTCAATGGGGTAGCAACAGGAACTGAAGCAACCCCATGATAAAGGAACCCACACACAGCACCTTCCACCCTCTCAGAAAAAGGAGTCTCATGTACAAAGCCCAGCAGGGACCAACCTGAACATTCCAGCATAACCAGAGCCCAGGAACCCTAGTACTATGACATCAACACTGCTTCATTGAGTGTTGAAAAGTGTGATGCTGGAAAAGCGCAGCAGGCCTGGCAGCATCCAAGGAGTAGGAGAATCGACGTTTCGGACATAAGCCTTGAGGCTGGTGTGCCAGACGGGCTGAGATAAAAGGTGGGGGGGGGTGGGGGGGGGTGGGGGGGGGAGGGGGGAGCGGGGGAGCGGCGCTCGGAATACGATAGGTGGAAGGAGGTGAGGGTGAGGGTGATAGGCTGGTGAGGGGGTGGAGGTGGAGAGGTTGGGAAGAAGATTGCAGGTCAAGAGGGCAGTGCTCAATTCGGGAGTTGGGACTGAGATAAGGTGGGGGGGAGGGGAAATGAGGAAGCTGGAGAAATCTACATTCATCCCGTGTGGTTGGAGGGTTCCTCGGCGGAACATGAGGCGCTGTTCCTCCAGGCGTCGTGTGGCCAGGATCTGGCGATGGAGGAGGCCAAGAACCTGCATGTCCTTGGCGGAGTGGGAGGGGGAGTTAAAGTGTTCAGCCACGGGGCAGTTGGGTTGGTTGGTGCGGGTGTCGCAGAGGTGTTCCCTGAAATGTTCCACAAGTAGGCGGCCTGTCTCCCCAATGTAGAGGAGACCACATCAGGTCCAGCGGATACAGTAAATGATATGTGTGGAGGTGCAGGTGAATTTGCGACGGATATGGAAGGATCCATTGGGGCCTTGGAGGGAGGTGAGGGGGGAGGTGTGGGCACAAGTTTAGCACTTCTTGCAGTTGCAGATGAAGGTGCGGGAGTGGAGGCTGGGTTGGTTGGGGGTGTGGAGCTGACGAGGGAGTCGCAGAGGGAGTGGTCTCTCCGGAATGCTGATAGGGGTGGGGAGGGAAATATAGCCCTTGTGGTGGGCTCTGTTTGGAGGTGGCGAAAATGACGGATGATGATACGATGTATCCAGAGGTTGGTGGGGTGGAAGGTGAGGACCAGTGGGGTTCTGTCCTGGTGGCGATTGGAGGGGTGGGATTCAAGGCCGGAGGTGCGGGAAGTGGAGGAGATGCGGTGGAGAGCATCGTCAACCACGTCTGAGGGGAAATTGCGGTCTTTGAAGAAGGAAGCCATTTGGGTTGTTTGGTCGTGGAATTGGTCCTCCTGGGAGCAGATGTGACGGAGGCGAAGGAATTGGGAATATGGAATGGCGTTTTTACAGGGGGCAGGGTGGGAGGAGGTGTAATCTAGGTAGCTGTGGGAGTAGGTCGGTTTGTAGTAAATGTCTGTGTTGAGTCGGTCGCCCAAGATAGAAATAAAGAGGTCTAGGAAGGGGAAGGAGGAGTCTAAGACGGTCCAGGTAAATTTGAGGTGGGAGTGGAAGGTGTTAGTAAAGTGGATGAACTGTTGAACCTCCTCATGGGAGCACGAGGTAGTGGCAATACAATCATCGATGCAGCAGAGGAAAAGGTGGGGAATGGTGCCAGTGTAGCTGTGGAAGATGAACTGTTCCACATATCCGACGAAGATGCAGGCTTAGCTGGGGCCCATGCGGGTGCCCATGGCTACTCCTTTGGTTTGGAGGAAGTGGGAGGATTGGAAAGAGAAGTTGTTAAGAGGGATGACCAGTTCAGTCAGTCGAAGGAGGGTGTCAGTGGAAGGGTACTAGTTGGGTCAGCGGGAGTGGAAGAAGCGAAGGGCTTGGAGGCCTTCGTGATGGCAGATGGAAGTGTATAGGGGCTGGATGTCCATGGTGAAGATAAGGCATTGGGAGCCGAGGAAGCGAAAATCATGGTGGAGGTGGAGGGCGTTGGTGGTGTCCCGAACGTAGGTGGGGAGTTCTTGGACTAAGGGGGACAGGACAGTGTCGAAGTATGCAGAGATGAGTTCAGTGGGACAGAAGCAGGCTGAGACAATGGATCAGCTGGGGCAGTCGGGTTTGTGGATTTTGGGCAGGAGATAGAAACAGGCGGTGTGGGGTTGTCGGACTATGAGGTGATGAGGTTATGGATAGTCTGGGAGATGATGATTCGGTGGTGGGAGGTGGGGTCATGGTCAAGGGGGCAGTAGGAGGAGGTGTCCGCGAGTTGGCATCTAGCTTCAGCGGTGTAAAGATCGGTGCGCCAAACTACCACTGCGCCTCCCTTGGATTCAGCACCACCCTCTTGACCTGCAGTCTTCTTCCCGACCTCTCTGCCCCCACCCCCTCCCCGGCATATCACCCTCACCCTCACCTATTGTATTCCCAGCGCCCCTCCCCCCAAACTACCCCCCACCTTTTATCTCAGCCCACTTGGCACACCAGCCTCATTCCTGAAGAAGGGCTTATGCCTGAAACGTTGATTCTCCTACTCCTCGGATGCTGCCTGGCCTGCTGCGCTTTTCCAGCACCGCACTTTTCAACTCTGGTCTCCAGCATCTGCAGTCCTCACTTTCTCCTGCTTCACTGAGTGGGGAAGTAAAGGTCATCTTAAAGAATATAGAATGCCTACAGTGTGGAAGCAGGCTATTTGGCCCATTGAGTCTGCACTGACCACCTCCTACTCAGACCAACTACCCTAACCTATTCCTGTAGCCCCGAATTTCCCATGGCTAGTCCACCTAGGGGGCACATCTCTGGACACTATGGGCAATTTAGCATGGCCAATCCATCTAACCTGCACATCCTTAGACTGTAGGAGGAAACCAGAACATCCAGAGGAAACCCACACAGACACAGGGAGAATGTGCAAACTCACACAATTGCCCGAGGATGGAATTGAAGCCAGATCCCTGTGGTTCTAAGCACTGAGCCACCATGCCACCCATACCACCAATATAGAGAAGACTATCCTGATTCTAGATGATCATCCCAGCTAGACCCCCATGGGATAAATGTGCACATCGTGACCCTTCAGTGCATCCTAATCCAGAACCACAATTCTTGAAGTGAAAATGAGCTCAAGGAAGAATTCCACTCCAGCCTTGATCAGTTGCATTTCTATGTCCCAAAGTGACACAAGCTGATGCTAAAATAAACAAAGAACTGCAGATACTGAAGTCCTGAAACAATAACAGAAATTACTGAAAAAACTCTGCAAGTCTGGCCTCATCTGTGGAGAGAAAGCAGAGCCAATATTTCAAGCCCACTGACCCTTCTTCAGAATGGTCCATGACTGGGGCTGACAAATGCTGGGCTAACCAGTCTAGTCTGTCTACTATCTCCATCATGTATGTATTGAAAATGATCTCAACAACAGAAACATTGCTGGCCTCACAGCCAGTCAAATGACATGTAATGAACAGGAACCATAGAAAATCCAAAGCAACCTCTAAACTATCATGACCTAAACGGGTGACACGCTGGCTCAGTGGTTGGCCTTGACGCTCACATCGCCAAGGACCCGAGTTCAACTCCACCCCTGGGTAACTGTATGGATTTGCACATTCTTCCCATGTCTAAGTGGGTTTCCTCTTGGTGCTCCAGGTCCCTCTCAAAGTTCAAAGATGTGCAGGTTAAGCGGATTGAGCACGTTGAGTTGCCCATAGTGTCTTGGGATGTACAGGCTGGATGGATTAGCCATGGGAAGTGCAGTGTTACAGGGATAGGATAGGGGGTTGGGTCTGGGTGGGAGGTTCTTCGGAGGGGCTGCTATGGACCCGATGTGTCAAATGGCTGTTTTCACACTGTAGGGATTCTATGAGGAGGTTAGAATTCTACGTGCAGGTTAGACCAAGGAAAGTCAATGGACATTATCTACCTGGACTTGCAGAAGCCCTTTGACAAGGTACCGTACGGGAGGCTGCTGAGTAAGATAAGTGCCCGTGGTGTCAGAGACAAAGTGCTAGCATGGACAGAAGCTTGGCTGCCTGGCAGAAAGCAGGGAGTGCGGATAAAAGGGTCCTTCTCAGGATGGCAGCTGGTGACAAGGCTCAGAGTTGGGCCCACAACATTTCACTTTATATATTAAAGATCTAGATGAAGGAACTGAGGGCATTCTGGCTAAGTTTGCAGATAATACAAAGATAGGTAGAGGGACAGGTAGCATTGAGGAAGTGGGGAGGCGGCAGAAGGATTTACACAGATAGGAGAGTGGGCAAAGAAATGGCAGATGGAATGCAACATGGGAAAGCGTGAGATCATGCACTTTGGTCGGAAGAATAGAAGTATGGACTATTTTCTGAATGAAGAAAAAGTTTGGAAGTCTGGAGTGGAAAGGGACGAGGGAATTCTAATCCAGGATTGTTTCAAGGTAAACTTGCAGGTTGTGTAATAGTTATGAAGGCAGATTCAATGCTTGCATTTGTTTCAAGTGGATTAGAATATAAAAGAGATGTACTTGTCAGGCTTTATAAACCTCTGGTCAGATGGAGGATTTGGAGGATTGAGCGCAATTTGAGCCCTATATATCAAGAAGGATGTATTGGCCCTGGGGTGGGTCCAAAGGAAGTTCATGAGAATGATCCCAAGAATGAAAGGCTTTTATCATGCAAGGAATATTTGAGGAATCTGGTGCTTTACTTGATGGAATTTAGAAGGATAAGGGAGGATCTAATTAAAACGTACAGAATACTGAATGGCCTGGACAGAGTAGACATTGGGAAGATGTTTCCATTGGTAGGAGAGACTAGCCTTAGAATAAAGGGAAGACCTTTTAGGATGGAGATAAGGAGAAACTTCTTTAGCCTGTGAGTGGTGAATCTATGGAATTGACAGTCACAGAAGGCTGTGGAGGCCAGGACATTGAGTATATTTAAGACTGAGATAAATAGGTTCTTCATTGTCAAGGGGATCAAGAGTTACAGGGAGAAAGTGGGAGGATGGGGTTGAGAAACTTATCAGCCATAATTAAATGGAGTCGACTCAATGGGCCAAATGGCTTAATTTATGCTCCTATGTCTTATGGTCTTAAGGTCTTATTAACTTTTGAGTAGCTACAGCATTATCCCCTTGTTGTCTGCAACAGGGAAGGCTATTGCAAACCGCTTTCTCAGTCAGTTCTTCGGAGTGGCTGGAGATTTACTGTATAGATTCTACTCATCAAAAGGAACTACAGGTATGACCTTCAGAGCAAGACAAATTCAACAGAAGGCTACACAGCAGCAACAACTTCAATACATGGATTTATTTTAAAATCTCAAAGGTTTTCGACTCTGATTAAGAAATGGTGTCCTCTAATTTAGCAGTGCACAGAAATTCATTACCATTCTCCTTTAGCTCTATGGCCACATTTAAGCAGCTGATCCTCAATAACTGATCCACCATAATTGTAATGTCAGCAAACTTGGCTCAGGTAAGGCTGCATCATCTCACCAAGGCTGTATCATCTTTTCACCCTCACTTAAACCTATATCCTCTAGTACTGCATTCCCCCACCCCAGGGAAAAGACATTGTCTATTTAACAATGATACCTATAGGTCAGTTTAGATGGCAAAAACTTACCCAAAATGAATCTAGTCAATGGTGAAATCAGATTTCGGCTCAGTCCATGCAACTCTTGACTGAGAGTGAACAACAATGTCAGGGACAATGAAATCCTCACCATGTGAACAGGTAGATCTGCAGGAACCAGTAGAATGCTTTCATCACAGTCCTAATGCTCATTTACTGCCAATATTTTTGTGCTTTGATTGTATCCCATTGTTAAATCTGTTACATCTTGTGAGGCACGGAGGAGTAATTCAGCCATCAAGACAGCTAGTTCATGGACTTAATGAGATCATTGCATTCTGATGCTCATAATGTATGAGTACATTATAATTGGACCAATGGAACAAGCAGAGTCCACATTTACACCCTCATACTAATTCCAGAGTTTAAGAATGTCAGGGCATATCTGTTCCTACCTTTGGTCCTGTGTCTTTCATAAAGATAACACATTAATCTCAGACTTGCAATTATCAAGTGTTTGTGTGCAAATTGCTGTTGGTTCCATACCTTCTGCACCAGGTTTGTACAGGTTTTTCTTGCTTCTTCCAAAAAGGTCAAGCTCGAATCTTTAGCTTATGTCTGAAATTTACCAACCGTGGAAATATTTATACTGTATCTATTGCACATGTTCCGCTTAATTCCTTGGACAATTCAATTAAATCACGCCTTAACATAAATAACATGGATACAACATTAGTTTGTGTAAATCATGTCTTAATGTAACCCTGGTGAATTGATGTGCACTCCCTTCAAGATCAATGTATCCTTCTAAAGGTTTGATTTCCAGAACTACTGATAATACTCCAAACATGTATTGTTAAAGCATGACCTCTGCTCTGGCATTCTTCTGCAATATAGGGACATGTTTACATCAGATTTCTAAAGAGCGACTATTTCGGACTACTCTAGTCATTTCGAAGTGAAGGCCAGAAATCTTGCAGCCAATTTTGATTATTTCATTTCTCTTTGTGACATTTTAATTGTTCCAATTATCTTTGGATTTTCACTGTTTCTAGATTTTCATAATTTAAAAGATTCCCTGTTCTAGTCATTTTAGTTTCTCACGGTCGACCTCACATCAGTCTACATTCAATTCTATTTGATTCAATCACTCTATCATCCTTCCCTGTTATTGGCCCATCCTAAGGATCTGAGCGGGTTTTGCATATCTGCATACTTCTTTAAATTTACGCTTTAGTCTTTTACAGCTTTTATTTCTCTCTTGATGATTAGATCTTGACCCTTGGAGGCATAACCTGTTTCTGCACCACATGGATTTTTTTTAACACTTCTTATAGGGCTTCTGTCATTTTACCTATTAATGGACTTGTTCAGTCCACTGTGAACTGTCTCTGTCTTGTCTAATTGAATCTAAATCTACAAATCTAGTCACTGTTTCAAGTTTCTCTCTTTTAAGCTCAATGTAGTCAATTATAAATGCTGCTGAATAAATATTCATGCACCATTAGGTTGTTAACTGAACAGTGTCGATACAGAACAGGAAGAAGCCATTTGGCGTATCAAGTCTGTTCTAATTCTCTGTGGAACAGGCTGCAGAATTGCATTCTCTTCATCTCTCTCCCTGTCGCTCTGCATGTTTATTTCCCCCAAGTGCCAGTGCAATGTCCTATTTAAAATCATTGATCGTTTCCACTTCCACCACCTTCGCAGCACTGTGTAAAAATGTTCTTTTTCACTTTTGCCCTGAATCTCTAGCCTAAAACCTGAAATTTGAGTCTCCAAGTCCTCAGCCAGTAGGAACAGCCCTCCTTTGCCTGTCATATGTAAACATGTCATACCTTTGTATATCTCTATTAAATCTCCCCTCAAATTCTGTTGCTTAAAGAGAGCAGTCTCAGCTTCTCCAACTTTACCCTGTAGCAAAACTCACCATCCTGAAACAGTCTGGTAAATTTCCTGCGAATCTCCCCAAGAGCTGTCACATCCTATTGAACATTTGGAGATGAGAACAGTACATAACACTGCTGTTGCATTCTAACCAGTTTTATGCTTTGCTAATCACTGTCTTAAACTATTCTGCTGCCTTGAAAGGTCGATCTCCTGTGTCTTACTGACGCTCATTGAGGCAAAATTCTCTCTCCCTACCTTTTCAGCAAAATTCACCAGTTCACACTTCACTGTATAAATTCCATCTGGCTCATGACTGCTCATTCTGCCAGCCGGGCTATGTCCTTTTCCAATTGCTATCACCCTAATTGTTTGCCACACCTCCAAGCTTTGTATCAATGGCACATTTTGATAGTTTACCCTCTACAGAGGAACATAGATTATCCTGCATTCAATTATACGAATTTCGGATTATCTGAATAAGATTGCAAGGCTATACTGTGTTATCCAACATTCAATTATCTGGTATTCAATGATTTCACAACATAGTCCCCGTCCATGTCATTTGACAATCAAGGTTCCTCTGTATTTCAGAGCATTTATATTGCTACAACTATGTGTTTTATAAGATTATGATGTTTTGGGATTGTAGTGTCTTTAACTAAAGATAAATGTTAAAGCTAATTTGGACAGATCTGATTTCTGTCTGACAGCTGGCCAGGATGGTTTAATTGTTAAAGGTGAAAGTGGGTAAAAATAATGACTGCAGATGCTGGAAACCAGAGTCTAGATTAGAGTGGTGCTAGAAAAGCACAGCAGTTCAGGCAGCATCCGAGGAGCAGTAAAATTGACGTTTCAGGCAAAAGCCCTTCATCAGAAAGGTGAAAGTGGACAAGACTATTTTACCGGGAAGGAGATTTAAGTTTAAGGTTTAAGGAGGTTTTCTGTGCCGTGGTTGATCAACAAATGAGTGAGGGTCATGTGAAGGAGCTCGGTCCACTCAGACGGCTTTTCTTTCTTATGGTTTTTCTTTAAAAACTTTTAAAATTACTCAGATCGGAATGGAAGAGGCCACTCCTGGACTAGACACTGTCGCAGAGGGAGGCGAGATCCGGACTGGAGGCCATCGCAGGGAGACGAGGCCTAGACTGGAGGCAGTTACGGGGAGGTGAGGCCCAGACCAGAGGCTGCCGTGGGGAGGTGAAGCCCAGACTGGAGGCAGTCATGTGGAGGTGAGGCCTGGTCTGGAGGCCGTCATGGGGAAGCGAGGCCGGGACTAAAGGCTGGTGTGCAGAGATGAATCCCAGACTGTAGGCTGGTGGAGGGAGATGAGTCCCAGACTGGAGGCTGGTTCAATGAGGTGAGGCAGGGGCTGGTGGCCGTCACAGGGAGGTGAGGCCCAAATTGGAAGCCATCATGGGGAGGTGAGTCCTGGACTGGAGACCGTCATGGGGAGGTGAGGCCCAGACTGGAGGCCATCATTTGGAGGTGAGGCCTGGACTGGAGACTGTCATGGGGAGGTGAGGCCCAGACTGGAGGCCATCATTTGGAGGCACAGCAGTTCAGGCAGCATCTGAGGAGCAGTAAAATCGACGTTTCGGGCAAAAGCCCTTCATCAGGAATAAAGGCAGAGAGCCTGAAGGGTGGAGAAATAAGCTAGAGGAGGGTGGGGGTGGGGAGAAAGTAGCATAGAGTACAATGGGTGAGTGGGGGAGGGGATGAAGGTGATATGTCAAGGAGGAGGGTGGAGTGGATAGGTGGAAAAGAAGATAGGCAGGTCAGACAAGTCATGGGGACAGTGCTGAGCTGGAAGTTTGGAACTAGGGTGAGGTGGGAGAAGGGGAAATGAGGAAACTGTTGAAGTCCACATTGATACCCTAGGGTTGAAGTGTTCCGAGGCGGAAGATGAGGTGTTCTTCCTCCAGGCGTCTGGTGGTGAGGGAGCAGTGGTGAAGGAGGCCCAAGACCTCCATGTCCTTGGCAAAGTGGGAGGGAGAGTTGAAATGTTGGGCCACAGGGCGGTGTGGTTGATTGGTGCGGGTGTCTCGGAGATGTTCCCTAAAGCGCTCTGCTAGGAGGCGTCCAGTCTCCCCAATGTAGAGGAGACCGCATTGGGAGCAACGGATACAATAAATGATTTTGGTGGATGTGCAGGTAAAACTTTGATGGATGTGGAAGGCTCTTTTAGGGTCTTGGATGGAGGTGAGGGAGGAGGTGTGGGTGCAGGTTTTGCAATTCCTGCGGTGGCAGGGGAAGGTGCCAGGATGGGAGGGTGGGTTGTACGGGGGCATGGACCTGACCAGGTAGTCACGGAGGGAACAGTCTTTGCGGAAGGCGGAAAGGGGTGGGGAGGGAAATATATCCCTGGTGGTGGGGTCTTTTTGGAGGTGGTGGAAATGTTGGCGGATGATTTGGTTTATGCGAAGGAGATCTCCCACCCACAGCTTCTAACCTCATAGTCCGGGAACCCCGCACTGCCCGGTTCTACCTCCTTCCCATATCCACAAGCCTGACCACCCTGGCCGACCCATTGTTTCAGCATGCTCCTGCCCCACTGAACTCATCTCTACCTACCTCGACACTGTCCTATCCCCCCTAGTCCAGGAACTCCCCACATACATTCGAGACACCACCCACGCCCTCCACCTCCTTCAAGACTTCCGTTTCCATGGCCCCCAATGCCTCACCTTCACCATGGATATCCAATCCCTCTACACCTCCATCCGCCATGACCAAGGCCTCCAAGCCCTCCATTTTTTCCTCTCCCAACGTCCCCAACAGTACCCTTCCACCGACACTCTCATTCGTTTGGCCGAACTGGTCCTCACCCTTAACAATTTCTCCTTCGAATCCTCCCACTTCCTCCAGACCAAAGAGATAGCCGTGGGCACACGTATGGGCCCCAGCTATGCCTGTCTCTTTGTTGGCTACGTAGAACAGTTGATCTTTCGTAATTACACTGGCACCACTCCCCACCTCTTCCTCCGCTACATTGATGACTGCATTGGCGCAACCTCGTGCTCCCGCGAGGAGATTGAGCAATTCATCAACTTCACCAACACATTCCACCCTGACCTTAAATTTACCTGGACCATCTCTGACACCTCCCTCCCCTTCCTGGACCTCTCCATCTCCATTAATGACGACTGACTTGACAGTGACATTTTTTACAAACCCACGGACTCCCACAGCTACCTGGATTACACCTCTTCCCACGCTACCTCTTGCAAAAATGCCATCCCGTATTCCCAATTCCTCCGCCTCCACCGTATCTGCTCCCAGGAGGACCAGTTCCACCACAGAACACACCAGATGGCCTCCTTCTTTAGAGACCGCAATTTCCCTTCCCACGTGGTTAAAGATGTTCTCCAACGCATCTCGTTCACATCCCGCACCTCCGCCCTCAGACCCCATCCCTCCAACTGTAACAAGGACAGAACACCCCTGGTGCTCACCTTCCACCCTACCAACCTTCGCATAAACCAAATCATCCACCGACATTTCTGCCACCTCCAAAAAGACCCCACCACCAGGGATACATTTCCCTCCCCACCCCTTTCCACCTTCTGCAAAGACCGTTCTCTCCGTGACTACCTGGTCAGGTCCACGCCCCCCTACAACCCACCCTCCCATTCTGGCACCTTCCCCTGCCACCTCAGGGATTGCAAAACCTGTGCCCACACCTCCTCCCTCACCTCCATCCAAGACCCTAAAGGAGCCTTCCACATCCATCAAAGCTTTGCCTGCACATCCATCAATATCATTTATTGTATTCATTGCTCCCAATGCGGTCTCCTCTACATTGGGGAGACTGGACGCCTCCTAGCAGAGCGCTTTAGGGAACATCTCTGGGACACCCGCACCAATCAACCACACCGCCCTGTGGCCCAACATTTCAACTCTCCCTCCCACTTTGCCAAGGACATGGAGGTCTTGGGCCTCCTTCACCACCGCTCCCTCACCACCAGACGCCTGGAGGAAGAACGCCTCATCTTCCACCTTGGAACACTTCAACCCTAGGGTATCAATGTGGACTTCAACAGTTTCCTCATTTCCCCTTCTCCCACCTCACCCTAGTTCCAAACTTCCAGCTCAGCACTGTCCCCATGACTTGTCCTACCTGCCTATCTTCTTTTCCACCTATCCACTCCACCCTCCTCCTTGACCTATCACCTTCATCCCCTCCCCCACTCACCTATTGTACTCTATGCTACTTTCTCCCCACCCCCACCCTCCTCTAGCTTATCTCTCCACCCTTCAGGCTCTCTGCCTTTATTCCTGATGAAGGGCTTTTGCCCGAAACGTCGATTTTACTGCTCCTCAGATGCTGCCTGAACTGCTGTGTCTTCCTGCACCACTAATCCAGAATCTGGTTTCCAGCATCTGCAGTCATTGTTTTTACCCATTTCTGACATCATGCAAGCTGATGTTTTGAGTCTACATGATTCTTCTTCAGAGCTGATGTGAACTCTGATGAAGGGTCATCTGGACTTGAAACATTAGCTTGCTCTCCTTCCATGAATGCTGTCTGACCAATTGTGATCTCCAGCATTTGATGTTTTCAGTTCAGATTCCAGCAACTTCAGTAATTTGCTCCTATTTCTGGCATCATGTCTTTATTCAGGAAGCTTGACTCATTCAATCCTGCCATTGAAGACTGAGCCCAACATGTGGAAAGAATGTGATACTTTTTTCTGTGCTAATGGCATTGGAGCAGGTGAAAAGCAATAAGTAATTCTTCTGATTGCTTGCAGACCCGCAGCACTTTCAGACATTAGGAGCCTAATATACCTTGAGGCCCCAGACACAAAAACATTTAAAGAGTTGACAGATTTAGTTAAGGAATATTACGACCCCAAGCTTTTCCTTATTCTGAGATGCTATCAGTTTTATTCTGCAGTTCGAGGATCGGTTTGAGGGATCTTTTGACTTTAAGACAACTGTAGAGGCATGTGATCTTGGGTTAACCCTGAATGAGATGCTGAGGGACCATTTGGTATGTGAGATTAATGACATAACCATACTAAAGCGCCTACTAGCTGAAGCCTAACTGGACTCCAAACAGACCCAACAACGGCTTTGTCATTAGAAAATGTGGCAAGTGAAGCATGGGAACTTCAGGGCATCCCAATGGAAGTGGACCCGCTCACCTGTCCGAATGAGCTTGGGGAGCACCACTTGAATGTAAGCAATCACAGAGCCTCATACAGGGCATATTCTGAGCACAGGGACATAGGCCAGTCCATAGCAAAGCCCCAAAACAAAGCCAAGCCTTGACCAAATGGTTAAAATGTTCTTCAGGATCCAGGTCAGCCAGCCATTGTAGTTGCGACCAGTCTGAGGGCTTGAGGCAACAAAGGAGGCCTGAGTAAGAGAACTCATAGACCAGTATCTAGGAGAGTGCACACCCTGGAAAATCCACCTATATGGGGCTTCACATGTGAAATTGCTTAGCAACATCCAAATCAGAACCAATCAAAACAAATGACCAAACAGGTAGATGAGAGTAAACCAGTTGATGTGTATATGGATTTCAGCAAAGCGTTCGATAAGGTTCCCCACAGTAGGCTATTGTACAAAATGCAGAGGAATGGGATTGTGGGAGTTATAGCAATTTGGATCAGTAATTGGCTTGCTGAAAGAAGACAGAGGGTGGTAGTTGATGAGAAATGTCATCCTGGAGTCCAGTCACTAGTGGTGTACTGCAAAGGTCGGTGTTGGGTCCACTGCTGTTCATCACTTTTATAAATGACCTGGATGAGGGTGTAGAAGGGTGGGTTAGTAAATTCACAGACGACACTAAGGTTGATGGAGTTGTGGATAATGACGAAGGACGTTGTAGGTTACAGAGAGACATAAATAAGCTGCAGAGCTGGCCGAGAGGTGGCAAATGGAGTTTAATGCGGACAAGTGTAAGGTGATTCATTTTGATCGGAGTAACTGGAATGCAAAGTACTGGGCTAATGGTAAGATTCTTAGTAGTGTAGATGAGCAGAGAGATCTCGGTATCCAGGTACACAGATCCTTGAAAGTTGCCACCCAGGTTGAGAGGGCTGTTAAGAAGCCATGCAGTGTTTTAGCTTTTATTAACAGAGGGATCGAGTTCGGAAACCATGAGGTTATGCTACAGCTGTACAAAACTCTGGTGCGGCCGCACTTGGAATATTGTGTACAGTTCTGATCATCACATTATAAGAAGGATGTGGAAGCTTTGGAAAGGATGCAGAAGAGATTTACTAGAATGTTGCCTGGTATGGAGGTCTTACGAGGAAAGGCTGAGGGACTTGAGGCTGTTTTCGTTGAAGTGAAGAAGGTTGAGAGGTGACTTAATAGAGACATATAAGATAATCAGGCAGTTAGATAGGGTGGACAGGGAAAGCCTTTTTCCAAGAATGGTGATGGTGAGCACGAGGGGACATAGCTTTAAATTGAGGGGTGATTCGCCAACTTTAAGTGCATTCAAGTCGTCATTGGAAAAACATATGGAAGTACATGGAATAGTGTAGGTTAGATGGGCTTCAGATTGGTATGACAGATTGGCGCAACATCGAGGGCCGAAGGGCCTGTACTGCACTGTAATGTTCTATCTTCTATGTTCTATGTTCTAAATGTCTGGTTAAATCATTGCCTGGCTCTTGTGGAGATAAATACCAGTGTAGCTACATCAGTGATTGCAGAACCAGTCTTTAACAAAATTTGCTGTGGACTCCAACCCTTAGGTTTGCATAAGACCTCGGCCAGACTGAGAACCTACACTGAGGAATTATTACAGATTAATGGTATGACCTCGGTTCTGGTCTCCCATGAGCCAACAGTTGGTGCCATTAGCACTGATTATAGTGAAAGGCTCAGGCCAAAGCTTGATGGGGGGATTTGGTTGAGAAAGACTTACCTTGATTGGCTCAATATTTTCAATTCGAAAATGTCTGTCTGCATGAAGTCCTAATGAAGTACCTGGAGGGTTTTTAGGAAGGTCTAGAGATGATCAAAAGAGGCAAGTTGTTGACACGTTGACTAGGAAGCAGTTCAGGGATTCTGTAAGGCCCATCCTATGCCATTTGCCTTAAAGGTAACTGTAAAGGCAGAAATATTTGAGACATACTGAGAGAGAAATGCACAGTACAGAAACAGACCCTGAAGTCTGACTCGTCCATGATGACCAGATATTCTAACATAATTTAGTCCCATTGCTAGATCACTTGGCCCATACCCCTTGCAACCCTTCCTATTCATATACCCATCTAGATGACTTTTAAGTGCTGTAATTGTACCAGCCTTCACCACTTCTTCTGGCAGCTCATTCCAGACACGGACCATTCTCTCCATGAAAAATGTTGCCCCTTGGGTCCCTTTTAAATTTTTCTCCTCTCACCCTAAACCAATGCTCTCTAGTTCTGGACTCCCCCACCCCAGGGAAAAGACCTTGTCTATTTACAGTATCCATGCCCCTCATGATTTTATAAGCCTCTATAAGGTCACCCCTCAGCCTCTGATGCTCCAGGGAAAACAGCCCCAGTCTAATCAGCCTCTCACTCCAGCTCAAACCCTCAAGTCCTTCAACCCTGGCAACATCTTTGCAAATCAGGAGGCTGGAAAGTGAAGGAATCATGAAACCAGTCCAGTCGAGGAAGTTGCCATTCATCTGGACAACTTGTTAAAACTGGGAAGACCAATAAAGAGCACTTGCAGAACATGGGCATAGTTTCTCCCTGGTGGGTGTATGCCTTAGAAGGTAAAAATGTATGTCCTAGGCACCCCAAGTGATCTACTTAGGCAACAGAGTTGACAAGACCAGGTTATATCCGTTGGAAAATAAAGTGAGGGTGATCAAAGAAGCCTTAGCTCCCAAGTCTGTCCCGAAGATTAGATCTTTCTTTGGGTTGGTGAATTATGGCAGAAAATTCATACGTAACTTAGCCTCCATCTTGGCTCCCCTTACATGTGCTATTTGAAAAGGGTCAACCTCAGAAATGGCCAAGTAGCCAAGAAGTAGCTTGTAGGAAAATGAAGAAGCAGCTATCATCATCTAGGTGTTAGCCCAGCACAAGCTTCAGTGAAAGATTGTTGTGCTGACATGCGATGTGTTCCTGTAGGGTATTGGGGTCATGTTAGCTCACTGGTGGCCCAACAGAGCGGAGCGCCTGATAGTGTATGCTTCCTGCACTTTGGTTGATGATGAACGCAAATATGCCCAGATAGAGAAGGAAGGTTTGGCAGCTATCTTTGGTTGGAGAATGTTTCACCTAATAACTTTACAGATGAAAACTTGCCAAAGTAATGCACCACAAACCCCTGTTGGGGCTACAAGAGAAGACAAGTCCATGATATTCTGGGTAACTACAGACCAGTGAGCCTGACGTCGGTGGTGGGAAAGTTGCTGGAGAGGGTACTGAGGGATAGAATCTATTAATATTTAGAAAAGAATGGACTTATCAGTGATAGGCAACATGGTTTTGTGTGGTGGAGATCGTGCCTTACCAACTTAATAGAGTTCTTCATGGAAGTGACCAAGTTGATAGATGAAGGAAGGGCTGTTGATGTCAGGCGTTTGATAAGGTTCCCCATGGTAAACTAATAGAGAAAGTGAAGTCACATGGTGTGCAGGGTGTTCTTGCTAGATGGATAAAGAACTGGTTGAGCAACAGGAGACAGAGTAGTAGTAGTTGAAGGGAGTTCTCAAAATGGAGAAAGGTGACCAGTGGTGTTCCACAGGGGTCAGTGTTGGGGCCACTGATATTTGTGATATACATAAATGATCTGGAAGAGGGCACTGTTGGTATGATCAGCAAATTTGCAGATGACACAAAGATTGAAAACATAAGGAACTGTCAAGAGAGTACAGAAGGATATAGATAGACTGGAGAGTTGGGCGGAAAAGTGGCAGATGGATTTCACTCCAGACAAATGTGAGGTGATGCATTTCGGCAAGACTAATTCTAGAGTGAATTATACAATGAACGGAAGAGGCTTGGGAAAAGTTGATGGGCAGAGAGATCTGGGAGTGCAGGTCCATTGTACTCTGAAGGTTGCTGCACAGGTGGATAGAGTGATCAAGAAGGCATATAGTATGCTTGCCTTCATTGGATGGGATATTGAATATAAGAGCTGGCAAGTCATGTTAAAATTGTACAAGACATTGGTTCAGCTGCATTTAGAATATTGTGTACAGTTCTGGTCAGCACATTACCAAAAGGATGTGGACATTTTGGAGAGGGTGCAGAGAAGGTTTACGAGAATGTTGCCTGGTATGGAAGATGCTAGCTATGAAGAGAGGTTGAGTAGATTAGGATATTAGAAGAAAGGAGATTGAGGGGGGAACCTGATTGAGGTTTACAAAATCATGAAGTGTATAAACAGGGTGGATAGAGACAAGCTTTTTCCCAGGGTGAAGGATTCAATAATGAGAGGTCGAGCTTTCAAGGTGAGAGGTGGAAAGTTTAAGGAGGATACACGCGGCAAGTACTTCACACAGAGGGTGGTGGACGTTTGGAACGTGTTGCCAGCAGCGGTGGTAGAGGAAGGCACGGTGGATTCATTTAAGATGCCTCTGAACAGATGCATGAGTAGGTGGGGAGCAGAGGGATACAGATGCATAGGAATTGACCGACAGGTTTAGACAGTACATTTGGATTGGCTCAGATTTGGAGGGTCGAAGGGACTGTTCCTGGGCTGTAAATTTTCTTTGTTCTTTGTTCTTTAAATTCAACCCACTGATCTGAGACAGATTTAACTGAAAGTGTTGGCTCCCAGTCCAAATCATGTCTGATCTTATTAAAGATCTTATTAAAGAACTGGCCCTTCCTCCAGGTGGGAAATTTGATTTCAGTCAAGTCCTTGTCCTTTACCGTAACAATTTTGAATCTAACAGAATTATGATCACAGTCTGTAAAATGCTACCCCACTGTTATTTCAATCACTTGCCTAGCATTGTTACCTAATATTAGCTCTCCTGGATGTAAGATTTCTGCCGCCTTTAAACCTTCTATACTGTGACTACCTCAGTTAATGTTGGGGAAACTGCAATCCCCTACAATTATGACTCTATTACTTTTACATTTCCCTGAAATTTGCCTGTACATTTGCTCTTCACTTTTCTCGTATCATTAAGATTACTTACAGTGTGGAAACAGGCCCTTCGGCCCAACAAGTCCACACCGCCCCGCCGAAGCGCAACCCACCCATACCCCTACATCTACCCCTTACCTAACACTACGGACAATTTAGCATGGCCAATTCACCTGACCTGCACATCTTTGGACTGTGGGAGGAAACCGGAGCACCCGGAGGAAACCCACGCAGACACGGGGAGAATGTGCAAACTCCACACAGTCAATCGCCTGAGGCGGGAATTGAACCCAGGTCTCTGGCGCTGTGAGGCAGCAGTGCTAACCACTGTGCCACTGTGCCACCCAAAGGGGGCCCATAGTACAATGTGATTCCTCTTCTTGGTTTTTAAATTCTCCCTTCATGGTTTTATTTGAGCAGCCTTCTTTCGTCCTCCTGATCAAAACTGTGACAACTGACCTATAATTTAAAGCATATGTTGTCTATTAAAACATTTGTTCAATAGTGCTTTTACTCTGTTACATTAGGACATAAAATGGTTCTGGCACCCCATTCAGCTATTTTAAAAAGAATATTCAAACTTCCAGTTATCACTGTCTCTAGGGTTTATAATATATATATCAGAAAAGCAATCAAACCTTGGGGAATGACATTATCTACCATCCACCAGTCAGAAAGGCACCTAATTGCCATAACTCACTTTTTCTGTTCTTAAGTCATTTTAAAAAATCCAAAATGTTATGAGCCTGTATTTTGGTCAATGTCATTAACAAATCCCTCATCCTGATAGTAACCATTGATTAAAACCTGACTGAACTAGTATAAATATAAACATATATAGAAATACAGTGATTACAAGAGCATGTTAAAGGCTGGGTTTTCCACAATGAGTAAATCACCTCAAGCCCCTTGAAAGCTGATCTACCTCTTACAAAGCACTAATTAGGATTGTGCAAGAATACTCTCCACTTGCCTGGATGAATGCAGCTCCAAGTGCATTCATGAAGCTAAACACCCTCCAAAACAAAGCAAGCTGCTACACCATTCATTACTTTCACCATCCCTTCCCTCCTATACTAAAGCTCAGTAGCAGCATCTTGTATTGTAGAAATTCAGCAAGGCTCCAAATCCCAAAATCTTGCAAAATCTTGACCAATATGATCAAGTAGGTCAGACAATACATTGAAACACCCAACACCTTCAGCTTTTCTTCCAAACCACTCACCATCCTGTTCCAGAAATGTTTTGTTGTTCCTTCAGAGTCACTGGGTCAAATCCTAAATGCCCCTCCCAATCAGCACTGTGTGTGTATGTACACCACTCAAACTGTGATGGACTCACCATCACCACCTCCGTGAAGACCGTTATAAATAGATAATAAATGCCCAATGAGCCAATGATGCTCATTGTGAAATCTGCGATCTCCTTACATATCTGCTTCTCAATTTCCCCTCACTATTGGGGGCTGACAATACACTCCCAACAAAGTAATCATCCCTTTTTTATTTCTGAGTTCCAATCATTTAACTTCATTGAATAATTTCCCAGGGATATCTTCACAAAGTACAACCATAATATTATCCCTAACCAAAAATGCCACTCCTATCCTTCCTATAGCATCTGAACCCTGAAACATTCAGCTGCCCATTCTGTCCATCCTTGAGTAATAGCTATGATAGCCCAGGTCCATGTTCCCAATTATGCCCTAAGTTGATCTGCCTTACCTGTCAGGCCGCTTGCATTGAACTAAATGCAGTTTATTCATCAGTCTTACTTTGTTTTCTGCCAAGGTCTTGCCTGCTTCCATTACCTACTGTACCAGCCTTTACTTTCTTCTGACCAGCTTTGATTCCTGCCCCCACCCTCTTACTAATTTAAAGCCTGCTGAGTAGCACTAGCAAATCTTCCTGCAAGGAAATTCGTCAACTTCCAATTCAGGTGGTACCCACCCTTCTATTACAGATGATTTCTACCGAATGGTCCAAAAATGTGAATCTTTGCCAGCTGCATCAGCTCCTCACCCACGCATTCATCCGCTCTATCCTCCTATTCCTATTCTCACCAGCACGTGGCACCAGTAATAGTCCAGATTTTACTACCCTCAAGGACCTTTTTTTTAATGTCCTGCCTAGTTTCCTATATTCTTGCTGCATGAACTCTATCCTTTCATTCCCTATCTTAAACTCCTCCAGTCCTTTAAATAATCTGCAGATTCTAACTAAGTGTTCCTGGTCTGTAAGTTTAGCAAACTGAATTCATAGAACCATAGAATCCTTACAATGTGGAAACAGGCCATTTGGCTCAACAAGTCCACACTGATCCTCCGAAAAGTATCTCACTCAGACCCATTCCCCGACCTTATATTTACCCCTGACTAATGCACCTAATGTACACATCCCTGAACACTATGGGCAATTTAGCATGGCCAATTCGCTTAACCTTTGGATTGTGGAAGGGAACTGGTACACCTAGAGGAAACCCACGCTGACACGGGGAGAACAAGCAAACTCCACACAGACAGAATTCTTTCAGTTATGTCCTTTTAGTTCTGTACAATCTCCTATTTTACTAAGAGAGACTATCCTGGTATCTAACTTTGATCAGGTCATCTTCAAACTGCTCCAAAGTGCTTTCCTATCTCTGGATTTTCCTAAATTAACATTTATTGTTGAGTTAAAATAAAATCAATTTTTGATCATTCTAAAACCAAAACCAAGTTAATATCTTTAATTTTTTTTGCATCCTTTCATAAATCCCCACAATACAAACAAATTCCATGAATACTCCAGGAGGTACATACATGTTTAAAACCATGATTCTGGAAGGATCTCATAATTAGTAAATCCCTTCTTACTAATAAACCAACATCGAGATGTCACTACTTTAAAACCCAACTCTCAAAAATAATATTGATATATACAAATCATGAAACTTTCATCACAGTAGAATAAAAGGCAAATGGAATAGTAATGGTTATGGACAAGAGTTAAAACATCGATCCAGAGTAGGTGTGAATAGCAAAAATAAAAGTAAATTCTGACAGAAAGCAAAACCATGAGAACAAGATATAGATAGTGGGGAAAAGAAAAGTTAATCAAATAGCTGGTCAGTTAGCTCAGGTAGTTAGAGCACAAAGGACATAGGTTTAATCCCCACAATGACCATACCTGCTGGATTTCAACTGAGTTGTGGTGGTATAGTGGCTCATAGTGCCAGGAATACAGGTTTGATTCCACCCTCAGGTGAATGTCTGGGTGGAATTTACACATTCTCTCTGGGTCTGCATGGGTTTTGTCTGAAATCTCCGGTTTCCTCCCACAGCCCAGAGATGTACAGGTTAGGTGGATTGGCCATGCTAAATTGCCCATAGTGATCAGGAATATAGGATAGGTGGGTTGGCCATGGGAAATGCAGGGTGATGGGTTAGGTTGGGGGCGGAGGGTCAGGCTGAGATGCTCTTCTGATGATCAGTGTAGACTTGATGGTCCAAATGGCCTGCTTCCACAACATCGAGATTCGATGATCTCGCCTTTGGTTAAGAATGTACAAAGATTTCTATCAAGGCCCCAGCAATCTCCACTCTTGCCTCTTTCAGTATATTAGGATCGCTCCCATTATGCCTTGGGGACTTATCTACCTCAGTGTTTTTCAAGACACTCAATACCTCATCCTTCTTAATATAGACATGCCCCAGATTATCAATTTACTGTCCCTAATTTTACCATCATACACGTTCTTCTCCTTGGTGAATACCAATGTGAAGTGCTCATTAAGGAGCTCACCCATTTCTCTGGCTCCATTCATCAATTCCCTCTTTTGTCCATAAGTGGAATGTACTCTTTTCCGAGTTACCCTCTTGCGCCTAATATACATAGACTTGGGATTCTTCTTAATCCTATTTGCAAAGACATTTCATGGCTCCTTTTGTCTTCCTAATTTCTTATTTAAGTTACTTTCTGCTTTCTTTAGACTCCTCAAGGGCCTTGTCAAATGTTTGTTATAACATCACACAGCACAGAAACAGACCCTTCAGTCCAAGTTATCCATGCCAACCAGCTATCCTAAGCTGACCTAGTCCCATTTGCCAGCATTTGGCCCATATGCCTCTAACCCTTCCCATTCATATACTCATTCCGATAGCTTTTAAATGTTTCCTTAACCTTATAGATTCTTTCTTTTTTTATTATTGAAATGTGACACTATGAGCTATATGGACTCAGTTCAATTGAAGATTACTGATCGGTTTACTTACAGCTAAATTGAAGTGAAGTGGGCGTTGACATGGGGCATGCTGACACTGGGCACACAGACACAAGATGACCGCTGAGCCATAAGTCGGTCACTTAGCACACAAGATGGGCACTGAGCCATTACGTGGAAAAATACAGCAAAGCATACACATATATTGCCTCAGGCAAACAGGATACCAGTACAATAGACACAGAACATAGATTATTAGTTTAAGGCGGGTGGGGGAAAGAATACACATCAGTAACATCTGCTGCCCGCCGAAGTGTCTGAGTCCAGCCACCATCTTCAATAGAAATGTTAACCACCTGAGAATAATACCTTAGATTTGCAGAAATGGAAAACGATCTTCCTTCTCAGGAAGAAGGCTCATGACTACTACTATGCAGGAATGGACTTTTGCATAGCTGCTGAAACTGACAATGACTCTGTAACATTCCTCTGAAACTGACAATGATTCTGTAATGTTTTCTGTAAACAAACCATGCTGTACAAACAATGACTTGATATTTGGACTATTATACCAAGAAATATATAAAGTATCGTGACATGTGCTCCAAGGGGAAAAGAAGACTCGCAGCTGACAGCCATGCTGCCGGACGTCTCTCTGTCCCCGGAGCTCCAGTTTCTTTGTACAATAAACATTGATTAGATTAGATTACTTACAGTGTGGAAACACGCCCTTCAGCCCAACAAGTCCACACCAAAGCGCAATCCACCCCCCTACATTTACCCCTTCACCTAACACTAGGGGCACTTTAGCATGGCTAATTCACCTAACCTGCACATTTTGGGATTGTGGAAGGAAACCAGAGCACCCGGAGGAAACCCACGCAGACAAGGGGAGAATGTGCAAACTCCACACAGTCAGTTGCCTGAGGCGGGAATTGAACCCGGGTCTCTGGCGCTGTGAGGCAGTAGTACTAACCACTGTGCTAACGTGCCAGCCATAACTCTGTCACCGAATCCCAATCTGACTCCGAGACTGGTGATTTTCCCTATAACAGGAGGAAATAGTACAGTCATCTCCAGACACAGCCTGTGGTTTGAGAGCCACAGTCTGGCCTCGGGTCATGTGATATCATCTCAGTACTTGGCTTATTTGCATGTTGAGTTTTTTGAAGGTGTAGATGATACATAACACAACATGGTCGATCAATCCAAAGTTCATATTTTTACATGTCTAAGCTCATCATTGGCATTGTCCCTACCCACCCTAATGTCAGGTAGAAATTTAGCTGATGTTCCCAGTACACTGAAACCCAGAAAGCCAGGTGCCAGTCTCTGTGATGGGTGTGTTCATTGGCTGGTGCTTGTTGATTGTGCAAAGTAGAGAATGTTTGGAAGGAGCAGTGAGTTGTATCTGGTCTAGTTTCTATATTGTGTTTTCCCGATGGCTTGTTTGTTTGGTAAGATTACAACTGGAATATTAATGATGTGAATTGAGTCCTCAACAATTAACTTAATGAGTATTAATCAATTGGTAACTTCTTGCACACAGAAGAATTTCACTCCACACCTTTGAAAAGCAGAACTGATGGGACAGGATGATCTTGACATTAAGATTAGCCACACCACACTTTTTGCCTGATACTTCTCACCATTGCCCATGAAACTTTGACCCTTTTAAGATTCTGGTCTTCGAATGAGATATGATGCATATGTGATGCATTTTACAAATATCATATTTCTCACTAATCTTCTCAAAGAGCATAATTAATCATCAATATCCATTGCTCATGTGTATGACGAGATGGGTGAGTAAATAGTCTGCATACTTTTAAGACAATTTCACTTTTTTAATATTTTCTAATCAAATTGTTCAAAAAAATTACACGTATCTGGAAAGGGTGGAGCCTGAATCTCCTGGTTCAGAGATCGGAATAGTAACACTGTGTAAGACAATTTTGTTCTATATTTTGCAATCAATATATTGGAGGCATGTGGCACTTGAATCCAGACTTCCTGGCTGAAAGATTAGTGTTGCTACCACTGCACCACAAGTGTCCTCAGATACATTTGTTCATTTTTATACCTAGAAGTACTTTCACACACAGCTGAATACTTTCTTTCATCACCAAACCATCCATGGCAAATTTCATTTTTAACCACCATCATTAAATCCTCTCTGTTTCCAGTTGTTCGATTTGCACACAGAGTCGAATACAATAACATCAAAACAGCAGTGAAATAACACCAAAAGGTTTAGGCAATTTTGTTCTTCTTAAAAGAGAAAATTTTGTTTTTGATGTCAGACAATTTTGTTCCCTTTCCTCTCCGATTCATGCCACCTGATGCCATTAGCATTCTGATTAGGAAGGTCAGGAGTTTGTTAAGAGGGCGCGGTAACGCCTGATTGGATTAAAATTCCGGTGCACTAACTTTCCAAAAAATGATTGCTCTGTCATTTTCTGTCTTTATTTTTAATTGTTATTTTTCCATGGAAGGCATGTTGATCAGTAAGGATACCTCACTAAGGACTACATAAAAAAAAGTTTACTCCAGTTATATAGCATTGCTGAACTTGAGACATACAGAAGTTTCTACTCTCTGACCTCACTCTGATCTGTATTACTGTGTGAATAACATGTTAACAATCTGTCCACACATCATCAACATGCAACCACTATCTAATACGATACAATTAAATGAATCCATGACTAATACGCTCATTACTGGACAAAAACAACTGTGACTAGTACAATTCTCTCAGACTGATTATTATCATCAGCTTCAACTTCCAAATTCTCTGTGTCACATGTCATTTCAAAAACCCTGCTGTTCTGCTTTGGGCACTTCTGCACAATGTTATTTTCTGTCTCATCCGAATGCAAGTATTAAATGTTCCTTGAATATTCTCGGATGCTTGATAAGAATCCTTCATGCTTATTCCTTCTGTTTGTAACACTCCTGTTGTGCAGATGCCTGTGCCCTTTATCTGAATGATCTCAAAATGCTGTAACCATTGAGTCTTCCATCCTTTGTAACATTGCAGAATATCCCATTTCGCTGTTGGAAACGATTGCTGCTACCGAGATTTATTTTAATTCAAGAGATGTCTCTTTTTGAGAAGCCCTTCAGGTGCCTATCCAGATGTGACTTATTCACACAATCCAACATGTGGGCATTGAATAAAGAATCTCCAGATTAAAATCCTGCAGCGTTTATACTGTTAAAGTGGATATACTGTTTATACTGTTAAAGTGGATATACTGTTTATACTGTTAAAGTCCATTATATCTTCCTCAAAGACTGTGCATCTTTGAAATCTACCAAACTCCAATCATGGTCCATCAGTATCCAGCAGAGTCGCCTTTTGGTAAATTGTATGAAGGAGACATGAAAGACTCAGATCTTCATTAATAATCAACTAATTGGTATCCAGCTAACGAGATATTCTCCCTCCGATTTTACTTTAGTTGGGAAAGGTCAGTGTCAAGGCCATTTCTTGTCCCCCTTTCAGTAAGGACGTAAGCCATGTCCACATATCTACTTCATTTCCCTCCAGTCATTAGGTTCAGACTCAAAGAACATTAAAGAATAAAGAATGAAGAGTAGTACAGCACAAGAACAGGCCCTTTGGCCCACCAGGGCTGTGCAGACACATAAAATCTTTTGCCTCTACACAGTCCATATCCCTCTATTCCCTATCTATTCATAGTTGTTATTGTATTCATCTCCACTGCTTCCTCTGCAGCACATTCCAGGTACTTATCTCTCTCTGTGTAAAAGAACAGCCTCTCACATCCCCTTTTATCTTAAATTTATGTCTCCTAGTAATTAACATTTCTTCACTGGCAAAAATACTCTGATGTTACGACTCTGACGTTATGACTCTGCCTATGGGTCTGGGTGGGATGCTGTTCCAAGGGTCATTGTGGACTCATTGGGCTGAATGGCCTGTTGCAACATTGTGAGGATTCTATTCTATTCTATCTATTCTATCTATTTTATCATGCCTCTCATAATTTTTTAAACTTATATTCATATTGCTTCTTATCCTTCAATGTTCAAGTGAAAACAAACCATTTTGTCTAATTCCTCCTTATAGCTAAAACACTCCAAACCAGGCGACATCCTGGCAAAACATTTCTGTACCCTCTCTAAAGCCTCACATCCTTCTGATAGCTTGGTAATGACCAGACCTATCTGCAGTTTTCCAAGCTCTATATAGCTCCAATATGACTTGCTAATTTTGATATCAGTGATGAAGGCAAGCATGTCATATGCTGTCTTTGTGTTGCCACTTACAGGGAATTGTGGATCTGTACACCTACATCTCTCTGAATGTTGGTGCTCAGAGTTTTAACTTTTACTGTATACTTCCCTCTTGCATCAGATCTCCCAAAATGCATCACCTTGCATTTGATCAGATTAAAATTTCATTTGCCATTTCTCTGCCCAGGTCTCTAGCTTTATCTACATTCTTGATTGTTGATCAATTTATTTATTGTCACAGGTGCCAAAGTACAGTGACAAGCTTTGTTTATGAGCAATATGGGCAAATCATAGTAAGCAAGGATGTACAGAACAAAATATTTAGATAGATGCAGAAAGTTTACATTACATATGGCATGAAAGCTAGATCAACGTTAGCAAGACCTGCATTATTTGAGGCTAGACAGTCTATTCAGTAGTCTAATAATGGCTGAGAAGAAGCTGTCCATTAACCTATTGTGTTCAGGCTTCTGTAACTTCTGTCTGATGGAAGAGATTGTAGGAGATCTTTACCAGGGTACGATGGGTCTTTGATGATGTTGGCAGCCTTTCCTCAGCAGCGAGACATGTAAATGGATTGGATTAGATAAGATTACAGTGTGGAAACAGGCCCTTCGGGCCAACAAGTCCACACCAACACGCCGAAGCGCAACCCACCCATACCCCTGCATTTACCCCTTACCTAACACTACGGACAATTTAGCATGGCCAATTCACCTGACCTGCACATCTTTGGACAGTGGGAGGAAACCGGAGCACCCGGAGGAAACCCACGCAGACACGGGGAAAATGTGCAAACTCCACACAGTCAGTCGCCTGAGGCGGGAAATGAACCCGGGTCTCTGGCACTGTGAGGCAGCAGTGCTAACCACTGTGCCACCGTGCCGCCCATGGAGTCCATGGATGGAAGGTTGGCTCCCATGATGGCCTGGGCTGCGCACATACCTTCTGGAGTTTTTATGACCATATCAGAGCAGTTACCATATGAGACCATTATGCACCTGGACAATATGCTTTCAATGGTGCATCTGTAGAAGTTGGTGAGGGCCCTTATGGACTTACCGAATTTCTATCGGGTAGTAGTCGGGTTTGTGGATTTTGGGCAGGACGTAGAAACGGGTGGTGCGGGGTTGTGGGACTATGAGGTTGGAGGCAGTGGATGACCCCGCACCTCCCGTTTCTACCTCCTGCCCAAAATCCACAAACCAGAATGTCATGGCTGACCCATTGTCTCAGCCTGCTCCTGCCCCACTGAACTCATCTCTGCATGCTTCGACACTGTCCTGTCCCCCTTAGTCCAAGAACTCCCTACCTATGTTCGGGACACCACCCATGCCCTCCACCTCCTCCATGATTTTCGCCTCCCCGGCTCCCAATGCCTTATCTTCACCATGGACATCCAGCCCCTATACACTTCCATCTGCCATCACGAAGGCCTCCAAGCCCTTCGCTTCTTCCTCTCTCGCCGACCCAACTAGTACCCTTCCACTGACACCCTCCTTCGACTGACTGAATTGATCCTCACTCTTAACAACTTCTCCTTCCAATCCTTCCAATTCCTCCAAACCAAAGATGTAGCCATGGGCACCCGTATGGGCCCCAGCTATGCCTGCATCTTTGTAGGATATGTGGAACAGTCCATCTTCCGCAGCTACACTGGCATCATTCCCCACCTTTTCCTCTGCTACATCGATGATTGTATTGCCGCTACCTCGTGCTCCCACGAGGAGGTTGAACAGTTCACCCACTTTACAAACACCGTTCACCCCGACCTCAAATTTACCTGGACCGTCTCAGACTCCTCCCTCCCCTTCCCAGACCTCTCCATTTCTAAATCAGGCGACCAACTCAACACAGACATTTACTATAAACTGACCGACTCCCACAGCTACCTAGATTACACCTCCTTCCACCCTGCCCCTTGTAAAAATGTCAACCCATATTCCCAATTCCTTTGCCTCCGCCACATCTGCTCCCAGGAGGACCAATTCCAATACCTAACTACCCAAATGGCCTCCTTCTTCAAAGACCGCAATTTCCCCTCCACTGCATCTCCTCCACTTCCCGCACCTCCACCCTTGAACCCTGCCCCTCCAATCGCCACCAGGACAGAACCCCACTGGTCCTCACCTTCCACCCCACCAACCTCTGGATACATCGTATCATCCTCCGTCATTTCCACCACCTCCAAACAGACCCCACCACCAGGGATATATTTCTCTCCCCACCCCTATCAGCATTTTGGAGAGACCACTCCCTCCGTGACTCCCTTGTCAGGTCCACACCCCCCACCAACCCAACCTCCACTCCCGGCACCTTTCCCTGCAACCGCAAGAAGTGCAAAACTTGCGCCCACATCTCCCTCCTCACCTCCCTCCAAGGCCCCACGGGATCCTTCCATATCCGTCGCAAATTCACCTGCACCTCCACACACATCATTTACTGTATCCACTGGACCCGATGTGGTCTCCTCTACATTGGGGAGACAGGCCGCCTACTTGTGGAACCTTTCAGAGAACACCTCTGGGAAACCCGGACCAACCAACTCAACCACCCCATGGCTCAACACTTTAACTCCCCCTCCCACTCCTCCAAGGATATGCAGGTCATTGGCCTCCTCCATCGCCAGACCCTGGCCACACGATGCCTGGAGAAAGAGCATCTCATCTTCTGCCTAGGAACCCTCCAACCACACGTGATGAATGTAGATTTTTCCAGCTTCCTCATTTCCCCTCCCCCCATCTTATCTCCGTCCCATCCCCCGAATTGAGCGCCACCCTCTTGACCTGCAATCTTCTTCCCGACCTCTCCACCCCAACCCCTCTCCACCCTATCACCCTCACCTCCTTCTACCTATCGTATTCCCAGTGCCCCTCCCCCAAATTCCTCCCCCCCACCACCTTTTATCTCAGCCCGCTTGGCACACCAGCCTCATTCCTGAAGAAGGGCTTATGCCCGAAACGTTGATTCTCCTGCTCCTCGGATACTGCCTGGCCTGCTGCGCTTTTCCAGCACCACACTTTTCAACTATTACGTTAGTAGGCAATTTAAAGGGTATGGTGGCAGGCTGGGAGGCTGGAGTTGATGTGAGCCATAACCAGCCTCTCAAAGCACCTGGTGATTATGGAGGTGAGGGCCACTAGGTGGTAGTCATTGAGGGACATTGCACATGTACGGCAATGATGGTGGTCTTCTTGAAGCTGAAGATCCAGTTACAGGGGGCGGAGCTGAGACCAAAGTCATGGAGTTTTGAGAGCAATCTGGAGGGGATTATGGGGTTGAAGGCAGAGCTGTAGCCATTGAGCAGGAGTCAAACAAAGGTTTCCTTGTTATCCAGATGCTCCAGGGAATAGTGTAGGTCTAGGGATATGGCACCAGCTGTGGACCTATTGCATCTATTGTAATCTATTGTAGGGTATGGAGGCAGGCTGGGAGGCTGGAGTTGATGTGGGCCATGACCAGCCTCTCAAAGCACTTCATGGTTATGAAGGTGAGGGCCACTAGGTGGTCATCATCAAGGGATATTGCACGTGCTTTCGTAGGTACAGCGATGATGGTGATCTTCGTGAAGCAGATGGGGAATTTGGCTTGTTGGAGGGAGATGTTGAAGATGTTGGTGAATACCTCCACCTGTTTGTCCACACAGGATCTGAGTGCTCGGCTAGGGACACTGTCCAGGCCCCTTGTTTTCTTTAGGTTGAGTCCCAGGAAGGCCAAGCTAATGTCTGCAACAGTGACCAAGGGAACAGTTGTGACCAGGGCTTTCAGGGCAGATGGCACTGTGCCACTGTCATTCTGCTCAAACTGAGCATAGAAAGCATTGAGCACATCAGGGAGGGATGTGGCTTTGTCCGCTATGTTGCTCTATTCTAGGTTGTATCCTGTTATGTTATTTAGACCATGCCACAGGCAGCGGGAGACTGTTTGGTAGGTTTGGGGCCTATGACTTGGTCCAGTACTGCATCTTGGAATCTCTGGTGGCTTTACGGCGGTCACATCTGGATTCTCTGTGTTGATCTGGGCCATCTGACTTGAATGCTGCCTATCTGGTCTTCAGTAGGGTGTCAATTTCCCAGTTCATCCAAGGTTTCTGGTTGGGAAACATTCAGATTGACTTCTTTGGTATGCAGTCCACTATGCCTTTGCTAATGAAGTCCATGATGGTGGTAGCCTACTCATCTAGGTTTTCTGCTCAGTACTTAAACACTGCCAAGTGCACCAATTCCATACAATCCCAGAGACAGTCTTCCACAGCCTCGGAGAAACATTGAACTGCCTTTTGTGAAGGCTCCTCCCATTTTAGCTTCTGCTTGTAAACTGGGGGGGAGGAACACAGTGCGGTGATCAGAGTTTCCAAAGTGTGGGCAGGGGATGGAGCAGTAGCTTCTTTGATAGTTGTGTAGCAGTGCTCCAGATGGTTCGGTCATCTGAATGGGGCGGGGGAAGTGCTGGTGGTACTTTGGCATCACTTCCTTGAGGTTGACCTGGTTGAAATCGCCACCATGATCGATAAAGCCTTAGGGAATTTTGCCTATAGAGTATTTATGGCGGTTTAGGTCATATCTATTCTTCAGATCCAGATGGGGTGGTATGTAGACTGCTGTCAGGATGGTGGAAGTGAACTGTCACAGTGGGTAGTAGGAACAGCATTTTACTGCAAGGTATCATCAGTCCAGGGAGCAATAGCTCACTAGGATCGCTACATCTGAGCACCAGGTGGTGTTGATCAGGAAGCATACCCCTCCACCCTTTGCCTTACCCGAGGAAGCCGTGCAGTCCATGCAATGTATGGAGAACCCGTCAGCTTATGGACACAGTCGGGAATGGCAGGAGTGAGTCAAGTCTCCACTCAGGTTGTTAAGAAGGTGTAAGGTGTGTTGGCTTTCATTAGCAGGGGGATTGAATTTGAGAATTTATGCTGCAGCTCCATAGAGCCCTGGTTAGACCATAATTGGAAATTGTGCTCATTTCTGGTCTCCTCATTATAGGAAGGATATAGAAGCTTTAGAGAGAGTGCAGAGGAGATTTATCAGGATGCTGCCTGGACCGGAGTGCATGTCTTACGAAGAAAGGTTGAGGGAACTAGGCTTTTCACATTGGAGCAAAGAAAGATGAGAGGTGACTTGATAGAGGTGTACAAGATGATGAGAGGCATAGATAGCGTGAATAGTCAGAGACTTTTCCCCAGGGCAGAAATGGCTGTCAGGAGGGCACATAATTTTTAAGGTAATTAGAGGAAGGTTTGGGGAGATGTCAGAGGTAGGTTCTTTACATAAAGAGTGGAGGGTGTGTGGAATGGACTGCCAGTGGTGGTAGTCGAGTCAGATACATGTTCTATGTTCTGTTCAATGAAACAGAGCACACAACATTCTCGCGGTTCCCTCTGGTAGATAGGTTTAGATCTGAGTTCATCCATTTTGTTTTCCATATCCTGGACATTGCTGGGGAGGGGGATTTTGAAACCACATTGTTTCAACCTCACCTTCAGGCCAGAATGTTTTCCTCCATTTCTTTATAGGTTTCCTGCACTTTGTCAATCCCAGGAGTCAGTGGAGCACTGAGAGAGCACCGCACTGTCGGAGGGTCAGTGCAATCCTCCTTACTATCCTCAGCTCCCCCAAACTTTGTGTCATCCTTATGTTTAATAATCAACCTACCTACATTCTCCTCCAAATCATTTTTGTGTGTTACAAATAACAGGGGACTCAGCCCTGATACCCGCAGAATACATTGATCACAGATATTCAATCTGAAAGACACCCTGCCACTGCTACTCTTTGTCGTGTATGTCTAAGCTGATTCTGTATCCATCTTACCAGCTCACCATGGAGCCCATTTGTCTTATTATCTTTTGTGCCATGAGTGATCTTGTCAAAGACCCATCACATCCCAGTAATGATCTCAGATTTTTCTTAATATTGTAAGTGGGCCGCACGGCGGCACACTGGTTAGCACTGCTGCCTCACAGCGCCAGCGACCCGGATTCAATTCCTGCCTCAGGCGACTGACTGTGTGGAGTTTGCACATTCTCCCCGTGTCTGGGTGTTCTAGTTTCCTCCCACCAGTCCAAAAATGTGCAGGTTAGGTGAATTGGCCATGCTAAATTGCCCATAGTGTTAGGCAAAGGGGTAAATGTAGGGGAATTGGTCTGGGTGGGTTGCGCGTCGGTGTGGACTTGTTGGGCCGGAGGGCCTGTTTCCACACTGTAAGTAATCTAAATCTAATCTAACCTTCATAACCTCTTCCATCAGACAGAAGATACAGAAACCTGAGCACATGCACCAACGGGTTCAAGAACAGTTTCTTCCCAACTCGTATTAGACTGCTGAAGGGACTTTTGAACTTCAACTAATGCTGATCTTGTTAATGTTGATCTTTCTTTGTGCACCTCCTGTGCAGCTGTAACCTGTATACCTCACTCTAAGCACCCAATGATCTGCATGTCCTTGCCAACTATGATCTGCCTGTATTGCTCGCAGACAAAGCCTTTTACTGTACTTAGGTACATGTGACTCATCAAATGATGTGTAATCAAGTACACAGATCCAGGAGTACATGAAAAGTGTACAAACTACCAGCACCATTTTAGGTACAGAGGTACTTATGTACAAAACAGAAAACTGAAGAAGTAACACTAAAAGTTCAACGTTACAGCTCTTCTTGAGTGTTAGCCAGGGGCTGGATCCAGGCTCTTCCACTCCAAAGCTGAGATCAACACCAGTATGAAGCAGTCGGCCAATCTCAAGTCCCTTCACCAGAACCATGTCACCATTCTTTGGTGCCATCTTGCTTCCACTGATGCTGTCACCACCACAAGTCCACAATTGGCCAATTCCTCTTGCACTTCTTAAATAAAGGAAGAATACTGGCTATTTTCCACTCCTCTGGGACCTCTCCTGTAACTAAAAAGGATACAAACATTTCATGCAAGGTCCCTGCAATTTCCATACCTGTCTCCTTCAACATTCTGGGATAGATTTCATTAGATCCTAGAGACTTGTCTACCTTAATACTTTTCAAAACACGTAATACCACCTTCTATTTTATATTAACATGCCTATTGCCATTCTCATTGGGAAGGTGGTGGCCTAGTGGTATTATTGTGAGATTATTAAATCAGAGACCCAGGTAATGACCTGGGGATCTGGGTTTGAATCTCGCCTGTGTAGATGATGGAATTTGAATTCAATAAAAATCTGGAATTAAGAGTCTAACGATGAACAAAAAAATTATAGTTGACTGTCAAGAAAAAAAACATGTTGTTCACTAATGTCCTTTAGAGCAAGAAATTGACATCTTTACCTGGTGTGAATCCAGACCTACAGGAATGTGGTTGCTCTTAACTGGCTTCTGGACAATTAAGGGTGAGGAATAAATGCCAGTAACAACTTCCTCCCATGAATGAAAAAAATTCCTAGAATACCAACATACTGAGCCTCCTCATGCACCATGTCTTTCACCTTTGTGAAAATCAATACCAAGTCCTTCTTGACTGGACCTACCCTTTCCCTAGGTTCCCTCTTGCTCCTTATATATGAATAAAATGCCTGAGGATTTTCCTTAATTCTTTTTTGCCACAGACATTACACAGCCCCATTTAGCCCTCCTAATCCCTTGTTTGACTTCTTTGTGTTCATTCTGAATACATTCTCAAAAGACTTGCACATATTCTATTGTCCGCAACCTACTCTATACTGCTTAAGTTACGTGGAACTACCTTTCAGTCTTTCTACAAATTTTACCAAATGCCAATACTGACTCATTTTGATTCCAATCTTATCATCACTTGCAAAGCATAAACTCTGTGAACAATTTTCATTTTTAAAACACCATTTTTTTTAAGATTAGATTAGATTACTTACAGTGTGGAAACAGGCCCTTTGGCCCAACAAGTCCACACCGCCCCGCCGAAGCGCAACCCACCCATACCCCTAACCTAACACTACGGGCAATTTAGCATGGCCAATTCACCTGACGTGCACATCTTTGGACTGTGGGAGGAAACCGGAGCACCCGGAGGAAACCCACGCAGACACGGGGAGAATGTGCAAACTCCACACAGTTAGTCGCCTGAGGCGGGAATTGAACCCGGATCTTTGGCGCTGTGAGGCAACAGTGCTAACCACTGTGCCACCGTGCCGCCCACATTAGCATGGCCAATTCACCTAACCTGCACATTTTTGGACTGTGGGAGGAAACCAGAGCACCTGGAGAAAACCCACACAGACACGGGGAGAATGTGCAAACTTCACACAGTCAGTCGCCTGATGCTGTGAGGCAGCAGTGCTAACCACTGTGCCACTGTGCCGCCCACAACTGCATCCTCAACTCTCTAGCACCCAAATCTCCTGATCAGTATTGAAACCCCTATTTCCAACTCCGATTTGTCACATGTTTTGAACTTTACCATCTCAGGACTGTTTACGCCTGATATTTGAAGCAGGATCTATCCAACAGTAACATAGAATCAATCCATGGGCAGCATCATAGAAAATCCTCATAGAAGCCATGTCCATTTTTACGCAGTGATTGCTGTAAGAAAAACACTTAACTCTAGTAAGTAAAATATTTAAATTACCCAAAGCCTCTTTGACAATGACTGAGATAAAATAAAAACAGAATTTGCAAATGCTGGAAGTCTTGAAGTAGAAACAGAAGCTTATCAGATCTGGCAGCATGGTAGAGCGAGAAACCTGATTCAAACCTGGTGTACATAGCTAAACTCCAGAGGAGAGGTGGGAATGAGTGCCCCTCACATCAAATTCACATTTGACTGAGTGTGGCATCAATGAGCTTGAGAAATACTGGAGTCCACATTAGCTGGAGTCATATCAGGCACATAGAAGGATGGTTGTGGTTATTGTAGGTCAGTTATCTCAGCTCCAGGACATCTCTGTAGCATTTCCTCATGGTAGCGTCCTAGGCTCAACTATCTCCAGCTGCTTCCTCAGTGATCTCCACTCCATGATAAGGTCAGAAGTGGAGATTTACACTTACGATTTCACAATGTTCAACATCCTGTTCAATTCCTCAGATACTGAAGCAGTCCATGTCCAAATGCAATAAGATCTGCAGATTTTGGCTGACAGGTGGCAAGTAATAATTTGTGAGATACATGCAGGCAATGACTACCTTCATCAAGAGAAAATCTTACCATCTCCCCTGAACATTCAGTGGCATTACCACCATTTAAACCCCACTATCACTTCTGATCCCATTTCACCTCAGACTTAACTACATACACCATGTTTGAATCAGGCTTCTGTCTCCACAATGCTGCCAGATCTTATTCCAGCAAGATGATGGCAGAATAGTACACACACACTGAAGCTCCTCTGCTCTGCCTGCCCTTTTTCTTTTTCTTCTCTCTTTTAGTCCCCGAGCAGCGTGCGAGGAAGTGAGTCTCGGAGTAACATGAGGGAAGTGAGTCACTGAACAGGGTGAGGGGAATTGAGTCCTGGTGCAGCGTGAGGGGAGTGAGTCACAGAGCAGCGTGTGGGGAAATGAGTCCCAATGCAAGGTGCAGGAAAGTGAGTCCGAGGCCAGTGTGAGTGGAGGGGAGTCCCAGAGCAGCGTGTGGGGAAGTGAGTCCTGGAGGAGCGCGAGGAGAAGTGAGTCCCAGGGCAGAGCAAGGGGAAGTGAGTCACGGAGCAGTGCGCGGAGAAGTGAGTCACAGAGCAGCACGAGGGGATGTGAGTCCCGGAGCAGTGTGTGGGGACGTGGGATGTATAGAATGGAAACAGACCCTTTGGCTCAACCCGTTCATGCCAACCAGATTACCCAATCCAACCTTATGCCACTTGCTAGCACTCGGTCCGTATCTCTCCAAACCCTTCTTATTCATATACCCATCCAAATGCCTTTTAAATGTTGCAATTGTACCAACCTCCACCACTTTCTCTGGCAGCTCATTCCACACCCTCTGCATGAAAACGTTGCCCCTTACATCTCTTTTTTATCTCACCCTAAACCTATACAGGGGAACTTAGCTGTCTGGATACAGAATTGGCTGGCCAACAGAAGACAGTGAGTGGTAGTAGAAGGAAAATATTCTGCCTGGAAGTCTGTGGTAGTGGTGTTCCACAGGGCTCTGTCCTTGGGCCTCCACTGTTTGTAATTTTTATTAATGACTTGGATGAGGGGATTGAAGGATGGGTCAGCAAGTTTGCAGACGACACAAAGGTTGGAGGGATTGTTGACAGTATAGAGGGCTGTTGTAGGCTGCAGCGGGACATTGACAGGATGCCGAGATGGGCTGAGAGGTGGCAGATGGAGTTTCAACCTGGATAAATGCGAGGTGATGCATTTTGGAAGGTCGAATTTGAAAGCTGAGTACAGGATTAAGGATAGGATTCTTGGCAGTGTGGAGGAACAGAGGGATCTTGGTGTGCAGGTACATAGATCCCTTAAAATGGCCACCCAAGTGGACAGGGTTGCTAAGAAAGCATATGGTGTTTTGGCTTTCATTAACAGGGGGATTGAGTTTATGAGTCGTGAGATCTTGTTGCAGCTCTATTAAACTTTGGTTAGACTGCACTTGGAATACTGTGTCCAGTTCTGGTTGCCCTATTATAGGAAAGATGTGGATGCTTTGGAGAGGGTTCAGAGGAGGTTTACCAGGATGCTGCCTGGACCGGAGGGCTTGTCTTATGAAGAGAGGTTGACTGAGCTCGGACTTTATTCATTGGAGAAAAGGAGGAGGAGAGGAGACTTAATTGAGGTGTACAAGATAATGAGAGGCATAGATAGAGTTGATAGCCAGAGACTATTTCCCAGGGCAGAAATGACTAACACGAGAGGTCATAGTTTTAAGCTGGTTAGAGGAAAGTAAAGAGGGGATGTCAGAAGTGGGTTCTTTACACAGAGAGTTGTGAGAGCATGGAATGCGTTGTCAGCAGCAGTTGTGGAAGCAAGGTCATTGGGGACATTTAAGAGACTACTGGACATGCATATGGTCACAGAAATTTGAGGGTGCATACATGAGGATCAGTGGTCGGCACAACATCGTGGGCTGAAGGGCCTGTTCTGTGCTGTACTGTTCTATGTTCTATGCCCTCTACCTCTGGACACCCCTAACCCAGGGAAAAGACTTTGCCTATTTATCCTATCCATGTCCCTCATGATTTTGCAAACCTCTATAAGGTCACCCTTCAGCCTCCGACGCTCCAGGGAAAACAGCCCCAGCCTGTTCAGCCTCTCCCTATAGCTCAAATCCTCCAACTCTGGCAACATCCATGTAAATCTTTTCTGAGCCCTTTCAAGATCTTTCCAATAGGAAGGAGACCAGAAGTGCATGCAATATTCCAACAGTGGCCTAAGCAATGTCCTGTACAGCCGCAACATGACCTACCAACTCCTGTACGCAATACTCTGACCAATAAAAGAAACCCAGAGCAGCATGCTGGGAAGTGAGTACTGGAGCAGCATGTGGGGAAGTGAGTCCCAGAGCAGCGCGAGGAGAAGTGAGTCTGGGAGCAGTGTCTGGGGAAGTGAGTCCCAGAGCAGCATGCGGCGAAGTGAGTGCTGGAGCAGTGCGAGGGGAAGTGAGTCCCAGAGCAGTGCAAGGGGAAGTGAGTCTGGGAGCAGTGTGCGGGGAAGTGAGTCCCAGAGCAGCGCGAGGAGAAGTGAGTCTGGGAGCAGCGTGCAGGGAAGTGAGTCTGGGAGCAGCGTGTGGGGAAGTGAGTCCCAGAGCAGCGTGCAGGGAAGTGAGTCTGGGAGCAGCGTGCGGGGAAGTGAGTACTGGAGTAGCATGCGGGGGAGTGAGTACTGGAGCAGTGCGAGGGAAAGTGAGTCTGGGAGCAGCATGCTGGGAAGTGAGTACTGGAGCAGCGTGCAGGGAAGTGAGTCCCGGAGCAGTGTGCGTTGAAGTGAGTACTGGAGCAATACGTGGGGAAGTGAGACCCAGAGGAGCTTGCAGGGAAGTGAGTCCTGGAGCTGTGCAAGGGGAAGTGAATACCAGGGTAGTGTGAGGGAAAGTGAGTCAATGAGCAGTGCGAGGAGAAGTGAGTCCCAGGGCAGTGTGAGGGGAAATGAGTCCTGGAGTAGCGCATGAGAAAGTGAGTCACAGAGCAGTTTCTGGAGCAGCGTGAGGGCCAGTGTGTCCCAAGGCAGTGTGAGGAGAAGTGAAACATGGAGCAGCGTGAGGGGAAGTGAGTCCTGGGGCACTGTGTGGGGAAGTTAGTCCTGGAGCAGCGTGAGGGGAATAGAGTCCCAGGGCAGCACGAGAGAAAGTGAATCCTGGAGAAGTGTGAGGGGAATCGAGTTCCAGGGCAGCACGAGAGGAAGTTAATCCTGGAGAAGTGTGAGGAGAATCGAGTTCCAGGGCAGCACGAGAGGAAGTGAATCCTGGAGAAGTGTGAGGGGAATCGAGTCCCGGGGCAGCATGAGGGAAGTTAGTCCTGGGGCAGTGGGAGAGGAAGTTAGTCCTGGGGCAGTGGGAGGGGAAATGAGTCCTGGGGCAGTGGGAGAGGAAATGAGTCCTGGGGCAGTGTGAGTGGAAGTGAGTCTAGGAGCAGTGCGAGGGGAAGTGAGGCCCGAGGAAGCATGAGGGGAATTGAGCCCTGGGGCAGTGTGAAGGGAAATGAGTCCTGGAGCAGAACAAGGGGCAATGATTCCTAGAGCAGCATGAAGGAAACAAGTCCTGCAGCAGTGCAACTGAGTACCAGTGCAGTGTGAACTGGAGCAGGACCATTGTTGGACCGGGACTTGGTGCAGGTAGTCAGACCATGTGCTGAGCTGCTGCTATTTGAAATTCCTTACTGAACTGTAATGTCAAGCCTTTAACTATCTTATAACTATCTTATTTCTAATTATTTTTTCGACACTTTTCCTTTTATTCTTCTTTTCTATCCAAGATTTGGATCTAGGTACGTGTACCTAAGATGACACATTACAGGCAGCCAATGTAAAGGCTTCACTGCTGTACTGGAGTATGTGTGACAATAAAGGGTTTTCGATTCAGGATATTTTACTATCAATATCCTGGAAATTACCATTGACCAGAAATTGGACTGGACCAACCTTATCAAGACAATGGCTACAAGATCAGGTCAGATGCTAGGAATTGTGCAGTGAGTAATTTATCTGCTTGACTAGCACCACATCTCCAAACATGCACTCCACCAATCACTGATCCTGAATGGTGGCAGTAGTCCCCATCAACAAGATGTACTACACAAACTTACCAAGGCTCCTTTGACAGCAAGTTCCAAATCCATGACCACAACCACCTAGAAGATCAAAGGGCAAACCACCCCTTGCAAGTTCCCCTCCAAGCCACTCATCATCCTGACTTGCAAATATATCATTGTTCCTTGTATCATCCCAGGTCAAAGTCCTGGAATTGCCTTTTCCATGGCATTGTGGGTGTTCCTACACCCAAATATTCGAATGGTTCAAGAAGAGAGTTCACCACCATTTTCTTTCTAGCTTTGAAGATGGATAATAAGTGCTAGTTTAACCAACAAAGTTTACATCTCTGAAATATTCTTTAAAAATTTTTTGAAGACAAATCATATTGAGCTTGATTGATTTATTATTGTCATCTGTACCAAGATACAGTAAAAAGTGTTTTGCATGCAATACAGGCAAAGTTCATCAGTATGGCAGAACAGAGTGCAGTATACAGTGTTCCAACCACACGGAAGGTGCAGAGAGAAAGATCAGAATTAATGTTTGAGAGGTCTGTTCAAATATCTGATAACAAAGGAGTCGAAGCTATTCTTGAGACTGTTTGTATTTGTATTCCAACTTTTCTATCTTCTGCCCAATGAACGAACGTGAAAGAGGGCATAACCAGGATGGGAGGGGTCCTTGATGATGCCCAAGTATCATCCCCAAGGCAGAGGGAAGTATAGATGGAGTCAGTGGATGGAAGGTGATGGCCTGAGCTGTGTTCGTGATCTCTGTGATATCTTGTGGTCTTGGGAACAGCAGTTGCTATGCTGTGCTGTGATGCATCCAGATAGGGTGCTTTCTGTAAAATTGGTTAAAAATTGGTAAGAGTCCTTGTAGACATGCTGAATTTCCTTAATCTGTTGAGGAAGTAGAGGCATTGTTGTACTTCCTTGATCATCACATGGATGTGTGTGCACCAGGACAGAGTGATGATAATTACAACAGATATTACCAGACCTGTTGAATTTCTGTTTTGCAGACTGTGAGATGATAACTGTCTAAGTTAAGTGGGTGATGGTAGTAAAAAAATGAACAAGGTGACAAGGTAACAGATGGGTGGATGAGGGATAGTATGGCACGTTGGTGAGGGACAGTTAAATAGTTGAGGTGGTTGACTGGTTCACATGTCAGAAAGTATCTGCAGGTGAGAGGGTTGTTGTGCAGCCAATATTGTTAGGTGTTCAGGGAGAAGGGTACTGTGTGGGATATCTGGGAGCTTAGGTGTTAGGGTATTGGGTATCTGCAGGGTAAGGGTGGCTGGTCATTGTAGAAATTATGTACTGGGGATTTGTGTGTCCACAGGGGTTTCTTGGACATTGGTTGATGGTGTTGAGTTTCTGTGGCAGTGGTGGGAGTCAGGTATTCGAGGAATTATAGGGGTATCCACAGGAAGACGGTTGAGTGTCAGGGTGGAGTTAAGCTTCAGGAGCAGGGTTAAAATGGTTGAGTGCAAGGTTGTGGGGGAGGGATGGTCAGATATCAGAAGGTTCTGGGTCAGTGGAGGAGGTCAGATGACCAGTTGTTGGATGTATGGGTGGACTATCCTGGGGGAAGAGGAGATATGTCTGGGGGGGAGTAGTGTTGGCTGTACTCGGTGTGAGTGACAGGGGAAGGGTTCAGTATTATATTATATTTACTCAGGGTTTAGACCTACTCTTAAACACTCGAACCTATCCTGGATAAAGTAAGTTGGAATTCTCTGATGTGTCTGACTCAAACTCAGAATGGAAAAGTATAATAGAAGGGTCCAGATGCTGGTATTGCCGACTGGAAGTGTAAACTTCCTGGACAAGTACCCTGTCGTCAGCACATTAGCACTTCAAGAAGTCTTAAAGTGCATCTTTGAAGATATGTCTAGTCTCTAACTGTCCAGAGACTGGAGTGTCTAGACCATCATGCTGAGAAACTGGACACTGGCTGATGTTGCCATAGCGATGAAAGTTAGGTTTGAAAAATGCTAATAATAGTTAATTGCCAGATGTGAGGTGGAGGCCCCTTTATCTGCAGTAGGACAGTCATACAGCTCCTGGTTTGCTTAAGTGAAGCAAGAGAATTTGTCAAGGAAGTTTGCTCTTTGACAATAAAAAGAAAATAACAATCCTGAAATGTGTGGTGAGGCAATGTGGAAGGCACTTAGGAGGGTCTGATGGTGTGAATAACTCAGGCTTCCTAGACAGATGAATGTACCAGCTTGTGAGCAGTACGTTAGTGGTTAGTCAGTTAGTCAATGGAATTCTGAAAGGCCACACAGTCAGGATTGTGCTGAGGGGGACAAGATTTGCAGCCCTCCATATCATCAGTGTTGGCTAGAGCTGGAGACCTCAATATAGAATATAGCTGCCAGTGAAAGTAGTTGGAGGGTAAATCTATTAAGTGGAAAGAATGAGAATTATAACAGACAGGAAGCTAAATTCAAATGATTTTAAAACCATCACTATATGGGGAGTAACACTGAAAGGGTTGTGGAATTTGTTTTATGCTGACCTTGACTATGTACTTATTGAAATACCATTTATGTGTAAATGCATGATTGATGTTATGGATAATTTGGGATTTGACTATTTAAGCAAAAGATTTTTAAAAATGAAATCTTATCTATTAATTATTTTTGTTGAGAGGGCCCTTTTATTCCAAACACTCAAGGAGAGATGGATGAGTAAATATATGCTCAAATTTTGGAAAAGTGTAAGAATAATAATGCAGTAATAATAGGGGATTTTAATTCCCCAAACATAAAGTCAGAGAGTCATACAGCATGGAAGCAGACACCTTGGTCCAACTCATCCATGCTGACCAGGTTTCCTAAACTGATAGTTCCATTTGCCAGCATTTGGCCCATACACTGCAAACCCTTCCTATTCATGTACCTGACTAATTGCCTTTTGAATTTTATAGTTGTACCTGCCTCTACAACCTCCTCTGCCAGCTCATTCCATACATACTCCACTTTCTGTGTGAAAAAGTTGCCCCTCAGGTCCCTTTTAAATCTTGCCCCTCTCACCTGAAACCTATGCTCTCTCGTTTCAGACTCCCCTACCCTGGGGAAAAGACTTTGATTATTCACCATATCTATGCTTCTCATGGCTGTTTAAACATCTGTAAAGTCACCCCTCAGCCTCCTGTACTCCTGGAAAAACAGTCCCAGCCTATCTCTCCTTATAACTCAAACTCTCCAGTCCCAGCAACATCCTTATAAACATTTTCTACACTCTTTCTACTTTAACAATATCCTTCCTATAGCAGGGTGACCGGATAGTTTGAGGACTAAGAAAATTTATTTGATTACATCAGGAGAATATTTTCAGACAGCACATAGAAAAAAACAACTATCAAGGGGTGGGCATGGGAGGGAGGGGCGGTGGCGGTGGTGGGGGAGGGGGTGTGTGAAGGTGGTGTGGTGGTCTGGGCCCAATAAAAGGAAATCAGACTATGCAGTATCAGTATCAGTAAGGCAGCATTTTGGAGACAGTGCCCGACTCAGTTAGATTTAGAATAGTAATGGAAAAGGATAGTGATGGGGTAACTTTACGAGGATAAAGTACTATTTAGCACAATTGCACTGGTAGTAGCCACTTGCAGCTAATTGTGTCAGAGCAGTGGGAGTCACTCAAATAGGAAATACAGATTAAAGGAAAAATAAGCTCATGTAAGGACAAAGGATAGGAGCAGATTGAAGACCACTTCATGTCAAGGGGAAAAATATCAGGATGAGGAAAAAAGGTGAAGCGTACAGCAGATACCAAGGGTTCGAAAAGGCAAAGTACCTAAAGGGCAGGGAGGAGCATGGATAAGAAATTAGGAAAACTAAAACATTGATGGGTAAAACAAAGGAAATCCAAAGCTGACTTACCTGTCAGCCCTTTTCCATTGAAATATGTGCAATGAAATCCACAAGGCATTCCTAGCTCTGTATCGTCATCCAGACTGACCTGTCTCTTCAACTTACTATTTATGATTACTGTATCTCCTTCCAGCCTCACTTTTTTTGTTAAGTATACAAAGAACAAGAGAATAACTAGAGAAAAGGTAGGACCCAGCAGGGACCATAGAGATCAGGTATTTGTGGACTTGGAGAACATGAATACTTTGTACCAGTTTTCACAGTTGAAAAGGATGTTAGAGGAGTGGCATGGTAGTTCACTGGTTAGCACTGTAATCTTGGGGACCTGGGTTTGATTTTGGCTTCAGGCAGGTGTCTAGGTGGAATTTGTGCATTGTCCCTGTGAGTTTCTTTCAGGCACTCTAGTTTCCTCCCACAGACCAAAACCGTGAAGTGTGGACAGATTGGCCATGTTAAAATTGTCTGTAGTGTTCAGGACAGGTGGGCTAGCCATGGTAAGTGTGAGGTTCAGGGATACAGTAGAAGGACTGAGTGTGAATCGGTTGCTCTTCAGATGATCATGCACTTAGAATTGTACAGCATGGAAACTGACCTTTCAGTCCAACTCATCTATACAGATCAGATATGCTAAATTAATCTAATCCCATTTGCCAGCACTTGGCCTATGTCCTTCTGAACCCTTTCTCTTCAATGTACCCATGTCATAGAGTCATAGAGATGCTCAGCATGGAAACAGACCCTTCGGTCCAACCCATCCATGCCGGCCAGATATCCCAACCCAATCAAGTCCCACATGCCAGCACCAGGCCCATATCCCTCCAAACCCTCCCTATTCATATACACATCCAAATGCCTTTTAAATATTGCAGTTGTACCAGCCTCCACCACTTCCTCTGGCAGCTCATTCCATACACGTACCACCGTCTGTGTGAAAATATTGCCCCTTAGGTCTCTTTTATATCTTTCCCCTCTCACCCTAAATCTATGCCCTCTCGTTCTGGACTCCCTGACTCCAGGGAAAAGACTTTGTCTATTTACCCTATCCATGACCCTCATAATTTTGTAAACCTCAATAAGGTCACCCCTCAGCCTCTGAGGCTCAAGGGAAAACAGCCCCAGCCTGTTGAACCACTCCTTATAGATCAAATCCTCCAACCCTGGCAACATCCTTATAAATCTTTTCTGAACACTTTCAAGTTTCACAATATCTTTCCAATAGGAAGGAGACCAGAATTGCACGCAATATTCCAACAGTGGCCGAACCAATGTCCTGTACAGCTGCAACATGACCTCTCAACTCCTGTACTCAATACGCTGACCAATAAAAGAAAGCAATACCAAATGCCTTCTTCACTATCCTATCTACCTGCGAGTCCACTTTCAAGGAGCTATGAACATGCACTCCAAGGTCTCTTTGTTCAGCAACACTACCTTACTATTAAGTGTATAAGTCCTGCTAAGATTTGCCTTCCCAAAATGCATCATCTTGCATTTATCTGAATCAAACTCCATCTGCCACTTCTCTGCCCATTGGCCAATATGGTCAAGATCCTGTTGTAATCTGAGGTAACCCTCTTCAATGTCCACTACACCTCCAATTTTGGTGTCATTTGCAAACTTACTAACTGTACCTCTTATGCTCACATCCAAATCATTGATATAAATGACAAAAAGTAGAGGACCCAGCACTGATCCTTGTGGCACTCCACTGGTCACAGGCCTCCAGTCTGAAAAACAACCCTCCACTGCCCTCTGTCTTCTACCTTTGAGCCAGTTCTGTATCCAAGTGGCTAGTTTTCCCTGTAATCCATGAGATCTAACCTTGCTAATCAGCCTCCCATGGTGAACCTTGTCAAGAGCTTTACTGAAGTCCATATAGATCACATCTACCACTCTGCTCTCATCAATCCTCTTTGTTACTTCCTCAAAAACCTCAATCAAGTTTGTGAGACATGATTTCCCATGCACAAAGCCATGTTGACTATCCCTAATCAGTCCTTGCCTTTCCAAATACATGTACATCCTGTCCCTTAAGATTCCCTCCAACAACTTGCCCACCACCAACATCAGGTTCACTGGTCTATAGTTCCCTGGCTTGTCCTTACCACCCCTCTTAAATAGTGGCACCATGTTAGCCAACCTCCAGTCTTCCGGCACCTGTGACTATCGATGATACAAATATCTCAGCAAGAGGCCCAGCAATCACTTCTCTAGCTACCCACAATGTTCTTAAGTAATCTTTTAAATGTAATTGTACCTGCTTCCATCACTTCCTCTGGCAGCTCACTTCATACACACACCAGCCTCTGCATGTATATTTTTCCAGGATAATACCCAGGAGCAGACACCAATCAGGAAAAAATTTAGTAGTGACATGAGAAATTGGACATTAATTCATAAGAGTCAGTGTGGATTTATAAGGAAATGTCATGTTTAACATATTTTCTGTCGATCTTTGAGAAGGTAGCAGAGAGCAATGCTGTTGATGTGGTGCCACACAAAAAAGGCACAGTAATGAAATGGATACAGAAAAAGCTAAGTAATGGGACTCAAAGAGCAATGACCAATGATTTTTTTAATGGGTTGGGGGAAGGTTTGGAAGGAAGTTCAGCAAGGCTCAGAGTTGGGACTTTTACAGTTCCTAAAACATCTTAATAGTCTCGATCTTGATGTGTAGGGGACAGATTTAAAAGGAAAACTCATAAACTGTGAGAAGCACAGTGTAAAACGTCAAAACATGAGCAAGTTGGACAGATATGTAGCCGATGAAGTTCAATATGGAGAAGTGTGAGGTGATACACTTTGAAATAAAGAACATAGAGAGACCATACCAAATAAAGAGAACAATTCTAAAGGGTGTGCAGCAGTAAACATACCAGGCTGTGTATGTACATAAGCATTAAGAGTGGCAGGAGTGATACAGAGAGCTCTGAAAACGAAAGCTTACAGCATTCTAGACTGTATTGATAAGGGCATAGAGTACAATAGCAGAAAGATAACACTGAATTTATATATGACACTGGCCAAACCTGAATTGCATATAGTTTTGGGAAGGATCTGCTTTAGAAAGGATGTGAGTGCATTGGAGAAGATGCAGCAGAGTTTTATGATTATGGTTCTGGGTATGAGAAAATTGAGATATGATAATGGACTTACACACTTAAGAGGAAGCTCCTGGGGACTGTTTCTGAACAAAGAGACCTTGGCGTGCAGGTTACTTGAAAGTGGAGTCACAGATAGATAGGATAGTGAAGGTGTTTGGTATGCTTTCCTTTATTGGTCAGGGTATTGGGTATTGGAGTTGGGAGGTCATATTTTAGCTGTACAGTACATTAGTTAGGCCGCTTTTTGAATATTGCGTGCAGTTCTGGTCTCCCTCCTATCGGAAGGATGTTGTGAAACTTGAAAGTATTCAGAAAAGATTTACAAGGATGTTGCCAGGGTTACAGGATTCATGCTATAGGGAGAGGCTTAACAGGCTAGCGCTGTTTTCCCTGGAGCATTGGATGTTGAGGAGTGACCTTCAAGAGGTTTATTCTATCCAAGCCCCTCACCTTCATGAGGGGCATGGATAGAGTAAATAGACAAGTTCTTTTCTATTGGATGGGGGAGTCCAGAACTAGACGGCATGGGTTTGGGGTGAGAAAGGAAAAATTTACGAGGGACCTAAGGGGCAACTTTTCACACAAAGGATGGTCGTGTATGGAATGAGCTGCCAGAGGAAGTGGTGAAGGCTGGTATAATTACAGCATTTAAAAGGCATCTGGATGGGTATATGAATAGGAATGATTTAGAGAGATATGAGCCAAGTGCTGGCAAATGGGACTAGATTAGATTAGGTTATCTGGGCAGCATGGACAAGTTGGACTGAGGGTCTATTTCCATGTTGTACGTCTCTATGACTCTAAGTTGGGATTGTTTTCCTTAGAGGCAAAGGCTGAGGGGAGATTTGATATAAATTTTAAAATCATGAGGGCTTTTGGCAGAGTGGATTGGAAGAAACTGTTCTCATTCTGGAAGGATTGAGATCCAAAGGGCGCTGAGTACAAGAGATGGCAGGTCATGTTACAGCTGTATAAGATTTTGGTTTAGTCACATTTGGACCTTGTACAGTTCTGATCGCCACATTGCCAAAAGGATGTGAATGATTTGGAGAGTGTGCAGAGGAGGTGTTCCAGGATATTGCCTGGTATGTGTGCTCTAGTTGAGTAGGTTTGGATTATTTTCATTAGAAAGAAGAAGGTTGAGGGGGGACCTGATTGAGCTCGACAGAATTATGAGATGTGTAGACAGGTTGGATAGCAAGAAGCTTTTTCCCAGAGTGGAGGACTCAATTACTAGGGTTCATGGGTTCAAGGTGAGAGAGGAAAAGTTTAAGGGAGATATGTATGGAAAGTTCTTTACGCAGAGGGTGGTGGGTGCCTGGAATGCATTGCCAACGGAGGTGGTAGAGGCAGACACAATAGCGTCATTCAAGATGTATCTAGACAGTTACATGAATGGGCAGTTACAGAAGGATACAGATCCTTAGAAAATAGGTGACAGGTTTAGGTAGAGGATCTGGATCGGCATGGGCTCGGAGAGCCAAAATGCCTGTTCCTATGCTGTAATTTTCTTTTTTTTTGCAAAATTAACAAATGCAAAGGGAGAAGACAAGTAAACTTGTTCACACAGCATCGGTCTGGACTGCCTGGATGTGATGGCTAGTGATATTATCATTAGACTATTAATCCTGAAGAAGGGCTCATGCCTGAAACGTCGATTCTCCTGCTCCTTGGATGCTGCCTGACCTGCTGCGCTTTTCCAGCAACACCTTTTCAGTTCTGATCTCCAGCATCTGCAGTCCTCACTTTCTCTTATTAATCCACTAACCCATGTAATATCTTGGAAACCTGGGTTCAAATTCTGCTATGGCAGTTGCTTTGTCAAAAAGTCTGGAATAAAGAATCTAATGATAACAAATGAAAGGGTTGCCAACTGTTAGAGGGAGAAAAAAAACTCTGGGTCACTATTTCCTTCAAGGAAGGAAATCTGCCATCCTTACCTGATCTGGCCTTTCTGTGACACCACATCCACAGCAACGTGGTTGACTCTTAACTGCTTTCTGGGCAGTTAGGGATGGAAAATATAAGGCTAGCAATTTATTCCCCTGAATGAATAAGAAAAAGTAGATAAAAATTAAGGCATTCAACAAGGCACTAACTGATTTAAGTAGAAACAGGCGCGGGGTTATTGAGAAAAAAAAGTGGGAGATTGACATTAAATGAAAATCCCCAGGATCGAACAGCATCTTTCTGCGCTGTGATAGGTCTATGAAGCACTTCAACTGAATGCAAACTTGACAAAGCGAGAAAGTTAACTGTGACCTACCCGAGAAACCCAGGAAGATATTAATTTATGATGTGGAGGTGCCGGTGTGGGACTGGGGTGGACGAAGTTTAAAAAACAGGTGAAAGTGAGGACTGTAGTTGCTGGAGATCAGAGTCAAAAAGTTTTTAAAAATCACACAACACCAGGTTTCAAATAAACCTGTCGGACTATAACCTGGTGTTGTGTAATGTTTCACTGGGATAGAGCGAGCTAATGCCGTTTGCTCTGACCAATGGCCGAAACCAAAGCGGACCCAATCACGGGCAAAGTTATGAGATGAAAATGACAAGTTTGCTTTTCAGTCGGAGAACTGTTCGATTGTGGAACATGCTCCGTGACCGGATGTAGAGGGACCTCCCAAAGTGAAAAAGCTCCTTTGGGACACCATGGGGGTTTCCAGCTGCTGTTTGTTCCCCGTGCCTCCCAGTCCAGCCGCCTGGATCTCCTCTCTCTCTCTCTCTTTCTGCCCTGGAATCGGGAGGACTCGCTCCGAGTTCCAGGCAGCACCGAGCAACTCCTGATTCACCCAGAGACCCGGAGCGAGTGAACGAAGGAGGAAGGACGAGAGGGACACAGAGTGACGGTCAGACACAGACGAGAAGGTAAAGAGACGGAGGGAGAGAGGGTCAGAGACGCAGAGAGACGGGTCAAAACGGAGAAAGTCAGAGACAGGAAAACACAGAATGGGAGCCAGAGACTGAGAGAGACACAGAGAGAGTATGAGAGAGATCGACATGGAGAGATCGAGAGACAGAGACTGAGAAGATCAGAAGCAGGGAGGTTGAGAAGGGTCAGAGATACAGACACTGAGAGGGACTGAGAGACTGAGAAAGATACAAAGGGGACCAGAGAAAAAGAGGGACGGAGGCGGAGAAAGACTGAGTGAGAATCAGAGCAGAGAGGGACAGAGACAGAGGGAGAGGAACGCGGTGAGGGTCAGAAGGCGAGAGATTGAGTAACAGTCAGAGACAGAGAGAGATACAGAGACGGAGAAAGGGGGGACAGAGACAGAGAGGAGGGACAGAGACAGAGAGAGAGGGACAGAGACACAGAGAGGGACAGAGACAGAGAGGGAGGGACAGAGACAGAGAGGGAGGGACAGAGACAGAGAGAGAGGGACAGAGAGAGAGAGAGGGACAGAGACAGAGAGGGAGGAACGCGTTGAGGGTCAGAAGGCGAGTAACAGTCAGAGACAGAGAGAGGTACAGAGACGGAGAGAGGGGAGACAGAGACAGAAAGGGGGGGCAGAGACAGAGAGAGAGGGACAGAGACAGAGAGGTGAACAGAGACAGAGAGGGAGGGACAGAGACGGAGAGAGAGGGGTGACAGACAGAGAGAGGTGACAGAGACAGAGAGAGAGGGGAACAGAGACAGAGAGAGGGACAGAGACAGAGAGGGAGGAACAGAGACGGAGAGAGAGGGGTGACAGACAGAGAGAGAGGGACAGAGACAGAGAGAGGTGACAGAGACAGAGAGAGAGGGGAACAGAGACAGAGAGAGGGACAGAGACAGAGAGGGAGGGGAACAGAGACAGAGAGAGGGACAGAGAGAGAGGGACAGAGACAGAGGTGTGACAGAGACAGAGAGGGAGGGACAGAGACAGAGAGGTGAACAGAGACAGAGAGGGAGGAACAGAGACGGAGAGGGGTGACAGAGACAGAGAGAGAGGAACAGAGACAGAGAGAGGGGAACAGAGACAGAGGTGTGACAGAGACAGAGAGGGAGGGAAGAGACGGAGAGAGAGGGACAGAGACGGAGAGAGAGGGACAGAGACAGAGGGAGGGACAGAGACAGAGGTGTGACAGAGATAGAGAGGGAGGGACAGAGACAGAGAGGTGAACAGAGACAGAGGGAGGAACAGAGACGGAGAGGGGTGACAGAGACAGAGAGAGAGGGACAGAGAGAGGGGACAGAGACAGAGAGGGAGGTGTGACAGAGACAGAGAGGGAGGGACAGAGACGGAGAGAGAGGGACAGAGACAGAGAGGGACAGAGACAGAGAGGGAGGGACAGAGACGGAGAGAGAGGGACAGAGACAGAGGGAGGGAGGGAGACGGAGAGAGAGACCGCACTCAGATCGGAGAGAGTCTGGACCGTTCCCGCGGACATTTCGGTGATAGAGACAACGGGAACAGTGGGCCGAGTCTGGGAATCCGGGAAAGGCAATCTTTCTGAAGCAGTTCCTGCTGTCCTGGGAACGCAGGAGGAGGACGAAGGGAGCGGGACAAACTGACTATCACTAACCAGGTAAGAGACTGCAGCGAGGAGCAGTGAACTAGCTGGGCTGCAGACAAAACCAGAAATATCTGTGATGGGAAACCAGAATCAACATTTCGGGTCCAGTGACCCTTCCACAAAATGGGATCTGAGTAATAATCCCTGTCCTCTCCCTAACGCACTGGACTGTGTATTTCTTGCTCCAGCCTGTCTTTGTCCTCTTTACCTCCTGATTTACAAAAGAAAAGCTGAAGCTAAAGTGCATCAATGAATTGATCGAATCGGAGGCGATCAAGCCAAGAGAACTGAGCAAACGCTGCTTGAGCGAAACAGAACAGACCAGTGATTAATGAAATATCGCAGAGAACAATTACATATATCAATAGCAGCTCAGTATGCCCAGATACAGACACCTTTCAGTAATTATCAGGCTTCACTCAATCTGCAGCAGTTGGTTTAAGCAACAGAAGATGAGAGAGGGTTGTATTTGTATTTGGGGTCTGACAAGCAGAGAGAGTTTTACCCTGATTTGTTTGGAGATAGACTTCCCGTGTTTGGAAGCTGCCAGTGCAGACACCATTTCTCCATTTGAACGGTAGGTTGTGTGTGTCGGCATTTCTGCTGGAGACAGCTTTTCCACTCTTGCTTGACTGTACTTCAAGTAGCTCCTGCTTGTTGTTTCTTTAGTCCTCAGCAATATGATCGTCACTGCTATATTTATTCTCCAGCTTCTCGCTGTTGTACATTTTACGTAGATTCCCCTGCAGCCCGCTAGTTGCTGACACAAGAAAATTGCATCCAGTCTCTTTCCCAAGTTATTGTATCACAGCAATGTCTTTTATTGTCTCTCCTCCTTCTCTCATGTTAATAGCTTTCCTTCTGTATTTTTACGTTCTCTGCCTTTTCAGTTCTCTCTTACATTTATGATTATTTCCTTTCCTTTCTTTTTTTGAAATGAACATCTTTATCGTGTATTTTCTCTGAAGTCTGTCCGTTGTTTACCCATCCAGTTGTGCCTGGTCAATATCTGTTTCTGATGTTGTTTGAAGCTCTGCCTATCCATCTTGTGTCTGACATCTCTTCTTAAAGTGAGTCAGTCTGTCTGATGCTCACTTGTCTTTTTGTCATATATCTTGTCTAATATCCTCCGACCCAAGCTTTGTCTGTCCAGTATCCTTTCCTCTTTAGTAATTGGTCATCACTGAATCACAGTATGATCTCGTGCACATGAAGGCCATTTGGTCCATGGTGTTTCTGAGCACTTTAACATTTTGCCATTCTCCTGTCTTTTCCCCACAACGCTACACATTGTTTCTATTTAAAATCATCCAATGTCCTCTTGAATGTCTTGACTCTGCCTACCTTTAGCACATTTCTAAGCAAAGCATTCCAGACCAGTGTGAAAAAGGTTATATTTCATCTTACATTTGCTTCTTTTTGCAAGGTACTTAAAACTGTGCCTCAATCCTTTCATAAATGGGAACAGTTACCCCCTCCCCTCATCTACTTCCAGGCCCATCATGATTTTTAAGCACCTATCAAATCTCCTGTCAGTCTCCTGCTCCAAGGAAAACAGTCAGAATTTTTCCAACCCATCCTCATAACTCGAGTTTCTCATCTCTGGAGTCATTATTGTAAACCTCTTCTGCACCCTCTCAAATGCACTCACATCCTTTCTAATCTTGATTCTAACCCTGATCTTGTACTCTATGCCCTTATCAATGCAGCCAAGAAAACTGTACGCTTTCTTTAACAGCTCTCCACCTTCATAAGTTCATAATGTGAGAACAGAATTAGGCCATTTGGCCCATCGAGTCTGCTCTGCCATTCAATCATGGCTGATATGCTCCTCACCCCAATTTTCCTGCCTTCTCCCCACATCCCTTCAACCCATTACCAATTAAAACTCTGATAAAACCTAAATTTATTCACTGTCACTTTGGGGTAGCAAATTCCATAGATTCACAACCCTATGGGAGAAATAGTTTCTGCTCAACTCTGTTTTAAATTTGCTGCCCCTTATCCTAAAACTATGACCTCTCATCCTAGAATGCACCACAGAGGAATCATCTGCCCCACATCTATTTTATCCGCATCTTTTATCACCCAAAGCTGTGCAGGTTAGGTCAATTGGCCATGCTCCATTTTTGAATTTGGAGGGTTATTTTTCTGATTGGAGATCTATGACCAGTAGTGTTCCATAAGAATCAGCGCTGGGATCTCTTTCGTTTGTAATAAACACAAATGATTTGATGAAAATGTTAGGATGCTCTTCGAAAGGTTGGTGTGGACTTGATGGGCTGAATGGTCTGTTTCCATGCTGTAGGGTTTCTATGAAATTAGCCATTTATTCTATGTATCTTGAATACCTTAATTTGATCTTCTGTCCATAAGACCAAAAGATTTAATAAGAGGAGAATTAAGTCATTCAGTAGATTGTCTGCTCCACACTGAGATCATGGCTGATCAGATAGAAAGGGATGTAAAAGGGGTGGAGGAGTTGCGTACTGATAACACAGAATGTCACCGCTGCATATGAAAGGCTCATGAAGCCTTATGGGTAGAATTTAGGAATAACGACTATGGTGGGCCCCTCAATAGCCATCTCAAATTAGAGGACCAGATATGTAAGCAGATCATGAAAAGATGTAAAAACAACAGGGTTGTTGTCGTGGGAGATTTTGACTTCCCCTGTACTAACTGGGATTCCTTTAGCGCCAGGATGGGGTAGAATTTGTTTGACACATCCAAAAGGGTTTCTTGAAAAAAATGTAGACAGTCCAACTAAGGAAGAGGCCATTCTGGACCTTGTTTCAGGGAATGAACCTGGCCAAGTGATAAAAGTTTCAGTTGGGGAGCATTTTGAGAACAGTGATCATAATTTCAAAATTCCCATGTTAAGGGTAAGACTGATTTTAGGATTTTAGGATTTTGAGGGAAAAGCTAATTAGGTAAGAATGGGCGAGATTAGATTGGGATCAGCAGTTTGAGGGTAAATCTACATCTGACATATAAGAATCTTTTAAAGGCAAGTTGATCAGAGTTCAGGACCAGCCTATTCTTGTAAGGATGAAGGATGGCTAAATTCAGGAGCCAAAATCAAGAAATTTTGAAGCAAAATGGAAGCATATGTAAGGTTTGGGAAACTGAAATCAGACAAGGCCCTTAAGGAACATAGAGGAAGCAAAAAGAACATAAGCAAGAAATTAGGTGGGCTAAAAGGGGCCATGAAATTTCCCTGGCAATTTCATATGTGTATTAGGAGAAAGATGATAGCTAAGGAATGGTAGGTCCACTCAAGGATAAAGGAGGGAATTTATGCGTATTGCTAGAGGAAGTAGTTGAGATCCTTGCACTATCATTCACCAAGGAAAAGGGTGTGGCTGATGGTCATATCAGAGCAGGGTTCAAAATTCACCTACTCTAGAGATGTGTAAGAAAAAGATACCTGAGCAGGTTAATTTGGAAAAATGGGTTGGACAGTCCATCCATACCCAATACCTGTGTACTGATTGTTCCCCAGATGGCTTCCAGTGCCCTGTATACTTTTAGCAAGACCTCCCTACTTCTATAATCCACTCACTTTGAAATAATGGCCAACAATCATGTGCCTTCTCTACTACTCATTGAATGTGGATTCATGCAGGAAGATTCACAAATGACTTTGTTCTGTAATTTGCTGCAATGTCAATCCATTTAAATGATATTCAGATATTCTTTCTGCCAAAGTGCACAGCTTCACATTTTCCCACACTATGTTCTATCTGCTGAGTTTTTAACCATGCAAAGGAGACTGGATACTATGGACTATTACCTTTACAAACAATGAAATTTGACAAATTGGATCCACAATTGGCTGAGTGGTAGGAAGAGGAGGGTGATGATTATGGGATGTTTTCATGAAGAACTCATGTGTCCTGAGTTCTGCAGCAATCCTTGCTGTTTGTGGTTTATATTAATGATTTAGAATTGAATATAGAAGGTTTGATCAGTAAGATCTCAGGCAATATAAACATTTTATTTATTCATTCGTGGCATGAGGGTGTCACTGGCTAGGCCAGCATTTATTGCCTATCCCAGAGAGCAGCTAAGGATCAACCACATTGCTGTAGGTCTGGAGTCACATGTAGCCCTGATCAGGTAGTGAACCGGATGGGTTTTTCTACCAATTGACAATGGTTTCACAGTCATTAATAGTCCAGCAATATGCCCGGGTGTCCTTGGAGAAGGAGCACACGGTGTTCACCAACACCCTAAGAAAAAAAAAAAGAAGAAAAAAAAAAAATAGTCCAGCAATAATACTACTAGGCCATCATCTCTCCAGTTGGTGGAGGGGGGAAAATGAGGAGGATAGCCTTAGATTGCAGGAAATTATAGACAGGCTGGTCAGTAGTGCTGATCAGTGACAAATGCAGTTCAATCCAGATAAATAAGAAGTAATGCACTTGGGAAGGACAACAAGGGAAGAGAATACAGTTAGTAATAGGACCCTGAGAAGCAGTGAGGGTTAGAGGGGACCTTGATATGTATGTACACCAGTCCCTAAAGGTAACGAGACAGGTAGATAAAGTGGTTAAGAACGTATATGGTATACTTACCTTTATTATATTTGCCATGGCATAGAGTTTAAGAGCAGGGAGGTTATGCTGAAACTGTATAAAACATTGATTAGGCCACAGCTAGTGTGCGGTTCTGGAATCCTTTTTGAAGGAGGGATGTGATAGCAGTAGAGAAGAAACAGAAGAGTGTTGCCTGGCCTGAAGTGTTTTAATTGTGCAGAGAGATTGGATAGACTGGCATTTATAGCAGCGGAGACTGAGGGGAGACATGATTGAAATTTATGAAATTATGAGTTGCATAGGCATGGTAAATGGGAAGGAATTTTCCCCTTGCTGATTAATGACCAGAGGTACAGATTTCAGGTTAGAGGCAGGAGATTTAAAGGGGATACGAGAAAATAAATTTTCACTCAGAGGGTGGTGGGAATTTGGAGCTGAATGCCTGTAATTGGGGGTAGAGACAGAAACCCTCATCACATTGATGGAGTATGTAGATGCACATTTGCAATGCCAAGGCATACAAGGCTATTGGCCAAGTGTAGGTTGATTAGATTAGAACAGTTAGATAGCTGTTTATCTATCATGGACTTGATGGGCTTAAAGGCCTCTTCTGTGCTGTAAAATGTTGAGACGCTGCTGACTCCATGTGTCATCTCTCCCCTTGAATTCCCACCCACCCATTTCTGAGTCAGCTGCAAACTTGTTGATAGAATATTCATTTTCCTTATCCAAATTATTTATGCATATTGTAAGTACTTGTGCCCCAACATTGAAAACCATTCAGCCATCTTGAAAATGATCCCCCATCTTCCTACTTTCTGTCCTCTATTAGTTACATATACAACCTCCAACAACAGGGACAGTTTTCTTATTAAGTAGACTAATTTGAGGTATCTTAACATATGCCTTCTGAAAATTCAAGAGAATTTTATCGAGACACAGGATAAGGACAGCTGGGTTACAATCAGGGGGAGGAAAGGGAACCGACGGTCAGAGCAGGGATCCCCTGTTGCCGTTCCCCTTAGCAATAAGTATACCATTCTGGATACTGCTGGTGGGGTCAGCCTACCAGGGGAAAGCCATAGTTCTCAGGTCTCTGGCACTGAGCCTGGCACTGTGGCTCAGAAGGGAAGGTGTGGGGGGGGGGGGGGGGGGGTCAATAGAAAAGCACTAGTGGTAGGGGACTCAATAGTTAGACAGATTGACAGGAGGTTTTGTCGTCAGGAATGGGACTCCCAGAAGGTATGTTGCCTCCCTGGTGCCAGGGTCCAGGATGTTGCCAATCGGGTTTACAAGATTCTGAAGGTGAGCAGCCAGAAATCATGGTACATATTGGCACCAATGATATAGCCAGGAAAGGGATTGAGGATCTGAAAAGTGACTACAGAGAGTTAGAGCTGAAGAGCAGGACAAGTAGCGTTTGCTACTGGAGCCAAGAGATAGTGAGATGAGGAACAGTCAGTGAATGCAGCTTAACAAGGCTGGTACAGGAGGGAGGGCTTCAGATACCTTGACCATTCGGATACCTACTGGGGAAGGTGGGTCCTGTACATGAAGGATGGGTTGCACCTGAACTGGAGGGGGTACAAATGTCCTGAGTGGGAGATTTGCTCATGCGATTCGGGAGGGTTTAAGCTAGTTTGGCGGCGGGGAGAGGGGATATCAGAGCCACATGTCTGAGAGGGGATCAGTTGCAGACAGGACAATGACAGGATATATTGAATCCATCAGGAAGGTTTCTCACATGGTGAAACAAAGGGATCGGTTAAAGTGTGCCTGCTTTAATGCAAGGAGTGTCCGGAATAAGCCTGATGAACTTAGAGCATGGATTAGTACTTGGGGCTACGATGTTGTGGCCATAACAGAGACGTGGGTTTCACAGGGGCGGGAAAGGTTACTTGATGTTCCAGGGTTTAGAATGTTTAAAAAGAACAGGGAGGGTGGAAAAAGAGGAGGGGGTGTAGCATTGCTAATCAGAGAGTGTATCACAGCTACAGAAACAAAGGTTGTTGAGGCAGGTTTGTCTACTGAGTCAGTGTGGGTGGAAGTTAGGAACAGCAAGGGAACAGCCACTGCATTGGGGGTTTTCTACAGACCACCTAATAGCAGTAGAGAGATTGAAGATCTCATAGGCGGGCAGATTCTGCGAAAATGCAAAAGTGGCAGGGTTGTTGTTATGGGTGATTTTAACTTTCCCAATATCAACTGGAACCTCCTAAGTGCAGATGGAGCCGTTTTTGTCAGGAGTGTTCAGGAAGGTTTCCTTACTCAGTATGTAGACAGACCAATGACGGGAGAGGTCATTTGGTGTTCAGCAACGAGCCAGGACAGGTGTCAGATCTCGCAGTGGGAGAGCACTTTGGTGAAAGTGATCACAATGGCCTCACATCTAGCATAGCTTTGGAGAGTGAAAGAAGCAGTTACTGAGGGATGATATTTAATTGGGGAAAAGGAAATTATGATGCTATCAGACAGGAATTGAGAAGTACAGACTGGGAGTAATTGTTCCACAGAGAGGGCACAGCAGACATGTGGAGACTATTTAAGGAGCAGTTGTTGCGAGTGATGCACAAATTTGTTCCTCTGAGACAGTAAGAAGGGGTAAGATTAAGGAACCTTGGATGACGAGAACAGAGGAACTTCTCATCAAAAGGAAGAAGGTAGCTTACGTAAGGTGGAGGAAGCAATGATCTAGCACACCTTTGGAGGATTACAGACTTGCTAGAAAGGAGCTCAGAAATGGACTGAGGAGAGCCAGGAGGGGGCACGAGAAAGGCTTGGCAAGACGGATTAGGGAGAACCCAAAGGCATTTTACTCATACGTGAGGAATAAGAGAATGATCAGGGAGAAGGTAGGGCCGATCAGGGATAGCAGAGGGAACTTGTGCATGGAGTCTGAGCAGATAGGGGAAGCCCTAAGTGAGTTTTTTGCTTCAGTTTTCACCAAGGAAAGGGACCCTATTGTGAATGAAAACTTTGAGGAGCTGGGATACAGTCTTGACCAGATCAAGATTGATGAAATTGATGTGCTAGAAACTTTGGAAAACATTAAGATTGATAAGTCCCCAGGGCCAGATCAGATTTATCCTAGGCTGCTCCGGGAAGTGAGAAAGGAGGTTGCTAAGCCACTAGCGAGGATATTTGCCTCCTCACTCTCCACAGGGGTCGTACCGGAGGATTGGAAGGAGGCGAATGTTGTTCCACTTTTCAAGAAGGGTAATAGGGAAATCTCTGGCAATTACAGACCAGTCAGTCTTACGTCAGTGGTCAGCAAAGTTGTGGAAAGAATTCTGAGGGATAGGATTTATGACTGTTTGGCAAAGCATAGTGTTATTAAAGGCAGTCAGCATGGCTTTGTGAGGGGCAGGTCATGCCTCACAACTCTTATTGAGTTCTTTGAGGAGGTGTCAAGACAGGTCGACGATTGTTGAGCAGTGGATGTGGTGTATATGGATTCTAGCAAGGCATTTGATAGGGTTCCCCATGGTAGGCTCATTCATAAAGTCAGGAAGTATGGGATACAGGGAGATCTGGCTATCTGGATTCAGAATTGGCTGGTTAACAGAAGGCAGAGAGTGGTTGTAGGTGGAAAATATTTTGCCTGTAGGACAGTGTTTAGTAGGGTCCCACAGGGCTCTGTTCTTGGGCCTCTGCTCTTTGTAGTTTTTATAAATGACTTGGATGAGGAGGTTGAGGGTGGGTTAGTAAATTTGCAGATGACACAAAGGTTGGACGTGTCGTCGATAGTATAGAGGGCTACTGTAGGCTGCAGCATGACATAGACAGGATGCAAAACTGGGCTGAGAAGTGGCAGATGGATTTCAACCTGGATAAATGTGAAGTGATGCATTTTGGAAGGTTGAACTCGAATGCTGAATATAGGATTAAAGACAGGATTCTTGGCAGTGTGGAGGAACAGAGGGATCTGGGTGTGCAAGTACATAGATCCCTCAAAGTTGCCACCCAAGTGGATAGGGTTGTTAAGAAAGCATATGGTGTTTTGGCTTTCATTAACAGGGGGATCGAATTTAAGAGCCGCGAGATCTTACTGCAGGCCTACAAGTCCCTGGTGAGACCACACTTGTGTCCAGTTCTGGTTGCCCTACTGTAGGAAAGATACAGAGGCTTTGGAGAGGGTGCAAAGAAGGTTTAGATTAGATTACTTACAGTGTTGAAACAGGCCCTTCGGCCCAACAAGTCCACACCAACCCACCAAAGCGCAACCCACCCAGACCCATTCCACTACATTTACCCCTTCACCTAACACTACGTGCAATTTAGCATGGCCAATTCACCTAACTGTGAATTGGACTGTGGGAGGAAACCAGAGCACCCGGAGGAAACCCACGCAGACACGGGGAGAATGTGCAAACTCCATGCAGTCAGTCGCCTGAGGTGGGCATTGAACCCGGGTCTCTGGCGCTGTGAGGCAGCAGTGCTAACCACTGTGCCACCGTGCCGCCCACAGGATGCTGCCTGGACTGGAGGGCTTGCCGTATGAAGAAAGGTTTAATAAACTCGGACTTTTCTCTCTGGAGAGAAGGAGGAAGAGAGGAGACCTGATCGAGGTGTACAAAATAATGAGAGGAATAGATAGAGTCAATAGCCAGAGACTTTTCCCCAGGGCAGGATTGACTGGTACGAGAAATCATAGTTTGAAGATATTGGGAGGAAGGTATAAAGGAGACATCAGAGGTAGGTTCTTTATGCAGAGAGTTGTGAATGCATTACCAGTTGAGGTGGTGGAAGCGAAGTCATTGGGGACATTTAAGCGACTGCTGGACATGCACATGGATAGCAGTGAGTTGAGGGCTGCATAGGTTAAGTTACTATATTTTACATTAGGATTAAGTCTCGGCACAACATCGTGGGCCTAAGGGCCTGTTCTGTGCTGTACTCTTCTATGTACTATGTTCAAATTCTATTAAATTTGTCAGGCAGGATTTCTCGTTCATGAAGCTGTATCACTTGCTTGATCACATTATGATTAGATTAGATCCTTTTGGCCCCAACAGTCCACACCGACCCTCTGAAGAACAACCCATTCAGACCCATTTCACTCTGACTAATGCACCTAACACTATGGGCAATTTTGCATGGCCAATTCACCTGGCCAGCACATCTTTGGACTATGGGAGGAAACCCACGGGAAAAATGTGCGAACTCCACACAGACAGTCACCCGAGGCTGGAATTGAACCTGGGACTCTGGTGCTATAAGACAGCAGTGCTAAACCACTGAGCCACAGTGTATTTCTAAATATCACCTGTCAGTTCAGTCACCCTTAATGACTTAAGTAGAGGTACACTCAGGTCTGATTACTCCTGAACCCCGTTTAGAATTGCAGCCCCTATCTTATATTCCCTTTCTAACTTCTTCTGACCAAAATGCATCACCTCACATTTCGCTGCTCTGCCATTCAATAAGATCATGGCTAATCTGTGGTTTCACTCCATATGCCTGCCTTGGGCTTCTCTCTCTTGATAGCCTTGCTTAATAAAAAAAATTGTCTATCGCAGATTTAAATGTAGCCTTTGAATTAGCTTTGACCACCATTTGAGGAAGAGAGTTCTAAACTCCAACCATGCTTTGCATGTAGAAGTCCTTTCTGATATCTCTCCTGAGTAGAAATGATCAGCCACTAATTCTCAGATGATGTCCCTTGGTTCAAGAAACTGCAACCCCGTGGAAATAGTGAATCTTTATCTACCCTGTATTTCCCTGTTAATGTTCTGAAGACTTTGATGAGATTAACCCTTAACCTTTTGAATTCTAGAGAATGAAGGCATAATTTGTATATTCTGTCTTCTTAATGTAACCCCAAAATCCAGATCTCATCCTTGTAAACCTGCACTGAATTCTCTCCAGGGCTAAACCATCCTTGTTAAGGTATGGTGCCTAGATCTGCTCAGAGTGCTTTAAGTGGTGTCTAACTATGCTTCTGTAGAATTGCAGTACAATGTCTGCATCCCAATCCTCCAACCCTTTAGATATGAGGGCCAGCATTCCTTTGGACTTCTTAACTATTTTCTGCAATTGTTTGTGCCATTTCAAAGAGCCATGCACCTGAACCCCTGAAACTCTTTGAACATCCATTGTATTTAACTTCATGCCTTCTAAAAAATATTCAGATTTATCCTTTTCCAGCCTGAAATAGATAACCTCATGCTTGCTTATATTAAAATTCAACTGCCACAAACTATTTTTTTAGAATCCCTACAGTATGGATTCATTTGGCCCAACAAGTCCACAACAACCGTCTGAAAAGTATCCCACCCAGACCCATTCCCTTACCCTATTATTCTACATTTCCCCTGATTAATGCACCTAGCCTACACATCCCTGAACACTATGGGCAATTTAGCATGGCCAATTCACCTAATCTGTACATCTTTGGACTGTGGGAGGAAACTAGAGCACCCAGAAGAAACCCACATAGACATGGGGAGAATGTACAAACCCCAAACAGACAGTCACCTGAGGCTGGAATCAAATCTGGGTCCCTGGCGCTGTGAGGCAGCAGTGCTAACCACTGAGCTCCTGTGCTGCCCAATCATCAATATTTTGTTCTAATTTTACGTTATCGTCAACACTCAACAATGTGCCGAATTTTGTGTCATGAGCAAATTTGGACATTTGACTTTTTAATGCCATTACCCAAGTGGCTAATGAATATTATGAATAATTGAGGCACCAACACAGATCCCTGCAGGACATCACTAGTCATGTCCTGCATTTTGATTACTTACCCATTATTCCAACAGTCTGTTTCCTGTCACTCAACCAATTTCCTATCTGTGTCGGTAATTTGCCTTTAATTACATGGGCTTCCACCTTAGCTAACGGTCTCTTATATGGAACCTTTTCAAAAGCCTTCTGGAAATCCATATAAATAACATCGACCAACATACCTCTGTCCCTCTTTGTGAACTCTCCAAAAAATTTGCTGAAGTTTGTCAGGCATGACCTCCCCTTCATGAATCCATGTTGATTCTCCCTGATTAACCAACATTTTTAAAGCTGATCAATTACCTTATCCTTCATTATGGACAGCAATAACGTTTTCACCACAGATGTTAGGCTGACTGGTTTGTAATTTTTTTTGTCATCCTTTTTATGTCATTGAATCCCTACGGTGTGGAAACAGGCCATTTGGCCCAACAAGACACCCAGACCCTTTCCCCTACCCTCTTACTCTGCATTTCTCCTGACCAATGCACCTAACGTACACATCCCTGAACACTATGGGCAATTTAACGTTGTCAATTCACCTAACCTGCACATCTTTGGACTGTGGGAGCACCCAGAGAAAATTCATGCTGACACGGGGAGAATGTGCAAACTCCACACAGACAGTCACTCAAGGCTGGAATCGAACCCAGGTCCCTGGTGCTGTGAAGCAGCAGTGCTAACCACTGAACCCATGGGACCTATCTCCTCCCCTTAGTGACTTGCCACTGACCTTTTGGAATTCCATGCTGTCCTCCTGTTTACAATTCTTCCAGGTCTCATGTCATCTCCCTTTAAATTGTCCTCGAAACCCTCATTTTTTCCTTTCTCTTGTTCAGATGGATACTGTAGAAGAAGACTTTGTTTGAAGAATTATAAGTCAAAATGGTGTGCCGTGTCATTAATGATGGTACCCAGACATTTTAAATATAATTGACCTCTGAGTGATCCTCAATACAGTTGAGTTTAGTGAATTCTTCAAATATGTAACTTTGAAGTCCTCGATCAATAGGAATTAAGACAGTATCAGATCAAGATATAATCTCAGCACTTCAGAGGATCTTTTGCACATAACATGGCAATAAAATGGCCCCTTCTCTTTCTGGTTTGTCATTTTCAATGGTAATAGCTCTCTACTTTTTGTCTGTCTCCCTTTCATTCTTGTTGTCACTCACTTAGTATCTTTGCTCAATAGAATTCAGATGTTTGCAGGCAGTGAAGGGAAATTTAACCTTGAGACCTGGTGATGAGAAGGGATCCACCTCAGGAAAACTGGAGACTGACATGAAAACTAGTCCCAAAATAATACATGATCTGTAAGGTAGAGTCATTTCAGGTACTGGACAGGAATAGTCCAATAGGAGCCTTCCCAATGGTGAGGGATACTTACTTGGATAAGATAGTGGTGGGTGAAATTGAGAATGCAGTTTGATTAAAATTGAGTTTGTGGCTGGAAAGTCAATAGATAATCTTTCCATTGCATCATCAACTGAGGTTCTATTTGCCCATTTAAATGTAGCCTCATCCCTTAAGTGGTATTCTGAACTTATCTCTGGTTTTGCTCAGGAACTGAGGGACCACAGAAGGAGCATTCATATCACAACTTTATGCCACCCAGGCCTCCCAGTATGAGAATGCAGTTTGATGTCACAGTCAAAACAAGACCAACTTGTCTTCATAGCAGATTCACAAAGTTCATTCGATAAATACTTGGGTGTATTTTAATCTCATGAGAGTGGTTAGGGTTGACCTGTACCCAAATAGTGTTTTGAACAAGAAGAGACATACATCCTTAGAAGACTTGACTCCAAGGGTGGACACTGAAAGAATGTTTCCCCTTGTGGGGGAGTCTAGAACAAGAGAACAAAGTTTAAAAATAAGGGATCACCAAGTTGAGGAGAATTTTCTTCTGAGAGTCATGACTTTTGTCAAGACCTCATTAGAGGACAGTGAAAGCTGGACTATTGACTATTTTAGGCCTGACTCTGAAATTTTGGGAGATAGGTGAAAATGTGGAGTTGAGACCACAATCAGATCAGCCATGATCTTATGGAATGCGAGAGCAAATTACAGGAGCTGAATGGGGGACTCCTGCTCCAAATTAGAATGTTCTTATGTTCCTGTCATGGCTGGCATTGATATCAGATGCTTGGGCTTCTTTTAGGCTATTGATCATCCTGTTGACTATTATCTTTGATAGCATTTAAGGTCTTTTGACATGAAGGAGCATTTCCTATCTTATATTTGCACAAGAAGCATTGACCTCGAAGCCCAGGTTAAAGTCCTACATGCTCCAGAAGTGTGTCATGATGTGTTTGAAGAAGTTGCTTAAAGCAAATTTGGTGCTAGAGAGAGAGAGAGAGAGAGAGAAAGAGCGAGACAGAGAGAGAGAGAAAGAGAGAGAACTCACAATCAGAATAGAAGTGCAATTTTCATTTGAATTGTAGTTGCTGTTGATACATTTTTCATGTCAAAACATTGATGTCCTTAATATCCAGCTTATGAGAATCAGTCAGTGTAATGTATATAAGGCCCAAACAAAGTTTCTCAGATGCTTTACTTACAACAAGCTGAATATTGTGATTGGCAACCTATAATCCCATGACTTCTGCCACCTAGAAGGATGAGGGCAGTAATTACTTGGGAACACCATCAGTTACAAGTTGCCCCGTAAGCCAAACAGCATTCTAACTTGGAACTATATTACAGTCACTTCACTGTTACTCCATCAAAAAGCTGGATTTTCTTTCCTCAAAGCACTGTGATTTACCTATGGATTGCAGTGGTTCAAGAAGGCTGCTCACTACCATCCTCTTGAGCAACAAATGCTGGTTTAGCCAGGAGCATTCTCACCCCATGAACAAATGTTAAAAAAAAGAAGTTATCGCACACGATAGAGACCACTAAGTAAAGAGAGTTAGTTGAAAGCTGCCCAGAGACAAGTCAACTGTTTCCCGTTCATGAAGCTGGATTCGGGTTTCATGTCTGTAGTTTCAGAACTGAATGATGTGAGGAGATTGTGATTGAACATATCCTAAACATCTAACAACATTCAACGGGCATATGAATGAGTTGTTCATGTTTTGCCTATGTTAAAATTTCAAAAAGAGAAAATGAAGAGATTCTTGACTGACCTGGGTATTGCAACCAGAGCCATACTCCTTTCATCTGAAAACTACTTTTCTCCTCTGAAAATCCTCTCAAAATAATATTCCAGAGGCTACTGGACAATTGAGCTCCCTCTGATCAACTCAGCATGTAAAGACCTCTCTGGAGAGTTTTCTGACTGTTTCCAGACAGATCCATTTGAAAAGAGTTCTCTGGAAACATGGAGAAAAGTTTGTTGATGCTACATCAGGTATGAGTTAAACAAAGTGACAGGAATGAATTGATTAGACAGATATTTCACATATCAGCACAAAAAGATAGAAGTCAGGGAATGAAGTCACAAAAGCTGAACCTCGACAATGTCACCCAAAAAATCCTTCTGAACAGCTATAAGGGGCCTATATCATTATCTTGGCAAAGCAAAATACTCACAAACAAATCATAATGTATGATTTAGATATTTTCTAATCGGTATATTCAGAGATGTTACTATACACCACTGGAGGAGGTGAGACTTGAACCAAGAACTCCTGGTCCAGAGGTATCAAAGTAATGAAAAACAACAAAGCAGCTCAACTTGACAATGCTTTACATGAATAAATTTTGGACCTGTGGCTTTTCTATGTTTCGATGTGTCCTATTCCCCATTATACAATGAAATGATGGATATGAGGAAGAATAGAGACAATCCTGAAGTCAGGCTCAAAGCAGCACAGGCTCACTTCCTGGCTATTAGAGTCATAAAGTTATAGAGATGTACAGCATGGAAACAGACCCTTCGGTCCAACCCATCCATGCTGACCACATATCCCAACCCAATCTAGTCTCACCTGCCAGCACCCGGCCCATATCCTTCCTATTCATACATCCATCCAAATGTTGCAATTGTACCAGCCTCCACCACTTCCTCTGGCAGCTCATTCCATACATGTACCACCCTCTGCGTGAAAAGGTTGCCCCTTAGGTCTCTTTTACATCTTTCCCCTCTCACCCTAAACTGCCCTGTAGTTCAGGACTCCCCATCCCCAGGGAAAAGACTTTGCCTATTTATCTTATCTATGTCCCTCATAATTTTGTAAACCTCGATAAGGTCACCCCTCAGCCTCTGACGTTTCAGGGAAAACAGCCCCAGCTTGTTCAGCCTCTCCCTGTAGCTCAGATCCTCCAAAACTGGCAACATCCTTATCAATCTTTTCTGAACCTTTTCAAGTTTCACAACATCTTTCCAATGGGAAGGAGACCAGAATTGCACGCAATATTCCAACAGTGGCCTAACCAATGTTCTGTACAGTCGCAACATGACCTCCCAACTGCTGTACTCAATACTCTGACCAATAAAGGAAAGCATACCAAACGCCTTCTTCACTATCCTATCTACCTGCGACTCCACTTTCAAAGAGCTATGATAATGCACTCCAAGGTGTCTTTGTTCAGCAACACTCTCCAGGACCTTACCATTAAGTGTATAAGTCCTGCTAAGATTTGCTTTCCCAAAATGCAGCACCTCGCATTTATCTGAATTAAACTCCATCTGCCCCTTCTCAGCCCATTGGTCCATCTGGTCCAGATCCTGTTGTAATCTGAGGTAACCCTCTTCGCTGTCCACTACACCTCCAATTTTGGTGTCATCTGCAAACTTACGAACTGTACCTCTTATGCTAGCATCCAAATCATTTATGTAAATGACAAAATGTAGAGGACCCAGCACCAATCCTTGTGGCATTCCACTGGTCACAGGCCTCCAGTCTGAAAAACAACCCTCCACTGCCCTCTGTCTTCTACCTTTGAGCCAGTTCTGTATCCAAGTGGCTAGTTTTCCCTGTAATCCATGAGATCTAACCTTGCTAATCAGCCTCCCATGGTGAACCTTGTCAAGAGCTTTACTGAAGTCCATATAGATCACATCAACTGCTCTGCCCTCATCAATCCTCTTTGTTACTTCTTCTAAAAACTCACTCAAGTTTGTGAGACATGATTTCCCATGTACAAAGCCATGTTGACTATCCCTAATCAGTCCTTGCCTTTCCAAATACACGTACTTCCTGTCCCTCAGGATTCCCTCAAACAACTTGCTCACCACTGAGGTCAGGGTCACCGGTCTATAGTTCCCTGGCTTGTCTTTACCGCCCTTCTTAAACAGTGGCACCACATTTACTAACCTCCAGTTTTCCGGCACCTCACCTGTGACTATTGATGATACAAATATCTCAGCAAGAGGCCCAGCTTCCCACAGAGTTCTCAGGTACACCTGATCAGGTCCTGGAGTTTTATCCACCTTTACCCGTTTCAAGACATCTAGCACTTCCTCCTCTGTGATCTGGGCATTTTGCAAGATGTCACCATCTATTTCTCTACTGTTTATATCTTCTATATCCTTTTCCACAGTAAATACTGATGCAAAATATTCATTTAGTATCTCCCCCATTTTCTGTGGCTCCACACAAAGGCCGCCTTGCTGAACTTTAAAGGGCCCTATTCTCTCCCTCGTTACCCTTTTGTCTTTAATACATTTGTAAAAACCCTTTGGATTCTCCTTAATTCTATTTGCTAAAGCTATTTCATGTCCCCTTTTTGCCCTCCTAATTTCCCTCTTAAGTATACTCCTACTGCCTTTATACTCATCTAAGGATTCACTCAATCTATCCTGTCTATAACTGACATATGCTTCCTTCTTTTCTTAACAAAACCCTCAATTTCTTTCGTCATCCAGCATTCCTTATACCTATCAGCCTTTCCCTTCACCCTGACAGGAATATACTTTCTCTGGATTCTTGTTATCTAATTTCTGAAGGTTTCCCATTTTCCAGCCATCCCTTTACCTGCAAACATCTGCTTCCAATCAGCTTTCGGAAGTTCTTACCTAATACCATCAAAATTGGCCTTTCTCCAATTTAGGACTTCAACTTTTAAATCTGGTCTATCCTTTTCCATCACTATTTTAAAAAAAATAGAATTATGGTCGCTGGCCCCAAAGTGCTCCTCCACAGATACCTCAGTCACCTGCCCTGCCTTATTTCCCAAGAGTAGGTCATGTGTTGCACCTTCTCCAGTAGGTACATCCACATACTGAATCAGAAAATTGTCTTGTACGCACTTAAGAAATTCCTCTCCATCGAAACTGTACAAAGCTCTGGTACGGCCACACTTGGAGTATTGTGTACAGTTCTGGTCACCGCATTATAAGACCATAAGACATAGGAGTGGAAGTAAGGCCATTCGGCCCATCAAGTCCACTCTGCCATTCAATCATGGCTGATGCGCATTTCAGCTCCACTTACCAGCATTCTCCCCGTAGCCCTTAATTCCTCTAGAAGGATGTGGAAGCTTTAGAAAAGGGTGCAGAGGAGATTTACTAGGATGTTGCCTGGTATGGAAGGAAGGTCTTACGAGGAAAGGCTGAGGGCCTTGAGGCTGTTCTCGTTAGAGAGAAGAAGGTTGAGAGGTGACTTAATCGAGACATACAAGATAATCAGAGGGTTAGATAGGGTGGACAGGGAGAGCCTTTTTCCAAGTATGGGGACGGCTAACACGAGGGGACAGAACTTTAAAGTGAAGGGAGATAGGTATAAGACAGATGTCAGAGGTAGTTTTTTTCCTCAGAGACTAGTAAGGGTAAGGAATGCTTTGCCTGCAACGGTAGTAGATTCGCCAAGTTTAAGTGCATTTAAGTCGTCATTGGACAGGCATATGGACATACATGGAATAGCATAGGTGGGATGGGCTTCAGATCAGTATGACAGGGTGGCGCAACATCAAGGGCCGAAGGGCCTCTACTGCACCGTAATGTTCTATGTTCTATGTTCTATAAACCCTTAACACTATGGCAGTCCCAGTCGATGTTTGGAAAGTTAAAATCCCCTACCATAACTACCCTATTATTCTTACAGATTGCTGAGATCCCCTTTACAAGTTTGTTTCTCAATTTCCCTCTGACTATTAGGGGGTCTATAATACAACCCCAGTAAGGTGATCATCCCTTTCATATTTCTCAGTTCCACCCAAATAACTTCCCTGGATGTATTTCCGGGAATATCCTCCCTCAGCACAGCTGTAATGCTATCCTTTATCAAAAATGCCACTCCCCCTCCTCTCTTGCCTCCCTTTCTATCCTTCCTGTAGCATTTGTATCCTGGAACATTAAGCTGCCAGTCCTGCCCATCCCTGAGCCATGTTTCTGTAATTGCTATGATATCCCAGTCCCATGTTCCTAACCATGCCCTGAGTTCATCTGCCTTCCTGGTTAGGCCTCTTGCATTGAAATAAATGCAGTTTAATTTATTAGTCCTACCTTGTCCCTACTTGCCCTGACTGTTTGTCTCACTTCTGTTCTCAATTGTACCAGTCTCAGACTGATCTCTTTCCTCACTATCTCCCTGGGTTCCACCCCCCCACCTTCCTAGTTTAACTCCTCCCAAGTAGTTCTAGCAAATTTCCCTGCCAGTATATTAATCCCCTTCCAATTTAGATGCAATCTGTCCTTCTTATACAGGTCACTTCTACCCCAAAAGTGATCCAAAAATGTGAATCCTTCTCCCATACACCAGCTCCTCAGCCATGCATTCATCTGCTCTGTCCTCCTATTCCTGCCCTCACTAGCTCGTAGCACTGGGAGTAATCCAGCTATTACTACCCTTGAGGACCTCCTTTTTAAATTTCTGCCTAACTCTGTAATCTCCCTTCAGAGTCTCAACCTTTTCCCTTCCTATACCGTTGGTTCCAATGTGGACAAGGGCCTTTCTACAACAACACTTTACTTGAGAGCCTTGTCCTTAACCAGGTGGAACCCTTTGTAGATGAATAAGTCAGCCCTGAAGAAATGACGTTCTAATCATGGAAATGCTGCATGTGCTTGCTCCTAAATCTCAGTGTGCTGAGAATGGTCACAAAACAGAACTAATTACACGCACAGGAATTTATCTACTGTGTATGACATAATAATTGGGTTTCTTGCATAAAAGTTACTCCATATAACCTGCAATATCAGATTGAGCTGATAAATTTGATTAACAGATGGTACATAGGCAGAACAGATGGTGCAGGCAGGAAAAAGGTTTACCTCAAGGTAGTGTTTTTACAGTCAATATTTATGCCAAAGACTAGCCCACCAGAAGTTTTCTCTACACTGATGATTTGTTTATTTTAGGATTACTCGTTAGACATAATAAAGAAGTCCTTTGCCAGTGTGCTAGTGAGCTAACTGCAGTAGATACTTTGTTATTAGTTTGTAGGTCAACTCTGAAACATACTGAAATCTTTTCATCCTAGCAATAAAGATGCAAAGGGAGAACTTAATATATTTTGGCATAGCAGAACAATAGACATTTGCCCTGGCCCTATGTTATTCAGTAGCTAGATGGGTGTCTTATTTAGGAAAGTTGTCACATTCCAAGATATTGAATGCAATCCTCAACAGAATTGTCACTGGTTGCCAGAAATCTATGAAACTGACTGATCAAAACTAGTAGCTGATGTTGTTCCATCATTTATAAGGAGGTAGGTTACATCATAGTGAGTCATAGAGTCAGACAGCATAGAAGGATGCCCTTCAGCCCACTAAACTACAGTAATTCCATTTACCTGCACTTGGTGCATAGCCTACTGTGCCCTGGAATTTTAAGTACTCATTTAGATGCTTCTTAAAAGTTATGAGAGTAATTGCGTCCACCACTCTCTCAGGCAACACATTTCATACTATCTCCCTCTGGATGAAAAAATTTTTCTGCAGATCTCCTGTAAATCACATACCTCCAAACTTAAACATATGCACTCTGCCCTTAGACACATCTATCACAGGGAAAGATTCTCACAATATACTCTGACTATGCCTCTCATAATTTTCTATCCCTCACTCAGATTCCCCCCTCAACTTCCTCTGTTTCAGGGAAAATAAACCCAGCCTATTCAGTGTCTCCTCTGAACTGACACTTTACATCCCAGCCATAAGCTGGTGGATCCCCTCTATATCTTTTCCAGTGCAATTACATCCTTCCATTGGTGTGGCGACCAGAATGCACACAGTTAAAAATCACACAACACCAGGTTATAGTCTAACAACAAAATTCTGTTTCAATTGTGTCTTCCACAACCACCTGATGAAGGAGCGGTGCTCCAAAAACTAATGCTTCCAGTTAAACCTGTTGGACTATAACCTGGTGTTGTGTGATTTTTAGCTTTGTACACCCCAGTCCAACACCAGCATCTCCAAATCAAGAATGCACACAGTATTCCATTTGTGACCCAATAAATGTTTTAGAGTCATACAGACCTACAACACAGAGACTTCGGCCCAACCTGGTCCATGCTGACCAATATGCCCATCCACGCTAACTCCATTTTCCTGCACTTGGCCCATATCCTTCTGAACTCTTCCTATCCATGTATTTGTCCAAATGCCTTATAAATGTTGTTAACGTACCTGCTTCAACCACTTCTTCTGGCAGCTCATTCCATATGCGTGGCACCCTCTGTGTAAAAATCTTGCCCCTCTGGTTCCCTCTTATACTTTCCCCTCAAACCATAAACTGATGCCCTCTAGTCCTCAATTCCCCAATCCTGGCAAAAAGACTGATTGCACTCACCTTATCCATTCCTGTCATGATCTCATGCACTTCTGTAAGATCTCCCCTCAGTCTCCTACGCTCTAAAGAAAAAAGTCTAGCTTGTACAACCTTTCCCTATAACTCAGACCATTGAGTCCAGGCAACATCCTTGTAAATTTCTTCTGCACTCTTTCCAGTACAGCACTCTTTGCTTCTGATAGCAAGGTGACCAAAACTGAACACAACACTCTAATGTGGCCTCACTAACATCCAGTACAACTGCAACATAACTTCCCAACTTCTATACTCAATGCCCTGACTGATGAGGGCCAGTGAGCCAAAAGCCTTCTTCAACACCCTGTCTACCTATGACTCCACTTTCAGAATACTATATACCTGAACTCCAAGATCCCTTTGTTCCACTACATTCCTTAAGGGCCTATCATGGACCACAAAACTCCAACCTTGATTTGACTTTCCAAAATGCAAGCCCTCACACTTATCTATATTAAATTCCATTTGCCATTTCTTGGCCCACTTCCCCAGCTGATTGAGGTCCTGCTGTAATGTCTGATAACCTTGCTTACTGTCCACAATACCATCTATTTTAGCTTCATCTGCAAACTTACTAATCATGCCTTGTACATTTTCATCCAAATCATTGATATAGAAAATAAACAACAATAGGGCCAGGGCCAACCCCTGAGGCACTCCACTAATCATAGGCCTCCAGTCCGACCTTGTAAAGTTAGAAACAAAAATTCCTTGTATCTGTATTCTACACCCTGACAAATGAGGACAAACCACCCTGTCCACTTCTGCTGATACCTTCAAGAGTCAATGGACTTAATAAACAAGGTTTCATTCCTCAGTACTCCCTTGGGATTTACCATTCATTGTGTAAAGTGTTTCCTTATTCTATCTTCCAAAATGCATCACCTCACACTTAGCAGGATTAAATTCCATCTGCCATTGTTCTGTCCAATTTACCAGTTGATTCATGTCGGAATGTCACCCAATACCATCCTTCTCACTGTCACTAACACCACCTGTTGAATGAACAGAGCAAACCAGTGACTCTTTCAGAAAGAGTCAATGAGAAACAACCTGATTGCAGGGACAGCTTCCAACATACTGTGCAGCCCCTACCCAGTAACCACCTGGACTGCTAACCTATTGATTGGTCAACAGATCTACACGTGGAGGCACATGAGCTATGGTATGGCCCTTCCTTTCAAGAGTCAGTGAAAGTCAACCTATGTGACTGTGTCTCAACTGTATTAGGACAGGTGTTGGCTGCTGCAAAGCCCTAATGCATATAAAATATAGAACATTACAGCACAGTACAGGCCCTTCAGATCTTGATGTTGCACCAACCTGTGAAATCAATCTGAAGTCTATCTATCCTACACTAATCCATTCTCATCCATATGTCTATCCAATGACTATTTAAACGCCTTTAACATCGACGAGTCAACTACTGTTGCAGGCAGTGCGTTCCATGCACCAACTACTCTCTGAGTAGAGAAACTACCTCTGACATCTGTCCTATATCTATCACCCCTTAATTTAAAGCTGTGCTCCCTCATGCTGGCCATCACCATCCGAGGAAAAAGGCACTCCCTGTCCAGCATCTCTAATCCTCTGATTATCTTATGTCTCAATTACGTCACCTCTCAACTTCTTCTCTCTAATGAAAACAGCTTCAAGTCCCACAGCCTTTCCTCCTAAAACCTTCCCTCCATACCAGGCAACATCCTGGTAAATCTCCTCTGAACTCTTTCCAAAGCTTCCACATCCTTCCTATAATGCAGTGACCAGAACTGTACACAATACTCCAAGTACCGCCACACCAGATATTTGTACAGCTGCAGCATGATCTCATGATTCTGAAACTCAATTCTTCTTCTAATAAAAGCTAACACACTGTATGCCTTCTTAACAACCCTATCAACCTGGGTGGCAACTTTCAGGGATCTATGTACCTGGACACCAAAATCTGTCTGCTCATCTACACTGCCAAGAATTGTACCATTAGCCCAGTACTCTGCATTCCTGTTACTCCTTCCAAACTGAGTCACTTCACACTTTTCCACATTAAACTCCATTTGTCACCTCTCAGCCCAGCTTTGCAGCTTATCTATGTCTCTCTATAACCTACAACGTCCTTCATCACTATCCACAACTCTACTGACCTTAGTGTCATTTGTGAATTTACTAACCCATCCTTCTATGCCCTCATCCAGATCATTTATGGTGTTGGAGACAGTGAAGAGGATGGTATCGGGTGACATTCTGACATTAATCAAATGACAAACAACAGTGGACCCAAAAATGATCTTTGCAGTACCCATTGGTAACTGAAGTGGGAAATCAGCCAAACAAATTCTGTCAACTGTGACTGCAGAAAGGCATTAAACAATGAAAGCTCTTCAGACATACTTTCTATTTTCAGAGCATGCACCTCTTCAATACTTCAGACAGAGCCTTCACGCACTGGTAGGTGTACCAACATGGCAAATAAAAGATAAGGAATTCCCTCCTTCACCTGTTCCATCACTCACAGGTAAATAATTGTAACTCAATATTGGAATTATTTTCACACAAACACTTAGTGAATGAAAAACACAAACTGTTCCAAAAACCTAACAACAGGAAACACCAACAAAGCCAGTAGGAAAGATGTAAATGTTGTTGATTGGTCACAAGAAGACAATATCAATCCATGACAATGTCAAAACTTCCATCTGTGAGGATTTGGCAACAGTGAATGTGTTGATCCTAATAAGATCAGACTGTCATAGCAACTTGTCACCTGCGGTTTGGGCATTACCACAGCCCAATGTGTTCATAGCTTGATAACAGGCATATCCCAGCTGCCTTTACACTCCTACCTATGCTACCAAAACAATGCTCCAAATCTGACACCAATCTCTCAAGTAAACCATTGTCAAGTAATACTGAATTGCTGATGAGCTTTGAGTCTATGCAATAGAATAAAGCCAGGCCTGTCCAATTAAAGCACTGGACACCTCTCATGAATGTGCCCGAATCTCTGTCCTTCACACATGGAAAATTATAGACAATTTCACTCACTTGACCTGCATTTGAAACTTATGATCTCAATTCTGCAAATAAGGGAGTCCCACCCGAAGAAAGGTTAGTCACCTTCAGGATTCATATGCTAAGTGATTTTATTAGAACCTCTCAAATTATGTGCAGGTATCCCTCTCAATGTGGTAGTCTGAATAGATGACTACTGGGATTGATGATACCCGGAAGGAGTGCAGTCCAGACTTTGTTGCCAATTGGCAAATGACTGTAGAGGAAGAAACAGCAACATGTAGAGATGCAGTTATTAAATGAGATTCAATTGATTCTATTAGGACAGATAGGACCAGTCATTGTGAGGCAATCATACTGAATTGTCTCCATGGTCCCAGGTTAATGGCATATGGAGGAGGTTCCAAATATTCTGCAGGGGCAGGGAATGAGTTAGAAGTTTCAGGTATTCATAGTACTATGTATAGAAAAAGCAGATATTGGAGTTCTATAGTCAGATTTTCAGATGCATGGATGGAAGTTCAAACGTAGCATCTCAAAATGCCACACACTATCCAGATTAGAAATAGGAATATGAGGTAGATGAATGTGTGACTTGAGGCAATAGTACAGTAGGGAATGCTTTAGATTCTTGGAGCACTGCTACTGGATCTCTTCAAAGAGATAGCATCTCTTTAAAGATACCTTAGAAGGATAGGACCAATGGGACATGCATTAGTGTGTTCAGGAGGACTTAAGGCAAATTGTCAGGGGATGGGCACCAGCATATAGGAGGAGTAAATAAGGCATATAATTGTCTCAGCTCCAGAATATCTCTGCAGTTGCTCCTCAGGGTAGTGTCCTAGGCCCAAGCATCAAGGATCTTTCCTCCATCATAAGGTCAGAAGTGAGATGTTCGCTGATGACTGCACAATGTTCAGCATCATTCACAACTCCTGATACCAAAGCAACACATGTCCAACTGTAGCAAATCCTGGGCAATATCCCATGAATGAAGAATTAAAACCCAAGCAGTGACAATATCAGATGTCACAAGGGAATGAAACACTTCCATATTAGCATACTAACAAGTGCTGATAACAATAGGTTTATATTGCAGGTATGCAGACATACACAGTTGTGTACGAGGTTGGTAAACTATAGGTACAAACACTCCTGTATCATTATAATGCAATGGTTCTAATGGGTACATGACTTTAAAATGGCAAAGTTCAACAATTCCAATGGTTCTTGATTTTCAAGGGTGCAAACTGTTCCAAAAACCTAACAGGAAAAAAAAAATTGCTTAGAGAATCATTAGAGCTTTTACAGCAACGAGAAAGGCCCTTCAGTCCATCACATACACACCGGTCATCCAATATCCATCTACTCCAATCCCGTTTCCCAGCATTTGGTCCATAACCATGGGTCTCATGGTGTTTCAAATACTCATCTAAATGCTTCTTAATAGTCCTGAGGTTTCTCACCTCAACACCCTTTTAGGCAATGAGGTTTCAAACCTCAATACCCTTTGAGGCGATGAAGTCCCGACATCCACAACCTTCTGAGTAAAAGAAAATCTGAACTGCTGTCTGCACCTCCTGCTCCTTAGCTTAAAACTGTGCCCCTGGTTATTGCTCCCTCTCCAAAGGGGAAATATTTCTCCATATATGCTCTATCAATGTCACTCATAATTTTGTACATCTTTATTAGGTCACGTCCCAGCCTTCTCTACTCCGAGGATAACAGTCCCAGTATCAAGTCTCTCTGCATTGATGATTGAGGCAACTGACTGGTGAATCTCCTGTGCACCCTCTCCAGTGCAATCACATGCGCTATAGTATGGTGACCAGAACTACACACTGTACACTGCCTCTGATCTAATGTCTTAAATAGTTCCATCATAACCTCCTTGCTCTTGCATTCAATGCCTTGACAAATAAAGGAAAGTATCCGATATGCCTTCTCAACTGCCTTATCTACCTGTCCTGCTATCTTTAAGGATCTATAGTCATGCACACCAAGGTCACACTGATCTTCTGTAGTTTTAATCATGGAACCCCGACAGTGTAGAATCAGGCCATTTGGCTCAACAAGTCCACACCGACCCTCCGAAGAGTAACCCTATACAGACCCAATTCCCCTACCCTATTACTCTATATTTATGCCTAACTAATGCACCTAACCGACACATCCCTGATCATTACAGGCAATTTAGCATGGGCAATTCACCTAACCTGTGCATCTTTGGATTGTGGGAGGAAACCGGAGCACTCAGAGGAAACCCATGCAGACACGGGCAGAACGTACAAACTCCACACAGACAGTCGCTTGAGGCTGGAATTGAACCTTGATGCTGTGAGGTAGGTATGCTAACCATTGAGCCACCGTGCCACCCTAAGGGTCCTACCATTCATCATGTACTCCCTTGCCTGTTTGTCCTCTCAAAATGCATCACCTCACATTTCTCAGAATTAAATTCCATTTGTCACTCAGCCCATCTGACCAGCCTGTTTACATCATTGTCTGTTGTCTCAGGCTATCCTCTTCGATATTTACCGTACCACCAAATTTTGTGCTGACTTACTGTCATACTTCCTACATTCACATTTAAATCATTAAATATACAACAAGCAGCAAAGCAGCCAGCACTGACACAGGCTTCCAGTCACAAAACTACCCTCCTAACCGTCACACTCTGCTTCCTGTTAGTAAGTCAGCTTTTGGATTTCCAAATTGTCCTGGATCTGATGGGGTCTTAGCTCGTTAAGCAGTCTGCTTTGTGAGACCTTGTTAAATGTCTCCCTGAAGTCCATGTAGACTACACCAACTGCATTACCCTCGTCTAAGGTGACAGCCTAGTACTAATATCACTGCACTGTTAACCCAGACACACAGATAATATTCTTGGAGACCCAGGGTTTGAATCATGCCATGGAAGATGGCGAATTTGGATTAAATAAAGAATATCCAGAATTAAGAATCTAATGATGACCATGAAGTGATTGTTGGAAAAGATCCATGTCCTTTAAGGAAGGACATCCTTATCTGGTCTGGCCTATGTGTGATTCTAGACCCGCAGCAAGGTGGTTGACTATTTACTGCTCTTTGGGCAATTAGAGATCGGCAATAACTGCCATCCTGGAACAACGCCCTTATGTGAACAAATAATATCCAGAATGATCTCCCAGCCTCATGAAACTCAAGGTGAAGCCTGGTATAGACTAGAGCCAAGGCCCGATGTGAACTGGAGCCTAGGCCCAGTGTGGATTGGAGCCAAGGCCCGGTGTGGACTGGAGGCTAGGTGTCAGCATATCCAGGTTGGGAGACTGTGTTCTGAACTTCTAGTTCTGCAATGCCGGTCTTCTTTTTCTTTATTTTTCCCAGGTCTTGTCCCTGAAGAAGCTGTACCTAGGTATCTTTGTACCTAAGATGGTGTTGTAAATAGTGACTTCTAAACTTTTCATTGTACTCGTTTCAGTACATGTGGCAAAGAACAAAGACCAATACAGTATAGGAAGAGGCCATTTGGCCCTCCAATTTTGCGCCAACACATGTTGCGCTTCCATACTAAAACTGTCTTCCCTTACAAGATCCGTATCCCTTTATCCAGGTGCTTCTTGAATGCTGCCATTCTGTCTACTTCCAGCATTTCCTCTGGCAACACGTTCTGGACATTCACCACCCTTTGTGTGAAAAACATACCTCACACATCTCTTTTAAACTTCCACTTTCGCACCTTGAACCTGTGTCCCCTAGTAATGGACCCCTCCACCCTGGGAAATAGCCTCCATCCATGCCATTCTCAATCTTATAAGCTTCTATCAGGTCACCCCCTCAAGCTCCTGTGTTCCAGTGAAAACAAATCCAGCCTATCCAAACTTTCTTCATAGCTAAAATCCCCCGTACCAGGCAACATCCTAGTAAACCTTTTCTGTACTCTCTCCAAAGCACCCACATCCTTCTGCTAGTGTGGTGATCAGAATTGTGCACAATATTCCAAGTATGGCCTAGGTAAAGCTCTATGAAGCTCCAGCATAACTTGTCTATCCTTGCACTCAATGCCCCTTTCAATGAAGACAATAAAGCTAATTCTAATGCTGAAAGTCTACTCACTTAGTCACCTCCTCTAAAAGTTCAATCAAATTTGTTTGAAATGATCTCCCCTGATAAAGCCATATTGAATATTTTTGATGAATTCATGGCACTCCAAGAAAGATTAATTCTGATCCTCATAATTTTTTCCAATAATTTCCAGACTGATTCACTGTTTGATTCACTAACCTGGTTTATCCTTATTATCCTTCTTGAATAATGGTACCACTTTAGCTGTCCTCTGGTCCCTGTCCTGCGGCCAAGAATATTTGAAAATCAGTGTCAGGGGGCACTGCAATCTCCCACAGCAGCCTGAAATACATCTGAGCCTGAGGACTTATCCACTTTCAAGCAAGATAAAATCATGAAAACCTCCTCCCTCTCAATGCTAATTTGCTCCTGTTTATCACAGTCAGCCTCCATCTGAACTGCTGAGGAAGGGTCACTTAACCTGAAATGTTATCTCTCATCTCTCTCCACAGATGCTGCCCGATTTGCTTAGCTATTCCAGCAATTTCTATTTTTGTCTTTGATTTACAGCATCCACAGTTCTTTCAGTTTCCATTTGATTACAGCTGGAAAGCAAAAATGATCACATGATAAAGAGTTGGGGACTAGGAGGACTAGGCGGGCAGCATGGTGGCACAGTGGTTAGCACTGCTGCCTCACAGCGCCAGAGACCCGGGTTCAATTCCCGCCTCAGGCGACTGACTGTGTGGAGTTTGCACATTCTCCCCGTGTCTGTGTGGGTTTCCTCCGGGTGCTCTGGTTTCCTCCCACAGTCCAAAAATGTGCAGGTTAGGTGAATTGGCCACGCTAAATTGCCCGTAGTGTTAGATGCAGGGTAAATGTAGGGGAATGGGTATGGGTGGGTGTGCTTCGGCGGGTCGGTGTGGACTTGTTGGGCCGAAGGGCCTGTTTCCACACTGTAAGTAATCTAATCTATCTAAAAATTCCATAAGTCTTCAAACAGCAAGAGAGACAGAGAAGCAAATCTCCAGGGACATCATAGATGTGCGAGGAGTTTAGAGTGACGAAATTAATAATTACTTACCTAAGTATTGATTTTGAGAAGATTAGAGCAAAGGCAAAAGATGGGGAGAAATTTCTAAAATGTGTTCAGGGAACTTCCTTGGTCCAATTAGGAAGGAGGCTTTCTCGACAACACGGCTCCCTCTACAAAGCAGAGATCAAGGCCTTGCAATGTGATCACTTTGCAGTAGACACCCATTCTATCCACAAGATTTATTCCAGTCTTCTGGTTACTGTCCACTCCAGTATACCATCCTGCTCTCATGCTCACAGGTCCTAGTCCTGCTTGTGCAATGCATTGATGCTCAACACAAATTGGAGGAACAACTTTATTTTTAATTCATAGTTTTCAGGAGTCAGTACTAAGTTGAATAACTTCAAATCGTAAACTCTATCCTCTGATTTGATTGTCTTTCTCATAGTTTTGCTTTCAGTCACAGCCCATTTTGGTCAGCTATATATTCAGTTGCTACCTAAGACCTATTGATTGTCTACACATCACTACTCCCTTTCACTTTTGTTCTATGATCTGTTTGATCCCGATAACTCTTCCCTGAACTGCTCTTTTGTTCCACTTGCTTCTCCCCCACTTTTCGAATAGATAAATCCCATCACATTTCCACTTCTCTCTTCTGAAGAAAAGTCACATTGTATCTGTAAGACTATAAGTTAGAGGGGCAAAAATTGGCTATTTGGCCATTGGACTTTGCTCCACAATGCAGTAAGATCATGGCTGATCTGATCATCCACAATTCCACTTTGCTGCCTTTTCCCCATAACCCCTGATTTCCTTACTATTAAATATCTTTCTATCTTAGACTTGAATACAATTAATGATCCAACCTCTACAATGCTCTATGATAAAGAATCTCACAAATTCATCACCCACTGAGAGAAAGGATCTTCTTCATCTCTTTCTTAAATGGGTAATTCTTCTGAGATTATGCCCTGTTATATTCTGTCACACCCCCTAAGAATCTTATAAGTTTCAATAAGTTCGACTCTGATTCTTCTAAACATCAATGAATTCATGCCCAAACTACTCAACTTCTCCCCATAAGACAGTCTCTCTGTACCCAGGATCAGCCTAGTGAATTGGCTCTGGACTGCTTCCAAAGCGAGTATATCTTTCCTTAGATAAAAAGACGGGAACTGTTTGCACTACTGCAGCTGTGTCATACAGTCATACAACATAGAAATGGACCCTTTGGCCCACCATGCCTATAGCAACCAATAAACACCCAATTACGTTAATCCCATGTACCTGATCTTGCTCTAAAGCCTACTCTGCATTGGCATTTTAAATGCTCATCCAGAATCTTTATAAATGTTGTGAGAGTGGCTGCCTCCACTACCCTCTTAGGCAAATGCCATCTAATCCTTTCCTTATTACACTTCCTAAAAGGCATCATCTCACACTTATCAGGATTAACTTTCATTTGCCATTGCTCTGCCGAATGTACCAGCTGATCATTACTAGACTGTAGCCTGAGGCCATCCTTATCTCTGTCAATAACAAACTTAAATTTTCATGTCATCTGCAAACTTACACCTTCTACATTTGCATCCAAATCATTAATGTACATTATGAGTGGCATGGTGCCTCAGTGGTTAGTGCTGCTACCTCACAGCACAGAGAGCCAGGTTTGATTCTGTCCTCAGCCGACTGTCTGTGTGGAGTTTTCACCATCTCCCTGTGTCTCCATGGGTTTCCTTCAGGTGCTCCAGGTTTGTCCCACAGTCCGAAGATGTGCAGGTTAGTTAGAATCGCTGTACTAAATTGCCCATGGTGTCCAGGGATATCCAGGGATATTAGCCATAGGAAATGCATGGTTACAGGGATTGGGTGGTCTGAGTGTGATTGTGGTGCTGGAAAAACACAGCAGGTCAGGCAGCATCCGAGGAGCAGGAGAATCGACGTTTCGGGCATCATTCCTGATGAAGGGCTTATGCCTGAAACGTTGATTCTCCTGCTCCTCAGATGTTGCCTGACCTGTTGTACTTTTCCAGCCCCACACTCTCGACTTTGATCTCCAGCATCTGCAGTCCTCACTTTCTCTGGTCTGGGTGTGATGCTCTCCAGAGGGTTGGTGTGGACTGGATGGGACAAGTGGTCTGCTTCCATACTGTAGGGTTTCTATGATTCTATAACAAACTGCAAGGGTCTCTGCACCAAGAGTTGCAGTCTGACTAATGCCTTGTATAACTTGGCATGACCTCTCTATTGTTATACCCTATTCCCTTTGAAATAGACTTATCAATGCTGTCAAGCCTGCTGAGCTTCTGCAGCACATTTTGCTTTGATTTTTAAAAGGAGATACTGCTGGCCTGGTGTGGGGATGAGGTGGGAATGAATGAAGTATCTGTTGGGAGAACACTGGGGTAAGAGTGACCATCATGTCACGAGCTTTAAATTTGGCAGGTAAAAGGGCAGAACAATGTTTCAAAATTGTATAAATTCAATGGGATGATAGAGCGAGCCACTGTAATACTGTACCAAAGACTGACAGAAATGTTTTGACAGAATAACGGGTAATCTTTTAGGAGAAGACATTTCAGGGCCATGCTACATATATTCCAACAAGAGGGAGAACAGGGCAATCAAAAATAGGCCTCTTTGGATAATGAGGAAGATAAGAGACTACGATGAAGCAATAAAGAAGAATGTATCATATCAGATGAATTCCTCAAGCAGGAAGTAGGTGAAATGCAATTAGTTATAATGGGAGGTGAAAAGGAGACAAAGGGAGAGTTTGAGAATAGAACAACGTTAACAGAGAGAACCTAAAAATGTCCTCCGGCATGTAAATAGTCAGCAGGTAGTGATAGCAAAGTTCCAATTAGGGACATCTATGTTTTGCATTGGGCAAGGCTAGAATACTTAATGAGTTCTTTGCACTGGTGTCTACTAAACAAACAGATGGTGGTAAAATATTGATCGAAGCGGAGCCAGTAGAGATAATGGATGGCATGTAAAATGGACAGGCAGGATTCACTGGAGAGGTTAGCGATCTTAAAGTGAATAAGTTTCACGGTCTGAATTGCTTGCATCTAGGTTGCTAGGGAAGTGGGATTTAGATAGGGATTGGTATAATCATTTAATGTTTGCTCAACATAGAGAGGGTTCCTGAAGATTGGAGTATAATATTCTTAATCAAGGAAGGGTCTAACGACAGTACATGTTTTAAAAAACACTTAATTAGAAAAAGTGAACAATGAGTGGGAGCAACAAATCATGTGATCCCTGGATAACAAGGGATATACGGGATTGGATAAAGAGAAAAAGGGAGGTTAATTGCAGATATCAAGGATGACAAACAGCAGAAGCCTTAGAGTACTACAGAATGCCAGAGAAAACTTGAAAAGGAGATTAAGAGAGCAAAATGGGGTCTCAAAAGAATAATGGCAGGTAAAATAAAAAGAAAATACTAAATTATTTTAAAAATACATTTAAGGATGAAAGGATATGTAGCAGAGGACTACAGACTATTAAGGACCATAGTGGTAGTTATCACATGGAACCTGAGGATATAGGTTGGATTCTAACTGTGCTTTTTGTGTTGATGTTCACTAGTGGGAGGGACGATATCATGTATAGAAGTATAACATACAGAAAAAAATAGAAAATAGAGGGTATAGAAATCATGGAGAAGACCTAGGATAGAATTAAAGAAATTAGCATGGACAGAGGAGAGGTTCTGAGCTCTCTGGCAGACTTAAAAGTAGATAAATCTCCAGGAGTGCATGAAATGTATCCCAGGTTGTTAAATAAGGAAAGAACAGCAATGATTCTCAATCGCACTCTAACCACAGGAAAGATGCCAGAGGACTGGAGGACAACTAATGTGGTACCATTATTCAAGAAGGGAGCAAGGGACAAACCAGGAAATAACAGGCCCAGCAGCCTGACCACAGTGGTATGGAAACTATTGGAATCAACTCTGAGGGATGGAACTAATCTACACTTGGAGAAGCAGTGTCCAATTAAAAAAACATTCAGCTCAGACCAATTGCCTGACCAATTGGATTGAAATTCTTGATGAGGTGACAAGGCGTGTAGATGAACATTCATGTGTGTGCATTCAATATAATCTACCTAAACTTCAATAAGACTTTTAATAAAGTTCTGCATGGGAGACTGATAGCAAAGTTAGGAGGCCCTGGAATCCAAGGAAATTTGGCATATTGAATGCATGCTTGTCTGAAGTGATGGTGGATGGGTATTTTTGTGACCAGAAGCCTGTGTCCAGAGGGATTCCACAGGGATCACTGTTAGGGCCCTTGTTGTTTGTGGTGCGTTTAGACTTGAATGTTGTTGGGTTGATCAGTAGGTTCATGACTAAGGATCATGGTGTGCATGTGAATCAGTCCTTTAAGGTATCAGGACAGGTGAATAGAATTTAAGAGTAGGGAAGTTAAATAGGAACTATATAGGAAGTTGGTTAGTGTATTGTGTACAATTCTGGAATTCACATCAAAGGAGGAATGTGATAGCACAGGAGATGGTGCAGAGGTGATTTACCAGGATGTTGCTGGGCTGGAGAGTTTTAGTTTGGGGAAGGCTGTTGCACATCAGTAGTCACACTGTCCTTGCGAGAAGGTAGATTCAGTTCGATAGGAAGGAAACCTGAATAACTGGGGGTCTCCCTACTCCTGCAACCTTCACCTACCATTACTGCTGTTGATATCACAAAAATATTTTCTGCCTGGATCATCATTAAGGACTTGTTTTGGATTGCACTTTATCAGATTTTTCCTCTCCAACCTTACTGTCCCAGAACTCCGGATGGCATCACTCTTGTCATCAATGGAACATTGAAGGATCTCTATTGCAGCAAGGGGGAAATCCATCCATTATAAATGGGCATGTTTACTGCTAATTGCATAATGTTCAGTAGCATTTATGACTCCTCAGACACGAAAGCAATCCATGTTCAATTGCAGAAAGTTGGAGGCATGAGCAAGGAAAGTTCATGCCACACAAATGCTGGACAATGATCATCTTCAATAAGAGATAATCTAACCATCACCTTTTGGCATTCAATGGTGTTACCATCAATGAATCTCCCACCATCAATACCCTGGGGGTTACAATTATCCAGAAACTGAATTGGATGAGACATATAAATACGGTTAGCCACAACAGCAGGTCAGAAACTAGGAATACTGGGTAATTCACTTCCTGACTTCTCAAAACTAATCCCCCATCGATAATACACAAGTCAGGAGTTTTCCTGGATGAGTGCAGCTCCAATGAGCAACAATCAAAGCAAATAGCGTGATTGATACTACATCCACAAACATCCATTCCTTTTAGCATCACTGCTCATCAGAAGCAGTATGTAGTATTCAAAAGATGCACTGCAAAAAGTCAAAACTACACACCTTTCAAACCCACAACCACTTCCATCTAAAATGTCAAGGGTAGCAGATACATGAGAACACCACCCTCCAAGTTCCCCTCCAAGCCACTCACCATTCTGACTTCAAAATATATTCCATTCTTTCAGTGTTACTGGGTCAAAGTCTGAGAGCTCCTTCCTAATCACATTACATAGAAACATAGAAAATAGGGGCAGGAGTAGGCCAATCGGCCCTTCGAGCCTATACTACCATTCAATATGATGAGGGCTGATTATGCAATCTCAGTATCCCATGCCGCCCTCTCTCCAAGCCCCTGGCCATGTCCAACTTCCTCTTGAACACATCTAATGAACTGGCCCCAACAGCTTCCTGTGAGAGAGAATTTCACAGGTTCACAACTTTGATTGAAGATATTCTTCCTCATCTCAGTCCTGAATGGCTTATCCCTTAGTTTTAGAACATGATCCCTAGTTCTGGACTTCCCCAACATTGGGAACCTTCTTCTCATATCTAGCTTGTCCAGTGTCATCAGGATTTTATATTTTGCCATGAGATTCCCTTCTCATTTTTCTGAAATTCCAGTGAGTACAAGCCCAGTCGATCCAATTTTTCCTCATATGTCAGTCTTGCCATCCCAAGAATCAGTCTGGTGAACTTTCGCTGGGGACTCCCTCAATAGAAAAAATGTCCTTCCTCAGACTAGGAGACCAAAACTGCACACAGTACTCAAGGTGTGGCCTCACCAAGACCCTAAATAACTACAGCAAGACATCCTTACTCTGATACTCAAATCCTCTCTCTATGAGGACCAGCAGCTTTCCTCATTGCCTGCTGCACCTGCATGCCAACCTTCAGTGACTGTTCCACTATGGCACCAGGTTTCATTGCATCTCACCTTTTCCTAAATTGCCACCATTCCAATCATAATCTGCCTTCCCATTTTTGTGACCCAAGTGGATAACCTCACATTTATCCACATTATATGCATTTGCCAAGTATTTGTCCACATAGCCAGTCTGTCCAAGTCACCCTGCAGCCTCTTAGCATCCTCCTCCCAGCATACACTGCGACCCAGCTTAGTGTCAGCTGCATATTCAGAGATATTGCATTCAATTCCTTCATTCGACTTGTTAATGGCTATTGTGAACAGCTGGGGTCCCAGCATTGAACCCTGTGGTGCCCCACTACCTGCCACTCAAAAAAAATCCATTTATTCCAACTCTCTGCTTCCTGTCTGCCACCAGTTCTCTATCTATATAATACAATACCTCCGATACCATGAGCTTAAATTTTGCTTATTAATCTCTTATTAAGCCTTTTGAAAGTCCAGATACACAACATCTGCCTTCCCATTTTTGTGACCCAAGTCTTACTCTTATCCACTCTCCTGGTCACATGCTCACAGAAATTCCAGAAGATTTATCAAATATGATTTCCCTTTAGTGAATCCATGCTGACTTTGACTGATCCTGTCACCACTTTCCAAATGCTCAGTTATTACATCCTTGATAATTGATTCCTTACATCGACTTTCCTGCTCCTCAGATGCTACCTGACCTGCTGTGCTTTTCGAGCGTCCCCCTTTTCACCTCCAGCATTTTCCTTACCACTGATGTCAGGCTAACTGTCTTTTAGTCCCTGCTTTGCCTCTCTCTCCGTTTTTAAAAATTAGGGTTACATTAGTTACTCTCTAGTACATTGCAATTCTTCCAGAGTCTAGAAAATGCTGGAAAATTATCACTAATGTGTCCGCTATTAGTAGGGCCACTTCCTTAAGTATTCTTGGATGCAGAGAATCAGGCCTTGGGGACCTATTGGGTTTTAATTCCATCAGTTTCTCCAATACAACTTCTTGATGAATAAGGATTTCCTTCCGTCCCTCCTTCATGCTTGACACTCTGTCCCCAAACATTTCCAGAAGGTTATTGCTCTCAGCCTTAGTGAAAACAGATGCAAAGTATTTGTTCAACTGGTCTGCCATCTCTTTGTTGCCTCATTCCTGAAGAAGGGCTTATGCCCGAAACGTCGATTCTCCTGCTCCTTGGATGCTGCCTGACCTGCTGCACTTTTCCAGCAACACATTTTCAGCTCTGGTCTGCTCTCTAGTTGGTTCCTCAACATTTTGGTTGAGGAAATCTTCCCTCATACATTTAAGGAAATCCTCCTCCATCACATTGCTACCAGTTTGGTTAATCCAATCAATATGTACTTTGAAGTCGCCCTAATAACTGCTGTACCCTTACTGCATGCATCTGTGATGTCCTGTTTGATGCCATCCCTAGCCTCAAAAGTACTGTTTGGTGATCTATACACTACTCCCACCAACGTAATTTTTTCCTTTGGCATTCATCAGCTTTACCCATACAGATTCCATATCGTTCTGGCTAATGTCCTTCCTCACGATTGTGTTAATCTCATTCTTAAGCAGCAACACTACCCCACATCCCTTTCTTTTCCATCTATCTTTCCTGAAAATTGAATTACCCCTGTATGTTGAGTTCCTATTGTGGGTTAATCACCAGCATATAGACTGCAGTGGTTCAAGAAGACAGCTCATCATCAATTTCTGAAGGGCAACTAGGAACGGTCAATAAACTCAGGCCAAAACATGTGCTGGAAAAGCATAGCCAGACAGGCAGCATCCGAGGAGCAGCAGCGTCAACATTTTGAGCATAAGCTCTTCATCAGGAATGATGGGGTTAGCCCAAGGGGGACTGAGAAATAAATGGGAGGGGAATGGGGCTGGAGGAGAATGGGATAGGTAGCTGGGAATGTGCTAGGTAGATGAAGGTGGGGGAGAAGGTGATAGGTCGGAGTGGAGGGTGGAATGAATAGGTGGGAAGGAAGATGGACAGGTAGGACAGTTCAAGAGGGCGGTACCGAGTTAGAGGGTTGGACCTGGGATAGGGTGGGGGGAGGGGAGATGAGGAAACTAGTGAAATCAACATTGATGCTGTATGGTTGGAGTGTCCCAAGGTGAAAGATGAGGCATTCTTCCTCCAGGTGTCGAGTGGCTAGAATCTGAGATTGGAGCAGGTCCAGAACCTGCCTGTCCTTGGCAGAATGAGAAGGGGAGTTCAAGTGTTCGGTCACTGGGTGTTGGGGTTGTTTAGTACGTGTGTCCCAGAGATGTTCTCTGAAACATTCCACAAGTAGACATCCTGTCTCCCCAATGTAGAGGAGACCACATCCAGAGCAATAGACACAGTAGATGACATGTGTGGAGGTGCAGGAAAATCTCTGTTGGGTGTAGGAAGATCCTTTAGGGCCTTAGACGGAGGTAAGGGGGGAGTTGTGGATGCAGTTGTACACCTCTTACAGTGGCAGGGGAAGGTGCTGGGAGTGAAGGGTAGGTTGATGGGAGGCATGAACCTAACGAAGGAGTCGTGGAGGGGATGGTCTCTGCGAAACGCAGATTGGGGTGGGGTGGAGTGGGATTTGTAGGTGGTGGAAATGGTAGAGGATGATGCAATGTGTCCAGAGGTTGGTGGGAGGATGGTGAGGACCAGGGGGGTTCTGCCTTGTTGTAATTGGAGGGGTGGGATTCAAGGGCAGAGGTGCAGGAAGTGGATGAGATGCACTGGAGGGCATCGTTGACCACATGGAAGGGAAAATTGTGGTCCTTGAAGTAGGAGGCCATCTTGGATGTTCTATGGTGGAACTGATCCTCCTGGGAGCAGATATGGTGGAGGTGGAGGAATTGGGAGTAAGGGATAGTGATTTTACAGGAAGAGGGGTGGGAGGAGGTGTAGTCCAGGTAGCTGTGGGAGTCAGTGGGTTTGAAGTAGATGTCTGTGTGAGTCAGTCGCTGGAGATGGAGATGGAGGACATCCATAATGAAAATAAGGCATGGGGGCCAGGGAAAAAACGTCATGGGGGAGGTGGAGGGCATGGGTAGTGTCTCAAATGTATCTGGGGAGATCCTGGACCAAAGGGGACAGGGTCGTGTCGAGACTTTGGGACCCAGAAATCAAGTTGTCAAAAGAATGAGCCTGGACTCTCCAGGTATTGAAGGTTAATCTCCAGGTCAGTGCAGTGAGCAAACCCAGAGAGAGAAAAAAAAGCATAATTTGGTTCTTAACCAATTGTGTTGTTGCTGTGCATCCCATTGATTGTACTTTAGAGCAGGCACAGGACAGCAGTGATTGTGGCTGAATACTGAGTCTAATGTCAGAGGCATAATGTAGTGACGGGAATGATTTAGTCAGGTGGATCTCACAGATCAGGGCTGTTTAACCTGGTCCAATCACGGACTCAGCTGACGGCTATAAACAGTAGTGTCCAGGGTTCTGCTAACTGTAGGGGCCGGTTCTGGGTCATGACCTTGTACAATGCATGTGTAAATAAAGGGTGATTTGATGACCAGATACTGGCCTTCATGGAGTTATTTCAGTGGTGACAAGAGAAACACACACCCCTGAAGTGAATCACTCACAGCAATCATCTTGGAATTGGGGTAAGCATTTCCAGCCTCATTTGGGAATCTTGACTCATTTGATCCTGCCATCGAAGAGTAGGCCCAAGATGTGGAAAGAATATGTTATATTTTCCAGGTAGATTAAAAGCAATTAATAATTCTGACAGATTGTGGACCCACAGTTTTATTAGGCACCAGATACCTTTCCTTGAGGCACCAGATACTAACCTCTGTCAAGATATGTTATGACACCATGCCTCCTCTAATTCTGAGACACTATTGGTTTTACTCAGCAGTTTGAGAAACAGGAGAATCCATATCAGGAATTTTGACAAGGTAAAGATGATTGGGAGAGGCATGTGCTTTTGGTTAACCCTAAGTGAGATGTTGAGAAACTGTTTTGGTATGTGGGATTAATGATGCAAAAGTCCCTATCAGCTGAAACCCAACTGGGCTTCAAACAGTCCTTACAACTGGCTTTGACATTAGAAAATGCATCAAGTGGAGCTTGAGTGACAGGGTATGCCAATGGAAGTGGACATTCTTACCAGGCCAAGTGAGCTTGGGGGATACCACTTGAGTGAAGGCGATTACATAGCCTCACTCAGGACATATCTGAACAGAGGAAATCCAACTGAACTCACAGTAAAACCCCAAAACAAATCCAAGTCTTTGTCAAATCATTAAAATTTTCTCAAGGACCCTGCTGGCAGACTTGCTGTCGATATGCGGACTCAAGACAGTGAACAAGTCCCACAAGCCTGAATTAGTAAAAGATTTTATAGGCCATATCCAAGAGAGTTCACACCCTAGAAAGTCCACCTACATCTAGTTTGGAACAGTTAATTACTTAGCAACATCCAAAACAGCGCAGCAGGTCAGGCAGCATCCAAGGAACAGGAAAATCGATGTTTCAGGCATAAGCCCTTCTTTCGGAATGGAAATTCCTGAAGAAGGGCTTATGCCCGAAACGTCGATTCTCCTGTTCCTTGGATGCTGTCTGGCCTGCTGCGCTTTTCCAGCAACACATTTTCAGCTCTGATCTCCAGCATCTGCAGTCCTCACTTTCTCCTCAACATCCAAATCAGAACCAATCAAAAAACTGACTGGTTATATATGGTCACCTGGTTCGAATGGAGTTCGATACCAGTAGGGCACAGTCAGTGATTAGGGAACCAATCTTTACCAAAGTTCATTCTGGACCCCAACCCTTAACTTTATGTAAGACCTGGCCCAGACTGCGAACCTATACCGGGGACCCTTTACAGATTAAGGGTATGACTTCGGTTTCAGTCTCTTTTGAGAAGAAACTGGTGTAGGTACCACCAGTTGTAATAAAAGGCTTGGCCCTAAGCTTGATGGTGAAATTGGTTGAGAAACGTTCAACTAGATTGGCTCACCATTTCTCAATTTTAAAAAAATGGCTGCCTGACTGAAGTACTAATTAAATATCTGAAGGTTTTTCTGCACAATCTAAGGACTATCAAAGAGGTCAAGAGGTCTTACATGTTGACCAGGAAGCAATTCCAAGATTCTGAAAGGCCTATCCAGTGCCACTATCTTTATGGGCAAAAGTAGAAGCTGAAATTAAGAGGCTAGAAAGCAAAGGAATCATCAAACCAGTCCAGTTTGTGGAAGGGGCAACATTGGCCATACCAATTGTGAAGCCTCATGGTTCAGTTTGCCTTTGTTGAGATTTCAAATGTAATAGGAGGAAGAAATGTGACCTTAAACAGGACGATAGAGTTGGTTATACCATTGGAAGATGCTCCGGCTCCTACATTTGTATCGGAGATTAGGTCTTTCCTTGGGTTGGTGAATTGTTACAGAAAATTCATACGGAACCTAGCCTCCATCCCAACACCCTTACCTTTGCTATTGAAAAAGGTTCAGCCTTGGACATGGTCTCACAGCCAAGATGTAGCATTTTGGGAAGTGAAGAAGCAGCTACCTTTGTCTAAGGTGTTGGCTCACCATGATCCCAAGCAGGATGTGGTGCTGACATGCAATGCCTCCCTGTACAATATTGGGGCACTATTGGTTCACTGGTGGCCCAGTGGAGAGGAAGGCCCAACAGCATACACTTCCCAGACTTTGGTTGATGCCAAACAAACGTGCATCCAGATAGAGAAGGAAGGTTTGGTGCTCATCTTTGGTGTGAGAAAGTTCCACCAATATCTTTACGAATATAAATTTGTAATAGTAATGGACCACAAACTTCTGCTTGGTCTACTTAAAGAGGACAGTGCTATGCTGCCCATAGATTCAGATTGAATTCAGCAGTGGACTCTTATTTTGAATGTGTCCCATTCCGGATTTGAACACAGTTCAGGAGGACAAGTGACAAATGCAGATGCCTTGAGTCACCTCCGACTGGCAGACATACCATGGGTAGTACTGCCACTGGGAGAGTCCATTCTGGTTTTAAACGTTCTGGATACCCTTACTATCACTGCTGACCATATCCGAATGTGGACACAAAAAGATTCAGTCCTGGCGAAACTAAAACCACTGGTGGTGAGGAGGGAAACAAGGGAGCCATCACAACCAGAACTGAAACCTTTCTGGACCCGGTATGATCAGATCATCATAATGAACGGCATATTATTATGGGAAGTAGAGTAATTGTCTCGAGCAAAGGTCACCAGCAGATATCGGCTGAACTCCACCAAGGTCATTCTGTGGTCTCCAAAATGAAGATGTTGGTGGGAAGTTATGTCTGGTGGCCAGGATTGGATGCCACACAGCCATGTTGGTGGGGTAGTGCCCAGAGTGCTGACAAGTACAAAAATGACTGCAAGCAATTCCCCCACACGTGGGAATGCCTGGATAACTCTGCACTTGTTTACACATTGACTTGGATGCCATTTGTTAAACACTGAGACAATTGAAAAAGTAATGTGCATGTTTTGCAGTACATGGGTTGGTTCACAGGCAATAGTTTAACACTTACCAGCAGGGAGTTTGAGTATTTCCTAAAGTCAATTGACATTCAGAATGCAAGTATAGTTCCATACCACCCATCATCCAATGATCTGGTGGAAAGAACAGTCCAAACTTTGAAAGCAAGCTTAAAGAAACAGCTTAGAGCTTCACTCGATACCAAACTGCTCCAGTTCCTGTTTGATAAAAGGACACAACTATAGAGACAGGTTCAGCAGAGTTGCTAGTGGGTGAAGACTTCCCACTTTCTGGATCTCAGAGGGATGGTGGATGAAATGGCATCAGGAATATTAACGCTGGACATAAGTCTCCTCAAAGCGGGAGAGGCAATTTACTTCAGGGGATGAAGAAAAAACCACAGGAACAAAGAAACCTTTGAGTACAGGCTCATAGTTCCTTGCAGGTCGATAGAATAGTGAAGAAGGCATTTGGTATGCTTGCCTTTATTGGTCAGTGCATTGAGTACAGGAGTTGTGAGGTTATTTTGCAGCTATACAGGATATTGCTTAGGCTACTTTTGGAATACTGTGTGCAAGTATTCCCTGCTATAGGAAGGATGTTGTGAAACTTGATTTATAAGGATGTTGTCAGAGTTTGAGCTATGGAGAGAAGCTGAATAGGCTGGGACTATTTTCTCTGGAGCATTGGAGGCTGAGGGGTGACCTTACAGAGTTTTTTAAATCATGAGGGGCATGGATAGGTTAAATAGACAAGGTCTTTTCCCTTGGGTGAGAGGTGAAAGATATAAAAGGGACCTAGGGGCAACTTTTTCACTAGTGCGTGAATGGAATGAGCTGCCAGAGGAAGTGGTGGAGGCTGGTATAATTACAACATTTAAAATACATCTGGATGGGTATATGAATAGGAAGGGTTTAGAGGGATAGGGGCCAAATGCTGGCAAATGGGACTAGGTTAGTATAGGATATCTGGTCGGCATGAATGAACTGAATGGACTGTTTCCCTGCTGTACATCTCTATGACTCTATGAATGGCCCTGTATGGTAAAGGAGATGTGATGACATGAGGTCAGGACCCATGAAGTACAAAGTTTGGGTAGATGAGGTGGTCCTGAATATGTATGTCTATCACATGAAAGCTGCAAACTCCACATACGGGGCAAGAACAAAACATACCCGGCCTCAGAACAACTGCAAGGCTGTCAGAACCCATGGATTCTCGCCCTCCAGCTGTCCCTGAAGAAACCAGTGGAGCTGAGATTGACAAGGCTGATTTTGTAGCCTCGACACCATTACCGCCTGCAAAGAAAGATGAACCTTGGATGAGAGTCTCTGGGTGCAAGAAGCGGGCTACAGTCCTGTGCACACTGTCAGTGTCTGAAGCAGTGTCGGAGGAACTGGACCTGGTCAAAAAGCCCCAGGAACAGCTACAGAGCTACAGACAACAGGACTATGTCCCATAGAGAGTGATTGTAATTATGTTAGCCAGGTGGATCTCATAGAATATGAGTTCCCTGACTGGGGCTGTTAATCTGGTCCAATCAGGGAGTCCTAACTGATAGATATAAACAGGAGTGTTGGGGTTCTGCTCCCTCTCGGTTTTGTGTAGTTGGGTCAGTGTGATGTAATCTGCTCTAGAAAATTAAGAGCGACTTGGTGATGGAATATCTGCCTTTGTGGAGTTATTTCACACAGCTGCTTTGTGAATGGCAGCAAATGTCTAGCAGAATATTACAGTGGTTTCCTTGAGCAGGGATTGCGAATTTAGCTCATTGGGTATATTCTGTCACAGGTTTTCCTGACCTGCACTTGTTTAGTGAAGTTCTATTTTTAATAATTCTGTTTTGGTTGAGGTTCATTTCCACTGCTTTATTTAATTACCTTATGCATTTGCACAACAGTTTTGAGAGCAATTTTTTCCATCAGAAGTCACAGGGTTGACTTTTACATGATTATGTTTTCAAGGGGTTGACATATGCCAAATCTCACTTCTGTTATAGAGACCACAAATTGCAATCATTTGATGCAAGGAATTAATACTCGTCACCCAATGCCTGTGTCAATTAGTCTCATACAAATGCAAAATGGTTTTGATATAGGCAAAAGCTTCCTTTGGTTTGCTCCAACAAAGCCTCTAGCACTAAAGGAAGAATACTTCCCTTTTCAGCATCAATACTGCATTTTTTATTACCTGCAGCAATCATCTTGTATGATAACTAATTCATGCCGAATTAGGGACCATTCCATTTTGTGAGTCCATTGGGAACAGTGGGCTGGACCTGCCTGCTGAAAAGTTTCCAGTGTCTAATTAATTAGCCATTTGCTGCCGAAGTGAAGATCCTGCAGGGAAAACTCTCAGTGTTACATTGACATTAACACAATGTAGCAATAATTTTTATCCTGTTTATTACAGTCTCCTCCCTGAATAGTCTCCATAGACAGTCCCTGCCTCAGAGACAATCTTTCACATCTTTCTTCCCTCAATGTCATTCCCTAACACACTCTCTCTTCCCACACACACTATGCCTCTCAACACTCACTCTCTCCCTTCTCCCCCTTTTACGTGACCTGTTCATGTGCAGGCTTCAATGGCTTCTTATTCATTGCATCGATGCAGAATGCAAATACATTTCAGATCCCATAACTATGGGAAATAATGGGGGGAAAATATTCAATTTTTCCAAGTATTCCACATTTCTTTGAAAAAACTAAAAAGGCAGCATATATTCTCATTGATTTGGAGATGCCGGTGTTGGACTGGGGTGTACAAAGTTAAAAATCAGGTTATAGTCCAACAGGTTTAATTGGAAGCACACTAGCTTTCGGAGCAATGCTCCTTCATCAGGTGGTAGTGGAGGGCTCAATCGTAAGACAGAATTTATAGCATAAATTTACAGTGTGATTTAACTGAAATTATACATTGAAAAATTGATTGTCTGTTAAGCCTTTCATCTGTTAGAATACAGTGATAGATTTACTTGTTTAAAGGCAAGTAGTGGAGGTGTGGGGAAGGTCTTGGTGAGGGGCTCATCCTCATTGATAACGTGTTGCATGTCACGAAGAACATGGCATAAGTTTTCAGCCCCTGGGAAGTACTGAACAACGAAGGATACCCTGTCAGTTGCAGCAAGTGTCTGTCTCCTGAGGAGGTCATTACGGTTCCTTGCTGTGGCACGTCGGAACTGGCGATCGATGAGTTGAGCATCGTACCCTGTTCTTGTGAGGGCATCCTTGAGTACTTGCAGGTGTCCGTCACGTTCCTCCTCATCTGAGCAGGTCCGGTGTATGCGTAGGGCTTGTCCATAGGGAATGGCTGTTTTAATATGTTTTGGGTGGAAACTGGAGAAGTGTAGCATTGTGAGGTTGTCTGTGGGTTTGCGGTAGAGTGTGGTGCTGAGGTGTCCGTCCTTGATGGAGACGCATATGTCCAAGAATGAGACAGATAGTGTAAATCACAAAACCTTTTTTTAAAAAAGTTGCATTCTCAGGTTGGTTGTTAACAATGGTGGTAGCTAGACAATATTTTGAAGGTGTTGGCCCCCTGTGTTCTCCGTCTATGCCATGATGCTTAGATTGATTCTAATCTAAAAAGTGAGATAAAGGAGTTTTACATAAATTCATGCAGTTTTTGAGCTCAGAGTTCTACATGAATGCATGCAGTTTTTGAACAAAGTACAATGTAACCCTGAAAGTACAAATTCACCCCACAAAATATATGTGTGCATGTGGGTCTTTGTCTGTCTGTCTGTGTGTGTGTGTCTGGGTTGGGGGTTGTGAGTGAGAGAAAGTGTATGCGTGTGTGTGTAGTGACTGCAGAGTGTCTTAAGTCTGTGAGGGCGTGCATGTTTGATTGTGGGAGTGTGTGTGTCTGTAAGGATGTGTGTGGGTGTCTGTGTGTGCATCTGTGTGTCCGTGTGTGTGTGAGAGTGTGTGTGTGTAGGAGTATCTGTGTGTATGTAGTGCAATGGTGATCACCTGTAATGTGACATGAACCCAAGGTCCCGGTTGAGGCCCTCCCTATGGGTACCGAACTTAGCTATCAGCCTCTGCTCGGCCACTTTCCTCTGCTGCCTGTCCCGAAGTCCACCTTGGAGGATGGTTACCCGAAAGTCCGAGGCTGAATGTCCCGGACCACTGAAGTGTTATGCAACTGTGGAGGGAACCCTCCTGTCTGTTGATTGTTGTGCGGTGCCCATTCATCCGTTGTCGTAGCCTTTGCTCGGTTTCCCCAATGTACCATGCCTCAGGACATCCTTGCCTGCAATGTATAAGATAGACAACGTTGGCTGATTCACATGAGTACCTACCATGTACCCTGTCCCCACGTGTAATGATGGTATCTATGTCCACACTCTGACATGTCTTACAGCGTCTGCGATGACAGGGTTGTATGGAGTTGTCCTGCGAGCCGGGCAGCTTGCCACAAACAACGATCTGTTTGAGGTTTGGCGGTTGTTTAAAGGCAAGTAGTGGAGGTGTGGGGAAGGTCTTGGTGAGGGGCTCATCCTCATTGATAACGTGTTGCAGGTCACGAAGAACATGGCGTAATTTTTCAGCTCCTAGGAAATACTGAACAATGAAGGGTACCCTGTCAGTTGCAGCACGTGTCTGTCTCCTGAGGAGGTCATTACGGTTCCTTGCTGTGGCATGTCGGAACTGGCGGTCGATGGGTTCAGCATCGTACCCTGTTCTTGTGAGGGCATCCTTGAGTACTTCAGGAAACGTCGATTCTCCTGTTCCTTGGATGCTGCCTGACCTGCTGTGCTTTTCCAGCAACACATTTTCAGCTACATGGAAACCATATCCTTTAAAAGTAGCTTCTCAATCTACAAACGGGAAATTTGCACCTCGCACCTCCAAAGCTTCCCTTTTTTACTTTTAAGGCTCTGGTTTTGAATTAAACTAATCACTTTAGAATTTAATGCAAAATTCCATCATATTATGGTCACTTTCCCTCAAGACTCATTTAGAACAAGATTATTTATCAGCTCTTATTAGACAAGATATTAATTTCAAAATAGAATATTCTCTGGTTTATTCCTCAACACACTGCTCAAGAAACGTTTCTCCTAAAGATTCCTTCATACCTAATGTTAATTAGATATCCTAGTCTTTATGTAGTTTGAAGTCCCCCATGATTACCTTTTATTACCTTTTAAATCAGGAAATTAAACTGTGTCCTACATTACTATGACAAATGGCCAATGAACAACTCTGACCAGTGTTTGCTGCCTCTCACTGTTTCTCAACTCTTTATTAATAGCATTAAAAATCACAACATCAGGTCCAACAGGTTTATTTGGAAGCACTAGCTTTTGAAGCGCTGCTTCTTCATCAGGTGGTTGTGAAGCAGGACCATAAGACATAGAATTTATAGTAAAAGATTACAGTGTCATGCAGCTGAAATGACAAGCCTGGATTAAGTCTTTCCTCTTTTAGAATTGGTTTGCTAGTTTTGGTTTGAGCAAAATAGAATGTATCTGCAAAAATGCAGTCAATCCATGTAATATTTTATAAATTCCACTTTGGAAATAGAATCAGTCTGACTCAAGATTGGAATACATACAGACTCTAACCTCACACCTTTACTGCATTGTCTGAGCTGAGATGGGACCTTTCGTTATGAAACCTTAGTTATCTTGAGAATGTGACTTAACATTGAGCCCATGACAGAACTGGCATAGGATGTTTCTTAGAATCCCTACAGTGTGGAAACAGGCCTTTTGGCCCAACAAGTCCACACTGACCCTCCGAAGAGTAACCCATCCAGACCCATTCCCTTATTCGTCTACATTTCCCCTGACTAATGCACCCAACGCTATGGGCAATTTAGCATGGCCAATCTACCTAACCTGTACATCTTTGGATAGTCAACATGTGCCGAGTCCAGGGTTTACACAACCATTGTCACAAATGTGGGGACACTGCTGGTGGTAATTTTCGTTCTTGATAGCACTCTGAGCACTGCCCCATCAACACAGCTATGTCAGCATCCAATACTGGCCACCAGACATAGCTTCTTGCTAGCATCTTCATCTTAGAAACCCTCTCTGAAGCTGAATGTACTGTCCTTGGCAAAGGATTCTGCTTACTACCCTTATACTGCCACCTCAATGAATTTCAGGCTTGCCATGATGTTGAACAGTTTTTCTGCCACCTTCATCTCCATGCTCACTTCTTGGGGCAGGAATTCAACACCCCCACTTCTTCCACTGATCCCTTCACTCACCTCCAGTGTTCACCCTTGATCTCTTCATTGATTAGATTAGATTAGATTACTTACAGTGTGGAAACAGGCCCTTCGGCCCAACAAGTCCACACCGCCCCGCCGAAGCGCAACCCACCCATACCCCTACATCTACCCCTTACCTAACACTACGGGCAATTTAGCATGGCCAATTCACCTGACCTGCACATCTTTGGAGTGTGGGAGGAAACCGGAGCACCCGGAGGAAACCCACGCAGACACGGGGAGAACGTGCAAACTCCACACAGACAGTTGCCTGAGGCGGGAATTGAACCCGGGTCTCTGGCGCTGTGAGGCAGCAGTGCTAACCACTATGCCACCGTGCCGCCCACATTGAAAACTGCTTATGTGATTTTGACTGTCTCAATTTCTCACCCACTTTAACCTGTCCCCTCTTGAAATTGCTGAGCTTCGTTCTCTTAGGTCCAACCCTAACTTTGTTATCAAGCCCACCAACAAAGCTGGTGCCGTTATAGTCTGGCGCACTGACATTTACCTTGCAGAGGCTCAATGCCAATTCTCAGACACTTCATCCTCCCAAACCGCGGACCATGACCCCACATCCAAACGTCAAGCCATTGTTGCCAGGGCTATCATTGAACTCATTACCTCCAGAGATCTTCCCCCGGTGCCGCTAACCCCATCATCTCCCAATGCTGGATAACTCACTTCTACCTCTTTCCTAAAAACCACAAAGCAGACTGCCCCGGTAGGCCCATTGTATCAGCCTGTTCCTGCCCCACTAAGCTCATTCTCCCCTACATTGACTCCATTCTTTCTCTACTAGTTCAGACTGTGTCCACCTATACCTGCGATTCCAATTTATTGGTCCTAACTGCCTCCTATTCACCATCAATGTCCAATCCCGCTATCCCTCCATTCCCCTCTAGGATGGGATGCGAGCTCTCAGCTTCTTCCTTAACCCAAGGCCTTGAGCACTCCCCCATCCGCTACCGCTATCCTCTGCCTCGCCAAACTTATTCTCTTTTAATTTTTCATTTAATTCTTCTCCTTTCTGCCAAGGCCAAGGCCAGGCTATAGGTGTCTGCATGTGTCCCAGTTATGCTCTGCCCTTTAGAAGGTGTGTGGAACAATCCTTGTTCCAGTCTAACACTGGACCCCACCATCAGCTCTTTTTCCAATAATTCAATGACTCTTTCAATGCCGCTTCATGCTCCCGCCTGGACCTTGAAAACTTCATTCATTTTGCCTCCAGTTTCCATCCCTCTATAATATTCACATTATTTACGTCCAACACTTCCATTCATTGCCTTGACCTCTCTGTCTCCATTTCAGAGAATAAACTGTCCCCTGCCATCCACTACAAAAGCCACTGACTCCCATAGCGACCTTCACTACAGTTCTTCACACCCCATGGCCTACAACTACTCCATCCCATTGTCCCAATTTCTTTGCCTACGTTGTATCTGTTTGGATGATGCCATCTTCTGAAACTGTGCTGCTAACATGGCTTCCTTCTTCCATGACAATGGTTTCCCGCTCACTGTGGTTGACAGGGCCCTCAACTGCATCCAACCTATCACCCAGTTTCTGTCCTTGCCCCTTCCTATCACTCACAGCAGCATGATCAGGTTCCCCTTGTCCTCTTCATCTCATCAGCCTCCACATTCAAAGGATCATTCTCCTCCAGACAACTCCAGCAGAACACCACCACCAAACACATCCTCCCCTCACTCCCCCCATCTGCATTCCACAGGGATTGTTTGTTCTGGGACACCCGACTCCATTCCACAACCACCAACACCATCCCCCTTCCCACAGGCACCTTCCCATGTAACTGCAGAAGGTGCAACACCTGTCCCTTCACCTCCTCCTTGTTCACCATTCAAGGGCCTAAACAGTTTGCCAGATGAAGCAGCATTTCACCTGCATCTCCTCCAATCTTGTGTATTGCATTCGCTGCACCCAATGTGGCTGACTGTACATTGGAGAACCCAAGCACAGAATGGGTGACCACTTTGCTGTACACCTTTGGTCCAAGCGTGACCCCGACCTTCCTGTAGCCGGTCATTTTAACACAGCGTCCTGCCAGCATGCCCACATGTCTGTCCTCAGCATGCTGCAGTGTTCCAGTGAATCACAGTGCAAACTGGAAGAACAACATCTGATCTTCAGACAGGGCACTTCACAGCCTTCTGGACTGAATATTGAGTTCAACACCTTCTGGCTGTGAACCATTTCTTTCCTTTCTTTTAGCTTGTTATCATGTCCTCCCCTCCCCCATCCCACTTACTATCCTTTCAATTCTGGCAGGAGACACACTATTGTTCTGAAAACCTCACATTCTGATCACTTAATGTAAACTACTAACAGCTTTTCTCTACCAGCACCTTACACTCACTATACCCACTACCACCAGCTCCCCCTTCCCATCGAACTAGAGCGTAAATGCTGTCCCTCCACACTTCACTTCAGCTCTGATGAAGAGTCATCTAAACTTGAAACGTTAGCTTGCTCTCTCTCCATGAATGCTGTCTGAACTGTTGTGATCTTGAGAATTTGTTGTTTTCAGTACAGATTCCAGCATTGACAGTAATTTGATCCTGAACATTTTGGCTTGGCTTTGTTTTGGGAGTTTGCTGTGCGCTGGCCTAGGGTCCCCCTGTTCAGGATATGCCCTGTATGAGGTTCTGTGATTGCCTACATTCAAGTGGTGTTCCCCAAACTCAGTTGGACAGGTGAGCGGGTCCAACTCCATTGGGATGCCCTGAAGATCCCATGCTCCACTTGCCACATTTTCAAATGACAAAGCCAGTAGTAGAGTCTGTTTGGAGTCCAGTTAGGCCTTAGCTAGTATGAGCTTTTGCATGGTTATGTCATTAATCCCACATACCAAACAGTCTCTCAGCATCTTATTCAGGGATAACCCAAGATCACCCATGCCTCTGCCAGTTATAGAATCATAGAGATGTACAGCATAGAAACAGACCCTTCGGTCCAACCCATCCATGCCGACCAGATATCCCAACCCAATCTAGTCCCACCCGCCAGCACCTGGCCCATATCCCTCCAAACCCTTCCTATTCATATACCCATCCAAATGCCTCTTAAATGTTGCAATTGTACCCCCCTCCACCATTTCCTCTGGCAGCTCATCCCATACATGTACCACCCTCTGTGTGAAAAAGTTGCCCCGTATGTCTCTTTTATATCTTTCCCCTCTCACCCTAAACCTATGCCCTCTAGTTTTGGACTCCTTGACCCCAGGGAAAAGAGTTTGCCTATTTACTGTATCCATTCCCCTCATAATTTTGTAAACCTCTCAGTCTCTGACGCTCCAGGGAAAGCAGCCCCAGCCTGTTCAGCCTCTCCCTATAGCTCAAATCCTCCAACCCTGGCAACATCCTTGTAAATCTTTTCTGAACCCTTTCGAGTTTCACAACATCTTTCCGATAGGAAGGAGACCAGAATTGCATGCAACACATTATCTGGGCTGACACCAATTGCTAAAGTTCATCTGAGAGTGTAACTTTTAAAAGAAGTTTTGCAATTTACATATGAAAGAAGTGAAACTAACCTGGTCATTCTAACAGATGAGAGACTTAACAAACAATCAAGGTATTTTTCAATGTATAATTTCAGTTACATCACACTGTAAACCTTTGCTATAAATTCTGTGTCTTACAATTGTGTACTCCACAACCGCCCGATGAAGAAGCAGCGCTTCTAAAACTAGTGCTTCCAATTAAACCTGTTGGACTATAACCTGCTGTTGTGTGATTTTTAACTTTGTCTCAGATGTAATACGACAGGTCAAACTACTCGACATTAATCAAACCATAGTTTGTTTAAACACGATTTGGAGATGCCGGTGTTGGGCTGGGGTGTACAAAGTTAAAAGTCACACAACACCAGGTTATAGTCCAACAGGTTTAGTTGGAAGCACACTAGCTTTCGGAGCACCGCTCCTTTATCAGGTGGTAGTGGAGGCCTCAAACCTAACACACAGAATTTACAGCAAAAATTTACAGTGTGATGTAACTGAAATTATACATTGAAAAATTGATTGTCTGTTAAGCCTTTCATCTGTTAGAATACAGTGATAGTTTCACTTCTTTCATGTGTAAATCACAAAGCCTTTTTTTAAAAAGTTACATTCTCGGGTTAGCTGTTAACAATGGTGATAGCTAGACAATATGTTGAAGGTGTTGGCTCCCAGTATTCTCTGTCTATGCCATGATGTTTAGATTGATTCTAATCTAAAAAGTGAGGTAAAGGAGTTTTGCATGAATTCATGAGGTTTTTGAGCTCAGAGTTCTACATGAGTTTTTGAGCAAAGTACAATGTAACCCTGCAAGTACAAATTCACCCCACAAGATGGGTGACAGTGAGGGGGACTGGGAGGAAGCAGCCAGTGCAGGGACCCCCTGCGGTCGTTCCCCTCAAGAACAAGTATACCGTTTTGGATACTTGTGGGGGGGACGACTTACCAGGGGTAAGTGACGGGGCTCAGGCCTCTGGCACGGAGCCTGTCCCCGTTACTCAGAAGGGAAGGGTGGAGAAGAGCAGAGCAATAAAATTGGGGACTCGATAGTTCGGGGCACAGATAAGCGGTTTTGTGGGGGCGAGAGAGACTCACGTTTGGTATGTTGCCTCCCAGGTGCAAGGGTGCGTGATGTCTCTGATCGTGTTTTCCGGGTCCTTAAGGGGGAGGGGGAGCAGCCTGAAGTCGTGGTCCATATTGGCACCAATGACATAGGTAGGAGAAATGCTGAGGATGTTAGACAGGCTTTTAGGGAGCTAGGTTGGAAGCTCAGAGTTAGAACGAACAGAGTTGTTGTCTCTGGTTTGTTACCCGTGCCACGTGATAGAGAGTCGAGGAATAGGGAGAGAGAAGAGTTAAATACGTGGCTACAGGGATGGTGCAGGAGGGAGGGATTTCGGTACTTGGATAACTGGGGTTCTTTCTGGGGAAGGTGGGACCTCTATAAACAGGATGGTCTGCACCTGAACCTGAGGGGCACCAGTATCCTTGGGGGGAGGTTTGCTAGTGCTCTGGGGGGGGTTTAAACTAACTCTGCAGGGGCATGGGAACCTAGACTGTAGCTTTAGGGTGCAGGACCTGGAGTGTAGGGAGGTTAGGAATATGGCATCAATCTTAAAGGAGGGTGCCTGTACACAGAAGAGTGGTTTGAAGTGTGTATACTTTAATGCCAGAAGTATACGAAATAAGGTAGGTGAACTTGCAGCGTGGGTTGGTACCTGGGACTTCGATGTTGTGGCTATTACGGAGACATGGCTAGATCAGGGACAGGATTGGCTGTTGCAGGTTCCAGGGTTTAAATGTTTTAGTAGGGTCAGAGGTGGGGGTAAAAGAGGGGGGGTGTGGCTTTGCTTGTCAAAGATAGTATTACAGCGGTGGAAAGGAAGATGGACGAAGATTTGCCATCTGAGGTAGTTTGGGTTGAGGTTAGGAATAGGAGAGGTGAGGTCACCCTGTTAGGAGTCTTTTACAGGCCTCCTAATAGTCCTAGAATCGTTGAAGAAAGGATTGTGAAGATGATTCAGGAGAAGAGTGACAGTAATAGGGTGATTGTTATGGGAGACTTTAACTTTCCTGATATTGATTGGGAAAGCTATAGCTCCAGTTCGTTAGATGGGTCAGTGTTTGTGCAATGTGTGCAGGAGAGTTTCCTGACACAATATGTAGATAAGCCAACAAGAGGTGAGGCCATACTGGATTTGGTTCTGGGTAACGAACCAGGCCAGGTATTAGAACTAGAGGTAGGTGAGCACTTTGGGGACAGTGACCACAATTCGGTGATTTTTACACTCGTGATGGAGAGGGATAAGTGTGTACTACAGGGCAAGAGTTATAGCTGGGGGCAGGGAAAGTATGATGCGTTGAGGCATGACTTAGGATGTGTGGATTGGAAAAGTAGATTCCAAGGCAAGAGCGTAATTGATATGTGGAACTTGTTCAAGGAGCAACTATTGAGTGTCCTTGATAAGTACGTACCTATCAGGCAGGGAGGAAAGGGTCGTGTGAGGGAGCCGTGGTTTAATAAGGAATTGGAATCCCTTGTTAAATGGAAGAGGGCGGCCTTTGTAAAGATGAGGCGTGAAGGTTCAATAGGGGCGATTGAGAGTTATAAGGTAGCCCGGAAGGACCTGAAGAGAGAGCTAAGAGCAGCAAGGAGGGGACATGAGAGGTCCTTAGTTGGTAGGATTAGGGAAAACCCTAAGGCTTTCTATAGGTATGTTAGGAATAAAAGAATGACTAGGGTAGGAATAGGTCCAATCAAGGATAGTAATGGGAAGCTGCGTGTGGAGGCTGAAGAGATTGGGGAGGCACTGAATGAATACTTTTCATCAGTATTCACTCAGGAACAGGACATTGTTGTCGATATGAATACTGAGGCACGAATAAGTAGAATGGATGGCTTTGAGATATGTAGAGAAGAGGTGTTGGAAATTCTGGCAAGGGTGAAAATAGATAAGTCCCCTGGGCCTGATGGCATTTATCCTAGGATTCTCTGGGAAGCAAGGGAAGAGATTGCAGAGCCATTGGCCTTGATTTTTGTGTCCTCTTTGTCTACAGGAGTAGTGCCAGAGGACTGGAGGCTAGCAAACGTGGTTCCCTTGTTCAAGAAGGGGAGTAGGGATAATCCTAGTAACTATAGGCCAGTGAGTCTCACGTCTGTTGTGGGCAAAGTCTTAGAGAGAATTGTAAGGGATAGGATTTATGCACATCTGGATAAGAATAATGTGATCAAGGATAGTCAGCATGGTTTTGTGAAGGGCAGGTCTTGCCTCACAAACCTTATTGAATTCTTTGAGAAGGTGACTAAGGAGGTAGATGAGGGGAAAGCGGTAGATGTGGTATATATGGATTTTAGTAAGGCGTTTGATAAGGTCCCCCATGGTAGGCTACTGCAGAAAATACAGAGATATGGCATTGAGGGTGAGTTGGAGGTTTGGATTAGGAATTGGCTGGCTGGAAGAAGACAGAGGGTAGTAGTTGATGGCAAAGGTTCATCTTGGAGAACCGTCACTAGCGGTGTTCCGCAAGGATCTGTTTTGGGGCCATTGCTGTTTGTCATTTTTATAAATGACCTGGAGGAAGGGTTAGAAGGTTGGGTGAGCAAGTTTGCAGATGATACGAAAGTCGGAGGAGTTGTAGACAGTGAGGAAGGATGTGGCAGGTTACAGCGGGATATAGAGAAGCTGCAGAGCTGGGCAGAAAGGTGGCAAATGGAGTTCAATGTAGCTAAGTGTGAGGTGATTCACTTTGGTAAGAGTAATAAAAAGATGGGGTACTGGGCTAATGGTCGGATACTTGGTAGTGTGGAAGAGCAGAGGGATCTTGGTGTCCATGTACACAGATCTCTGAAAGTTGCCACCCAGGTAAATAGTGCAGTGAAGAAGGCATATGGCGTACTGGCTTTTATTGGTAGAGGAATTGAGTTCCGGAGTCCTGAGGTCATGCTGCAGTTGTATAAGACTCTGGTGCGGCCGCATCTGGAATATTGTGTGCAGTTTTGGTCGCCATACTATAGGAAGGATGTGGAGGCACTGGAACGGGTGCAGAGGAAGTTTACCAGGATGTTGCCTGGTATGTTAGGAAGATCCTATGAGGAAAGGCTGAGGCACTTGGGGTTGTTTTCATTGGAGAAAAGAAGGTTTAGGGGTGACTTGATAGAGGTGTACAAGATGATTAGGGGGTTAGATAGGGTTGACAGTGAGAACCTTTTTCCACGTATGGAGTCAGCTATTACAAGGGGGCATAGCTTTAAATTAAGGGGGGGTAGATATAGGACTGATGTTAGGGGTAGGTTCTTCACTCAGCGAGTCATAAGTTCATGGAATGCCCTGCCAGTAGCAGTAGTGGACTCTCCCTCTTTATGGGTATTTAAGCGGGCATTGGATAGGTATATGGAGGATAGTGGCTTAGTGTAGGTTAGGTGTGCTTTGATCGGCGCAACATCGAGGGCTGAAGGGCCTGTACTGCGCTGTTATGTTCTATGTTCTATGTTCTAAAATATATGTGTGCATGTGGGTCTTTGCCTGTCTGTGTCTGTCTGTCTGTCTGGGTTGGGGGTTGTGAGTGTGAGAAAGTGTATGTGTGTGTGTGAGTGTGTGTAGTTAGTGCAGAGTGTCTTAAGTCTGTGAGGGGGTGCATGTGTGAGTGTGGGAGTGTGTTTGTCTGTAAGGGTGTGTGTGCGCGTCTGTGTATATGTGTGTCCGTGTGTATGTGTGTATAGGAGTGCCTGTGTGTGTGAGAGAGAGTGTGTGTGTGTGTAGGAGGATTTGTGTGTGTGTATAGTGCAATGGTGGTCACCTGTAATGTGACATGACCCCAAGGTGCCGGTTGTGTCCCTCCCTATGGGTACCGAACTTAGCTATCAGCCTCTGCTCGGCCACTTTTCTCTGCTGCCTGTCCCGAAGTCTGCCTTGGAGGATGGTCACCTGAAGCTCGAATGTCCTGGATCACTGAAGTGTTCCCCAACTGGGAGGGAACCCTCCTGTCTGTTGATTGTTGTGCGGTGCCCATTCATCCGTTGCTGTAGCCTTTGCTCGGTTTCCCCAATGTACCATGCCTCCGGGCATCCTTGCTAGTGTGCTTCCAATTAAACCTGTTGGACTATAACCTGGTGTTGTGTGATTTTTAACTTTGTTTAAACACAATCTTTAAAATACAACAAAAGAGAGGAAGTTAGAATAACTTAACAGGTTGAAAACCTAACAGGGTAATAGATACACTATTACTAATTAACTGTTACAATTTCATAACATCCCATAGAAATGCCTCCAGGCAAAAAAGGCAAATTTGATGATCGTTATGGCAGAAATCCAGTAGACACCATTTAACTGGGCTTTGAGAAAGTCTTCAACAAAGTTCTACAGAATAAGTTACTTCACAAATTGGAAAGTTGAAATGTTAGATTTTCAATTGGTTGCAAACCTTCAGCTGATGTTAACAGATATGTTACAGCTAGGAGCATGTTACTAATGGTGTTCTCTCAGAATCAGTTATTAGCTCCTATACTTCATAATCTTTATTATTGCGATGGGCATCGATGCTGGGGGTATGGAGTCAGATCAAACATAATATCAAAATTTGTGCAAGGTACAAGACTGTAGGGAAACGTAATAAAGTAAAATCCAAAAAGATCTCAAAATGCTAGGGAAATGGGCACACGTTAATTTTGATCAATGGGTTGTTCAGGCCAATGCAATATCCTTGACCATTTACAGAGAACAATTCTGACAAATGTTGAGAAAGAAGACCTTCGTCTTATTGTGTAGAAATCACTGTAACTTCATGACTAATATGAAGAAAGCTTTGCTAAAGCTAACATGATAGCAAAGGGGATGGCACAATGGCTCAGTGGTTAGCACTGCTGCCTCCCAGCGCCAGTGACCCAGGTTCAATTCTACCTTCTGATGACCGTCTGTGTGTGCTTTGTCGATTCTCTCTATGTCTGTGTGAGTTTCATCTCACAGTCCAAAGACGTGTAGGTTAGATGGATTGGCCATGCTAAATTGCCTGTAGTATCCAGGGATGTATAGGCTAGATAGATTAGCCATGGGAAATGCAGGGTTACTGGGATAGGGTGGGCCTGGGAGGTATGTTATTTGGACAGTCAGTGTGGACTCAATGGGCCGAAAACACTGCTTCCACACTGTTGGGATTCTATGATATTAAGTTGTATTAACAAAAATACTGATCATAAATCAAAGGCCACCCTGTTGATAATGTTCAGATCACTGGTCAGGCCACAATTGATATATTGGGCCCAGTTACCATTCCAAGGAGAACATCCACAGTGAACCAACAAAAAATGATAATCTTTTAGATAATCTCTGAGACCACATTCTATTTACTTGTTAAAGATGCCCTGAGAGATATCTTCAAAATAACTAGATTATATGTTTATAGATTATTTCAGATTAATGGATTGGAGAGGACCAGGAATAACCAAAACAACTTACATTTCAAACATTGACATTTGAAACATAATGTAACATTTCCAAGCCCTTCATAAAACATTTGACACAAATCACGCAAGGAGTTTTCAAGATGCATGACCAAATCCTTGTTAAGGATGTGGACTTTAAAACCTTAAGATCACAATATCTGAGAGCAGAAACAAACCTTTCAACCTCTTGTATCAGCTTCATCATTCAATGAGATCATAGCTGATCTGTAAATTCTTAACTCCATAAGTAGCTTCTGAGGAGATTTTAAGGCATGGCTACCAATGATGATGCTCATGGATATCAAACTGTCTGAGGTTTGTGGAGCTGTAGGGAATAACAGTCATAGGGAGATCTGAAAATATAATGAGAATTTTAAAAAATTAACCATTGCTAAAGGTTGATTTTAGATTACTTACAGTGTGGAAACAGGCCCTTCGGCCCAACAAGTCCACACCGCTCCCTCATATTAGGATCTTAAGATCTTCAAATCTACATCTTTGACACAGATTTGGTCATAAGTCTTGAAAATTCCTTGTGTGCTTTGTGTCAAATATTTTATGAAGTGTTAAATTGTTGGAAGGTCGTTTTACTTTTGTGTTTTTAAGGACTAGGGACTGGAATGAGAAAGAGCTTTTAAAAAATATATTGCTTGAAAGCATTGCTGCCATTTTGGAAGCAAATAAGGTAAGCAGGCATTATAAACAAATGTTTGAACAAGCAGTAACTAAGAATACCATCAAACCACAGGATCAACTCTGGTTCAATGAGGAGTGCAGGAGGGCATGCCAGGAACAGCACCAGGCGTACCTAAAAATGCGTTGTTAACCTGGTGAAGCTACCAAACAGGACCACTTGCACACCAAACAGCAAAAGCAGCAAGTGATAGACAGAACTAATCAATTCTACCACCAACAAATCTGATCCAAGCTCTGCAGTCCTGCCACATTCAGTTATGAATAGTGGTGGGAAATTAAGCAATTCGTTGGAGGAGGAGGCTCCACAAATATCCCCAAATTGAATGATGGAAGGGATCAACACATCAGTGCAAAAGATAGATGTTCACAGCATGAAAACAGGCCCTTCAGCCCAACTTGTCTGTGCTGCCCAGTTTTCACAATTAATTTAGTCCTAATTGCTGTATTTGATCCATATCCCTCCATACCCAATCCATCCAAAGTTAAAAATCATACAGCATCAGGTTTTTTGTCCAACAGGTTTAATTGGAAGCACTAGCTTTTTGGAGCGCTGCTCTTTCACCAGGTGGTTGTGGAGTATACAAATTATAACCCATCATATACTTGTCCAAATGTTTCTTAAATGACAAAATTGTACTTGCCTCCTCACCACCGCTGGCAGCCAGTTCCAGACACTCACCATCCCTTGTGTGAAAAAATTACCCCTCTGGGGTAATGTCTCCCCTCTCACCTTAAACCTACGCCCTCTAGTTTTAGACTCCCCTATCCTGGGGAAAAGCTGTTGACTATCTATCGTATCTATGCCTCTCATGAATTTATACACCTCGATGAGGTCACCCGCAGTCTCCTACACTCCAGGAAAAAAAGTCTTAGCCTATCCAGCCTCTCCTTCTAACTCAAACCTTCCAGTCCAGGTAGCGTTCTAGTAAATCTTTTCTGCGTTCTTTTTAGTTTGATGATATCTTTTCTGTAATTGGGTGACCAGAACTGTACACAATATTCCAAATGTGGACTCACCAATGTATTGTGCAGCTGCAACAAGACGTTCTAACCCCTATACTCAATGCTCTCAGATAAGGCTCAGCATTTGCAATAAACTTCAGCCAGAATTGCTGAGTGAATGATCTATCTTGGCCTCCTCCAATGGTGTCCAACATGACAGATGCCAAATTCAGCTAAATTGAATACTCCATGTGATATCAAGTAACAATTGGAGGCACCGGATACTACAAAGACAATAGGCCCTGACAACATTCCAGCAATAGTTTTGAAGAATTGTGCTTCAGAACTTGCCACTCACTTAATCAAGCTGTTCCAGTACAGTTACAATATTGACATCTACCTGACAAATATGGAATATTTCCCAGGTATTTCCTGTACAGAAAGAGCAGACAAATCCAACATGGCCAATTACTGTTCTATCAGTCTGCTGTCAATGAGAAAGTGTCACCAACAGTGCTAACAAGCAGCCACAATAACAACCTGCTCAGTGATGCCCATTCTGGGTTCCACCAGGGCTCCTGATCTAATGACAGCCTTGGTTCAAACATAGATAAAAGAGCAGAATTCCAGAGGTGAAGTGAGAGTGATAGCCCTTGACATTAAGAGTGAGCCATCAAGGACCCCTGGCAACACTGGAATAAATGGGCATTGGGGGCAAATGCTCTGCTGGTTGGCATGTTGTCAGATAGTTATGGTTGTTGGAGGTCAGTCATCTCAACTCAAGGACATCTTTGCAGCAGTTCTCAGGGTAGTATCTTAGGACTAACCACCTTCATCTTCTCTCCATCATAAGATCAGAAATGAGGATATTCATTGATGATTGCATAATGTTCAGCACTGTTCACAACTCCTCAGCTACTGAATCAGTCCATGTTTGGCTCACAAGTGGCAAGTAACATTTGTGCCACACAAATGCCAGGTAATGACCATCTCCAATAATAGATAATCTAATCACTGTCCCTTGACATTCAATGGTGTTACCGTCACTGAATCTCCCACTAGCAAATAGCCGGGGGGTTACCATTGACCAGAAAGTCTACCATGTAAGTATAGGTTATTCTGGGAAACGCGTGTTTCATCAATGCAAATTGGCTATTACGTGATTGACAAATTGTGGACACTGTTTGGATAACACAAACCTACTGCTGAATGTATAGTGATTTTCCATAGTGATCTTCTACCTCCCGATTTTCTGTGATGGATTTTTATAGCGCGACTTTCTAAAGAGTGAGGTTTAAGAGGAAAGCAACTATCACGTTTTAGCAGGACAACCTGTACAGTGGTTACAAGACCAGTTTAGAAGCTAGGAATACTGCAATGAGTAACTCACCTCCTAACTCCCATCTATAAAGGAAAGTGAGCACTGTGAATGTTGGAGATCAGTCAAAAAGTGTGATGTTGGAAAAGCACAGCAGGTCAGGCAGCATCCGAGGAGCAGGAGAGTCAATGTTTCAGGCATAAGCTGAACAGCATGAATGTTCCTGATGAAAGGGTTATGTCAGAAACATGACTCTCCTTCTCTTCGGATGCTGCCTGAACTGCTGTGCTTTTCCAGCACCACACTTTTTGACTACCATCTAAAAGGTACAAGTCAGGAGTCACTTGTCTGGATGAGTGCAGCTCCAACAAACACTCAAGAAGCTTAACACCTTCCAGGACAAAGAAGCCCACTTGACTGGCCCCACATCCACAAGCATCCATTCCCTCCACCATGGATGCTCAGTAGCAGCAGAGTGTACTACCTACAAGATGTGCTGCAGAAATTCACCAAAGATCCTCAGATAGCACCTTCCGAACCCACAACCACTTCTATCTTAAAAGACAAGGACAGCAGGTATTTGGGAACATGTTCCCCTCCACACCACTCACTATCCTGACTTGGAAATATAATCACAATTCCTTCACTGCACTGAGTCAAAAGTCTGGAAATCCCTCCCTAACCTCATGAACTACAATGGTGCAAGGTGGCAGATCACCAACAGCTTCAAGGACGTTTAGGGAGGGGCAATAAATGTTGCCAACATGAGGGGCAACAAACAACACTTATGTCCCAAGAGTGAATAAAATAATGTATTTTTTATCTATTGACCTGTAACTAAATACTTAAAATAAGTAATAATTCTTGATCATTCCAGTACTTGATCCATGTTTAGTGGGGCTTGATTTATGGCGTGCAACACTGGGAACCAAGTAGGTTTAAACTATGCTGAAATAAATGAAAGCATTAAAGTGATAATTTAATCCATGGAAGCATTAAATTGGATTGAATGTTAAATATTTCTTTTCTCAGAGAGGAGGGGAGAGTCTCTGGTTTGTGCAGCTAACTGATACAAAAGCCACTGATGTTCTGTCTTCAAATGAGAGTCAACAACATTTGCTGACTGGGGCCACGACTGCATTATTGAGAAGGGAAGTAGTTTTACAGATGACTGCATTCATTCATTATTTTATTGATGTGATGTGGAGATCATGGATGGGCCAACCTTTATTATACATCCCTTTACTGCCTTGGGGAAGGCGGGATGATCTGCTTTCTTGAACAGCTACAATGTTCATGGGGTAGGGTCAGGGAGGGATTCCCAGGATTTTGACCAAGTGACAGTGAAGGAATGGCAATGTGTTTCCAAATCAGGATGGTGAATGGTTTTGGAAGTTACATTTCAATTAGTGTCTTCTATTTGGTTGAGATTGTGAGTTCAGAAGGTAATCATGAAGGCTTTTTTTTTGTTTTTTCATCAGAAAACTGCAGATGCTTGAAATCAGATACAAAATCATAAATTTCTGGAAAATCTCAGCAGGTTTGCCAGTATCTGTGGAGAGCAAGAGAAGTTAGTGTTTCGGGTCCAGTGCCCTTCTTCAGAACATTCTGAAGAAAGGTCACTGGACCTGAAACATCAGCTTTGCTTTCTCTCCAAGATACTGCCAGATTTGTTGAGTTTTTCTAGCAGTTTCTGATTTAGTTGTTGGTGAGTTGTGATAGTGCATCTACAATGCATCACATGCATTTGAAGTGAATGTTATGGGGAGAAGATCAAAAGGCTGATTTGTCCTGAAAGGTGTTGAACATCTTGAATGATTGACTTTTATCCTTGTAGTAAGAGAACAAGCTTTGGGAAGTTAGGAAGTAAGATATTCACTGTTGTATTCTCTGACCTACTTTGATAGCCACTTGACTGGTCCAATTCCCATTCAGATGTATGGTAGTCCCCAGCTTGTTTGTGGTGATGAATTTTGCTTTGATCACACTGTCGAAGGGAGATACTTAGATTTTCTGTTTCTGCAATAGTCATTGCCTGGGCACTTGTGTGACATTATTGTAACTTATGACAAGACTAATTGTCGGCCACATTTTGCTGCAAGCTAACTTCGGCTACTTAGTTATCTTAGGAGTTCCTAATGGAATTGCAATTGTCAGTGGCCATCCCACCTTTGACTTTATGCTGGCCTTTGATTCTTGATCAAGCAGCTAAAGATGATTGAGCTAAGGACACCATACTGAAGAACCCCTACTTTGATGCATGGCGCTAAAATCTTTGGCCTAAAACAACCAGAAACACCTTCCTTTGTGCTAAGTATGACTCCAACCAGTAGAGTAACATTCCTTGATTCATGTTCAGTTTTGCTCAAGTTTCTTGATTACATAATGAGGTCAAATGCCACGTTGATCTCAAGGATAGTTGTTCTTATCTCTTGTCCATTATTAGATGAATAATCCAGACAGCCCTCCACTGCACCACCTCCATTCCCTGTTCCACTGCTGTAAAAACCCCTCAACGCAATAAAGACAGAGTCCCCCTTGTCCTCACCTACCACCCCACCAGTCTTTGCATCCAATCCATCATCCTTAAACACTTGCACCAACTCCAACTAGACCCCACCACCAAGAACACCTTCCCCTCCCCACCCCTCTCTGCCTTCCACAAGGACCATTCCTTTTCCCAGTCTCCCCCCCAAACCCCCACATACCTTCCCCTGCAAACAGAAAAGTTGCAAAACCTGCTGGTACACCAACCCCCTCACCTCCATCCAGAGCCCCAAACAGGTGAGACAGAGGTTCACCTGCCTCTCCTCCAAGTTAGCAAAAGTGAGGATGCTGGAGATTAGAGTCGTGAGTGTGATGCTGGAAAAACACAGCAGGTCAGGCAGCATCCAAGGAGCAGGAAAATTGATGTTTTGGGCAAAAGCCCTGATTGGATGCTTCCTGACCTGCTGTGCTTTTCTAGCATCACACTCTCAACTCTCCTCCAACTTAGTTTTCTATATCAGGTGCTCCTGATGTGGTCTTCTCTACATCAGGACACCAAATGTAAACTAAGGGGACATTACATCGAGCATCTCAGCCAGGCCCACAGGGGCTGATTAGACATCCCAGTCATCACTCATTTTAATTCCCCTTCCTACTCTCTTTCCAATATGACCATCCATTGCCAGTGAATCAGACCACAAATTTGAGGAACAACACCTCATCTTCCACCTGGGCAGCCTGCAGCCTAGAGCACTCAGCATTAATTTCTCCAATTTCAAATAACCTCCCTGCCCCTCCCCCTGCCTCTCATTCCTCTCATCAGCCCCTCTTTCTAACCACCAACCAGATTCATTCCTCCCATCGACCAACCAGGTTGCACCCTCTACCTGTGTTCACCTATCCCCACCTCACCATCCTGCCCTTTCCTGCTTTATCTGCTGCTGCCCTTACACGCCCCCCCCAGTATTGAAGAAGTATACCTGAAACATTGACTTTTCTACCTCCTGATGCTGCCTGGCGTGCTGTATTCTTCCAGCCTCCTGTTTGTCTATCTTGACCTTTAGGGTACTCCATTAAATCCAACTCCAGGTATCACTTGATGTTGGCACTACAGCAGTGACTGTTGTGTGAAAGGAACCAAGACATTGAGCCACCGGGAGAGACTGCCAGTCATGGATGTGAATCACAAGTCTTGAGAATGGGGATGTTGTCGATTAAATGGCAGGACTTTTGTCAAAAAAAACTTGTTTTCACAAAACAAAAAAGATGGAGGGCTGTTACTACAGCCAGATAGATTCATAAAAGTTGTCCAAGATTGTTTGAGCAGCCAGAAGTCTTGGTGCACATTGGCACCAATGACATAGCCAGGAAAAGGGATGAGGATCTAAGAAGTGATTTCAGGGAGTTAGGTTGGAAGCTAAAAGGCAGGACAACCAGAAGATAATCTCAGGATTACTACCGGTGCCACATGCTAGTGAGGCAAGGAACAGGGTGAGGAACAGTGCAGCTAAATACGTGGCTACAGGGCTACAGGGCTACAGGCAGGAGAGAAGGCTTCAGATCATTGGGGTACCTTCTGGGGAAGGTGGGACCTGTACATGAAGGATGGGTTGCACTTAAACTGGAGGGGCACCAATGTCTGTGCCGAAAATTTGCTAGAGCACTTTGGGAGGGTTTAAACTAGTTTGGGATGGGAGCCAGAGCTACGGATCAGAGGAGAGGGTAGTTGTTGAACACGCAGAAAAGGAATGCAGAGAGTCTGTCAGAAAGGGTACACAGTTGTTAGGGCAAAAGGATGGGTTAAAGTGTGTATGTTTCAATGCAAGGAGTGTCAGGAATAAGAGTGATGAACTTAGAGCATGGATCAGTACTTGAAACCACAATGTTGTGGCCATAACGGAGACATGGATTTCAGAGGGGCAGGAATGGTTGCTGGATGTTCCAGGGTTTAGATCTTTTAAAAAGAACAGGGAAGGGGGTAAAATTGGAAGGGGAGTAACATTGTTAATTAGAGAGTCTGTCACAGCTGCAGAAAAGGAGGTTGTTGAGGAGGGATTGTCAACTGAGTCAGTATGGGTGGAAGTCAGTAACAGGAAAGGAGCAATCACTTTATTGGGTGTTTTTTTTATAGACCCCACAATAGCAGCTGAGAGATGGAAGAACAGATTAGACAACAGATCTTGGAAAGGTGCAGATGTGACTGAGTTGTTGTTTTGGGTGACTTCAATGTCCCCAATATTGATTGGAACCTCTTCAGTGCAGATGGTCTGGATGGAGTCAATTTTGTCAGATGTGTCCAGGATGGATTCCTGACTATATGTAGATAGGCCATTTGGAGGGAGGCCATATCGGATTTGGTGCTAGGCAACAAGCCAGGCCAGGTGTCATATCTTTCGGTGTTAGAGCATTTTGGTGACAGTGACCTCAACCGCCTCACCTTTACCATAGCCATGGAGAGGGGTAGGAGCAGACAGTAGGGGAAGGTATTTAATTGGGGGAGGGGAAATTATACTGCTTTAGACAGGAGCTGTGGAGTATAAATTGAGAATAATTGTTCTGTGGGAAATGCACAACAGAAATGTGAGGCTGCCAAAGGAGCATTTGTTGTGGGTGCTGGATAACTTTGTCCCACTGAGACAGGCAAGGAAAGGTAAGGTGAAGGAGCCTCAGATGACAAGAGACAAGGAGCTTCTTGTCAAGAGGAAGAAGGAAGCTTACTGAAGGTTGAGGAAGCAAGGATCTGGAACAGCTTTAGATGATTACAGATTAGCTAGGAAAGAACTCAAAAATGGACTGAGGAGAGCTAGGAGGGGACACAAAAAGCCTTGGCTGGAAGGATTAGGGAAAACCCAAAGGTGTTCGACACTTATGTGAGGAATAAGCGAATGATCAGAGAGGGTAGGGTCAATCAGGGATGGTGGAAGGATCTTGTGCCTGGTGTCTGAAGAGGTAGGGGAGGCCCCTAAATGAGTTTTTTGCTTCAGTATTCACCAGAGAGAGGGATCTTATTGATAGTGAGACCACTGTGGACCAGGTTAATAGGCCTGAACAGATTGATATTATGAAAGTTGATGTGTCCACTTCTGGTTGCCTCATTACACAGTTCTGGGAAGCAGCAAGATAGATAAGTCCCCAGGGCTGGACCAGATATATCCAAGATTACTATGGGAAGCGAGGAATGAGACTGCTGCGCCTCACGATGATTTTTGCATCCTCACTCTATGTGAGTGGTTCCAGATGGTTGGAGGGAGGCGAATGTTGTTCCTCTGTTCAAGAATGGGAATAGGAAATCCCTGTGAATTACAGACCAGTCAGTCTTACATCTCTGGTAAGGATTCTGAGAGATAGAATTTATGACTGTTTGGAAAACAAAATTTGATTAAAGATAGTTATGCCTCACAAGCCTTACTGAGTTCTTTGAGGATGTTTCGAGACAAGTAGATGAAGGTCCAGCAGTGGATGTAGTGTATATGAATTTCAGTAAGGCATTTGAGAAGGCCCCCCATGGTAGGCTCATTCAGAAATTCAGGAGGTATGGGTCACAGGGAAATTTAGTTGTCTGGATACAGTATTGACTGGCCGAAAGAAGACGGCGAATGGTAGTAGATGGAAAGTATTCCACCGAGAGGTTGGTGACCAGTGGTGTCCCATAGGGATCTGTTCTTGGGCCTCTGCTCTTTGTAGTTTTTATAAATGACTTGGATGAAGCAATGGATGAGTGAGTTAGTAAGTTTGCTGATGACACAAAGGTCAGTGGTGTTGTAGATAGTGTCGAGGGCTGTTGCAGACTATATCCAGACATTGACAGGATGCAGATCTGGACTGAGAAGTGGCAGATGGAGTTCAACCTGGATAAATACAAAGTAATTCATTTTGAAAGGTCCAATTTGAATGCTGAATACAGGGTTAAAGATAGGATTCTAGGCAATGTGGAGGAACAGTGGGATCTTGGGGTCCATGTGCTTAGATCCTTCAAAGTTGCCACCCAAGTTGATCGGGTTGTTAAGAAGGTGTATGGTGTTTTTGCCTTTCATTAACAGGGGATTGAGTTTAAGAGCCATGAGGTTTTCCTGCAGCTCTATAAAACCCTGGTTAGACCACAATTGGAATATTGTGTCCAGTTCTGGTTGCCTCATTACAGGAAGGATGTAGATGCTTGAGAGAGGTTTCAGAGGAGATTTACCAGAATGCTGCCTGGATTGGAGGGTATGCCTTATGAAGAGATGTTGAGTGAGCTAGGGCTTCTCACACTGGAAAGGAGGTGACTTGATAGAAGTGTACAAGATAATGAAAGGCATAGATACAGTAGATAGCTAGATACTTTCTCCCAGGGCAGAAATGGTTGTCACAAGGGGTTATAATTTCAAGGTGACTGGAAGAAAATGTCTGGAGATGTCTGAGGTAGGTTCTTTATGCAGAGAGTGGTGGGTGCATGGAATGCTCTGCCACCGGTGGTTAGTAGAGTTACAGACACTAGGGACATTTAAGCAATTGCTGGACAAGCACACGAATGGCAGTAAATTGAGGGGTGTGTCAGTTAGGTTGATCTTAGATTAAGATAAATGCTCGGCATAACATTGAGGGCAGAAGGGCCTGTACTATGCTGTACTGTTCTACGTTCTATGTTCTATGTTCTAATTAAGGGCTGTAAATTAAGTGTATGATGATACAAGTCACAGGGTCCTGAGGAAGAGCAAATACATTTATGGACATCTGTGCAGAATTCTGCAAAAGTAATCCAAGATTGTTTTCCCCTGGTCACAGGTTGTTCCTGATCATTGTCAGAATATTAATAGTTGCCAAAAGCCCAACATTCTTCAACTACCCAATGGTTTTCCATTCTTCTCCTTGATAATTGCTCATCTCTCAGGGAATTCCATTATCAGGAATTTGATTCCAATTGCTAATTCCACCATGTGATTGATGAGGATCTAGGCCTTTGAGGAGTTTATTGGTAAAGGTAAGATCCTTCAGCATCCTTATCAGGTAAGAAAATAGTGCTGACCAGTGAGGAAGATAAGGATGAGTAGGTGGTGAGTGGATTATAGACATAGAGTACTGAAAGTTGAGAGTGTGGTGCTGGAAAAACATACCTGGTCAGGCAGCATCCGAGGAGCAGGAGAATCAAGGTTTCGAGCAAAAGCCCTTTATAACCATTCATGACGAAGGGCTTTTGCCCAAAACATTGATTCTCCTGCTCCTTGATGCTGTCTGACCTCCTGTGCTTTTCCAGCACTACATTCTCAACTCTGATCTCCAGCATCTGCAGTCCTTGTTTTCGTCTAGTATTGGAAGTGTACAGGGCATTGATATGGACAGGTCTAAATCATGATAGCACTTCCAAGCAACCAAGAGCATGTATTCAGCGCAGACAATTTCTCTTTAATAATTTGATTGTTGTAGTTGATCCCATTCAATAATGCAAATTCAGCTCATTACGTTTTATTTTGGCAACTCATTTATTGTGCAGTGCTTGTTGCAGTACGAAATTGTGGGCATTAACAGTCAATAGTTGCACATTTAGAATCAGCAGAATTTTGTAAGGATGAAGATGAAGAAAAGGTAGATGGGTGAGGCCACAAGTGACAAGGTTGTTTCTTTCTCATTTTTTGAGTTGGTATCTTGACTTTCTTATCCATTCCAACTTACCCGGGTACTCAATCTACATTGTTGGGACAATCCCTAATAACTTCTGGGCTTTGATGAATCTTGCAGCGGATTATGCAAAGTCTTTCTGTACTTCAGTCGGCATTTTGGAATGAGATAGGCATGTCAAGTATTTTACAGGTGCTCATATATCAGATAAGAAATGCGGCGTAGATTCTGACTATACATACAGAGTATCCACTGTTTTATTATTAACCCCATGCGCTGTTACTCAGAATGCAAGGATGATCTGAGATCTTGGGGTAAATGTTTGACATCACCATCAAGTTCGCATTCTAGCAGAGCAGTTCACCTACACTTTAATGAAATCTGTGTAATGCACACGTTCAGTTGTACTTGATACAATCGTAATTCAATTGGCAGCTGTGACAGAAGGTTGCAAATTTAACTCCCTCTCCAAAAGACTCGAGCACAAAAATCTAGGATCACGATCCTGTGGAGTGCTTAGGGATTCTGCACTGTCAGAGATGCTGCCTTCCATCTCGACATTAAACCAAGGTCCTGCCTAGTCAACAAGTAGACATAAAAAAATCATCACACTATTTTGGAAAAATATCAGAACTGTATCCCAGATATCTTGGTGATTTTCTTCCAGTAACATCACTAAAATGGATTATGTAAGCATTATCACAATGCTATGTGTGGGAGCTTGATATCCACAACACTGCTATCACTTTTCTTAGAACATAGTCACATTTTCTCCCACCTCATTAAATAAATATGTCAGGCCTGTGCTAATTGGCTGATGTAGGCCAGTTCTTACGCTTATCAAGAAATTTCATTTTAATTCTTCTGCAAAATAAAAGGAGAAATTTAACAGTAGAAGTTTTCTTTGCTGTTCCTCTTCTATGTAACTAAGAAACTGAGGGTAAAAGAGTCAAAAAAGCCTGAGGCCTCATTTTTAGAATTCTCTCTAAAAGACATACATTCTCACTACTGCAGGAATGAGGGGATGGGGTGGTGGATCAGCATGGACGAGTTGGACGGAAGGGTCTGTTTCTGTGTTGTACATCTCTATGACTCTATGACTCTACAATAACAGTAACAATACCATTTTGCTATTATACATTTTAAAACTTCACATAAAGTCATGATTTACCCTGATGTGTCAAAGAGTTGTGATATAATGATGTAAACCTTTAAGGGGCCTTTCAGTAAATGCATTGCTTGTAACTTTCAAAACTCTTTCAAACCCAGGAAAACACAGCACAGAAACACACTTTTCATCCTAACATGTCTACATTGACTATGATGCCATTCTAAACTAACCCCATCTGCCTGCACATGATCCATGTTTCTGTATTCCTGTGTCTTTATAAGTACCTCTTAAACTTTGCTAATGTATCTACTTCTATCATATCCCCAGCAATGTGATGCCTCTCAATGTTATATACTCATATTAGGTTATTCCTCAGTCTCTGATGCTCTAGTGAAAATAATCCAGTTGGGAAGAAATCAGAACACCTGTAAGAAACCCACACACAGAGAGAACATGCAAACTTCACACCCAAGGCTGGAATCAGGTAGTTGATGCTGTGAGGAAGCAGTGCACCAAATGCACCAAATCACTGATATATTTTGTGGATAGCTGTAATCCAAACACTGATCCCTTCAGGATCCCAATTTTTATCACCTCTCACTCCAAAACAACCCATTTATTCCTAAAACTGTCTTCTGCCTGCCATCCAAACTTCAATCCATCCCAGGATATTACCACCAATAGTTTTGATTTTGCAAAATAAGCTTTATCTGGGACGTTAACAAATGTTTTACTGAAGATAGGATCTTACTCCAAAACCTGCCATTTAAGTTACATCCAAGCTTAAACACTGTGGTCAAAATCTAACTGAATTCCCCAGATTTGACTAATCTTACTGGGACCTGCTGCTTTCTGGTTAGAGTGAGGTACTTCACAGCAAAGGCATTGTGTGTAGAAGACCTGCACTGCAGCAAAACCCTTGCACTCAAATGCTAGATATTTCACTTTCACACCTGCATTTTCTTCTTCCTACATTCTGTTCAGTCAAATCTTCAAAACTATGCTGCCTGCATGTTGCAAATGCAGTACTTAAATATCAAAAATCTTCAGAAAATCCCAGCTGCCATCATATAAATTATTCTTTCAGACTAAAATGTTTCTCTCTCTCTCTCTCTCTCTCACACACACACAGACAGATTGGTTCTTTATTTGAATGTAAGACAGGTACAGGTAGATTTATTGGAATAGTAAATGGAGTTTGATTTTGACTCCTGTTTCAGACAGCTTTTTTAATTTCAAATTTTTTAATTTGAAAAGTAGGTTAAATAAATCTGTTCAGAGATGTTATTCCACACCCCTGGAGCAGGCAGGACTTTAATCTGGGGTCCAGTAGTAGGGACATTCCCACTCTGCAACAAGTGCCCACAAAATACCAGCACAAAAAAACCACTGAGTTTTACACTGCTAGAGGAATGATGATCTGGTTTCACCTCTGAAAGTGAAGTTCTGAAATAAAAGACACCCAACCTGTGATTCTGAGATTAAGAGTCTCATGCTGTACTGACTGAGGAAGCTAGGCATAACTAAAGTCTCAAATAGAAGCCTACAACATTAGCTGGTATGGGCATTAAACTGCTTTTGTAGTCAACCTGTTCAGATGTAACTACAGGTCTCTAGATCAGGTGGGACTTGAATCCATGTCCTATGGTCCAGGGCTAATTATGCCACCACCGTGCATCAAGCAAGCTCCTGATATAGGTATTAATTTTTATACTGTTTTTAGTTCAATCTATTTTTCCAATCAACCTCTTCAGAGATATTATTACACAGAGCAGGTGGGACTTGAACCCAAGCTTCCATGTCTAGGGGTAGGGACACTAACCCTCTGCCACAATAGGGACCTGATGGGCCAGTGTTTTTTCTCTTTCCTTTTTTTAATATCTCTGAACAAATTAGTTTGATTACATACCGGTGGAGTCAGTGGGACTTAAATCCAGGCCCCTATGTCCAGGGGTAGGGATGCTATGTCTGCGCTACATGATGATTTCTTGCTCAGTCTTACAGCTCATTTCACAGATAGCTCCCATTTGCTCCTCTTCATTTTATGACTAAACCACCACCAAATCACAGACATCTCTCATTGAATTCACAAAGCATTACCTACCAGGACAATGGAAAAACAACAAAATCAGTAGACAGAGGAAGAGAGGGAGAGGATTAAAAGAGTTGGAGAGGAACTACTCCTTTTTTTTAAAACAACTATTTTATTTAAACTGTTCTTCTAATCAAACCATTTCAAGATGTCACCACCCAGGGGAGACAATGGCCTAGTGGTGTTATTGCTAGACTGCTAATCCAGAGACACAGGAAATGTCCTAGGGATCTGAATTTGAAGCCTGCCACAGCAGAGGGTGGAATTTGAACTCAATAAATATCTGGAGTTAAGAGTGTAACAATGGCTGTGAATGTATTGCCGATTATAGGAGAAACCTTTCTGGTTCACTAATGTCCTTTAGGAAAGGAAACTGCCTTCCTTATCTGGTGTGACCTACATATGATTCTAGACCCACAGCAATGTGATTGACTCTGAACTGTCCTCTGGGCAGTTAGGGACTATTCAGCAATGCCCTCATCCTGTGAGCGAATGAAACAAAACACATTTGGATCAGGTGGGACTTGAACCTGTGTCTCTTGGTCCGGGGGTAGGGACACTACGACTGTGTCACAAGAAGGCCCCACTGTTCCATTTTTGTTTCCTTCATCTTTCCCCAAATTACTCATGGCTTTATGTAGTGATATTTTAATATATAACAACACAATAAAAAATACACCATTGTGCAAAGACCTTATTACTCACTCCTTCTACTACCAGGAAAACACCCATGTGTTGTCATGAAATGTTAACAGGCAAGCAAGGCCATAAAAAAAATGAAGGTAGGGGTAGGGAGGCAAGGAGGGCACGAAACCAAAATGGAGTTGGAGGGGGAAATAAAGCACTCCACAGAGTCATACACCTTTTGAGACTGACCCTATATGTCTCTCTCCTTGGTGAATACCAATGTAAAGAACTCATTAAGGAGTACCCATACTGCCTCTAGGTCCACACATAAATTCCCTCCTGACAAACAGGCACAAAAACCAGCCACCGGGATACATGAACATCAACAAGACATGACCCATTCTCACTAGCATTTTTACATACAGATGAGGAAGGACACCACTTCGACTGGGACAACACATCCATCCTAGGACAAGCCAAACAGAGACATGCACGAGAATTCCTAGAATCAGGGCATTCCAACCGAACTCTATCAACATTGACTTGGATCTCATTTATCACCCCCTGAGAAAAACAAGAGGAATTGACATAACCACAGGAAATGACGCCACCAACTCAAGGAAACCTAAACACAAATAAAAAGCGGGCCAAATCACCGGTGCTTCACCGGAGGCTCACTGATGATGTTGCCTAGTATGGTGGCGAAACATCTGAAAACAAACGTTGCAGTTCAGTGAGCAAACTTATATCCAGAACCCCAACCTGAGCTACAAATCTTCTCAAAACTTGCTCCCTCCTTTGCTCTTGATTGGACGTATCCTTTCCCTAGCTCCCTATATGGTCCTAATATATGTGTGAAATCTGTTGGGATTCTCCTTAATCCCTTTTGTCAAGGATATTCAATGGCCCTTTTAACCCTCCTATTTCCTTGTTTGGTTTTTTTTTGCTTCTTTTATATTCCTCAAGGGTCGTGTTTGATTTCAGTTTCATAAATCTTACAAATACTTCCACTTTCCTTTTGTCTTTTCATATGTCTTGTCATCTCAGGTTCATGAATCTTGCCACTCTTATCCTTTATCCTCACAGGGATATGTTGATACTGAACCCTGATCAACTAGACTTTCAAAGATTCTTACGTCAATTGTGACTTTATCCTCAAACAGTTGTCTACAATCTTAATTTCTCCAGTTCCTGCCTAATTCTATTGTAATTCTTGCCCAAACTTAGCACTTTCACACGAGGACCAGTTCATCCTTATCAATAACTATCTTAAAACCTGAAAACTATAATCATTGTTCCCAAAGTGCTCCCCCACTGCTGGGTGTATTCCCTGAAACAAGGTCTAGAACAGCCCCTTACCTATGGAAGATCTGCATATTGTTTCAAGAAACCCTTCTGGATACACCTAACAAATTCTGCCTCATCCAAGCCCCTGGCATTAAGGGAGTCCCAATCAATGTTAGGAATGTTAAAATCACTCGCTACAACAACACTACTGTTTTTTAACCTTTTTCCACAATCTGCTTATATATCTGGTCTTCCATCTCCCACTGGCTGTTAGGAGGCCTAAAGTTTAACCCCATCATCGTGATTGCACCTTTCTTATTCCTGAGTTCTACCCATATAATCTCGCTTGATGAGCCCTGCAACATGTCCTGCCTCAGTGCAGCTGTGACATTCTTCTTAATCAGTTTTGCAACTCCTGCCCCTAATGTCTCTAATTGAAGGGATGATGGGGATTCACTAGACAGCAGCTCTGAACTTAAAGCCCCTGCACCAGCAAGGGTTTTGAAAGTGAGTGAAGGAGGTGTGATCTGTTCCTTGTGCCAATTGTGGCCATGTCCCAGTTGGTCCTGTGGAATGGCATATGGTTTCACGGCAGCAGCGGTGTGGTGGATTTGGTTCAAGATTCCAATGACTGCAGATGCTGGAAACCAGAGTCTAGATTAGAGTGGTGCTGGAAAAGCACAGCAGGTCAGGCAGCATCCGAGGAGCAGGAAAATCGACTTCTCGGGCAAAAGCCCTTCATCAGGAATAAAGGCAGAGAGCCTGAAGGGTGGAAAGATAAGTAAGAGGAGGGTAGGGGTGGGCAGAAAGTAGCATAGAGTACAATAGGTGAGTGGGGGAGGGGATGAAGGTAATAAGTCGGGGGGGAGGGTGGAGTGGATAGGTGGAAAAGAAGATAGGCAGGTAGGACAAGTCATGGGGGCAGTGCTGAGCTGGAAGTTTGGAACTGGGGTGAGGTGGGGGAAGGGGAAATGAGGAAACTGTTGGAGTCCACATTGATGCCCTCGGGTTGAAGTGTTCCGAGGCGGAAGATGAGGCGTTCTTTGGAGGCCCAGGACCTCCATGTTATGGAGGCAGAGCGGTGGTGAAGGAGGCCCAGGACCTCCATGTTACGGAGGCAGAGCGGTGGTGAAGGAGGCCCAGGACCTCCATGTTACAGAGGCAGAGCGGTGGTGAATTTTACTGCTCCTTGGATGCTGCCTGAACTGCTGTGCTTTTTCAGCATCACTCTAAACTAGACTCTGGTTTCTAGCATCTGTAGTCATTGTTTTTACCTCGTTGATTTTAACCCTACTGCGAATCCTCTTGCAAGGATGCCTGCCTTGAAGAAGTTTTCCTCCTCTCTCTACAAGAATCTCAGAGAGTCCCTCTCCCACTGCAACTCCCAGGTCATTTCCTCTGCCCTGAAGCTCTTCAACCATGTCCTGAAACAAACTTGCTACTACAGCCACATTTGCTTCCTCAGTGCCTGCCTCTATAACATGGCTTTGGTGATAAGGTGGACCCTTGAGGCAGCCTCTTTGGCAGCCTGGACCAGGATTCCAATAGCGTGAGGTTTGGGGGCTTTGTTGTCGGCTTTTGGCAGTGGTGGAGCATGTGGTGCCTGCCTTTACCTCAACCTTGGAAACCCATGAGCTGTGAATTGAACAAAGATAGAGCATTGGAGGCTGCGAGGTGACCTTATAGAGGTTTATAAAATCATAAGGGGCATGGATAGGGTGAAGAGACAAGGTCTTTTCCCTGGGGTGGAGGATTCTAGAACTAGAGGGCATAGGTTTATGGTGAGAGGGGAAAAATGTAAAAAGGGACCTAAGAGGCATTTTTTTCCACACGGAGGGTGATATGTGTTTGGAACGAGTTACCAGAAGAAGTGGTGGAGGCTGGTACAATAACAACATTTAAAAGACATCTGGATAGGTATATGAATAGAGAGATATAGGGCAAGTGCTAGCAAATAGGACTAGATTAGCTTTGGATATCTGGTCGGCTTGAACAAGTTAGGCCGAAGGGTCTGTTTCTGTGAACATCCCTATTATTCTAAGACTCCCATCGACTAACCAGGTTGTAGCCATTAACTGTGTCCATCTATCACTACTTTACCACTCCGCTACTCTCCCCACCCACCCCCCCATCTATAACTCCCTCTACACGCATATCTAGTCCTGAAGAAGGGATATACTCGAAACATTGACTTCTCCACTTCCTGATGCTGCTTGCCTTGCTGTGTTCTTCCAGCCTCCTGCTTGTTTACTTTGGTTTCCAGCACCTGCAGTCTTTTTGTCTCTATCCTTCTTTCAATCAAGTTTCTGTAATGGCTACAATATCATAGTTCCATGTACTAATCCAGGCTCTAAACGGATCTGCTTTATCTGTTAAAATCCATTAACTGTTCATGAAGACTGGAAACTGAGCTCTGACATTGTCCTGTACCAGATCTCAGTGACAGTTACATTGCAGGCAATGATAAAGTGAGTAATCCGAGCAGATGAACATCAATCCTAGAGACACACCACCAAAGACAATTTGGGATTAATTAAACATATTAGCTGATTACTATTTTAGGAAGAGTTCTTCTGCTCTTTACACAAACCCAGGCTTAGCATTTAGGTCTCAACTCCATACGAGTTTGAACAATATGTGTAGTGGAACCACATGCTCTGAGCTGCATTCGTCCAACCAATGAGAACTGAGGTCAGTTACATCACGGCACACCTCAGAGACTTATTTACATATTTATTTCCAAACTCTGCCAGCCCAGTGAATACAGTGGAGGAAAGAATCCTAAACTCCATTTTCATACTAGTGTTCTTTTTTGACTTTTTGTTATGTCTCCTTGTTGCAAATATCTCTTTTTAGGACTGTGCTTTCCACCCTCCCCTCTTCCATCTGTAGGCTACTGTTGGGTAGAATTGAATCTTTGAATTGTTCTACATTTCGTTGAACTCTGAGCAGTCCACCCGCCTGCTTTCAGGAAGGTCATCCAAGCTCCTCCCAGCTATTGTCAGGAAAATCATTCTTTGCAGTTGATTGCTTCCTAGGGCAAGGTTAACAAATGAAGCTGTTTTTCCTGTTTAATGTACAAAACATAAAGGATTTCAATGTTCAGTTTTTAGTTTGGTATGAGATTCTGTTCCTCAGCTTGTGGTCTAGATCACTGGAAGTTTAAATTCATCTTACACAGTGGTCTTGACAAGATGCGGAACAAAATGACATGGCAAGCTAAATGACTGAACATTAATGTAAGAAACCCTTTACTTCAGACAACATTTTCAGAATGGGGTCAAGGGAGTAGGAGGAGGGTCCTACAAACAAGATAAGCTCAACAACAATATGGACAGTTGGAGAGAGATTGGAAATGGAAATTTCAGATCACATAATCGTGGTATTGCTTCCATGCGGAAGGAGGCTATTCAGCCAATTACGTCTGTACCAGCTCACCAATCAAGCATTTTGACAGTGTCATTCTCTTGCCTTTTCTCCTTACCCTTGGACATTATGCCCATCCAAAGAACTGCCCTCTTGAATGTATCAACTGAATCTGTCTCCACAACACTTCCAGACAGTGGCGTTCCATACCCTAACTACTTGCTGAGTGATACTTTCTTTTCCTCACGTTGCATTTGTTTTATTTGCATATTACTTTAAATCTATATCCTCTCATTCTTGATTTTTTTTTAAAGACCAGCAAGACCAATTTCTCCCTACCTACATTATTGACTCATGATTTTGAAATTTCTAATAGATCTCCTCCTGGCCTTCTCCCCTCCTCAGTAAAACATTCTCAATGTGGAACATAGAACAATACACACAGGTGACCCTTCAGCCCATAATGTCTGTGCCAATTGTGTTGCAATTCAAAATGAATCCCATCAGCTTGTACATGGTCTGTATTCCCTGCCTCTTCCACGTGTCTGTCTAAATACCTCTTTGCTTATGTATCTGCTTCTACCACATCAAGTGACAGCATGTTCCAAGCACCATCTACTTAAAAAAAACTTCCTTGCACTTCTTTAAATATTTCCCCTCTTACCTTAAATCTATGTCCTCTAGCATTTGACAATTCTACTTGGTAAAAAGACTTTGATGATTCATGCCTCTTGTAGTTTTATATGCTTCTATCAGATTATCCCTCAGACTCCAACGCTCTGGCAAAAACAATCCAAAATTCTCATATATCCATATGGCCTCTGTGGTCTCTATGATGCCTTCTCATAGTATAGTTGTGATACTGTTCTTAATCAGTAGTGCAACGTCACCTCTTTCAAATCCATTTCTATCCTACCTGAAACATGTAAGTCCTAGAACATTAAGCTGCCAGTCCTCCCCTTCTCTCGAACATGTTACAGCCATTACAAAAACATCATTGTCCCATGTGTTAGTCCAGACTTTAAGTTCACCTGCCATCTACTTGTTATACTTCTGTATTAAAATAAATACACTTCGGACTGCCAGTTTCACCATGCTCCTAATCCTCCTCCTCCTCCTCCTCCTCCTCCTCCTCCCCTTCTTTCTGAACTTAACTGACTGCTCTGGTTCTCACCCCTACAGAGCGGCACAAGCAAATCTCCCTGCCAGGATGTTGGTGCTGTCCAGTTTAGATGCAGCCTGTCCTTCTTGTACAGGTCCCACCTTCCCTGGAATGAAACCCAATGATCCAGATATCTGAAGCCATCCGTCCTCCACCAGCTCTTTAGGTACACATTCAATGGGTATTTCCTATTCCGGGCATCACTGGGAGTAACCCGAAGGTTGCAAATGAGAGGTCCTGCTTTTCAACCTCCTTCCTAAATCCCTAATTTCCTTTTGCAGGAGCACAACTCCTAAAACAGGGAAGATGGCTCAATCACGGCTAATGGAAGGTGGCTCAATCATGGAAAGGGATAGTGTTAAATCCAAAGCTGGGGGCGTATAAATTGGCTTGATAAAGCAGCAAACCTGAGTTCTGGAAGAAATGTAAAATTCTGCAGAGAAGAACAAAGGGTTCCATTCAGAAGGGGAAAATAATGTATGAGAGTAAGCTTGCAGAAACTGTAAAAGCTGACTGCAAAAACTTCTATAGACATGTGAAAAGAAAGGATTGGTGAAGATAAATGGAAGTCCCTTACAATTAGAATCAGGTGCTTAAGGAAGTGGCCCAGAAACAACAGATGCATTGGTGATCAAAAAAGAGAAAATGCTGGAAAATCTCAGCAAGTCTGGCAGCATCTGTAAGGAGAGAAAAGAGCTGACGTTTCGAGTCTAACTGACCCTTTTCTCTCCTTACAGATGCTGCCAGACTTGCCGAGAATTTCCAGCATTTTCTCTTTTTTGATCACCAATGCATCTGTTGTTTCTGGGCCACTTCCTTAAGCACCTGATTCTAACTGTAAGGGACTTCCATTTATCTTCACCAATCCTTTCTTTTCACATGTCTATAGAAGTTTATGGACAATTTAGCTTGGCCAATTCACCTGACCAACACATCTTTGGATTGTGGGAGGAAACACACACAGAATGCGCAAACTCCACACAGGCAATTGCCAGAGACTAGAATCAAACCTGAGACCCTGGTGCTGTGAGGCAGCTAGCCACTGTGCCACCCACTCTGATAGGATTATACTATGGGCCCCCCAGTAGCCACTGTGACAATGAAACTATGGTTAGAGTTGGTGTGAATGGGATCTTCTTCCCACCTTCTTAGTGCCATTGCAGGAAGTTTGCAAAAGGCAGTTAATACTCTTTCCCACTTGCTTTTCCTATTGCCCTTGCAGTGCATTTTTACTTCTGCTCTTTGATGAAGACTTCCTCATTGTTCAGTCTGTCTGGACCACTGCATCAATTTCAGAGGTTCAGGCTGGGAGAGAGGAAAATTCATTGCTCACCTGAGTTGAAGTCCCAGTGTGTTGGACAGCAAGCAGGCTCAGTGACTGGGTTTGTTTTAAATTCCTATGCCTGTTCCTTTGGTTTTCAGTTCAGGGGAGACTTGCCATTTGCCTCTGGTTCTGTGGGTCTAGTCACTGCTGCCACCATGTAGAAATATCTGATCTACTTCTAGGTGAAAGAAAAATTAATGGAATTGATAAAACAATATATAAAACTTGGTAAGTGAAGATATCTCTGGAACTCCACAGACATATCCCAGTTCCATGTAATCTGACATCAACTACACACATGTTCAGTGGTTGTTATTAGTGGAAATGTATAGTTAATTCTTTACATCACAGTGTCAGGTTTCAGTTGTTGTTCTTTCTGTTACAGGTGATCCTTTGCTGCATAATGCTGCATTCAGCTACCATACTCGACCAGTACTGTGAGGCTCTTTCGGCTGCAAGCAACTTTTCAGGTGACCAAATAGACCTTGTCACAAACAGCTTTATTCTCTATCACCAGAAAGGCAGTTTAGTTCCAAAGTTATTACTAAATGAAATTGCTGAATTTACTGTTCTGACTGTATGAGGTGCTCACCATACCTTCTACATCTATAGGATTCCACAAAGCAACCCACCCTCCACCTTCTCCAGGACAGTAAGTGCTGACCAGGCCAATGAAGTCCCCATCCCATGAATGAATAAATAAAAGACCGTTTCATTATACCATCTCTACAAATAACTCTATTTCTTCTTACAATATTTTTATTCACCTATTGCTGCTTTCAGAATATCTTAGGATATCCCCAGAACCCTTACAAACCATGAAGTGCTTTGAGAGTACTCTGTATTAATGTAGACAGCAGGGATTACTTGCAACATTAAAGCTGTTGATGTTCTTGCCCAAATGAAAATTAACTGGAAAAGCATTGGAGGATGAGGGGTGATCTTAGAGGTTTATAAAATCATGAGGGCCATGGATACGGTAAACAGAGTCCCTGGGGTGGGGAGTCCAGAACTAGAGGGAATAGGTTTAAGGTAAGGGGGTGGAAGATATAAAAGGGACCTAAGGGGCAACGTTTTCACACAAAGGGTGATGCATGTATGGAATGAACTGCCAGAGGAAGTAGTGGAGGCTGGTATAATTACAGGAGTTGGGAGGTCATATTGCAGCTGTACAGGACATTGGTTAGGCCATTATTGGAATATTGCATGCAATTCTGGTCTCCTTCCTATCGGAAAGATGTTGTGAACCTTGAAAGGGTTCAGAAAAGATTTACAAGGATGTTGCCAGGGTTGGAGGATTTGAGCCTATAGGGAGAGGCTGGCCAGGCTGGGGCTGTTTTCCCAGGAGCATCGGAGGCTGAGGGCTGACCTTATAGATGTTTACAAAATTATGAGTGGCATGGATAGGGTAAATAGGCAAAGTCTTTTCCCTGGGGTCGGGGAGTCCAGAACTCGAGGGCATAGGTTTAGGATGAGAGGGGAAAGGTATAAAAGAGACCGAAGGAGCAATTGTTTCACACAGGGGGTAGTATGGGTATGGAATGAGCTGCCAGAGGAAGTGATGGAGGCTAGTACAATTGCAACATTTAAACGGCATTTGGATGGGTATATGAATAGGAAGGGTTTGGAGGGATATGGGCTGGGTGCTGGCAGATGGGACTAGATTGGGTTGGGATATCTGGTCGGCATGGATGGGTTGAACCAAAGAGTCTGTTTCCATGCTGTACCTCTCTATAATTCTATTTAAAAAGCATCTGGATGGGTATATAAATAGGAAGGATTTAGAAGGTGCTGGCAAATGGCATTAGAATAATTTAGGATATCTGGTCAGCATGGATGAGTTGGACCAAAGAATCTGTTTCCATGCTGTACATCTCTATGACTCTAGTCAGTGCCTTATCATCATTTTGAATTACTAGCAGATTATAGTTTTAGTTGCACATTTTCTGTTACTGTTCCATGATCTGAGGAGAACTATTTTTACATGTGAGAGATAAAGACCTAGAAACTCTCTGTCCATGAAGATGCTGAAATCAGAGATATGAATACATTTCAAAATAAAATTGGATGCATATTTGAGGGAAATAAACTCACAAGGTTACAGGTATAGTACAGGAGAGTGGGATTGAGTGGACCGCCCTCCATAGAGCTGGCAAAGACTTCATTAGTCTGTGATGCACATTAAAGAAATTACTATAGACAGAAAGGAAATTCTGAGTGATCAGGCAGGCTTAAAAGATGATAAATCTCCAGAGCTGGACAGCGCCTGAGACCCGGGTTCAATTCCCGCCTCAGGCGACTGACTGTGTGGAGTTTGCACGTTCTCCCCGTGTCTGCGTGGGTTTCCTCCGGGTGCTCCAGTTTCCTCCCACAGTCTAAAGATGTGCAGGCCAGGTGAATTGGCCATGCTAAATTGCCCTTAGTGTTAGGTAAGGGGTAAATGTAGATGTAGGGGTATGGGTGGGTGACGCTTCGGCGGGGCGGTGTGGACTTGTTGGGCTGAAGGGCCTGTTTCCACACTGTAAGTAATCTAATCTAATCTAATCTAAAAGACATCCCAGGTTATTACATGAGCAAGGGAGGAAATAGCAAAAAATAAATTTTCAATTGAGGGACAAATCCTGATGTTGAACTTTTTTTTCCCCACTGTCTCTGTGCTCACTTCTTTGGGCAGGAATCCACCACTGCTCCACACCCTGCTGTTCCCCCCAACCCATAGCCCCATTCCATAGCCCCAATCCCACCTACCTCCAGTATTCACACTCCACTTGCCCTCAATCTCTCCATTGAGAGATGTTGTTGGCATAACATCAGTCATCTCAATTTCTCTACTCCTGTCACATATTCTGTCCCCTTCTGAAATTGCAATACTTTGTTGCATCTGGTCCAACCCAAACTTTGTTGTCAAACCCACTGACAAAGCTGGTGCTGTAGGAGTCTGATCTTTACCCTGCAGAAGCTCAACACCAGCTCTTGGACACTTCTTCCTACCATCATTCCTACTAAAATTGCCCGTAGTGTTGGGTGAAGGGGTAAATGTAGGGGAATGGGTCTGCGTGGGTTGCGCTTCAGCGGGTCGGTGTGGACTTGTTGGGCCAAAGGGCCTATTTCCATACTGTAAGTAATCTAGTCTAATCCAATCTAATCTAATCTAATCATTAGACCAAGGCCCCACATCCAAATATCAAGCCAGTGTTACCAGATCTGTCACCAACCTCACTACCTCTGGAGATCTTCCCACAGTTCCTCCAACCTTACAGTCTCCTAACCCCAAATAGCCCACTTCTACCTCTTTCCCAAATTCCACAAAGCAGACTGCACTAGTTCCTGCCCCACTGAGCTCATTTCCTTCTACCTTGATTCCATCCTCTCTCCACTTGTCCCTACCCTACCCAACCCAACCTGTGGGAGAAAAAAAAATAAACAGAAGTCTCAGGGATTCTCTAAAAAGGAAATAAGAAAATGTGGGCCTGTTGAAGATGCAGAATCATTAAACAGTTAAGAAGGACAGCTCACATCCAGAGTGAGTGAGTTTATAGTTTTTGGGAAATAGAAGCTCAGGATCAGGAAAGAAAGATTGATATTATAAGGCAAGTTTTTTTTTAAGATTCCCTACAGTGTGGAAACAGGCCCAAACCAACCCTCTGAAGAGTAACCCACCCAGACCCATTTCCCTCTGACTATTGCACCTAACAGTATGGGGCAATTGAGTATGGCCAATTCACCTAAACTGCACATCTTTGGACTGTGGGAGGAAACTCACACAGACACAGGGAGAATGTGCAAACTCCACACAGTCACCCAAGGCTGGATTTGAACCTAGGACCCTAGTGCTGTGAGGCAGCAGTGCTAACCACTGAGCCACTGACTGGTGATAGCTAATAATTTGACTTTCTATGATAGATTATTTTTAGATTGAAGGTTATTGGGGTAATTTTTTTCAATTTAAAAACTAGAAAGCAAGTAGGGAATTTTTAAAAGTCAAATTCAGATGCAAGTAAATGAAGTAAAGATGCAGGGCAAGGCAAAGTATTGCATGTGCATGATGTGGAAGCTGGTGGACCCCATTTTGGTCTGGAGATAATGGGGTCAGCCAAGTGGACCTTATAGAAACTAAGGGGGCTGTTAATCCAGTCCAATCAGAGGCTGACAGATAAGAACAGGAGAATCAGACATCTTCTTCACTTTGAGAGAACTGCATCAGTGTCTTCCGAGATTTGGTGTGGACTCAATGGCCAAATGGCCTGCTTCCATGCCATCTGTGTTTTATGATTCTATTTCTAGATTGGAGTCACCCATGATAATTGTGATACCCATGCTATATGTTTTTGTCATCTCATGAATAACGCCATGCCCCCACTACTCATACCCTATAAACAATTCCAACCAATGTCTGCTGCCCTTTGCTGTTTTCTTAGCTCCATGGAAACCGATTCTTCACATTGTTTTTCAAACCTGAAATCCTCCCTTACTAATGTACTGACTTCATCCATTATTATAGGCACAGGTCTACCTATTTCACCTTATCTGTTCTCCCTTAACATCAAATATTCTTGAATATTCAGTTCCTGGTCCTGATCACCATGCCACTATATTTCTGTAATGCCAATTAGATCATACCTGTGGATCTCTGTTTGTGCCCATAATTCTACATTGTTACAAATGCTATGTGCATTCAGATAGGGTTCCCGTAACTTTGTCTTTTTGAGTTATAATTTCTTCTACACACTATTGTTTTCTCGTGTACACTCTTAGCTTTTCTAATTTCTTTTTGAACTTGGAGATAGTGATCACTGCAGATGCTGGAAAGTCAGAGTTAATTAATTAACTTGTGGGTGGTACAGTGGCACAGTGGTTAGCACTGCTGCCTCACAGTGCCAATTCCCGCCTCAGGCGACTAACTGTGTGGAGTTTGCATGTCCTCCCCGTGTCTGCGTGGGTTTCCTCCAGGTGCTCCGGTTTCCTCCCACAGTCATAAAGATGTGCAGGTCAGGTGAATTGGCCATGCTAAATTGCCCGTAGTGTTAGGTTAGCGGTATGGGTGGGTTGCGCTTCGGCGGGGTGGTGTGGACTTGTTGGGCCGAAGGGCCTGCTTCCACACTGTAAGTAATCTAATCTAAAATGAGCAGTATCAGAGGAGCAGGAGAGTCGATGTTTCAGGCAAGACCCTGAATGAGGGGTTGACTCCCTTGCTCTCGTGCTGCTTGATGTGCTGTGCTTCTTCCAGCTCCACATTTTATTGACTCTAATTTTTAAGTCTTGATGAAACTTTAAAAATATTAAACATGGGTACAAAGTTAGCTTGGAGTAGCATTTTTTAGAGCAGTAAGACTGTGTGCTATTTTCTGGGTTTGTAGATGAAGGTGGAAAGATAGCCTTTAGCAGAGTGATGTGCTCTTCCTGTTGGATATGGGAGAATTTAAGTGTTACTAATGTCTGCTGGAAGTGAGTGTTTAGTTGTGAATCCTACTGGATCGGTTGGAGCAGCAGTTCAAGGTAATGAGGAATTTACAGGAGCTACAGGGTGTGATGGATGGCAGCTATAGGAAGGGAGAAAATCCACAGATACAGTCTGGTGATGGGTTACCTCCCAGAAAGGTAAGAGAGGGAGGTAGGCATTGCAGGAGTCTCCTGTGGCTAACCCATCTTAAACAAGTATGGTGTTTTGGAAAATATAGGGAGTGATGGACTTTCAGGGGAATTTAGTGCTGGCAGTCAGTTTTCTAGTACCATGACTGGCTCTAATATAACAAGGAGTACACCCAGGTTACAGGCGGTTGGAAGTGATAGGCCGACAATGAGAAATCAGAATGGCTGATATCGAAAATTCCAGTTGGGTGGGAAACCGGGAAAATAACCGCCCCGCACGGTTGTTATGGCCTCCTTGGTGCTGGGATCAAACATATCTTTGAGAAGGTACAGAATATTCTCAAAGAGATGAGGCACCAGCAGGACTTCATTGTACACATTGGAACTAATGATGTAGGATGAGACTCTGAGGAGAGAATATTGTAAATTAGGCTGGAATATATGAAGGAGGTCCTTTAGAGTAGTCCTATCTGGGTTATTCCTGATGCTACTTGCAAGTGAGGGTAGGAACAGGAGGATAGAGCAGATGAATGTGTAGCTGAGGAACTGGTATATGGAAGAAGGATTCATTTTTCTTTGGATCGTTGGAATCTCTTCTAGGGTAGAAGTGACCTGTTGAAGGACAGATTGGAAGGGACTAATATACTGGCAGGGAGATTATCTAGAGCTGCTCGGGACGATTTAAACTAATAAGGTTGGGGTGGGTGGGACCGAGGAAGATAGTGAGGAAAGAGATCAATCTAAGAATAATTGCAGTTGGGAAAAGGTGTGAACCAAACAGTCAGCACAGGCAGGAACAAAGTGCAGAATGAGATAGGACTGATAAATTAAACTGCATTTACTTCAATGCAAGAAGTCTAACAGGGAAGGCAGATGAACTCCAGGCATGGTTAGGAAAATGAGACTGGGATATCATAGCAATTACAGAGATGTGGCTCAGGGATGGACAGGACTGGAAGCTTAAAATTCCAAGGTATAGATCCTATAGAAGGATAGAAAGAGAGGCAAGACAGAAGTGGGAATGGCGTTTTTGATGAGAGATAACATTACAGCTGTATTTATGGAGGATATTCCTGGGAATACATCCAGAGAAGTTTTTGGTTGGAACTGAGAAATAAGCAAGAGATTATCATATTGGGATTGTACTATAGACCCTTCCAAATAGTCAGTAGGAAATTGAAACAAATTTGTGAGGAGAAAAATAAATATAGGGAGTGTGGTTGGAAGCTGGAAGGCAGGACAAGCAGAGCAGTAATCTCAGGATTGATACCCATGCCACGGGCTAGTGAGTGTAGGAACAGAGTGAGTGTAGCTGAACATGTGGCTGCAGAGCTGGTGGAAGGGCTTCAGATATATGGATCATTGGGATACCTTCTGGAGAAGGTGGAATCTGTACAATGAGGATGGATTGCACCTGAACTGGAGGGGGACCAATATCTTGGGCAGGAGGTTTGCTAGAACTCTTCGGGAGGATTTTCACTAGTTTAGCAGGGGAATGACAACCAGACCTATGGATCAGAGGATGAGGTAGCTGCTGAACAGACAGCTACAGCATGCAGAGAGTCTGTGAGGAAGGATAGACAGTTGATAGGGCAAAATTTCAATTGAGAGTGTGGCGCTGGAAAAGCACAGTAGGTCAGTCAGCATCCGAGGAGCAGGAGAATCGTCATTTTGGGCATAAGCCCTTCATCAGGGGAAATGATGAAACTGGTGAAATCAACTTTAATCCCATATGATTGCAGGATCCCAAGGCAGAATATGAGGTGTTCTTTTTCCAGGTGTCAGGTGGTAAGGGTTTGGCGATGGGGGAGGCACAGCACCTGCATGTCCTTGGTGGAGTGGGAAGAAAAGTTGAAGTGTTCAGCCACGGGGTGGTGGGGTTAGTTTGTGCGGGTGTCCCAGAGATGTTCTCTGAAACAATCCACAAGTTGGCGTCCTGTCTCCCCCGTGTAGAGAAGACCACATCATGTGCAACGGATACAGTAGATGACATTGGTGGAGGTACAGGTAAATTTCTGTCAGATGAGGAAGGATCCTTTGGGGCCTTGGACGGAGGTTAGGGGGGAGGTGTGGGCACAAGTTTTGCACTTCCTATGGTGGCAAGGAAAGGTACCGGCAGTGGGCTGTCAGCTGGTGGGGGGTGTGGATCTAATGAGGGAGTCACAGAGGGAGTAGTCTCTCCGGAATGCTGATAGGGATGGGAAAGCAAAAATATATCTGGTGGGGTCTGTTTGTATGTGGCGGAAGTGGTGGAGGATGATGTTATGTACACGGAGGTTGGTAAGCTGGAAGGTGAGGACCAGGGGTTTCTGTCCTTTTGTGTTGGGAGGGGTGGGTTCACCCAGGCAGTCAAATTTCCCTGTATCCCATGCCTCCTTAATTTCTGAATGAGCTTACCATGGGGAACCTTATTAAATGTCTTGCTAAAATCCATATACACTACTACCATTGCTCTAATCATGTGACCATAATTCTATTAGTTTTAAAATTGTGATGGAAAAGGATAGACTGGATTTATAAGTTAAAGTTCTAAATTGGAGGAAGGCCAATTTTGATGGCATTAGGCAAGAACTTTCAATAGTTGATTGAGGGTCGATATTCACATGTAAAAGGACAGCTAGAAAATGGAAAGTCTTCAAAAATGAGATAATGGAAGTTTAGAGATAGTATGCTCCTGTTAGGATGATGGGCAAGGCTGATAGGTAAAGAGAATGCTGGATGTCAAGAGAAATTGTGATTTTGGTGAAGAAACAGAAAGAAGCATATGTCCAGTATAGAGAGCAGAGATTGAGTGAATCCTTAGAGTATAAAGGCAGTAGGAGTATACTGAAGAGGGAAATCAGGAAGGCAAAAAGGGGACGTGAGAACACTTTGGCAAATAGGGATAAGGAGAATCCAAAGGGATTCTACAAAAACATTAGGGACAAAAGGGTCACTAGGGGAGAATAGGGCACCTTAAAGATCAGCAGGGCTGCCAAAGATTGGGACAGCACGGTGGCTCAGTGGTTAGCACTGCTGCCTCACAGCGCCTAGGATATGGGTCCAAATCCAGGATTGGCACTACGTCTACTGCTTTTTGTCATTTATATAAATGACTTGGATGCGAAAATAGGAGGCAATGTTAGTAAGTTTGCAAATGATGCTATAATTGGAGGTGTAGTGGACAGTGAAGAAGGTTACCTCCATGTACTCGGGATCTTGATCAGTTGGGCCAAAAGGCCAAGGAATGGCAGATGGAGTTTAATTTAGATAAACGTGAGGTGCTGCATTTTGGAAACGCAAATCAGGGCAAGACTAGTACACTTAATGGTAAGGTCCTGGGGAGTGTTCCTGAACAAAGAGACCTTGGAATGCAGTGTCATAATTCCGTAAAAGTGGAGTTGCAAGTATACAGGATAGTGAAGAAGGCATTTGGAATGCTTACCTTTAATGGTCAGGGCATTTGAATATGGGAGTTGGAGGTCATGTTGTGGCTGTACAGGACATTGGTTAGGCCACTTATAGAATATTGTATGCAATTCTGATCTCCCTATTAGAGAAAGAATGTTGTGAAACTTGAAAGGATTCAGAAAAGATTTACAAGAATGTTGCTAGGATTATAGAGAGTTTGATCTAAAGGGAGAAGTTGAATTGGCTGAGGGTGTTTTCCCTGGAATGTTGGAGGCTGAGGGCTGACCTCTTAGAGGTTTATAAAATCATGCTGTGCTGGTAAATTGGACTAGATTTATTTAGGATATCTGGTCAGCATGGACAACTTGGTGTGTTTCCGTCTTGAAGATTGCCACTTCATTTCTGTACTGAAAATGTGTTGCTGGAAAAGCACAACAGGTCAGGCAGCATCCAAAAAGCAGGAGAATCGACGTTTCGGGCATGAGCCATTCTTCAGGAATGAGGAAAGTGTGCCAAGCAGGCTTAGATAAAAGGTAGGGAGGAAGGACTTGGGGGAGAGGCATTGGAAATGCAATGGATGGAAGGAGGTTAAGGTGAGAGTGATAGGCCGGAGTGGGGGTGGAGAGGTCAGGAAGAAGATTGCAGGTTAGGAAGGTGGTGCTGAGTTCGAGGGTTGGGACTGAGACAAGATGGATGGAGGGGAAATGAGGAAACTGGAGAAATCTGAGTTCATCCCTTGTGGTTGGAGGGTTGCTAGGCGGAAGATGAGGCGCTCTTCCTCCAGCCGTCATGTTGCTATGGTCTGGCGATGGAGGAGTCCAAAGACCTGCATGTCATTGGTAGTGTGGGAGGGGGAGTTGAAGTGTTGAGCCACGGGATGGTTGGGTTGGTTGGTCCGGGTGTCCCAGAGGTGTTCTCTGAAATGTTCCGCAAGTAGGCAGCCTATCTCCCCAATATAGAGGAGGCCGCATCGGGTGCAGCGGATGCAGTAAATTTACCAGGGATCCTGCTGTATTGATCTCTCATGTGTTTCTATTATTATTCATTCACAGAATATGGACATCCTTGTCTGGGCCAGCATTTATTGCTTATCCCTCGTCGTGCAGGAGAAGGTGGTGGTTAATAATCGGAGATAGCCATGTTGGGACAGTGTCCCTTTAAGAGCTGAGTCATGTAACTATTGAGTCATCAGCCAGATTTGTAGCCTTGTTCAAATATGTTTGAGGTCTGAAAGTACTAAACATTAGAATGAAGCCTCGCTGTTGGGTTGCAGCAAATGATAAGTTTGCATATGGTTTAGTTGTGACTGGAACCTAGTAACTGCCCAGAAGAGAGGTAAGCTGTATTCTTTAACTGCTACAATCCATGTGCTATAGGTAGACCCATAATGGAGGGGATTCCAGGATTTTAACTTTGCATCATTGAGGAACAGCAGTATACTTCTAAGTTAGGATGATGAGTGGCTTGGAGGGGTCTTGCTAGTTGTGGTGGTCCCATGTATCTGCTGCCCTTTTCCTTCTAAATGACAGTGGTTATAGGTTTGGAAGATAGTGTTAAAGGAGCTTTGGCAAGATGCTCTCAGAACTCACCGATCAGTTGGGTTGCTTTACCCTTCATGGTGTCAAGCTTCTTGAATGTTGTTAGAGTTACACTAATACAGGCAGTGGGAATATTTCATCACACTCCTGACTTGTAGATTGTGGTCAGGGTTTGACGAGTTAGGTGAGTTACGCCAGGATTTGTAGTTGCTGACCTGCTCTAGTAGTCGCTATATGTGGTGAGTCCATTTCCATTTCTCAGTAATGGTAACCCACCAGGATGCTCGTATTTGAGATTGTGATGGTGATGCCATTGAATATTGAGGAATGATGGCTAGATTCTGTCTTTTGGAGATGGTCATTGTCTGGCACTTGTGCAGCATGCATGGTACTTATCATTTGTCAAACCAAAGAACAAAGAAAACAAAGAAAATTATAGCACAGGAAAAGGCCCTTCAGCCCACAAAGCCTGTGTTGATCCAAATCCTCTATCTAAACCTGTTGCCTATTTTCTAAGGATCTGTATCCCTCTTCTCCCTGCCCATTCAAATGTCTGTCTAGATACATCTTAAAAGACACTATTGTGCCCGCCTCTACCACCTCCACTGGCAATGCACTCCAAGCACCCACCACCCTCTATATAAAGAACTTTCCACGCATATCTCCCTTAAGCTCTTCCCCTCTCACCTTGAACTCGTGACTCCTAGTAACTGAGTTCCCGATTTTGGGAAAAAGTGTCTTGCTATCGACCCTGTCTATCCCTCTCAAGATTTTGTGGACCTCAATCAGGTGCCCGCTCAACTGGCTTCTTTCTAATGAAAATAATCCTAATCTACTCAACCTCTCTTCCAAGCTAGAGCCCTCCATACCAGGCAACATCCTGGAGAACCTCCTCTGCACCCTCCCCAAAGCATCCTTTTGGTAATGTGGTGACCAGAACTGTACGCAGTATTCCAAATGTGGTCGAACCAAAGTCCTGTACAACTGTAACATGACCTACCAACTCTTGTATTCAATACCCCGTCCGATAAAGGAAAGCAAGGTGTATGCCTTCTTGACCACTCTGTTAACCCGCGTTGCTACCTTCAGGGTACAAAAGGACCTGAACACCCAGATCTCTCTGTACATCAGTTTTCCCCAGGGATTTTCCATTTACCATTCACTCTAGAATTGCATATTCTAAAATGCATTATCTTGCATTTCTCTGTCCAATGCCCAATCTGTCTATATTCTGCTGCATTCTCTGACTGTCCCCTTCACTATCTGCTACTCCACCAATCTTAGTGTCACCTGCCGACTTGCTAATCAGAATACCTATACCTTCTTCCAGATCATTTATGTATATCACTTACAACAGTCGTCCCAACATAGATCCCTGTGAAACACCACTGGTCACAAGTCTCCATTTTGAAAAATTCCCTTCCATTACTACTCTGTGACTCCTGCTCCCAGACAGTTCTCTATCCATCTAGCTAGCACACCCTGGAACTTGTGCGACTTCACTTTCTCCATCTATGGCCCTTCTCTCATCAATCAACATTGTCACTTCCTTAAAGAGTTCGATTAAATTGGTAAGACATGCCCTTCCCTGCATGAAACCATGTTGTCTGTCACTGATAAACCCATTTTCTTCCAAATGGGAATAGAGCCAGCTATTATCCCTTGTCCAGGTCTTAGATACAGAGAGCATCAAAACTATCTTGTCTAAAGACAGAATCTTTATTTTAAATTGTAGAATGAAATGAGAAGAGAACTGCTTTCAAAATGAAGGGTGGCTGAGGGATAGCTGCATGTTCGAAAGCAAGAAAGCTGACATTCATTGCAAGCATCACTTACACAGCTAATCAATATCCTGGGGCTGGGTACAAGATACAGAGAAGCCATCAGTCTATAGCAACCCAAGATCACACTCTATTCTCTGCAGTAAGCTGCTTTTGGCTTGATTAAAACTATTTTAGATATATATAATCAACCTGTTCGGAGATATTATTACATACCTCTGGAGCAGGCTGGACTTAAAGCTGGGCTTTCTGGCACAGAGGTAGGGACACAACCATTGCATCACAACAACCCCTCTAAAAATCAATTATATTTCCTTCAAGTATTTGTGTAAACTATGACTGCTAATTGATAGGTTACAGACTTTTTAATCAGTAAATCAGCCACTCTATGTGCTTCTTGCAAACCAATAGAAGTGTGAAGCGAAGGATGACTAAGAAGCAGCATTGTGGTCATCACCAGAATTTCAAGACCATCTCAACAGATTCTGTAAGCAATGATCACTAGGACTGCTTTCCTCTCTCTCTCATGTGTGGAGGTGCCAGTGTTGGACTAGGGTGGACAAATTCAGAGGTCACACAACACCAGGTTATAATCCAACAGGTTTATTTGAAATCATAAACTTTTGGAGCACTGCTTCTTTATCATGTGAAGAGACTTCTCCCAATGAAAGAGTGAGGCTCCGAAAGCTTATGATTTCAAATAAACCTGTTGGACTATAACCTGGTGTCATAATGCCTTCTGAATTTGTCAGTGTGTGGTTCGTTAGAATTCATTAGTTATATACTTATTAGTTTAGGGCGGCACAGAAGCTCAGTGGTTAGCACAGCTGCCTCACAGCACCAGGGACCCAGGTTTGATTCCTGCCTCAGCCAACTGTCTGTGTAGAGCTTGCACATTCTCCCTGTGTCTGTGTGGGCTTCCTTCGGGTGCTATGGTTTCCTCCCATGGTCCAAAGATGTGCAGGTTAGGTGAATTGGCCATGCTAAATTGCCCGTAGTGTTAGGTGCATTAGTCAGGGGTAAATACTATATCGGGGAATGGGTCTAGGTGGGTTACTCTTCGGAGGGTTGGTGTGGACTTGTTGGGCCGAAGGGCCTGTTTCCACACTAAGAAACGGAGGTTAGAGAATGCAGAGAAATAAATTTTATTTTAAAAACAGCTCGCATTACAGAGGAAATATAAAGGTGGATAAATCATTTGGACCTGTATCTCAGAACATTATGGGAAGTAAGAGAGGAAACTGTGAGACCCCTTGCAGAAATATTTGCAGAAGCATGAGCGAGGTGCCTGATGACTGGAGGGTGACTAATATTGTATCTTTTGTTGAAGAAAGGTTGTTAGGAGAAACCTGAGAACCAAAGACCTATAAGTCTGAATTTAGTTGCGAATAAAGTGTTGGAGCTGATTTTAAAAGATAGGATTTATGGACATTTAGAGGCAAAACTTAATTAGGGATAGTCAGCATGGTTTTGCGTGGAAAATAGTGCCTCTCAAAATTGATTGTTTTTTTTGGAAGTTATCAAAAAGATTGAGGGCAGAGCAGTAGACATATTTTTATTTTATTAAAGCCTTTAAGGTTCCTTATGGTAGACTAAAGGTTGGGTCATGTGGAATTCAGGATGAGCTGGCCAACTGGATTAATGGCAGGAGACAGGGTAGTGGAGGGTTGCTCTTTGGACTGGAGGCTTAACACCAGTGTTCCACAGGGATCCATTCTGGATCTTGTTTTGTTTGTCATTTATCAAAATGGCTTAACAGAACAAGCCCTTTGGCCCATGATGTTGTGCTGAGCAGACGCCAAATGAACCTAATCCCTTCTGCCTGCCCTTGGTCCATATCCCTCAATTCTTGCATATTCATGTGCTTATCTAAAAGTCCCTTAAATGCTCCCTATCGTATCAGCCTCCACCATTGCCCCAGTAGTGCATTCCAGATTCCTATCACAGTGTTTTTTAAAAACAACTTGCCCCTCACATGTCCTTTGAACTTTTCTCCTCTCCCCTTAAATACATGCCTCTCAGTATCAGTACGTTTGTTGATGACACCAAAATTGGTGGCAGAGACAGTGAAGCAGGTTTTCTCAGATTACAAAGGGATCTTGATCAAATGGGTAAATCGGCTGAAAAACAGCAGGTGGAGTTCAATTTTGATAAATGTGAGGTGTTGCATAACAATGGTAGAGTCTTGAGTAGTGTTGAGGAACAGAGGGATGTAGGGATGCAGGTACATAATTCTTTGACGTTTGTGTCACATACAGGTGGTTAAAAAGGTGTTTAACACCCTTGCCTTCACTGGCCACTCCTTTGAATATAGGAGTTGTGAAGTAATACTGAAGTTGTGTGGGACATTAGTGAGGCCTCTTCTGGAATACTGTGTCCAGTTCTGGTTGCCCTGATATTATTGAGCTGTAGAGGGTTCAGAAAAGATTTACCAGGATGTTGCCTGGTATGGATGGTTTGAGGTACAGAGAAAGGCTGGGACTTTTTTCACTGGAATGTCGGAGGTTGAGAGGTGACCTGAGAGAAGTTTATAAAATAATTAGGAGTATAGATAGTTAATGATAGTTATCATTCCTCTAGGATGTGGGATTTCAAGATTAAGAGGCACATTTTAAGGTGCAAAGAGGGAGATTTTAAAAAAGACATGAGGCAAATTGTTTTGAGGGTGGTTTACGTGTGAAATGAACTTCCTGAGGAAGTGTTGGATGGGGGTACGATTACAATGTTCAAAAGACATCTTAGATAAGTACATGAATAGGTGAGGTTTGGAGAGATAGCAGACAGGTGGGAGTAGTTTAGTTTGGGAACATGGATGGCATGGAGTGGTTGGAAAGAAATATCTGTTTCCATGTGTACAGCTCTCTGACTTTACTCAGTAACTCTAAATGGGCACGGAGGCGAAAGTGATGGAAGAGTTCAACGTCATGTCATGCCTGAAATTCAGAGGGATAAGACGAAGACCTTTGAGTGCAGAATTTTCAACATCTGAGTGGAAGGTCAGGAGGGATGGTGAACACATGATAGGAAGTGGGTTGGAGGAGGGCATAGAGTCAGAAGGAAGGGGAAAGGAGGAAGGTTCCAGAGGCCGATTGGTATCTCTAATAAGTTGTTGCACCTTGTGTGTCTTGATGCTTAAAAGGAACAGAAAAAGCAAATAAGTCAGAGGATGAAGTGGAATGGTGCATTCCTGAGCCAGTGTGATGTGATGCTATTGGAGAGAGATGTGGACTACTTGTCTTTATTAGTTCCCCAGTGTAAGGGAAGTCCAGAACTAGAGGGCATAGGTTTAGGCTAAGAGGGAAAAGATATGAAAGAGAACTAAGGGGCAACCTTGTCATGCAGAGGGTGGTATGTGTATGGAATGAGCTGCTAGAGGAAGTGGTGGAGGCTAGTACACTTGCAACATTTAAAAAGCATCTGGATGGGTATATGAATAGGAAGGGTTTGGAGGAATATGGGCCAGGTGCTGGCAGGTGGGACTAGATTGGGTTGGGATATCTGGTCAGCATGGATGAGTTGGACTGAAGGGTCTGTTTCCATGCTGTATATCTCTGACTCTATGGTTCTATGTTGCCTGGACTGGAGCAATTTTTCTATGAAGAAAGAACAAGCTCAAAATAATAATAAAGGTTAATGGAACACTGGCCTTTCTATCTAGAGGACTGGAGTATAAGATGCAAAGGTTATGCTGCAGCTACACAAAGTCTTACTTAAGCTCCACTGAGGACCTGACCACCACCCCTTGGGAAGGAGAGATTGTTGCTGGAGCAAATACAGTGTAGATGTACAAGAATGATACCTAGGTGTAAGGGGTTAAGTTATGAGGAGAGATTATACAAAATTCGGCCAATTTTCTCTAGAATTTCAAGGTTTCAAGAGTAATCTGATCAAAATCTTCCTGATATTGTCAGGAAAAGACAGAGTAGGTAAAGATACTGCTTTCAATAGTTGGAGATTCTGGAACTAAAGGGCGTGGTTTAAGAATTAAGGCCAGATCATTCGATAATGATGTCAGGAAGCACTTCTACACAAAGGATGGTCAAAGTTTAGAACACTATTCCCCAGACAGCCATTGATATCAAATCAGTTGTTCATGTTAAAATAGAGACAGGTAAATTTTTCTGAAGCAAAAATATGCAGGGATATGGGCCAAAGGCAGGTGTATGGAATCAGGCCACAGATCAACCACGAGCTCATTGAATGGCAGAAAAGGTTTGAGGGGTTGAATGGCCTCCTCCTGTTCCTATGGTTAGATCGAGGTGGTTGTTCTCAGAGCAAAGAAAGCTGGGAGTGGGGATCCTGAGTAAGGTGCACAAAATTGAATGGCATTGATAGAGTCCTACACATGCACAGCACAGAAGGAGGTCCTTTGGCCCACCATGTCTGAACTGGTCTAAAACACCCACCTTGCTATTTTATCCCTATTTTTCAGCCCATAGTCTTGTATACCTTGGCATTGCAAGTGCATATCTAAATAGTTCTTACATATTATGAAGGTTTCTGCCTCTCCCAACCTTAGAGGCAGTGAGTTCCAGATCCCCATTACCATGATGTCAAGGGCAGTCACCTGACATCTGCCCATGAACTAAAATATATGCATCCTTGTCATTGAGCCCTCCAAGGGGAAAGTTTCTTCTACCCTATCTATGCTCCTCAGCATTTTATACATCTCAATCATGCCCCTCTCAATCTCCTCTTCTAAGGAAAACAATCAATTTGTTCAATCTGTCATATTAACTGAAACTCTCCAGCCCAGATAACAACCCAATACCATATGCCTTGTTTACAACTCCATGCACCTGTCCTAAACCCTTAACAACTGATGTATATGCACACCAAGGTCCCACTGATCCTTGGTGCTTTCTGGGATCCTACCATTCATGTATTGCCTTGTGTGTCCTGCCAAAGTGTATCATCTCACACTTCACCAGTTTGAATTCCATAAACCACTGCTGAGCCTGTCTGTATCCTGCTATAATCTCGGGCAATCTTCCCAAGTATTTACAACTATTCAACTCTTAAACCATTTACATATCTGACAAACAGCAAGGACCCCAGCACCCACTGTGGGATCCAACTGGACACAGGCTTCCAGTCAGAAAAACACCCCTCATCCATCACTCTGTTTCCTGTCATTCAGCCAATTACCAAATTTTCTTGTATCCTATAGGTCCATTGTTATCAGTCTCCCATGCAAGATCTTATCAAAAACTGAATTTCAAGCAGACTACATCAAAGCACTGCCCACATCTACACAACTGGTCACCTCTTCTAAAAATTCAACCAAGTTGGTCAAACATAACTTCCCCTTAACAAAACCATAATGACTGTTCTTGATTAATCCCTGTCCCTCTAAATACTGATTAATTCTGTCCCTCAGCATTGCTTCCAGTAGTTTCCCTGCCACTGTGATTAGACTGACCGGCCTGCCATTTCCTGGTTTGTCATGCGCTCCCTTCTCAAATAACAGTGCCGCATTGGCTGTCCTCCAGTCCTGTAATGTCTCTCCTCTGGCTGGAGATAAATTGAAAACTTTTGCAAGAACATCTGCTATCTCCCCTCTTGCCTCACTCAACCTAGGATACATTTCATCTGGTGCTAGAGATTTTAAGCCCGTGAGACCATACAGAACCTTCTTTCTGTCAGTGCTAATTTCTTCAATTGTATTACAGACTTTCTCTCTGATTTTTCTGTATCCATATCCTCTCTCTCACTTGTGAACATTGACACAATGTATTAATTTAGGATCCAAGCTACATCCCCTGGCCCCATGTATAAATTATCACTGTTATCCTTAATGGAGTCTACCTTTTTTCCTCCGATCCTGTCTTACTTTACACATACCTATAAAATAACTTGGGATTTTCCTTTTATTTTACCTGCTTGCATCCTTTCATACTCCCTTTTTGCTCTCCTAATCTAATCCCTTAAGTGCTTTCTTGCACATTCAGAACTCCACGAGGGTATCTATTTTGAGTCCTCAATGTCTGTCGTAAGCTTCCCTTTTCTCTTTATCAAAAGCTGTATACCACTCAATATCCAGGGTTCTCAGGATTTAAGGGTGCCATCCTTTATTGGAACATGTTGGCCATGTACTCTTCTTTATTCCTTCTTGAATTGTCACACCGTTCTGAGACAGATTTACCTGAAAGTATCTGGTCCTAGTCCACACTGGCCAGAGTATATCTGATTTTATTAAAATATGCCTTCCCCCAGTTTAAACATCAGTTCTTCAACCATTTGCCCAGCTTTGTTCACTAAAATTAAGTCCAGTTCCACTCCCTCCGTGTGTACCGACTTAAACTCTCCTGGATAAATTTTAAGAATTCTGCTCCTTTCACACAAAGGCTAATCCAGTTAATACTGGGGACATTGAAATCCCCAACTACAACCACCAACTACTTGTACACTTCTCTGACATTTACCAACCTATCTGCTCTTCTCTTTCTCTCAGAGTGTTAGGCCAAGAATACTCTCACAGCAATCTGATTGTTCCATTTTCGTTTTTAAGTTCTCAGACAATTTCATTTGAGGAACCATCCTTACTGCTGTAGTGGATTCTCTGACCAATATTGTGACACTTCCTTATCTTTTACCTCGTTTTATCTCCCCTGAAAACCCTGTGCCCTGGAATAGTGAGTTTCCAATTCTGCCCCTCTCTCAACCATGTCTCAGACAGTAATGACGTAATGTTTTAATTTGTGCCCTCTAGTCCTCTGCCTTGTTTGTCAGACTCCTAACAATAAAGTAAATATGATCAAACCTTGCCAAACTGTGCCTTTTCTGACCTATAATATCTATGTCTTCCTGATTCACTTGTTGTCTCTTCTTATTTTAGTCATTCACATTCCCCCTGCTGAACATCCTCTCTAGGATCCCACCCGCATTAGCTTTTAATCTAGCATTTTAATTTCAGATTTTCACTAAAACATAAATTTCACCAACTGCGCTGGTATGAATTGAACCTTTATCCCCAGAGGATTAGCCTGGGACTCTAGAATATTTGATCAATGGCATTACTGTACAATCTGTAACTGCAAGAGCAACAAGCAGCACAAATGTCTGTTGTACTTCAGCTAGAGGAAAACATTCCGGCAAAAGCACTCAAGACTTGTTCTGTAGAACTTGCCACATGCCTGCTCCAGTACAGCTACAACACTGGCATTTACCAAGCAATGTGGAAAATTGCCCAGATATGTCCAGTACGCGCAAAGTTGAACAAATCAAACCTGGTTAACTATCATCTCTTTTGACTGCTCTTGATCATCAGTAAGAGTAGTCTGATGATCAAAGGTGTTGGCAACAGTGTTATCAAAGGGCATGTGTCACCAATAACCTGCTCAATGACACCCAGTTTGAGTTCTGCCAGGGCAAATCAGCTCCTGACTTCATCACATCCTTTGAAGTATAGACAAGAGTTAAATTCTAGAACTGACTGCCCTTGAAATCAAGTCAGAGTGAGACAGTGTAGAAACATTTCCTTCAACCAACTGTCCATGCTGATCAACAAACCCCCAAGCTAATCCCTTTTACCTCAACTTGGTGCATAGCCTACTATGCCCTAGCATTTTAAGTATTCATTCAGATGATTCTTATGTGTTGCGAGAGTACTTGCTTTTACCACCCTTTCAGGCAGCATATTCTGTATTTCTGGCATATGCTGGGTGAAAAAGACATTGCTCTGAGTCCCTGCAAACCACTTGCTCTTCACTTTAAACTTTAAAAAAAAGTCTTATGCCCTGTGGTCTTAGCTGCAACTGGCATAGAGAAGAAATTCTCCTGGCCTACTCGACTCTGTACATCTCATAATTTTGTATCCCTCGATCAGATACCACTTTCCCCAGCCTTCTTTGCTCCAATGAAAACAAAGAGCCTTTCCTCATAACCTGAGATTTTCATCCCAGACAAGATCCTGATGAATTATCTCTTGTTCGCTCATGTTCTTCTGATAATGTAGTGACTAGAGCTGCACAGTGTTCCATCTGTGGCCTAACCAATATTTTGTAAAGTTGTAACAAGACTTCCTTACTCCTATATTCTATGCCCTGCCTAATGGAGGCAAGCTCCGATTTGCAACATTCACTTGTCCTTCCATTATTAGACCTTCAAACATGCATCACCTTGCACTTATCAGGATCAAATTCCATCTGCCATTCTTCTGCCCAATTTACCAGCTGATAAATAACAGACTGCAGCCTGAGACCATCCTCCTCATTATCAACAACACCAGTTTTTGTGAGAGCTGTAAACTTACTACCGTATATACTCATGTAAAAGTCGATCTCATGTAAAAGTCGACCCTTTACCTTTGGCCAAAAATTCTTGCATTTTCCATATATCTCATGTAAAAGTTGACCCTACTATATTGCATTATAAACCTCTGACAAAGGAAACTGCATGTTCCCATTAACCCACTGAAGCGAAATCACATTTGTCCACTCATACCGGTAACTGTACACATCACTCTTTAGCCGGCCAGCCAGGTACAACGTGTTTTCATTCATTCATTTATTATTCAGACTGGTACTAAGTCTATCAGTACTCATCGCACTTTGCTCACTATACATCCAAAAGTTAATATACTTAAAAAGTTAATCATTTTAATTGTGCCGTTATATCTGAATAAAAGTGAGATATTAGCTACATAGATCTATAATTCTTTGACAAATTTGTTAATGTTGCTGAGGTTCATAACATATGAAAGTAACTAGGAGGGAAATGGAGGAATTTTGGTGGGAAAGTTCATAACACTTACACATTCAGAATTTAGTAAATGTTTCAAGTTTGCCATTATACCAGGTCATGACGATGTTGAACAGTGTGATTTTGCAGGATTTCAATGAATCCTTGACATGTTAAATTTTTGAGTCGAGAGTGTGGTGTTTGAAAAACACAGCCAGTCAGACAGCGTCTGAGGAGCAGGAGAATCGACGTTTCAGGCATAAGCCCTTCATTAGAAATGATGCTGTGAGCCAAGAGGGTTGAGAAATAAATGGGAGTGGGTTAGGGCTGGTGAGAATGTAGCTGAGAGTGTGATAGGTAGATGAAGGTGGAGTAATGGTGAAACGTCGGAGAGAAGGATGGAGCACATAGGTGGGAAGGAAGAAGGACAGGCAGGACAGGTCGTGAGGGTGGTGACAAATTGGAAGGTTGGATCTGGGATAAGGTGGGGGGAGGGAAAATGAGGAAACTGGTGAAATCCACATTGATGCCATGGGGTTGAAGAGTCCTGAGGTGGAAAACGAGGTGTTCTTCCTTCAGGCGTCAGGTGGTAAGGGAGTGGCAGTGGAGGAGGCCCAGGACTTGCCAGAGTGGGAGGGGGAGTTAAAGTGTTCAGCCACGGGGTGGTGGGGTTGCTTCATGCATATGTCCTGGAAATGTTCTCTGAAACATTCAGCAAGAGATTTAACTGCAATTTCACACGTCATTTCCTGTACTCGTTGCTCCTGATGCAGTCCCCAATATAGAGGAAACTGCATCAGAAGTAACAAATACAGTTGACGCATGGAAATGCAGGTAAATCTCTGATTTTGTGGAAGGCTCCTTTGGGACCTTGATGGAGGTGAGGGGGGAAGTGTGGGCACAGGGTTTGCAATTCATGCGGTGGGAGGGGATGGTGGGTTGGTGGGGGGTGGGGACCTCTCAAGAGAGTCACAGAGGAATTGGTCTTTACAGAAAACATATCGGGGTGGGGAGGGAAATATATTTCTGGTGGTGGGGTCTGTTTGTAGGTGGTAGAAATGACGGAGGATAATGTGTTGTATCCGGAGGTTGGTGGGGTGGAAGTTGAAGACTGGGGGTTTCTGTACTTGTTGCAGTTGGAGGGGTGAGATTTGAGGCCAGAAGTGCGGGAAGTGGATGAGATGCGCTGGAGAGCATCATTGACCACATGGGAGGGGAAATTGTGGTCTTTGAAGAAGGGGGCCATCTGGTGTGTTCTCTGGTGGAACTGGTCCTCCTGGATGCAGATCTAGCAGAGGCAGAGGAATTGGGAATTAGGGATAGCATTTTTACAGGAGGCAGGGTGGGAGGAGGTGTAGCCCAGGTCACTGTGGGAGTCGGTGGGTTTGTAGAAGATGTCCGTGTTGAGTGGGTCACCGTTGATGGAGATGGAGAGGCCCAGGAAGGGGAGGGAGGTGTCGAGTTGGTCCAGGTTAACTTAAGATCGGTGTGGAATGTGTTGGTGGAAATGGTGAACCATTCAACCTCTTCGGTGCCACCTTGTGTTTCCACAAGGAGGTTAAAGAGTTCATCAATTTCACCAACACATTCCATCCCAACCTTAAGTTCACCTGGACCATCTCAGACAGGCTCACAAGCTTCATTCCTTATGAAGGGTGTATGCCCAAAATGTCGATTCTCCTGCTCCTTAGATGCTGCCTGACCCGCTGTGCTTTAGCAGTGCCACAATCTCGACACTGACACCCCAGCATCTGCAGTCCTCAATTGCTCCATGTTAAATTTTTGTACCAGGATGTATAAATAAAATTTATTACCATTGTTGTTTCCCTTGCTTTTAGCCGTAATGCATTGTGTTTTTCTTTTTTACCCAGGACTAGTTGAGTGATCAAATTGACTTCAGATAATATTTTGAACTGCAGCGTGAATTTCAGCCCCTCAAAACTAGTGTCCGTGTAATAAATTGAACCTTCAAAAATCGTCTAAAACGTTCAACTTTTACACAAGTATATATGGTAATGATACCTTCTACATTCACATCCAAATTGTTAATGTACAGAACCAACTGCAATTTACCAGCACTGATCCTTGTGGTACACTGCTGGTTACAACCTTCCAATTAAATAAACAACCCTTTATTGCCCTTCGCCTCCCATTTTCAAGCCAATGTTGGATTCAGTTTGCCAACTTGCCTTGGATCACATGGGCTCTTAGCTTTTGGACAAGCCTTCCTTTTGATGGTGATGCCACCAATTTTCGTGCCATCTGCGCACTCATTAGTAATGCCTTCCACATTTGCCTCCAAACCATTCATGTAAATAACAAGCTAGGTGTGATTGTCCCAGTGTGGTATTAAGGACCCCTAACAAAACTGGAGTCAATGGGAATCAGGGCAAACTCTCTGCTGGTTGGAGTCATACCTGGCAAATAGAAAGACAGCTGTGGTTGGTGGAGGTCAATCATTTCAGCTCCAGGATGTCCCTGCAGAAGTTCCTCAGGACAGTGTCCTGGGCCCAACCATTTTCAGCTGCTTCATCACTGACCTTCCTTCCTCCATACGGCCAGAAGTGGCAATGTTTGATGCATTTATAATGCTCAGCAGTACTCGTAATTCTTCAGACAATGGAGCAGTTGTCCACACAAAGCAATACCTCGACAATATCCAGGCTTGGGCAAGTAGCAAGCTTGCACGTTACACAAGTGCTTGGCAATGACCATTTCCAATAAGACACAATCCAACCATCATCCCTTTACTTTCAATGGTATTCCCATCACTGATTTTTCCACTACCAACATTAGAGGAAAGGGTTACCATTGCCCAGAAACTGAGTTGGTCAAGCCTCATAAATACAGTGATTACAAGAGCTGTACGGAGGCTGGAAATACTACAGCAAGTAGCATGCCATCTGACTCCCTAAAACCTTCCACCATCTACATGACATAAGTCAGGAATGTGATGGAACTCTGCCCACTGCCTGGATGAGTGCGACTCTGACAACACTCGAACAATGATGCCAGCTTCATATCCACAAACATCCACTGCTTCCACTACCAACATTCAGAAGCAGCAGTGTATGTGTGTAAAAGGTGTACTAAAGAAATTCATCAATGCTCCATAGGCAGCATCTTCCAAACTTAAGACTATTACTATGTCAAAGGACAAGGACAGCAGCTAGATGTGAACATTATCACCTGTCCATGCCAGTTCCCATTCTGACTTGGAAATATTGAACTGTTCCTTCAGTGTCCCTGGTTCAAAAAGCATGGAGCTATCTCCCTCCAAAACATTGTGCACCTGCCAACAGCATATAGATTGCGACAGTTCAAGAATCATCTCATTACCACTTTCTCAAGGGTAACAACAAGAGATAGACAATAAATGTGGTCCAGCTGGGTGAATAAATTAGAAATCTCTGGTCCCATTCTAGTATATCACTTTTGAACTTTAGTTCTTGCTTCTGGATGTAATTTAGGTGAACAAAGAAAGCCTGATCCTATTGGTGGTTTTAAGTATTAAGTCCATAAAGCAATCTTGAACCAGATCCATTGGGAAGAGTCTCGCCTAAACCAATAATGGTGTAAAAATCGGGTAAAGAAAAGACAAAATGTATTAAAGAGGCCATCTTATTAAATTGATACATTTGTGACTTAATTAAATGTCAGAATATTTATAATATCAATTGATGTTTATTTTTCAGGACCCTATTGCAATTCATCCACAGACCTGATTGGAACATGTTGGCACAAAAGCCCAGTTGGGCAACTTGTGACAAGACCCTGTCCAGAATACTTCAATGGTATCCAGTACAACACAACAAGTAAGTGCTTCACCGTGAGATCCGTTTGCAGCAGTTCTGTGATCTTATTAATGGAAAAGGAAGTTCCAGGACTTACAATATTCAATTCTGTCCCGCATAAGGAAGGGGCTTATTGTAACATTGTAAACTGGTAGCTCAAGACAATTCAATGACACTGAAATACAGAAACAAGAAATAGGGGCAGGAGTAGGACATTCACCCCTTCATGCCTGCTCCACTATTCCTTATGATCATGGCTGATTATCCAACTCAATTGACTTTTCCTGCTTTCTCACCCACCACCTCAACCATCAACCGCAACCCCCCCTCCACCCCACACACCCATTCCAGACACACACCTATTCCAGACACACACCTATTTAGACTTGAGTGCTGTATCCAGTGCAGAATCAAGAGCAGTCAGATGGCACTGTGCAGTTTAAGCTCCAGAAGAGCTTCAAGGAATTGATAGATACAATGTATTGGAGTCTGGACATGAAGAAGTCCTTGGAAGATGTAAAAGTGGGAAAGTCACTCGCTTTAGTTTGGAAAAAGCTATGAGGGGCTTGCAACAAATCTGCAAGCATCAATATTTCATTGTAATTGAGTGTGGTGGTTCAAGATGCTTCCACCATAGGAGATTCCAAGGGCAAAGCCTACAGTGAAAGGATGACCCTTTCGAACTGAGACAAGGAGGAATTTCTTCAGCCAGAGGGAGAATCTGTGGAACTCATTGCCACAGCAGGCTGTGGAGACCAGGTCATTTTGTGCATTTAAGATAGAGACAGAGATGTTCATGCTTAGTAAAGGCTCACAAGTTATCGGGAAAAGGCAATAAATTGGGGTTGATAAACATAAATCAACCATAATCAAATGGCAGAATGGGCTAAATGGCTTCATTCTGTTCCTATGTCTTATTGTCTTATGGGTCTGCCACAATTCAACTATGATCATACTGAATCTTGGATTTTCTTTAGATTAGATTGGAAACAGTGGAAACAGGCCCTTTGGCCCAACAAGTCCACCGTGACCCGCCAAAGCACAACCCACCCAGGAGAAAGTGAGGACTGTAGTTGCTGGAGATCAGAGTTGAAAATGTGTTGCTGGAAAAGCGCAGCAGGTTAGGCAGCATCCAAGGAGCAGGAGAATCGACGTTTCGGGCAACCCACCCAGACCCATTCCCCTATATTTACCCCTTCATCTGACACTATGAGCAATTTAGCATGGCCAATTCACCTAACCTGCACATTTTTTGGATTGTGGGAGGAAACTAGAGCACCTGTAGGAAACCCACGCAGACACGGGGAGAATGTGCAAACTCCACACAGGGAGTCGCCTAAGGTGGGAATTGAACCCAGGTCTCTGCTAACCACTGTGCCACTGTGCCACAAACGTGGGCCAGTATCCTCAAGCGAGTTTCTAATAGTGTGCTGTGGCTACTTTGATTCCCTGCTGTGGAAGAACCTAATATTCAGCAGTATGCCCAGAGCAACCGTATTATTTTTTCACCTGTTGCCCCAAAGGAGGAGCATGTGAGGTGGGGACAGATGGCTGATGTCTGTTTAGACACTCCACAGTAATGGGCACACGACATGGATGGATGTACTCTGGGCAGGGACGCTAATGGTGACCATGCCAGGTATGTGTAATGGTGGGTCAGAATTTTTCTAACAACTATAAGTTGGCACTCATAATGTTACTAAAGGAGCTTTTGAGCTTAAATAAGATACTTGTGTTTCCTTTATTACTTTTGGTAAAATACGCCTGTTAATTTTTTCAGGTGATTATTTTACTCAGTTGAATGCTGTTGATTTTATTATTGCTGTAAAAAGACTTTTTAAAGCTTTTTCATTTTGCAAGAAATACTAATGTAAAGGGAAAAATCACATTTATAATTTCAGAGGAGATTTTTGATTGATCAAGTGAGTTCTGATTGCTAAGTGTTGGAAAGCATTGCCATAGAAAATCTGAGTTAGATGATGACTGACAGTTTCAGCTTTTCAGCCAGGCAAGTTCATTTTGATTGGCAATACATTGCCCTGAGAAATTAATCAAAGAATGCTGTCATCTATTTTGTTGAGTTGAAATGGACATAATGTGTGGATGTGTTCTTGCCTGCAAAGAATGGGCTCCATGTATTATCAACTGACAATTCTAAGTTCGTTGTCTGTGTGGGATCGTTTAGCAAATGTTCTCCGTTTGCAGAGTCCCATATAATGTTGGGTGCTGCTTTGAGATTTACATGTATAGGCTGGTTTGGTCTGATCATACTTTGCCTGAATAGCTAAAGGGATGGCTACATGGTGTGTCTCTGTGGGACGCTAATTTCATTGCTTGTGTTATGTCAGTTATGTGGGCTATGTGCCCCAGAGATGGTTGGTTTGTACATGAATCTTCGGTTGTGTTAAAGTGACTGAATCTCCTTTTATTTTCTTGCTTCTCAGTTGAGCAGATTTAAATCGTTATTTATCCTCATCACCACAATTCCCCTGTGTATTGCATTGCAATGCACTCACCAACACTGAGGAAACTATTACAATCTGACACCAGACCATTAAATTTGTGTTTGAGATCTGGCTAGGGATCGGAAACCTTCTTTTAAAAGAGGGCACATTGTGAGGTTCCACGATTTTGATCAAAGAATAATAAATATTGCCAGACAACATGAGAGCACTTTCTAGTCCATATTCGTCTTATTTCTAACACTCAGAGTTAATATCAGCAAATATAGATAATAGGCTTTCTTTGAACAACCCATTGAGAAGATCAAATTACGAGTGCAAATGAAACAGATCCCACAGGTTTCACAGCAATTCCTCTTAGATATGTGGCTTTACAGAATACCTACAGTGTGAGAATGAAGAGGAATTTCTTCAGCCAGAGGGTGGTGAATTTGTGGATTCACCTTCGGACCAACAAGTCCATACCGACTCTTGTGAAGAGTATCCCACCCAGACCTATTCCCCTACCATGTTACTCCACATTTATCCCTGACTAATGCACCTAACCTACACATCCCTGAACACTATGGGCAATTTAGCATGGCCAATTCACCTAACCTGCACATCTTTGGATTGTGGGAGGAAACTGGAGCACCGGAGGAAACCCACACAGACACGGGAGAGTATGCAAACTCCATACAGTCTGGGGTGGAATCAAACCCGGGTCCCTTGTGCTGTGAGCCACCATGCTGGCTTTGAATCTTATTAACCCTCAAAAGGAATTGTAATTCTTACATTTGCTGATCTGACCTTGAAACTCCCTCTTAAGAGGTTGTCCATCATGGACTACTCAATGACTGATTGCCCTCAGATCTTGGGATACTGCTTTCCTTAATGCCAAAATTGCAATTAGCATGCATTCAAAGTTCTTCCCTCAAATCTAGCCTCACCTGAACCAGTCCTCCCCAAGATCTTTTCCATAAACTCCAATCTTGTTCAGTTGCATCAAATATGTCTCTATTTTTATCTTAAATATACTGAATAACCTGGCCTCCACAGTCTCCTGTGGCAATGCGGTTCAGGGATTCACCACCCCCTGGCTGAAGAAATTCCTCCTTGCCTCAGTTCTAAAGGGTCATCCTTTCACTCTGAGACTTTGCTCTTGGGATCTAGTCTCTCCTACGAGTGGAAACATTTTCTCAATCTCCACTCTACTGCTGGGGAAGATAATCTCTCAGGGGAGTGTCTGTGGCACCGTAACTGACTGTGTTGTAGAGCAGATTCAGGCAAAGTCCAAGTGAGCGATTAGGGCAAGGAGGCTCACTGGTCAGGGGTACAGACAGGTGTTTGTGTGACCACGTTCAAAACTCCAGAATGGTGTGTTGCCTCCCTGGTGCCGCGGTCAAGGAAACTTCTGAGCGGTTGTGAGAAATTCTTCGGCAGAAGGTGAGGAGCCAGAGATCGATTGGTACCAATGATGTAGGTGGAAAGAGGGATGAGGTCCTGTGGAGTGATTACAGGGAATTAGGAAAGATGCTGAAAAGCAACACCTGGAGGATAGTAATCTCTGGGTTAGTACCAGTGCCATATGCTAATGAGGCAAGGAATAGAAAGACAGGAGGGATGACTGTGCAGCTAAGGAGCTGGTGCAGGGGCCAGTGTTTCAAGTTCTTTGAAAATTGGGGCCTCTTCTGGGGCAGGAGTGACCTGCACAAAAAGGATGGGTTGCACCTAAACAGGAGGTGAACCAAGATCCTCACAGAGAGTTTTGCCCGTGCTATTCAGGAGGGTTTAGACTCGAGTGGCAGGGGCTGGGAACCAGAGCAGCAAGTCAGCAAGTGGAGGGATTCAGGTGAAAGTAAGTGTTAGGACCAATAAATCAGAAAGGAAGGATAGGCAGAGACAGGTAAATGAACACAATAGTACCTATGGGCTGACGTGTGTTTATTTCAATGCAAAGCGTATTGTCGGTAAGGCAGATGAGCTTAGAGCCTGGATCAGTACATGGTGCTATGATGCTATGGCTATTAGAGACTTGGCTGAGAGAGGGACAGGACTGGCTGCTCAATGTTCCAGAGTTTTGTTGTTTTAGATGAGATAAAGTGGAAGGTAAAAGAGGTGAGGGGTTGCATTACTAATCAGGGAGACTGTCACATCTGCGCTCAGGACATACTGGAGGACTCATCTACTGACGCAATATGGGTAGTACTCAAAAATAAGATGGATGCAATCACTAATAGGATAATAAGATAGCACCTCCAACAGACACTGAGATATTGAGGAACAGATATGTAGGTGCGTTATGGAACAATGTAATAACAGGTTTATCATAGTGGGGGAACTCCCTTAGAGCAAGCAGCTTAGACGGGGCAGAATTTAAATGCATCCAAGAGGGTTTCTTGAAACAATATGTGGATAATCTGACAAGAGAGTGGCCATATCTAGTGAACCGGCCAGGTGACTGGCCTTTCAGTAGAAGAACATTTTGGAAACCGTGATCACAACTCCTTAGGTTTTCAAATAGCTATGAATGAGAATAAGTCAGGGCTTTGGGGAAGGTACTAAATTGGGAGGGTAAATTATGTCCGTATTAGGCAGGGGCTAGAGTGTGTTAATTGGGAGGAGCCGTTGTCAGGTAACTCCATATTTGACGTGGGGGTTAGTTAAAGACTTGCTGGTTAGAGTTCCAGACTAGCATGTTCCAGTAAGGAGAAAGGACCAGGATAGAAGGTAACGCACCCTTGGATAATGAGGGAGGCTATGAACTTAGTCCAAAGAGAAAAAGCATATGTGAGGTTTAGGAAGGTAAGATCGGACAGGGCTTCTGTGCGGGATATAAAGGAAGCTGGAAAAAACTCAAGCAGGGAATTAGGAAAGCTAGAAAGGGCTATGAAATGACCTCAAAAATGTGTTGCTGGAAAAGCGCAGCAGGTCAGGCAGCATCAAAGGAGCAGGAGAATCGATGTTTCAGGCATAAGTCCTTCTTCAGGAATCCCAAAGAAGTCAATTCTCCTGCTCCTTTGATGCTGCCTGATCTGCTGTGCTTTTCCAGCAACACATTTTTAAGCTCTGATCTCCAGCATCTGCAGTCCTCGCTTTCTCCTATGAAATGACCTCGGCAAGTAGGGTTAAGGAGAATCCCAAGTCAATCTAGACATACATTTAAAAATAAGATAATTAAGGGGACAGTAGGACCGCTCAAGGACAAAGGAGGTCTTTGTATCCTCACTAGCCACTGGAGAAGTCCGGGAGGACTGATGAGTAGCTAATGTTGTTCCTCTGTTCAAGAAGATAAATAGGGATAATCCAGGAAACTATAGACTGGTGAGTCTCTTCGGTGCTTGGAAAGTTATTAGAGAGAATTCTTGGGGAAAGGATTTATGCACATTTGGAAAAACATAGCCTCAGTAGGGAGTCAGCATGGCTTTTTGTGGGGCTGAATTTGACTGAATTTTTCGAGACAGTGATAGAGGGTAGAGCAGTGGATGTTGTCTACATCAAGGCTTTCAACAAGGGCTCATCCAGAAGATTAAGATGCATGGGATCCATGGTGACTTGGCTGATTGGAGTCAGAATTGGCTTGCCCATAGAATGCAGAAGATAGGTGCGGAAGGGTGTTTTTCTAGCTGGAGGTCCATGACTAATGGTGTTCCACAGGGATGTGTACTGGTACCTCTGCTGATGCTGATACGTATGAATGACTGGGATGAAAATGTAGATGGGTGGGCTAAATGATACAATGATCGGTGGGGTTTTGGATAGTATAGATTATGAAAGGATACAGTGGGATAGGTATCGGTTTCAGATTTGGGTGGAGAAGTGGCAGATGGCATTTAACCCAGGTAAGTGTCATGTGCTACACTTTGGGAGATCAAATGTTAAGGAAAAGTATATAGTTAATGGCAGGACCCTGAACAGCACTGATGTACAGAGGGATTCTGGGTTTCAAGTCTATAACTCTCTGAAAGTGGCCAGTAAGTAGATTGGATGGTAAAAAAGATATATGGCATGCTTGCCTTTATTGGGGAATGGAATTCAAGAATAAGGATGTCATGTTGCAGCTTTATGAGATTTTGGTTAGGCCACATTTAGAGTACTGCATTCAATTCCCTTTGCCACATTACAGGAAGGATGTGGAATCTTTGGAGAGGGTGCAGAAGAGGTTAACCAGGATGCTGCCTGGATTAGAGGCTATGAGCTATAAAGAGACAGTAGGGAAACTCAGGTTGTTTTCTCTAGAGCAGTGGAAGCTGAGAGGACTTGATAGAAGTTTATAAAATTGAGATGCATAGATAGGGAAAGAAAGATTTTGACCATCAAGCCTGAATTGAAATGTCTAATACTGAGCAACATTCATTTAAAGGTGAGGGGGTAAAGTTCAAAGGAGATGTGAGAGACACTTTTTTTAGTGATAGGTACCTGGAGCATGCTGCCAAGGACAGTATTGGAGGCAGATATGATAGGGGCACTTAAGAGACTTTTTAGACTAGCACGTGAATATGCAAGGAACGGAAGGATATAGACAAAGGGCATGCAGAAGAGATTAGTATCATTTGGCTCACGTTTGGCACAAAGTTGTTATTTCACCCACCCTTTCCCTTTAATGGAACACTTTGGCCCTGTACTCTTTTTTTGTTTCTTTCTTGAATGCAGATTTACTGTTCTGAGGCAGATTTAACTGAAAGTTTCATCTCCCAGTCCACTGTGGCCAAACCATATCTGATCTGATTAAAATCAGCCTTCCCCCAGTTCAGAATCTTGACTTTGGTCCTTTATCATAACAATCTTGAATCTCACTGTCTGCAAAATGCTCCCCCACTAATACTTCAATCAACTGCCCAGCTTCTTTACCTAAAATTGGATTCTGTTCCAGGGCCTTCTACGTACTGGCTTAAAAAGCTCTACTGGGTACATTTTACGAATTTTGCTTCTAATCCTTTCATACTGTGTCATCTCAATTAATGTTGGGGAAGGTGAAATCCCCTATTATCACTACTCTATTACTTTTACGTTTCCCTGAAATTTGTCTGTATGTCTACTCTTCTATTTTGTTTGAACCGTTATGGGCCCAAGGACCAGCAATTCCTTTTTTTTTTGGTTTTTAAATTCAATTCATGTGGCTTCATTTGAGAACCCTTCTAAGATGTCATTCCTCTTTATTGCTTTAAATTGATTGCCTGATCAATATTTTGTCACTCCTCCTCTTTTATCTCCTTCCCTGGTTGTATATGTATTAACATCGAACTAGAACATAGAACATAGAACATAGAACAATACAGCACAGAACAGGCCCTTCGGCCCACGATGTTGTGCCGAACTTCTATCCTAGATTAAGCACCCATCCATGTACCTATCCAAATGCCGCTTAAAGGTCGCCAATGAATCTGACTCTACCACTCCCACGGGCAGCGCATTCCATGCCCCCACCACTCTCTGGGTGAAGAACCCACCCCTGACATCTCCCCTATACCTTCCACCCTTCACCTTAAATTTATGTCCCCTTGTAACACTCTGTTGTACCCGGGGAAAAAGTTTCTGACTGTCTACTCTATCTATTCCTCTGATCATCTTCTCAACCTCTATCAAGTCACCCCTCATCCTTCGCCGTTCCAACGAGAAAAGGCCGAGAACTCTCAACCTATCCTCGTACGACCTACTCTCCATTCCAGGCAACATCCTGGTAAATCTTCTCTGCACCCTCTCCAAAGCTTCCACATCTTTCCTAAATTGAGGCGACCAGAACTGCACACAGTACTCCAAATGTGGCCTAACCAAAGTCCTGTACAGCTGCAACATCACCTCACGACTCTTGAATTCAATCCCTCTGCTAATGAACGATAATACTCCATAGGCCTTCTTACAAACTCTATCCACCTGAGTGGCAACCTTCAAAGATCTATGTACATAGACCCCAAGATCCCTCTGTTCCTCCACCTGACCAAGAACCCTACCATTAACCCTGTATTCCGCATTCTTATTTGTTCTTCCAAAATGGACAACTTCACACTTGGCAGGGTTGAACTCCATCTGCCACTCCTCAGCCCAGCTCTGCATCATATCTAAGTCCCTCTGCAGCCGACAACAGCCCTCCTCACTGTCCACAACTCCACCTATCTTTGTATCATCTGCAAATTTACTGACCCACCCTTCGACTCCCTCATCTAAGTCATTAATAAAAATTACAAACAGCAGAGGACCCAGAACTGATCCCTGCGGAACTCCACTTGTAACTGGACTCCATGCTGAATATTTACCATCTACCACCACTCTCTGACTTCGACCGGTTAGCCAGTTTTCTATCCAATTGGCCAAATTTCCCTCTATCCCATGCCTCCTGACTTTCCGCATAAGCCTACCATGGGGAACCTTATCAAATGCCTTACTAAAATCCATGTACACTACATCCACTGCTCTACCCTCATCCACATGCTTGGTCACCTCCTCGAAGAATTCAATAAGACTTGTAAGGCAAGACCTACCCTTCACAAATCCGTGCTGGCTGTCCCTAATCAAGCAGTGCCGTTCCAGATACTCGTAAATCCTATCCCTCAGTACCCTTTCCATTACTTTGCCTACCACAGAAGTAAGACTAACTGGCCTGTAATTCCCGGGGTTATCCCTATTCCCTTTTTTGAACAGGGGCACAACATTCGCTACTCTCCAGTCCCCTGTGTGTCATGTAGTCAAAATGATCTTGTGCAGATAGTGTACCTTCCCCATAGGATTAAAAGAAAAAGGTCTTAAAGACTTTGTCGTGAGAGTGCAGAAGAGATCACACCTTGCCCACAGTCTAACTGCCTGGTCTCAGATTATTGCTCAACCTTATGCTAATAATGGCCCAACCAATCAGCACCCTCTTCTCATGCAAGATAAGTTGGTGTACCTTTTTTACAAATTAGTTCCTTGCATTCTAGTCCTGATGGGTGCAAGACTGGAATCTTTAACCTCTTGTCTCTTAGCAATGTTTCACTTTTAAACGGTTCACTTTGTTCTATATCTATCTTGGTGGTACAGTGATAATGTCACTCATTGTGATCGTGGATATGTTTACTTGTGACAGGTAGGTGAAGAGAAGGTTAAGAACATTTTTCACTCATATGATTCTCTCACACTCTGCCACCAACATTTCCTGGCAATTATGTCCTTTAGAATTTGCCAAGTTTGATGAACTATAGTCCTATGGATGGTGTGGTGGCTCAGTGGGTTAGCACTGCTGCCTCACAGCACAAGGGTCCCAGGTTTGTTTTCAGTTACATCACACTGTAAATTTTTGCTATAAATTCTGTGTTAAGATTGAGCCCTCCACTACCACCTGATGAAGGAGCGACGCTCCGAAAGCTAGTGTGCTTCCAGTTAAACCTGTTGGACTATAACCTGGTGTTGTGTGATTTTTAACTTTATATTAATGATCTCAATCTTAATGTGCAGAGAACCACTTCAAAGTTTGCAGATGATGCTAAATTAGAATTGTAACTGTCAGAGGAAAGTATGGAACCCTCAAGAAAATGTTAAGAAGTTGTTGGAATGGACAAGAGGTGTCAGATGACGTTCAATGCAGAGAAATATGAAGTAATGCACTTTGTTGGGAAGACCATTAAAAATCAGTAGAATTGTACCCCCTATTTTATACAAGGAATGCAGTAGCAGAGGCAACTGGGTGTATATGTGCACAGACCATTGAAGGTGGTGAGACAAGTAGAGCAATTTATAAAGAGTATTCGGGCAGCACGGTGGCACAGTGGTCAGCACTGCTGCCTCACAGCGCCAGAGACCCGGGTTCATATCCCGCCTCGAGCAACTGTCTGTGTGGAGTTTGCACATTCTCCCCGTGTCTGCTCCGGTTTCCTCCCACAGTCTAAAGATGTACCCGTTAGGTGAATTGGCCATGCTAAATTGCCCGTAGTGTTAGGTGAAGGGGTAAATGTTAGGGGAATGGGTCTGGGTGGGTTGCTCTTCGGCGGGTCGGTGTGGACTTGTTGGGCCGAAGGGCCTGTTTCCACACTGTCAGTAATCTAATCTAAAAAGTACAATGTACTGAACTTTATTAATAGAAGTATAAAGTGCAACACACCTGTCACTGCCAGGGACCCAGGATCAATTCCATCCTCAGATGACTGTGTAGAGTTTGCACATTCTCCCCATGTCTGCTTGGGTTTCCTCCGGGTGTTCCGGTTTCCTCCCACAATCCAAATAGGTGCAGGTTAGGTGAATTGGTCGTGCTAAATTGCCCATAGTATTCAGGGATGTGTGGCTCGGGGTAAATGTAGAATAATAGGGTTGGGGAACGGGTCTGGGTGGATTACTCTTCGGAGGGTCGGTGTGGATTTGTTGGGCCAAATGGCCGATTTCCACACTGTTGGGATTCTATGATACAACAGCAAAGAGATAATGTTGGATTTGTACAAAACACTTGTTACACCTGTATTATGTACAATTGTGGGTGTCACATTTTCAGAAACATGCATTGGAGAGAGTGCAACAGGATTTTCTGACAATGTTTCAGGAATGAGAAATTTTAGTTATGGGAATAGATTGAAGAAGTTTGAAAGATTCTCCTTAGAATGTAGAAGGCTTACAGGAGATTTGATAGAGGTTACCAAAATCATGAGCACGCTGGCTAGAGTAGATAGGGAGAAGCTGTTCCTACTTGGAAGAGGAACAGGAATAAGAGGGCATAGATTTCAAAGTTATGTGCAAAAGGAGCAAAGGTGATGTGAGAAAACACCTCTTTCATACAGTGAGTCAATCGAGTATGGAATGAACTGCCTGGAAATGTCATGCGGGCAGTTCAATTGAGGCATTCATGACGACACTGGAATGATTACTTGGAGAGATAAAATATGCAGGGATATGGAGGAAAAAGCAGATGAATGGCAGTGAGTAATGAGTTGGTTTGAAGAGGCAGTGCAGACATGATGGACCTGCACCATAGCCTCTGCACCATATCCGATTCTTATTGGTAATGTACTTCTGATTGAAGACATTGGTTTAGTGGTGATGCAAGTATTGTTAGTGATGTTAATGTAATAGGTTACATTGTTTTATTAGTGATCTTAGTTTATTGACTCTGGTTTTGTTTGTGGAGTTACAAGTATTTTCAATCTTGGTTTTGGTATTGGCATCATGATTAATATTAGGATTTTTCTTCACTTATCAGCTGCTACCAGCAGATGGTTGTGTAGACAACATAATTGAATGTCTTTATGCAGTTTAAGTTCTGAAATCACTGTTCAGTTTCATGCTGTTGATTGATGTAAACATTTATAATTACAAGCCTTTCAATTAGGTTAACAAGCAATTAATAGGCTTCTTTGTTCCCTGTTTGTCAGTGGTGCATCCTGTTACTAGGCAACCAATGTGTGATATGAAGATATTCTTTATCCCTAATTTGATGCACTAAATCTCCTCCTTGCATGTCTCATTAAATATTCTCTCAGGAATTTCAGGTTGATACCTCACAGTGAACCACTATTCAATTTGATTACACACTGAGAGCAGATACATCTGTCTACTGAAAACGTTGGGTATAACCTCATAGGGGTCTGAGTAACATGGGTGTGGTGATAGAATTGGAGGGACATCTGGCTAAACTCAACCTTGCCATCTTTACTGCTTTCACAGGTGACATGGCAAGTTTCTTAACAGGGAGCAGTGAACCTCTAGTTAAGGGGGCTTAGATTTTAATAAAAGTTTTATTAACAGCCAAAGCCACTTCATTCATATTCAACTTCTTATCTTACAAAATGTACAAACAGGCGAGATATTAGTAAATTCAACATCAAAGTCAGAGCAGGTACCTGGTGAATTCAGCTCACTGCTTACTCCAAAGGACCTCCATGTTGCCATACAACTGAATAGCTCCTCAGGACATGATCTGTGCGCTCCAGCAGTATGCACCTTTTGTCTCTAGACATTGGCTTCTAGGCTTTGCCAACCCTTCACAACCTCGCTGATGCACTTGCAGGACACTCAAGAAGTATCAGATTTGCATTGTTGGTCACTGGTACAGTCTGCATCAAAAGGTTACAGCAGGGATAACGTACACATGGATTGGACCAGGCCACAGCTCAGTATTTCTCTGTGGTCACTCATTTAGCACCTTGCTTCATGCTCATGCCATTTTGTCTTTCCATGCCATACCATGTCAATTAAGTCAGGACATGCTGGTCAGCAGTCCTCATTCAAGGGATTTGAATATGTTCCATGTACCAACAGCTAATGCAGTAAACATTATGCAGAGTGCAGGCAGTCAGAGTTCAAAGTCTTAGGAGGGTTATCCTCATTGAGGTTCATTGGAGCCAGGGGTCCTGGCACAGTAAGTTAAGGGAAGCCTCCTATTATCATTGCCAGGATAGTGGCCTTGGCCAGGGTCCACGAAGCATATTCTTGGTGAAGGGTTTGTGTCTCTGCAGTCCAAGGAGTGGGTCATTCAGTCCTGTGATTCCATTTGTGGCCAGTCTAGAGGATAGGACTTACAAGTCACCAACCCAGGGATGTGGTCATTTCTGGGACTCTCAGTTTGGTTGCTCAAGGGGCTGTGCCACAGTCAATCCTTTGGCTCAATCCACAGATACCTGGGGGATAGGAGGTGAGGACAAGGGGCACCACTGCACTAGGAAGGAGACTTGGCAAAATATTCTTCAGGATGGGGCTTGCAAGCTGGGGCAGGGAGGACTGACAGTTATGAAGAGAACAGTAGCATGTGCATGAAGAGTCATGCAGTGGAGTGTTAATCCATGGTCAGGAGCTGCCTTGCTTTTGGTGGGGTTGTGAGGAGGTGGTGGGGGACATTTGGCATGGTCAGCTTGTGCCAGGGGGTGGGAAAAAGTGAATGCCCCTATAGATGTGTTAGAACATCGAACATAGAACAATACAGCGCAGAACAAGCGCCGACTATTCTCAGCTCAACCCCTACACTATCATCATCCATGTGCTTATCTAAGGATTGTTTAAATCTCCCTAATATGGCAGAGTTGACTACATTGGTGGTAGGCCGTTCCAAACCCTTACCACTCTCTGAGTAAAGAACCTACCTCTGACATCTGTCTTAAATCTATCACCCCTCAATTTGTAGTTATGCCCCCTTGTACAAGCTGAAAAAGACATTCCAGGAAAAAGACTTTCACTATCTACTCTATCTAATCCTCTGTTCATATTGTATGTCTCTATCAAATCCCCTCTGAGCTTTCTTCTTTCCAATGTCTCTCAGCCTATCCTCATAAGACCTTCCCTCCAGACCAGGCAACATCCTGATAAATCTCCTCAGCACCTTTTCCAATGCTTCCACATCCTTCCTGTAGTGGGGCGACCAGAACTGTACACAATGTTCCAGGTGTGGCCACACTAGTGTTTTGTATAGTTGCATGATATTGCGGCTCCAGTACCTTATCTGTCTATCAATGAAACCTAACAAACCGTGTGCCTTCTTCACAGCACTATCCACCTGGGTGGCAACTTTCAGGGATCTATGTACATGGACTCCAAGATCCCTCTGCACATTCACACTACCAAGAATCTTTCCATTGATGCAGTACTCTGCCTTCCTGTTATTCTTCCCAAAGTGCATCACCTCACATTTAATTACATTGAACTCCATTTGCCACCTCTTAGCCCAATTCTGCAGTTTATCCAAGTCACCCGCAACCTGTAACATTCTTCCAAACTGTCTACTACTCCACCGACTTTAGTGTCATCTGAAAATTTACTAATCCATCCACCTATGCCTGCTTCTAAGTCATTTATAAAAATGACAAACAGCAGTGATCCCAAAACAGATCCTTGTGGCACACCACTAGTAACCGGACTCCAGGCTGAATATTTTCCATCAACCACCATTCGCTGCCTTCTTTCAGAAAGCCAGTTTCTAATCCAAACTGCTAAATCACCCTCAATCCCATGCCTCTGTATTTTGTCCAACAGCCTACCATGTGGAACTTTATCAAAGGCTTTATTAAAGTCCATGTATACTACGTCAACTGCCCTACCCTCATCTACATGCTTGGTCACCTTCTCAAAAAACTCAATGAGGTTTGTGAGACACAACCTGCCCTTGACGAAACCATGTTGACTATCTGAAATCAAATTGTTGCTTGCTAGATGATTATTAAATCTTATCTCTTATAACCCTTTTCAAAACCTTTCCTACAACAGAAGTAAGGCTCACTGCTCTATAATTACCTGGGTCATCTCTACTGCCCTTTTTGAACAAGGGCACAACATTTGCAATCCTCCAGTCCTCTGGTACTAAACTTGTAGACAATGATGACTCAAATATCAAAGCCTAAGGCTCTGCTATCTCCTTCCCAGATTCCCAGACAATCCTTGGATAAATCCCATCTGGCCCAGGGGACTTATCTACTTTCACTCCTTCTCGAATTGATAACACCTGTTCGTAACGAACCTCGATCCTTTGTAGTCTAATATCTCGTATCTCATTCTTCTCCTCTACAATATTCTCCTTTTCCGGAGTGAAAACCAATGAGAAATGTTCATTTAGCACCTCTCCAATCTCCACAGGGTCCACACTCAACTTCCCACTTTTGTCTTTGACTGGCCGTTTTCCTACCCTAGTCATCCTTTTATTCCTCACATACCTATAGAAAGCTTTAGGGTTCTCCTTTATTCTATTTGCAAAAGACTGCTCATGTCCTCTCTTGGCTCTTCTTAACTCTCTCTTTAAATCCTTCCTAGCTGATCTATAACTCTCCATCGCCTCATCTGAACCATCTTGCCTCATCAACACATAAGCCTCCTTCTTCCGCTTCACAAGAGATGCAATCTCTGTTGTAAACCACGGTTCCCTTGCCGTATCACTTCCTCCCTGCCTGACAGGGACATACCTATTAAGGACACGCATTATCTGTTCCTTAAACCAGCTCCATATTTCCATTATCTGCATCCCCTGCATTTTGCTACCCCATTCTATGCATCGTAATTCTTGCCTAATTGCATTATAATTGCCCTTGCCCCATCGGTAACTCTTGACCTGTGGCATGTACCTATCCCTTTCCATCACTAAACTAAATATAACTGAATTATGGTCACTCTCTCCAAAGTGCTCACCTACAACTAAATCAAACACCTGACCTGGTTAATTATCAAGCACCAGATCCAGTGTGGCCTCCCCTCTTGTCAGCCCTTCGACATACTGAGTCAGGAAATCCTCCTGTACACATTGGACAAAAACTGATCCATCCAATGTTTCTTTCACTCCTACCCAGAATAATTTTGCTAATCCTCTCTTCCACCTCCCTGGAACTCTGCGGAGGCCTGTAAAAAACTCATTACTTCAGTAGATGAGTCCTCGTCAAAAGTTCTTTCAACCACTGTTTACTATCCTTGACTAACAAGGCCAAACCTCCCCCTCTTTTACCGCCTTGCCTGTTTTTAATGAAAGATCTAAACCCTGTAACCTGCAATATCCATTCCTCACCCTGCTCTATCCTTGTCTCTGAAATGGCCACAACATCGAAGTCCCAGGTACCTATCCATACTGCAAGCTCACCTACCTTATTTCGGAGACTTCTGGTGTTGAAGTAGACACACTTCAAACCAGTTTGCAGTCTGCTAGCGCGCTATCTACATTTCCGTTATCTACAAACAAACCTTACCACCAGAGGTATGTTTCCCCCCCAACTGATCTGCTTTCTGTAAAGTCCGTTCCCTCCACGACTACCTCATCAAGTCCATGCCCACCCCCGCAAGACCCACCCTCCCCTCCCAGCACGTTCCCCTGCCACCACTGCAGGAATTGAAAAACCTGTGCCCACACATCCTCTCTCACCTCCATCCAAGGCCCCAAAAGAGCCTTCCACACCCATCAAAGTTTCACCTGCACTTCCAAACATGTCATTTATTGTATCCATTGCTCCAGATCCCCTCTACATTGGGGAGACAAACAGAGCGCTTCAGAGAACATCTCCGGGATTCATGTGCCAACCAATCCCACTGACCCATGGCCAAACACCTCAACACCGCTCCCCCTCCCACTCCGCTGAGGACATGCAGGTGCTGGTTTACCTCCATCACCACTCCCTTACCACCCGAGGCCTGGAGGAAGAACGCCTCAGGACCCTCCAATCCCATGGCATTAATGTGGATTTCACCAGTTTCCTAATTTCCCCTCCCCCACTTTACCGCCAGTTCCAAACTTCCAACTCAGCACCACCTCATGACCTGTCCCATCTGTCCATCTTCCTTCCCACTTATCCACTCCACCCTCCCCTCCAACCTATCACTACCATCCACCTGTTGCACTCTCAGCTACCTTTCCCCTAGCCCCACCCCCTCCCATTTATTTCTCCACTCCCAACACTCCCAGCCTCATTCCTGATCAAGGGCTTTTCCTGCTTCTCAGATGCTGCCTGACCTGCTGTGCTTCTCCAGCACCATTCTCTCAACTCTAATCTCCAGCATCTGTAGTCCTCACTTTTGCCCTGAGGAGTACTCACTCCAACCTTCTGTTGTGTTGGAAATTGAAAATGTGCAATGGGATGAAATAGCTTCAACTGCATCCTGAGTGCATGTGGTATGTGTTTTGACCTGTGAGGGAAGGTCTGCAAAACCCACCTTTTATGAGGCCTTTATAAGTGAAACAATATTACCCACTGCTATGTACTGTGCAGGACACAGACTTACAGGATTAGTATGCTCTGGCTATCAACCTTCCACCACCAGTTTGTATTGCACCTCCTAGCCTCAGACATTGTTGTGGTCTTGTGTCCCAGTGACAGTATTTGTGACAGTAGTGGCACACTTGTTTAGGTTGGCCACTGAGTTCTTGAATACGGATCAGTCCACTGACACTAAGCAGTCCCTTTTGAAGCCCTTTTGTTGGCTTAGACCAACACTGTAATACTTTCTGTACTAGATCCTTGTGCTTCAGTTTCTGCTTGTAAGGCAGGAGGAAGAACACAGTGTTGTGATTTGGTTTTCCAGAATGCAGACGGGAAATGGAGCAGTAGGCATCTTTAGTTGTATAGCAAGGGCCAAGGATGTTCGGACCTCTGGTGGGACAGGTGATGTGTTGGTGGTATTTTGGCAGCATGTTCTTGGTTGAAGTCACCAGCTATGATGAACAAGACCTCATGGAATCCCTACAGTGTGGATGTAGGGCATTCAGCCCTTTGAGTCCACACCACTCCTCAGAAATGCATCCCACCCAGTCCCAACATCTTCCCTATCCCTATGACCCTGCATTTCCCATGGCCAATCCACCTAACCTGCTTTGAGCTGTGAGAGGAAACCCACACAGACACAGGAAGAATGTACAAACTACACACAGCCTGAGGCTGAAATCGGACCCAAGTGTGTGGTGCCATGAGGCAGCAGCGCTAACCACTGAGCCACCATACTGCCATGGGGTATTCTGTCACAAGACTGTTTTGTATCATGTTTTTCCTTCATCCAGTGCACTCTTCACTTCCACATGGGGTGGGATGCTGACAGCTGTCAGGAAAGCGGACGTACAACACATTGTAGGGACGGCACTTTACGGTAAGATATTCCAGGTCCAGGGATCAGTAACTCATCAGGATTGCCACGTCTGAGTACCAGGAGGTGTTTCTGAGGATGCAGTACCTACGGCCCCCTGCCTTGCTCGAGGATGCTGACCAGTCGATTCAGTGAACTGAAACCCTGAAGTTGTAATGAACCATCAGATATAGATGGAAAGAGAACGTAGCTTGAAATTTGTACATCCAGTTTTCAATAGCTTAGACATTACTAGGAATAGGTGAGGAGGAGGGACTTGAAAAGCCAAAGTTTCAGTCTAACCTGAAGTCCAGCATGTCTTCCATGTTTCCTGGCTGTGCCTAGTCGATGCTGGATGTGGGTGAAGAAAGTCTACTGCACCAAGAGGTAAGTCCTGATAGGGTCCTGGGCACCAGTCACCAGTTCCAGAGGCGTCTTGTGGTCGGTTCAATCAGGTCTTCTCAATCCTGGGTCACCATGGGGTCAGGTGTTCCTGTGCTGGTCAGGCCTCCATTCCAAGTTTCCATGAGGTCAGGTCTGAGAGACTGGAAGGTTTCTGATGCTTCTGGGCTTGTGCTTCCAGTGTCGGCAAAGTAAATGGGTGCATCCAATGGGGTCCTGAGCGCTAGTCTCATTCATGAGGTAGATAGGATAGTGAAGAAGGCATTTGGTATGCTTTCCTTTATTAGTCAGAGCATTAAGTATAGGAATTCAGAGGTCAGGTTGTAGTTTACAGGACACTGATTAGGCCACCTTTGGAATACTGTGTGCAATTCCGGTCTCCTTGCAATAAGAAGGATGTTGTAAAACTTGAAAGGGTTCAGAAAAGATTTATGTGAATGTTGCCACAGTTGGAGGGTTTAAGCTATAGGGAGAGGCTGAATATGCTGGGGCTGTTTTCCCTGGAGTTTCGAAGGCTGAGGGGTGACCTTATAGAGCTTTATAAAATCATGAGGGACTTGGATAGGGTGAATAGACAAAGTCCTTTCCCTTGTGTAAGGGAATCCATAACTAGAGGGCATAGTTGAAGGTGAGGGGGGACAAATTTAAAAGGACCTAAGGGGCAACATTTCACACAGAGGGTGGTGCATGTATGGAATGAGCTGCCAGAGGAAGTGGTGGAAGCTTGTACAATTACAACACTTAAAAGGCATCTGGAAAGGTATATGAATAGGAAGGATTTAGTGGAATATGGGTCAAGTGCTGGGAAATGGGACTAGATTAATTTAGGATATCTGGTTGGCATGGACAAGTTGGACCTAAAGGTCTCTTTCCATGCTGTACATCTCCATGATTGAATCAGAGTTCATGTTTTGGGTTGAGTGACCCTTCCTCAAAGCAGATATTGTATATCTACAAATACCCCAAGACTAGCGTTGTCTGTCAGGTATGTCTCTGGTATTGAGGCACCGGTTGCAGTCAATCTGCTGTGCTGGCTGGGCCACATTGTTCAAATGCCTGACCCAAGATTCCAAAGCAACTTCTCAACCCTGTGCAGTTACCAGGAGGGCAAGTCAGCTCAGGACCCACAACACTGGAGTGGGAGGAAATTGTCTTCAATAGACAGGGCTGCCTAAGAATGAGTATGTGGGCTATGAGTTGGGGGTGACATTGGTCTGTTCATGTGGGTACTGTGAGAAAGTGAGGACTGCAAAGGCTGGAGAACAGAGTCGAGAGAGTGTGGTGCTGGAAAAGCACAGCATATCAAGCAGCATCCGAGGAGCAGGAGAATTGACGTTTCGGGCAGGAGCCCTTCATCCGGAATGAGGCTGGGAGACTGGGGTGTGGAAGAGATAAATGGAAGGGGGAAGGGGCTGGGGAGAAGGTAGCTGAGAGTGCAATAGGTGGAAGGTGATAGGTCGGAGAGGAGGCTGGAGTGCATAGGTGGGAAGAAGGATTGACAGGTGGGGCAGGTCACGGGGACAGTGCTGATTTGGCAGGTTGAAACTGGGGTAAGGTGGGGGGAGGGGAAATGAGGAAACTGGGAAGCCCACATTGATGCCCTCGGCTTGAAGATTCCCGAGGCGGAACATGAAGCGTTCTTCCTCCAGGTGTTGACTGGTGAGGGAGTGGCGATGGAGGAGGCCCAGGACCTGCATGTCCTCAGCACAGTGGAGGGGGAGTTGAAATGTTTAGCCACAGGGAGGTGGGGTTGATTGGTGCGGGTGTCCTGGTGATGTTCTCTGAAGCACTCTGCGAGAAGGCATCCAGTTTCACCAATGTAGAGGAGACCACATTGGGAGCAACGGATAAAATAAATGACATGTGTGGAAGTGCAGGTGAAACTTTGATGGATGTGGAAGGCTTCTTTGGGGCCTTGGACAGAGGTGAGGGGGGAGGTGTGGGTACAGGTTTTGCAATTCCTGCAGTGGCAGGAGAAGGTGCCAGGAGGGCAGGGTGGGTTGTTAGGGGGTGTGGACCTGACCAGGTAGTCACGGAAGGAACAGTCTTTGTGGAAAGCAGATAGAGATGGCGAGGGAAATATATCCCTGGTGGTGGGGTCCATTTGTAGATGGCGGACATGTCGGCAGATGATGTGATTTATGCCGAGTTTGGTGGGGTGGAAGTTGAGGGTCGGGGTTTCCGTCCTTTTTGCAGTTGGAGGAGTGGGGTTCAAGGGCGGAGGTGCGGGAAGTGGATGAGATGCGCTGGAGGGCATCTTCAACCATGTGAGGGGGAAATTGCGGTCTTTAAAGAAGGAGGCCATCTGGTGTGTTCTGTGGTGGAACTGGTTCTCCTGGGAGCAGATGTGGCAGAGGTAGAGGAATTTGGAATACAGGATAGAATTTTTGCAGGAGGTAAGGTGGGAGGAGGTGCGATCCAGGTAGCTGTGGGAGTCAGTGGGTTTGTAGAAAATGTCTGTGTTGAGTTGGTCATCATTGATGGATATGGAGAGGTCCAGGAAGGGGAAGGAGGTATCAGAGATGGTCCAGGTGAACTTAAGGTCATGGTGGAATGTGTTGGTGAAGTTGATGAATTGTTTGACCTCCTCGATGCAGTCTGGCACCGATGCAGTCATCAATGTAGCAGAGGAAAAGGTAGGGAGTGGTGCTGGTGTAACTCTGGAAGATGGACTGTTCAACGTAGTCGACAAAGAGATAGGCATAACAGAGGCCCATGTAGGTGCCCATGGCTACCCCTTTTGTCTGGAGGAAGTGTGAGGATTTGAAGAAGAAATTGTTGAGGATGAGGACCAGTTCAGCCAAACAAATAACAGTGTCAGTGGAAGGGTATTGGCGGGAACTTTGGGAGAGGAAGAAATGGAGGGCTTGGAGGCCCTGGTCATGGCGAATGGAGGTGTAGAGGGACTGGATGTCCATGGTGACAATGAGGCATTGAAGGCTGGGGAAATGGAAGTCTTGGAGGAGGTGGAGGGCGTGGATGGTGCCCTGAACATATTTAGGGAGGTCCTGGACCAGAGAGGATAGGACAACATCAAGGTATGTGGAGAGGAGTTCGATAGGGCAGGAGCAGGCTAAGACAATGGGTCGGCCGGGGTAGTCAGGCTTGTGGATCTTGGGTAGGAGGTAGAATTGGGCGGTGTGGGGTTCCCGAGCAATGAGGTTGGAAGCTGTGGATGGGAGATCCCTTAAGGTAAGGTATGGTCTGGGAGGTGGAGGTTTGGTGATGGGGGTTGGAGTCATGGTCAAGGCGGCAGTATGAGGAGATGTCTTCAAGTTGGCACCAGGCTTCAGTAGTGTAGAGGTCCGTGCGCCAAACTACCACGGCACCCCCTTTATCCGCTGGTTTGATGGTGAGGTTGGGGTTGGAGCGGAAGCAGTGGAGGGCTGCGCATTGTGAGGTGGTCGGTGTCACACCAGCAGTTTGAAATGAAGAGCTCAAGGGTGGGTAGAGGCCAGCACAAGGTGTCCAGGTGGATGGGGTGTGTTGGAGGTGGGAGAGGGGTGCTCGGTGGGTGGGCGGATGTCTTGGCTGAAAAAGTAGGCCACGAGGGGGAGGCAGCAGAAGAAACATTCAAGGTCGCAGCATCATAAATCTGGGACATAGACTGATAAGAGTGAGGCCTTTACTGAGGACTAAACGTTCGTCCTCAGTGAGGGGGAGGCCTGGGGGGAATAGTGAAGACCCAGCAGGGATGGGAACTCGGACCTGGAATGGGGTTAGAGTTCAAGGTGGGGCAGAGACACTTGCTTGAAGGGGTATGGTTATAGAGACAGTAGAGACAGAAGTGATGCTCACATCTGGGTACCGTCTTTGGTCAGGAGGTGGAGTGTTTGTGCTGTGAAGGTGGTTGGGGAGTGATGTTTGAGGGGTGAGTTTAGATTAGATTTTGATTGCACAGTTTAGATTACTTACAATGTGGAAACAGGCCCTTCGGCCCAACAAGTCCACACCGCCCCGCCGAAGCGTAACCCACCCATACCCCTACATCTACATCTACCCCTTACCTAACACTACGGGCAATTTAGCATGGCCAATTCACCTGACCTGCACATCTTTGGACTGTGGGAGGAAACCACAGTGAGGTGAATGTGTGTTTGGGGTGATGATTCTGGAGTTAAACAGGAGATAATCTAGGCTTGAATCTGTATAAAGTTTCTTAATTAATTATTCATGCAGGTACTGAGGAACTGTCTGAAGTTTCCAAAACAAATTCTGAATTGAAATCTTTGCAGAACATCCCAGGGAGAAAGGGAACTTTCCTGGAGACTTCCTATAAATGGTCAGTGCATCAGGTCTTTTGAGAGGTCTCAACACTCTACTTCTTGTGTTGTACATCTGCTCTCTGACTTGAAGAACTGGAGAAATGTTCCCTCTCATTATTGAGACAAACAATTTGAACAATGTAAAGAAAAAGCCAAAATAACTTGGTAATGAGGGAGGGAGATCAATGAGAACCTATAGCAACAGGATACCAGTCAAAGGAACAAACATTAGGAAATTACTGTGAAGACAGTAGCTGGATAAAGTTCATATTCCAGGCCAATGAACTCCCACTTTCTTTTCTCTGTACATTGATTGTGAAATTGGGCAAGGCCGTATAAAGGGTACAGGATCATAAGGCTCAAACAAGCTTTCTGTCAGCAGCATACAAACAGGAGTGAAAGGCCCAAAACTCTGAGCTGTTAGTAATAACTCCGCTTAACCTCTGCTCCTTGAAAACCAGCCTGCAGGTCTTCAACTGAAGATAGATTTTGATTGGAACAATGTTTGAAGTTATTCCAGTTGTGAATTTCCCCTGAGAATTGAATTGAATTGAATTTATTGTCACGTGTACCAAGTCACAGTGAAAAGCTTTGTCTTGTGAGCAATGCAGGCAGATCACATAGTTAAGCGGCATAGATAAGTAAATAATAGGTAAACAGCACAACAGTAGGGCGGAAACTGTATCGAAACTAGCTGGTGTGTGTGTTCAGGCTTCTGTACCTTCTCTGCGATGGTAGAGGTTGTAGTAAAACATGGCCAGGGTGGGATGGATCTTTGAGAACGCTGGCGGACTTTCCTTGACACTCTTCAAGCTTTCCTTGAAGAGTGACACAATGTGACAGACAGTAGGCTGCAGGATGTGGACAGAAGGAGAAAGTACCATTATCTGTAGGAGGCCTGGATGGACACCACATGCAATGGCAGCAGACAGCTCTTGAGGTTAATGCCAGCTGTATAGTCACAATAATTCATGCATAATGCCACAGGAGCTCCTTGGCCTCACACATTAGGTTAAGACAAGTAAATTATTTTCTTTGAATAATGATACCATTATTAAAGAAAGGAGCAAAGATAAACCAGAAAAAACAAGGCAGTCCACCCTTGGTGGAAAACCTATTGGAAGGAATTCTGAGAGACAGAATTAATCTTCATTTTGAGAAGCAGGGATTAATCAAGTTTTGTTAAGGGGAGATCATATCTGACCAATTTGATTGAATCTAAGGGGTGACTGGGTGTGTATATGAGAACAGGTGTCGTTTACATGGACTTCAGCAAGGCCACTGATTGCTCATAGGATCCAAGGAAATGTGTACATCTCCAACTCTGACATCCTGTTCACTCTGAGAGCTGGCTAATGAGTCATTGTCATAGACTCCCTACAGGTAAGTAAATGGTGACATGGTGATGGGATACTGGACTCTTTGGAGTGATTTTTGTGGCGATGAGAGAAAAGCACACTCGTAAGGAAATTCATTGCAGCAATCTTCTTTGAGTTGGGATAGACATTTCTGGCATAATACCATTATTTGAGAAGTTTGACTCATTTATTGTGAAAAGAATATATCACTTTTTTTCTGGGAAAATGACACTGAGGGTAAATGATAAGCAACAAGTGATTTTCTTCACAGCTTGTAGACCTGCAGTTTTTCAGTTATTAGGAGACCAACTTTCTCTGAGGCACCAAATATGAAAACCTTTCAAGAGTTGTAAGAATTACATACATGATCTTAAAAGCAAGGGATAATGAGGGAGAGATTGGGACCACTTAAGGATAAAGGAAGGAACTTGTGCTTGAAGGCAGGGAATGTGGGCGAGATCTTAAATGAGTACTTTGTGTTGGTGTTCACCCAGCAGAAGGACTTGGAGGATAGTGAGATAAGTGTGGGACTTGCTATTATGCTAGGGTATTTTGGGGTCAAAGGAGTGATGCTAGGTCTCCTGAAGAGCATTAAGGTGGATAATGCCCCAAGACCAATGAGATCTACCCCAGGCTATGGAAAGATGCAAGACAGGAGGTTGCTGGGGCCTTAACCAACATTCTCACTAGCCACTGGGGAGGTCCTTGAAGACAGGCGAATAGCTAATATTGTTCCCCTGTTCAAGAAGGCAAATAGGGTTAATCCAGCAAAATATAGACTGGTGAGTCTCACATCAATGGTTGGGAAGCTATTGGAAAGGATTCGTAGGTGTGGCACGGTAGGTCAGTGGTTAGTACTGCTGCCTCAGTGATAGGGACCTGGGTTTGATTTCTCCATCGGGTGACTGTCTGTATGGAGTTTGCAGGATCTCTGTGTCTGTATGGTTTCTTCTGGGTGCTCCAATTTCCTTCCACAGTCCAAAGATGTGCAGTTCAGGTAGATTGGCCAAGCTAAATTCCTCATAGTGTCCAGGAATGTGCAGGCTAGGTGAATTAGCTATGCAACATGCAGAGATGGGGTAGGTGGGATTGGGGTATGTGAATGGCCTTCTTCCACACTGTAGGGATTCCTTGAAAAGGTCTTTGGATATGATTTACGCACATTTGAAAAAACAAGGCCGAATTAGGGACAGGTCAACATGGCTTTATGTGGGCAACATCATGTCTTCCTAACTTGTTTCTTTTATTTTTTAGGAGGTGATGAGGATTAGGTTAGATTAGATTAGATTAGATTCCCTACAGTGTGGAAACAGGTCATTCGGCCCAACTGAAGAGTAACGCACACAGACCCATTTCCCTCTGACTAACAATATGGGCAATTTAGCATAGCCAGTTTGAGGGAAGAGCACTGAATGTTGTTTACATGGATTATAGTAAGGCTTTTGACATGGTTCCTCATCGTAGGTTTACCAAAAAGATTAAGATGCATGGCAATCACTGGTGACTTGGCCCCGTGAATTCAGAATTGGCTTGCACATGTCTATGGTAGTAGTGGAAATGTATTTCTCTGGTTGGAGGTCCATGACTAGTGGTGTTCTGCAAGGATCCATAATGCTGTTTGTGATATACATAAATGACTCTGATAAAAATATAGGTGGGTGGGTTAGGAAGTTTGCAGATGATACAAAGGTCAGTAGAGTTGTAGACAGTGTAGAAGGTTGTCAAAAGATACAGAGAGATATAGATCTGTTGCAGATATGGGCAGAGAAATGACTGATGGAGTTTAATCCAGGTAAATGTGAGGTGCTGCACTTTGAGAGATCACGATGTAGATACTCCTGGTTCTTGAGGACCCTGAACAGCATTGATGTACAGGGGAATCTTGAGGTCCTAATCCATACCTCCTTCAAAGTGACTACACAAGTAGATAGGTTGGTAAAGAAGGTGTGTGGTGTGCTTGCCTTTATTATTGGGGCTTTGTGTACAAGAGTCAGGAAGAGATGTTGTAGCTTTATAAAACTTTGATCAGCACACAATATGAGTCTTTTGTTCAATTCTGGTTGCCACATTACAGCAAGGATGTGGAAGCTTTGGAGAGGGTGCAGAAGACGTTTACTAGGATGCTACCTGGATTAGAGAATGAGCTAAAGAGAGAAGCTGGACAAACTAAAGTTGTTTTCTCTGGAGTGATGAAGGCTGAGGGGAGACCTGGTAGAAGTTTATAAAGTTATCAAAGGAATATAGAGGGTTAATGGTGAAAATCTTTTTCCCAGAGTTGCAATAGTAAATATTAGAGGGCATGCATTTAAGGTGGGAGGGAGAAAGTTCAAAGGAGAAGTGAAGAGCAAGTTTTTTTGCAGTGATAGATGCCTGGAACACACTGCCAGGGTAGTCATGGAGGCAGATACGATAGGAGTATTTAAGGGACTTTCAGATCGACTCATGAATATGCAAGGAATGGAGTGAAATGGACCAATGGCAGGCAAAAGCAATTAGCTTAATTTGGTATCATGTTCAACTTGCCATTTTGGGCTGAAGGGCCTGTTCCAGAAGTGTTGTACTATTTTATGTTCTAATTAAGGAATATTACAACCCCAGTTGGCTGTAAGTTTGAGACATGTTTGGTTTTATCCAGCAGTTCAAGAACCAGGAGTATTTATATCGTGACATTTGACAGTGTTAAGACAACTGGCAGAGGCATGTGACTAGTTTAACCCTAAATGAGATGCTGACAGACCATTTGGTATGTGGGATCAATGATGTGACTATGCCAAAGTGCTTACCTGCTAAACTTGGACATAGTCCTTAGATGTTGATCCCAGGTAGAGAGCCTAAGAAGGGGATAATGTGTTCCAGGCACCCCAAGTGACCGACTACAGGCTACAGAAGTCAAGACCAGGTTACACCCATTGGACATGAGGGTGATCAAAGGTGCCCTGGCTCCCACATATGTCCCAGAGCTGAGGTCTTTCCTTGGTTTGCTAAATTAATGCAGAAAGTTCATACATAACCTGGCCTTTTCATGCTGGCACCTTTGTATCAACACAGCTTTGGAAATGGTTGCATACCCAAGCCACAGCTTTCAGGGAAGTGAAGAAACAGCTATTATCCTCTAAGGTGCTGGTATTGACATGTGATGCCTCCTTGTGTGGCAACGGGCTAGTGGTCCAATGGAGAGGAATGCCCAATAGCATATGTATCCAGGACTTTGGCTAATGCAATGTGTAAACATGCCCAGACCAACAAGGAAGGGCACAATGGGTGACACAGTGGCACAGTGGTTAGCACTGCAGCCTCACAGTGCCAAAGATCCGGGTTCAATTCCCACCTCAGGCTGTGTGGAGTTTGCACATTCTCACCATGTCTGTGTGGGTTTCTTCCGGGTGCTCCGGTTTCCTCCCACAATCCAAAAAATGTGCAGGTCAGGTGAATTGGCCATGCTAAATTGCCCATGGTGTTAGGTGAAGAGGTAAATGTAGGGGAATGGGTCTGGGTTGGTTGTGCTTTGGCGGGTCGGTGTGGACTTGTTGGGCCGAAGGGCCTGTTTCCACACTGTAATCTATTCTAAAAAAAAGGTTTGGTGATCATATTTGGAGTCAGGAAGTTCCATCAATGCCACTATGGATATAAATTTGCCATAATGGACTAGAAACCCCTGTTAGGTCTACTTAGAGGACAAGGTGATGCTGCCCATAGCTTCAGATCGAATTCAGTGGTGGGCTCTAATACTAAGTGCATGTAATTATAAGTTGGAACACCATCCACGAGGACAAGTAGCAAATGCAGATGTATTGAGCTGCCTCCTGCTGGCAGATACACAACTCTTCCAGTTGTGGTACCAACTGGAAGAGTCCATAATGATTTTAAATTTTCTGGACACACTTTGATCACAGCTGATATCAGATTTTGCACACAGGTGGGGGGGGAGCCCAAAGAACAAGGACAAAAATTATTGCCAGCAGCTTCCCCGCATTAATGGGAATGGCAGAGTAAATCTTGACCCAATTACACATTGACTATTGTTATGGGCTCTAAGTTCTTAGTCATTGTGGATGCCCATTCAAAGCAGCTAGATGTTCTTCAAACGTGGGGATGACAGTAGAAAAGCCGTGCACATCCTTTGCAAAATACAGACTCCCGGAAGTGTTGGCCACAAATAACCAGGCCATCGTTTGCCAGCAGGGAAATTGAGCATGTCCTAAAATCAAATGGTATTCGACTTTTAAGCACATCTCCAAATGATCCACCATCCAATGGTCAGACAGAGCAGGTGAAACTTTGAGGGCCGGCTTAAAGAAACCGCCGACAGTTTTACTCAATACCAAACTGTGTCAGTTCCTATTTGATTATAGGACCACCCTGTACTCAACTACAGGGATAGCTCCAGCAGAGTTGCTAGTGGAGAGAAAACTCTGCACCAGTTAAATCTGATTGGGGTAGAGTGACCTCTACAAAAGGGATGGGTTACACCTGAACTGGAGGGGGACCCAAAATCTTCATGGGGAGATTTGCCAGAGCTACTCGAAGGTTTAAATGAGTCCATCGGGGGCTGGGATCCAATCAATAGAGAAATGGGAGAGGAGGTTAAGGGCAGTACAGTAGCTAATGAGAGCAATTTAAATAGTAAAAGCTGTGTTAGTAATCCTAGTACTTGACAGGACAGGCAAGAGCACAGCAGAAAAGAAGGTAAGTCTGGGTTAAATTGAATTTATTTCAATGCAAGAAGCCTGACCAGTAAGGCAAATGAACTTGGGGCATGAATGGTACTGGGATATTCTAGCTATTCGAGAAGCATGGCTGAGGGAGGTACAGGACTGGCAGCTCAATGTTCCAGGGTACATATGCCATAAGAAGGAGAGAAGAGAGGGAGTTGCATTTTTGATTAGGGAGAACATTACAGCAGTACTGAGAGAGGACATTCTTGAGAAATAAAATGAGGAAATTACTTTGGTAGCGTTGTATTCTAGGCCACCAAATAGTTAGCAGGGGATTGAGGAGAAAATATGTAAAGGAGATTGTAGAGAGTAAGAAGAATAATATTTTGCAATAGTAGGGGATTTTAACTTTCTTAACATTGACTGAGACTGCCATAGTGTTAAGGGCTTGGATGGAGAGAGATTTAAGTGTGTTCAGGAAGAACTTCCTATGTAGTATATAGATAACTCTACTAGAGAAGGGGCGAAACCTGGCCTCTAATTGGGAAATAGGGCAAGGCAAGAGATGGAAGCATTGGTGGGGGAGTACTTTGGAACCAGTGACAATAGTTCCATTAGATTTAATATACATATGGAAAAGGATAGGTCTGGTCCACAAGTAAAAGTTCTAAATTGGGGAAAGACTAATTTTGATGGTCTCAGTTAAGAACTTTTAAAAGTTGTTTGGGGGAGGCTATTTGCAGGCAAAGGGATGTCTGGTAAGTCGGCGACTTTCAAAAGTGAATTAATGAAGGTTCAGGGCCTGTATGATCTTGTTAGAGTGAAGGGTAAGACTGGCAGGTGTAGGGAACCCTAGATGATGAAAGTTGTTGAGACGTTGGTCAAGAAAAAGAATGAAGCATGTGTTACGTATAGGCAGCTGGGATCAAATGAATTCCTTGAGTATATAGGGTGTAGGAGTACACTTAAAAGAAATCAGGAGAGGAAAAAGGGGCACAAGGTAATTTTGACAGATAAGGTAAAGGAGAATCCAGAGAGATTCTACAAGTACATGAATGGCAAAAGAGTAACTGGGATGAGAATAGGGCCTCTTAAAGATCAACAAAGTCATCTTTGGGGTGGCATGGTGGCTCAGTGGTTGGGGTGGCATGGTGGCTCAGTGGTTGGGGCGGCACGGTGGCTCAGTGGTTAGCACTGCTGCCTCACAGTGCCAGGGACCTGGATTTGATTCCAGCTTCAAGTGATTGTCTGTGTGGAGTTTGGATATTCTCCCTTTATCTGTGTGGGTTTTCTCCCACAATCCAGAGATGTGCAGATTAGGTGAATTGGCCAAGCTAAATTGCCCGTAGTGTTCACGGTTGTGTAGGTTAGGTGCATTGGTCAGGAGTAAATATAGGATAATAGAGTAGGGGATTGGGTTTGTGTGGGTTACTCTTCAGAGGGTCATTGTGGACTTATTGGGCCATCCTGTAGGGATTTCGTGAATCATTGTGCGGAGCCACAAAAGATGAATGAATATTTCTTGTCAGGTCAGAGACACTCCACATGTAGTGTCTCTCACCTGACAAGAAATATTCATTCACACATGTAGTGTCTCTCACTGTCCTCCTCTAACCGAAAAAGAAACCATGTGTGGAGGGTTAGTAAGTTTGTTTTTGCTTTTTTTTCATTTCTTCAATCTCGCTTGGCAATTTAGAGCAGAGTGGATGGAGACTAGTGTAGTTGTATGCTTCTCTTGCAGAATGTGGGAGGTAAGGGTCACTGCTGGTGTCCCTGCTGACTTCACCTGCAAGAAGTGCACCCCACCTGCAGCTCCTCACAGACTGCGATAGGGAACTAGAGCTGAAGCTGGGTGAACTTCGGATCGTTTGGGAGGCTGAGGGGGAGATAGAGGGTGCTAGATAACTTCGTCCCACTGAGACCAGCAAGGAATGGTAAGGTGAAGTAGCCTTGGATGACAAGCGAAGAGGAGCTTCTCATCAAGAGGAAGAAGGAAGCTTACTTAAGGTTGAGGAAGCAAGGATTTGGCACAGCTTTAGAGAATTATAGGGTAGCTAGGAAAGAACTCAAAAATGGACTGAGGAAAGCTAGGAGGGGGCATGAAAAACCCTTGGCGGGAAGGATTAGGGAAAACCAATTGTGTTCTACACTCATGTAAACAATAAGAGAATGATCAGAGAGAGGGTAGGGCCAATCAGTGGGAATGGAGGGAACTTGTGCCTGGATTCTGAAGATGTAATGGAGGTCCTAAATGAGTTTTTTGGTTCAGTATTCACTAGAGAGAGGGACCATTTTGATAGCGAGGACACTGTGGACCAGGCTAATAGGCTTGAACAGATTGATATTAAAGAAGTGGATGTGTTGGAGATTCTGGGACGCATCAAGATAAATAAGTCCCCAGGACTGGACTAGATACATCTAAGGTTACTAAGGGAAGTGAGGAATGAGATTGCTGCGCCTCTCTCAATGATCTTTGCATCCTCATTCTCCATGGGAGTAGTACCGGATGATTGGAAGGAGGCAAATTTTGTCCTCTGTTCAAGAAAGGGAATAGGGAAGTCCCTGGGAATTACAAACTAGTCAGTTTTACATCTGTGGTAAACAAGGTACTGGAAAGGATTCTGAGACAGGATTTATGACTATTTGGAAAGCATAGTTTGATTAAATATAGTCAGCATGGATTTGTGAGGGGCAGGACATGTCTCACAAACCTTATTACGTGGAACATAGAACATAACAGCGCAGTACAAGCCTTCAGCTTTCGATATTGCGCTGACCTGTGAAACCAATCTAAAGCCCATCTATCCTAAACTATTCAATTCTCATCCATTCGCCTATCCAATGGCCATTTAAATGCCCTTAAAGTTGTCGAGTCTACGACTGTTGCAGGCAGGGCGTTCCATGCCCCTACTACTTTCTGAATAAAGAAACTACCTCTGACATCTATCCTATATCTACCACCCCTCAATTTAAAGCTATGTCCCCTCATGCAAGTTGTTACCATCCTCGGAAAAAGGTTCGCATTGTCCAACCTATCTGACCCTCTGATAAGATCTGATCATCTTATATGTCTCAATTAAGTCGCTTCTCAACCTTCTTCTCTCTAATGAAAGTGAGTCCCTCAAGTCCCTCAACCTTCCCTCCACACCAGGCAACATCCCAGTAAAACTCCTCTGAACCATTTACAAAGCTTCAACATCCTTCCTATAATGCGATTAGCAGAACTGTACGCAATACTCCAAATGTGGCCATACCAGAGTTTTGTACAGCTGCAGCATGATCTCATGGTTCTGAAAATCAATCCCTTTACCAATAAAAGCTAATACGCTGCATGCCTTCATAACAACCTCATCAACCTTGGTGGCTACTTTCAAGGATCTGTGTACCTGGACATCGAGATCTCTCTGCTCATCTACACTATCAAGAATCTTGTCATTAGCCCAGTACTTTGCATTTCTGTTACTCCTTCCAAAGTGAATCACCTCACACTTTTCCACATTAAACTCCATTTGCCACGTCTCAGCCCAGCTCTGCAGCTTATCTATGTCTCTCTGTAACCTACAACATCACTATCCACAACTCTACAACCTTAGTGTCATCTGCAAATTTACAACCCATCCTTCTGTGCCCTCATCCAGGTCATTTACATAAATGACAAACAACAGTGGACCCAAAACAGATCCTTGTTGTACCCCAGAGTAACTGAACTCCAGTTTTCCATCAACCACCACCCTCTGTCTTCTTTCAGCTTGCCAATTTCTGATCCAAACTGCTAAATCACTCTCAATCCCATGCCTCCGTATTTTGTGCAATAGCCTACCATGGGGAACCTTATCAAACACCTTACTGAAATCCATATACACCACCTCAACTGCTTTTCTCTCATCTACCTGTCTGGTCACCTTCTCAAATAACTCAATAAGGTTTGTGAGGCATGACCTACCCTTCACAAAACCATGTTGACTATGTCTAATCAACTTATTCATCTCCAGATAATCATAAATGCTATCTCTTAAAACCTTTTCCAACACTTTACCCACAACCAAAGTAAGGCTCATAGGTCTATTCCCACAGTTGTCTCTACTCCCCTTCTTGAACAGGGAAACAACATTTACTATCCTGCGGTCTTGTGTACTATTCCTGTAGACAATGATGACATAAAGACCAAAGCCAAAGGCACAGCAATCTCCTCTCTGGCTTTCCAGAGAATCCTCAGATAAATCCCATCTGGCCCAGGGGATTTATCTATTTTTACACTTTCCAGAGTTGCTAACACCTCCTCCTTATGCACTTCAATCCCATCTAGTCTAATAGCCTGTATCTCAGTATTCTCGACAACATTGTCTTTTGCCAATGTGAATGAGTTCCTTGAGGATGTGACAAGACAAGTTGATGAAGGTTGAGCAGTGGATGTGGTGTATTTGGATTTCAGTAAGGCATTTGATAAGTTTCCCCAAAGGAGGCTTATTCAGAAAATTAGGAGATATGGGATACAGGGAAATTTGGCTGTCTGGATGTAGAATTGGTTGACTGAAAGAAGACTGCGAGTGGTAGTGGATGGTAGTGTATTCTGCCTGGAGGTTAGTGACCAGTGGTGTCCGCAGGGATCTGTTCTTGGGCCTCTGTTCTTTGTAGTTTTTATAAATGACTTGGATGAAGAGGTGGAAGGATGGGTTAGTAAGTTTGCCGATGACACAAAGGTCGATGACGTTGTAGATAGTGTGGAGGGCTGTTGCAGGCTACAACATGGCATTGACAGGATGCAGAGCTGGGCTGAGAAGAGGCAGATAGAGTTCAACATGGATAAAGGGTTCAGAAAAGATTTACAAGGATGTTACCAGGGTTGCAGGGCTTGAGCTATAGGGAGAGGCTTAATAAGCTGAGGCTATTTTCCCTGGAGCATTGGAAGTTGAGAGGTGACTTCATAGAGGTTTATAAAATCATGAGGGACATGGATAGGGTAAATAGACACTACCAAGAATCCTGCCTTTAACCCTGTATTCTGCATTCCAATTCACCTTTACACTTTCCCAGGTTGAACTCCATCCGCCACTTATTAGCCCACCTCTGCATCCTGTCAATGTCTTGTTGTAAACTATAATAGCCCTCCACACTATCCACAACTCCACCAACTTTGTGTCATCAGCAAACTTACTAACCCACACTTCCACTTACTCATCCAAGTCATTTATAAAAATCACAAAGAGCAGAGATCCCAGAACTGATCCCTGCGGAACACCACTAGTCACCGAGCTCAAGGCAGAATACTTTCCATCTACCACCACCCTCTGGTTCCTATGGGCCAGCTAATTCTGTATCCAGACAGCCAGGTTTCCCTGTATCCCATACCTCCTTACTTTCTGAATGAGCCTACCGGGGGTAACTTACCAAAGGTCTTGATGAAATCCATGTACACCACATCCACTGCTTTATCTTCATTGACATGTTTTGTCAAATTCTCAAATAATTAAATAAGATTTGTAATCTGTCCCTCACAAAACCATGCTGACTACTTGGATAATCTAGTTTGATTCAAGATAATCATAAATCCTTTCTTGCAGAATCTTCTCCAATACTTTGCCCATAATAGACGTAAGACTGACTGGTATGTAATTCCCAGGATTATCCCTATTATCTTTTTTGAACAAGGGAATAACATTTTCCACCCTCCAATCATCTGATACTACTCCAGTGGCCAGGGAGGATGGAAAGATCATCACTAAAGGTGCTTCCTGTAGTAACCTTGGGTATATCCTGTCTGACCCAGGGACTTATCTATCCTTATGTTTTTCAAAAGTTTCAGCATATCCTCCTTCCTAACATCAAACTGTTTTAGCACATCAATCTGTTTCACATTGTCTTCAGAAATGTCATGGTCCCTCTCAGTAGTGAATACTGAAGCAAAGTATTCACTCAGGAGCTCCCCCACCTTCTCTGACTCCAGGCATAAGTTTCATCCACAATCCCTGATCGACCCTACCCTCACTCTGGCCATCGGGTTTGGATTTGTTTTCCTGATGAATCAGAGGCTGAATGGTGATCTTATCAAAGTGTTTAAAATCATGAGAGGCATAAATAGACTGAATAGCCAAGGGGTGGGGGAATCCAAGACATGAGGGCAGGGGTTTATGATTAAAAAAGGATTTGAGGGGTAACTTTTTCACGCAGAGAGTGAGGCATGTAGGAATGAGCTGTCAGAGGAATTGGTGGAGATGGGTATAGTGACAACATTTAAAAAGCATCTGGGCGGGTACGTGAATAGGAAAGGTTTAGAAGGATTTGGGCCCAATGCTGGCAAATGGGACTAGGTCAGATTGGGGTGTCCGGTCAGTGCAGATGAGGGGTCAGCTTCCATGTTGCATGACTCTGTAACAAAAAGATGCAGCTTCTCATAACATGTATGAAACACATGGCACTGCTGAATAGTCTCCTATTTGAGACAGCAAAGGACAAAGCTGATAGCAAGATTTTTCTTAACACAATAGATAATAGACAATAGGTGCAGGAGTAGGCCATTCAGCCCTTTGAGCCTGCACCACCATTCAATATGATCATGGCTGATCATTCCTAATCAGTGTCCTCTTCCTGCCTTATCTCCATATCCCTTGATTCCACTATCTTTGAGAGCTCTATCCAACTTTTTCTTAAATGAATCCAGAGACTGGGCCTCCACTGCCCTCTGGGGCAGAGCATTCCACACAGCCACCACTCTCTGGGTGAAGAGGTTTCTCCTCATCTCTGTCCTAAATGGTCTACCCCGTATTTTTAAGCTGTGTCCTCTGGTTCGGCACTCACCCATCAGTAGAAACATGTTTCCTGCTGCCAGAGTGTCCAATCCTTTCATAATCTTATATGTCTCAATCAGATCCCCTCTCAGTCTTCTAAACTCAAGGGTATACAAGCCCAGTCGCTTCAGTCTTTCAGTGTAAGGTAATCCCACCATTCCAGGAATTGACCTCATGAACCTACGCGCCACTCCCTCAATAGCCAGAATGTCTTTCCTCAAATTTGGAGACCAGAACTACACACAGTACTCCAGGTGTAGTCTCACCAGGGCCCTGTACAGCTGCAGAAGCACCTCTTTGCTTCTATACTCAATTCCTCTTGTTATGAAGGCCAGCATGCTATTAGCCTTCTTCACTACCTGCTGTACCTGCATGCTTGCCTTTATTGACTGGTGTACAAGAACACCCAGATCTCTCTGTACTGCCCCTTTACCTAAATTGATTCCATTGAGATAGTAATCTGCCTTCCTGTTCTTGCCACCAAAGTGGATAACCATACATTTATCCACATTAAACTGCATCTGCCATACATCTGCCCACTCACCTAACTTGTCCAGGTCACCCTGTAATCTCCTAACATCCTCATCACATTTCACCCTGCCACCCAGCTTTGTATCATCAGCAAATTTGCTAATGTTATTGCTGATACCATCTTCTATATCATTAACATATATTGTAAAAAGCTGCGGTCCCAACACGGATCCCTGCAGTACCCCACTGGTCACTGCCTGCCATTCTGAAATGGAGCCATTTATTACTACCCTTTGCATCCTATTAGCCACCAATTTTCAATCCAATCTAGTACTTTTCCCCCAATACCATGCGCCCTAATTTTACTCACTAACCTCCTATGTGGGACTTTATCAAAAGCTTTCTGAAAGTCCAGGTACACTACATCTACTGGATCTCCCTCATCCATCTTCAGAGTTACATCCTCAAAACATTCAAGAAGATTAGTCAAGCATGATTTCCCTTCATAAATCCATGCTGACTCTGACCTATCCTGTTACTACTATCCAGATGTGCCGTAATTTCATCCGTTATAATAGACTCCAGCATCTTTCCCACCACTGGGGTCAGACTAACTGGTCTATAATTTCCTGCTTTCTCTTTCCCACCTTTCTTAAAAAGTGGTATAACATTAGCCACCCTCCAATCCTCAGGAACCGACCCTGAATCTATCGAACTCTGGAAAATAATCACCAACGCATCCACGATTTCCCGAGCCACCTCCTTCAGTACCCTGGGATGTAGACCATCAGGCCCAGAGACTTATCAACCTTCAGACCTAACAGTCTCTCCAACACCAAATCCTGGAAAATATAAATTCCCGTAAGTTCAGGTCGTTCAGCCACTGTTACCTCAGGGAGATTGCTTGTGTCTTCCCCAGTGAACACAGATCTGAAGTACCCATTTAATTCTTCTGCCATTTCTTTGTTCCCCGTAATATATTCCCCTGTTTCTGTCTTCAAGGGCCCAATTTTAGTCCTAACCATTTTTTTGCCTTGCACATACCTAAAAAAGCTTTTACTATCCTCCTTTATATTATTGGCCAGTTTACCTTCATACCTCATATTTCCTCTGCGTATTTCCTTCTTAGTAATCCTCTGTTGCTCTTTAAAAGCTTCCCAGTCCTCAGTTTTCCAACTTATCTTTGCTATGTTATACTTTTTCTCTTTTAACTCTGTATGTTTCTTACCATGTTGTGGTTCTGTTCGCCAAGCTGGGAATTTGTGTTGCAAACCTTTCGTCCCCTGTCTAGGAGACATCCTCAGTGCTTGGGAGCCTCCTGTGAAGCTATGTTCACCATGGAACAATTTTGTATTTTAAATAGAAGATGGAAATTTTCTATAGAGCTTTCAAGTCTCTAGGGTCCCCAAAAACCTTTAATTGCTTGCATAATGTTTTTGAAATGAAGTCAACTCTGTAATGTAGGAGACATAGTGACTAATTTATACACAGCAAGGATTAAAGAATGATGTGAGATAAATGATGAGATAATTTGCTTTTATGATGATGGTGAAGGGAAAAATTCTCTGCTTTTTTTGAATTATGCCATGATACCATTCCCACCTGAAAACACAGGTATTTAATGTCTCATCCAAAAGGTGTCCTCCTTTGAGCAAAATACCACACTGAGGAAACAGTCTGTAATATGCAGTTATCAAAATTTATGATCGCTGTGATTTAACTTTTCCAATTTGAAAATTATTAAAAGACACCGTTAAGAATTTTTTGTTAGATTCTGTATTCAGTGTTGGATACGCATGTGAACGTCATTACTGCTCAGGGGAAGGTCAGCTTTTCTCATGGGGTTATACAATTGCCAGCTTATTACATGTACAGTTCAGTACCCTTGTCATGGGGAGGTGCAGCAAAGTCATTTCCTGTCGGTACATTCTGGGGTATAAGGTCCGGGCACTACATTTAAAAGGACACTCAATAAGGCAAACACTCACTGCAAGCCACAAGGCTCTCAGCAGGAATGCCTGTAGCTCAATATTCTGGCCCTTCCTTCTTTTCACAGTCACTCTGCCTCTTTCCTCTGAACAAACTCCCATCTTTGGCCTCCTTGACCAAAGCAGATTTTGGTCTCCCTCCCTTGGTCATCTTCCTTTCCGATGCAACTCTGATCTCAATCCCGATGAGGCTTTGACAAATACTGTTCAAAAAAGAACAAATCTGTCACCACTAAGTACAACACCAGAACATGTCTTACACAGCCTGCAATCTGAAGGCAGCACACATTGCTAAACTGGGGACTGCTTAATTGAGAAGGGAACTTATTTCTGGTGAGCTGACCCTTTTAATGAGTGTTAATGAGAATCAGCTACATGGAAAAAGGCTTCCCACGTTTGCTGTCGTGAGGCTTGATGCACCTGTGATATCTTCCGCACTCACTCTCACCCCCCCCAAGCACTGACACCATTGCTATGCCCTCAGTGCTTCTTACTCACTTGCTTGAGACACTGCTGCACCGCACCAACAGTAATGGCTGTGCCACTCACTTTCATGTACTTAATACCCACCTCTCTCCCATTCCGGGTGGAAAACAGCCCACGATATGGAAGGAAGAGTCATGATGTGCTCCCGTCATTCAGCTCTTCACTGCTTATGAGGTGGGAATCAAGTTGGGTATGGACTAGTAACAGAAGCTGCCCTTTACTGACTGTACCAGGAGATTTCCCCTTGACTAGACTGAGGCCTGCTGACAATTATTTTGACCCCTTTTCCAGTGGGATCTTGAAGTTTTTACAGGTAAAGAACAGGCAGCCAAATTCGAATCAAGTACAGTTTCCTCTTTATTGTAACTCTTTAGTTTTTTAGACTAGATTAAACTACTTACAGTGTGGAAACAGGCCCTTCAGCCCAACGAGTCCACACTGACCCTCTGAAGAGTAACCCACGCAGACCCATTTCCCTCTGATTAATTGACCTAACATTATGGGGCAATTTAGCATTGCCTGCACATCTCTGGATTGTGAGAGGTAACCGGAGTACCCAGAGGAAACCCAGGCAGACACGGGGAGAATGTGCAAACTCCACACAGACAGTCACCCGAGGCTGGAATAGAACTTGGGACCCTGGTGCTGTGAGGCAGCAGTGCCTATCTGACTCCACTCTTCTTTTGAGTTCTGAACTCAAGGTGTCCTCTTTACAATGGTGAGTCTTGAGTTGTTGCTGTTGATGTCTCGATGTACCTTCTTTGCCATGTTTCTCCCAGTCTTTTAGCCTATCTGATGAAATGCCTCCTTTACATAACATCCTCCATAGTTCTGTGCTCATTTGTCCAAGAGCCATGTAAACAGGACATACCTGTGTTTCCATTGTCTACAGCATGGAAACAGGCCCTTTGGCCCAACTTGCCAATGCTTTCCAGTTTTCACAATTAAACTAATCCCATTTTCCTGTGCTTGGTCTCTATCTCTCCACACCTATCCCATCCACATACTGTCTAAATATTTCTTAAATGATAAAATTGTACTCTCTTCCACCAGTATCTCTGGCAGCCAGTTCTAGACACTGTCACCACCCTCAGTATGAAAAAAGTGCCCCTTTTGTATCTCTCTGCTCTCACCTTAATGTTATGTCTTCTAGAATTAGACACCCCTATCAAGGGGAAAAGCTGTTGGTTATCTATCTTATCTATGTCTCTCATGATTCTATAGACCTCTATAGGGTTACCATTCAGTATCCTACGCTACAAGAGAAAAAGTCCCAAACTATCCAACCTTTCCTTAAATCCTAGACATTCCAGTGCACATAACTTCTGAGTAAATGTTTTTTGCATTCTTTCAGTTTTAATAATATCCTTTCTATAGGGCATGCAGTACTCCAAATGTGGCCTCACCAATATCTTGTACAGCTGCAATAAGACTCTCAGACTCATACTCAGTGCTCTGACTGACAACCTTCTTCACCAGCCTGTGACTCCACTTTCAAAGAGCTGTGACCCCTTAACCCTAACTCGCTTTGTTCTATAACACTCCCCAGGGTCCTATCATTGACTCAGGAAGTCCTGCCCTGGTTTGACCCAACAAAATGCAACATCTTGCATTTATCTAAATTAAACTCCATCTACCATTCCTCAGCCCAGTTGATCAAGGTCTCGCTGCATTCCCAAATAACTTTCATTGTTCACTATACCACCAATCTTTGTGTCATCCACAAACTTACTAACCATTCATCCTAAATTCTCATCCAAATCATTTATATAAATGGGAAATAGCAGCATCCCAGCATGAATCCTTGTAGCAAATCGCTGATCACCGATCTCCAGTCTGAAAAACAACCCTGTACCACCAGTCTGTCCTCTACCATCAAGCCAATTTTATATCCAATTGGCTAGCTGTCACTGGATCCCACGAGATTTAACTTTACTCAACAACCTACCATGTGCTGCCTTGTCATGTAGACAACTTTCTTTGTCACCCCTTCAAAAAACTCAATCAAATTCATGAGACATGATTTCCCACACACAAAGCCATGCTGACTATCCCAGATGAGTTCTGTCTCTCAGAATCCCCTCTAACAATGGACCCACCCACAGATATTAGGCTCACTAGTATATAGTTCCCAGGCATTTCCCTGCAGCTTTCCTTCAATAATGGCACAATGTTAGCTCCCCTCCAGTCTTGAGGCACTTCACCTGTGCCTTTTGATGATAAAAATATCTCTGCTACTGGCCTTGCAATATCCTCTCTATCGTCCAGCAAAATCCTAGGATTCACTTGATCAGGTCCCATGAGCTTGTCTACCTTAATGCATTTTAAGATTTCCTCTTCTGTAATGTGGACTCTCTTCAAGACATTGCTATTTACTTCCAAGTTCTCTAGCATCCATTCATTTCTTGATAGTAAATGCTAACTCAACATCTTTATGAAATTACCACAAGTTTCCATAGAAATTCAACTGTTAACCCTGGGTGCCACAGCTCCCATAAGGTCACAACTATGATAACTCTCATGATATTGTGCCTGCATTAAATGGCAAAACAAAACACCAGTTATTTAAGCCTGGCGTCTGTATCTGAGGGGGGAAGTGGGCAATGCAGGTCAGGGATTTTGTGAGTATCTAGGAAGGTTCAGAGTGAGCATGTTTTATGAAAGTAAGTGAAAGCGAAAAGCCCAGAGATGCAGTCAGGTCCAGTCTAGTATCCTTGCTGCAGTATTACAATGATAGGTGCCAGTGCAGCACTGAAGTGGATTAGAGATGTCTCTTAAGGGTTCTCAGGTGGCTGACACTTATCAGATGTGATGTGGTGCATGTCACTGGTGCCAATGGAGCGTGCCCTGCAATTATGGTGCCTGTTTCTCAACATGGAGGTTTCTTGGAGTGAACGATGAGCTGAATCGGTCAGTTCAAGGTTTCCCAATTACTAGTGTGTTTGGTAAGACTTGTTAGAGAATAAAAGGAGGTAATTTGGCCCATCCTGTCCAAATTAATATCCTTTCTCAATACTAAGCTCCTGCTTCTTCCCCATTCCCTTGCATATTATTTCTATGCAAATGATCACCAATGCCCTCTTCAATGTCTTTATTTAACCTGCCTCCATCACATCTCTAGGCAGTCCATTCCAGAGTTGGACTATAAACTGAGAGAAAAGGCTTTTCTTACCACTTCTTTTACAAATAGCATATTGTTATTTTGAAAACCTATTTCAGATCTCTTCCCTGGAGAGACAAAAGCTGAGAAAACAAACCCCATTTCTTATAAGGTAAAATAGGATAAGTTTAAAGGAGATGTGGGAGGTAGCTTTCTAACATGGAGGGTGGTAAGTGCCTGGAACTCACGGCCAGAGGAGGTGGTGGGGATGGTTACAACAGCAACGTTTAAAAGGCATCTTGACAGATAACTTAATAGGCAGGGAATAGTAATAATAATTTATTGCTAAGTGTGTTTAAGAAAATGTTGATAAGTTGCCACAAATTACAAAAACAAATAAAATCACCAAGTTAGGACAAATTCCACTTTTTGCTTTACTAAGATTAGATTACTTACAGTGTGGAAACAGGCCCTTCAGCCCAACAAGTCTACACCGACTCTCCAAAGAGCAACCCACCCAGACCCATTCCCCTACACCCAACACCTAGTGTTAGGTAAGGGGTAAATGTAGGGGTATGGGTGAGTTGCGCTTCGGCAGGTCGGTGTGGACTTGTTGGGCCGAAGGGCCTGTTTCCACACTGTAATGTAATCTAATCTAATCTAACACTACGGGCAATTTAGCATGGCCAATTCACCTAACCTGCACATCTTTGGATTTTGGGAGGAAACTGGAGCAAACCCATGCAGAATGTGCAAACTCCACACCTGAGGTGGGAATTGACCCCACGTCTCTGGCGCTGTGAGATAGCAGTGCTAACCACTGTGCCACCGTGCCACCGTAAGTGGCTAGGGGAAGCCACAATGCTCTGCAGCTGCCGAAGTTGCGTGGAGTGATTCTTAACTGATTCGACATTCCTGAAGTGCACTTTCCTATCCTTCTCCCTTAACCGATGATGCCCTGCTGATCAAGAATCTATCTATCTCAGCCTTAAATATAACAAGACAGCTGGTCAAATAGCACTCTACACCAAGGAGTTTCAACAACTCTCCAGACACAAAATTTCTCCTCATCTCAGTCTTAAATTGTCAGACTATGCTTTTCGGTCCTAGACTTCTCCCATGAAGGGAAACATCGTCTCAGCATTTACCCTGTCAAGTCCCTTAAGAATCCTATATGTTTCAATAAAATCATCTCTCATTTCTCTAAACATCAATGAATAGAGAAATAACCTGTTTCTCCTTTGCTCATAAGACAGGCCCTCCATACCAGGAATCATTCAGTCAGCCTTATCTGAATTGTCTCCAATTAACTATTATCTTTTCTTTGACAAGGGGGCCAAAACTGCTGGCAGTACACCAGATGTGGTCTCTCAAACACCTTGAACAATTGCAGTAAGACTTCCCTGCACTTATACTCCAATCCCCTTGACATAAGAGCTAAATTTCCATTTCTTTTATTGAAACTATTTTTCTAATCAACCTGTTTAAAGATGTTATTACACACCTTCTGAAGCAGTTGGGACTTGAATCCAAGACCCTCAGTCTAGAGGTAGTCATGCTACCACTGCATCACAAGTGGGCCCCAAGCCAACATTCCATTAGCTTTCCTGATTAACCGCTGCATTGAGGGACTGAGGGCATTCTGCTAAGTTTGCAGGTGATCCAAAGATAGGTAAAGGGACTGGTAATACTGAGAAGGAGGGGAGGCTGAAGAAAAATTTAGACTGGTTAGGAGAGTGGGCAAAGAAGTGGCAGATGAAATACAATGTGGGAAAGTGTGAGGTCATGCACTTTGGTAGGAAGAACAGGGGCATGGACTATTTTCTAAATGGGGAGAAAATTCAGAAATCTGAAGTGCAAAGGGACTTAGGAGTCCTAGTCAAGGATTCTCTTAAGGAAAACTTGCAGGTTGAGTCAGTAGTTAGGAAGGCAAATACAATGTTGTCATTATTATCTCAAAAGGATTAGAATATAAAAGCAGAGATATACTTCTGAAGCTTTATAAAGCTCTGGTCAGACCACATCTAAAGTATTGTGGGCACTTTTAAGCCCGATATCTCAGGAAGGTTGTACTGGCTCTGGAATGTATTCAGTAGACGTTCTTGAGAGTGATCCCAGGAATGAAAGACTTAATATGAGGAACATTTGAGGACTCTGGGACTATACTCAATGGAGTTTCGAAGGATAGGGAGTGGGGAATCTCACTGAAACTTGCAGAATACTGAACAGCCTGAAAGAATGGACGTTGGAAAGATGTTTCCATTGGTAGGAGAGACTAGGACCCGAGGGCACAGCTTTAGAGTAAAGGGAAGACCTTTTAGAGTGGAGATAAGGAGAAACTTCTTTAGCCAGAGAGTGATGAATCTATGGATTTCATTGCCACAGAAGGCTGTGGAGGGCAGGTCATTGAATATATTTAAGACAGAGATAGACAAGTCCTTGATTGCCAAAGGGTTCAAAGGTTACAGGGAAAAATCAGGATAATAGGGTTGAAAAACCTATCAACCATGATTGAATAGCAGAGCAGCCTCGATGGGCGGAATCGTCTAATTTCTGCTCCTATGTCTTATGGTCTAATGAACCCAGCTCTTCTTTCTAATGAACCCAAGGTCTACTAAATCCTACATACTTACTTCTCAAAGCTTCACAACACTGAAGTTAAACTGAATGGCTTGGAATTTATGGGATTATCAGATTGACAGATTTGAAACCTCCCAAGTCTAGGAAAGAATGAAAGGTTAAAGCCAATGCTCCTGCCATTTCTATCCATATTTAGATACATCCCATCTGTTTCTGGTACATCATCAACTTTAAATACCAACAGACTATCATAGAGTTCTACAGGTCAACATCACAGGAAAGAACCTTCAGCCCATCGAGCCCAACGCCATTAAAACCTGTGCCTAATTATTCTAATACCAGTTTCCAGCACTTGGCACATAACCTTGTATGCCTTGGTATATATACTAGTGTACATCTAAATACCTCTGTCTCTACCACTCTTACAGGCAGTGAGTTCCAGATTCCCAGCATCCTCTAGGTGGAAGAAAAGTTTCCTCACCTCCCCTCCACCCTAAACCTTCTGTCCCTTACATTAAATTTATGCCCTTTGGTTACTGATCTCTCCATCAAGAGGGAAGATTTCTTCCTGTCTACCTTGTCTGTCACCCCTGCACACCACCACCTCCCACCTCCCTACCTCCAGCCCCCCCCCCCAAAACACACACGCACCCGATAATTTTATGCATTTTGATCAGGCCTTGTCTGCTCCAAGGACAACAACCCTTGTATATCCAATCTCTCTTCATAACTAAAACCTCCAGCCCAGCAAAGATCCTGCTAAATCTCCTCTGCACCCATTCCAGTGCTATTGGATCTATCCTAATAATATTGACTCCACACCTGCACACACTATTCTAGCAGTGGCCCAACCAATGTTTTTCACATTCCCAGCATCACCTTCTCTGAACTTCTATAACTTGTCTAATAAAGGCAAATATACCCATATGTCTTCTGTTAGAGCTCTCGCTTTTTTCTTTATTCTTTGTCCTTTTGATTTTAGAGCTGTGAACTTTGACTTGAGAGCTGAAGGTTACCCTTGTACTGTGAGCAACAGCTTTTATTAAAAAAAGGAGACAAGCAGAATAGTTTGTTTATGAGGGCAGGTCTTGAAGTCAGTTGCAGGTTCACTCTTGTTTTAAAGAATGGTGTAGACAGTTTTGAAGATGCACTGTGCTCAAATAGATGGCAGGTGTTGAATCTTAACAGTGGCCATCAGAGAGGTCCATGCCAAGGGAATGTTGAGAAAAACTGGGAAGAGAAATAAAGCTTTTGAACATTGTGGATATTTTTTGTGTGTGTCAGAATAGTGGCTATCAAAGCTACAGGAAGGAGATCTGATTGCTCTCTAGTTATCTTTCCAATATCAGTTACAAATAATAAATTGAATATTCCTCAGAACCTACTGAACTTGCATGCCTGATGTCTTTGGAAATCAAACAAGGTACAATTCCATGTGCCTGTAATATTACAGATCATGGAAACTGCTTGAGGAAGCTGGCCAGTTACATCTCTCATTTTCTTCTTGAGTTTATTCCTGAACTGCATCTGTCTGTTTGTCTTTGTGTGAATGGGGGTTGGAATCGAAGACGGTTGAGTTTTTGGCGGCACGGTGGCACAGTGGTTAGCACTGCTGCCTCACAGCGCCAGAGACCCGGTCAATTCCTGCCTCAGGCGACTGACTGTGTGGAGTTTGCACGTTCTCCCCGTGTCTGCGTGGGTTTCCTCCGGGTGCTCCGGTTTCCTCCCACAGTCCAAAGATGTGCTGGTCAGGTGAATTGGCCATGCTAAATGGCCCGTAGTGTTAGGTAAGGGGTAGATGTAGATGTAGATGTAGGGGTATGGGTGGGTTACACTTCGGCGGGGCAGTGTGGACTTGTTGGGCCGAAGGGCCTGTTTCCACACTGTAAGTAATCTAATCTAATCTAATCTAAATCATGGGCAATAATTAGATTACCTTGTTATTTTACTTTGTTCTGCTAAAGTTACTGTATTATTGATAAATTGCTTATTTTCTTTAAACTATAAACTCAGTGTCTGGTATTGGTTATTTAGGAAGTCTGGTTAACAATCATTGAGGCAGTTTTGAGGGTCATTGAGTATTTTTAATTTTACTGTGTTGTGAACCTAGAAATAAGGAGGCTACTTTGATTTAGTTGCCTGTCTCCATGTCATTAAAACTCAATCACTTTACCTTCTGTTCCACTACCTTGAAGTACCATTGCACATGTTTCCCATGTCCAATCATTTATCATGTATTCCTTCACCCTGTTTATCCTGGCCAAGTGCATCACCTTACTCTTACCCAGTTGAATTCCATTTTCAACTGATGAGCCCATTAGACCACAGTCTATGTCCTCCTATAATGTAAAGCTCTCCTTCTTATTATTTACCATCCCACCAATCTCCATACCATCTGTGAACTTATTGATCAACTCTAAATCTAAATCAGATCTAAGTCATTTATATATACTACAAACAACAAGGAACCCAACACTGATCCAAGCGGAAACCTACGAGGCACCATCTTAAAAGACACCTTCAACCATCACCCTCTGCTTCCTGCTACTCTGCCAATTCTGTGTCCAATTTGCCAAATTTCCTTGGCTCTTATGTGCCAATCTCCTATGTAGAATGTTATCAAGGTCTTGCTCAGACCCAGGAAGACCACATCCAAAGCATTGGCCTCACCTACACTCCTCTTTGAAACATTCAATCAAGTTGGTCAGATGTGATGTCCCAGTTAAAAAGTGCAGCACTAGCAAAGCACATGTCAGACAGCATCCAAGGAGCAGGAGAGTCAACATTTCGAGCATAGCCCTTCATCAGGAATGTGATGTCCCCTTAACAAAAGGTACCACCATTTGCTGCCCTTCAGTTCTCTGGCAGCCTTCTTGTAGCCAGAGATTAACTGAAAATTTTGCAAACACCTCCCTTGCCTTAACTAACAGCCACCATGTTATGTTTCATCTGGCCCTGGAGATCTATTTATTTTTAAGCCTGCCAGACCACTCAGGTCCTCCTCTGTCTATGATAATTTATTTCGGTATATTACAGTCCTTTGCCCTGATTGTTTTACCTACTATGTCCCTCTCAGTAATGAATGCAGATACAAAGTAGTAGCACGGTAGCACAGTGGTTAGCACTGTTGCCTCACAGCACCAGAGACCCAGGTTCAATTCCTGCCTCATGTGACTGACTGTGTGGAGTTTGCACATTCTCCCCGTGTCTGCGTGGGTTTCCTCCCACAGTCCAAAAATGTGCAGGTTAGGTGAATTGGCCATGCTATATTGCCTGTAGTGTGGGGTGAAATGAAAGGGAATGGGTCTGGGTTGGTTGCACTTCGGCAGGTTGGTGTGGATTTGTTGGGCTGATGGGCCTCTTTCCACACTGTAAGTAATCTAACTTAGAATTCAGCCTATGTCCTCTAGCTCCAAATTTCCACTGTCTCCTTAATGAACTCTACTCTTTCTCTAATTTCCTTTTATCCTTAGTATACCTGCGTACTCAATGTACTATCTAACGCATACTCCTTATCAATTTGGAATCCATCTCCTCTATCACTATAGCCTCGATAGCATCTCCCTCTTAGGTAAAGACAAATGCAAAGTATTCATTTAGAACTTCAGTCATGCCTCCTGATTCCCTGTGTAAGTTCCCTTTAAACAGGATGTTTAAACAATCCTGTTCCACCTTCAAGCATTCTTTTTCTATTGATATACATATATGTATTCCTTTTGTACAGCCCTTAATGCTGACCGCCAATCTTTTTCATAATTTCTCTTTTGCTTCTCTTATTTGCTCTGAACCTTTTCTATCCCTATAGCTTCTCAATTGGATTTTCTACCTCACACCTTCCACAAGCACAATTTTTCTTCCTAATCTTAATTTCTCCTTTGCCATCCAGGAAGCTCTGGAATTGTTTGTCCTACCTTTTGCTATTTGAGGCAATATATCTCAACTGTACCCGACCTATTATGAAGCTTCAATAAAAAGCTTAAAAGCTGTGATTTTTCTGTCAGTTGGCAACTCTTCACTGCCTAGTGACATCTCACCACACCAGGCGAACAGCATGTACAGACACTATCTCACAGCAAATAATCATAGAATCCCTACAGTGTGGATGCAACCTATTATGTCCACACCGACCCACTGAAAAGCATCTCACGCAGACCCACCTGTAACTCTGCATTTTCCATGGCTAATCCTCCAAGCCTGCACATCCCTGGATACTATGCGCAAATTTGCATGGCCAACCCACCTAACTTGTACATTTTAGGACTGTGGGAGGAAACCGGTGCACCCAGAAGAAACTCACACAGACAGGGAGAGAACATGCAAACTCCACAAAGACAGTTGCCCAAGGCTGAAATCGAACCCAGGTCCCTGGCACTCTGAGCCACTATGTCACCTCTCATGGATCACCAATTAGGTGCAATGGTAGAATAATTCTGCAGTGCCAATTGACAAACCTATCTTGATTTCCCAAAGTGTTCTGCCTGGTAGATCCAGCAACATCACTACCAGTGTACATAGATCTGGCTATCTGACAATGCCGTAGATTCAATCCACACACAGCCATAGTGGTGGCAGAATTGAATTTATCAATGATCTCAATCACCTGTATACTTCAACATAACCAGCAGTATAAAGGATGATGCAACTCCTTCCTCTGAGGAAGTGCAGTGTGCACCCTCAGAAGAAGCTTTGAATGGAATGAACAAGATCGAGTGAAGTGGTATAATTCAGAAGGTTGAACATGTTGTGAAATTTGAAATGGTTTGGAAAATATTTACAAGGATGTTGCCAGGGTTGGAGGGTTTGAGCTATATTGAGAGGTTGAATAGCTGAGATTGTTTTCCCTGGAACGTCAAAGGTTGAAGGATGACATTATAATGGTTTATAAAATCATGAAGGGCATGAAAGGGTAAATAGACAAAGTCCTTAACCTGGGATGGGCAAGTCCAGATGAGGGCATAGGTTTAGGGTCAGAGGGGAAAGATTTAAAAAGAGCCTGGGGCAGCTTTTTCACAGAGAGTGTGGTGCGTGTATGGAATGAGCTACCAGAGGAAGTGGTGGAGGCTAGTACAATTACAGCATTTAAAAGGCATCTGGATGGGTATATGAATAGGAAGGGTTTAGAGGGATATGGGCCAAGTGCTGGAAAATGGATCTAGATTAACTTAGAATATCTGGTCGGAATGGATGAGTTGGGCTGAAGAGTCTGTTTCCATGCTGTCCATCTGTAAGACTGTATGACCACAGGCACTAGTATAGATCTATCATGCCCATCTTAGAGAAAGGTGGCACCATATGAGTATGAGTCAAGAGTGTAGTGCTGGAAAAGCACAGTAAGTCAGGCAGCATCCAAGGAGCAGGAGAATTGATGTTTCAGGCATAAGCCTGCTCCTCGGATGCTGCCTGACCGGCTGTGCTTTTTCACCACCACACTCTTGACTCTGATCTCCAGCATCTGCAGTCCTCACTTTCTCCACCATATGATTATGCCTAGTTCCAAGAAAAAGCTTGGGAACTCAAGACAGTTACCATTTGGGCTATCAGTAGACCAAGATCTATCCTAACAACACAATGATAGGTGATTGAAAATATACCTTGCTATGTTTGCATAACCCACAATCGCTGTCATGGGTAAGAAAAACCAGACCATGACCATAGTCTTGCCTACTGATGGGAATTGTGCAACAGGTACCAGGTTAGTATCAGCTAGATGTCCTGGCCAATACTTATCTCACAACTACCATCATTTGAGCAGCTTATCGGATCATTCTCACATTGCTTATTCCAGCAATTTGCTGAATGTCAATTGGCAGCTTCATTTTCTATATTACAGCAGTGACTTCAAACATATTTCATTAGCTGTAAAATGCATGTGGTGGGTGCTATGACATTATATAGTACCATAGAATCCCTACAGTGGAAACAGGCCATTTGGTCCAACAAGTACACATGGACCCTTTGAAGTGTATCCCACCCAGACTCATTCCTCTACACTATTACTTTACAATTCCCCTGGCTAATGCTCCTAACCTACATATTCCTGAGCACTATGGGCAATTTAGCATGGCCAGTTCACCTAAACTACACATCTAAGGATTGTAGAAGGAAACTGGAGCACCCGGAGGAAACCCATGCAGACACTTTTTTTTATCCTTGACCACTTCATCACAACAAGAGAAAGGAACAGGGAATCATAGGCGAGATGCTAAAACATTCTGAAATCTTAATATTCTTCATAAATCCACATGCTACATCAATTGAAGAAATTAGTCCACTTACACTCATTCATATTTATTAAAGATTCATAATGCAGTAGTGTTCAATTTAAATGCTCAGAGCAGCATGACTGTCTTGTACATTCACAATATTTTATGAGATGAATATGGCTGAAAGTTGCAAGTGATCATTTATGTTACAGAAAGTAACACATCAAAGCTTGTCTCAGGTAAAGGGAGCGCAAAACAGACATCTCCCACAGGACTGTTGCTTCAGGCAGTTAACTAATCAATTAACATAACACTGAAAAAGTATCCCAACAGTAAAGCTGCAAATTGTACAGGGACCTCACTTATAGAAACATAAAAACTAGGAGCTAGGTCATTTGGCCTTTCAAGCCTTCTCCACCATTCAATATGATATGACTGACTCTCAATGCTGTCTTCCCGTTTTCTCCCAAAGCCCTTGATGCCTTTAAAATCTACAAATGTATCAATCTTATTCTTGAATATATTCAGCTTCTGCCTCCACAGCCCTCTGTGGTAGAGGATTCCAGAGATTCAGTCTCCCTTGAGTGAAGAAATGTTTCCTCACGTCAGTCCTAAATGGTCTACCCTGCATCCTGAGACCAGTGTCTCCTGGTTCTTGATTGCCCGCTCCAGGGAAAGAATTCTCCCTGCCTCCAGACTGTCAAGCTCTTTTAGAATGTTACACATTTCATTCAGATCCTCTCTCATCCTTCCAAATTTGAGTGAATACAGGCCGAATTAAACCAATGCCTCCTAATAGGAAAGCCTGCCATTCCTAATATTAGGTCAGTAAATCAATTACACTCTCCTTTTGGAGGTAGAAAGCAAAACTGCATGCAGTACTTCAGGTGTGGTCTCACCAAGGCCCTGTAGAACTGTAGTAAAACATCCCTTTTTCTGAACTCAAATCCCCTTGCAATAAAGGCTGACATAGCAATTGTCTTCTTAATTGCTTGTTGCTGTTGCCTGTTTACTTTGTGACATTTTGTTCAATGACTTCATCACGTGTCCCATCACAGCATTAAAACAAGAGGATGCTCTTGTGCCTGTTTCAACATTCAATGAGATGCTATTTGAAATACTATGTAACACCCTATACCCACCTTTGACCCATATTCTTAGGTTAATCAATTTCATGTTTGAAATTAATGATTGATTTAATATCAATTGTCTTTGGGAGGAAGAGAGTTCCAAATTTCCATTCTTTCTCCCTCCTCATAATTTACTTGTTAAAGTTTAGTTATAATTCTGCTAAATATTAGCCACACGCCCTCCAAGTTGATATTTCCTTCAACAGGCTTGCTGCTCAGGTTGTAAAATTACTTTTATCACCGGGTATTTTTTTCCTTTATCAATGAAGGCTAAGCACTTCATGATATTTTCTAATCAGAGGTGCTATTCCACACCTCCAGAGAAGATGGGACTTGAACCTAGACCTTTTAGTTCGCACAGTGGAGGGATACTACCACTGTGCCACTACAACCTTACAGAAGCACTGAAATGGAAATGTCCCACATATTCAGCCAAAAGGCCAGATTGAATCAGGATCCTTTGTACTTTATTCAACATGTGTCCAACTGAGCTATGTCATCTAAGACCAGCAGTTCACGTATTTTGAATCATTCCGTTCAGAGATGTTATGACATTCTTCTGGAATGGGTGAGAATTGACCGTGAACCTCCTAGCTTAGAAGCCACTACCACTGCACCACAACAGCTCTTAAAATGACAGTCCAGATATTTTCTAATCTACCTTTTCAGAGTTGTTATTCCATGCCTCTGAAGCAGCATTTCCTCTAGGTAGTATGTACTGCCACTCTGTCGTCCCACAAACGGCAATGGGTGTGCTGATGCAGATCTCAGTATTGTCTTCTGGTTCTGGAAGTTGTTGCTCTGCACAGACCTTGGAGGTGCCCACAGTAGAGAAAGAAATTAGAGGAAATGCAATTCCAGAGTAGGTAGAACCTGGACCTATGCCTCCTGGCCTGGAAGGGGTCTTGTGGCACACTTCCACTGTGCCACAAGACCCCACACAAGTGGCATTGCTCTATTATACCTTTTCTATTTTCTACGGGCACCATAATAAAGATAATTATTGAAGGCCTTCTGGCTCAAAGATAGTGGCACAACTAATACACTACACAAGCCCTTTGACATTTTGTTTTAAACTCAACTTATCCAAGTATATTCTGAAACACTTCTGTAGCAGGTAGAACATGAACCTAGGTCTCCTGACTCAAATCAGTTCATTCATTTCTAAATTATTATCTCTACCAGTTGTGATGTCTTAAGAGCTATATTGCTGGAAAAGGGAAATGAGGGAAATATAAATTTAACAGTTATTGTTAGGTAATTACTGGAGACTAAAACTAAGGATTGGGAGACTGAACACCATGAAACTCAGATGTGATGGTGATGGCAGTTGTTTGAAGAGATACTCAATTGCTCCCAACTGAATTATGTTCAAGAGGAAGAAAGATTGTAAAAGGTGGAAAACAACATCCATGGCTAAGCAATTAAATAAGGATGGTATAAAGACAAAAACTAAGGCTTTTTCTTTTGCAACTTGCAAAGCTGTGGGGCTGGCAAGAAGGTTGGGAATTTTTTAAAGATCAATAAAGGCTTATTAAAAAGGTAATTAAAAGATCAAATATTAATTAGGAAAGAAAACTATCACAAAATATAAAACAGATAGCAAAAGCTTCGATAAGTGTATAAAAGGGAAGAGAGTAGCTAAAGTTGGTTCCTGCGAGGATGAGATAGACAGTTAATAGTGGGGAACACAGAAATGGCAAAGTCATTAAATCAATATTCTACTTCCATTTTCATGGTGAAGGACAATAGTGCCATTGCCATAGTAATAGGTAATGCAGAGGTTATAGGAAGGAGGGAACTTAGAATAGTTATCATCACTGAGGAAAAAGTAGTAAGTGAACTACTGGAATTGAAGGCAGACATGTCCCCACACACTAGATTCTTAAAAGGAAGTAGCAGCAGCGATAGTGAATGGTTAAAATATTCCAAAGCCCCTAGATGTGGGAAAGGTTCAAGTGGATTGGAAAAATGTTACTGTAATATCAAAAAGGGAGAGAGGCAGAAAGTATAAAATTATAGAACAGTTAGTTTAACATATACTATTGGGAAATAATTAGAATCCATTATGAAGGAAGTATTGACAGGACATTTGGAAAGTTAAAATGCAATCCAACAACATCAGCATAGTTTCATGTAAGCTAAATAACATTTGACTAATTTATTACAGCTCTTCAAAGATGTAAATAACTAAGGTGTATAACATGGATCCTATAGATATTGTATATTTGTCACAAAAGGTTAATGCATGAGGTAAGATCACATGGGGTTTAGGAATACTATATTATCTTGGATGGAGGGTTGGCATGCTAACAGAAAGTGGGGAGAGTCAGGAAAAATTGATCTTTTTCTGATTGGTGAGATGTAACTTGTGGGTGTCAAACAGTTTGACCTGTGCGTACAAATATTTGCAATCCATATTCATTACTTGCATGCAGGGATAGACCTAAAATAGGTGGGAAAGAAAGTTGCAATGAAGAAATAAGAAATTCACATAATGGTAGGTTGTATGAATGAGCTAAAATTTGGCAGAAGAAATTTAATGTGGATCAGAGTGAGATGATCCATTTTGTTAGGAAGAATAGAAAAGCAACTTACTACTGAAATGTAGCAAGACTTCAGAATGCTTCAATCCAAAGGGATCTGTGTGACCTTATGCATGAATCACAGAAAATGAGTCTGCAGGTGCAGTTAGTTATCAGGAAGGCAAATGGAATATTGGTAGCTATTGCTAAAGGAATAGTGTATAAAAGTAGGGAAGTATTGCTGCAACAGTACAAGACATTCATGAGACCACATCTGGAATACTGCATACAATTTTGATCCTCTTACTTGAGGAGGGATGTAATTACATCGAGGCAGTTCAGAGGAGGGTCTGTGGATTGATTTCAAAGAGGGGTTTGTCTTATGAAAAGATAATGAGCAGTTTAGGCCTATACACTCTGGAGTTAGAAGAAGGAGAATAAATTTAATTGTGGTATGAAAGATGCTAAAGGGGAAGTCAGATGCAAAGTAGATATGGAGGGACAATCTAGAATTGTTTTAGGATAAGGGTGAGCAGATTTGAAACAGAAATAAGGAGAAATTGCTTTCTGAGAGGGTTCTGAAAAAAGAGGCAGATTTTAAATTAGTAATGAGTTGAAAGGTTCGGGGAGGGGTTCGGATAGGAGAGATGAGGCCAAGGTGAGGTCAACTATAATCATATTGAACAGCACAGCAGGCTCAAGGCACTAAATGATCTACTCCTGCTCCTTGCATTCTTTACCCATGCAGAGTTATAAAGTTTTGCAACCACCCCCCTCCCCTCTTACTTCCCTCCAAGGCCTCAAGGGATCCTTTCATATCCACCACAAATTCACCTGCACCTCCACACACATAATTTACTGCATCCGCTGCACCCGATGTGGCCTCCTCTATATTGGGGAGACAGGCCGCCTACTTGCTGAACATTTCAGAGAACACCTCTGGGACATCCGGACCAACCAACCCAACCACCCCGTGGCTCAACACTTCAACTCCCCCTCCCACGCCACCAAGGATATGCAGATCCTTGGACTCCTCCATTGCCAGACCATAGCAACACGATGGCTGGAGGAAGAGCGCCTCATCTTCCACCTCGGAACCCTACAACCACAAGGGATGAACTCAGATTTCTCCAGTTTCCTCATTTCCCCTTCCCCCATCTTGTCTCAGTCCCAACCCTCGAACTCAGCACCACCTTCCTAATCTGCAATCTTCTTCCTGACTTCTCCGCCCCCACCCCGGCCTATCACCCTCACTTTATCACCCTCACCTTAATCTCCTTCCACCTATCGCATGTCCAACGCTCCTCCCCCAAGTCCCTCCTCCCTACCTTTTATCTTAGCCTGCTTGGCACACTTCCCTCATTCCTGAAGAAGGGCTCATGCCCGAAACGTCGATTCTCCTGCTCCTTGGATGCTGCCTGACCTGCTGCGCTTTTCCAGCAACACATTTTCAGCTCTGATCTCCAGCATCTGCAGTCCTCACTTTCTCCCAGAGTTCTCAAGGGAAAGGCGATGCAAATCCCAGCATCTCTTGGCCTATATTGTTTCGAATTTTTTTAACTAATTGAAAAGAATTTGATCTTGTGTTTCTAAAATTATGAGCTCATATTTGTCCACATTAAAATTGGTGTATTACAATTTTTTCCAAGCATTTAGTCTATCAATACTATTTTGTAATGTTATGCTTCCATAAATATTTCTTCCAATGCCAACTGTCTTTACATCACTAGAAAAAGTTTTTTTTATTTTATTGTCTAAGTCCTGGGGGCCTGGACACAGGTCTCTATGGTGCATCACTCGGCACATCCTGTGAAATCAAGTATCTGCCCATTCTCCCTACTGTCAAGCTGTGCAGCTCCTTTCCTGATCAGTTTGACCATTTTTATTCAATTCTACGAATTTTAATAGAAATTAACAGTCTGTTATGAAGGACTTTGTCAACCGCCATAAACAATATTGATAGACATTCCCTTGTCCAATGTTTTAGTCACCTTTTCACAAAATTAAATCGGGCTCATTGTATTTGTGTGGAGCTTGCAAGTTCTCTCCCTGTATGTGTTGGTTTCTGCTGGGTGCTCCAGTTGCCTCACCACAGTCCCGTGTTCATGCAGGTTTGATGGATGGGCCATGTTAAATTGCCTTGTAGTGTCTAGGGATGTGCTTGCTAGATGGATTTGCCATCATAAATGCAGGGTTAGGTAGATAGTATGGGGATGGGGAAGCTGGGTCTGGGTACAATGCTGTTCAGAGGGACAGTACGAACTCAATGGACTGAATGACCTCAATCTGTACTGCAGGGATTCTATATTTGAACTACCTCTTACAAATTCATAATCTGCTCAAGATTGTCAAGATGTTCAACCACTTAGTTACAGACTTAGTTTAAGACGTTAAACTAACTGGCATATAATTCTTAAGATTTCCTCTGTATTTGTAAATGAAATGAGAAGAGCACTTTATTTTCAATCTAAAGGGACAGTCTTGTGTTTGGTCCATATCCCTCCACATCTATCCCATCTTTGTACATGTCTAAATGCTTCTTCAATGATTAAATTGTACTTACTTCCACCACTACTTCTGGCAGCCTGTTTCAAAAACTCACCACCCTCTGTGAGAAAAATTGCTCCTCTGGACCTTTTTGTATCTCTCCTCTCTTACCTTGTCCTTTAGTTTTCAACTTCTCTACAAAGGGGAAAAGCTATTGGCTGTCTACCTTATCAATGCCTCTCATTTGATAGACCATTGTAAAGTCCTCCTTCAGTCTCCTAAGCTCCAGGGAAAAACATCCCATTCAATCCAACCTCTCCTTATAATTCAAATCTTCCAGTCCAAGTAGCATCCTACTAAGTCTTTTCTGCACTTTTTCTAACTTAATAATATTCTTTCTCAAGTGAGGTGACCAGAACTGTATGCATTACTCCAAATGTGGCCCCAGCAATGTCTTGTATAGCTGCAACAAGATGCCCCAACTATTAGGCTCAGTGCTCTGACGGATGAAAGCAAGCATGCAAAAAGCCCTCTTCACCTCTCTATCTACACGTGACTCCACTTTCAAGGAGTTATAAACCTGCACCACTAGATCTGTAGTCCTCACTTTCTCCTGTACCACAATGTCACTTTGTTCTATAACATTCTCCAGAGCCCTAGCATTGACTGTGTAAGTCCTGACCTGGTTTGACCTACCAAAATGCAACATCTCACATTTATCTAAATTAAACTACATCTGCCAGTCCTCAGCTCACTGGCCCAGTTGATCAAGATCTTGCTGTCTTCCCAGATAACCTTCTTCACTGTCTACTGCACCATCAATCTTGGTATCATCTGCAAACTCACTCATCAAACCTTTTTAGTTATCATCCAAATCATCTTGGTTACAAACTGTCCAGGAAAGACAGTAAAGGACGAACAGGATGCGTGGTAATGGCGTTGTTTAATGAAGACATTGCAGTGCAGGAATAATTTGCAAGGACTTTACAGAGAAGTCAAGAACTATAGTTATAATTGTGGATTTTAATTATCACAAATATAGACTTGGGTAATACCAAATGACAAATAACAGCGGACCCAGCACTGATCCCTGTGGCACACCACTAGATACAGGCTTCCAGTCTAAAAAACACTCTTCCTCACTCTCTTCTACCTTTAAGCCAGTTTTGTATTCAATTTGCTAGCTCTCCCTGGATCCAACAACCTATCAAAGGCCTCACAGAAGTCCATGTAAACAACGTTTACTGCACTGTCCTCACCTACTTTTTTGGTCACGCCTTCAAATAAAACTGAACCAAATTTGTGAGCTACAATTTCCGACGCACAAAAGTATTCTGACGATCCCAAATGAGTCCTTGTCTCTCCAAATGGCTGCAGGTCCTAGCTCTCAGAATCCCCTCTGACAATTTACCCACCACAGACATCAGGCTCACCAGTCTGTAGCTCTGTAGCATTTCCCTCCAGGCTTTCTTAAATAATGGCACAATCTTCAGACGTTCCACTTGTGGCTCTCAACGAATCAAATATTTCTGCTACGCGTCCCGCAATTTCTTCCTGAGCAATCCACAAAGTCCTGGGATATACTGGAAAGTTTCAATAACTCTCATCATCCAAGCTTCCAACTCCTACCAACCTTACTCTTCATAAGATCATGCTGGTCCTGAACCCTCTTTAACTCACTTTTGAAAGCCTTCCACTTACTAGCTGTCCCTTTGTCTGCAAACAGCCTCCCCAATCAACTTTTAAAAGTTCCTGTTTAAGACCATTAGAATCAATCTTGCCCCAGTTTAGGACTTTAACCAGACACATCCTTTTCCATAGGTATTTTAAAATCAATGGAATTATGATCACTGACCCCAAAGTGTTCCCCCACTAACAGTTCTATCACTTGTCCTGCCTTATTTCCCATAAGGAAGTCAAGATTTGCCCCTTCCCTTGTTGGGCCATCTACATACTGCATGAGAAATTTCTCCTGAACACACTTCGCAAATTTGTCTCCATCCAAGCCCTTAACAGTATGGCAGTTCCAGTCAAAGTTAGGAAAATTAAAATTCCCTAATATTGCAACCCTATTGTTCTTGCAGCTATCTGCAATTTCCCTACATATCCTCAATCGCCCACTGACTATTGCGGGGCCTGTAGTACGTTGAGGTTCCAACAATTGAGGTTATACCTTGTCCAAACACAATTACATCATTTGAAGGGACAGGACCACATTGATTCTACTTAAAACATAGCCAATAGCCTGATCAACTGCTTCCTCAGGTGACAAGAGCTGAGGACTCACAAAGAAGCATTTTTGTGGCTAAAACAGAAACTTGGCTCAGTGAAGGGCAGGACTAAATATTAAATATTCTTGGTTACAAACTGTCCAGGAAAGACAGTAAAGGACGAACAGGATGCGTGGTAATGGCGTTGTTTAATGAAGACATTGCAGTGCAGGAATAATTTGCAAGGACTTTACAGAGAAATGCAAGAACTATAGCTTTAATTGTGGATTTTAATTATCACAAATATAGACTTGGGTAATACCAAAGTAAAGGGGAGAGAAGGGCAAGAAACCTGCAGTGTGATCAGGAAACTTTTCGATAGCAGTTTGTTTCCAGCCCAATGAAAAAGGGGGCCATACTAGTTCTGGTTCTGGAGAATGAGTTGGACCACGTAAATCAAATGTCAATGAGGGAATATTTAAAGGATGGTGTTCACTCCATCATAAGGTTTAGGTTGGACATGGAAAAGAATAGTCAACCATCCAGAGTAAGGAGGCAGGAGAATGACACAAGGTAAATCAATCATTAGGAGAGCTAGATCAGACACAATGGGCCAAAATGCCTCCTTCTGCACCTCTGTGTTTTTTGTGTTGTGGACAATAGCATCACAAAAACTATCTGATTGTTTATCATAGATCTTCTTATGGTCAAATTGTCACTTTCCCTATCATTTTATTCATTCATGGGACAAGAATTTATTGTAAATCCCTATTTGCCGTTGAGAACATTGCAATGTTAGAGAATGAAAATGTCCTATTGGGTCAAGGACAAAATTAACTTGGCTGGAAACAAAAAGGTGAAATTGCATTGCCTGCCGCATACCAAAGGTCACTGCAACAATTGCTGTACTTTAATTTCTTCTAGATACCCTGAGATCATCAAAGGTGTTGTATAAGTGGAGATCCATTGTTTTTTAAATCATTATTTCATGAAATTCTACTTCTGATTGATGAGTGAACATATTACTAAAATATTGAGCAGGTGTTCACAATCATGCGTGATCTCGACTTAGTAGGCAAGAATTGTGACTGGTTGTAGAAGTGTATTAAGAATGAGAGGGTACAGAGTTAAAGATATTTTACAAAAGAAGCGTTGATGTGATGTGATCCTTTAAAAACTGTCTTCCATCACTAGAAAGCCATGGATAACAATGTATGGGCGAACCACTATTCCAGGTATCCCTCCATTTTGACTACATCATGTTATTTCACTATCATTGAATGAAAGTCCTGGAAATCCCTTCCTAAAAGTGCTGTGGGCATCTCTAGTGTAAAGTCGAAAAGTGTGGCGCTGGGAAAGCACAGCGGGTCAGACAGCATCTGAGGAACAGTAGAATTGATGTTTCGAGCATAAAAGGGCTTTTGCCTGAAACATTGACTCTCTTGCTCCTCGGATGCTGCCTGACCGGCTGTGCTTTTCCAGCACCACACTTTTCAACTCTGATCTCCAGCATCTGCAGTCCTCACTTTCTCTAGTGTACAGCCTGCCCTTTAGACTCTACGCGACACATTGCAGTGGTTCAACATGGCGGTTCACCTTGCAATTTTGGATTGTTTATAAATACAGGCTCAACCACATCCTGTGAATCTGTTTCACGCAGCGAGTGGTTAAGATCTGGATTGCACTTCCTAAGAGGTCAGGTCAACTGAGGCATTCACAAGGGAATAAAACAAAGAACTGCAGATACTGGAAATCTGAAACAAAGACAGGAATTGCTGGAGAAACTTGGCAGCCCTAACAGCATCTGTGGAGAAAAAGCAGAGTTTCAGGTCTAGTGACCCTTCTTCAGAACGAGATAGTAGTCGGAAAAAGTGTTATACAAGCTGAAGACTTTGGGGTGTGCATAACAGATTAAACAATAGGTGGAGATGAAGGCCAGAGGGAGAGTAAGAAAGTTAGCCTGGCAAAGGCATTAATAAAGTTAAACCAGAGAGACAGCAAAGTTGCAAATGGGAATCATAAGTAGGTAAAAATGGTTGACTGTGTGCCAAACTACCTGTCTCCCCCTTTGAGTTCTGTCTCCACTCATCACTTCCTCCTTTATCGTTCCCTAGCACACTACCAGCACCAACTCTTGTTTTCATCAAATACGCTACATTTTTCCAGCTACTATCTAGATCTGATTAGATTTCCTACAGTGTGGAAACAGGCCCTTCGGCCCAAAACGTCCACACCGACCCTCTGAAGAGAAACCCACCTCCCTATATTTACCTCTGACTAATCCATCTAACACTATGGGCAATTTCCCATGGCCAATTCACCTGACCTGCACATCTTTGGACTGTGTGAGGAAACTGGAGCACCCGGAGGAAACCCACGCAGACACAGGGAGAATGTGCAAACTCCACACAGACAGTTTCCCGAGGCGAGAATTGAACCTGGGTCCCTGGCACTGTGAGGCAGCAGTGCTAACCACTGAGCCACCGTGAAGAAGTTGCTTGAATATTTAGAGTTTTCCATTTCATTTTTTTTGAGGTTTGATCTAGATTAGAGCTGATCACTTCTGTCCTTCAAAAGCAATTGAAGGCTTCCCCTTGACACTTAAAAAAAATAGTGGTTTCATATGTGTTAGTCACATAGCTTTATCAATCAGTTCCACGTTACTGATTCCTGACGGGAAAAGAACTCCCAAGAAAAAGTAGAAATGAGCTAATTTATATGTCATTTTTCACTCCATTTCCTCTCTCCTGAGCTCAATCCTTTGATTGATCCATTTTAATCTAGTCATAGAGTCATAGAGTCATACAGATGAACAGCATGGAAACAGATCCTTCGGTCCAACCCGTCCATGCCAACCAGATATCCCAACCCAATCTGGTCCCACCTGCCATCACCCGGCCCATATCCCTCCAAACCCTTCCTATTCATATACCCATCCAAATGCCTCTTAAATGTTGCAATTGTACCCGCCTCCACCACTTCCTCTAGCAGCTCATTCCACACACTTACCACGTAAATCTATGCCCCCTGGTTCTGGACTTCACATTCCCAGGGAAAAGACTTTGCCTATTTACCATATCCATGCCCCTAATAATTTTATAAACCTCTATAAGGTCACCCCTCAGCCTCCGACACTCCAGGGAAAACAGCCCCAGCCTGTTCAGCCTCTCCCTATAACTCAAATCCTCCAACCCTTGCAACATCCTTGCAAATCTTTTCTGAACCCTTTCAAGTTTCACAACATCTTACCGAGAGGAAAGAGACCAGAATTACACACAATATTCCAACAGTGGCCTAACCAATATCCTGGATAGCTGCAACATGACCTCCCAACTCCTGTACTCAATACGCTGACCAATAAAGGAAAGCATACCAAATGCCTTCTTCACTATCCCATGTACCTGTGACTCCACTTTCAGGGAGTTATGAACCTGCACTCCAAGGTCTATGACACAGCCAGAAGATTGCATCTCCAGTTCGAATTCTTTGACTCGAAAGTCAAATATCAAGAATGACTTCAGAATAATAGAGGCAAAAATTAGAATATAAAAGTAAACTACTGGAAAAATAAAAATTGACAGCAAAAGTTTCCACAAGTACATTAAGAAAGGAAAACATGTAGTTGATGTAAATGTTCTTTCATTAGAAGATGAGACAAGGAAATAGTAGAGCCTTTGAACAATTAATTTATACCCATCTTCACAAGAGAAGGCACAAAACAAGAATCTCAAGAACAGTGGAAAATCAAGAGGAAAAAGGGACTTGGAGCATTGGAGGAAGAGAGTCCTGGAAAACCCAAGAAAAGGACATTCAGCAGGTCTCTCAGTAACTGTGAAGAGAGAAACAGAGTTAATAATTATAAACAACATAAAAACTGGTTTTCTGGTCTTATCACATAACTGTTTACAAAAGCTTGCTGTGTGCACATTGGCTTTTGTGTTTCCTACATTACCAATGGTGATTACACATCTAAAGTAATCATTGGCTGTAAAGTGCTTCCATATGTCCAGTGTATAAATGTCTTTCTTTTTCCGCATACCTCTTCTTTTTTATCCAGTTTTCTCCCTACGTATTTACTCCTCTCCTTTCATCTGGCTTCTTCAGCTCATCCTCTTCTCCCATTTTCCATTATCCTACTGTGTACTCTTTTCATCCCCCTTCAAGTTACTCACACGAACTATCAACAACTCAGCTATTGCTGAACCGACAACATTGAACGTATCAGTTATAATGTTTTGTGCACATTGACTTTAGTTGTCAAACATAATGATACAAACAGGCATTGATTCAGTGGACTGAATGGCCTCCTTCTGTGCTACAATGACATCTAGAACTCTTGGAGATACATTAATTGTTAATATTCATCTTTTGTAAAGTCTCTGGTCCCCTAGCAAGAAAGGGAGTCATTGAGCCTGAGAAGTAGTTGCTTGTTTCAATCTGTATATATTATTCTATACAGACTCAAATTGATTACTGCAAACCTTTTATAGCATTCACACCATTACCTGCTCCATCCTAAACCTACCCATCCGTCATCTCACCTCACCTCAATCTGTCCTGTATCCAGTAAAATCATGAAGGATTTAACTAGAAGGCATTAAAGCCTGACAGCGGTTTAAAATTAGGTGAGGATCACTATAATTCCAGTCTTCACTGAACAGTCTGTGTGTGAGTCCACCACAAAGAAAACAGGCTCAAGTGTACTTGTGAATTGTATGATTTAGTTCTTTTTCATACATTGAGTTACATCAGATATTCTATAAATTCCTAAATGCAGAACTCTGATCTCTGTGACTGATGGGAGAGAAATTCGCTGACAATGTGTGACCACTAAACTAGAACTCTACCATTGGGAAACCTGGCATTGAGGAATGGTTGATGTGATTGGGGATTGGTTAATGTGATTGAGGATTGACTTTACACCTTGCCTAATTGAAATGTGTAGTGAGTAAAATTCAGCATCCTGTATGCATACAACACACAAACGAGGAACTCTGCTATTCAATAGGATCATGACTAATCTGACAATAATCCCAAATCCTTACTCCTGCCTACTCCTGATAACATTTCAATACCTCACTTAATCGGGTTTTATCTACCTCTACCTTAAAAAATATTCAATGATTGAGCTTCCACTGCCTTCTCAAGAAGAGAGCTTCAAAGACTCATAACACCCTGAGTGAAAGAATTTCACCTCATCTTTGTTTTAAATGTGCAACTCTGGATTTTTAATTAGTGATCACTAGCTCCCCCCCCGCCACACCCCTCCACCCACCCCCGACCACTCACCACTCCATAAACATTTCCAATCAGGAGCGTTATTAATGTGAACCCTGTACTTTAGACTAAGTGAGCAACTGTTAATCACTCAGAAGGAATCAACAGGAAACATAAGTTAAAACAGGAAATAAAGTACTCAGATTGGGCTTAGGTTCTGCAGTACAGATATTTGGTTTGAGATGAAGGCATGAGGGTTTTGAAATTGTCAGGCTGGATCCCTCTGCATCAGTGCTTGGAGAACCCATCAGGTGTCAGACATGGAAAATTCTGATCCAAGCTTGTGACTGATAGCAAACATCTGGAAGTGGGCGAAGTGCTTATGGATACAAATTACCAGTGTGCATCAGAAACCCCTGACCCTGGACTCTTAAGGAAATTGAGGAAAATGGTGATAATATGATAAGGTGGAATGAAAAAAAAATCCTTGTAAATGGTAGAACAGAATTGACAAATCAAATGGTTTGATCCAGTTGCTTCTTCTAAAATGTTCTTGTATTCCTCAAAAACAGAGGCATGCTATAATGCATGTAAGTTAATGTCAGTTTCTCGTGAATGATTAGAACAAATTTTCTCTCATTTTCCTACAGACAGTGTGTTCAGAGAATGCCTCGGGAATGGAACTTGGGCAAGCAGGATTGACTACTCCCAGTGCCAACCAATTCTGCAGCAAAAGGTTTGTGCTGCTTTCAATGTTTAAAAGGCATGAATAGCATAGAAAGAGATAATTTTACAATGTAACTATATTGTCAGAAACTTCACACGCACATCTTTACAAACTCCGGAGGTTAGTGTGAGTGTTATCAAGGCAATAATTCTATGTGTCAGCGTGAATTCTGAAGTGGACAGTGGAATGGTAGTCAGTATGTAACTGTTAAACAGAGAACTAATACCAAGGGTCAGCATCTGGTATTGAGGTTTATTTCTGGAACCTGCATTGTTGACAGCCTTTCATTTCCTTTAAAAGTTGAAGACCAGAATCTATTTCTATTCTACTTCTTCCATGGGCTCGATTCTAGCTTTCTACTTTCTATACTGAGGATATCTAGATTCCAATCAGACTCTGACCCTAACAGAGATTACAACCTCGGAGAAAGTGAGGTGCTGGAGACCAGAGTTGAAAAATGTGGTGCTGGAAAAACACAGCAGGCCAGGCAGCATCCGAGGAGCAGGAGAATTGACATTTTGGGCATAAGCTTATTCTGCTCCTCGAATGCTGCCTGGCCTGCTGTGTTTTAAGCACCACATTTTTCAACAGAGATTACAACCTCATCAAGATATACTCTTGGATTGAACACGGATCTACCTCAGATCCAAACACAGATCCAAATTCCAACCCATATCAAAACTAAGACCTGTTGAAACTCATTGTCAACATGCCCTTATCTCAATCCCCAAACCATTCTCCCATAATCATCCTTTTCTTTGGCTGCTGTTATTGACTAAATCAGACCCCCTCAAAACATTCAGATGGTAGTGTAAACCCTAAGTTTTTCTTATTTTGAAGGTAAATGCCAGCTGTTGTGTTCTGGATATAATTTGATTGGTCAAACTACCAAATTTGAAGCAAAACACACTTTATTCGCACACTATAGTGACAACACAACAAAAGAAAGAAGAAATTGGAATAATTTAACTCCATTGGAAAACTTAACAGAATAATAGATAGAGGAGACTCCCCTTCCTGGACGTATTAGTGTAACACACACCTGCTGGTGAACTCCAGACCAGTGTGTACAGGAAGAACACCCATACAGATCAGATACTGAACTATAACAGCAACCATACCAGCACCCACAAACAGAGCTGCATTAGGACATTGTTTAAATGGGCAAGCAACCTAGAACTCCAGAAGGCAGAACAGGAACACCTACTCAAAGGATTTAAACCAAACAAGTACCCCAAGAGCAGTATCCTCTGGTACTTATGGGAAAAACTTAAAGAAGAAAGCATGACATCACCAGATATGATAGTGACCATCGAAATCGATGTTTCGGGCAAAAGCCCTTCATCAGGAATAAAGGCAGTGAGCCTGAAGGGTGGAGAGATAAGCTAGAGGAGGGTGGAGGTGGGGAGAGAGTAGCATAGAGTACAATGGGTGAGTGGGGGAGGAGATGAAGGTGATAGGTCAGGAAGGGGAGGGTGGAGTGGATAGGTGGAAAAGGAGCTAGGCAGGTCGGACAAGTCCGGACAAGTCAAAGACACATCAGAGGTAACTACCCAACTACTCAGACCGCTGGGAATCTTAATGGTCCACAAACCAGTAAACACCTTCCATCAGCTCCTCACAAAGGTTAAAGACCTGACACCCACATCCGACAGGATGAACGTTATCTACAAGATACCCTGTAAGGACTGTGAAAGACACTACATAGGAAAAACAGGAAGAAAACCAACCATATGAGTGTACTAACATTAGCTCACCACTGCCAGACTCAACCAGCACACTCTCATTTCCAACCACACAGACAATGATGGATACAAATTCACCCGGGACAATGTAACCATCTTAGCACAGGCAAAACAGACACACCAGAGAATTCCTTGAAGCCTTGCACTCCAACTGGAACTCAAACAATAGACACGTTGACTTGGTCCCACCCAGATACAGAACCGGAAGTCCCAACAAACAGAGACAAATACCAGGCGGGACACAGCACCAATACTTTATTGAAGAAGTGCTAACGATTTCGTCTAGTGAGGCGACGAAACATCTGACCTCATCTACAAGCTGAACCACAAATCTTTGCAAACACTCTAAGAAATTCTGTGTCACTGGTCGTGGGTTTCTATAGGCTCTTGAGTGGCGAAGTAGCCTGATCCTAGAGCCACATCTCCAACCACATATTTAGCAAGCTTTTTCAGGATGTGCAAGTGGTCCTTGGTCTTGAGATCTTTAGCATTCTTTTCTCTGGTTCTTTTTCCATACTTCTTGTTGATGGGTATTCTCAAAAATTGCATCTCTTCATACAGGAATGTAGCCTATTTCCCCAAGTCTGTTTCTTCTGAGTGAGGGTCTCCTGGGTGTTGACGTCTACATTGCATTTCTGGAGGGAAGTCTTCAACAAGCCTTTGAAAGGCATTTTGGTCTGCCTCTCATTCTCTTCCTTGAGCTGGGCAAAGAAGATTTGCTTTGTCAGTCAGGCTTCTGACATTGTAAGCATGTGGCTCGTCCTCTGGAGTTGGTTTTGGATGATTATGGCCTCAGTGCTGATGCTATTGACTTCTTTAATGCCGCTGATGTCAGTATGCCTATCCTCCCAGCTGGTGTGGAGAATCTGTCTCAAATAGCATTGATTGTACTTCTCCAGGGCTTTGAGGTGGAGTCGATATGAAGTCCAAGTTTCAGGGAGATACACAAGAGTCAGAAGGATCTTGATATCAGTATGGATTTCAAGGTCATTGAAGACTGTCATGAATTCTGCATTATATATTGGATATGCTACACCTGTAGCTACTATGTCCATGTGGGTGATGGAATGAATGGTTAAGGTGGTGGATCTGGTCCCAATCAATCCTGGATACTGTTGAGCTTCTTGAGTGTTGTTGGAGTTGTTTCATTCAGGCAGGTGGAGAGTAACCCATGATATTTCCAGAATTGTGGCTTGTTCAAATTCCTTGAAAATGAGTCAGTATCCTGGGAACATCTGCAGTGAGAGGTGACCTGAGCTGTATGTGTTTAATGCCCAATTTTCAATTAATTATACCCAAGATGTTAGCATTTATTTTCATCTTGCTGACAAACCTCTTCATGAAATCTCAAGTTTTAGGAATTTTCTCAACTTTTTTTTCACAAGAAGGATTATAACAAATAAGTTTCTAACAGTCTTAAGAAGAAAGTGTGTAATGTGCTGGTGAGTTTGAGTCAACATTTTCACATTGGATAGTAAATAAAATAATGTGTTAGTCTGCAATTGTGTAACAAGGTATACGCAGCATATTAGCAACTCGGTAGTTTTTGTTTGTAATGTTGAGTAGGGAGTCAAGTTTGGTCAGGACACTGTAAAAATTTGCTTGTTTTCAGTGCAGTGCTGTGGCATCTTTGAAGTCTGACACGAGAGATCAGATGGGGCTTTCATTCAAAAGTACAATTATAACAGTGAAAAGACAGCATCTTTGATGGTGTAGCACGCCTTTGTGACAATCTAAATTCTTGTGTCCAACTTCTGGACATGATAAAACTGCATCCTACAGATTTGTAAATAAAGATGTGGATTGTGGAATTAAAGAAACATGACACAACTGTTGCAAAATTGACAGAATAACAGGGAACAGGAGTGGTGAACAGTTGTCTGTCAAGTTGGAGAAAGGTTGGTAGTGAATTGACCCAGGGGTCAGGTTTGGACCCTTGCTCTTTCTGATAAGTATTATTGACCTTTGTACATGACATAATTTCAACATTTGGATGAAACTTGAAAGAATGGTGAAATGTCAAGGGGACTACGCAGAAGGTCATGAATTAGTGTAATGGCAGAAAAGAGTCTGATTATATTTAATGCAGAGGTGTGAATTAGCTAATTTCAGTCGATTGAGTGTGAACAGATAATAAATGAAAGAATCAGACTATTCATCCTATTCATGCCTTGAAATATTTCTGTCAGGTTGCCTCTCAGCCTCCGAAGCTGTATTGTATCCAGCTCGGAGAACCATACTTTTGTAAAGGCATCACAGTTTGTGCAGAAGAGATTCACATGATTGATTTCAAGGATTGGGAATAAAAACAAAGTGCTAGAAAATCTCAGCAGGTCTAGCAGTATCTGTAGAGTAAGCAACAGAACTAAAGTTGAGAGTTCATTATGTTTCCTGTTTGGAACTGTAGAAACAGGTGAAAATGTGATAGATTTTATGGTCAAGGAAATAAAAGAGTAATGTTCAGCTCTGAATTAAAACCAAGTCATGAAGACAAAGTACAGACATTGCGGATAAAACATGAAAATGAAAAACAAAGTTCATGGTCTGAAATTGTTGAACCCAACGTTGAGTCCTGAGGGCTGTAACGTACCCAAGCGGAAAATGAGGTGCTGTTCCTCCAACTTGCACTGGGCTTCACTGGAATACTGGAGCAGGCCTTGGATAGAAATGTGAGCTCGAAAACAAGATGGTGTACTGAAATCACACATGACCAGAAGGTTGAGGTTAAGCTGGTAGTCAAGGCCATCACCCAACCTGCACTTGGTTTTCCTAATGTAAAGAAGATCACTTTGTGAGCACCAAATACAATTCTGGTCACCCTCCTATATGAAAGATGCTATTAAACTAGAAAAAGTGCAAAAGCTTTACAAGGATGTTGACAAGATTGGAAGGTTTGAGTTATATGGAGAGACTGGATAGGCTGGCAATTCTTTTGGAGGCCGAGGGGTGACCTCAAAGAGGTTTATAAAATTATAAAATTATAAATTATAAATGTATAAAATTATGAGGGGCATAGATAAGGTGAATAGCCAAGGTCTTTTCCTCAGGGTAGGGGAATCCAAAAGTAGAGGGCATAGGTTTAAGATGACAGGAGAAAGATTTAAAAGGAACCTGAGGGCAACTTTTTCACACAGAGGGTGGTGCATATATGGAATGAGTTGTCAGAGGAAGTGATAGAGATGGGTACAGTTACAACATTTAAAAGGCATTTTGACAGGTACATGGATAGGAAAAGTTTAGAGGGACATGGGCCAAACACAGGCAAATAGGACCAGTCCAGTTGAGGAAACCTGGTCAGCATTGATGAGTTGGGCCAAAGAGCCTGTTACTTTGCTGTATGACTCTGACTAATTGACTTAACTGAAAAAGCAAATCACTGCTTTACTTGAAAGGAATGTTTTGGGCATTAAACATTGACGAATTAAACAGCAAGTGTTTTGAGTCTGGTAATTGGTTTGAGGGTGCTGTGGGTGTGTGACTATTGTTGGTGATGATAGAGGAATGGGAGAAAGTGAGGACTGCAGTTGCTGGAGATCAGAGCTGAAAATGTGTTGCTGGAAAAGCGCAGCAGGTCAGGCAGCATCCAAGGAACAGGAGAATCGACGTTCCTGAAGAAGGGCTTATGCCCGAAACGTCGATTCTCCTGTTCCTTGGATGCTGCCTGACCTGCTGCACTTTTCCAGCAACACATTTTCAGCGATGATAGAGGAATGGGCCAGAGTGCCACGAGGGAACAGTCCCTTTGAATGCTGACAGGAGAGGGAAAGGTGTGTTTTGCATAATGCTGGAGGTGACAGAAATATGGAGACAGATGACCAAAATAAATCAGCCTCCTTATGCCTGTATTCACAAAGCAGTACAATTAGTGCTGCACACTGCTGCTCATCATTCCTATAACCAACAAAATTTACCTCAATACTTCCCTACCGGATCTTTTGTATAATCAGTTCCAGATGCCAGATTTATACCTTAAACAAATCTTTAACAATTTATTAATAATACAGTAGCTTTAGCTGAGCAAAATTCTAACTAGTGCCTACGATTTAAACCCAATCTTATTTGATTCTCACATCCACACACACAGACAGACGGACAAACTGACACAGTTAAGGGATAAATCAAAAGATAAGTGAATGAGATGCAACTAGCCAGTTCACTTATGATTCCATGATGCATAAACATTGGGATTGCATCTTGTTTGGTTTCTCAAGATACCAGTGCATGGAACTAGCTTCCAGTAAGCTCAGAGGAATAATCACTGAATAATTATAACTGAGATTCTATTCTCCAAACTTTAAATGAGTTAGTAATAGGAAGATAATCAGGGAACAATCCAACTGCAGTTCTGTAATTTTCAAATTCCCAAACCTTATGACAAAAACATAGTTCAAAGTCCAATTTAAACTTTGTTTTCTCTTTGTTAAACTGGTTGCCTTCCTAACATCCAACATCTACCATCTTGTTTGAGCATAATGCATCTTTAGAACCGAAATGAACATCCAGGCCAGGCCTGTTTGTTTTTCTTGTTTTCTTTATAACACACTGCTGCTCATCATCCAAATGTTACCTTCGTGCTCAGCTCACAGGTAATAGTTCCAAACCAGAAATGATAAAAATAAAACTAAAATGAAAATTTCAACAGAAAGCAAAGGGTGCTGCTATGAAAATAGAGGTTGCTGGATCAGGAAGTGGGGACAATAGGACAGTTATTGTGATAAGGAAATGTAGTTTTCATGATGCTGAATGGACTATATCTGTTTAAAGTCATGCCATTCCCCACATGTGCAGTGTACATTGACGATCTGGTGATTTTCAGTCACATATTTGGAGATTCTATCGGAATTGTTCAATTGACTTTGGGAGGCAGGCATGGTGATAAACCTGGCTAAGAGTGAGCTCACAACAAGCCAAGTCATGTTTTCAGACATGGATAGGTGGCCCCATGGGATGTGAAACCAAAGGTTTTTGGGAAGTTACCCATATCATTGACGAAGAGAGGAGTACTACAATTCCTGGGATTGAGTGTTTTTTATCGGAAGTTCATTCAGAATGTTGGCAGTCTAGTTTCTCAACCAACTGACTTGTTGTAAAATTGCAGAAAATTTCAGTTGATGGAGGAATGTCAGAAGACATTTAACAGCCTGAAAGCTGTGCTAACCACTGCTCCAGTGTGAGCCATACCGAATTATGCAAAGCCATTCAAGGTGACTATCGATGTAAGTGATGTGGGTGCTGGTGCTGTACTCTTGCAAGAAGACAATGAGAGTTAGAAAGACCTATTGGGTATTTTACCAGAAAGTTTGGCCCAACAAGTCCACATTGACTCTCTGAAGAGTAACCCACACAGATCCATTTCCTCTACCCTATTACTCTGCATTTACTCCTGCCAAATGCACCTAACCTGCATATCCCTGAACATTATGGGCAATTTAACATGGCTAATTCACCTAACCTGCACATCTTTGGACTTGGGAGGAAACTGGAGCACCCTGAGGAAACCCACGCAGACATGGGGAGAAATTACAAACTCCACATAGTTGCCTGAGGCTGGAACCAAATCCGGGTCCCTGGCGATGTGAAGCAAGAGTGCTAACCACTGTGCCACCGGATGCTTTTGGTGACAGACCTGCTGAGTTTTGCCAGCAATTTCTGTTTTTGTGCCTTTCATTATTTTCTATCCTTTCTAGTCCATTCCAAGCTACACTGTGGTCACCCTGACAGTTGATCTTATTTCAGAATTTTCAGTTCCCTGGCTTTAGCTGCCTCCTCTTTACGATGGATATTTAATTCCACTGCATTTCTACTCTCTAATACTTCTTTGAACAACCAGCATCTGCCTGGCTGAACTTGTTCTGTCAATAAATAATTTCTCCTTTAAACTCACCTCACTTTCTCAAGGGTCAAGGGTTATGGCATCCCAGTTATGGCATTTGTTATGGATTATAACAACCTCTTCTACCCAAAATTGGAAGAACCAATTTACTTCGAATTTCCACCCATAGATAGTAAGGAAGTGGATGTGCTGGAAATTCTGGACCCCAGGGCCAGACCAAATATATCCAAGGTTACTACAGGAAGCGAGGAATGAGATTGCTGCACCTCTGGCAATGATTTTTGCACCCTTACTCTCCACAGGAGTAGTAGTGGATGATTGGAGGGAGGCGAATGTTGTTCCTCTGCTTAAGAAAGGGAATAGGAAATCCCTGGGAATTACAGACCAGTCAGTCTTAATAGAGATGTACAAGGTAGTGAGAGGCATACATAGACTAGATAACCAGAGACTTTACCCCAGGGCAGAAATGACTGTCACGAGGGGACATGATTTTAAGATGATTGGAGAAAGGATTAGGGGAGATGTCAGAGGTAGGTTCTTTTCACAGCAAGTTGCCGGTGTGTGGAATGCAATGCCGGCGGTGGTAGTAGAGCCAGAGACATTTGGGACATTTAAGCAACTGTTGGATAAGCACATGGACGGCAGTAAGTTGAGGAGTATGTAGGTTAGGGTGATCTTAGATAAATGCTTGGCACAACATGATGGGCTGAAGGGCCTCTACTGTGTTGTACTCTTCTATGTTCTAGTTTCTATCATCTCTGACTAAGCTGATACCAGGTCTCAAGAGACTGTGTTTGAGGAGAGGTTGAATAGGATATACCTGCACTCATTGGAATTCAGGGAAATGATAGGCAACCTTATTAAAATATAGAAGATTCTTAGGGGGCTAGACAGGGTAGGTGCAAAGTCATTTCCACTGGTGAGAGAGCCTAACACTAAAGAGCATTCTGTTAGAAAAATGGGCAGTCCACTTAAGATAAGAGATGAGGAGGAACTTCTTCTCTCAGAGGGTAGTGAATTTGTGGAATGGTTTACCACAGAGGGCTGTTGAGACTGGGACATTAACTATATTCAAGGCTGAGAAGATCAGTTTTTAATCAGTAAGGTTGTGGAGAAAGGACAGGGAAGTGGAATTGAGGATTATTCAGATCATGGATTAGTGGTGCTGGAAGAGCACAGCAGTTCAGGCAGCATCTGAGGAGCAGCAAAATCGACGTTTCGGGCAAAAGCCCTTCATCAGGAATAAAGGCAGAGAGCCTGAAGCGTGGATAGATAAGCTAAAGGAGGGTGGGGGTGGGGAGAAAGTAGCATAGAGTACAATAGGTAAGTGGGGGAGGGGATGAAGGTGATATGTCAAGGAGGAGGGTGGAGTGGATAGGTGGAAAAGAAGATAGGCAGGTACGATAAGTCATGGGGACAATGCTGAGCTGGAAGTTTGGAACTAGGGTGAGGTGGGGGAATGGGAAATGAGGAAACTGTTGAAGTCCCCATTGATGCCCTGGGGTTGAAGTGTTCCGAGGCGGAAGATGAGGCGTTCTTCCTCCAGGCATCTGGTGGTGAGGGAGCGGCAGTGAAGGAGGCCCAGGACCTCCATGTCCTCGGCAGAGTGGGAGGGAGAGTTGAAATGTTGGGCCACAGGGCGGTGTGGTTGATTGGTGCGGGTGTTCTGGAGATGTTCCCTAAAGCGCTCTGCTAGGAGGCGTCCAGTCTCCCCAATGTAGAGGAGACCGCATCAGGAGCAACGGATGCAATAAATGATATTAGTGGGTGTGCAGGTAAAACGTTGCTCCTTTAGGGCCTTGGATGGAGGTGAGGGAGGAGGTGTGGGTGCAGGTTTTGCAGTTCCTGCGGTGGCAGGGGAAGGTGCCAGGATGGGAGGGTGGGTTGTAGGGGGGCGTGGACCAGACCAGGTAGTCACAGAGGAAACGGTCTTTGCGGAAGATGGAAAGGGGTGGGGAGGGAAATATATCCCTGGTGGTGGGGTCTTTTTGGAGGTGGCAGAAATGTCAGCGGATGATTTGGTTTATGCGAAGGTTGGTAGGGTGGAAGGTGAGCACCAGGGGCGTTCTATCCTTGTTATGGTTGGAGGGGTGGGGTCTGAGGGCGGAGGTGTGGGATGTGGACGAGATGCGTTGGAGGGCATCTTTAACCACGTGGGAAGGAAATTGCGGTCTCTAAAGAAGGAGGCCATCTGGTGTGTTCTGTGGTGGAACTGGTTTTCCTGGGAGCAGATACGGCGGAGGCGGAGGAATTGGGAATATGGGATGGCATTTTTGCAAGAGGTAAGGTGGGAAGAGGTGTAATCCAGGTAGCTGTGGGAGTCGGTGGGTTTGTAAAAAATGTGGGTGTCAAGTCGGTTGTCATTAATGGAGGTGGAAAGGTCCAGGAAAGGGAGGGAGGTGTCAGAGATGGTCCAGGTAAATTTAAGGTCAGGGTGGAATATGTTGGTGAAGTTGATGAATTGCTCAACCTCCTCACGGGAGCACGAGGTGGCGCCAATGCAGTCATCAATGTAGCGGAGGAAGAGTTGGGAAGTGGTGCCGGTGTAATTACAGAAGATCGACTGTTCTATGTAGCCAACAAAGAGGCAGGCATAGCTGGGGCCCATACGTGTGCCCATGGCTACCCCTTTGGTCTGGAGGAAGTGGGAGGATTCGAAGGAGAAATTGTTAAGGGTGAGGACTAGTTCGGCCAAACGAATGAGAGTGTCAGTGGAAGGGACTGTTGGGGACGTCGGGAGAGGAAATAATGGAGGCCCTGGTCATGGCGGATGGAGGTGTAGAGGGATTGGATATCCATGGTGAAGATGAGGCGTTGGGGGCCGGGGAAACAGAAGTCTTGGAGGAGGTGGAGGGCATGGGTGATTATTCAGATCAGCCATGATCTCATCGAATGGCAGAGCAGACGTCATGTGTTGAATGAACTGTTTCTGCTCCTATTTGTTGTGGTCTTTACCTAATCCGTTTCTGATTCTTTCCTTCTTTATGATAGTCAGCCTGCCCCTTGAAATTATGACAATGTATTACAAGGTCATTGACTTCTACAGCTACTATGACTACATTTCTTCATACCCTGCTTCCACTCTTCTCGTCTCCATTTCATCTAATCCCCTGAGGCTACTTTCCACAATGGACTTTCTAACATACTTATGGAGCCTCCTCCCATAGTGAGTTGTTTGATCATCCACCAACATTCATGACTGGCTGTCGCAGGACTGCAGAGCTTAAATCTGATCTGTTGGTTGTGGGATTGCTTAGCTCCATCTATCGCTTCCTGCTTATGCTGTTTGACATGCAAGTAGTCCTGCTTGGTGGCTTCACCAGGGTGACACCTCATCTTCAGATATGTCCAGTCCTGCTGCTGGCATCCCCCCTGCACTCTCCATTGAACTATGGTTGATCCCCTGGCTTGATGATAATGGTTGTGTGAGGGATATGCTGGCACATGAGGTGACAGATTGTGCCAGAGTATAATTCTGCTGAGTTGAGGGCCCACAGTGCCTCATGGATGCCAATTCTTTACAATTCAGGCCAATAAAAGAGCTATTGTAATTTGGCTTGAGTTTTCACTGCTCCCAAGTTATCTCCTACTGGTAATTCATGTGCTACCTGCATCATCTCCTTTCTGTTACCCACCTTCACACACAACTTGATGAATCTCTGCTCATTTCTCGACCTGAATATATGTATGTGATGGTCTACATTTCCTCATCAAAGTGTCATTTTTAAAGTAGGAACATTCTCATATACTTTCAGATTCTTCCTCTGTGGGTGATTTTTGATACAACTTCCTTAATTTTTCATCTTTCCTTTGTAATTCTCTGAACTAAAAATATCCACTTTGTCCTCTACCTGTTCTTGATTTTTCCCAAACATTTGCTCAAACAGTCTCTAGTAATTGAACTTCAACTTCCTTATCTTTATTATTTGATTTCTCCTCCTGCTTCTACCTGTGACTTTGTGACCTTGTTAAAACACAGTCAGAAAAAACCCCAGGATATCATTCGTATAACACCTCACTTGCCTGATTTTCCATTGGCTTTTCCACCATGTGATCACTCCCACCTGTGATCCAGCTAAATCATCACCAAGAATAAGCACAATGTCTGTAACCAAGAATTTCTCTGTTAATCTCACCACCATTTCTCCACTTTTCACCGGACACTCCAACCTCACTTTATAAATTGGAACACTGCTCTTCCCACCATGAATTCCACATATTACCACCTTTCCTGGAAACACTCCTTGTGAAACACTGCTCATGTTTCACCATTAAAGATTGGCTTGGTCCTGTTGAAGATCTGGACCCCGGTGGGGTCTCTCGGTTCCACAATCGCTCAATAAGCACTCACAATCAGTCTGGTTCTTTAAGACTTCATTCTTTATTTCTTCATACGGCTGGATACAGAACATCCAGAAACACACAACTTGAGCACCTCAGTATTCCTCGTAGGAGCTGCACACACAGTTTAATAGAAAGACATTTATTACATTCAAACAATTACTAATGAATACATGATATTGCTTCATTGACAGTGAATTGGTCCAATGATATTTACTCTAAACCAACTTATGTTCCAACGCTTAGGTCACTTTTATCTCACAAACAGAGCCTCTGCACCAACACCTGAAGGTCAGCCAGAACGGTTAGTACTTTCTTATCTGCTCAAGTTAATTCTATACTTTAAAGGGCGTATTGTCTGCTGAGCTCTTTTTGCAGCAGTCTGTGGTTAGTCATTTATGCAACTTTAGCAGAGTTAGCAGTTAGCAGCCTAAAAGCCTTCTATGCAGCTTTAGCAGAATTATCAGTTAGCAGACTAGAAGCCATTTTGTCATGTTACTTGCATCGAGAAGCCATCTTATTGCCACCTCAGTTACCAAGAGCACCTGTTAGGCGGTTGCCCCTGACTGCAACTAGTCACCCTAGCTTCAGGTAGCAGATTCTCATCAGCCTGTATTTACGTTTCAGATTTTCACTGTGTCTCTTAAAATCTTAATTTCTTTACCTGCTCCTCCTGTCACACATGAGTAAACCTTACAGTCAAGTAAATTTGTTAGAGGGATCTGGTACTTTCTTGTCAATCAATCCCTGATCAGGTTGTACATATTTTTGCAGCTTTTTAGCTTCCACCATGCTTTCCTTTATCACTTCAACACAACCCACTGGCTTTTCCTGTTTTCCAACATCTGTTTTCCCAGTGCTTTTCTAAGCCATGAACACTGTGACTTCATGTGGCCTATTTTATTACAGTGAAAACACCTGAGTTTTTTATGTCTTTCCCCGTCCTGGGTTTCCTTTGTACTAGCAGTAAACTATTTGATAATCTTCAATGAGATCTCCTTTTCCCTTACCATCTGAGAATTTTATTTTTTCCTAATTTCTAGCCCTCACAGACTGAAATTGATATTGCAAGTGAAACTCTGATTTATGAACCAACTCATAATCATCTGACATTTCTGCTGCTAATCCTGCAGTCTTAACTCTCTGTTTTTTCACGAGTTCTCATTACTTCAGGAAGTGAATTTTTAAACTCCTCCAAAATAATTATCTCCTAAGAGCATCATGTGTTTAATCTATTTTCAATGCCTATATCCACCTATCAATATTACGTTGTTTGATCCTTTCAAACTCAATGTATGATTAGGTTCCCTCCTTAGATTCCTAAAACGTTGTCTGTTGGCTTCTGGTATGAGCTCATTTGTACTTAAGACAGCATTTTTCACTTCTTTATACTCTCCAGATACATCTACCTACCAGCTTTGTGTGCATCAACAATACCCACATGGTCACCGGCCATTTAATTTCTGAAATGAAATGAGAAAAGCTTCTCGAACTTGGACAATGCTTGGACATATTTAAACAGATCCCCCAACAGGCCTTTGGTTATGATTGGATTACTCTCCATCACTGTCCTCATCACTATTTCTACTTTTCACCTCTATCTCCACCATTTTAAGTTAACTTTGAGTTTTCCATTCCAACCTATGAAATGTAAAAACTCTCTCTCCCTTTCATAGAACACTGAACACAGAACACTACAGCACAATACTGTTCAGCCCACAATGCTGTGCCATGCATTTATCTTAATCCATGTTAAACTAACCTACACACCCCTCTATTTACTGCCGTCTATATGCTTGTGCAGCAGTCCTTTCCTCTTCTTTCTGCTTTTAATCTCAATTCAAACTGCTTCATTTCCTTTTCTTGTTAAAGCTGTTTTATTTTCAATGGAATATAAACCATTTCCATGTTAAGTGATTGCCACAATTATCCCCTCCCCACCTTTCCTCGCAGGCACAGGAAAATCCAACTCCAGCTTGTTTGCCAATTCCAAAAGCTTTCCCCTGCTCACTTACTGTAAAACTCCCAAAAAGACTTCTTCTACCCCCAGGAGACCCTTAGTAACTGAAAGAGCCATATTATACAAGGCACACCCTGTTTAAACCAACTGAATCCAACATTCAAATTATATCAGTCCACGTTTACCTCTCACTGCCTTGGTGTCCAAGAATCCTGAAGCCAACCTGGAATTAGAGATTTTGACCCTGACAAGAGCCCTCAATTTTTTATAGGCTAGACCAAACTGCCTTAACGTATATTAAGAGGACCATCTAGACCCCAACTTTTCTTATTTTAAAGGCAAGTGCCAGACGTTGCATTCCAGATATAACTGGATTCATCACCAACCAGATTTGAAGTAAGACACTTTTTATTGATACACTAAATACAACAAAACAAAGAAGAAATTCAAATAACTTATCTCTGTTGGAAATTTTAACAGAAAAATAGAATATTTAACTAATAAACTGTAACTGTTCCAATATAGTAATATCCCATAACCAAAAGGAAATTCAGTAAAACAGATTGTCTCATATACAATTCCAGCAGCAGGAAGAGAACCCTCAGTTTTTAGCTGTAATCAAGCAAGGAAAAATAGCTTCCATATCCAGCTTCACGTTTCCAGAAGCTACGATTGAAAACCTAAAATTAAAAGTCATGATTCTGTGGGAACTTGACCACACCCATTCAAGCTGCTTCTATTGTTTTAAAGGTTTTTTTTAAAAAGGCCTTACAAGCTATTTACTTTATGAGATTTCAATAGACAGCTCGGTACCTCTGACTTAAAACATCTCTTCAAAACAAAACCCAGGACGAAAGAAAAAGCCTCTTAAAGCCTTTGCTTGCTTGTGAGACATGAATTGTCTCTTATCCCCAAGGGTGTCTCATTCAGGATGAAATATTCACACAATGTAGAGAACATGGCATGAACTTTCATGGCTCTGAATTATGCTGGCTCTCTACTCCTTATTGTGGTTGGACCAAACGTTCATTGGAAGTGCTCCTTACTTCCTTCCAATGAGGTTATTATCTACTCAAAGCTCTTGCACCTTGCCTGAATTGTTTCTAGTACAAAGTGTGAGTTGGTAACTAACTTGTAGAAATGGGGTCCACAGTAGTTTTGAAAGAAGCCTTCCCAGAATGTATCAAAGTCAGGATAGTTGCAAGCTGATTGACCAGAGTGACTTTGAAAGATTGATGATGACTTAAATAGAAAGGAAAATAATGAGTCAAATGAGAAAGATTTTTAAAAAAGAGTAGAAACAGAGTAAAATAAGACAGAGACAGAGCTAGAAAGAGAGGGAGGGTAAGAGAATGGGGAATGAAGGAGAGAAATACAAAAAAACATAGAGTGAGAATCAGAAAAAAGTCACATAAAACAAGAAAATAGAGGGAGAGGAGAAAGAAAATGAGAAGCAGAAAGATTATGAAATGTGGCAATCTGTGATTGTTGCAGGGACAAAGATGAGCTTTACAGTCTGATTCTTTGTTAAGTTTTCTCAATCGTTGGTTTGTTTTCAGTTAGGATCCTTTTCTCACTTAAAAGCAGAAAACCCTGGAAACACTCAGCAGGTCTGAAAGACAGAGACATGGAATTAACATCTGAGGTCCATACTCGCTCTGTAGAATTTCTTACCTTCCATCTTGTCATAGATCTTCCTTTTTTTTGCCTCATACTCCCCTACCCACTTAACTTGCTCAAAATCAAATACGTTTCCAACTTTTCTTATTTTTCCCATGGATGCTAGCAGACCTCCTCGGTTTTTCCAGCATTTTCGGTCTTTGGTTAAAAGTTTCAGCATTTACAGTGTGTGGCCGATCTGAGGGAAGATGAAATAGTCCAAGTCCTTCACTGAACCACCTCAGACATTGATATATGATTGCCACTTGGGATTAGTGGTGCACTGCATCAGTAAACCAGCGCAGGAAGCCTTTCATCTCTTTTTTTTTAGCAATAGTAAGTTTTGAAACATCTCTCCTGCTGTGAACTATTTAAATTTCATACAGCTTGAAAAGTCATGACATTGACAATGTATAAAGTAAGCCGTAGTATTGAAATGCTTTAACCTGCTGGACAGGACACATTTGCTAAACATAGAATGTCAGTTGACAAGCTGTCCTCACTTTGATATTCCCTTCTCTTTCAGAGGAAACACCAGATACACTACAAACTGGCAGTGATTATCAATTATCTGGGACATTGCCTCTCCTTAGCTGCCCTCATCATTGCCTTCATGCTATTCATGCGACTGAGGTAAGTGAATTAATAGAATCATAGAACTGTTACAGCACAGAGAGAGGCCATTTGGTCTATTCTGTTAATGACAACTCTCGACAACAGAAAGTTAGTTGTTGCGTTTTTATCCCACTCACTAACAATTGTATTGAGTGCTTATCCAAATTTCTTATGTAAAGCTGCCATTAGTCCTGCCTCCACTACATTCTCAGGTAATGCATTCCAGATCTCAACTACTTGCTGCATGAAATACATTTTCACCATTGGTTGAAAACAAAGAAAATTACACCACGGGAACAGATGTTTTGGCCCTCCACACATGCGCTGATCCAGGTCCTCCATCTTAACCTGTTGCTTATTTTCTAAAGATCTGTATCCCTTTGCTCCCTGCCCATTCATGTATCTGTCTAGATACATCTTAAATGAAGCTATTACTCCTGCTTCTACCACCTCCACTCGCAACACGTTCCAGGCACCCAACACCTTCTGCATAAAGAACTTCCCACGCATATCTCCCTTAAACCTTTCTCCTCTCACTTTAAACTCATGACCCCTAGTAATTGAGTCCCCCACTCTGGGAAAAAAAGATTCTTGCTATCCACCCTGTCTATACCTCTCATGATTTTGTAGACCTCAGTCAGGTCCCCCCTTCAACCTTCGCCTTTCTAATGAAAATAACCCTAATCTACTCAAGCTTTCTTCATAGCTAGCACCCTACATACTAGACAACATCCTGGTGAACCTCCTCTGTACGCTTTCCAAAACATCCACATCCTATTGGTAATGTGATGATCTGAACTGTACGGAGTATTCCAAATGTGATCAAACCAAAGTAACTGTAATATGACCTGCCAACTCTTGTTCTCAATACCCCGTCCGATGAAGGGAAGCATACTGTATACCTTCTTGACCACTTTATCAAACTGCATTGCTATCTTCAGTGTATAATGGTCCTGAACACACAGATCTCTCAATATCAATATTCTCCAGGACTTTTCCATTTACCATATAGTATACTCTTGAATTGGATCTTCTAAAATACATCAATTTGCATTTGCCTGGATTGAACTCCATCTGCCATTTCTCTGCCCAACTCTCCAATCTATCTATACTCTTCTGCATTCTCTGACAGTCCCCTTCACTATCTGCTATCAGATCACTATCAGATCATTTATGTATATCACAAACAACAATGGTCCCAACACAGATCCTTGTGGAACACCACTAGTCACAGCTCTTCATTTTGAGAAACTCCCTTCCAGTCCTGCTCTCTGTCTCCTGCTGCCCAGCCAGTTCTCTATCCATCTAGCTAGTACACCCTGGACCCCACATGCATTCACTTTCTCCATTAACCGACCATGGGGAACCTTACCAAATGCCTTAGTGAAGTCCATATATATGACATCTACAACCCTTCCCTCATCAACCAACTTTGTCACTTTCTCAAAGAATTCTATTAAGTTGGTAAGACATGACCTTCCCTGCACAAAACCAGGTTGCCTATCAATGATAAGCCCATTTTCTTCCAAATGTAAATAGATCCTATTCCTCAATACCTTCTCCAACAGCTTCCCAACTACTGACATCAGGCTCATCCGTTTATAATTATCTGGATTATCCCTGTTACCCTTCTTAAACAAGGGGGCAACATTAACAATTCTCCAGTCCTCCAAAGCTGCAAAGATACCAGCTATTCCTTCAGGTACCAGCTATTCCCTCTCACACTTCCCTCAATAACCTGGGATAGAACCCATCTGGACCTGGGGACTTGTCCACCTTAATGCCTTTTGGAATACCCAGCACTTCCTTCCTTCTTATGCCGACTCAACTTAGATTAATCAAGCATCTATCCCTAACCTCAACACCATCATGTACTTCTTGGTGAATATCAATTCAAAATACTCATTAAGAATCTCACCCATTTCCTCTGATTCTACACGTAACATAGAACATAGAACATAGAAGAATACAGCGCAGTACAGGCCCTTCGGCCCTCGATGTTGCGCCGATCAAAGCCCACCTAACCTACACTAACCCACTATCCTCCATATACCTATCCAATGCCTGCTTAAATACCCATAAAGAGGGAGAGTCCACCACTGCTACTGGCAGGGCATTCCATGAACTTACGACTCGCTGAGTGAAGAACCTACCCCTAACATCAGTCCTATATCTACCACCCCTTAATTTAAAGCTATGCCCCCTCGTAATAGCTGACTCCATACGTGGAAAAAGGTTTTCATTGTCAACTCTATCTAAACCCCTAATCATCTTGTACACCTCTATCAAGTCACCCCTAAACCTTCTTTTCTCCAATGAAAACAGCCCCAAGTGCCTCAGCCTTTCCTCATACGATCTTCCTACCATACCAGGCAACATCCTGGTAAACCTCCTCTGCACCCGTTCCAGTGCCTCCACATCCTTCCTATAGTATGGCGACCAAAACTGCACACAATATTCCAGATGCGGCCGCACCAGAGTCTTATACAACTGCAACATGACCTCAGGACTCCGGAACTCAATTCCTCTACCAATAAAAGCCAGTACGCTATATGCCTTCTTCACCGCACTATTTACCTGGGTGGCAACTTTCAGAGATCTGTGTACATAGACACCAAGATCCCTCTGCTCATCCACACTACCAAGTATCCGACCATTAGCCCAGTACCCCATCTTTTTGGTACTCATACCAAAGTGAATCACCTCACACTTAGCTACATTGAACTCCATTTGCCACCTTTCTGCCCAGCTCTGCAGCTTCTCTATATCCCGCTGTAACCTGCCACATCCTTCCTCACTGTCTACAACTCCTCCGACTTTCGTATCGTCCGCAAACTTGCTCACCCAACCTTCTAACCCTTCCTCCAGGTCATTTATAAAAATGACAAACAGCAATGGTCCCAAAACAGATCCTTGCGGAACACCGCTAGTAACGGCACTCCAAGATGAACCTTTGCCATCAACTACTACCCTCTGTCTTCTTCCAGCCAGCCAATTCCTAATCCAAACCTCCAACTCACCCTCAATGCCATATCTCTGTATTTTCTGTAGTAGCCTACCATGGGGGACCTTATCAAACGCCTTACTAAAATCCATATACACCACATCTACCGCTTTCCCCTCATCTACCTCCTTAGTCACCTTCTCAAAGAATTCAATAAGGTTTGTGAGGCACGACCTGCCCTTCACAAAACCATGCTGACTATCCTTGATCACATTATTCTTATCCAGATGTGCATAAATCCTATCCCTTACAATTCTCTCTAAGACTTTGCCCACAACAGAAGTGAGACTCACTGGCCTATAGTTACTAGGATTATCCCTACTCCCCTTCTTGAACAAGGGAACCACGTTTGCTAGCCTCCAGTCCTCTGGCACTACTCCTGTAGACAAAGAGGACACAAAAATCAAGGCCAATGGCTCTGCAATCTCCTCCCTTGCTTCCCAGAGAATCCTAGGATAAATGCCATCAGGCCCAGGGGACTTATCTATTTTCACCCTTGCCAGAATTTCCAACACCTCTTCTCTACATATCTCAAAGCCATCCATTCTACTTATTCGTGCCTCAGTATTCATATCGACAACAATGTCCTGTTCCTGAGTGAATACTGACGAAAAGTATTCATTCAGTGCCTCCCCAATCTCTTCAGCCTCCACATGCAACTTCCCATTACTATCCTTGATTGGACCTATTCCTACCCTAGTCATTCTTTTATTCCTAACATACCTATAGAAAGCCTTAGGGTTTTCCCTAATCCTACCAACTAAGGACCTTTCATGTCCCCTCCTTGCTGCTCTTAGCTCTCTCTTCAGGTCCTTCCGGGCTACCTTATAACTCTCAATCGCCCTTATTGAACCTTCACGCCTCATCTTTACAAAGGCCGCCCTCTTCCATTTAACAAGGGATTCCAATTCCTTATTAAACCACGGCTCCCTCACACGACCCTTTCCTCCCTGCCTGATAGGTACGTACTTATCAAGGACACTCAATAGTTGCTCCTTGAACAAGTTCCACATATCAATTACGCTCTTGCCTTGGAATCTACATTTCCAATCCACAGTCATGCTTCAACGCATCATAATTTCCCTGCTCCCAGCTATAACTCTTGCCCTGTAGTACACACTTATCCCTCTCCATCACTAGAGTAAAAATCACCGAATTGTGGTCACTGTCCCCAAAGTGCTCACCTCCCTCTAGTTCTAATACCTGGCCTGGTTCGTTACCCAGAACCAAATCCAGTTTGGCCTCACCTCTTGTTGGCTTATCTACATATTGTGTCAGGAAACTCTCCTACACACATTGCACAAACACTGACCCATCTAACGAACTTGACCTATAGCTTTCCCAGTCAATATCAGGAAAGTTAAAGTCCCCCATAACAATCACCCTATTACTTTCACTCTTCTCCTGAATCATCTTCGCAATCCTTTTTTCAATGATTCTAAGACTATTAGGAGGCCTGTAAAAGACTCCTAACAGGGTGACCTCACCTCTCCTATTCCTAACCTCAACCCAAACTACCTCAGATGGCAGATCTTCGTCCATCTTCCTTTCCACCGCTGTAATACTATCTTTGACAAGCAAAGCCACACCCCCCCCCTCTTTTACCCCCACCTCTGACCCTACTAAAACATTTAAACCCTGGAACCTGCAACAGCCAATCCTGTCCCTGATCTAGCCATGTCTCCGTAATAGCCACAACATCGAAGTCCCAGGTACCAACCCACGCTGCAAGTTCACCTACCTTATTTCGTATACTTCTGGCATTAAAGTATACACACTTCAAGCCACTCTTCTGTTTACAGGCACCCTCCTTTAAGATTGATGCCATATTCCTAACCTCCCTACACTCCAGGTCCTGCACCCTAAAGCTACAGTCTGGGTTCCCATGCCCCTGCAGAGTTAGTTTAAACCCCCCCCCGCAAGAGCACTAGCAAACCTCCCCCCAAGGATACTGGTGCCCCTCAGGTTCAGGTGCAGACCATCCTGTTTATAGAGGTCCCACCTTCCCCAGAAAGAACCCCAGTTATCCAAGTACCGAAATCCCTCCCTCCTGCACCATCCCTGTAGCCACGCATTTAACTCTTCTCTCTCCCTATTCCTCGACTCTCTATCACGTGGCACGGGTAACAAACCAGAGACAACAACTCTGTTCGTTCTAACTCTGAGCTTCCAACCTAGCTCCCTAAAAGCCTGTCTAACATCCTCAGCACTCCTACCTATGTCATTGGTGCCAATATGGACCACGACTTCAGGCTGCCCCCCCTCCCCCTTAAGGACCTGGAAAACACGATCAGAGACATCACGTACCCTTGCACCTGGGAGGCAACAAACGTGAGTCTCTCTCGTTCCCACAAAACTGTCTATCTGTGCCCCGAACTATCGAGTCCCCAATTATTATTGCTCTGCTCTTCTCCACCCTTCCCTTCTGAGTAGCGGGGACAGGCTCCGTGCCAGAGGCCTGAGCCCCGTCACTTACCCCTGGTAAGTCGTCCCCCCCACAAGTATCCAAAACGGTATACTTGTTCTTGAGGGGAACGGCCGCAGGGGGTCCCTGCACTGGCTGCTTCCTCCCAGTCCCCCTCACTGTCACCCATCTGCCATCTTTGGAGTTACTACTTCCCTATAGCTCCGATCTATGACCCCCTCTGCCTCCCGAATGATCCGAAGTTCATCCAACTCCAGCTCCAGTTCCCTAACACGGTCTTGGAGGAGCTGGAGATGGGTGCACTTCCTGCAAGTGTAATCAGCAGGGTAACTTTTCTCCTTTGATCTTGAGTGGGCCAACTTTTTCTATAATCACCCTCTTTCGCCTTATATATATGAATAAAAGGCTCTGGGATTTTCCTTAACCCTGTTTGCTAAAAATTTTTCATGATCCCTTAATTCCTCATGTCAGATTGGTCCTATTTTCCTGATATTCTTTCAAAGCTTCATCTGTTTTCAGTCGCCTTGAACTTATGTAGGCTTCCTTTTTTCTCTTAGCTAGTCTCACAATTTAACCTATCCCACATGGTTCCATAATCTTGCCATTTTCACATAAACATGTCTAATTTGCCTCTTGAAAGCCTCCCATGTATCAAATGTGGATTTACCTTTAAACAACTGCTCCCGATCCACATTCCCTAGCTCCTATCAAATTTTGTTATAGTTGGCCTTCCCCTAATTTAGCACTCTTCCTTTAGGACTACTCTCATCTATGTCCATGAGCATTCTAAAATTTACGGAATTGTGGTCACTATTCCCTATTGAAACTTCACCCACCTGACCGGGCTCATTCCATAACACCAGGTCCAGTATGGCCCCTTCCTGAGTTGGACTATTTCCATACTGCTCCGTCTAAACCTCTAACACTAAGTGAATCCCAATCAGTGTTGAGAAAATTAAAATCTCCCATCACCACCACCCTGTTGCTCCTACATCTTTCCATAATCTGTTTACATATTTGTACCTCTACTTCTCGCTCACTGTTGGGAAGTCTGTCGTACAGCCCCAACATTTTTACCAGACACTTCCCATTTCTGAGCTCTGCCCATATTGCCTCATTGCTCGAGTCCTCCATAGTGCCCTCCTTCATCACAGCTGTGCTATCTTCCCTGACCAGTAATGCAACTTCTCCATCCCTTTTATCTCCCTCTCTATCTTGCCTGAAGCATCGATATGCTGTGATATTTAGTTGCCAATCATGTCCTTCCCTCAACCAAGTCTCAGTAATGGCAATAACATCATACTGCCAGGTACTAATCAAAGCCCTAAGTTCATCCGCCTTACCTACTCCACTTCTTGCATCAAAGCAAATGCATCTCAGACTACCTGTCCCTTTGCATTCATCATCTGCATCCTGCCTACTCTTCCCCTTAGTCACGCTGACTTCATTATCTAGTTCCTTACAGGCTTCAGTTACTGCCTCCTTAGTGTCCACTAACCTCCTCATTTGGTTTCCATTCCCTGCCACAGCCTGGTTCCTTTATCATTCAGCTTAAATTGATACCCTTTGGTTTTCTACTGTCTATGAATGGAAGAGTTTCTCTCACTTACTCAATCTAGATTCCTTGAGATTTTGAACAGCTCTAGCATGTCTTGTCTTTTTTATAATATGATATATTTTTATTGAACATGTCTTCTCTTAATCTTTTCTTGAAAGACAACTGCACTAGCTCATCATAGAATATAAGATTTTTTTGTTAAAATCAATATGTGATAAGCCCAATGAGAGGAGATATGATCCTGGATTTAGTTTTGGGAAATAAAGATGAGCAAGTGGATTAAGTGACAGTAGACAGGCATAGTGACTACAATTCGATTAAATAGAATACTATTATGGTAAAAGACAGAGATAAATCAGGATGAAAGTTTTGACTGGTGGAAGACATTTTTTTAAAAACTAAAAAGGTGAACTGCACAGGACGCCTAAAGGATAAACCAATGGGAGGCACTGAAAAGGGAGATTCTTAAGGCACAAAGCAGACAAGTCCACTTCTCATCTAGACAGTCCAAAAATGTGCAGGTTAGGTCAATTGGCCATACTAAATTGCTGGTAGTGTTAGGTGAAGGAGTAAATGTTGGGGAATGGGTCTGGGTCGGTTGCTCTTCAGGGGGTCAGTATGGACTTGTTGGGCTGAAGGGCCTGTTTCCATACTGTAAGTTATCTAATATAGATCCTTATGGTGTCTACAATAATTCAAATATTGAACAGAACAAGAAAGTTTATACTCAATGCTGCAGATAGCCAAGAGGAATATAGAAAGTACAGAGATCAAGTTAAAAAATAAATAAGGAAATCAAAGAGAGAGCATTATTAGATTACTTTAGCAAACAAGAGAATGAAAAAACCCAAATGTTTTACCAGTATACAAAGAGTAAAAGCGTAGTTAAGGAATAAATGGGACCTATCAGAACTGAAGAAGGAAATTTGTGTGAAGATGAAAAGGATATGGGAATAATTTAGGAAAGATTTTGTTTCCATATTCACAAAGGAAAGGGTTGATTTGGATATAGGAACAGTGTGAAATTTGGGACAACAGAATCATGATGAAAGAGAAAGTTTTAAAAGAATTGAAATCTTTGAAAGTGGACAAGTGGCCAGAGCCAGATAGATCATTCCTTACGATGTTGAAGGTGATCAGGAAGGAAATATCAGCTGCTCTCAGGATTATTTTGCAAACTTCACTAGACACAGATGAGGTACCTGAGGGCTGGAGGAATGTAAATGTGGTTCTGCTGTGTGTACAAGGGAAATGCCAAACAATTATAGGCCAGTAACAAAAATAGAAATTGCTGGAAAAGCTGAGCAGGTGGAAAGAAATCAGAGTAAACGTTTCAGGTTGAGTGACCTTTCCTCAGAACCTCTGTAGCCCAGTGAGTCTTACTCAGTGGTGGGAAAATTGTTAGAATCGTTCCTGAGAGATTGGATAAATTGTTACTTAGGAAGACACGAACAGGTCAGGCATAATCAGCATGGCTTTATTAAGGGAAGTTCATGCCTTACAAATTTGATTGAATTCTTTGAGGAATTGACAAGGAAGATTGATGAGGGTAATGCAGTGGGTGTTGTCTACATGGATTTTAGTAAGATAAGGTCCCACATTGCAGACTGGTCAAAAAAGTAAAAGCCCCTTTGGATACAGCATAATGCGTTGAATTGGATCTTACATTGGCTGAGTAACAGGAAACAGAGTTTAATGGTTCACAGCTGTCCGTGCAAATGCAAAGCTGTTTCAAGCTCAGTAACTTGTCTGAGTTTCTTAAAGAAGTAATAAACAGAATTGATGAGGGCAGAGTGGTGAACATGATCTTGAATGAGGCGCTCAACAAGGTGGATTGGTTAACAAGGTTAGATCACAAAGAATAGAGGGAGAACTTGCCATTTGGATACAGACCTGGCTAGAAGTTAGAAGTCAAAGAGTGGTTGTGCAGGGTTGTTTTTCAGACTGGAGGCCTGTGACAATTGGTCAGACCACATTTGGAGTATCGTGCGCAGATTTGAACCCCATTATCTCAGGAAGGAGATACTGGCCCTGGAGCCTGTTCAGAGGAGGTTTACAAGAATGTTACCAGGAATGAAAAGGTTTTGTGTGGGAGAGATCGTGCCTTACCAACTTAATAGAGTTCTTCGAGGAAGTGACCAAGTTGATAGATGAAGGAAGGACTATTGATGTCATAAACATGGACTTTAGTAAGGCATTTGATAAGGTCCCAATGATAAACTAATGGAGAAAATTAAGTTACATAGTGTGCAGGATGTTCTAGCTAGGTGGATAAAGAACTGGTTGAGCAACAGGAGACAGAGTAGTAGTTGAAGGGAGTTTCTCAAAATGGTGAAAGGTGACCAGTGGTGTTCCACAGGGGTCAGTGTTGGGGCCACTGGTAGAACATAGAACATAGATAGAGCAGTACAGCACAGAACAGGCCCTTCAGCCCACGATGTTGTGCTGACCATTGATCCTCATGTATGCACCCTCAAATTTCTGTGACCATATGCATGTCCAGCAGTCTCTTAAATGTCCCCAATGACCTCGCTTCCACAACTGCTGCTGGCAACGCATTCCATGCTCTCACAACTCTCTGTGTAAAGAACCCGCCTCTGACATCCCCTCTATACTTTCCTCTAACCAGCTTAAAACTATGACCCCTCATGTTAGCCATTTCTGCCCTGGGAAATAGTCTCTGGCTATCGACTCTATCTATGCCTCTCATTATCTTGTATACCTCAATTAGGTCCCCTCTCCTCCTCCTTTTCTCCAATGAAAAAAGTCCGAGTTCAGTCAACCTCTCTTCAGTCCAGGCAGCATCCTGGTAAACCTCCTCTGAACCCTCTCCAAAGCATCCACATCTTTCCTATAATAAGGTGACCAGAACTGGACACAGTATTCCAAGTGCGGTCTAACCAAAGTTTTATAGAGTTGCAACAAGATTTCACGACTCTTAAACTCAATCCCCCTGTTAATGAAAGCCAAACCACCATATGCTTTCTTATCAACCCTGTCCACTTGGGTGGCCATTTTAAGGGATCTATGCACCTGCACACCAAGATCCCTCTGTTCCTCCACACTGCCAAGAATCCTATCCTTAATCCTGTACTCAGCTTTCAAATTCGACCTTCCAAAATGCATCACTTCGCATTTATCCAGGTTGAACTCCATCTGCCATCTCTCAGCCCATCTCTGCATCCTGTCAATGTCCCGCTGCAGCCTACAACAGCCCTCTATACTGTCAACGACACCTCCAACCTTTATGTCATCTGCAAACTTGCTGACCCATCCTTTAATCCCCGCATCCAAGTCATTAATAAAAATTACAAACAGTAGAGGCCCAAGGACAGAGCCCTCTGGAACACCACTCGCCACTGACTTCCAAGCAGAATATTTTTCTTCTACTACCACTCGCTGTCTTCTGTTGGCCAGCCAATTCTGTATCCAGACAGCTAAGTTCCCCTGTATCCCATTCCCCCTGACCTTCTGAATGAGCCTACCATGGAGAATCTTATCAAATGCCTTGCTGAAGTCCATATACACCACATCCACAGCTCGACCCTCATCAACTTTTCTAGTCAGATCCTCAAAGAACTCGATAAGGTTTGTGAGGCATGACCTGCCCCTCACAAAGCCATGCTGACTGCATTTAATCAATATGTTTGTAATAGACATTACATTACAGTGTGGAAACAGGCCCTTCGGCCCAACAAGTCCACACCGACCCGCTGAAGCGCAACCCACCCATACCCCTATATTTACCCCTTACCTATCACTACGGGCAATTTAGCATGGCCAATTCACCTGGCCTGCACATCTTTGGACTGTGGGAGGAAACCGGAGCACCCGGAGGAAACCCACGCAGATACGGGGAGAACGTGCAAACTTCACACAGTCAGTCGCCTGAGGCGGGAATTGAACCCAGGTCTCTGGCGCTGTGAGGCAGTAGTGCTAACCACCGTGCCACCCACATAAATGATCTCTGAGGGGAACAGAGGGATACAGATGCTTAGGAATTGAGTGACAGGTTTAGACATTACATTTGGATCGGCTCAGGCTTGGAGGGCCGAAGGGCCTGTTCCTGGGTTGTAAATTTTCTTTGTTTTCTTTCTTCTTTGTTTTGACTCTGGGTTTTTTTGATGGAGTTTAGAAGGATGAGGGGGGATCTAATTGAAACAGACAAAATGGATGTTGGGAAGGTGTTTCCATTAGGACAGACTGGGACTCAAGGGCACATCCTTAGAGTAAAGGGAAGACCTTTTAGAACAGAGATAAGGAGGATCTTCTTCAGCCAGAGAGTGGTGAATCTATGGAAGTCATTGTCACAGAAGGCTATGGAGGCAGGTCAGTGAGTATATTTTTGGTGGAGATATAGATTCTTGATTGTCAAGTGTTCATAGAATCTGAAGTCCTACAGTATGGAAACAGGCCATTTGGCCCAACAAGTCCACACTGACACTCTAAAGAATATCCCACCCAGACCCATTCAGCAACCTATTATTTTATATTGACCCCTGACTACAAATCCCCGAACACTTTACCTATAAATCCCCGAACACTGTGGGCAATTTAGCTTGACCAATTCACCCTCACCTGCACATCTTTGGACTGTGGGAGAAAACCAGAGCACCCAGAGAAAACTCATGCAGACACAGGGAGAATGTGCAAACTCCACACAGACAGTTGCCTGAGGCTGGAATCAAATGTGGGACTGTGAGACAGCAGTGCTAACCACTGTGCCACCCCTGCAGTTACAGGGAGAAAGCGGAAAAATGAAGTTGTAAACTTATCAGCAATGGTTGAATGGCGGAGCTGACTTGATGGGCTGAATGGCCTAATTTCTACTCCTATGCCATATGGTGTTATGGTTTAAGTGGTGTGCCACAAGGATTGGTACTTAGTTAATAGTTTTGAATGGTGCTGGAAAAGCACAGCAGGTCAGGCAGGATCCAAGGAGCAGGAGAATTGACATTTTGGTCAAAAGGTCTTCATCGGGAATAGAGGATTGAAGGGCTTTTGCCCAAAACATCGATTTTCCTGCTCCTCAGATGCTGCCTGACCTGCTGTGCTTTTCCAGCACCGTGCTGATCTAAACTCTGGTTTCCAGCATCTGCAGTCCTCACTTTTGCCTAATAGTTTTGAATGTTATGGCGTTTCAAGTGCTAATCCAAGGGCATTTTAAAGGTTGTGAAGTCTCCCACCTCAACTACCCTTGCAGGTAGTGCATTCCAGATTCCCACCAACCTCTGGGGGAAAAGAGGTTTCCTCAAATCCTTTCTAACCCTCCTGCTTTTCACTTTAAAAGTATAACCTTTGTTATTGACTCTTTAACTAAGAGAAACAGCTGCTTCCTGTTAATGCCCTTATAATCTTATACATCTTTATCAAGTCCTCACTTAAACTTCACTGCCCAAAGGAAATCAACCCAAGCTTATCCAGCCTCAACTGCTCATGTTTCAACTGCTCCATCCCAGGCAACATCCTGGTGAATCTCCTCTGCACACTGTTCAATGCCGTCATGTCCTTCCAGTGATCATAACTGTACACAGTACCCTAGCTGTGGCCTATTCAAAGTCCTGTTCAGCTCCAATATGAATCCCGTGTGCTTATAATTTATGCAACAGCTAATAAAGGCAAGTGTTCTGTATGTCTTCTTAGCTACCCTTTTAACCAGTTCTGCCACTGTCAGGCAACTGTGGACAAACACCCCAAGATTGCTCTTTTCTTCTGAGCTTGGTTAGTGTCCTGCCATATTTCCAAAGTGCATCACCTCATAATTATCAGGGTTAAATTCCAGCAGCCACTGCTCTGCCCCCTAACCAATATGTCTCTATCCTCCCATAACATAAGAACTTCTTGTTCATTGTCCACCACCTGGCCAATCTTGGTGTCATCTGCAAACTTATTTAGCTACAGCCCACCCCCACAATCCCATATTCTCAGCTACATGTATCACAGTGCTGATCCCTGTGCTGACCCAGTGCTGATCCCTGTGGTACACCACTGCACACTGGCCGCCAGTCGATAAGACCATATAGGAGCGGTGTTAGGCCATTTGGCCCATTGAGTCTGCTCTGCCATTTAATCATGGCTGATAGATTTCTGAACCTGATTCTCCTGTCTTCTTCCGACAACACTTGACTCCCTTACTAGTCAAGAACTTAAGTACATGCAATGGTTTGGTGGCAACAATGGGGTGGAACAGTGGCTCAGTGGTTAGCATTGCTGCCGCATAGCACCAAGGTTCGATTTTAGCCTGTGTGGGTTTCTCTGGGTTGTCCAGTTTCTTCCCACAGTCTAAAGATGTGCAGGTTAGATGGATTGGCCATGCTAAATTGTTCTGCAGTATCCAGAGCTGTATAGGCTAGGTTGATTAGTCACCAAAAATGCAGGATTACGGGAATAGGGTGGCCGACTGGGTCTGTGTGGAATGCTTTTCAGATGGTCAGTGCAGACTTAATGGGCTGAATGGCCTCTTTCTCCACTGTAGGAGTTCTGTGACTTGACCTCCACAGCCTTCTGCAGTAATGAATTCCACAGCTTATCAATCCAGTGGCTAAAGAAATTTTTTCTCATCTACGTTCTAAGGGGTTGTCCCCTCACTTTGAGGCAGTACCCTTAGGTCCTTGTATTTCCTACTAATGGAGCCATATTCTCCCCATCAACTCTATCCAGGTCTCTCGGTACAGATTCATAGCTTCAAACAGCACAGACATGTGGCCTATCGGATCTGCACCGACATAACTACCACTAAAAATACACTAATCCCAATTCCCTGCACTTGTCCCATATCCTTGAATGATATATTTCAGGTGCTCATCCAAATCATTTTTTAAAATTGTAAGGTTTCCAATCTCCACTACCTTCCCAGGCAGTGCATCCCAGATTCCCAACATCCACTGAGTGAAAAAATCTTTTTTCCCAAATTCCCCTCTGAATCTCCTGCCCCTTACCCTAAAGCCAAGCCCTCTCATAATTGACCCCTCAACCAAGGGGAGAATCTGCCCTCTATTCTCCTTGTTCAAATTTCAAATGCGGCCTGACTAAATTTTTACAGCTATACCACGACTTGCCAATTTTATACTCTCTGCCCTGACTGACAAAGACAAACATGCTATATGCTTCCTTGACTACCTTATCCAATGTGTTGCAACTTTCAGAGAACTGTGGATCTGTATAAGTAGATTCCTCTGTACAGTGATGCTACTAAAGGTTCTGACATTTATGTACACTTCCAGCCTGCATTAGATCTCCCAAAATATATCACCGTGCCAACAAGAGGCGAGGCCACATTGGATTTGGTACTGGGTAATAAACTAGGTCAGGTGTTAGATTTGAAGATAGGTGAGCACTTTGATGATAGTGACCACAATTTGGTTACGTTTATTTTAGCAATGGAAAGGGATAGGTATATACTGCAGGGCTGGAGTTACAGTTGGGGGAAAGAAAATTATGATGTGATTAGGCAAGATTTAGGATGCATAGGTTGGGAAAGGAAACTGCAGGGGATACGCACGATTGAAATGTGGAGCTTACTCAATGAACACTTACTGCGTGTCCTTGATATGTACGTACTTGTCAGACAGGGAGGAATTTGTTAAGCGAGGGAGCCGTGGTTTACTGAAAAAGTTTAATCGCTTGCAAAGAGGAAGGAGGAGATTTATGTAAAGATGAAACATGAACACTCAGTTAGGGTGCTTGAGAGTTACAAGTTAGCTCCTAAGGAGGTAAAGAGAGAGATATGAAGAGCCAGGAGGGGACATGAGAAGTTATTGGCAGGTAGAATCAAGGAAAACCTTAAAGTTTTCAGTGGGCATGTCAGGAATAAAAGAATGACTAGAGTAAGATGAGGGCAGTATTGGGAAGTTGTGCGTGGAGTCCAAGGAGATAGGATAGGCGCAAAATGAATATTTTTTGTCAGTATTCACACTGGAAAAAGACAATGTTGTTGAGGAAAATATTTAGATGCAGGGTATTAGACTAGATGGAATTGAGGTTCATAAGGAATTAGCAATTTTGGAAAGTGTGAAAATAGATAAGTCCCCTGAGCTGGATGGGATTTATCCTAGGATTCTTTATGCAGATAGTGGTATGGGCGTGGAATGCCCTACCTGCTAATGTAGTCAACTCAGCCACATTAGGGAGATTTAAACAATCCTTAGATAAGCATATGGATGATTTTGGGATCGTGTAGGGGTACGAGCTGAAAATAGTTCACAAGTCGGCACAACATCGAGGGCCGAAAGGCCTGTTCTGCACTGTATTGTTCTATGTTCTATGTTCTATTCTCTGGGAAGCTAGAGGAAGATTACAGAACCTTTGTCTTTGATGTTTATGTCGTCATTGTCTCTAGGAATAGTGCCGGAAGACTGGAGGAGAGCAAATGTTGTCCCCTTGTTCAAGAAGGGGAGTAGAGATAACCCTGTTAATTATACACCAATGAGTCTCACCTCAGTCGTGGGTAAAGTGTTGGAAAGAATTATAAGAGATAGGATTCATAATCATCTAGAAAGTAATAATTTGTTTAGGGATAGTCAACACGGTTTTGTGAAGGGTAGGTCATGCCTCACAAATCTTATTGAGTTCTTTGAGAAGGTGACCAAACAGGTGGATAAGAATAAAGCAGTTGATGTGGTGTATATGAATTTCAGTAAGGCATTTGATAAGGTTTCCCGCTGTAAGCTATTGCAGAAAATACAGAGGCATGGGATTGAGGGTGACTTAGTGGTTTGGATCAGAAATTAGCTAGCTGAAAGAAGATAGAGGTTGGTGGTTGATGGGAAATGTTCATCCTGGAGTTCAGTAACTAGTGGTGTACCACAAGGATCAGTTTTCGGGCCACTGCTGCTTGTCATTTTTATAAATGACCTGGGTGAGGGCTTGGAAAGATGGGTTAGTAAATTTGTGGTTGACACTAAGGTGGAGTTGTGGACAATGCTGAAGGATGTTTCAGGTTGCAAAGAGACGTTGATAAGCTTCCGAGCGGGGCTGAGCGGTGGTAAATGGAGTTTAATGGGGAAAAGTGTGAGGTGATTCACTTTGGAAGGAGTAACAGGTATGCAGAGTACTGGGCTAATGGTAAGATTCTTGGTAATATAGATGAGCAGAGAGATCTCGGTGTCCATGTACATAGATCCTTGAAAGTTGCCACCCAGGTCACCCGGATTGCTAAAAAGGTATATGGTGTGTTAGTTTTTATTGATAGAGGGATCGAGTTTCGGAGCCATGTTGTTGCAGTTGTACAAAACCCTGGTGCGGCTGCACTTGAAGTATTGCGTACAGTTCTGGTTGCCGCATTATAGGAAAGATATGGAAACTTTGGAAAAGGTGCAGAGGTGATAGGATGTTATCTGGTGTGGAGGAAAGGTCTGATGAGAAGAGGGTGAGCAACTTGAGGCTGTTTTCGTTAAAGAGATGAAGGTTGAGTTGTGACTTAATAGAGACGTACAAGATGATCAGTGGATTAGATAGGGTGGACAGTGAGAGCCTTTTTCCTTTGATGATGATAGCTAGCACAAAAGGACACAGCTTTAAATTGAGGGGTGATAGATATAGATCTAGGACAGATGTCAGTGGTCGGTTCTTTACTCAGAGTGTAGTAAGGGCGTGGAACGTCCTGCCTGCAACAATAGGAGAATTGGAAAATTTAAGGGATTTAAATGGTCCTTGGATAAACAAATGGATGACAGTGGAATAGTGTAGGTTAAATGGACTTCAGATTGGTTTAACGGGTCGGTGAAACATTGAAGGATGAAGGGCCTGTACTGCGCTGTAGTGTTCTTTGTTCTAGGTCCAGATTAAGCTTCATCCATGTCTCCAGTCTATCTATATGTTTCTGTATCCTCTGGCAATTATACTTATGGGTGGCATGGTGGCTCAGTGGTTAGCACTGCTGCCTCACAGCACCAGGGACCCGGGTTCAACTCCCACCTGGGGTGACAGTCTTTGTGGAGTTTGCACATTCTTCCCAGTGCTCCGGTTTCCTCCCACAATCCAAACATGTGCAGGACAGGTGAACTGGCCATGAAAAATCACCCATAGTGTTGGGTGCATTAGTCAGGGGTAAATTTAGGATTGGAGGAATGGGTCTGAGTGGGTTACTCTTCAGAGGGTTAGTGTGGAATTGCTGGGCCTGTTTCCATACTGTATCCTAATCTTATCCGCAGCTCCATCGATTTGTCATCTGCAAATTTATTAATCAGACCATTCTTCTCCAAATCATTTACAAACAACAGGGGTGCCAGTATTGATTCCTGCAGAGCTGGTCACAATATCCAATCTGAAAACCAGCCTCCCATTACTCTCTGTCTTCTATGATTAAGCCAGTTCTCTGTCGATCTTAACAGCTCACCACAGATCTCATGTGACGTTTTGTATCAGCCTGCCACGAGGGACTTTGTCAAAGTCCATTCCGACAACATCAATCATCCTGCCCTCATTAGTCGTCTTTGTCACTTCCTCAAAAAACTCAATCAAGGTTGTGAGATTCTACCTTCCCTGTACAAAGCCCTGCTGCCTATTGCTAAAATAGCTCTCGTTCTTTCATTCTCCAGGACTTTGGTTACATTTTAAGGAATGAAGGCTGGTATGAATTGAAATCCATTGCTTTCACACTAATCTTTAAACTACACATTCAATAAAGTCCTTGATAAATCATTATCACTAGCAGCATAAAAACGTTCTGCATCACACCCCCTTGTATCTCTTGCCCAAACCCTAACCTGTCTCTCTTCAACCTTATACTATTAACAAAGACAAAGAGCTCTTTTTTGTTACACTCTTCTAATCTTTTATAATCTTCAACACTTTTGACACTTCTACACTTGATTCCATTACCTCAAGAATAGCAACTTCAGCTTTTTCAAGCTAATTTTATTAGTTAAAAATCACACAACACCAGTTTATAGTCCAACAGGTTTATTTGGAAGCATTAGCTTTCAAAGCACTGCTCCTTCATCAGGTGGAGGCAGTGATGGTGATGAAGGTGCAGCAGGCAGTGAGGAAAGCTCATACCATGGCGTCTCCAGCTGATGAAGAAGCAGCACATCAAAAGCTAGTGCTTCAAAACAAATCTGTTGTGCTATAACCTGGTTTTGTCTAATTTTTAACTTTGTCCATCTCAGATCAACACTGGCTCCTCCAAATTATAATTTTATTCGGAGCATGCTAGGTCCTTGAGGTGGGTCTCCACAAGGACAAAAGAGGGGGTTTATGCATAAGCCAAAGGAACTCACAGAGCAGGTTTCTCCAAAAACACTAACACCAATCACATTATGCAGTGAGTGACTATATCTGATTAAAGTCCAACAGTCACATAGAACAGAGAATATAGAACGTAGAACAATACAGCACAGAACAGGCCCTTCGACCCACGATGTTGTGCCGAACATTTGTCCTAGCTTAAGCACCCATCCATGTACCTATCCAATTGCCGCTTAAGGTCACCAATGATTCTGACTCTGCCACTCCCACAGGCAGCGCATTCCATGCCCCCACCACTCTCTGGGTAAAGAACCTACCCCTGACATCCCCCCTATACCTTCCACCCTTCACCTTAAATTTATGTCCCCTTGTAACACTCTGTTGTACCCAGGGAAAATGTCTCTGACTGTCTACTCTATCTATTCCCCTGATCATCTTATAAACATCTATCAAGTCACCCCTCATCCTTCGCCGTTCCAATGAGAAAAGGCCTAGCACTCTCAACCTATCCTTGTACAACCTATTCTCCATTCCAGGCAACATCCTGGTAAATCTCCTCTGCACCCTCTCCAAAGCTTCCACATCTTTCCTAAAGTGAGGCTACCAGAACTGCACACAGTACTCCAAATGTGGCCTTACCAAGGTCCTGTACAGCTGCAACATCACCTCACAACTCTTGAATTCAATCCCTCTGCTAATGAACGCTAATACACCATAGGCCTTCTTACAAGCTCTATCCACCTGAGTGGCAACTTTCAAAGAGCTATGAACATAGACCCCAAGATACCTCTGCTCCTCCACCTTACTAAGAAGTGGGCGGCACGGTGGCACAGTGGTTAGCACTGCTGCCGCACAGTGCCAGAGACCCGGGTTCAATTCCCGCCTCAGGCGACTGACTGTGTGGAGTTTGTACGTTCTCCCCATGTCTGCGTGGGTTTCCTCCGGGTGCTCCGGTTTTCTCCCATAGTCCAAAGATGTGCAGGTTAGGTGAATTGGCCATGCTAAATTGCCTGTAGTGTTAGGTAAGGGGTAAATGTAGGGGTCTGGGTGGGTTGCGCTTCGGTGGTTCGATGTGGACTTGTTGGGCCGAAGGGCCTGTTTCCATGCTGTAATGTAATCTAATCTAAAACCCTACCGTTAACCCTGTATTCTGCATTCTTATTTGTCCTTCCAAAATGGACAACCTCAGGGTTGAACTCCATCTGCCACTCCTTGCCCAGCTCTGCACCCTTTGCAGCCAATAACAACCCTCCTCACTATCCACAACTTCACCAATCTTCGTATTGTCTGACCCACCCTTCGACTCCCTCTTCCAAGTCATTAATAAAAATTACAAATAGCAGAAGACGCAGAACTGATCCCTGCGGAACTCCACTTGTAACCGGGCTCCAGGCTGAATATTTACCATCTACCACCACTCTCTGACTTCAACCGGTTAGCCAGTTCTGATTAGATTAGATTACTTACAGAGTGGAAACAGGTCCTTCGGCCCAACAAGTCCACACCGCCTCACCGAAGTACAACCCACCCATATCCTGGCTCCGTCTGAACCTTGTTTCCTCAACCTTATTTAAGCCTCCTTCTTCCTCTTTACTAAACATTCAACCTCCTTCGTCAACCAAGGCTCCCTCACATGACCATCTCTTTCCTGCCTGACAGGTACACACATATCAAGGACACGTCATATCTGTTCCTTGAAAAAGTTCCACATTTCAACGACATCCTTCCCTGACAGCCTATGCTCCCAACTTATGCTCCTCAGATCCTGTCTTGCAGCATCGTATTTACCCTTCCCCCAATTGTAAAACCTACCCTGTTGCACGCACCTATCTCTCTCCAGAATCAAGGTGAAAGTCACAGAATTGTGGTCACCATCACCAAAATGCTCACCCATTAAACAAGCCCATCACTTGTCCCGGTTCGTTACCAAGTACCAAATCCAATATGGCCTCCCCTCTGGTCGGACAATCTACATACTGAGTTAGAAAAGCTTCCTGGACACACTGCACAAACACCGCCCCGTCCAATCTACTTGATCTAAAGAGCTTCCAATCAATATTTGGGAAGTTGAAGTCGCCCATGACTACTACCCTGTAGCTTCTGCACCTTTCCAAAATCTGTTTCCCAATCTGTTTCTCCACATCTCTGCTGCTACTGGGGGACCTATAGTGAACATCCAACAAGGGGACTGCTCCTTTCCTATTTCTGACTTCAGCCCATACTACCTCCAAAGGCAGATCCCCCTCAAACTGCCTTTCTGCAGCCGTTTTACCATTTCTAATTAGTAACGCCACACCCCCTCCTTTTTCACCACCCTCCCAAATCTTACTGAAACATCTGTAACCAGGAACCTCCAACAATCATTCCTATCCCTCTTCTATCCACATTTCCGTGATGGCCACAACATCGTAGTCCCAAGTACCAATCCATGCCTTAAGTTCACCCACCTTATTTCTGATGCTCCTTGCGTTGAAGTATACACACTTGAACCTATTTCTGTGTCTGCAAGTATTCCCTGTCAGTGCTACCTTCTCCACAGCCTCCCTACATTCTTGGACATCCTGACACACAGCTAGCTTACTTGCTGGACTACAAGTCTGGATCCCATCCCCCTGCCAAATTAGTTTAAACCTCCCCAAAGAGTGCTAGCAAACCTACCTCCCAGGATATTGGTGCCCTTCTGGTTCAGGTGAAACCCATCCTGCTTGTACAGGTCCCATCTTCCCCAGAATGCAGTCCAATTGTCCAAATACCTGAAGCCCTCCCTCCTACACCATCCTTGCAGCCACGTGTTCAACTGCACTCTCTCCCTATTCCTTGCCTCATTGTCACATGGCACCAGCAACAACCCAGAGATGACGACTCTGTCCATCATAGCTTTTAGCTTCCAGCCTAACTCCCTGAGCTCCTGAATGACCTCCCCACCCCTCTTCCTACCTATGTCGTTGGTGTCAATGTGCACCACGACTTCTGGGTGCACACCCTCCCCCTTAAGGATTCTGAAGACACGGTCCGAGATGTCTCGGACCCTGGCACCCAGGAGGCAACAAACCATCCGAGAGTCTCGCCCATGTCCACAGAACCGCCTGTCTGTCCCTCTAACTACAGAGTCTCCTATAACTAGCGCTCTCCTCTTAAACACACAGTCTTACCTGTATAGACAGTAGACATTCACAAAATGATTGTGGGCAAATATTCAGTCACAGGTTTATTGTAGCCCAACACAGTCAAAGTGACTATACCTGAATCATGTGTCAACCGCAAAGCCAAAGCCTTCTTGGAGTATGGAATCATGGAGCACTTGTATCTAAATACATTGCTTGAGAGTGATTATCTATCCACACACAGTGAGCACATACATAACAAGCCATACAAAGAAATATCATGAATGGTCATCTGTTCAAATTAACCTTTTTGTTTCTGTTCCCACATTAGGAGTATCCGATGTCTTAGGAACATCATCCACTGGAACTTGATTTCCACCTTTATCCTCCGTAATGCCACCTGGTTTGTGCTACAGATGATTGATCCCAGGATTCATGCAAGTAATAAGGTTTGTCATGTTGCACATTGCAGGAACTTCACCTAGACAGAATTCCTTGATGGATGAATACTGGATTCATTATTTTCTTTGGTATATTGGTGGCATGGTAGCTCAGTGGATATCGCTGTTGCCTCTCAGCTCCAGGGATCCAGATTCGATTCCAGACTTGGCACCTGTTGGTGTGGAGTTGCCACATTCCCTGTGCCTGTGTGGGTTTCCTCCCACAGTCCAAAGATGTGCAGGTTAGGTAGATTGGCCATGCTTAATTGCCAGTGATGTGCAGGTTGGATTGGTTGGCCATGGGGAATGCCAAAATGGGGTAGGAGGTGGATCTGTGTATGTGTGGACTCGATGGGCTGAATGGCCTGCCTTGCACACTTTAGGGGTTCTATGGTCTATGCAAAGGCAGGACACAGGATAGGGAGGGTGGATGGCAGTTCTGGTTGGGAGAGGCGGTGGAAGTAGATATATACAGAGCAATGATGACCTCAGATAAAATTTGCTTTAATGAAATGTATCCAGGTAAGTTTTTTATAGCAATGTGAAGAAGGCCCAACAGGCACAGTACTGGATGTGGTTCTGGGGAAAGAAGCTGGCAAGTGTTCGATGTTACAGTGGGGGAAGATTTTAACACTAATCATCACAACATGGTATGGTTCAAATCTGTTATGGACAAGGAAAAAAATGGCCTGCAAAAGACGGCTTTGGATTGGGACAGACAGGTTTTATTAAAATGGAGCTGGATCTGGCCAACGTTGATGAGGATCAGCCCCTCCTTGTGGGACGTTTACAGTGAAACAGTGGGGGGCATTCAAAAAAGAGCTGGGGAAAGTACAGGTCCAACAAGTACTCTTCAGGGAGAAACATAGCAACAATAATGTGTCGGACAATTCAGGACTAGATGAGGAAGAGTCAAAAGGCTTTTAGCTAGTTCAGAGGGACCATTCAGCTGCAGCCCTTGAGGAATATAGGAAGTGCAAGAGGGAATTTCAGAAACAATAGAAAAGCAAAAAGGACTTGTGAACAGGATTAGGAGAATCCTCAGATGTTTTATAAATACGTTAAAGGGAAGAGGTTATCCAGGGAAAGAGGAGGGTCCTTCAGTGCGGCAGTGGACTGGCTGAGTGGGCAGATACTTGGAAAATGCAATATAATGTAGATAAATACGAGGTTATCCACTTCAGTGGCAAAAACAAGAAGAATGGCAAGAGTTTAGGAAAACATGAGGTGCAACAAGACCTGGATGTCATGGTGGAACCATTGCTGAAGGTTGGCATGCTGGCCTTCCTAGCGAGAGGATTTCAGTATCAGAGTAAGGATATCTTGCTGCAGTTATACAGAGCCTTAGTGAGGACACATCTTGAGTATTGTGTGCAGGTTTGGTCTCCTAGTCTGAGGAAGGACATTTTTGCTTTTGAGGGAGTCCAGGGAAGGTTCACCAGACTGATTCCCGGGATGCCAGGACTGACATATGAGGAAAGACTGGATCGACTGGGCTTGTACTCACTGGAATTTAGAAGAACAAGGGGGAAGTCTCATAGAAATATATAAAATCCTAAGGGGACTGGACAAGCTAGATGTGGGAAGAATGGTCCTGATGTTGGTATATCCAGAACTAGTGGTCACAGGCGGCTTGGTTAGCACTGTTGCCTCACAGCGCCAGGGAGTCAGGTTTGATTCCAACCTTGGGCAACTGTCTGTGTGGAGTTTGCACATTCTTCGTGTCTGCACGGGTTTCCTCTGGGTGCTCTGGTTTCCTCCCATAATCCAAAGATATGCAGGTCAGGTGAATTGGCCTTAGTGCCAGCTGCCTCAGTCAGAGGGAAATGGATCTGGGTGGGTTCCTCTTTGGAGGGTCGGTGTGGACTTGTTGGGCCGAAGGGCTGTTTCCATACTGTCGGAAATTTAATCTAATCTAATCTAATCTAAACAGTCTAAGAATAAAGGATAAGCCATTCAGGACTGAGATGAGGAAGAATTTCTTTACTCAGAGAGTTGTGAACCTGTGGAAGTCTCAACAGGAAGCTGTTGGGACTAATGTTAGATATATTCAAGAGGGAGCTGGACGTGGCCCTTATTGCTAAAGGGATCAACTGAGATGGGATACTGAGATTGCATGATCAGCCATGATCGTATTGAATGATGGTGCAGGCTCAAAGGGCTGAATGGCGTATTCCTGCACCTATTTTTTATGATTCTAGGTTTCTATTAGGGACCAAAGTGCAACTTGTGTGTGAAGCTGCAGGATATTGGAAGGGTGTTAAATGAATACTTACCTTTAGTCTTCACATGGGAAAAGGAGAAGGTAGGTATGGAATTCAGGGAAAGGGACTGTGAGGAACTTGCAAAGTTCCACATAGGAAATAGGGAGGCATTGTAGGCTCTGTCTCTCTAAAACAAACAGACAAATCCCTCAGGCCAGATAAATTGCATGCCAGGCTGTTGTGGAAGATGAGGCAGGAAATTGCAGGGGCTCTGACACAATTTTTAAAATTTCTCTCTGGCGATGGCGAAAGTGCCATGGGACTGGAGGATGGCTAATGTGGTTCCACTTTCCCAGAAGAGTGGTAGAGATGACCCAGGAAATTACAGACCAGTGAGTCTCACATCAGCGGTAGGGAATGTATTGGAGAAAATTCTGAAGGAGCAAATTAATTCCTGCTTGGAAAGGCATGTGTTAATTAGGGATAGTCAACATGGCTTTGTCATGGAATTGAGGGAAACGTGGTGCAACGTATCTGAAACTGGATGCAAAGGGTAATGGCAGAAAGCTGTTTGAGTGACTGGAGGCAGGTGTCCACTGGTATACGACAAGGAGCAGTAATAGAACGCTCATTGTTTATTTTATACATAAATGATATAGATGAAAGGGTGGGGAAAATATTAAGCAAGGTTGTAGATGATAGAAAGATTAGTAAGGTGGTTAATACTAATGAAGATGATTTTAGGTTGCAGAAATATATGAATTGATCAGATGGACAGAGCAGTGGCAGATGATATTTAACCAGAACTGCAAGCAGGTGCACTTTGGAAGAAACAACAAGATGAGGGAGTATTTAATGAATGACAGGACACTCGGTAGCTTAGAAGAACAGAGACACCTTGTGGTAATTATTCACAGATCCCTGAAGTTGGCAGAGCATGTGAACAGGATAGTTAAGAAGGTATATAGGACACTTGCTTTCATCAGTGGTGGCAGAGAGTATAAAAGCAAGGAGAGTTGTATAGAGCAAGGAGAGTCGTTAGAGTTGTATAGAGCGTTGGTCAGGCTACAGCTGGAGAACTGTGTACAGTTCTGGTCACCTCAGTACAGGAAGGATATGATAGCACTGAGGAGGAAAGAGGATGTTGCTTGGGATGAAGAAATTGAGCTATAAGGAGAGAGGAGATCAGCTTTAATTGTTTTCCTTAGAGCAGAGAAGATTGAGGGGGGGACATGGCTGAGGTGTATAAGATGATGAGGGATATGGACAGGGTGAATAGAGAGCAGCTGTTCCCCTTAGTTGCAGAGTCAATCCTGTGGGACCATAATTTTGAGTTAAGGGGCAGGAGGTTCAGAGGGGATTGGAGAAAAGAACTTTTTTGAGAATCATTTAGCCTATCGAGTCCACACCAACCCTACAAAAAACATCCTGCCCATACCCACACCCCCACTCTATAACCCTGTATTCCCCGTGGCCAATCCACTGCTCACCTTTGGACTGTGGGAGGAAATCCTCACAGACACGGGGAGAATATGCAAACTCCACACAGACAGTCATCCAAGGGTTGAGTCGAACCTGGGTCCCAGGCGATGTGAGGCAGCAACGTCACCATATGTTCATGCAGAGGGTGGACAAATTCTGGAATGCACTGCCTGGGAAGGTAATGGAGGCTGGAAACCTTACAACTTTTAAAGATATTTGGATGAGCACTTGAAATATCATTGCATTCAAGGATATGGGACAAGTGCAGGAAGTTGTGATTATTACAATTTTAGTGGGAGTTATGTCAGCGCAGACCTGATGGACGAAGGTGTCTTTTCTGCACTGTGTCAATCCATGACTCTGTTTGGTAACTGATATCTTTTGATTAGTGGAAAAGGTTTGCAACTGAACGTTTTTCTTCTAGTAAATGTTAATAACTAGTGGAAATGATTAATAACGAATGTTGTTAATTGATTTTTATTTGTCTCCCATTTCAGGTCTGGTGTCGTTTGGTCACAGCTGTTTATAATTACTTTTGTGTGACTAATTTCTTCTGGATGTTTGGTGAGGGCTGCTACCTCCACACAGCAATTGTCCTGACCTACTCCACAGATAAGCTGCGCAAATGGATGTTCCTCTGCATTGGCTGGTGTGAGTTTTTGTCTTCCAACAGCTTGGGCTGCACATGTGCTTATATCTGGAGCCATAAGATCAGAAATAACCTTGTGAATTCCTGAATGATCTGATAAACTGTACAGTCTGGTACACTGTAGTGTCCCCAGCTCAGTTTGAGATTCATGCCATCAGGTGTTTGAGTGATGAATTTTGTTTAATAATGAGCCCAAAAAGGGAATTGTACTGCTGGAAAATGAAGCTGGATAGATAGTAGTTGGGATTAAGGAAATGACTGAGGAGCTGAATAACTATTTTGTGTCAGTCTTCACAGTGGAAGACATGAGTCATATCCCAAAAATTCAAGAGAGTGAGTGAGCAGAGCTGAGTATGATGGCCATCACCAAGGAGAAGGTGCTAGAAAAACTGAATGGCCTGAAGGTGGATAAATCTCCTGGACCAGATGGACTATACTCTAGCGTTCTAAACACACTATCTGGAGAGATAGTGAAGGTGTTGGTGCTGATTTTTCAGAAACCACTAGATTCAGGGAGTGTCCCAGATGACTGGAAAATTGCTAATGTGACACCACTGTTTAAAAAGGGAATAAGGTAAAAGATGGAAAATTACAGACTGATTAGCCTAACCTCGGTCATGGGTAAGATCCTGGAATCCATTGTGAAGGATGAGATTTCTAACTACTTGGAAGTGCATGGTAAAACAAGGTAAAGTCAGCATGGGCTCATCAAGGGGAGCTCATGCGTGACAAATCTGCTAGAATTCTTTGAGGAAATAACGAGCAGGTTAGACCAAGGAGAGCCAATGGATGTTATCTACCTGGGCTTCAAGAAGGCCTTTGACAAGGTGCTGCACAGGAGGCTACTGAGTAAGATAAGGCCCTGTGGTGTTAGAAGCAAGGTGTTAGCAAAGATAGAAGCTTGGCTGTCTTGCAGAAAGCAGAGAATGAGGATACAAAGGTCCTTCTGAGGGTGGCAGCTGGTAACAAGTAGTGTTCCACAAAGATCAGTATTGGGGCCACAACTTTTCACATTATACATTAATGATATGGAACTGAGGACATTATAGCTAAGTTTGCAGATGATACAAAGATAGGTAGAGGAACAGGTAGCATTGAGGAGGTGGGGAGTCTATAGAAAGATTTGAACAGGTTAGGGAGAGTGGACAAAGAAGTAGAAGATGGAGTACAATGTGGAAAGTGTGAGGTCATGCACTCTAGGAGGAAGAATAGAGGCATGGAGCATTTTCCAAATGGGGAGAAAATTCAGAAGTCTGAAGTGTAAAGAGACTTGAGAGTTCTAGTCCAGGATTCTCTCAAGGTAAACTTGCAGGTTGAGTCAGTAGTTAGGAAGGCAAATGCAATGATGGCATTTATTTTGAGAGGACTTGGATAAAAAGGCAGGGATGTACTTCTGAGATTCTGTAAGGCTCTGGGCAGACAACATTTGGCGTATTGTATGCAGTTGTGGGCCCCATATCTCAGGAAGTATGTACTGGCCCGGGACTGTGTTCAGAGGAGGTTGATGAGAATGGTCCAAGGAATGAAAAGCTTCACATATGAGGAACATTTGAGGACTCGATGGAGTTTAGAAGGATGAGGGGGAATACAATTGAAAAATATAGAATACTGAATGATGTGGACAGAGTAGATGTTGGGACGATGTTTCTATTGGTAGCATTAAATAGGACCCAAGGGCATAGTCTTAGAGTAAAGGAAAGACCATTTAGAACAGAGAAAGGTGAATCTATGGACTTAATTGCCACAGAAGGCCGTGGAGGCAGATAGTTGTGTATATTAGAGACTGAGATATATAGGTTCTAGATTGGCAAGGGGAACCAGGGTTATGGGCTGAAAGCAGGAGAATGGGGTTGAGAAGCATATCAGCCATGAAGCAGGCTCGATGGGCTGAAATCTGCTCCTATGTCTTATGATCTTATGGAAATGTTTTCACAAATACTGGAGTGGATAAACCTTTCTGCCTCATTTGTACAATGTTAACTTTTTTGGGGGCTAAACATAATCAGTAAGATATTCAAATGTAAAACCCAAACAGTGCACAGAGATGAGTTTGCCAGTGTTCTAAACGAGCAGTTGGACATTAGGAAGAGTAGTATGTTGAAATTTGCAAATTTCTTGCCCATGAACCTATGTTGCCATTTGGTCAAATGCCAAGTGGAGATCATCTCTGGCAAGTTGGTGAAAACCAGGGAAATTGTTCAAGAGGGGCCAATAGGCATAGAATCATGGGATCACAGAAGTACTACAGCATAGAAGGAAGCCATTCAGCTTATCATGTCCACACTGGTTCTCCTAATAAGCATCATAACTTATTGCCATTAACCAGCCTTTTCCTAATAGTTGTTACTCAAATTGTCATTCAATACCCTTTGTGTTCCAGCTTTAACAGTGTCCGACCCTATCAGGCAATGCTGTAAATTTCAAGAAAGCCTTGTTTAGGGAGAACCTCTAATTCATAAAATCTTAGTATCCATATGAGGCAGTGCCTCCAGTGCTGCCGATTTTATTGATTTGTCAAAAATGTAGTGTTGAGCTGGCGGCTAGTGTGTACCACAACACACTCCAAACTAGATAGCTTAGCTTGAGAATGTAGTTGGGTCCACAACATTTTCTTGAGGTTGGTACCTTTGTAAGATGCATTAGATGGCTTAACAAAATAGGAGCCTGAGGTTGGATTTTCCAGCAGTTTGGCACAGATTATTCGCTGGATCTACATTATGAAATGTCAAATCTATTTTGGCACATTTCCTAAGTCCCCAAGTCAGAGATGCATAATCAGATTCTTAAAACTCCCCACAGGCTCTACAATCTCCCCCCACACCTTACACACTCCCCAGGCCCTGCATTCTCCCTAGACTCCATACAATCCCTCAGACTCTGTGCACTTTCCCAGGCTTTACACATTCCTACAGACCCCACACAATCCCAAACTTTGACACAATCCCTCAGATTCTGTACACTCCATTCCAGGTCCTGCACACACCTCCAAGCTTGGCACCCCCAAACACATCTGATACATTGCCACAGCCCTGAACATTTCTCAGACTCTACACACGTCCCTCGACCTGCAGACCTAGCCCTCAGCCCAATTTAGACCATGCATGGTCCTAAATAGTCTGTGCTGGATTGGACTGAACTGAAATGAGAAAAAAACTGTTATAAAAAGCCAAGGATGGTTGAAGAATTTCTGTACTTTTTTAAAAAAACAGGTTCCCTGACAATCATCATAAATGCTGTCTACAGCACTTTGGTTCGAGCTATTGGTCAAATAGTGACCAGTTATCCAAAAAAGAGGCCTTCTGCCTGTTAACAGATACGTGATTTGTTCTCATGTCATTGAACAGCTTAGAGATGAGGCCAAAAACAATCAAACCTCTGGAAGTGAAGGAATTGTTTTAGCTCTGTAGTAAAAAGTGTCTCAAGCATGAAGATAGCTAGTTTATTTACCCTCATCAGGACTGTGAGTTTTAATTAATAAATCAGAGACCTTTATGAGTATGAACAAGTAAATCTGCTCTTGTAAATAAGAGAAAGCACCTGCAGAAGGAAGATCGGGAAGCACCAATCTGATCAGTGAAAGGATCATCTCAGTCACCCCTGTAAACAGGGAGCACTGAACTGCCTTTCCAGTCCTTTCCTCTTGTGGTGATGATGATGCTCTTTTAACAATGTTAAGTTGTCCCTGGTTTTCTTTTCCAGGAGGCCATAAAGATACACGCTCCAAAATATCTGGGCTTGATCTACTTGAGGAAGCTTTTAAATTTAAAAAAAACTTGCACAATAAAAGGGGAGTGGTCAATCCTCCCAGCTCAACTTTTCTATGGTTTGGTTTGGTTTGGATTCAGAGCTGCTAGTCAGTTTTGAGGCTGCCAGTCCAAGAAACAGTTCCATGGAAGAAGGTGTTCCATGCTGAATCTCTTTGACATCTCTCTGTCTCTCTCTTTCCTTTAAGGCCCTGTGTTTGAATTTACCTTTTTTTGTCAAGGGGTCTTTATGGGATTATTTCAGGAATTTGAAACAGCATTAAGTTGGGATAGTCTGTTGGGTTTTTGGATAGGTTAAGTTATTTTGTATTCTGTTCTCTTTTGTTTCTGTTTCATTCGGTAATTTTGCGAAGAAATTCTGTTTTGTTTAAAACTCAGTGGTTTGACCAGCTGCATCACTCCTGGAATATCTGCCTTACACGTCCTTAGGGTCCGGGCTACTTTCTTGAAATGTTTTGAGGGAGTCTGGCCTAGTCTATAACACTCTGCCCATAACAACCATGTTGTTTTGTGCCAGTCTACATGCATGGGGACAACAGGAATTGTGTAAGTGGGTTAAAGTTTTAACTATTATTGTTGTATGTTGATGTATTTGTAACAAATAATAATTCTTATTAAGTGTGAAAATCTGCTCTGTGCTTTTTGGAGACCTGGCAATAGTAAAGTAGATAAAGTGGGGAATTTGACGTCCTTCTAAAATTATTAACTTTTATGACAACTATGGGAATAGTAAGGCGGGATTTCTACCTCAGTTAGATGTGACAAAGTGGAATCAATTTAAAACAGATGAGGATTTGGATGTGGTATTTGTGAAGAACGCAGGTAAAGGAGACCACCAGATCTGTACTGCATTTAAGTTATGACAGTTGAAACATTGCAATCTGGCAGCCTGAACAGAACTGCAAAGACCAGTGTTAGATCTCTTACTTTCCAATGAGAGTCCGAATTATGGTGTGGTTTCAAGTGACCTTTATTACAGCTTTCTCCAGAGCAATAAGGCATACAAAAAGCTTCAGAATGTCTTAACTTATGCAGTTGTAACTTAGAGCGCGCACACACCCCTCCCTCCCCCACAAAGTGGCAGCGAGTTACCACTTTGTAATTGGTTCTGGTACAGCACCTTATACAGTTCAAGCTTGCCTCCACAATTTGCTTGTTGTGTACCCAGTTTAACTGTTGTTAGTCCTTAACCTGAAGGAAGGACTGCTGGAATCAGCAATTTCAATATATGTTCAACACCAGGCCAGGTGTTAGAATTGGAGGTAGGTGAGCACTTTGGGGACAGTGACCACAATTCGGTGACTTTTACTCTAGTGATGGAGAGGGATAAGTGTGCACAGCAGGGCAAGAGTTATAACTGGGGGCAAGGAAATTATGATGCGGTGAGGCACGATTTAGGATGCATGGCTTGGAAAAGTAGGCTTCAAGGCAAGGGCATAATTGATATGTGGAGCTTGTTCAAGGAGCAACTATTGAGTGTCCTTGATAAATATGTACCTGTCAGGCAGGGAGGAAAGGATCGTGTGAGGGAGCCATGGTTTAATAAGAAATTGGAATCCCTTGTTAAAGGGAAGAGGGCGGCCTATGTAAAGATGAGGCGTGAAGGTTGAGTTGGGGCGATTGAGAGTTATAAGGTAGCCAGGAAGGATCTGAAGAGAGAGCTAAGACCAGCAAGGAGGGGACATGAAAAGTCCTTAGTTGGTAGGATTAGGGAAAACCCAAAGGCTTTCTATAGGTATGACAGGAATAATAGAATGACTAGGATAGGAATAGGTGCAGTCAAGGATAATGTGGGAAGTTGCGTGTGGAGGCTGAAGAGATTGGGGAGACACTGAATGAATACTTTTCGTCAGTATTCACTCAGGAACTGGACATTGTTGCCGATGTGAATACTGAGTCACAATTAATTAGAATGGACGGTGTTGAGGTATGTTGGGAAGAGGTATTGGAAATTCTGGAAAGGGTGAAAATAGATAAGTCCCCTGGACCTGATGGCATTTATCCTAGGATTCTCTGGGAAGCAAGGGAGGAGATTGCAGAGCCATTGGCCTTAATTTTTATGTCCTCGTTGTCTACAGGAATAGTGCCAGAAGACCGGAGGATAGCAAATGTTGTTCCCTTGTTCAAGAAGGGGAGTAGGGATAACCCTAGTAACTATAGGCCGGTGGGTCTCACTTCTGTTGTGGGCAAAGTCTTAGAGAGAATTGTAAAGGATAGGATTTATGAACATCTGGATAGGAATAATGTGATCAAGGATAGTCAGCATGGTTTTGTGAAGGGCAGGTCGTGCCTCACAAACCTTATTGAATTCTTTGAGAAGGTGACTAAGGAGGTGGATGAGGGTAAAGCATTTTAGTAAGGCATTTGATAAGGTTCCCCATGGTAGGCTACTGCAAAAAATATGGAGGTATGGCATTGAGGGTGAGTTGCAGGTTTGGATTAGGAATTGGCTGGCTGGAAGAAGACAGAGGGTAGTATATGATGGTAAAGGTTCATCTTGGAGTGCAGTTACTAGCGGTGTTTCGCAAGGATCTGTTTTGGGACCATTGCTGTTTGTCATTTTTATAAATGACCTGGAGGAGGGGCTAGAAGGTTGGGTGTGCAAGTTTGTGGATGATACGAAAGTCGGTGGAGTTGTTGACAGTGAGGAAGGATGTGTCAGGTTACAGCAGGATATAGATAAGCTGCAGAGCTGAGCAGAAAGGTGGCAAATGGAGTTCAATGTAGCTAAGTGTGAGGTGATTCACTTTGGTATGAGTACCAAAAAGATGGGGTACTGGGCTAATGGTCGGATACTTGGTAGTGTGGATGAGCAGAGGGATCTTGGTGTCCATGTACACAGATCTCTGAAAGTTGCCACCCAGGTAAATAGTGCGGTGAAGAAGGCATATAGCGTACTGGCTTTTATTGGTAGAGGAATTGAGTTCCGGAGTCCTGAGGTCATGTTGCAGTTGTATAAGACTCTGGTGCGGCCGCATCTGGAATATTGTGTGCAGTTTTGGTCGCCATACTATAGGAAGGATGTGGAGGCACTGGAACGGGTGCAGAGGAGGTTTACCAGGATGTTGCCTGGTATGGTAGGAAGATCGTATGAGGAAAGGCTGAGGCACTTGGGGCTGTTTTCATTGGAGAAAAGAAGGTTTAGGGGTGACTTGATAGAGGTGTACAAGATGATTAGGGGTTTAGATAGAGTTGACAATGAAAACCTTTTTCCACGTATGGAGTCAGCTATTACGAGGGGGCATAGCTTTAAATTAAGGAGTGGTAGGTATAGGACAGATGTTAGGGGTAGATTCTTTACTCAGCGAGTCGTGAGTTCATGGAATGCCCTGCCAGTAGCAGTGGTGGACTCTCCCTCTTTATGGGCATTTAAACGGGCATTGGATAGGCATATGGAGGATAGTGGGCTAGTGTAGGTTAGGTGGGCTTGGATCGGCACAACATCGAGGGCCAAAGGGCCTGTACTGCGCTGTATTTTTCTATGTTCTATGTTTCTATGTTCTAACTAAGCTAATCATATCACTGAACAATGAAGAGATAGACAAGATTGTGGTCCACCCTCAGTTCTCCATGGCTTCATGATGTTACCAAAACATATCACCCTGTTCTAATGTGGGGGCTGCTTTACTGTTGCTTTGAATCTTTCCCTCTAATGGTTTTAGTGATTTTTTTTGTATATAGGTGAATCTACTTCGCAATCTATATCTATGATAATCTGAAGAATCTTAATTAAAACTGTTCTTAGCATTGTAACGGATTGATTAAATAATTGAAGAGCACTACTTTGTGTGAAGTGTTCTGACCTATGTGTTATGTGTAAAATAATGCAGCTGCATATTCTATTCCAGTCCAGTAACCTTGAGTTTACAGAGCTACTGTTGTTCTACTTGTGAAGACTACTTTAAGCAAATATTTCCTAAGTTCTCTTAACTATTGTCAGCCATATTCTACTGCATTAGCCATGGGCTGCTGTCGGCCATTTTGTGCTGTTCATTCTGGGCAGCCCTAACAACCACATTGATTGACCTGACTGGTAAATTGGTAGTTGCATGGCCTGGCAAAGCTAGGGAGGGAGAGTTAATTCAGGTGTTAGCATGGTACTTGCGTTTAGAGGACACAAAAGTGATCACTTGCTCTGGGGACTGAAATGTTGGAATTAGATGACGTTCAGTTACACTTAGATCTTGAGGAAAAGGAGAAAATAAAAGAAACTAGGAGATGGCAGACAAAAGGAAGGAGGTGGAAATACAATTGGAAAATAATGGAAATTAGGTAACTAGAATTAGAAAGAAAAACCAAAATTGCTGGAAAAGCTTAGCAGGTCTGGTAGCATCTGTGGAGAGAAATCCGAGTTAATGTTTTGGGTCCAGTGACCCTCCTTCAGAACACCTGGCAAAGAACAAACAACCTTCAGAACTAGAGTTAAAACTCCATGAGAGAGATAAAACAAAGGAACTTGAATACCAGCTTAAAAAGATGCAATTGAAGCAGGAAGGGTCAGATACTGATGCAGGCCTTGATGGGGAGAACTAGAATCATAATGTCTAGAAAGGTAATGTTTACATTTGCGCAAGCACAACCAAAATTTAAAGAAAATGACATAGAGGCATTCATCATATCATTTGAAAAAATGACTAGACGAATGAATTGGAGGACGAGAAAAAGCTGGATATTGCTCATGCAGTGCAAGTTGACAGGTAAAGCATAAAACATCTGTTCTTCACTGTCAGGGCACGTTTCTAGGGATTATGGCACTGTAAGGAAAACTACATTGGCTACAAATGAGCCTGGAGCATGTCGCCAATGATTTCAGAATTTAAGGAAACAGCAGAAACAATCTGATATTAATTTAAGAAAGTTAAGCAAAGTAATTTTGACAGTTATATACCTGTCAGGTAAACCTACTTATGAAGCTCTTAGAACAGTTATTCTTAGAAGAATCTAAAAACTCTTTTACAATAAAAACTCATACTGAGGATCAAAGTATTGCTATTGCTGGACAGGCAACAGTAATGACTGATGATTATGAACTAATCTGTAAAATTAAATCTTTTTCCCATCTCCCTCTAAATTTGAAAGGCCCATAAATTAAGTAAGACCAGAAAACAGTGTATGGAATGGATAGCTGGGAATACCCCAAGATGTCCTCAGACAAAAAAGATGGAACAATTGAAAGAACAAACACTGGGTATTCTTCCATTATATGTAGCTTAATTTAACTTGGTGTCATGTTTGGCAAAACATTGTGGGCCGAAGTACCTGTACCTGCGCTGTTCTTAGAAGCATCTATATGGATGTTTATGTACAAGTCCCTGAAAGTGGCAACACAAGTGGATAAGGTGTTCGAGAAGGCATATGACATGCTTGTTTTCGTTGGTTGGGGTGTGGAGTATAAAAATGAGTGAGTCATGTTGTAGCTGCATAGAAATTTAGTGAGGCCACATTTAGATAATTGCATACAGTTCCAGTCACCACACTATGAGAAGGATGAGGAAGCTTTGGAGAGAGTACAGAAATGGTTTACCAGGATTATGTCTGGTTTAGATAGTATTAGCTATGATGAGAGATTGGACAAACTTGGTTTGTTTTCACTTAAACGTCAAAAACTACCTGATGGAAGTTTACAAAATTGTAAGAGGCATGGATAGAATGGATAGTCAGAGTCTTTGTCCCACGGTAAAAATCTCAATTTCTAAGTAACATAACTTTAAGGTAAAAGGGGAAAAGTTTAAAGGAGATGTGAAAGGCAAGTGTTTTCTTTCATAAAGATAGTGCTAAGTGCCTGGAATGCGCTAGTGAAGATGGTTGAGGTGGATATAATAGCAACATTTAAGAGGCATCTTGACAGGTACAGGGATAGGAATGGAATAGAGAGAGGTAAAAACAATGACTGCAGATGCTGAAAACCAAATACTGGATTAGTGGTGCTGGAAGAGCACAGCAGTTCAGGCAGCATCCAACAAGCAGCAAAATCGACATTTCGGGCAAAACGGAATAGAGAGATATGGGCCATGTAGAAGCAAAAGGTATTTTGTTTAGGAAGGTGTCATGTGTTGGCACAGGCATTTTGGGCAGAAGGCCTGTTCTTATGCTGTACTCTTTTTTGTTGTCGTTCTTTATGTAGTGACCAGAGCAATGGCAAATCAAAATCCATCACCTGAGGTCACAGTAAAGCCACAAGCAGATATTATGATAGCTGAAACTCTATTTAATAAAGAGGTTATCTTAAAAGAAGTGTTGAGCATGTCCTTGTTAATTGAGACGAAGGAAGTTTTGGGTGGCACGGTGGCTCAGTTGTTAGCACTGCTGTCTCTTACGCCAGGGACCTGCTTTCAATTCCAGCCTTGGGCATCTGTCAGGATAGGTGGATTAGCCATGGGAAATGCTGGGTTACAACGATAGGGTAATGGGGTTGATTCTGGGAGGAATGCTCTTTGGAGGGTCAATGTGGACTTATTGGGATGAATGGCCTGTTTCCACACTGTAGGGACTCTATGAACAAAGCTGACCCAAAGTTAAAACAAGTTAATACTGACAGCTTATGCTGAAATTGAAATGTAAGAGTTTCAGAGTGTTCTGATAAATTGGAGTTCTACTGAGGAAATGGTGATACCCTCACAGACCTTTAGATGAAGAATGGATGGCTGTTCATCAAACAGTGGCACTGCTCAGATTTCATAGCGAGATATTGTGAGTAGCAGATAAATATTCAGCACCTCAAACATTTCAGTTGGGAGGTTATTGGTATTGTTACCTTTGCAAGATAAATATTGAAAGCAAAATTCAATGGTCCGTACAAGTAATAAAGAGGGTTAGTAAAGAGGGTTAGTATTTATCTGATAAATTTGTAGGAAGGAAAATTAGATAAGAAGCAAACATGCTGAAAGCATAATATCATAAGGAAGATTAGATTCCCTACAGTGTGGAAACAGACCATTTAGCCCAACAAGTCCATACTGACCCTCCAAAGAGTAGCCCACCCAAACCCATTTCCCTCTGACTGATACATCCAATACTGTGGGCAATTTAGCATGGCCAATTCACCTGACCTGCACACCTTTGGACTGTGGGAGGAAACCAGAGTATCCAGAAAAACCCATGCAGACACGGGGAGAATGTGCAAACTCCACGAAGATAGTCGCCCAAGGCAGGAATCAAACCGTGTCTCTGGTGCTGTGAGGCAGCAGTGCTAACCACCGTGCCGAAAATGTGTTGCTGGAAAAGCGCAGCAGGTCAGGCAGCATCCAAGGAACAGGAGAATTGACGTTTCAGGCATCAGCCCTTCTTCAGGAATGAGGAAAGTGTATCCAGCAGGCTAAGATAAAAGGTAGGGAGGAGAGACTTAGGGGAGGGGCCTTGGGAATGCGATAGGTGGAGGGAAGTCAAGGTGAGGGTGATAGGCCAGAGTGGGGTGGGGGCAGAGAGGTCAGGAAGACGATTGCAGGTTAGGAAGGCGGTGCTGAGTTCGAGGGATTTGACTGAGACAAGGTGGGGGGAGGGGAAATGAGGAAACTGGAGAAATCTGAGTTCATCCCTTGTGGTTGGAGGGTTCCCAGGCGGAAGATGAGGTGCTCGTACTCCAACCATCGTGTTGCCATGGTCTGGCGATGGAGGAGTCCAAGGACCTGCATGGGTGGTTGGGTTGGTTGGTCCGGGTGTCCCAGAGGTGTTCTCTGAAATGTTCCGCACGTAGGCGGCCTGTCTCCCCAATATAGAGGAGGCCACATCGGGTGCAGCGGATGCAATAGATGATGTGTGTGGAGGTGCAGGTGAATTTGTGGCAGATATGGAAGTGTCTCTTGGGTCCTTGGAGGGAGGTGTGGGAGCAAGTTTTGCATTTCTTGTGGTTGCAGGGGAAGGTGCCGGGAGTGAAGGTTGGGTTGGTGGGGGGTGTGGACCTGACGAGGGAGTCACGGAGGGAGTGGTCTTTTCGGAACGCTGATAGGGGAGGGGAGGGAAATATGTCCCTGGTGGTGGGGTCCGTTTGGAGGTGGCGGAAATGACGGCGGATGATACGCTGGACATGGAGGTTGGTGGGGTGGTAGGTGAGGACCAGTGGGGTTCTGTCCTGGTGGCGGTTGGAGGGGCGGGGCTCAAGGGCGGAGGAACGGGAAGTGGAAGAGATGCGGTGGAGGGCATCATTGACTATGTTTGGGGGGAAATTGCGGTCCTTCAAGAAGGAGGCCATCTGGGTGGTACGGTTTTGGAACTGGTCCTCCTGGGAGCAGATGCGGCGGAGACGAAGGATTGGGAATATGGGATGGTGTTTTTACAGGGGGCAGGGTGGGAGAAGGTGTAGTCTAGGTAGCTGTGAGAGTCGGTCGGTTTATAGTAAAGGTCCATGTCGATTCGGTCACCTGAGATGGAAATGGAAAGGTCTAGGGAGGGAGGAGTCTGAGACGGTCCAGGTGAATTTGAGGTCGGGGTGGAAATTGTTGGTAAAGTGAATGAACTGTTCAACCTCCTCATGGGAGCACGAGGCAGCGCCGCTACAGTCATCGATGTAGCGGAGGAAAAGGTGGGGGGTGGGGCCAGTGTAGCTGCAGAAGATGGACTGTTCCACATATCCTACAAAGAGGCAGGTATAGCTGGGGCCCATGCGGGTGCCCATGGCTACTCCTTTGGTTTGGAGGAAGTGGGAGGATTGGAAAGAGAAGTTGTTCAGGGTGAGGACCAGTTCAGTCAGTCGAAGGAGGGTGTCGGTGGAAGGGTACTGGTTGGTACGGTGGGAAAGAAAGAAACGGAGGGCTTTAACTCCTTCATGATGGGGGATGGAGGTGTACAGGGACTGGATGTCCATGGTGAAGATAAGGCGTTGGGGACCGGGGAAGAGAAAATCATGGAGGAGGTGGAGGGCGTGGGTGGTGTCCCGAACGTAGGTGGGGAGTTCTTGGACTAAAGGGACAGGACCGTGTTGAGGTATGCAGAGATGAGTTCGGTGGGGCAGGAGCAGGCTGAGACAATGGGTCGGCCGGGGCAGTCAGGTTTGTGGATTTTGGGCAGGAGGTAGAAACGGGCGGTGCGGGGTTGTGGGACTATGAGATTGGAGGAGGTGGATGGGAGATCCCCTGAGGTGATGAGGTTCTGGATGGTCTGGGAGATGATGGTTTGGTGGTGGGAGATGGGGTCATGGTCAAGGGGGCAGTAGGAGGAGGTGTCTGCGAGCTGGCGTTTAGCCTCAGCCGTGTAAAGGTCGGTGCGCCAAACTACTACCGTGCCTCCCTTGTCTGCTGGTTTGATAGTGAGGTTGGGGTTGGAACGGAGGGAGTGGAGGGCTGCACGTTCCGAGGGTGAGAGGTTGGAGTGGGTGAGAGGGGTGGAGAAGTTGAGGTGGTTAATGTCGCGGCGGCAGTTGGCTATGAAGAGATTGAGGGCGAGTAAGAGGCCAGCACGGGGTGTCCAGGTGGATGGGGTGAGTTGGAGGTGGGAGAAGGGGTTGTCAGAGGGTAGGCAAGTAACTTGGTTGGAGAAGTAGGCACGGAGGTGAAGGCGGTGGAAGAATTGTTCAATGTCACGCCGCATGTTGAACTCGTTAATCCGAGAGCGTAGGGGAATGAAGGTGAGGGCTCTGCTGAGGACTGATCTTTCATCCTCAAAGAGGGGTAGATCTGGATGGACGGTGAAAACACGGCAGGGCTGGGAGCTAGAACCTGGGCCCTGGTGTGGGGCTGGAGCTGGGAGTGGGGACGGGGTTGGGCATGGGGGCAGGGACGGAGATCGGCGTGGGGGCGGGGGTGTATGTGATGGAGATCGACGTGGGGGCGGGGTTAGATGTGGTGACAGAGATCGGCGTGGGGCCATGGTTAGGCATGGTGAGAGAGATCGGATTGGGGGTGGAGTTAAGCGTGGTGACGGAGGTCGGCGTGGGGCCGGGGTTAGGCATGGTGAGAGAGATCGGATTGGGGGTGGAGTTAAGCGTGGTGACGGAGGTCGGCGTGGGGCCGGGGTTAGGCATGGTGAGAGAGATCGGCGTGGGGGTGGAGTTAAGCGTGGTGACGGAGATCGGTGTGGGGGTGGAGTTAAGCGTGGTGACGGAGATCGATGTGGGGGCGGGATTAGACGTGGTGACGGAGATCGGCGTGGGGCCGAGCTTAGGCATGGTGAGAGAGATCGGCGTGGGGGTGGAGTTAAGCGTGGTGATGGAGGTCGGCGTGGGGGCGGAGACACATGCGGCGTTGTGGTTGTGCAGGTTAGTGATGTCACTGGGGGCGGAAGTGGCTGCGGCGGTGGCAACCCAGGGTACCACCCATTAGGAGGAGGAACAAGTATGTCAGGTGATGAATCGTCGGAAAATGATCAAAATAAAGAGAGTCAGGCTAAAGGAGATGTAGACTGTTACCAGAGAGGACCTCTGATAATTTGACTGACTAACACAGAAATACTGGAATAATTAGAGTAAGGACAGCAGGAGGATCTTGTAAGACCACTGAGAAAGTGTAAGGTAATATGTAGAGATAAACCTGAACTGTTCATTCACTTGATGTGGATGTAGTAGAGTCAACTGATTTAAACAATATCTTTCTCAGTCAACCCCAGTTGAGAACTACTTGACTAAACCCAGTCAAAGGAACGAGAGTTCATGAGTGGTGTTAGTTCGACTCTGTCCTGATTATAGAAAGTTAAATATAGTCATGAATTCACATTTGTACCCAATTTCATGGTTAGAAGTCTCCACTGAAATGGTTATTATGGTGTCTTATTGCTAAGGTTGATCTATTGAAGAGGTACTAGAAAGGTCCATTGACATGAAGAGCTCGAGAAATAACCACTTTTGATACACCAAATGTTGAGTGATGTAATTTGCATTAAAAAAAAGTTCTAGCCACTCTCCAGAGGCTTTCAATCAATTGATAACCAAATTCCATGACAGTGTGGTACATTTGAATGATGTTGTGGCTATAAGATGTAAGACCACAAATAGGCCATTCAGCCCATCAAGGCTGCTCACCATTCAGTGAGATCATGGTTTATTTGATAATCCTCAACTCCACTTTCCTTTTCTCCCTAACATTTAAATCCATCACTGATTTAAAAATCTGACCATTTTCACCTTGGATATACTTGACGACCAAGTCTTGACAGCCCTTTGCGATCAGGAATCCCACAGATTCATTAAACTGAGAAAGGAAATTCCTCCTTATCTCTGTCTTCAGTGGGTGATCCCTTATTAGGTTATGTTCTCTGGTCCTAGACTCTCTGCAAAAGGGAAACGGCCTTTCTGCATCTACTGTGTCAAGTCGCCTAAGAATCTTGTTAAAATCACATCACCTGTCATTCTTTTCAATTCAAGATGTACATGCACTCAATGTGCAGTTTGCCTCTCTGAGATAACTCCACAGACACCAGTATCCTGTCACCAAATCACCCTTTATTTACATGCAGAGTGTCCTTGACTCTGATCCAGCTTCCTCAGAGCCAGCTCTGAGTGAACAGAACCTTTGACTCTCCTGTTTATACCTGTCAGTCAGGACTTCATGATTGGATCAGCCCCAATCGGGGAACTCATATTATATGATATCCACTTGGCTAATCTTGTGACAATGACTACATCCCTTTCCCTCTGAGTTTTTTTATTCTTTTGTAGTTCCTATTGGGGTGTTTTAGCACCAGGTAAGGTTCCTCCAACTCTGCCCCTGATATGGACAGTGTGTAACACACAGTGACTAGCCTCTTGCACCTGGTGCACCTTGGAAGAGATTCATTCTCCTCTTCAGGTGGCAAAGGTATTAAGGTGGAGACACCCGCTGTGTCCATCTCAGATTCTGAAGTATCTTCAATGCTCGACAGAGAGGAAGAAACCCTGGGTTCCAGAACAATTGGAAAGACAATCGAGGAGCTAGACACATTTTACTCTGACACCATTTGTGAGTTTGCAGCTTTAATATGGTCCATATACTTAGAGTCATGGAATCATACAGCACAGAAACAGATCCTTTGGTCCAACTAGTTTGTGCTGACCATAAACCCAAACTAAACTAGTCCCACTGGCCTGCGCTTGGCCCATATCCCTTCAAACATTTCGTATTTATGTACTTATCTGAATGTCTTTTAAGTGTTGTAACTGTACCCATATCCACTATTTTCTCTGGAAGTTCATTCCATACATGAACCATTTTCTAAATAAATTGTCCCTTATGACCTTTTTAAATCTTTCTTCTCTCAACTTAAAAATGTGCCCCCAACTCTTGAAATCACCCACCTGCCATTCACCTTTTGCATACCCCTCATTATTTTACAATTCTCTATAAGGTCATCTCTCAACACTCCAGTGATAAAAGTCCCAGCCTTCCCAGTCTCTCCTTATATTTCAAACCCTCCATTCCCAACAGTACCCTGATAAATCGTCTCTGAGCCCTCTCCAGTTTCGTAATATCCTTCCAATAACATGGCGACCAGAACTGGACACAGTACTCCAGAAGAGGCTTCACCAACGTCCTGTACATCCTCAAGCCCCAACCCCTATATTCAAAGATCTCAGCAATGAAGGCAAACATGCTAAATGCCTTTTTAATCACATCATCTACATCTGATGCAAACTTTAAACAATTGTATTCCTGAACCCCTTGTTCTCTCTGTTCTACAATACTAAATAAGGCCTTACTTTTAATTGCATAAGTCTTGACTTTGTTTGTTTTTCCAAATATAACATCTCGCATTATCAAAATTAAACTCCATCTGCCACTTTACAGCCCAGTTGATTCATTTGATCAAGATCTCTTTATAATCTTAGATAACCTTCTTCTCCATCCACTATACCTCCAACCTTTCTGTCATTCGCAAATGTACCTACCATACTTTCTATATTCTCATTCTAAATATAAATGACAAAGAAAAGTGGATTCAGCACTGATCCCTGTGGAACCATGCTTGTCACAGGCCTCCAGTCTGAAAAACAACCCCCCACCATCTCTGTCTCCTGTTATGCAGCCAATTTTGTATCCAGTTGACAAGTTCACCATGAATCTCATTTGGTCTAACTTTACAAATTAGTCTACCATGCGGAACCTTGTCAAAGACTTTACTAAAGTCCAAGTAAACAATGTCTACCACTCTGGCCTCTTCAATCTTCTTGGCTACTTCTTCAAAAAACTCAATCAATTTTGTGAGACACAATTTCTCTCGCACAAAACCATGTTGACAATCTCTAATCATTCCTTGTCTCTCCAAATGCATATAAATCCAATTATTCAGAATCACCTCCAACAACTCACCCGCCACCAAGGTCAGATTCACAGGTCTATAGTTCCCAGGCTTTTCCTTACATTCCTTCTTAAACAAAGGCTCAACATTAGCCAATCTCTTGTCATAACGCACCTCACCCGTATTTATCAATGATGCAAATATTTCTGCAGTTTGCCCCACAATGTCCTCCCTAACCTCCCTAAAAACTCCTGAGATACACTAGATCCTGGAGATTTATCTACCTTAATATTTTCTAAGACCTCCAGCACTTTCCCCTTATGTAATATGAACTGTTTTCAAAACATCAGTTTATTTCTTTGAGTTTTCTGGCCTCCATTTCTTTCTCCACAGTAAAAGCTGATCCAAAATATTAATTTAATATCTCTCCCAACTCCTGAGGTTCACATAAAGATGACCCCTTTGATTTTTATGGGGCTCTACTTCTTCATAGTTGCTCTCTTGCTCTTAATGTACTTGAAGAATCTCTTTGGATTATCCTTAGCCCTATTTGCCAAGTTTTTCTCATATCCTCTTTTTGCCTTCCTGTTCTCCCTCTTAAGAATGCTCTAAACTCTTTATAGAGTTCAAGAGATTCATTTGAACCCAGTTATTTATGTCTAATATGATTTTTTATTCTGGATGTAGGTTTGTTCGCTAAGCTGGTAGGTATGTTTTCAGACATTTCGTCATCATACTATGTAACATCTTCAGTGAGCTTCCGGATGAAACATTGCTGATGATTCCTGCTTTAAATTTATACATTTGGGTTTCTTTGGGTTAGTGATTTCATTTTCTATGGTGATCACCACAGGAAATGGCATCACCAACCCAAAGAAACCTAAATATATAAATAGAAAGCAAGAATCATCAACAGTGCTTCATCTGGAGGCTCACTGAAGATGTTACCTAGAATGGTGACAGAACACTGAAAAATTAACCTTGCAGCTCAGCAAGCAAACCTACATCCAGAACCTCAACCTGAGCTATAAATCGTCTCTAAATTTTTTTTAATTCTGGATGAGAACCTCAATAACTCTGTTTATCCATTGCCCTCTAATCCTACCAGCCTTACCTTTTACTCTAATAGGAACATAATAACTGTGAGTTCTCTGAACGTTGTTCAGGATACCTGCACCTTTATATATCACTCAACTTGACCTTGCATTGACATGCTTCTTACTCATGCAGGGCCATTCCCATACCAAACTCCATTCCCTGAAGTAAATAGTCTCACTTAGCAGAGTCTTGTATCTGACATTGGCTTTCCTGATTCCATTTCACTCTCCCCCTCAGGTCTGGGAAGATCAGATTTAACCTGACGCAGAGTCTCTTCTGCATTGGCAACTCTGCTGAAGTTATCCCTGTAATTGCTTGAGGGGTGGTCACATAATCAAAAAGGAACTGTATCTGTATCTGTAGGCTCGTTCTTTAAGCCTGCCTTCAAAGTTTGGACTGCTCTTTCTGCCAGACCATTGGATAATGGATGGCTTGAAGCTTTCCTCATGTGACAAATACCATTTGACTTTAGGAAATACTCAAATTCCCTGCAGGTAAACAATGGCCTGTTATGTGGGATCAACGGTTCCACGAGTCTGTGCATTGCAAAAGGTGCGTGCAGTTTTCTATCACCATCCCCGTGTTTGATGAGTAAACTCTATGCACATCCAGCCACTCTGAGCGGGTGTCCATAATGAATAAAAACATTGAGCCCATGAAAGGACCTGCACAGTCATCATGTAACCAAGTCCAGGCTTTGCCCGGCCATTCCCATGAATGTAGAGAAGCTGCTCGCAGTAATTTTTGTCCTTGTTGGTACTCTGGGCACTGCTCCATGAATGCTGCTATATCTGCATCCAATCCTGGCCTTTTGGAAATCCATGGATGACCCTGGTTGGGTTCAGCCAGTCTCTGGCAGTGACCTTTGCTCAGACAATCATTCTTGCTTGCCGTCCTCCACTCTGATCTGGGTCGAAAAAGGTTTCAGTTCTGGCCCTTAAGATTCCCCCATCACCACCAGCTGTTTTATTTTTCCAGGACCGGATCTTTCTGTATCCAAAGTGTGATATTGTCAGCTGTGACTGGAAGTAAGTCCAGAACCTTTACAACCATTATGGACTTTTCTGGTGGCGGTACCACTGGTGGTGTATCTGTCAGTGGGAGACAGCTCAACGCATCCACATTTGCTACTTGACATCCCGAATGGTGTTCGCTCTTGTAATTATCTGTACTTAGTATTAGAGCTATCGCTGAAATTGGCCTGAAACTATCGGCAGCATTGCCTTGTCCTCTTTAAGTGGATCTAGCAGGGGTTTGTGGTCTGTTATTATTATACATTTATGAGGGTAAAGGTATTGCTGGAACTTCCTGACTCTATATATGACTGCCAAACCTTCCTTCTCTAACTGGGCATATTTATGTTAAGCATGAGCCAAAGTCCTGGATATATATGCTACTGGACATTGCTCTCCATTCGGCCACCTATGAGCGAATACTCTGCCAATGCCATGCAGGGAGGCACCACATGTCAATACCAGATCTCACTTGGGATAATAATGTGCCAACACCATAGAGGATGACAGCTTTTTCTTCACTTCCCTGAAATCTATGCCTTTGCTAAACAATCATTTCCAAGGCTGACCAGTTCTCAAGAGTGGATGCAAAGCTGCCGGATGGAGGCCAGGTTATGTATGAAATTTCCATCAGAATTCACCAGCCCATTGCAAGATCAAAGCTCCAGTAAAAATGTGGGAGCTGGGACACCTTTGATCTTTGAACAGGTATACCTCGGTCTTGTCGGCTCTGTAGCTGATGTAGGTCACTTGGCGCGCCTGGAGCACACGCTTTTCCCTGCTAAGACTTATGCCCCCCTGAGAGATCTGTGTAAGGACGATGTCCAAGTGGTCCTTATTGGTCTTCCCTGTTATTAGCACATCATTAAGATAAATAGCGACCTGGTGTAGATTTTGTAAAATGTTCTCCATCATCTGCTTAAAAAAAATTGTCAAGCTGACAATACCCCAAATGGCACTATTGTATATTGGTATGAATCCTTATGGGTATTAATTGTAATGTACTTTTGGGAATCCTCATGTACGCATCGTTCATGTCCAGCTTCATGAAGGACAGCTCCCCACCTCGTGCTGCCAGCTTTGCATGTAAGTCCTCAATGTCAGTGATTTGGGTATTTATCCAGTTGCAAAAAGCAATTTTTTTTAATATCCCCACAAGGTGAATTGACCTGCTTGACTTCACAATCAGTGACGATTCCTTCACTTTCCAACCTCCTGATGTCTGCCTCTACTTTTGCCTGTAAGGCAAATGGCACTGGCTGGCTCTTGCAGAATCGTAGAATTGCATCTTGGTTAACATGCAAAGTAGCCTTGGCACTTTGATAGTCCCTACATCTTTCTGAATAAACATTTGGGTAGGACTTCACTCATCCAGCCATTTTCTAATTGAAAAATGTTGAGCCAATCACGGTGAGTCTTTCCAATCAATTTTGCCCCATTAAGCTTGAGTCCACATCTTTTACTACAATGAGTGCGAGCTGAAGCAACTGCTTCTAAGAAGAAACTGGAACTGAAGTTATAGTCTTAATCTGTAAAGGTCCCCAGTAGAGGTTTTCAGACTAGCCCAGATTGGCCACAAATCTAAGGGTTGGAGTCCAGAGTAAATTTTGTGAAAGACTGGTTCTTAAATAACTGACGATTTGGTAGCAACCTCCATTAGAACCAGATGACCATTTAACCAGACATTTATTTTGATTGATTCTGTCTTGAATGTTGTTCAACAATATAACTGTTGCAAACCAGATATAGGTAGATTTTCCAGGGTGTGCACTTACTTGGATACCAACCTGTTAGATTCAAGAACAGAGAACAAAGAAAACTACAGCACAGGAACAGGCCCTTCGGCCCTCCAAGCCTGTGCCGATCCGGTTCCTCTATCTAAATTGTCGTCTATTTTCTAAGGATCTGTATCCCTCTGCTTTTTGCCCATTCATGTACTGTCCAGATACATCTTAAATGATGCTCTCGTGCTCGCCTCTATCAACTCCACTGGTAATGTGTTCCAGGCAGCCTCCACCTACTGCATGACCAACTTTCCATGTGTATCTCCCCTAAACTTTTTCCCTCTCACCTTGAACTCGTGACACCTAGTAATTGAGTTCCCCACTCTGGCAAAAAGCTTCTTGCTATCCAGCCTGTCTATATCTCTCATGATTTTGTGGACCTCAGTCAGGTACCCCCTCAACCTTCATCTTTCGAATGAAAATAATTCTAATCTACTCAACCTCTCTTCATAACTAGCACCTTCCCTACGAGGCAACATCCTGGTGAACATCTTCTGCACCCTCTCCAAAGAATCCACATTCTTTTGGTAACGTGGCAACCAGACTGTACACAATATTCCAAATGTTGGTTGAACCAAAGTCTTATACAACTATAACATGACCTGCCAAATCTTGTACTCAATAACCCATCTTATGAAGGAAAGCATGCCATAAGCCTTCTTGACCAGTCTATCAACCTGCCTTGTTATCTTCAGGGTGCAATGGACCTGAACACCCAGATCCCTTGCTACATCAATTTTCTCCAGGGCTTTTCCATTTACAGTATAGTTCACTCTTGAATTGGATCTTCCAAAATGTATCACCTCACATTTGCCCAGATTGAACTCCAGCTGCCATTTATCTTTCTAACTCTCCAATCTATCTATATTCTGCTGCATTCTCTGACAGTCCCCTTCACTATCTGCTACTCCACCAATCTTAGTGTCATCTTCCAACTTGCTAATCAGACCACCTATACTTTGCTCCATACCATTCATGTATATCACAAAAACAGTGGTCCCAACACAGCTCCATGTGGAACACCACTGGTCACAGGTCTCTATTTTGAGAAACTCCCTTCCACTCTACTTTGTCTCCTGCTGCCCAGCCAGTTCTCTATCCATCTAGCTAGTAACCCCTCAATCCCATGCGACCTCACTTTCTCCATCAGCCTACCATGGAGACACTTCTCAAACGCCTCACTGAAGTCCATGTATATGACATCAATAGCCCTTCCCTTATCAATCAACTTTGTCACTTCCTCATAGAATTCTATTAAGTTAGTAACACATGACCTTCCCTGCACGAAACCATGTTGCCTATCAATGATAAGCTCATTTTCTTCCAAATGTAAATGGATCCTATCCCTCTTTACTTTCTCCTGCAGCTTCCCTACCACTGACATCAGGCTCACTGGTTTATAACTTGCTCACTTCTTAGCCTAGGAGACAACATTAGCAATTCTCCAGTCCTTCGGGACCTCACTCATGTTCAAGGATGCTGCAAAGGTATCCATTAAGGTCCCAGCTATTTCCTCTCCTGCTTCTCTCAGTAACCTGGGATAGATCCCATCCAGATCTGGGGACATGTCCACCTTAATGCCTTTTAGAATACCCAACACTTCCTCCCTCTTTCTGTCAACTTGACCTTAAGGAATGAAACATCTATCCCTAACCTCAACATCTGTCAACTCCCTCTCCTCGGTGAATACCGATGCAAAGAACTCATTAACAATCTCACCAAGTTTGTCTGACTCCATGCATAACTTTGGGATTTTCCTTAATCCTGTTTGCTAAATATATTTCATAAAAATAAGGAATATGTGTGTTGATTACAGGTTGAGACCTCTGCAGCACCAGCCTCCAAAACTTTTTTTTAACTTGATCCTCCCTGAAACCACAGACTGTTCTCCATACCCTAACCACAAGCTCTAGGTGAGAGTGCGTTTGTCATGTGCACTTGTAAGCTGTTCCCCTTTTTGCACTAGCATTTGCAACTTTAACCCTTGTTATGCTGTAGCTTAATCACACAATTTTCAATATATTCCACACACCTATCAGTTCTCTTACTCAATTTAGATCCAGTGAGACTCTATTGCCATCTTGAATCTGCATTTCGGCAATAACTACAATGTCTTTTCGGCCTGGATTGTGAAGAAAATTTTGACCATTTGGCCAAGGCTTTACGTGTTTTGGGGTTTTGCTGGGGCTGCTCTTGAGTCCCTCTTTTCAGGATAAATACTGAATGAGGCAATTGCCTTCACTCAAGTAGTGTTCCCCAAGCTTAGTTGGACTGGTGAGGGTGACCACTTCCATCGGAATACCCTCTAATTCATATGCCCCACTTGGTGCATTTTCTAATGATGAAGCCTATTTAATGTCCAGTTGGATTTCAGCTAGAAGGTGCTTTTGCATGGTTACATCATTAATTTCACACACCAATAGGTCTATCAGCATCTCATTAAGGATTAAATCAAAGTCACATGCTAGTTGACATAACCTGTTCAAAAAGTCCTGATATGGATTCCCCTCTTTCTTAAGGATGTTTGGGGTTGTATTATTCCTTACCTAAATTTGTCAACTCTTGAAAGGTTTTGGTATCTGGTGCCTCAGGGTAAGTTAAGTGCCTAATAACTGGTAAAGCAGCATGTCCATAAACTGTCAAGAGAATTACTTACTTTTCGTGTGCCCCAATGTAATCTTTGTATTCTTTCCACAGCCTGGGCATAGTCTTTGACAGCAAGATTGAATGAGTCAAGCTTCTCAAATAATAGCATGATGCCAGAAATGCTTAGCCCATCTCAAAGTCGACTTTTGTGTGTGAATTTCTTCAGAAGCATGTTATCTCCATTAGTGACTGAAATAACTCCACAGAGGCCAGTGTGCTGTCACCATGACAACCTTTTTCTTACATGTAGAGTCTGAGACACTGGTCCTGATTCCTCAGAATCTGCTTTCAGAGTGAAAAGAACCTCTGACACTTCATTTATTTATTTATTTATTACTTTCAAACACCATTTATCACCCCGTTTCATCTGACCAGCAATCAAAATAGTTTCAAAGGGTATGGACACTCCTATTTCTCCCTGCCAGTTACTGCTCCCTGATTACACCAGATTAATAGGCCCAATCATATTCTGTGGGGTCCATCTGGCTTGCCTTATTACAATCGCTGCACTCTCCTCATAAGATAGCTCCTTTGGTCCATAGCTTTCTGCATTTAAATGATTTTCAGCTTGTCTATTTTTTCGTGCCAAAGTGCACATTTTGTGGGATGTAGTGACACATGGGAAGAGCATGTGAAACGAGCAGCAAACCTATTTAAGCAAGTATTGTTGTAGTTTAGTGATACATTTAACCAAAAGTGAATTTAGAATGGTTAAAGTATCTTACCTAGAACATATTGTAAACAAGAAAAATACTTGCCGAGGCCAGTGGAAATTAAGGCTGTAATAGAATTCCCTTTTCCTAAAAATGAAACAAAAAATTTATGGTGTAGTGGACAGCAAAGAGGGTTGCCTCAGAGTACAACAGGGCCTTGATCAGATGGGCAGATGGACAGAAGAGTGGCAGATGGAGTTTAATTTAGATAAATGGGACGTGCAGCATTTTGATAAGGCAAATACAGGACATGTGCACATGTTGATGAAGTCCTTGGAGATGTTGCTAAACAGAGACCTTGGAGTGCAGGTTCATAGTTTGTTGAAAGTGGAGTCACAGTTAGATAGGATAGTGAAGAAGGCATTTGATATGCTTGCCTTTATTGGTGGATGTGGGAGGTCATATTGCAGGTGCAGATGACATTGATTTGGAATACTGCATACAATTCTGATCTCCTTGCTACAGGAAAGATGTTGTAAAGCTTGAGAACATTCAGAAAAAATTTGCAAGGATGTTGCCAGGATTGGTGGGTTGAGCTATAGGGAGAGGCTGAATAGGCTGGGGCTTTTTTTTTAATCCCTGGAGCATAGAGGTCTGTAAAATCAAGAGGGGCATGGTTGAAGTGAATAGCTAAGATCCTCTTTCCCAGAGTTGGGAAGCTCAAATTAGAGGGCATAGACATGGGAGCAATTTAAAAGAGATCTAAGGGGCAACTTTTTCATGTGGAGGGTGGTGCATGTATGGACTGAGCTGCTAGAGGAAGTGGTGGAGGCTGGATGGGTATATGAATAGGAAGGATTTACAGAGAACCTTGATTATCCGAAGGACACAGGCGGGGAGTATTTCACTCGGTTAATCGAATTCCAGATAATTGAATGCCGGCTAACATAGTTTAGCCAAGCATCGGGACCTTGCGATGTTGCCAGATAATCCGATATTCGGATAATTGAATGCTGGACATTTGAGGTTCCTTTGTGCAGGGATATTGGCCAAATGCTTGCAAGTGGGACTAGATTAATTTGGGATATCTGGTCAACATGGATAAGTATGATGACAGGGTCTATTTACAAGCTGCACATGTCTGTGTCATATCTTTTCACAAGGCTTGTGCATAGTTTCGTACAAATTTGTGAAGGAAGGAAGCAAAAGTGGTATGGTCAGCAGCATACCAAGCGACCTTTGAGAAGGTGAAGGCAATCTCTGTTAATGGATTAGTGCTGGTTGTGTTGTAAACGTGGATAGAGTAATTGTAGATTGGGAGGCAGGAAGTTAGAATTTCATGTTTAGTAAAATTGTAAAATGCCAGAGGGAAAAGCATTGTGTGATCCCTTTAAAAGATGGTGTTTTTCCATGCTTAGAGATTTGGAATGTATGTCTGTGAGCAGAAGCTTAGGGGTTTGCAGGAAAGAGAGTCCAAACTGAAACGTTTGTATCAAAAGGCTGTACAGTTTGCATGCCAAGCTGCAGTTTTTAACCAAGCCAAGAGGTTTTTGAATTTAGCCAATCAATTTGAACCAGACATCTAGATACCAAAAACCTATTACATTTAGATCTGATAGGTTTGGTCCTAACCATGTCAAAACCATGTTAAGAAATATTGATATGTCATCAGGGAGGCATGGTGGCTCAGTGGTTAGCACTGCTGCCTCACAGCGCTAGGGTCCCAGGTTCGATTCCAGCCTTGGGTGACTGTCTGTGTGGAGATTGCAAGTTCTCCCCATATCTGCGTGGGTTTCCTCCAGGTGCTACGGTTTCCTCCTACATTCCAAAGATGTGGCCATGCTAAATTGCCCACAGTGTTATGTACATTAGTCAGAGGGAAATAGGTCTGGGTGGGTTACTCTTCAGAGGGTTGGTGTGGACTGGTTGGCCCGAAGGGCCTGTTTCCACACTGGAAGGAATCTAATCTAATCTAATATCAAGGGTATAAAAGAAGGGGGCAGTTGGACAAAATCCCCAGAGCTAGCTGCCATCTGCCAGAGCTAACAGCCCTCAGCACTCGAGAGAGAAGTTGACTCTTACAATCATCTCTGTATTAGAGAAAGCACCATTTAAATAAATATAGTACCAATGATGAAGAATCGGAGAAAAAGGCATTCCTGACAGAAGAATCTGAGGAAGTATTCCTGACAGAAGACTTGATGGGAGAAGACACAGAACATTCCAGAAGACACGTAACCTGGCTATAATTTTCGAGAGACTATTTTCATTATATGAGTAAGTCTTAGAACATAGAACATAGAAGAATACAGCGCAGTACAGGCCCTTCAGCCCTCGATGTTGCGCCGATCAAAGCCCACCTAACCTACACTAACCCACTATCCTCCATATACCTATCCAATGCCCGCTTAAATACCCATAAAGAGGGAGAGTCCACTACTGCTACTGGCAGGGCATTCCATGAACTTACGACTCGCTGAGTGAAGAACCTACCCCTAACATCAGTCCTATATCTACCCCCCCTTAATTTAAAGCTATGCCCCCTTGTAATAGCTGACTCCATATGTGGAAAAAGGTTCTCACTGTCAACCCTATCTAACCCCCTAATCATCTTGTACACCTCTATCAAATCACCCCTAAACCTTCTTTTCTCCAATGAAAACAACCCCAAGTGCCTCAGCCTTTCCTCATAGGATTTTCCTACCATACCAGGCAACATCCTGGTAAACTTCCTCTGCACCCGTTCCAGTGCCTCCACATCCTTCCTATAGTATGGCGACCAAAACTGCACACAATATTCCAGATGCGGCCGCACCAGAGTCTTATACAACTGCAGCATGACCTCAGGACTCCGGAACTCAATTCCTCTACCAATAAAAGCCAGTACGCCATATGCCTTCTTCACTGCACTATTTACCTGGGTGGCAACTTTCAGAGATCTGTGTACATGGACACCAAGATCCCTCTGCTCTTCCACACTACCAAGTAGTCTACCATTAGCACAGTAATCCATCTTTTTATTACTCTTACCAAAGTGAATCACTTCACACTTAGCTACATTGAACTCCATTTGCCACCTTTCTGCCCAGCTCTGCTGCTTCTCTATATCCCGCTGTAACCTGCCATATCCTTCCTCACTGTCTACAACTCCTCCGACTTTCGTATCATCCGCAAACTTGCTCACCCAACCTTCTAACCCTTCCTCCAGGTCATTTATAAAAATGACAAACAGCAATGGTCCCAAAACAGATCCTTGCGGAACACCGCTAGTGACGGCACTCCAAGATGAACCTTTGCCATCAACTACTACCCTCTGTCTTCTTCCAGAGAGCCAATTCCTAATCCAAACCTCCAACTCACCCTCAATGCCATATCTCTGTATTTTCTGCAGTAGCCTACCATGGGGGACCTTATCAAACGCCTTACTAAAATCCATATACACCACATCTACCGCTTTACCCTCATCTACCTCCTTAGTCACCTTCTCAAAGAATTCAATAAGGTTTGTGAGGCACGACCTGCCCTTCACAAAACCATGCTGACTATCCTTGATCACATCATTCTTATCCAGATGTGCATAAATCCTATCCCTTACAATTCTCTCTAAGACTTTGCCCACAACAGAAGTGAGACTCACTGGCCTATAGTTACTAGGATTATCCCTACTCCCCTTCTTGAACAAGGGAACCACGTTTGCTAGCCTCCAGTCCTCTGGCACTACTCCTGTCGACAAAGAGGACACAAAAATCAAGGCCAATGGCTCTGCAATCTCCTCCCTTGCTTCCCAGAGAATCCTGGGATAAATGCCATCAGGCCCAGGGGACTTATCTATTTTCACCCTTGCCAGAATTTCCAACACCTCTTCTCTACATATCTCAAAGCCATCCATTCTACTTATTCGTGCCTCAGTATTCATATCGACAACAATGTCCTGTTCCTGAGTGAATACTGACGAAAAGTATTCATTCAGCGCCTCCCCAATCTCTTCAGCCTCCACACGCAACTTCCCATTACTATCCTTGATTGGACCTATTCCTTCCCTAGTCATTCTTTTATTCCTAACATACCTATAGAAAGCCTTAGGGTTTTCCCTAATCCTACCAACTAAGCACCTTTCATGTCCCCTCCTTGCTGCTCTTAGCTCTCTCTTCAGGTCCTTCCGGGCTACCTTATAACTCTCAATTGCCCCTATTGAACCTTCACGCCTCATCTTTACAAAGGCCGCCCTCTTCCATTTAACAAGGGATTCCAACTCCTTATTAAACCACGGCTCCCTCACACGACCCTTTCCTCCCTGCCTGATAGGTACGTACTTATCAACGACACTCAATAGTTGCTCCTTGAACAAGTTCCACATATCAATTACGCTCTTGCCTTGGAATCTACTTTTCCAATCCACACATCCTAAGTCATGCCTCAACGCATCATAATTTCCCTGCCCCCAGCTATAACTCTTGCCCTGTAGTACACACTTATCCCTCTCCATCACTAGAGTAAAAATCACCGAATTGTGGTCACTGTCCCCAAAGTGCTCACCTCCCCCTAGTTCTAATACCTGGCCTGGTTCGTTACCCAGAACCAAATCCAGTATGGCCTCACCTCTTGTTGGCTTATCTACATATTGTGTCAGGAAACTCTCCTGCACACATTGCACAAACACTGACCCATCTAACGAACTTGAGCTATAGCTTTCCCAATCAATATCAGGAAAGTTAAAGTCTCCCATAACAATCACCCTATTACTGTCACTCTTCTCCTGAATCATCTTCGCAATCCTTTCTTCAACGATTCTAGGACTATTAGGAGGCCTGTAAAAGACTCCTAACTGGGTGACCTCACCTCTCCTATTCCTAACCTCAACCCAAACTACCTCAGATGGCAAATCTTCGTCCATCTTCCTTTCCACCGCTGTAATACTATCTTTGACAAGCAAAGCCACACCCCCCCCTCTTTTGCCCCCACCTCTGACCCTACTAAAACATTTAAACCCTGGAACCTGCAACAGCCAATCCTGTCCCTGATCTAGCCACGTCTCCGTAATAGCCACAACATCGAAGTCCCAGGTACCAACCCACGCTGCGAGTTCACCTACCTTATTTCGTATACTTCTGGCATTAAAGTATACACACTTCAAGCCACTCTTCTGTTTACAGGCACCCTCCTTTAAGATTGATGCCATATTCCTAACCTCCCTACACTCCAGGTCCTGCACCCTACAGCTACAGTCTGGGCTCCCATGCCCCTGCAGAGTTAGTTTAAACCCCCCCCAAGAGCACTAGCAAACCTCCCCCCAAGGATACTGGTGCCCCTCAGGTTCAGGTGCAGACCATCCTGTTTATAGAGGTCCCACCTTCCCCAGAAAGAACCCCAGTTATCCAAGTACCGAAATCCCTCCCTCCTGCACCATCCCTGTAGCCACGCATTTAACTCTTCTCTCTCCCTATTCCTCGACTCTCTATCACGTGGCACGGGTAACAAACCAGAGACAACAACTCTGTTCGTTCTAACTCTGAGCTTCCAACCTAGCTCCCTAAAAGCCTGTCTAACATCCTCAGCACTCCTCCTACCTATGTCATTGGTGCCAATATGGACCACGACTTCAGGCTGCTCCCCCTCCCCCTTAAGGACCCGGAAAACACGATCAGAGACATCACGTACCCTTGCACCTGGGAGGCAACATACCAAACGTGAGTCTCTCTCGTTCCCACAAAACCGCCTATCTGTGCCCCGAACTATCGAGTCCCCAATTATTATTGCTCTGCTCTTCTCCACCCTTCCCTTCTGAGTAGCGGGGACAGGCTCCGTGCCAGAGGCCTGAGCCCCGTTACTTACCCCTGGTAAGTCGTCCCCCCCACAAGTATCCAAAACGGTATACTTGTTCTTGAGGGTGTCTTGTATTTATTGGAACAGCATACCATCAGAATCTTGTGTTATTCAGGAATAGTTAATAGTCAGAAGGGAGTATTCAGTTTGTTAATAGTTTAGTTAATTTGTGCACTTCAAGTTAGATAATTAAATTGTTAATTGTTGATTTTAAAGTGAGTGTCAGGGATTCATTTTTATTTAACCACTAGAAGTTGCTGAAGAGCAGGTCACAGTAATTTTCATACTCTTTTCACAGATTATAGGGTGAGGCGCACCTCTTTAGATGTTTCAGTTTTATTCCTTGGCAGGGGGGAGGGGGGAAGCGGGGAAGTCAACCTCTGCTTTATAACCGTTCTATATGAGATTTTCAGTTCTTTCAAAGTTGCAATTTCAATAGAAATTGGGGTCAGGTACAATCTTATTACAGGATGATGAATCAGGAACAGAGAAGCATGGGAGGCTAAGAAAGTAAACTGATATCAGATGAAGAACTCTAGTGTAGAAAAGAACCTTCAAGATTATTGTTAGCTCTTCAACACTTTGAGGTTAGATTACATTCCCTACAGTGTGGAAACAGGCCCTTCGGCCCAACAAGTTCATATCGACCCTCTGAAGAGCAACCCACCCTGACCCATTCCCCTGCACCTAAAACTACAGGCACTTTAGCATGGCCAATTCACCTAACCTGCAAATCTTTGGACTGTGGGAGGAAACCAGAGCACCTGAAGGAAGCCCACGCAGACATGGGGAGAACATGCAAACTCCACACAGACAGGTGGGAATTGAACCTGGGTCCCTGGTGCTGTGAAGCAGCAGTGCTAACCACTGAGCCACCGTGCCATCCTAACTATCACACATAACAAGGAAATACTAATTGGTACTGATCATAACGGCAGACTAGTCATGAAGGTTCGGTCACATAGGATCCAGGCAGAGTGGGCTAATTGGATTCAACATTGGCTCAATGGTAGGAAGTAGAGGGTGATGGTTGATGCCAGGATCTTTGTTATTGATTATTTACATAAATGAGCTGGATGTACAAGGCATGATTAGTAAGCTTACAGATTATATAAAATTAGGAGACTATAAGAGCATAAGACATAGGAGCAGAAATTAGGCAATTCAGTCCATTCAATCACAGCTGATAAGTTTCTCAACACCATTCTCCCCATAACCCTTGATTCTCTTGATACTCAAGACTCTATCTATTACAGATTGACCACTCTCTGGCTGAAGAAGTTTCTCCATATCTCTGTTCCTTTAAGGCTATAATCTCTGGTCCTTGTCTCTGCTACCAATGAAAACATCTTCCTAACATCCACTCTGTTCAGGCCATTCAGTATTCTGTATGTTTCAAATACATTCCCCTTATCCTTCTAAACTCCAACAAGTATAAACACAGAGTCCTCAAAAGCTCCTCGTATGTTAAGCTTTTCATTCTTGGGACCATTCTCATGAACCTCCTCTGATCATGGCCCAGGGCAAATACATCCTTTCTGTGATATGGGGTCCAAAACTGTGCACATTACCTCAAATGTGGTCTGGCCAGAGCCTTATAGAGCCTCAGAAGTACATCCCTACCTTTATATTCAAGTCCTCTAGAAATTAAGTGCCATCATTGACTCTGCAGATTTACATTGAGAAAATCCTAGAGTAGAACTCCCAAGTCTCTTTGCACTTCAGACTTCTGAATTTTCTCCCCATTCAATCCATTCCTTTATTTGTCCTGCCAAAGTGCAGACCTCACATTTTCCCAGTTCAACAGATAGAACATAAAATATAGAACATGACAGCGCAGTACCAATGGCCCTTTGGCCCTCAATGTTGCAGTGACCTGTGGAACCAATCTGAAGCCCATCTATCCTAAAATATTCTACTTTCATCCAGTGACCATTTAAATGCCCTTAAATTTGGTGAGTATAACACTGTTACAGGCAATGCTTTCCATCCCGCTCCTACTCTCTGAGTAAAGAAACTACCTCTGACATCTGTCCTATATGTATCATCCCTCAATTTAAAGCTATGTCCCCTTGTACTAGCCATCACAATCTGAGGAAAAAGGCTCTCACTGTCCACCCTGTCTAATCCTCCGATCATCTTGTATGTCTCAATTTAGTCACCTCTCAACCTTCTTCTCTCTCACGAAAACAGCCTCAAGTCCCTCAGCTTTTCCTCATAAGACCTTCCCTCCATACCAAGCACCATCCTAGTAAATCTCCTCTAAACCCTTTCCAAATCTTCCACCACCTGCCCATAATGTGGTGACCAGACTGGATGTAATATTCCAAGTTCAGTCGTACCAGAATTTTGTATAGCTGCAACATGGTCTCGTGACTCCAAAACACAATCCCTCTACCAATAAAAGCTAACATACTGTTATGAAGATGTGGGTGTCCTGTAACTTCAAGAGAGTTAAAAGCTAGCAGTGACAGCGCCAAATGTTCTCAATAAGATACAATGCAGCATGTGGTCCAGCTACTGGGGTAGCTAGGGTAGCTGGTTGCCTGGAAACAACAAAACAGATTTGAATTAGGCCAATCAGTTTAAATTATACCCAGAAAAATACCAAACTCCAATCTAATTTGAATTTAAGATATTGACAAACTTAAAAGCCAATGGCACAATCCAATGCTTTGTGGGTATAAGACATGGGAAAATTGAATATTCAGGATGAGAACTGCCAAGACAATGACATCTGCACATTGCCAGAAAAATAGCTCTCTTAAAGATACCTTTATTGATCAGTAGCCTGTGAAACAGAATCTCCAAGAAGACGAAAAGAAGACAGGAATACAGAAAAGACTGAAAGCTGTCTCGTTTTGAGATAAGAAGTGGTGTTTTGGAAATCTTAATCAGGGGTTTTATCAGACTAGTGGAAGGAGAAGGTAAAAGATAGGATAGAGGAAGGAGGTGTAAATAGTTGTTAGTTAATTATTCTCTGTTATACTATAAGAAATAAAGTTGTTAATTTTTACTTTAAATAGTTCTTAGCCTCCCGAATTTTCACAGATTACTGCACGGGATAAATCTTTCCTGTGTTGCTGTTTTAAATTAAACAAGAGGGGTTACCACATGTCGTAAAAACACCAAATGCCTTCTTAACAACCCTATCGACCTGGGTGGCAACCTTCAGGCTCTCTGCTCAAGATCTCTTTGCTCATCCACACTATCAAGAATCTTACTATTAGCCCAATAATCTTTATTCCTGTAGCTCCTTGTAAAGTGATCCACCTCAGACTTTTCCACATTAAACTCAATTTCCCGCCTCTCAGTCCAGCTCTATGTCCCTCTGTAACTTGTAACATCCTTCAGCACTATCTACAACTCCACTGACCTTAGTGTCATCCACAAATTTACTAACACATCCTGTGCACTCATGTAGGTCATTTATACAAATGACAAACAGCAGTGGTCCCAAAACAAATCCTTGCGGTACACCACTAGTAACTGAACTCCATTTCCCATCAGCCACCACCCTCTTGTCTTCTTTCAGTTCGCCAATTTATGATTCAAACCACTAAATCACCCTCAATCCCATGCCTCCGTATTTTGTGCAATAGCCTACAGCCTTACTGAAATCCATATACACCACATCAACTGCTTTACCCTCATCCACCTGCTTGGTCACTTTTTCAAAGAACTCAATAAGGTTTGTGAGGCACAACCTACACTTTGCAAAACTGTGTTGACTATCTCTAATCAACTTATTCCTCTCTAGGTTATTATAAATCCTATCTCTTATAACCTTTTCCAATACTTTACCCCCAACCGAAGTAAGGCTCACTGGTCTATAATTACCACGGTTGTCTCTACACCCCTTCTTGAACAAGGGGTCAACATTTGCTATCCTCCAATCTTCTGGCACTATTCATGTAGACAATGATGATATAAGGATCAAAGCCAAAAGGTCTGCAATCTCCTCCCTGGCTTTCCAAAGAATCCTAGGATAAATCCCATCTGGCCCAGGGGATTTATCTGTTTTCACACTTTTCAGAATTGCTTACACCTCCTTCTTGCGAACGTCAATCCCATCTGTTCTAATAGTCTGTATCTCAGTATTTTCCTCAACAACATTCTGTTTTTCCACTGTGAATACTGATGAAAAACATTCATTTAGCGCTTTCCCATTACCTCGGACTTGACTCACAACTCCCCATTACCAAACAAGATTGGCCCTAATCTTTATCAGCATTAAGGAGAATGCCAAAGAATTTTATTCTTATAAAGGAAGCAAACAAGTAACTAGAGAACGGATTTGTCCACTAAAGGATAATGAAGGAAGGCTGTGTGTTGAACCTGAGAGAATGGGTGAGATTCTGAATGATTACTTTGCATCAGTGTTCACTGAGGAGAGGAACACATGAATCTTGAGATTAGAGATAGAAGTTTGATTAGTCTGGATCAAGTTGACATAAGTAGGGAAGATGTGTTGGGTAGGCTAGAGTTATTAAGGTGAACAAATCCCCCGGACTGGATGGGATCTATCCCAGGTTGTTGAGGGAGGCAAGAGAGGAAATAGCTGGGGCCCTGACAGATATTTTTGTGGCATCCTTAAGTACAGGTAAGGTGCCAGAGGACTGGAAGGCTGCTCATGTTGTCCCCCTGTACAAGAAGGGTAGTAGGGATATTCCAGGTAACTACAGACCAGTGAACCTGACGTCAGTGGTGGGAAAGTTGCTGGAAAGGGTACTGTGGAATAGGATCTATTTATATTTAGAAAAGAATGGGTTTATCAGCGATAGGCAACATGGTTTTCTGTGGGGGAGATTGTGCCTTACCAACATAATAAAGTTCTTTGAAGAAGTGACCAAGTTGAAAGATGAAGGAAGGGCTGTTGATGTCATATACATGGACTTTAGTAAGGCATTTGATGGTATACTAATGGAGAAAGTGAAGTCACATGGTGTGCAGTGTGTTCCAGCTAGGTGGATAAAGAACTGGTTGAGCAACAGGAGACAGAGAGTAGTGTTTGAAGGGAGTTTCTCGAAATGGAGAAAGGTGACCAGCAATGTTCCACAGGGGTCAGTGTTGGGGCCACGGTTGTTTATGATATACATAAATGATCTGGAAGAGGGCACTGTTGGTATAATCAGCAAGTTTGCAGATGACACGAAGATTGGTGGAATTGCAGAAAGCATAGCGGACTATCAAAGAATACAGGAGGATATGGATAGACTGGAGAGTTGGGCGGAGAAGTGGCAGATGGAGTTCAATACAGACAAATGTGAAGTGATGCATTTAGGCAAGACTAATTCAAGAGTGAATTATACAATGAACAGAAGAGCCTTGGGAAAAGTTGATGGGCAGAGAGATCTGGGAGTGCAGGTCCATTGTACCCTGAAGGTTGCTGCACAGGTGGATAGAGTGGTCAAGAAGGCATGCCTTCTTTGGTTGGGGTATTGAGTATAAGAGCTGGCAAGTCATGTTAAAATTGTACAAGACATTGGTTCGGCCACATTTTGAATACTGTGTACAGTTCTGATCGCCACATTACCAAAAGGATGTGGACGTTTTGGAGAGGGTGCAGAGAAGAGTTATGAGGATGTTGCCTGGTATGGAAGGTGCTAGCTATGAAGAGAGGTTGAGTAGGTTAGATTTGTTTTCATTAGAAAAAAGGAGATTGAGGGGGGACCTGATTGAGGTTTACAAAATCATGAAGGTTATAGACAAGGTGGATAGAAACAACCTTTTTCCCAGGTTGAAGGATTCAATGACAAGAGGTCACACTTTCAAGGTGAGAGATGGAAAGTTTAAGGGGGATATACGCGGCAAGTACGTCACATAGAGGGTGATGGACGTCTGGAACGTGTTGCCAGCAGAGGCATGGTAGATTCATTTTCCAGAACCACTCTAAACTAAACTCATTGAAGATGCATCTGGACAGATGCAAGAGTAGGTGGGGAGCAGAGGGATACAGATGCTTAGGAAGTGGGCGACAGGTTTAGACAGTAGATTTGAATCGGCTCATGCTTGGAGAGCCGAAGGGCCTATTCCTGGGCTGTAAATTTTGTTTGTTCTTTGTTCTGTGTTCTTTGTTCCTTGTTCTAGTCATTATTTTATTCCTGATATACCTATAGAAAGCTTTAAGACTTTTCTTGAATCTATCTGCCAACGACTTCTCATGTCCCCTCCTGCCTCTTCTAAGCTCTCTCTTTCGGTCTTTCCCAGTTAACTTGTAATTCTTAAGCATCCTAACTGAGCCTTCACGACTCATCCTAACATAAGCTTTCTTCTTCATCTTGACAAGAGATTCAACATCTTTAGTAAACCATGGCTGCCTTGCTCAACCACTTCCGCTCTATCTGACAGGTACATACTTATCAAGGACACGCAGTAGGTGTTCCTTGAATAAGCTCCACCTTTCAATTGTGCCCATCTCCTGTAGTTTCCTTCCCCATCTTCTCCTTTAATTTTCCAATACTTGGAAAGTTAAAGTCCCCCATAACAATTACCCTGTTACTCTGGCTCCTATCCAGAATTATCTTTGCTATCCTTTCCTCTCTGGAACTATTCAGAGGCCTATAGAAACCTCTCCTTTCTTGTTTCTAACTTCAGCCCATACTACCTCAGTAGATGAGTCCTCAAATGTCCTTTCTGCTACCATAATAGTGTCCTTGACAAACAATGCCACACCTCCCCGTCTTTTACAATCTTTTCTGTTCTTACTGAACAACCATTCCTGTCCCTGCTCTATCCATTTCTCCAAAATGGCCACAACATTGAAGTCCCAGGTACCAACACATGCTGCAAGTTCACCCACCTTATTCTGGATGCTCCTGGCATTGAAGTAGACACACTTCAAACCACCTTCCTGCTTGCGGTGAACTCTTGTGACCTTGAAACCATATTTTTGACCTCACTACTCTTAATCTCTTCGACACTGGAATTACAATTTAGGTTCCCATCCCCCTGCTGAATTAGTTTAAACCCTCCCAAATAGCACTAGGACATTTGCATCCTAGGATATTGTTACCCCTCTGGTTCAGCTGTAGACCATCCTGTTTGTAGAGGTCCCACCTACCCCAGAATGAGTCCCAGTTATCAAGATAAAGCTGAAGCATTTATAGCAGTCTTCAGTCAGAATTACCAAGTGAATGATACATCTCAAACCCCTCCAGTGTTCCCCAGGACCATAGGTATCATTCTTCAGCCCATTTGATTCATTCCACTTGGTATCAAAAAATGTTTGGAGGCACTAGATATTGCAAAGGCTGTGGGCCGTTATAACATTCCAGCAATAATGCTGAAAACTTGTGCTGCAGACCTTCCACAACCAAGCTCTTCCAGTACAGTTATAACATCCGACAATGTGGAAAATTATCCAAGTATGTCCTGTGTGCAAAAAAGCAGGACAAATCCAACCTGGCCAATTCCAAGCCTATTTGTCTATTCTTGAACATTAGTAAAGTGATGGAAGATGCCATCAATAGTGCTATCAGGCAGCGCCGGTCCAGCAATAACTTGCTCCATGACACTTAGTTTTGGTTCCGCCAGGACCATTCGACTCCTGACCTCATTACAAACTTGGTTCAAACATGGACCAAGCACTGAATTCTAGATGTTAATATCAAGTTCCATTAAATGTGGCACCAAGAAGCCCTAGCAAAATGGGTATTAATGGGTATCAGGGGACAAACTGTCTGGTAATTGGAGTCATATCTGATATATAGGTAATAGTCATGTTTGTTGGGGGTCAATTATCGCAGCTTTAGGACATGTCTGCAGAAGTTCCTCAGGGTAATGTCCGAGGCCTAAACATCTTCAGCTGCTTCATCAATGACCTTCCCTCCATCATAATGTCAGATTGGGATGTTCATCAATGATTGCCGCACCATTCACTTTGCCTCCAACACTGAAGTAGTGCATGTTCAAATGCAGCACGATCTGGATAATATCCACGCTTCAGCTAACAAGTGGCAAGTAACATTCATATCACACAAATTGCAAGCAATGATCATCTACAGTAAGAAAGAACATAACCACAGCCCTTTGACATTCAAATCAGTGCATCCCCACTATCAATATGCTTGGGGGAACCATTTGACCTGTAATTCAACTGTAATCACCACAAAAACAAGGTGGCTAAGGATTTTGCTTAAATGCCAGGAATGCTACAGTGAGTAACTCACATCATGATGCCCTAAAGACTCTCATAGAACATAAAATTACTCCTTTGGCCCAATTCATCTATGCCAACCAGGTTTCCTAAACTGAACTAGTCCCATTTGCTTATGTTTGGCCCATATTCCTCAAGACCTTTCTTGTCTATGTACCTGTCGAAATGTCTTTTAAATTTTGTAATTGTACCCGGTTCTACCCACTTCCTGTCAGCTTGTTCCAAATGTGTGAAAAATCTGCCCCTTGGGTCCCTTTGTAAATCTTTCCTCTCTCATCTTAAACCTATGCCTTCTAGTTTTGGACTCCCCTACCCTGGGGAAAAGACTTTAGCTGTTCACCTTATCTCGCCCCATCATAATATTATAAACCTGTGTAAGGTCATCCCTTAGTCTTCAATGCTCCAGGGAAAAAAGTTCCAGCCTCTCCTGATAACTCGACTTCCAGTCTCAGTAATATCCTGAAATCTTTTTTGCAACCTTTATATTTTAATAACATCCTCCTTATAGTAGGGGGACCAGAATTGTATGCAGTATACAATTGTATACAACTGTTACATGATGTCCCAGCTCCTGTACTCAAGTGTTCTGACTGATGAAGGCAAGTATGCCAAACACCTTCTTCCCCACCCTGTCTATTTGTGACAGCACTTCCATAGAACATAGAAAAGGACAGCACAGAACAGGCCCTTTGGCCTAAGATATTGTGCCAAGATTTAATCCTAATGTAAAATATAGTAACTTAACCTACACACCCCTCAACTCACTGCTATCCATGTGCATGTCCAACAGTCGGTGAAATGTCCCTAATGACTCTGCATCCACCACCACAGCTGGCAACGCATTCCATGCATTCACAACTCTCTGTGTAAAGTACCTACCTCTGACGTCTCCTCTATACCTTCCTCCTAATATCTTCAAACTATGACTTCTCGGATCAGTCAAATCCTGCCTTGGGGAAAGGCTATTGACTCTATCTATTCCTCTCATTATTTTGTACACCTTGATCAGGTCTCCTCTCTTCCTCCTTCTCTCCAGAGAGAAAAGTCTGAGCTTATTCAACCTTTCTTCATAAGGCAAGCCCTCCAGTCCAGGCAGCATCCTGGTAAACCTTCTTTGCACCCTCTCCAAAGCCTCTGTATCTTTCCTATAGTAGGGCAACCAGAACTGGACCCAATATTCCGAGTGTGGTCTCACCAAGGACTTGTAGAGCTGCAGTAAAATCTCGTGGCTCTTAAACTCGATGCCCCTGTTAATGAAAGCCAAAACACCATATGCTTTCTTAACAATCCTATCCACTTGGGTGACACCTTTGAGGGATCTATGTACTTGCACACCAAGATTCCTCTGTTCCTCCGCACTGCCAAGAAACCTGTCTTTAATCTACATCCAGCATTCGAGTTCAACCCTTTAGGTTGCCTTCTAGGTCTCTTTTAAATCGTTCCCCTCTCATTATAAACCCATACCTTCTAGTTTTGGACTCCCCCACCCCAGGGAAAAGGCCTTGCCTATTTACCCTATTCATACCCCTCATGATTTTATAAACCTGTATAAGGTTACCCCTCAGACTCCAAGGGTCCAGAGAAAATAGCCCCAGCCTATTCACCCTCTCCAACCCTGGCAGCATCCTTGTAAATCTTTTCTGAACCCTTTCAAGTTTCACAACCTTCTTCCTGTAGTAGGGAGACCAGAATCGCACACTGTATTCCAAAAGTGGCCTAACCAATGTCCGATACAGCCGCAACATGACCTCCCAACTCTGATACTCAATGCTGTGATCAATACCAGGATACCCTCTTGGCTGACACCACATTTGCAAATTTTCACTCCCTCCACTGGGGCGGCATGGTGGCTCAGTGGTTAGCACTGCTGCCTCACAGCACCAGGGCCTGGGTTCAATTCCTGCCTTGGGCAACTGTCTGTGTGGAGTTTGCACATTCTCCCCGTATCTGCGTGAGTTTCGTCCGGGTGCTCTGGTTTCCTCCCACAGTCCAAAGATCTGTAGGTTAGGTGAATTGGCCATGCTAAATTGCCCATGGTGTTAGGTGCATTAGTCAGGGGTAAATGTAGGGGATTGGGTCTAGGTGGATTGCTCTTCGGAGGGATGGCGTGGACTTGTTGGGCAGAAGGGCCTGTTTCCACACTGTAGGAAATCTAATCGTCAACACTCGGTAGAAGCAACATGTAGTATTGGCAAAATGCTCTGCAGAAATTCACCAAATGTTCATAGACAGCACCTTCCATTGACCACTTCCATTGAAAAGGACAAAGGCAGCAGATAACATAGGAACACCACCGCCTGCAAGTTCTCCTCCAAGCCACTCACCATGCTGACTCGGAAATATATCGCCGTTCACAAAGAGTGCAGTGAAACCAGAAGTGCAGAAGGCACCTCATCACAACATTCCAAAGGACAGCTAGGGACAGGCAATAAATGCTGAACCAGCCACCAATACCCATGTTGCATGAATGAATAAAAAAAGTTACTTGTCAACTGTTCATAACTATATATCTGTAGTTAGAATCTATTTATTTGTAATTTATACCAATTCTTGCTAAACACAGTAATCCATGCTTTCTGTCAACCTGGGATTGGGAAGACAGGTTAATTGGGGAATTCTCCAAACAATTTGAAATAGAACATAGAACTTACAACATTACAGCGCAATTCAGGTCCTCCAGCACTCGATGATGCCCCAACTTGTGGAACTAATCTGAAGCCCATCTAACCAACACTATTCCATTTTCATCCATATGTTTAGCCAATGCCCTTAAAGGTGGTGAAAATTACTACTGTTGCAGGCAGTTCATTCCATGCTTCCACTACTCTGTGAGTAAAGAAATATATCTATCACCTCTCAACTTAAAGCTATATCCCCTAATGCTAGCCATCACCATCTGAGGAAAATACCACAAGGATCTGTTTTGGGACCACTGCTGTTTGTCATTTTTATAAATGACCTAGATGAGGGTGTAGAAGGATGGATAAGTAAATTTGCAGATGACACTAAAGTCATTGGAGTTGTGAGTAGTGCTGAAGAATATTGCAGATTACAAAGGGACAGAGATAAGCTATAGAGCTGGGCTGAGAGATGGCAAATGGAGTTTAATGCGGGAAAGTGTGAGGTAATTCACTTTGGAAGGACCAACAGGAATACAGATAACTGGGCTAATGGTAAGATTCTTGGCAGTGTAGATGAGCAGAGAGATCTTGGTGTCCATGGACATAGATCTCTGAAAGTTGCCACCCAGGTAAATAGTGCTGTGAAGAAAGCATATGGCATACTAGACTCTGGTGCGGCCGCACCTGAAGTATTGTGGGCAGTTTTGGTCACCATAGAATAGGAAGGATGTGGAGGCACTGGAACGGGTGCAGAGGAGGTTTACCAGGATGTTGCCTGGTATGGTAGGAAGATCATATGAGGAAAGGCTGAGGCACTTGGGGCTGTTTTCATTGGAGAAAAGAAGGTTGAGGAGTGACTTGATAGAAGTGTACAAGATGATTAGGGGTTTAGATAGGGTTGACAATGAGAACCTTTTCCCACATATGGAGTCAGCTATTACGAGGGGGCATAGCTTTAAATTAAGGGGTGGTAGGTATAGGACAGATGTTAGGGGTAGATTCTTTACTCAGCGAATCGTGAGTTCATGAAATGCCCTGCCAGTAGCAGTGGTAGACTCTCCCTCTTTATGGGCATTTAAACAGGCATTGGATAGACAGATGGAGGATAGTGGGCTAGTGTAGGTTAGGTGGGCTTGGATCGGCGCAACATCGAGGGTAGAAGGGCCTGTACTGCGCTGTATTTTTCTATGTTCTATGTTCTATGTCATGATGCAGCTGTATAAAACTCTGGTGTGGCCGCATTTGGAGTATTGCCGCATTATAGGAAGAATGTGGTAGCTTTGGAAAGAGTTTAGAGGAGATTTACTAGGATGTTGCCTGGTATGGAGGGAAGGTCCTGTGAGAAAAGGCTGAGGGACTTGGGACTGTTTTCATTAGAGAGAAGAATGTTGAGAGGTGAATTAATTGAGACATACAAGATAATCAGAGGGTTAGATAGGGTGGACAGTGAGAGACTTTTTCCTTAGATGGTGATGTCTGGCACAAGGGGACATAGCTTTAAATTGACAGGTGATAGATGTCAGAGGTAGTTTCTTTAGTCAGACAGTAGTACAGGTATGGAACATGCTGCCTATAACAGTAGTAGGCTTGCTACCTTTAAGGGCATTTAAATGGTCATTGGATAAACATATAGAATAGTGAAGGGTAGATGAGCTTCAGATTTGTTCCACAGGTCGACGCAAAATTGAGGGCTGAAGTGCCTGTACTGTGCTGTAATATTGTATATTGTGTGTTCTATGTTCTGTAATCTTTTCCAACACAAGTAAGGTTCACTGGTCTATAATTATGAGGGTTGTCTCAACTCCCCTTCTTGAATAAGGGGGCAAGATTTGCTATCCTCCAGTCTTCTGGCACTATTCCTGTAGTCACACAAAAATCTAAGGAAAAGGCTCTGCAATCTCCTCCCTGGCTTCCCAGAGAATCCTAGGATAAATCCCATCCAGTCCAGGGGACTTATCTATTTTCACAGTTTCCAGAACTTTTAACACCACCCCCTTGTGAACTTCAATCCTGCCTGTATCTCAGTACTCTTCTCGACAACATTATCTTTTTCTAGTTTGAGTACTGACACAAAATATTTATTTCACACTTCTCCTATCTCCTTTGACTCCACGCACAACTTCTTAATGCTGTCCTTGATTGGCCCTAATCTTTCTCTACTCAAAAGTGAGGACTGTAGATGCTGGTGATTAGAGATGAGTGTGTAGTGCTGGAAAAGCACAGCAGGTCAGGCAGTATCTGAGGACCAGGAGAATCTGCCTTGGGACCCTCCAACCACACAGCATCAATATAGAATTCACCAGTTTCCTCATTTCCCCTCCACCAACGTTATCCAAGTTCAAACCTTGCAGCTCAGCACCACCCTCATGAGCTGTCCCACCTGTCCATCTTCCGTCCCACCTATCCACTCCATCCCCCCTTTTGACCTATCCCCACCTCCATCCATCAGCTACTCTCAGCTACCTTCCCACTAGGCCCATCCCCCTCCCACTTATATCTCCAACCCCTTGGCTCACAGCCTCATTCCTGTTGAAGGGCTTTTTCCCAAAACATCCTTTTTCCTGCTCCTTGAATGCTGCTGTGCTTCTCCAGCACCACACTCTCGACCCTAATCTTAGTCTAGTCATTCTTTTATTTCTGACATGCCTACCAAACGCTTTAGAGTTTTCCTTGATCCTATCTGCCAAGAACTTCTTTGTCCCCTCCTGGATCTTCCTATCTCTCTTGTGAGGTCCTTCCTGGCTAACTTGTATCACTCAAGCGCCTAACTGAGCCTTCACGTCTCATCCGAAACTAAGCCTTTGTCTTCCTCTTGACAAGAGATTCAACTTCTTTAGTGAACCATAACTCCCTCGATCGATCACTTCCTTCCCGTCTGACAGATACACACTAATCAAAGACACGCAGTACTTGTTCCTTAAGTAAGCTCCACATTTCAATTGTGCCCATCCCCTGCAGGTTCCTTCTTAATCACATCATAATTGCAACTTGAACTTGAAATCTTGAACTTTTGTGATATCTCTGGGAAGAGCAGCATTTGATTTCTAATGCATTACTCCAGTGAAGTAGCGAAATTTTTGGTGAGACATTTAGTAAACAAGTGGTGGCTTGGAGGCTATTGCTGGATCAAGTTATGGCAAAGAACTGTTGACCCAAACAGCCAGGATTTGAATCTTAGTTGCACAAGTCAGTTTTATACACTGTTGAAAGCTGCCATTTTGCTATTAGGACTATACTCGATCACCAACATCAATCAAGACCCTTTTAACCATCTGGATGAAACTGGCTCCAGCCCCTCAGCACATACACTGGCTTGGGACCAAATCTTCTGATCTGGGTCCAAAATCTCTATATTTCTAACCCAGCTCAGGGAAACCTGAATACCTTCCTGTGTTTTTTTTTTCTGGCCCAGTGCAGCAATCTTTACAGAGAGCAGTATGGAGAACCTGCATAAAAGCCATGCAATAATAACTGATATATATTAGGCGGCATGGTTGTTCAGTGGTTAGCACTGCTGCCTCACAGCGCCAGGGTCCTGGGTTTGATTCCTGCCTCAGGCAACTGTCTGTGTGGCATTTGCACATTCTTCCTGTGTCTGCATGGGTTTCCTCTGGGTGCTCTAATTTCCTCCAGCAGTCCAAAGATCTGCAGGTCAGATGAATTGGCCGTGCTAAATTGCCCATTGTGTTAGGTGCATTAGTCAGAGAGAAATGGGTGGGTTACTGTTCAGAGGATCAGTGTAGACTTGTTGGGCTGAAGGGCCTGTTTCCACACTGTAGGGAATCTAATCAAACCTAAGCAAAGTCATTCTGAAAGGCGAGAGAGGAAGAGAAAATGTATAAGGTAAAAGAAATTGTGACAGGCAGTTGTAAGGACAGCATGACAGATGACAGCTGTATAGACTCTAGGATGGCAGCAAAGTCAGTGGGGTGGGGTGGGCCACATATCAAGGGAGTGATCAGAAGTCTTCAAACGTGGGTATGTGTTGGGTGTTTGTGGAGGATGAGTCAGAAAATTGATAACAGGGTCAGCGAGAGTGATGATGGCTTGGAGGGCTGAAGGGTCTGTTCCTGGGCTGTAAACTTTCTTTGTTCTTTGTTACAGAAACTTACTTCATAGAATTCCTACAGTGTGGAAGCAGGCCATTCAGCCCATTAAGTCCACACTGAGCCTCTGAATAGTATCCCACCCAGACCCACCCCATCTCTGTAACCCGGCATTTCCCATAGCTTCTCCACCTAGCCTGCATATCTTTGAGCAGTGGGAGGAAACCGGAGCACCTGGAGGAGACCCATGCAAACTCCACACAATCAGCTGAGGGTGGAATCAAACCTGGGTCCCTGGGGCTGTGAGACAGAAGTGCTAACCACTGAGTCACCATGCGACAAGTGCTAGTTTTAATTGTTTTCCTGAGCAACTATTCAGATAAGTAAGCTGGCACCTGACTCAGAATGAGCTACCTTTTCAGGTGATTCCAGATTGTGGATAATCGACCAATAACAATTTAAACTTACCATAACCATGGCATCAGCAGTTCTGAGGAGGCCCAATGAACATATATTAGAGTATAACTTGTGTTTGACCAGAATGGAAGGCCCAGGCCATGGCATGTTAGACATTGAGTGTGAATTTAACATAGTGCTATGTATAGCACAGAAACAGACCTCTCCATGCAAGTTGTCCATGGGGACCAGATATCCTCAACTGACCTAGTCCCCTTCACCAGGATTTGGCCCATGTTCCTCAAAGCCCTTCCCATTCATATATCTATCCAGATGCCTCTTAAATGCTGTAATTGTACCAGCCTCCATCACTTCCTCTGGTAGCTCATTCCATATACGCACCACCCTCTGTGTGAAAAAGTTGCCCCTTAGATCCCTCTTAAATATTTTCTCTCTCACCTTAAACCGGTGTCTTCTTGTTTTGGACTCCCCTACCCTTGGAAAATGACCGTGGTCATTCACCCTGTCCATGCCTCTCATAATTTTGTAAACCTCTGTAAAGGTCACCACTCAGCTTTCGATACTCCAAGGAAAACAGCTCCAGCTTGTTCAGCCTCTCCTAGAGCTCAAACCCTCCAAACCTGGCAACATCCTTGTAAATCTTTTTTGAACTCTTTCAAGTTTAATAGCATTTTTCCTTTAGCAGAGAGACCAGAATTGAATGCAACATTCAAAAAGTAGGAGAAAGTGAGGACTGCAGAGTCTGGAGATCAGAGGGGAGTGGTGCTGGAAAAACACAGTAGGTTAGACAACTTCCGAGGAGCAGGAGAATCGATGTTTCGGTGATAAGCCCTTCATCAGGAATGAGGACCCGATTCCTGATGAAGGGCTTATACCCGAAACGTCAATTCTCCTGCACCTCAGATGCTGCCTGACCTGTTGTGCTTTGCCAGCATCATAATGTCATCACAATATTCAAAAAGTGGCCTGCATCGCCACAACATAACCTCCCAACTCCTATACTCTGCACAAGCGTGCACCCTGTTTACCTGCAACCGCACTTTCAAGGAATTATGCACCTGCACCCCAGGTCCCTTTTTCAGCAACTCTCCCTAAGGCCCTACCATTGACTATGTAAGTCCTGCCCTGATTTGCGTTACCGTACCAAAATGCAACACCTCACATTTATCTAAACTAAAGTCCATCTGTTGCTCTTCTTGAGAACCTGGGATCAAAGTAAGGATGGACACAGTTGAAAGGATAATACAGTTTCATGGTGTCAAAGTAATGTTGTTCTCTGATCTATTTTGCAGGTATTCCACTCCCCATCATCATGGCCTGGTCAATCGTGAAACTATACTATGAAAATGAGCAGTAAGTTCTGTAAAATACTAGATGGCATTCCGTTTAGGGATCCTCCACGTATCCTTATTACAAAGCCGTTTTTGTTTCAGATTTCCCACATCCAAAGTTCTTTATTTTACCTTGTCTACCTGTCATCCTCTAACTGGTACATTTTCCATGACAATACCTTCCAAATCATAGTCAACCTGCGACCAATGAGCATTTTTCTCTCATACAATCCAAGTCATTTTCCCTTTCACTTTGGCATTTCTTGTGAACTGTCCTGGTGAGAGTATGATAAAAAAAACTTCAATAAAATATGTGTTTTTTTTCCAAAAATTCTGTCATACTAAATGTCTAAATCACTAGTCACTAGATTGGTTAGTGGCCAATTAGTGGTGGAAGAGTTAAAAGTGAGAACAGTGAGATCATGTCTGAAAGTGAACCTTAAAAAGTTTCAATGAAAATTGCAATATGATGATATAGTTATATGATTACTGCTTAGAATGCTAACGGCCTAAAAAATCGCTTCCATCTGGTGTTATGGACCAGACCAGACCCCCTCAAAGTATTTTAAGATGGTAGCTTTGACCTGAGCTTTTTCTTATTTTAAAGGCAAATGTAACATGCTGAATTCCAGGAACAATTTAATGGTGAAATGACTCAACATGAAACAAAACACAATTTATTTAGTTAAAAATCACACAACATCAGGTTATAGTCCAACAGGTTTATTTGGAAGCACTAGCTTTCGGAGCACTGCTCCTTCATCAAGTGGTTGTGGAGTATAGGATGTAAGACAGAATTTATAGCAAAAGTTTACAGTGTGATGTAACTGAAATTATATATTGAAAAAGACCTGGATTGTTTGTTATTTTTGTTTGTTATTAAAGACCTGGATTGGTTGATGTGTGATTTTTAACTTTGTACACCACCAGCATCTCCAACACCAGCATCTCCAAATTATGACTATTTATTAAACATGTAGTTAAAATGCAACAAAAGAAAGAAGTATTTAGAATAACTTAATTTTATTGAAAAACTTAACTGCATAATAGATACAAGAGCTATTACTAATTAACTGTTTGAATATAGTAATATCCCATAAACATGTCTCTTGGCAAAAAGGCAAACTCAGAAAAATTGATTTGTCTCACAGGTAACCCAGCAGCAGAGAGAAACCCCCAGCTTCTAGCTGTAACCAAGAGGGGGAAAAGGTAACTTCTGCTTCTTCAAATCTCCGGCAGCCTCTTGAGACTCCAACAGCAACTGCTTAAAGCTAAACCTAAAATCTAAAAAAACCCTCAAAACCCTAGTCTGTAAGAGCTCGCCACATCTATCCAGGCTGCTTTTATTGTTCCAACTTTTAAAAAAACTATAAGTCATCACAAGCTGTTTACTTTATTGGCTTGCCAAGTAGATAGCTTACCACCTATATCTTAAAACACCGTTTTAAAGAAAAAAGGACAAAATAACCTTTTGTATCAATAGCATTGTCACACTGGTCATTATGGCATTGCCCTTCTTGCAAATTTTCAATGTGGAGGTACCAGTGTTGGACTCTACCTGATGAATAAGCAGCACGTCAAAAGCTTGTGGTTTCAAATAAACCTGTCGGACTGTAACTTGATGTTGTGTGACTTCTAACCTTGCATATTCTCAACAACTATTCTAAAGTCATTGTTAAATCTTTACTGTACATCTCCCCCAAAGATTCTTTATAAGTATCCTTTTAATTTTGAACATTTAACCAAAAAGATTTTAACTCTTTATTCCACTTCCCTCCTTTACCCTCACCCTACATCCACCTTTATGCCCAGCCTGAGGCACTAATTTCCAATTGTGTTCTCAGCTCTCTTGGAGGATATGAATTACATTGGATTAGATTAGATTATAATACTTACAGTGTGGAAACTGGCCCTTCGGCCCAACAAGTCCACACCGACCCTCCGAAGAGCAACCCACCCAGACCCAGTCCCCTACATCTAACACTTTAGCATGGCCAATTCACCTAACCTGCACATTTTTGGACTGTGGGAGAAAACCAGAACACCCAGAGGAAATCCACACAGACACGGGGAGAATGTGCAAACTCCACATAGACAGTTGCCTGAGGCGGGAATTGAACCCGGGTCTCTGGCATTGTGAGGCAGCAGTGCTAACCACTGTGCCGATAAAAGCAAGGAGCAATCTGATAGATCTGTTTTACCACACAATGAAACATTCATGCTCGAGATTTTTCCCCAGGGGCTTTCTTTTCAAAGTCTGTTTAGAAACTGCGATGGCCGGAAATCGAACCCAGGTCAACTGCTTGGAAGGCAGCTATGCTCACCACTATACCACCATCACCCTGCTGATATATAAAAGATGTATTTGGGCACCCTCACTGTTGACCAGGAAGGTAAGCTCAGGACAGCTTCTCTGCAAACAAGAACATTTCTAGCACTCCATCAGAAAGTCAGAGTGTATCATTGTCAATAAAGATAAATGGGCCTCTGGACCATTTAAATAAAATCTTCAAACCTCAGAAACTGTCCATCCAGTGATACTTCAAGATCTGCAAACAACGAATAAAAAGCTATCCAGAGAAAATGATATGCTTAAGCACAAATTAGATTATGCCCCAATACAAAATCCACAACACTAAAAGTCTGCAGGCTGGGTGGCAGATTGGATTACCTTGTCTTGTATGTCTAGACCTTTTTTTTCAAAAGATAGTTCTCTTTTGTAACTGAAAGCCAGTTACAAAAGGATGTTTCTGTGCATTAGACTTGTATTAACTTGAACAAAGCTTTTCGTTCTGTCTCTGTGTTTATTTTTGGAATACAAGATCATCACTCATTAACTGCAGTGCAAGGTTTTCTCAGCACAGTGTGCTCTGAATAATCTGATGAAACAGGGACTTTTTCCTCCATGATGGTAGTGTCAATGACATGTGGATATTGGCACTTTCCGCATGGGGCTTTTGGAAATCTTCTGTTTTTTGTTATTGCATGATTGTTGACATCTGGATCTGTGGTCTCTTTGAGATAGGTCTCTCTCATCTTTGTTTAAGTTTGATTGTTCAAGCTGCTTTTGATGTTCAACTTTAAGCTCTGTGAAAAAAATTCTGTTTATCTAGATGTTCTATAGTTTTATCCTCTAGTAGTTGACTGAAAGAAAATCTTCAAGTATATGTAAATCTTCAAGTCAAGTCAATGCATAGCTGCCATTTATGCAGCTCAGTCACTTCTGAACATTAAATATTAGCATAATCTAATTTGTGCTGAAGCATATCATTTTCTCTGGGTAGCTTTTTATTAGCTGCTTGCAGATCTTGAACTATCATTTGATGGACTATTTTGAGGTTTGAAGATTTTATTTAAACTTGCCAGGTTAATGTAGATATTTAATACTTTGCTGGCCACAGGTGAAGTGCTAAATGAATGGAGGATAGCTAACATGGTTCCTTTGTTTAAGATAGGGATAGGCTAGACAATTACAGAGCAGTTAGTCTGATGTTAGCGGTAAAAAAATTATTGGGAAAAATTCTGAGGAGCAGGATTTATTCAACACTTGGAAAAGCAGGGATTGATTAGGGATAGTCAGCATGGATTTGTTAGAGGGAGATCTTCTCTGACTAACTCAATTGAATTTAGGGAACTAAATATATTGAGTGCAGTTGATGTGGTTTATATGGACCTCAGTAAGACCTTTGACAAAGTCCCACATGGATGGTTGGTCCAAAAAGTAAGAGTCCATGGGATTCAAGCAACTTGATAAACTGGATCCAAAATTGGCTTACAGATGGTGGAGGGTCTTTTTTGCAATTGAAAGCCTGTGACCAATAGCGTGCCACATGATCAGTGCTGTGACCCTTACTGTTTCCTATGTACACTAACAACTTGGATGTGAATGTCAAGGGTATAATTACAAAGTTTGCAGATAACATGAAAAATTGGTGATGTTATTGATATTGATAAATTGGGCAGATCAATGGCAGGTAGAATATAATCCTGATAACTGTGAGGTGATGGATTTTGGGGGGTCTAGTAAGGGAAGGACATCATAATGAATCCTAGGTCCCTAGAGAGTAATGAGGAACAAAGGGACCTTTATGTACAAATCTGTAAATCCATGAAAGTGTCAGCACAAGTAACCAGGATGGTGAATGAAATAACTCTCAGAGGCTGGTATCCTGTCATTGTCACCCTTTATTGACATATAATCAGACACCAGAGTGTCATTATCACTGACGCTCACCCTTTTTATGTCAGTCAGAGCTCCCTATTAAACCAGATTCACAGCCCCAGCCAGGGAACTCATATTCTGAGGTTATTACAATTACTGCAGTGAAGAAGACACACAGGATGCTTGCCTTCATTAGCTGGAACATAGAAGATAGGAACCACAAAGTCTTGTTGTAACTTTATAGAGCTTCAGTTAGGCCACAGATGTGATACTATGTGCAGTTCTAGTCAGCATACTATCAGAAGCACTTGATTGTACTGGAGAGGGTGCAGAGGAGATTCACCAGGATGTTGCTTGGAATAGGAAGTCACAGTCATAGGGAGACATTGGATAGGCTATGTTTGTTGTTTTCCCTGGATCAAAGAAGGCTGAAGGGGGTTATCTGATTGAGGTCTACAAAATTATGAGAGGCATAGATAGGTTGGATCATGAGAATCCTTTTCCCAATGGCAGACATATCCAAGTCCAGAGGACACAAATTTAAAGTGAGGATAAAGTAGTTTAGAGGGGATCAGAGGAAAACTTGCTTGTCTCAATCTTGGGCAGGCATCTGAAAGAATAAATACATCAGTCCCTATGTTAAATTTAAAAGCAGTTTTCTTGCCATTAACCATAATGTCTGCATATCTAAATTTGTATCATACATCTGCAAAATCAGAGGATCTGACAGCATGCAGTAGGTATGCTACATTTCCCAGAAAGAATTTGATTTTCTCCCCAGCATTCACCAATCTAACTGATGCAGATTGCTGTGGTCTGTTGCCAATACAACTCCAAACCAGTCTGTCTCTTGGCTTCAAGACTACACTACTGGTGAGGACAAGTTTCTGCCAATGGTTCTCTTCAGCAGACTCTCTTTTCTCTCACATTTTCAGCAGGCAGACTGAGTACTCTTTTCCTACCTATCACTGAAAAGATTTGATTAGATTACTTACAGTGTGGAAACAGGCCCTTCGGCCCAACAAGTCCACACCGCCCCGCCGAAGCGCAACCCACCCATACCCCTACATCTACCCCTTTCCTACACTACGGGCAATTTAGGATGGTCAATTCACCTGACCTGCACATCTTTGGACTGTGGGAGGAAACTGGAGCACCCGGAGGAAACCCACGCAGACACGGGGAGAACGTGCAAACTCCACACAGTCAGTCACCTGAGGCGTGAGATGAACCCAGGTCTCTGGCGCTGTGAGGCAGCAGTGCTAACCACTGTGCCACCGTGCCGCCCACATTTGCTACATTTGCTGTGAAGTTTTACTCACTGTGATCAATTAACTTACATGTGACTTGAGATGGTCCTTGTTGTGAGCTTTATCCCATTTTCTAGTCTTTTTGTGGGCTTTGTACCTCCATGTTTTGGATCCCAAGTGTGATTTCAAGTCCGTTATTCATTCCTGTTTTTCAGTTTTTTTTCTTCACACTTCCAGGTTCAGCTTACTGTGCTCAAAGAGTGCGGTGCTGAAAAAGTACAGTCACACAGGCAGCTTTCGAGGACAGGAGAGTCGACATTTCAGGCATAAGCCCATCATCAGGAAGGACTGATGAAGTGCCTAAAATGTTGTTTCTCCTGCTCCTCAGATGCTGCCTGATGCTTTTCCAGCACCACACCCTTCGACTCTGATCTCCAGCATCTGCAGTTGTCACTTCCTCAGCTTACTGATCTGACCTTGCTATTCACCTGTAGCACTCTGCTATCATCAAAATGCTATTCTGCCCTTCAAGCCTGCTGCACCATTCAATATGATCATGGCTAATCCTTTGTCATATTCCCACTTTCTTCCCACTTCTCTTACATCTTGAAAAAATTAAAATGTATCTATTTCTTTCTTAAATATATTCAGTAATTTAGTCTTCACCACCTTCTGTCATAGAGAATTCCATGGATTTATTACCTTTGAGTGAAGTCATTTTTTCCTCATCTCAGTTTTAAATATCCTGAGACTAGATGACCCAACCAGGGCAAACATCCTTGATGCATCTAGTCTATCCAACCTGTTAAAATATTCCATACTTCAACCAGATCGCTGCTCATTCTTCTAACCTCTAATGAATACAGGCCCAGTTGAATCAATCTGTTTTTATAGGACAGTCCTGCCATTGCCGTGATCAGCCTAGTGAAAATCTGCTGAACTTACTCTATGGCAAGTATATCCTTTCTTAAGGAAGGAGACCTTCACACAATACACCAGGTGTGGTTTCACGAAGGCCCTGTGTAACTCCAGTAAGAAACCCGTACTTCTGAACTCAAACCTTCTTACAATGAAGGTCAGAATACCATTTGCCTTCTTAATTGCTTACTGGCCTGTCTACTTTCATTGACTGGTGTACAAGGACACCCAGATCTCTTTGTATATCTGCACTTCCAAATTTTTCACTATTTGAATTATACTCTTTCTCTCCGCTTTTCACACCGAAGTGTGTGGCCATGTGTTTTCCCACTCACTCACCTTGTCCAAATCACCTGTTTCAGGGCCTCACTTCAGGCGCTTTGTGCTGTTTGTCTCTTGTTCTATGGATCTGGTCACCATTGTTACGTGTAGTAACATCAGATCAGGAAAGTGAACATTAAGATGTTTATTGCATTTTTTAAAAATTTGACCTTTTTTGACCAACTGATCCCAAAGCAGTTGTGGTTACCAATGGATTAGACTCAGATAGCTACAGTGTGGGTAGGGGCTGCCGTCAGGGATGTCCTCTCTCGCCATTGTTATTTACGCTAATAATTGAACCACTAGCAGAAGCTATACGAGCTGATCCTAATATAACGGCCCCGAGGATTGGTACAGGTAAACATAAAATTACCCTTTATGCAGATGATGTTCTTCTATTCCTCAGTAATCCTCTGATGTCCATACCTCGCTTAATCCAAGTTATTAATACATTTAGCGTATTCTCAGGCTATAAAATTAGCTTTTCAAAATCGGAGGCTATGCCAATGGGTGGCCTTGTTATGATACCCCACTTAGTGGATGGATCCCTTTTTTCCCTTTCGTTGGTCCCTGGAGAGCTTCTTATATTTAGGCATTTTTATTACCCCAGTATTTGGTCAGTTGTATAAGGCTAATTTTGTGCATTTACTGGAAAGGATAAGGCAGGACCTCCAGCGATGGGGAGACCTTCCAATTTCCTGGTTGGGTAGAATAGCACTAATTAAAATGAATGTTCTGCCCCGTCTCCTATATCCTATGAGAATGCTTCCGGTAATGCTGCCGAGGATGGCTCTACATAAATTATATGGCTGGCTGGGTTCCTTTATCTAGAATCATAGACGGCCCCTCATTAAGCTGAAGAAGCTACAGCTTCCACAGGCAGGGGGAGGATTGGACTTCCCAGAATTTAGGAAATATCAGTTAAGTTCCCTATTAAGTTACATAGCTGATTGGGTCTTGTCTGATCCACAATCAATCTGGTTGGATATCGAGGCCTCTCAAGTAAAATACCCACTTATTAACCTTTTATTTTTAGACAAGAGGAAAATCAGTACAGATCACTTACTAAACACAATTAAGGCTTGGAATATAATGCGGCAAAATGAGGGTAATTCACATAAAACATCCCCCTATGCAACCGGGGTTTACAGATGCCACTTTTAAACTCTGGAGATCCAGGGGTATCTCATGTCTAGGGGACCTATTTAAAGATGGGGTCCTGATGTCTTTTGAACAGCTGCGTCAGAAATTCGGATTACCTAATGGAGACCTCTTTCGATACTTCCAAATTCGAGACTATATGCAGAAGAAGACTACATTATTAAATAGTCTTTATAAATCAGATAGAGAATGTAGTGTTCTACGACCAGTGGGGGTAACTTCCGTCAGTACTATTTATCATTTATGGCATGATGAAGTATCGGGAGATATGGATAATCTGCTTAAAACATGGGATCAGGATTTGGGACTAGAAATCTCTATAGAAACGTGGAATGATATTTGGGAAAAAGCTAGAAGAATTACTATCTGTAACAGAACCCAGGCTATCCAGCTGAAGATACTTCATAGGGCCCGTATAGCACCGGTTCGATTGGCAAAATTTAAGGCAGGAGCATCTCCAATGTGTCCCAAATGTAAAATAGAGGTGGGCACTCTTGTACATTGCCTATGGACCTGTCATAAGATCCGTAGATATTGGACTAAAGTAGCAAGTACCCTGACAGAAATTTTAGGAACGGAAATTAAAGTGGACCCTTTTGGGCTTTTGGGCTTTTCGAACTTTCCCTCCCTGGACATGTACGGGAAGAGACTATTTTCTATTCTCTCTTTCTGTGCAAGGAAAAATATTTTGGTGAACTGGGTGGCTGAGGGCCCCCCTGGACTTTCAAATTGGCACAGATTAATTATGGAATGTATTCCCCTTGACTTCCTTACAAATATGGTGCACCAAAAGACCAAATTATTTTATAAAATATGGCAGCCCTTCTTGAATTACATAAATACAGATATTTCGGTTATCCTTTTAAACAAGGGCTTTTATTTAATTGAGATTACAAACCTGGCTGGTCCGGGGCCCCTTAGGAGAGGAATTCTGCACGAATACGGGTTTTATTACATTTGATGCTAACACATTCCGAGCATGTAAGAGACTTAAATATACACTCTGGTTAGTTGTAGGTTAGATTAGTAGACAGTTGAGTTTTGTTTTTTTTTTTACTTTTTCGGTACTTTTTCTTTTGTTAAATTTTGGCTATTGTATATTTGATTTAATTGTATATCAATGTTTGTATTTGAGAGTTTTGTTTATTTTTGTAAACTTGTAAAAATGTTAAATTTCTAATAAAAATATCTATTTAAAAAAAGATGTTTATTGAGCTTAACTAGAAACAAGGGATAGTAGGAGAGCCTATGTGAGACCCTGGTTCCGTCATATTTTGTCATCAGGCATAGCTCATTATGCCAGAGAGTTGCTCTTTTGTCAGATGAAGTGGGTATGAAGCCATTTCACTTGATGAAGGAGCAGCATTTTGAAAGCTTGTGATTTCAAATAAACCTGTGAGACTATAACTTGGTGCCGGTGTGATTTCTGACTTTGTCCACAAATAGCTACACAGTGTTACCTAATGAGCTATGCCTGGTGACAAAATCAGATGACACCTCCACATCATAGCTATTTGTGGAGTGAGGTTGTAGTTACATTTGTTATGGACCAGACCAACACCTGCATCACCCCCCTCCCCGCCCCCCCCCCAACCTCAAATATATCAAGGAGATAGCCTAGACTTTAAACTTATTTGAAGGTGCTGTGTTCCAGATGTAATTTGATTGCATACATTACTTGGCTTTGGGCGGCACGGTGGCACAGTGGTTAGCACTGCTGCCTCACAGCGCCAGAGACCCGGGTTCAATTCCTGCCTCAGGCGACTGACTGTGTGGAGTTTGCACGTTCTCCCTATGTCTGCATGGGTTTCCTCCAGGTGCTCCGGTTTCCTCCCACAGTCCAAGGATGTGCAGGTCAGGTGAAATGGCCATGCTAAATTGCCCGTAGTGTTAGGTAAGGGGTAGATGTAGGGGTATGGGTGGGTTGCGCTTTGGCGGGGCGCTGTGGACTTGTTGGGCCGAAGGGCCTGTTTCTACACTGTAAGTAATCTAATCTAATCTAAGAAAAGCACTATTATTCTTGCCCTACAGTTAAAATATAAACAAAAGAAAGAAGAATTGGTATAATTAACTCCATCGAAAAACTTTACAAAGTAATAGATTATTTAACTCCTAAACTGCAACTGTTCCAATGTAGTTACATCCCATAAACACACCCCAGCAAAGGAAAATTCAGTAAAGTAGATTGTCTCATTTGCAATTCTGGGAGCAAAGAGAGAAAGTTCTGGTAGAGAGAGAGAGAGAGAGAGAGAGAGAGAGTTTCCACAGCCAACTTCAAAACCCCAACAACCTCTGAAAACTAAGCTAAAATCTTGGTTCTATGGTTCTATTCAGGCTGATTCTAAAGTTTCAACTTTAAAGAAAACTCCAAAACAAGCTGTTAACTTTATTGGTTTAGGACAGATCACTCATCACCTGTGTCTCATCCTCTCTTTATTAACAAAAGACGACAGAATACACCATCTCCAATGTGGAAACAGGCCATTCAGCCCAACAAGTCCACACAAATCTTCTGAAGAGTAATCCACCCAGACCCATTCCTGTATCCTATTATTCTACATTTACCCCTGACTAGTGCGCCTAACCTACACAACACTGAACACTATGGGCAATTAAGCATATGGTCAATTCACCTAATCTGCACATCTTTGGATGGTGGGAGGAAACCGGAGCACCCAGAGGAAACCCATGCAAGACACGGGGAGAATGTGCAAACTCCACACAGACAGTCGCCCGATGCTGGAATTGAAACCAGGTCCCTGGTGCTGTGAGGCAGCAGTGCTAACCACTGAACCACCATGCCACCCAACATGGCTTAAAGCCATAGTATCCTCACACAGTGAGCAGATACACCAGAGGGCTAAAGGTTGAAGGTGAGCAAGTCAGTTTGGGTAATAATGTACAGTTTTGTTCTCTTGTGTCACAATTTATTTGTTTGACTTCAGGTGCTGGTTTGGTAAGCGGTCAGGAAAATACATTGACTACATCTACCAAGGCCCAGTGATCCTGGTGTTACTGGTAAGTGTAGATACATAGTAAAAAAACTACAGTGATAATAGAGAAAGAAGCGCTTTGATCCATCAGCTCATGTTAAAATTAAGTTACTTTGAAACCAGGCAGAATATTATTGGTTCTGAAGATCCAAAATAAGAATAGAAGCTGCTGGAAAGACTCAGCAACTGAGACAGCATCTGTGGAGAGAATGAATTATCATTTCAGGTCATTGACAATTGTGCTGAAGCATTCCTGTCTCTCTGCTTTTCTCCACAGATACTCCGTGACTTCCTAAGTTTTTACAGCAATTTTTGTTCTTTTTAATTCAGTACAAAGTCATTCATATAGTGATAGGAAAACAGTGGTATCCTCATTTACAGCATCCAGAGGAGAACTGGAGAGTGAACAAAGATTTGCATTTGAACAGCTCTTTTCAAAATCACCAACTTTCTGGAAACATTTTCAAGCCAATGACAAACTTGAAGTGAGGTCGATGTTGCATTGTCATATAGTGCCTCATAGTCTTGACTCTGAAGTACAAGATTACAAGTCTACTTTCGGGCTCAAGCACTAAAATCAAGTTTGATGCTGTGTGATAGTATTGAGTAAGTATGTGACCCTGTCAGAGATGCCAACCTTTGGTTGGACTGTTAAACTAAGACAAACACAGAGAATCCTGTAAAAACTCAGTTGGTCTGCCAACATCTGTGGAGAGAGAAAAACAGAATTAACGTTTCAAATCCAGTATGAATTGTCTTCAGAACAGGGTAATACCAGACTCAATGTTAACTCTGTTTTTCTCTGTCTGCAGATGCTGCCATATCCACTGAGTTTTCCCAGTATTGTGCTTTTATTTGACTTTTAAACTGACATCCTGTCTGCCAGTTCAAGTGGATATTAGCAATGAGGCTGCTTTGAAGAGGAGGTTAGCAGTTCCTCTATTGTCCTGCCTGATTAACTATTCAGTCATTCTCACAATATTGTTTTTTGGGTGTTAGCTGCCATATTTTATAACAATGAATACACTCCAACTGTCATTGATAACGGGGAGACTATAGAAGTAATCAAACACTTCCCATGTCTTGCAGCTAACTCTCTCAAAGATTTACCATCAGACAGGTGGTAGCCTTTCAAACATTGAACCACAGAATCTTCAATGAGAGAGATCTCCTAGGGGGACAAAAGCTTGACTCTACAATGATATTGGATCATTGAAGAAAGGCGCCTTTTTTTGCTGGAAAATGTCCACCCATAGTGTATCGCAGGATACTCACAGTTGACTGGGAAGCAGGTGAATAAACCCAAATCACTAAAAACCAGCATCACAACCACTGGCTAATATAACCACATAATACAGAATCTGCACAGTAATCAGATTCTCAAATTGATTCTCTTTTCTCAATTTAAATGGCACCCAATCTCAAGGGAGCAGGAAAAATGTTTCAAGGATGTTTTGAAGGCCTCATTGAAAAGGAGACAAATTGACGTCATTGAATGGGAGGAACTTGCTGCTAACTGTACAAGGTGGTGATGACTCGTCCAATACAACCAGAAACTGACCGCATAAACTGTTATGGAGAAGCAATAGAAGGGAAGGAAAAATATCACAACTTTGACTTGAAGTCTCCTACTTCAGTACAACTCCTGACTTCTTGTGCCTAGAGATGTGCAGCTTTAGAATTGGCCAGCTGAGACAGTTGAGGACAGGAATCATGAAAGTATGCAGATGATATCCTTCTTTGAATAAGTATTTGAGACACTTAACAGTCGTAAAAAATGTTAAACACAAGAATTTCCTTTCTATTTCACTCTGGAATAGTTCAACTTTACTCTCGATCTAACCTATCCTGTGATTGACTTGGAATATTTGAGACAATAGTGTAGAGGAATCCTTACTTTGTCACTAACCCTTTACTCCAGCACTTTATCATCACTACTAATGACTCTGTTACTGTCACAGTAAAGTGGGGTAATTGTGATAAGCTGGTTTGAAATTGCAGGATCCCATACCTGAGAATGAGATCATTGACTACCCGAATTAATCAAAGTCTCAATTTAATCAGATCCAGGCAGATTTCAGCAGTAGGGAGCTGAGTTCTGTCTATGTATTTTTGTAGTTCCAGTGCTAGAAAACTGGTGGAATCATAAAATCTGATTTCATTTATTTCTGCTATTTCTTTGTGGACATGGAATAGCATATTCATCATTTCTGATATGTATTGTTAGGACTAATAGATATTTAACGCATCAATCAGTCCCTGGGATACCTTCACAATTGACTTGTCTGTATCAATTCCATTGAATCAGGTAGAACAGTGACTCCAGGAAATCCCATACTGCCCTTGGAGGGAACATCTGCCTCAGATTAGGTGGGGAGGGCAGAGAGATATCAGCCCAGCATCCAGGTTTTCACAAGCTGCTGACAGTTCCTCTTTCTTTCAGAATTTCACCAGTTTTAATCCTCTCATTTCTCATTCAAAATGCTCTTTTCCAATTGCCAACTCAAGGGTTTGAAAGTTTTCTTGCAGGTCATTGTTATGAATTTGTCTCCCACAGCTTTTACTCTCAGCAATGTCTTATTTTGGTGCCCATCTTTAACCAATATCTCAATTTTTCCTGCTCTCTGATATATAGCATGGAACCAGACAATTTGGCCCATGCTTTAACCTTTCCTCGCCATGTACCTGTCCAAATATCTTTTAAATGACACTTGCCTCTACCCACTTCCTCTGGTTGTTTGTTCCATATACGCACCACTCTCTATGAAAAAGTTGCCTTCGGGTCCCTTTTAAATCTTTCTCCTCTCACCTTAAACTTATGCCATCTAGTTTTAGACTGCCCTATGCTGAGTGAAAATCCTTGACTATTCACCTTATCTATACCCCTCATGATTTTATAACCTCAATAAAGTCACCACTCAGCTTTCTACACTCCAGGGAAAACGTCTCAGCCTACCCAATCCCTCCCTATAACTCAAACCTTCCAGTCTTGGTAACATCCTTGTAAATCTTTTTTGCATCCTTCCCAACTTAATAACATCCAACAACAAGATAACTAGAATTACATGCAGTACTTCATATGTGGCCTTACCATTGTCTTGTCCAGCTGTAACATAATGTACTAACTCCCATATTCAGTGCTCTGACCGATGAAGGCAAGCTCGGCACCATGACTCAACTTTCAAGGAACTAGATACCTGCACCCTAGGTCTGTCCGTTCAATAACAATCCAAAGGCCCTATCATTACTTATGTAAGTTCTGCCCTAGTTTGTCTTACCAAAATGAAACACCTTACATTTATCTGAATTATACTTCATCTGCCATTGCTCATCCCACTAGCCCAGTTGATCAAGATCCTGTTGTACTCTTGGATAATCTTTACTGTCCACTATATCACCAATTTTTGTGTCATCCACAAACTTACTAACCATGCCTCCTATCTTCTCATTCAAATTGTTTGTGGTACTGATTCTTGCTGTTAAGTCATTGCTGGCCACAGGCCTCTAGTCTTAAAATCTACCTTCTACCACCACCCTCTGTCTCTATCTACCATAAGCTAATTTTGTAGGCACTAGGGATCCCACAATTTGTTCCCTCACTTCCACTATGCCCTGGGATACACTTGATCAGGTCCCAGGGGTTTAACTATTTCCAGCACATGCTCTTCTGTAATGTGAATTCTTTTCAAGAGATCACTATTTACTTCCTTGATTTCTCCATGTCTTTCTCCATGGTAAATACTGATGACAAATATTTCTAAGGATCTCCTGTCACTTCACAAACAGACGACCTTATTGATCTTTAAAGGCCTCTATTCCATCCCAACTTACTCTTTTACTGTTAATATACTGTTAATATACACTTTGATTCTTTTTTATCTTATCTGTCAAAGCTATCTCATGTCCGATTTTTACCTTCCTGTTTTCCCTCTTAAGTGTACTTCTACACCCCTATACTTCGCCAAGGGATTTGGTAGATCCTAGGTACCTATACCCGAGATGTGCCTCCTTCATATTTTTGACCAGAGGCTCAATATTTCTCTTCCCGACAGCTTTGTGCTTCACACTAATTGGAACATATAGGCCCCAAACTTTGATTGTCTTGCTGATGAAAACTTTCCAGATGTCGCTTTGCCAGTGAACAGCCTCCCACAATAAACTTTAGAAAGTTCCTGTCTGATTTGGTCTTGCACTTACCCTTTTCGAAAATTATTTGAAACCAATAAAATTATGGTCACTGGTCCAAAAGTGCTCTCCCACAAATACCTCAGTCGGTTGTCCTGCCTTATTTCCCAATATCTACGTAGTGTTTGGGGAAAAAACAAATGAGATAATAAACAACAATATTGGGACCTGGAAAATAATGCGAAAGTTGCTCTAGGGAAAAATTAGCATCCTCAGATAGCTGTCTTGTGGTGCATCAAAAAAACCTCTTACTTTAGCCATTTCTCCCTCAATCCATATTGTCCAAAGAATGTAAATCGCAAATAACTGATTTAACAATTCATCATCAGATCTGGCTGGACCATGTAAAACACTGTTCGCCGAGCTGGGAATTTGTGTTGCAGACATTTCGTCCCCTGTCTAGGTGACATCCTCGGTGCTCGGGAGCCTCCTGTGAAGCGCTTCAGTGATCTTTCTTGGGAAAGATCACAGAAGCACTTCACAGGAGGCTCCCAAGCACTGAGGATGTCACCTAGACAGGGGATGAAACGTCTGCAACACAAATTCCCAGCTCGGCGAACAGAACTACAACTACGAGCACCCGATCTACAAATCTTCTCACAAACTTTGAACATGTAAAACACTACCTCGACTTGCTCATTCATAAGTGCAAGAAGCTCAGGGACTACTGAGTCTCAATCTTAGAAGCAATCTGATCAGCTGTCTCTATGGTTCTTTCCATGCATCAGCCTAGCAACCCCAATCATTTTGAGATCAATCCTTGCCCTCAAACTGCATTTTCCCAAGTCTGTTTAGAATCCCCTTGCTACTAATTCTAAACTTATCTTGTCCATGAGACCGACCTACTGCCTCCTCAATATTAATCAATTTCAGCCAAAGACCATGTAACCTCTCTGCCCACTCACCAGGTGGATTGGCTGATGGTTAGCACCATTCCATTCTTCAAAAAAAACTACCCTGACTCCTCAGACACAGGGGACGCACTGTCTCTGGACTAGTAATCCAGAACAATTGTATTGGAGGTACGGATTAGAAATCCATCAGGACAAATGGTGAAATTAGAACTCAACAATTATTTACGATTAAACATTGCCCTCATGGAAATCACTGTAACTGTTGTCCATTGTCATAAAATCCCATAAGTATCCTGAAGGAAGGAAAGCTTCCACCTTACCTGGTCTGGTCAGGCTAGGACAATGTGGGTCATTCTTAACTGCCCTCTCAAGCCACTCAGTTGTGTTAAACTGCTATAAAGAAGGTGTTTGGTAAGCTTTCCTTTCTTGGTCAGAGCATCGCGTACAGGAGTTAGGAGGTCATGTTGTGACTGTAAAGGATATTGGTTGGACCACTGTTGGAATACTGTGTGCAATTCTGGTCTCCCTCCTCTGGGAAGGATGTTATGAAACTTGAAAGGGTTCCGGAATGATTTACAAGAATGTTGTCAGGGTTGGAGGACTTGAGCTTATAGGGAGACGCTGAACAGGCTGGGGCTGTTTTCCCTGGAGCGTCAGAAGCTGAGGGGTGACCTTATAAAGATTTATAAAATCATGGATATGGTAAATAGACAAAGTCTTTTCCCTGGGGGGGGGAGAGTCCAGAACTAGAAGGCATAGCTTTAGGGCGAAAGGGGAAAGATTTAAAAGGGACATAAGGGGCAACTTTTTCACACAGAGGGTGGTGCATGTACAGAATGAGCTGCAAGAAGAAGTGGTTGAGGCTGGTACTATTACAATATTTAAAAGGCATCTGGATGGGTATATGAATAGGAAGGGTATAGAAGGATATTGGCCAAATACTGGCAAATGGGTCTAGATTCATTTAGGATTTCTGATCGGCATGGAGCAAAGTGTCTGTTCCAGTGCTGTACATCTCTATGACTCTATGAATGTGAGTCTGAACAAATAAATGAAACAAGACAGAACACCGGATATTGACTTAGACACTGGAAACAACAACTGCAAGCACTGCTCTGTCAACCTTACAGTGTCCTTCTTATTCACAACTCGGGACTTGTGTCAGTTTGGGAGAGCTGTCCCATGGATTAGTCAAGTAACAGCCTGATATACTGTTGCATGAAAATGAATGCTCAAGCCTTTTACTCAGGTTTTCTTCCCTTGTATGACAGACAAAAGGCAGGGAACCAACGCAGATTTTACTTAAATAAACCTTTCTTTATTTTAACACGAAGTGCCAATACTCAATATAAACATATATTTGTTGCAATATTTACTTCTTATTTCATCTAACTTAATTGACTTCATTTAATTTCACTTTTACTTCAACTTTACCCACATTTAGCTTGAAATCTAACTTTAAGTTTAGCTTGAAACAAATACTATCCCATTTCAAGTGTAGTGGCCAGCTTTGCTTTTTGTGTAGATCTCACCTCATGGCTCTTTGTCTGCTCTGAAGATTATTTCAGGGCCCATCCTTCTCAAGGAACAAAGAGCAAAGAAAATTACAGTACAGTAACAGGTCCAAGCCTCCAAGCCTGCACTGATCCAGATCCTCTATCGAAACCTGTTGCTTATTTTCCAAGGGTCTGTATCCCTCTGCTCCCTGCCCCTTCATATACATCGAAATACATCTTAAATGATGATGTCGTGCCTGCCTTTACAACCTCCACTGGCAACACATTCCAGGTACCCACCACCCTCCGTGTAAAGAACTTTCCATGCATATTTCCCTTAAACTTTTCCCCTCTCACTTTGAACTAGTGACCCCTAGTAATTCAGTTCTCCACTCTGGGGTAAAAGTTTCTTGCTATGCACCCTGTCTATACTTCTCATGATTTTGTTAGACCTCAATCAGGCCCCCCCACAACCTCTGTCTTTGTAATGAAAATAATGATAATCTATTCAACCTCCCTTGATAGCTAGCACCACCAGTACCAGGCAACATCCCCGTGAACCTCCACTGCATCCTCTCGAAAGCATTCACATCCTTTTGATAATGTGGTGACCAGAACTGTTCACAGTATTCCAAATGTGGCCGAACCAAAGTCTTATTCAACTGTAATATGACCTGCCAACTCTTGTACTCAATACCCTGTCTGATGAAGGAAAGCATGCCGTATGCCTTCTTGACCACTCTATCAACCTGCGTTACCACCGTCAGGGTACAATGGACCTGAACACCCATCTCTCTGTACTGGAAAAACGCAGCAGCTCAGGCAGTATCCGAGGAGAAGGAGAATCGATGTTTTGGGCATAACTTAATCAGCACCTGCAGTCCTCACTTTCTCCTTGATACCTCTGTAGATCAATTTTCCCCAGGGCTTTTCTATTTACCATGTAGTTTGCTCTTGAATTGGATCTTCCAAAATGCATCACCTCGCTTTTGCCCAACTTGAACTCCAGCTGCCAGTTCTCTGCCCAACTCTCTAATCTATCTACTATAGATTATATATTCTACTGCATTCTCTGACAGTACCTTTACTATCTGCTACTCCATCAATCTTAATGTCATCTGCAAACTTGCTAATCAGACCACTTGTACCTTCCTCCAGATCATTTGTATATATCAAAAACAACAGTTAGTCCCAAAACGGATCCCTGTGGAACACCACTGGTCACAGTTCTCCATTTTGAGAAACTCCTTTCCACTACTACTCTCTGCTTCCTGCTGCTCAGCCAGTTCTCTATCCATCTAGGTTGTACGTCCTGGATCCTATACGACTTCACTTTCTCCATCAGCCGACTATGCAGAAGCTTATCAAATGCCTTACTGGAGTCCTCATCAATCAACTTTGCCATTTCCTCAAATAATTCTGTTAAGTTGGTAAAACATGACCTTCCCTGGACAAAACCATGTTGCCTATCACTGATAAGCCCATTTTCCTCCAAATGTAAATAGATTCTCTCCCTCAAAACCTTCACCAGCAACTTCCCTACCATTGACATCAGGCTTACCTATTAATAGTTACCTGGATTATCCCTACTACCCTTCTTAAACAAGAAATGATCTCGAGGAAGGTATAGGTAGTCTGATGAGCAAGTTGGCAGATGACAACAAGAGGAGAACTTCAGTCATTCTCCAGTTCTCTGGGACCTCACTAGTGTTCAAGGATGCTGAAAAGATAAATTTAAGGTCCCAGCCACTTTCTCTCTTGCTTCCTCAGTAACCTGGGCTAGAGCCCGCCCGGACCTGGGGACCTGTGTACCTTAATGTCTTTTACAAGACTCAACACTTCCTCCCTCCTTATGCCGACCTGAATTTGAGTAATCAAACATCTATCCCTCACCTCAACATCCATCATGTCCCTCTCCTTGGTGAATGGCGATGCGAAGTATTCATTAAGAATGTCACCCATTTTCTCCAACTCCACATATAACTTTCCTCCTTTGTCCTTGAGTGGGATAACCCTTTCTTTAGTTATCCTTTTGGTCCATATTTGTGAAGAAAAGGCTTTGAGATTTTCCTTAACCCTGTTTGGTAAAGATATTTCATGGTCCCTTTTAGTCCTCTTAATTTCTCGTTTCAGATTAGTACTACTTTCCTGATATTCTTCCAAAGCTTTGTCTGTTTTCAGTCTCCTGGACTAATGTATGCTTCCTTTTTCCTCTTAAATAGTCTCACAATTTCACCTGTTTCCATGGTTCCCTAATCGTGCCATTTCTATCCCTCATTTTCACAGGGACATATCTGTCCTACACTCTAAACAAGATCTTTTTAAAAGCCTCTGACATATGAAATGTGAATATACCTTCAAACAGCTGCTCCCAATCCACACTGCTGCCGAATTTTGCTATAGTTGGCCTTCCCCCAATTTAGCACTCTTCCTCTAGGACTACTCTCATCTTTGTCCATGAGTATTCTGAAACATATGGAATTGTGATCACTATTCCCAAAATAATCCCCTACTGAAATTTCAACACCAGATCCAATATGACCCCTTCCCGAGTTGGACTATTTACATACTGCTCTCGAAAGCTCTCCTGGAGCTCCTTCCAAATTCCGCTCCATCTAAACCACTAACACCAAGGGATTCTCAATGTTGGAAAATTGAAATGTCCTATTACTACCACTCTGTTGCTCCTAAATCTTTCCATAATCTGTTTACATATTTGTAACTCTACCTCATGCTCACTGCTGGGAGGCCTGTAGTACAGCCCCAACATTTTTACTGCACTCTTCCTATTTCTGAGCTCTGTCTATATTGCTTCACTGCTCAAGTCCTCCATAGTGCCCTACTTCAGCCCAGCTGTGACATCCTGTCTGACCAGTAATGCACCTCTTCCACTTCTTTTGCCTCCCTCTCTACCCTGCCTGAAGCATCTCTATCCTGGGATATTTTGTTGCCAATCATGTACTTCCTTCAACCAAGTCTCATTAACAGCAATAACATTACACTCTAAGTTTATCTGCCTTACCTACTACACTTCTTGCATTAAACCAGAAGCACCTCAGGCCACCAGCCTCTTTGTGTTCATCATCTGCTCACTGCCTACTCTTCCCCTTAGTCACGCTGACTTCATTATCTAGTTCCTAACAGGCTTTAGTTACTACCTCCTAACTGTCCACCAACTTCCTCATTTGGATCCCACCCCCCTGCCACATTAGTTTAAACCCTCCCCAACAGCGAAAGCAAAAGCACCCCCAAGCACATTGGTTCCAGTCCAGTCCAGGCCTAGACCATCCAATTTGTAATAGTCCCACTTCCCCCAGAACCAGTCCCAATGTCCCAAAAATCTGAACTCTCCCCTCCTGCACCATCTCTCAAGCCACTCATTCATTCTGTTTATTCTTTCACTTCTACTCTGATTAGCACATAGCAATTACTAACTCTGAGGTCCTACTTTTTAACTTGGCTCCTAACTCCCTAAATTCTGCTTGTAGGACCTCATCCCCTTTATTACCCATATCATTTATTACCTATATCAGGTATGTCTCAAAGGCTTCTCCCGAAAAAATCCTTTGTTCTGCTAACTTATTTCAAAAATGTACTTGGTTTCCAGCAAATTCTCTGGCACTCAGCCTTGATCAAATTTTTCAATCCCAGCCATTGGATTTTACTGGTAAACAGTCATAAAAAGTCATATTCTATGCTCCATATAAGGTAGTATGGTGGCAATATATCAAAGAGACACCATGACACTTGCCTTATTTGGTTAAGACGGAAACCGAGGTCACAACCTGTCCTGATTGCAAGGTTAACTAGCTCGACCAAAATTCCCAGAATACTTGATTGTAGTTCTTAACCAGTCTTGTAGCCATTTCTGCTTGCTGGCCACCTGACCACATTCCCTCCTCTTGATCCTGCAGCTCCAAGCAAAATCAATCACAAACAATGACCAGTTTCTGTCTTACAGGTATGGAATTGAATCCAGTCAAACTAACTATTCATGTCTGATCAACATTCCATTCTCACAATTACTTAAATCCTTGCTACATAACATCAATTCCATGTTTAACTGTTGTATTATGTTCTTTTTTCCAGTTAACAGATTGAACTCTAAAAGACATTAAAAATATTAAAGTACGCAACTTTATTAACATTGCAACATATGACATAAGACAAGCCCAAGGATGAATCTATACATTTGTACAAGCCAAGGATTAACTCTGGTTCAGTGAAGAGTGCAGGAAGGCATCCGAGGAGCAGCACCAGGCATATCTAAAAATGAGGTGTCAATCCAGTAAAGCTACAATATAGGTATCAAGTGCCAAACTGCATAGGCAGTAAGTGACAAATACAACTAAACAATCCCACAACCAATGGATTATATCAGCTCTGCAGTCCTGTTACATCCAATCATGAATAATGGTGGACAATTAAAAACTGTCAGGTAGTAATGACTCTATAAATATTTCCATTCTCACTAGAGAAGCCTGGCACATCAGTGAAAAAGACTCAGTTGTGTTACAAGGGTGAAAACAATAGTTTCTTAGTACTTTTTTTAAAAGAACATCTTCAGGAAATGTCTTGACTTCGGCCTGAAAGGCTTCATTGCATTGTTTGACTGCTGCAAGCTTTGTGCAATGGTCTCACTGAGGTATCTAGACTGTGTAAATACTGGTTGAGGTTTGAGCTGTTGATGCTTGTTTTGATGCCTAACTTTAAGCTTTACCAAGGAATTCTAAGAACTCAATATTTTTGACTGAGAATGCTCTTTAGTGTTTCTGTAGCTTGTTGAAAGTTTGGAGGCAAGCAGCCTCCAGCAGACATCTCTGCATGCTGAATAGTGACATCATCCATCAGAGTCACATTTTTTTCTCTGAATGGTCTTCTTTATGAACTTCTGAGGATTGAAGTAAACTGGCTTCTGCCTTTCCATTTTGCTTTAAACTTCAATAATTAATCATTTGTTTTGGAAGTCTCAGACCTGCATGATTTACGATCTCTTTCAAACTCCATAATCCTAAATAGCCCTGATTCTATAGTCGCTTTACTGGCTGTAGAAATTTGTGAAGCTTCATGTATTTTCATTAGTAATTGAACTAATATAAGATTTTGCTATTGCTTCTCAAAAGTGGTCCAGACTTATGCTCTGGGATGAATGTCTTCATCTAACTATGGCTGTAGTTGCTGTTGTTTCTTCTCCTGTGCAGGCCACCAAATTCTTTTCCTCTGTTATCAGCCTCTGTCTTAAGAGAAATTGAAAATAAGCCCCACTCTTTTGCAATGGTAAGTCTGAAGTGAATGTGGTGGAGGAGATCATTGACAAGTTTAGTGCAATCAGTAGACATTGAACATAGAACATTACAGTGCAGCACAGGCCCTACGGCCCTTGAAGCTGCGCTGAAGTATGAAATCAATCTGAAGCCCATCTATCCTATACTATTCCTTTATCATTCATATGTTTATAGAATGACCTGAAAGTTGGTGAGTCTAATACTGTTGCAGGCAGTGTGTTGCACACCCCTACTACTCTCTTGAGTAAAGAAACTATCTCTGACATCTGTCCTATATCGATCACCCTTCAATTCAAAGCTATGTACTAGCCCTCACCATCTGGGGAAAAAGGCTCTCATTATCCACCTATCTAACCCTCTGATTATCTTGTATGTCTCAGTTAAGTCACCTCTCGACCTTCTTCTCTCTAACAAAAACAGCCTCATGTCTTTCCTCATAAGATCTTGCCTCCATCACACAGGCAACATCATAGTAAATCTTCTCTAACAATTTCCAAAGCTTCCACATCCTTCCTATAATGTGGTGACCAAAACTGTACGCAATACTCCAAGTGTAGCCACACCAGAGTTTTGTACAGCTGCAGCATGACCTTGCTGCTCCGAAACTCAGTCCCTCTACCAATAAAAGCTGTATGTCTTCTTAGCAACCTCATCAACCTGGGTGGCAACTTTAAGGAATCTACATGCATGGACACCGAGATCTCTCTGCTCTTCCACACTACCAAGAACCTTACCATTAGCCGAGTACTCTTTATTCCTTCCAAAGTGAATCGCCTCACATTTTTCCACATTAAGCTCCATTCGCCACCTCTCAGCTCAGCTCTGCCACTTTTCTATGTCCTTCTGCAACCTGCAAGAGCCTTTGGTACTATCCATAACTCCATTGACCTTAGTGTCATCCACAAATGTATTAACCCATCCTTCTACACCCTCATCTAGGTCATTTATAAAAATGACAAACAGCAGTGGCCCCAAAACAGATTCTTGCGTATACCACTAGTAACTGAACTCCAGGATAAACATTTCCTATTTACCACCAACCTCTGTCTTCTTTCAGCTAGCTAATTTCTGATCTAAACCACTAAATCACCCTCAATTCTATACCTCCGTATTTTGTGCAAAAGCCTACCATGGGGAATCTTATCAAACACCTTACTGAAACCCAGAAAGACCTTAAGCCGCTTTACCCACATCCACTTGTTTGGTCACCTTCTCAAATAACTCAATAAGGTTAATGAGGCACAACCTACCCTTCACAAAACCATATTGACTATCCCTAATCAACATATGATTATAAATCCCATCACTTATAAGCCTTTCCAACACTTTACACACAATAGAACTAAGGCTCACTATAATTAACGGGGTTGTCTCTACTCCCCTTCTTGAACAAGGGAACAACATTTGCTATCCTCCAGTCTTCTGGCACTATTCCTTAGACAATGATGAATTAAATGTCAAATCCAAAAGCTTGGCAATATCCTCCCTGGCTTTCCAGAGAATCCTAGGATAAATCCCATCCGGTGCAGGGGACTTATCTATTTTCACACTCTCCAGAATTGCAAACCTCAATTGCTAACTTGTGAACCTCAATCTGATGAAGGGCTTTTGCCCGAAACGTCGATTTTACTGCTCCTCGGATGAAGTCTGAACTGCTGTGCTCTTCCAGCACCACTAATCCAGAATCTGGTTTCCAGCATCTGCAGTCATTGTTTTTACCTCAATCCCATCTAGTTGAGCAGCATGTATCTCAGTATTATCCTTGATAGCATTGTCTTTTTCCAGTGTGAAGACTGAGGAAAAATATTTATTTAGTGTTTCCCCTATCTCCTCAGACTCCATGCACAACTTTCCACAGCTTTAATGTTGCAATATCTTCTTCGAGAAAAGACTGATCCTGCTCAAAATGAGGCAACTGAGTTTTCATGAAAAGTGCCATCTAAAATAATAGGATGGCCTGCAGTTTCATTTCTAGCAAATGATGGTTTCCATTTTTACAACAATATGCTAAATGACTATGCCCTTCAGTGGCTGGTTTTTGCCTTTGTCGCCATTTTTATTTCTTACCATTTCTGCCTCTTTCTTTGACAGAAACAAAAGGTAATCTCCACTTCATCCTGAAATACTAAGGCTGTAGTGTCATGTAGTGGAGGATGATCTCTGATGCACTGCATCAAGGTTAGTCCATTTGTTGTCTGTCAACTGAAGACTGCTAAAGTTATGCAAGCAGTTCTGCCTAATAAAGAGTTATATTATTTATGAATCACATGCAACATTTCTGTGACCTCTCTTCCATTGTGATAGAATCCCTACACTGTGGAAACAGGCCATTTGCCCGAACCCTCCAAAGAAAACCCACCCAGCCACATTCCACTACATTTACCCCTGACTAATGCACTTAACCTAAACATTCCTGAGCACTATGGGCAATTTAGCATGACCAATTTACATAGAATATAGAACATAGAACAATACAGCACAGAACAGGCCCTTCGGTCCACGATGTTGTGCCAAACATTTGTCCTAGCTTAAGCACCTATCCATGTACCTATCCAGTTGCTGCTTAAATGATTCTGACTCTGCCACTCCCACAGGCAGCGCATTCCATGCCCCCACCACTCTCTGGGTAAAGAACCTACCCCTGACATCCCCCCATACCTTTTATGTCCCCTTGTAACACTCTGTTGTACCCGGGTAAATAGTCTCTGACTGTCTACTCTATCTACTCCCCTGATCATCTTATAAACCTCTATCAAGTCACCCCTCATCCTTCACCGTTCCAATGAGAAAAGGCCTAGCACTCTCAACCTGTCCTCGTACGACCTATTCTCCATTCCGGGCAACATCCTGGTAAATCTCCTCTGCACCCTCTCCAAAGCTTTCCTAAAGTGAGGTGACCAGAACTGTACACAGTACTCCAAATGTGGCCTTACCAAGGTCCTGTACAGCTGCAACATCACCTCACAACTCTTGAATTCAATCCCTCTGCTAATGAACGCTAATACACCATAGGCCTTCTTACAAGCTCTATCCACCTGAGTGGCAACTTTCAAAGAGCTATGAACATAGACCCCAAGCACCCTCTGTTCCTCCACCTGACTAAGAACCCGACCGTTAACCCTGTATTCCACTTCTGTAGTTTGGTATCCAGAAGTCTATTACTCAACAGCGTGTTAGGTCTTTCCCTAACACCTGTGCCTAATTGTCGGGTTGACTTTTTTCTGCCATTTCAATGTACCGTCACTGGGTTTCACTTCAGGCTTTTTGACAGCTTGCTCTGGTTCAATGGGTCTAGTAACCATTGCCACCATACAGTAGTGCAAGATCTGAATTATCATGAATAAACAGCAAATGATTATATTGAACCTAACTGTACACAGAGAATTATTAGAGAACATGCTACCCAGAACCCTCTGGATCCAGGTCCCAGTTCCATGTGATCTAATTCACAATGTTTAGCTCTTTTTGCACATGCTCAACAGCTACACTTACAGTCGAAGTAAAATTCTCTTTACTCTACACCATCCTCCTTCAATGCTTTTCCACTGCTGTTCAGCTGATTAGTACTGCATTTACTGGTTACATGCTTATCTATCTGGTTGTAGCCAGAGGATCACCTACAATGCTTCTCTTCCCACTCACAAACGTTTTCAGCTAGAGCTTCTAGATGTTCTATCTTAAGATCCTCCATGCTGCTTGTTCTCGACGTCCTCTCCCTCAATTGCATCAGCTAAAACCATAATGACAATTTCCAAATATTATTGAGGACAGCCAGGTCTACCACACCTCTATCTTTCTCAACCCTTTCTTGCCCTTAAATCATCAGACTGCTTCTCCGATATCCAGTACAGTCGGTTCTGATATAATGCGATTGTTTTGTTCTTGTGCGATCTTGCATTATGAGAAAATCGTGTAATAGCCACACCATTTAAACTAACGGGGCCTGAATCACATTATAGCCAGTAAAGTTTGCATTCTGCAAATAATGGTCTAAATTCCTCAATTATGTTAAGCTAATTCACATGAAAGAAACATGTGTTATACAGAACTAACTATACTGGATGAGCGGAAATTTGCTCCAGATAAATATTGGAACAACTGAAACCATTTAATTGAGTCTCTACCTCAAATCTGCTCTTTAGTGTCATACACTGTCTTTCTCGCTGATCAACAGTTGCCAGTAAATCAAAGTATTCACCATCAAGAGAGTGCACTTGATCCCAAGCTGAGCTTTTTGCCTAGTTATTTATAGCCTTCACTAAGACTGCCTATTTTCACCTCCATGACTAATCAATCTTGTTTGAGTCTCACCTCATCTACAGCAGAAACCTTAATTTGAGCTTTTGTACCTGTGGATTTGACTGTACTATGTTGTCTCTAGATTAAACTATGCCTAAGTTTTAAAATTGTTATCCATTTTAAAATTCCTCGTGACTTTGCTTCCTCCATCTCTGTAATTGCCTCAAGCACCACAATCCTTCCAAGAAAACAGCCTTCTTACAAATTTTGCTTCTGAACAATTCTCATTTTGAGTTACTACATCATTGGTGGCTGGTTTTTTATCGCTGCTTGAGACAGTAAAATCTATAATTTCTTCACTGAGTCTCTCCACCTGCCAGATCTCCTTCAAGATTTGCCATTTAAAAACTGTCACTTTAGCCACATTTTTGGTTTTCAGTCTTAATATTTCTTGATGTCATTCAGCGTCAAATCTTGTTTTATAAATTCTCCATTGAAGTATCTTGAGGCTGCCTACTGTATTACATGTGCCATATAAACAGAAATTGTTGTTGAAAATGAATCATGGTGGTGATTTCATAAATATTCAGCCCTCACTCCCTTGCTCAAGGCTATTTAATATGTTTGTGACATAACTCACATTCCTTGATGTGAAAGATTTATTTAATAATTCGATACTTTGTGTAGGTTTCAGAATGTGCATTATTTAAGTTATACACAGTGTCATAGACTAAACCCAGTGACAGAAACTCAATAGATTTTACTCCTGCACTATTTGTGAATTATAGATTTCTCAGTGTGCTAGTGCCTGGAATTTGAATTTGTGATCTGAGTCCAGGATAGTTTAATCACTCCTGCTACAGTCTCATTCACTCAGGTGATTGGCTCAAGAAGGGAGGGACCTGATATGATTAGAATCCACAGAACTTGTCATTATTGCTGGTGGCTTCTCATTGTCCAAAAATGTCTTCATCATTTGTAATCTAATTGAATGAAGAAAACTTTGCTGACAACACATTTTCTCCAGCTGAAACCATCCTATTAAAAAGCACAAATATTGTCAATAGCTAGTCATTTGAGGTAATCTTGTTATGCATTCCATTTCTGAAAATTTAACCTCATGCAGAGACTCACAACATAAGATAATCTCATAATCTGGTGGGCTCACATAAATCTTCTAGATTGAGCATTATTTGAATGTTGAACTGAAGTTATTATCTTTCACCAAGCACCATATTTTGAAGAAAATGTTTCCCAAAAGTAGAATTAATTTTATTGTTTCTAAATAAATGCTCAGCGAAGATAAAGTTTCATTTATATATATATTTCAAACTTCTAAACAAATAGCACTTTGCTAAGAAAAAGACACTGAATACAACAGCAGCAATATTGCAATTTCAGTGATCAGCGTGCTCAGCTGGAACCATACAGTATGGAGAACTTTCAGACAGAGGCCACATGATCCACTTTGTGAGTGGGATGAGGATATCACATTTTATATCTGACCTGTCTGAATAGCAACAGCCCATTTCCCATTCTCTCCTTCTTTGCAACTATACTCCTGAGAGCTGAGAACCCACAGAAGCCATTTTCATTCCTCGTGGAGGATTCCTGGAGAGGGTTTATTGGAATCTACCCTTGAAGTAGAGGGAATTCAGCTATCTACAGCAGTTCTAGAAAAAGACAGCAGTGTGACTAGCTGGGGTGCAAAATATCTTCAGAACCAGAACACATCAGAATTGACACAATCCATGACTTATCCTTTTTTAATGAGTTTAACAATTAATTGGCCAAAGTACTTTAAAGAGAAACTCTGCTGTTTTTTTTTGGTGTGCCATTAGACATATGTATGCTTGCGTTCATTCTATTTTAAAAGGGTAGATACATAAACTTGCATAATCTAAACTGTTTTTCAATAATCTTTGCATCTTTGTTTAAGTAAATTTGTTAGTGATGATAAATTAATTATTTGTTGATGACTAATGGATTGTTATTTATACTGAACCTAATGCAATCTATATAATTGGCTATATCACTACCTGGATGCATTTAAAAGTTGCTGTGGCCAGTGGAGGAGTGGAAGTAGAAAAGACCCCCCCCCCACCTCAGTGATAAAGGATGATGTTCACAGATTCTGTCTATCTTGTCAGATGTTTGATATTTCTCAGAGCATGTTCCCACAGAAGGGTTTCTGCATTTGGCAGGAGTTGTCATTGAGAATCTGACTGGGTGTTACATCTTAGGGTTGAAGAGTTGACTGTAATTTTCTCTCAAATCTTCCAATTAACAACAGAAGAGCAGTATTTTCTATAAAATGTATTTTGTGGAGTTAGAAGGCACAGTGCCTATTGATAGGCTCCCCTGATTGTGTGACATGAATGCATTTTGTGACTTCCTTCAAAAAGTATCCTTTTCTATTGTTTCTTCTTAAGGGGTCTTTAATTCTTTTTCATTCTCAGATTAACTTCATCTTTCTTTTTAACATTGTGAGGATCTTGATGACAAAACTACGTGCATCCACTACCTCCGAAACCATGCAGTACAGGTAAATGGCAAAAAAAGCAATGGTGTCATGGAAAACCAGAGAATGGAATTCTGGGCAATGTTCCTGTTAACTCCGAAAGTTGCTGCTCAACTGTACAAAAGTCAGTCTAACTAATATGTATTTATAAGGGGCTATACAGTTAAATAAATCACTCATGGCATCAAAAACAAATGGAAGGTTTATTGTGTTCAGGGAAATATAAAATAGGAAAAAATATTCCATCGGCTCAACAATAGTGAGCACAGTAGTGTCAGACATTTTTGTGTCCACATTTGTCAGTCCATGAACATAGAACATAGAACATAGAACAATACAGCACAGAACAGGCCCTTCGGCCCACGATGTTGTGCCGAACTTCTATCCTAGATTAAGCACCCATCCATGTACCTATCCAAATGCCGCTTAAAGGTCGCCAATGAATCTGACTCTACCACTCCCTCGGGCAGCGCATTCCATGCCCCCACCACTCTCTGGGTAAAGACCCACCCCTGACATCTCCCCTATACCTTCCACCCTTCACCTTAAATTTATGTCCCCTTGTAACACTCTGTTGTACCCGGGGAAAAAGTTTCTGACTGTCTACTCTATCTATTCCTCTGATCATCTTATAAACCTCGATCAAGTCACCCCTCATCCTTCGCCGTTCCAACGAGAAAAGGCCGAGAACTCTCAACCTATCCTCGTACGACCTACTCTCCATTCCAGGCAACATCCTGGTAAATCTTCTCTGCACCCTCTCCAAAGCTTCCACATCTTTCCTAAAGTGAGGCGACCAGAACTGCACACAGTACTCCAAATGTGGCCTAACCAAAGTCCTGTACAGCTGCAACATCACCTCACGACTCTTGAATTCAATCCCTCTGCTAATGAACGATAATACTCCATAGGCCTTCTTACAAACTCTATCCACCTGAGTGGCAACCTTCAAAGATCTATGTACATAGACCCCAAGATCCCTCTGTTCCTCCACCTGACCAAGAACCCTACCATTAACCCTGTATTCCGCATTCTTATTTGTTCTTCCAAAATGGACAACCTCACACTTGGCAGGGTTGAACTCCATCTGCCACTCCTCAGCCCAGCTCTGCATCATATCTAAGTCCCTCTGCAGCCGACAACAGCCCTCCTCACTGTCCACAACTCCACCTATCTTTGTATCATCTGCAAATTTACTGACCCACCCTTCGACTCCCTCCTCTAAGTCATTAAGTCATTAATAAGTCATATGTGTGTGAGTCTGCATCATTGTCAGTAATCATGTCATGGTGACAGTATCATTGTGAACCTGAGAGTGGAATTTAATGTCTCCTCTCATGGTTAGTTTAGTAGTAGGGGGCATTTAGTTAGGTGAATGAATTCTTGAGCAAAATGGATAAAGGAGAACCCGTAGATGTAGCTCACTTAGATTTCCAAAAAGACATTTAAGAAAGTGCCACATCAAAGGTTACTTCACAAAATAAACATTCATGTCTACAGAGGTATATACTATATGGTAGATGGATTGCTAATCCATCACAGCTGCTGAACCTGACTTTAAGTTTTCAACTCTTTTATTTCAGAAATGGAATCCTTCAGCAAAGCAGGCCTCCAACGATAATAGTGATTGATCTAATTTTTATATGCAACTTTCATCCTTTAAATATTTGTGTCTGGATTTTGGCAAATAACTTTATTACTTTTCACTTATGTAAGTTGAACTGAAATTTAAGGTTCAGAGAGAAAGAGAAGGAAGACAAGCCTGAGAAAGAGAAAAGGAATTAGTGTTTCAGGGCAAGAAAGGAACTCAAGTTTCAAGTTCAGACAGAAAAGGAGGAATAAGCAAGACTAGCTCAAGAAATGGAGCTAAAAATATAAGTTTAGGAAGAGAAGAAAGGGAAGGAGCTGGGTTCTAGACTACCAAGAGTTGTGGATGTTGATTAAGGACTTTCCGTGCCGATGCAGGACAAATTCCAGAGTTATATTCAAAGACCTAACTGGAAGACGTATTGAAGAAGCATTAATAAAAATTCAACAAATGAATGAGCTTGTTGGTGGGTGCAATTTCAAGTTTGCCCATCCAGGTGTGACCTCTTGCTTGGAACTAACCTTGCAAATTAGAAAATGTTATCCTACTTCCCACAAGCTCAAGTACAATTCCAGGGAGATTGAACACTTTCAGCCAGAAGTGGGAGCTCAAGATGTATGTTTACAGCAAAACGCCCACCCTTTTGGAAAAATATGAATCCTATTCCTGTCTACCTGCCCATGCCATCCGTTTTATGACCAAACGTTGCAGTCAGTTAAGCTTTAGGCATGTTGAAACCAGAGCCTTTCGTATTACAGTGGTGAGTTGGGTTCTGGGTGGGAATGAGATTGACTAGCTAACCAACTTATAGAACACTTCCAATGATGTATGCTATATTCAGCCCAAGGAAGGCTGCTCTACTGATCTAAGTCACCAACAACCACAGCCAACAGTGTATTCAAAGTGAAACAGAGAACCTGCACACACTCTCAGGACCTGTTTGGCTCAGTCCATGTCTGGAAACAGCCTCCAACTATTCAACTGTGGAAGTTGTTGCACCTGCTGAATCTGATTTTCTTTTCAATCCCTTAATTTCAAGAAAAATAATCTTCAAATAAGTCCGACCTGCAGCAATAGACTCAATTGACTAAACTCATTTGCATTTTTATATGTAACATTTTGTCCTTACTTTAAATCTTTGTGTCTTTTCTTTTAGCATACAAGTTTATCACTTTATGTATCTAACTCCCATCGATTGGATAATAAATTTACCTCTTACTGTTTTTTATTCATTCAAGGGCTGAGGGCATCGCTGGCTAGGCTAGCATTTATTGCCCGACCCAAGGTACAGTTAAGAGTCAACCACATTACCATGGGTCTGGAGTCACATGTAGTCCAGACCAGGTAAGGATGGCAGTTTCATTTCCTGAAGGGCATTAGTGAACCAGATGGATTTTTTCAACATTGACAATGGATTTATGGTCATAATTCGCCTCTTAACTCCAGATTTTTATTGAATTCAAATTCCACCACCTGCCATGGTAGGATTCAAACCTGGCTCCCCTGGATATTACCAAGGTCTCTGAATTAACAACCGTGCAATAATAACACTAGGCCATCACCCAATACTTTTTTTATAAACTTATTTCGCCTTTCTTTTAAATCCACCTGTTCTGACATGTTATTATACACCTCTGGAGCAGGTGGAACTTGAACCCAGACCCCCCGAGTCCAGGGATAAGGATACTACCACTGTGCCACAAGAAGGTGACATAAAAGCTGTGCTGTTAGCAATTTTGTATAAGCTAAACAGTTACTTTTGTCGAAGAAAAGGCTGTGCTGCTAATTATTTTTAAAATTGAAACACATTGAACATTGGCAATGATAACAGAGGGTGGGAGTGAGAAAGGAGCAGGGAGTATTCTAGGAGATGTCAGCTCCCTCACCATGACTGAGAAGGGGATCACACAGGATGCTGTGTCAAAGAACAGTGAACCCTCAAACATTATGTTACTATAGTGTTTTCCCAACTCCCTCCCTTCCTTGAATCAAAAAAGAGAGAGAGAAGCTGTTAGCAAATTTGTTAGCAAACTTCGAAACAGTAGAGCCTCAGCAGTGGACATCATCTTGAGCAGTAAAGATGGCTGGGGTGCTGGGAAAGCTTGTGATGCATATGGAGTGCAAAACATGGGAAATTTTGGATCCACAGTCATGTCTGCGTAAATGTGGTGACAGTCCTTGTGACTGATTCGGAGAAGTGACTGTCTCCATTGCACACCATACAAGAAGGAGAGAGGTTTCTAGAACAGTCGTACCAGGTAATAGTCATTCTACGTGGTGATCAGCTCGCAAGGAGGAGCGCAGAGATAGCAGGTGAGGCCATTTGACAAAAGGAAAGAAGACAGCAGGTCCAGGAAATGTACAATTCTTTGGAACTAACAGGTGGTAAATTTTAAATGCCTATTTAGTGAGAAACATGACTGACTTCGGGGGTGGATGACTTGAGGGAAAACCCTGATGCTTGAGACTACTTGGGAAAAGAGACAGAACATAGAACATTACAGTGCAGTACATGCCCTTCGGCCCTCAATGTTGGGCTGACCTGTCATACCAACCTGAAGCCCATCTAACCTACACTATGCTTGTCCAATTCCGACTTAAATGTACTTAAAGTTGCCGAATCTACTACCGTTGCAGGCAAAGCATTTCATACCCTTACTACTCTCTGAGTAAAGAAACTACCTCTGATATCTGTCCTATATCTACCACCCCTTATTTTAAAGCTAACATGGCTCAAGCCAGATTAGAACTAGATACTTAACATCTCAGGTAATAGGGCTATTTGTAGAAACAGGGTGGATAAAAAGGGAGGAGGAGGAGCAGTTTTAGTCAAAGGCAGTATCATTGTCCTTGAACAAGATGAAATGCTTGAATTCAAATCTATATGATCAGAGGTGAGAAACAGGAAGGGACCAGAGACCTTCTGTATTTATCATCGACTTCTAAATAGTGGGAAGGAAGTCCAAGGCAGCATTTGACAGCAGATTATAGAAATCTGCAGGTGATAGTGATTTCATTTACCCTAGTGTGAGAAACAAAACTCACATATTAAATTTCAGTCCGAGTCAAATTCTGAAGAAACAAATTTTATTGAGATGTACTGGCAAGAACGGGTGCCAAACGAGTAAGCACTTCGATCTGAGGGTTACATTCTGATTTATGCAGTTCAGCTGCATCTCTCGGTCCTCCCTTTTCACCCCATTGGTTACTTTTGCTGTAGCGCATAGCCTATCACAAGCTCTAGCTTCACTCCGCCTTTGTCAAACTTCTCTCCTCCTCTGTTTACTTCTCCCATTACTCAAAGCCTATCGCCCCTTACTCTTATTTATCTCATTCCTTATATGTGACTATCCTGGCATATTTTGCTGTCTTCATATGATCATCCTGCCAAGCTAAATTCCATCCGTTGGCCACATCCCTCCTGCGACTGGCACACGATTCTCCTGTTACTGATACATCCCGCTACACGGTTGCTCTGCCCTATTAGTCATAGATAATTCTACCTGTTTTCGCTTCTCCTATTCTCGTATGCTTGGTACATCCTGCTCCACGATTGCTCTGCCTTTTTAGTCATAGAAAATCCTACCTGTTTTCGCTTCTCACTGTTTAGTATTTGCATGCATGGTCTAATTTTATAATACAAGCTTTTGCAGAAGCAAAACCTGTTCCCTTATTCTGTACAATTTTTACCCTATACCTTACACTAGGATAGACTGAGGAGAAGGGAGAGTGTGTGGCACAGAAGGGAAGAAATTCCTGCAATATATGCAGTAGAATCTTCTGGAACTAATGCATTTCCAGGCAGGGAGTCGTACTGAATCTGGTCTTTGGAAAAGAAACAGGCCAGGTGGAGAACAGGAGAATGGGGATGCATTTGAGAATAGCAATCATAATATATTAAGGTTCGATATTAAGTTGGAAAAGGATATGAATCAGTCAATAATTAAGATCCCGGACTGGAAAAGGGAAAATTTTAGGGAGTGTAAAAGTCGAACTAGAGCAGGTTTATTGGAAACACTTTTTGACAGATAAAACAGTGGATGGAAAATGGGGCAATTTCAAAAGAGAAATGAATAGGATGCAAGCTAGGTACATAACCATGAGGAATAAATATGTGGTATCCAACACTGAAGTACCCTTAGTAACTTGGGATATTGGTCAGAAAATAGGGAAGGAAAAGAAGATGCATACTGGAATATTAACAGCAATAGAAATTGGGATAAGTATCTCAAATGCAGGAGAAAGATTAAGACTAAGAAGAAGCATGAGGAAAGAAAGGCAGGATGCTCTAAAACAAACAATAAAGTGTTCTTCAAACATATTATGAGTAAAAGATCAGCAAAGAATAGAGTAGGGCCCGTATGGAAGAAGCAGGGTAAACTGTTCATGAAAGCAAAGATCTGACAGAAGTATTAAATGAGTACTCTGCTTCTGTCTTTACCAAATTAGAAAATGGTGACAATAATAAGAAAATGGGGCAGCAGATAACCCAGGAATCTGCAAGCCTGTCAGCCTAATGTCAATAGTGGGCAATCAGATGGAGGCTATAGCTGAAAATGTGTTGCTGGAAAAGCGCAGCAGGTCAGGCAGCATCCAAGGAGCAGGAGAATCAACGTTTCGGGCATGAGCCTTTCTTGATTCCTGAAGAAAGACTCATGCCCGAAATGTCGATTCTCCTGCTCCTTGGATGCTGCCTGACCTGCTGCGCTTTTCCAGCAACACATTTACAGCTCTGATCTCCAGCATCTGCAGTCCTCACTTTCCCCTAGAAGATGGAGGCTATAGTACACGTTAAGGTAAATGTACACTTAGAGGAAAATTAAATAGTACTAGACAGTCAACGTGGCTTTGTCAAAGCAAGGTCATGACTGAAAAATTTGACTGAGTTCTTTGATGAGGTGACACAGAGTAGATGAAGGAACTGCTGTGGATGTTGTATATTTGGACTTCCAGAAAGCATTTGATATGGAGCCACATGACAGATTGGTTAGCAAATAAGAAATGTTTGGGATTAATGTGTCCTTGGCAGCACAGATTTGAAGTTGACTAAAAGATAAGAAAGAGATGGTAGATATCGATGGGAAATTCTCAGATTAGCGATGAATTGAAAGTGGTGTTCCCCAGGGAAGTGTGTGTTGACGGCAAAATCACTAAATTTGCAGATGATACAAAGCTAGGGAGAAGAGTGAATTGTGGGGATGATGCTGAGCAACTTCAGAGGACATTGTCAAGTTGGCCAAATGAGCAAACCCTGGCAGATTAATTTCACTTGAGAGTGTGATGCTGCAAAAGCACAGCAGGTCAGGCAGCATCCAAGGAGCAGGAGAATTGATGTTTTGGGCAAAAGCCCCTCATCCAGACTTTTTCAGGCTTTTGCCCGAAATGTCAATTCTCCTGCTCCTTGGATGCTGCCTGACCTGCTGCGCATTTCCAACACCATACTCTTGACTGTAATCTGCAGTCCTCACTTTTGCCTAGATTAATTTCACTATCAAATGTGTTTTGATAGAAGAGATATGGAGAGATCGTACAGGTTCAATGGTACAACTTTGAGGACAGCAAGGTACCTCAGGGTTCTCATGTATGATTCTCTAAAGGTTGCCAGGAAAGTTGAAATAGTTATTAAGAAGGCTTATGGGTTATAAATTGAGACAGAGAGCATAAAAACAAGGAAGTGATGCTACATCTATACAAATAATTTGACGCCATGTGGAATACTGTGGTCTATTCAAGGCAACTCATTTAAGGTAGGATGTCAAAGCCCTGGGAAGAGTCCAAAGGAATTTTACTGGAATTTGGTGAATGAAATATAATGTAAGAAAATAAGAACTTACCCATTCTGACAGTAAGAATAAAACAGCAGTGTATGATTTAAATGTTGAGAGATTGCAGAATTTATGGTGCAAAGGGATCTAAGGTTTTTGGTATGTTCATCATGAAGAGTTATTATACAGAAAGAGAGAGAGAGAGAGAGAGAGAGAAGCTTTTTACTTGCCATTTCTGCCATAAACAACTGATACAGGAAAAACAAGAACGGTGTTCCTCCAGGACTGAGGGTGCTACATGGACAGCACAAACGACACAATCGTACACGGCATAAAGTGCATAAGAAATTCAAAACACGCAAGTTACAGTGTAAGAGAAGAATGATGAATGATAGACATTTTGTAGCAGTAATACAAAGCCGTGCAAAGAATTTCCGATATGACAGAATCCAATCATGCTGTGTTAAGGAGCCTGATGGTTGGGTAAGAAACTGTTGCACAGTCTGGCCGTGAGAGACCAAATGTTCCAGTATCTTCTGTCAGAGGGCAGGAGGGGGAAGATTTTGAGTGAGGGGTGAGTGGGGTCTTCCACAATGCTCTTAGCCTTTTGGATGCAGTGTATGGTTTAAATATTTTTAATGGAAGGAAGAGAGACCCCGATGATCTTCTCAGCGTCCTCACTATCCTTTGTAAGGTCTTACGATCCGAGACAGTGCAATTCCCAAACCATGCAATGATGCAGCAGCTCGGGTTCACTCAATGAACCCCCTGTAGAATGTGGTGAAGATAAGGAATGTGAGGTGGGCTTTCCTCAGCTTGTGGAGAAAGTAGAGATGCTGCTGGGATTTCTTGACTGTGGAACTGGTGTTGAAAGACCAAGTGAGAATCTCTGCCAGGTGTACGCCAAGACATTTGTTGGTCTTCATGATCTCCATGGGGGGAGCTGTCGATGTCCAGCGGAGAGTGGTCACTCCATGTCCCCCTGAAGTCAACAACCGTCTCTTTTGTCTTGTCCACATTCAGAGACAGGTTGTTGGCTCTGCAATGAATAAAAGGGACTGCAAATAAACCTGCAAAACATCCTAGTTCCCAGGCTGCTCCAAGGAAATATAGGGTATATAATCGATAAGGAATGCATAGGAAAGTCATCATCATCAGCAGTCTGTTGCAATGAGGATGACTCTTTTCTACTCTCAGGGTGAATCTGTCGGTGGCTGTACTGACCAATAAAACTACCACAGGTTCTATTACACTTGGGGCAGGTGTTAATGGTCATTAGAAGGGGAGGGTGGGGTATTGGTGTGGCACACAAGGAATTACGTCAAAAAAATGAGCAACAATTTGGCAAATGGAATATAATGTGAGAAAATATGAACTTACCCACTCTGATAGGAAGAATAAAACAGCAGTGTATGATTTAAATGATGAGAGATTGGGGAATTCTATGGTACAAAGGGACCTAAGTTTCTTTTGGTACATTCATCAGAAAGAGCTATTATGCAGGCACAAGAAATGATTAGGAAAACAAAGGGATGGTTGGCATTTACTGTAAGTGCAATTAAATGTCGGTACATAATTGCATTAGAAGCAGTTCAGAAAATGTTCACTCAACTAATTCCTGGGATGAAGGAGTTAGCTTAGGAAGAAAGGTTAAAAGGAGGTTAAAAGAATAAGTGGTGATATTATAGAAATATATAAGATCTTGAGGAGACTTGACTGTGTGGCCTCTGAGATGTAAGGGGTATCACATTGCAGACAGAGATAAGGGAAAGTTTCTACTTCCTGATGGCCATATTTCTGAGTAATTCTCTTCCTCAGTGGAGCAGTGGAGGCTGGGCTGGTGAATGAGAGGGATTTTTGATCAATAGAGTCAAAGGTTATGAGAGGAAGTCAGGAGAGTAACATTGTGAGACCATAACCAAATCAGCCATGATCTTGTGGAATAAGTGGCAGAGTATAATTGAGAGACTGATTGACTGACTACTGCCCCTAATACAGCTGTTCTTGTCAAACAGGTGGGTAAGGACCGTGCTGTTTAGCCACTCCAAACCCAATTAAACCTGTGGTGGGATATCATATGGAAGGCTTTCCCAAGCCACCTTGAAATGAGGCCCCTGAGAATATAATTAACACCCACTTAAAGACACCATGCAAGGTGTTCGGCTGTGTGTCATAACACCAGCAGTTACTGCCCTCTCAGTAGCACAGCCAGTCTTTGACCAGAGGGTCTTAGCAGTTGGATCGCTGCCACCAGAGTTCTTGATCCTGTTGCTATAAAGTGACTAACTGGCGCATTATATGACCTCACTTAAAGTAGGTGACAAGAATGTCTTTCCCACTGATGGGCAACTTGCCAGTTCCTACGTTGAATCCAACCCTCAGTGTACGTCGGTCAGTGTCTGAGTTGTCAATCAGCAGTTGTGTGATATTTGCAGCCACATTGAGATATAAGGAGAGAAAACTGTGAGGCCTGTTAGTCTATGGTAATGTATGTACCTGAATTAATAGCCAGGTCAACTGAGGAATCTGAGATTTCCCAATTGGACAATCTGCATTGCAGGAAAACCAGAAATTATAAATAAAAGGAAATAAAGGAAATCATTGCAACTTCTCCAGTACTGATTGCATGCCTACAGCAGTCATCTGATCACAAATATTTTTATACTTATCATTTGTTCCTTGAATCATTTTGTGTGTTCCCTCCCCTTTCCTCTTGTCATCTTACTGTGACCATGTACGGATTGAGCAGTCATTAAATCTCTCATTCTGGTAGCATGGCTACAAAGGAAAGTTTTAATAAATGGAGATCCTAAGAAGTCTTTGTTCTAGCACACTAACAGAGGTCTCGTTATTCTTATTCTGATTGGTGTCTTCTCCCACAGGAAAGCAGTGAAGGCTACGTTGGTTCTGTTGCCATTGCTTGGGATCACCTACATGCTGTTCTTTGTCAATCCTGGCGAGGATGACATATCACAGATCGTCTTTATCTACTTCAATTCATTCCTTCAGTCCTTTCAGGTACATAAATAAGATCACTATTCATGTCTTGCTGTGCGTTGCTACATTTACACTCAGACAGTGCAGCAACTACCCTGTTGTTAATATTTGATTCCCAAAGAGATGTAGAAAAAAACTGAATGAAACTTTGTTTGATGGCAGGTTATTCAACATTAGATTGACAGGATCCACTGGAATCTTCAATGCCCAAGGAGCTGTCATAAAACACCCAGACATCCATTGCACATCGTGAGACAAATCCTGGTCAACTCAGCTCCCTTTGCCTAATGAATCCAGTCCCAAGTTTTCCACGTCAGTGGCATAACTCCGCACTAATCATGGTCAGGCTTCACTAGCTGTGACCTGTTTGCATAATGCATGAAGTGGACATCTTCAAAATAGACCAATTATGCACCATGCATACTATTTTACAAGAGGACTTTGACAAGTTGGAGGAGTGGGTGGATAGAATGCAGATGGGGTTCAATGCAGAGAAGTGGTAAGATGATGCATTTCAATTGGAAGAACATTGAAAAGGAACTATAATATAGGGTATACAACTTCAAAGAGAGTACAGTGTTCACTGAGGAGAGGGTCATGATGAATGTTGAGATTAGAGACAGACGTTTACTCTGGATCACATTGACATAAGTAGGGAAGATGTGTTGGGTCATTATGGTGGACTAGAGTTTACAATGGTGAACAAATCCCCAGGACTTGATGGGATCTATCCCAGGTTGCTGAGAGAGGCGAGAGAGGAAATAGCTTGCCCAGACAGATATCTTTGTAGCATCCTTACATGCAGGTGAGGTGCCAGATGACTGCTCATGTTGTCCCCCTGTACAAGAAGGGCAGTAGGGATATTCTGGGTAACTACAGACCACTGAGCCTGTCGTCAGTGGTGGGAAAGTTGCTGAAGAAGGTACTGAGGGATAAAATCTATTTATATTTGGAAATGAATGGGCTTACCAGTGATAGGCAACATGGTTTTGTGCGGGGGAGATCATGACTCACCAACTTAATAGAGTTCTTTGAGGAAGTGACCAAGTTGACAGATGAAGGAAGGGCTGTGAATGTCGTAAACATGGACTTTAGTAAGGCGTTTGATAAGGGTTTCCATGGTTAACTAATGGAGAAAATGAAGTCATATGGTGTGCAGGGTGTTCTAGCTAGGTGGATAAAAAAATTGGTTGAGCAACAGGAGACAGAGAGTAATAGTTGAAGGGAGTTTCTTGAAATGAAGAAAGGTGACCAGTGGTGTTCCACAGGGGTCAGTGTTGAGGCCACTGTTCTTTCTGATATGCATAAATGATCTGGAAGAGGGCACTGTTGGTATTTTTAGATTAGATTACTTACAGTGTGGAAACAGGCCCTTCGGCCCAACAAGTCCACACCGCCCCGCCGAAGCGTAACCCACCCATACCCCTACATCTGCATCTAGATCTACCCCTTACCTAACACTACGGGCAATTTAGCACAGCCAATTCACCTGACCTGCACATTTTTGGACTGTGGGAGGAAACCGGAGAACCCGGAGGAAACCCACGCAGACACGGGGAGAACGTGCAAACTCCACACAGTCAGTCGCCTGAGGCGGGAAATGAACCCGGGTCTCCGGCGCTGTGAGGCAGCAGTGCTAACCACTGTGCCACCGTGCCGCCCACTGCATGATCAGCAAGTTTGAAGATGACACGAAGATTAGTGGAGTAGCAGAAAGCATAGGGGACTGTCAAAGAATACAGGAGGATATAGATAGACTGGAGAATTGGGCAGAGAAGTGGCAGATGGATTTCAATCCAGGAAAATTTGAGGCGATGCATTTTGGGAAGTCTAATTCCAAAGCGAATTATACAGTAAACAGAAGACCCTTGAAAAAAGTTGATGAGCAGAGAGGTCTGGGAGTTCGGGTCCATTGTCCCCTGAGGGTTGTTGCACAGGTGGATAGAGTGGTCAAGAAGGCTAATGGTATGCTTGCCTTCATCAAACGGGGTATTGAGTATAACAGCTGGCAGGTCATGTTAAAATTGTATAAGACCGCATTTTGAATACTGTATAAGTTCTGGTCGCCATATTACCAAAAGGATGTGGATGCTTTGGAGAGAGTGCAGAGAAGGTTTATGAGGATGTTGCCTGGTATGGATGGTGTTAGCTATGACAAGAGGTTGAGTAAGTAAGGATTGTATTCATTAGGAAAAAAGGAGACTGGGGAGGGGGGAGTGGGGAACCTGTTTGAGGTCCACAAAATCATGAAGGGTATAGACAGGGTAGATAGAGATAAGCTTTTTCCCCAGGGTAAAGGATTCAATAATGAGAGGTCACGCTTTCAAGGTGAGAGGTGAAAATTTTATTAAATCAGACAATTATATACTGGATAGTTTGATATTAGTTGTCGGTAAGTCATCGGAGGTGATTCTGAAAGATAGGGTTTGTCTGCATTTGGAGAGGCAGGGAAGATTAGTGAGTTATGAGAGGATTTGTAGCTCAGGTTGAGGTTCAAGATTTAGGTTTGCTCACTGAGCTGGAAGGTGCGTTTTCAAACGTTTCATCACCATATTAGTTCATGTTCAGTGAACCTCCAAATGAAGCACTGGTGGTGTAGCCCACTTTCTATTTATATGTTTGCATTTCCTTGGGTTGGTGATGCCATTTCCTGTGGTGATATCATTTCCTATGGTGATGTCACTTCCTGTTTTTTTGTCTCATTGGGTGGTAAATGGGATCCAAGTCAATGTGTTTGTTGATAGAGTTCCAGTTGGAATGCCATGTTTTTAGGAATTTAGCTGGCAGGTCATGTTAAGATTGTATAAGATCGCATTTTGAATACTGTGTAAGTTCTGGTCGCCACATTACCAAAAGGATGTGGATGCTTTGGAGAGAGTGCAGAGAAGGTTTATGAGGATGTTGCCTGGTATGGATGGTGTTAGCTATGATGAGAGGTTGAGTAAGTAAGGATTGTATTCATTAGGCAAAAAGGAGACTGGGGGTGGATCTGATTGAGGTCTACAAAATCGTGAAGGTATAGACAGGGTAGATAGAGATAAGTTTTTTTCCCAGGGTGAAGGATTCAATAACAAGAGGTCATGCTTTCAAGGTGAGAGGTGAAAATTTTAAGGGGGATACACAGGGCAAGTACTTCACACAGAGGGTGGTAGGTGCCCGGAACGTGTTGCCAGCAGCAGTAGTAGAGGCAGGCACGGTTGATTCATTTAAGATGCGTCTGTACAGATACATGAGTAGATAGGGAGCAAGGGATACAGTTGCTTAGGAATTGGGCAACAGGTTTATGCAATGGATTTGGAATGGCTCAGGCTGGGAGGCATGACAGGCCTGTTCCTGGGCTTTAAATTTCTTTGTTCTTTGTTCTTTGTACAGGAGCAGAGGGACCTGGGTGTTTATATACACAGGCATTGAAGGCAGTAGGAAAGGTGGACAGAGTAGTTAATAAAGCATTAAGTATCCTTGCCTTTATTAATAAGGGCATAGAGTACAACAGCAAGTAGGCACTGAGTTCTTCAATTTCAAATACCCTCCTTTCCCATCCACCGACTCCCTTTCCACCCCCTCCTAATCCCTTCCATTCCACCGACTGATCCTTGCTTCCAGCTACTAGCTGCCAACTAGACTGTATCCCTATCACTACCTCACCACTCCACCCCTCTCCCCTCCCAAAACACCCTCCCTAAACCCCTCTCTCGCTCTCTTTATCTGCAACTCCTCTTACCCCCACCCCCAGTCCTGAAGAAGGGTTATACCTGAAGCGTTGACTTCACAATATATTATTCTGTGCTCTCATGAATCTTGTTCTGTCACCTTAACACCATCCTGAGGTCAGTTAGAAGCTGTTTATTCTTTGGAGACTCTAAACTGCCTCCAATTTCTTCATCTCTCTTTTCTTCATGAAAGAATGAAAGGTGCAAAGATCCAAGGAGTGCATTCCACAGCCTGGGACATGCATGAGTTAGGGCTGAAAATACCTAATTTCCTGGGGTTCACTCCACCATTATTCAATTGAATCATGGTTAGTCTCCAGCATAGCTGCTCTTTCCACTGTTTCATATTTCTTGGTTCTCTTAGTACCCTGCAATCTGTTGAGCTCTGGGTATCCTTGATGATTGGGTGTCCATGGGTGTATGGGTTCAGGCATTTGCAGCTCTTTGGGTGACAGGCTTCTGATTTGAAGTGAAGATTAGAGTGGTGCTAGAAAACCACAACAGGTCAGGCAGCATCCAAGGAGCAGGAAAATCTGAAATGTCGATTTTCCTGCTCCTCAGATACTGTTTGACCTGTTGTGCTTTTCCAGCACCACTCTAGTCTTGACTCTAATCTCCAGCATCTGCAGTACCCACTTCTGCCTAGGCTTCTGATTTCGTCTAGCTGCTACTTTATTCTGATACTGGAACCCAAAAAACTTGACACACAATTGCTAATGATTAGTGTTAGACACTTGGGAACAAGTGGCATGTATGTTTTTTTCTCTTCAGCATGTGCTTTAGTAGCATTTGTTTCCCATTTCTAATTGGTAAAGACTATGGCCTGGTAGTGCCATCATTCAACTATCAACCCAGAAACTTAGCAAATGATCTGGGAATGGTTTTGAATCCCACGACAGACAATTTCCATTCAATAAATAATATAAGGAATTAAAAATCTACCAGTTACCATGAAACCATTGTTGATTGTCAGGAAAAACCCACATGATTCAATAAAATGAAATCTCTATTCTCTCAATGTGGTCTAGCCTATATGTGACTCCAGTGCCACAGCAATGTGGTTGACTCTCAACAGGCCTCTGAAATGGCCTAGCAAGCCACTCAGTTGTAATAGTTGCTATGAAGGCTCAATAAAGAAATAAAACCAGATGGACCAACGAGTATTGTCCGAGACACTAGAAATGACAACAACAAAAACAGGATTGTCGACCCTTCAAACTTCTCCTGAATACCAACTTGAGACTCGTGCCAAAATTGAGAGAGCTGTCTCACAGATAGAACATAGAACATACAGCACATTACAGGCCTTCGGCCCTCGATGTTGCAGCAGTCTTTTATCCTATTCAAAGATCAGACACACCCTTCTTTGTATTAACTGCCAAGTGCCTATCCATGAGTCAAGCAACAACCTGACATCATCATACTCATGGAATCACACCTTGCAGGCACCATCACTGTCCCTGAATATGCCCTGTTCCACCAGCAGGCCAGACCCAGCACACATGTGGGCAAAGTGGTATACAGTCAGGGGGGAGTTGCACTGGGTGTTCTCAACATTGATCATATGAAGTCTCATGGCTTCAGGTTAAACATGGGGCAAAGAATTCTCTTGCTGATTACTATGTGCCCTCCTCCCTTGACTGATTAATCTATAGTCCTTCATGTTGAACAGCACTCGGATGAAGAATGGAGGATAGCAAGGGCACAGTGAAAGCAACATTAGCGCTACTGATTGAGCTGATCATGTCCTAACAAACAGAGCTGCTAGACTGAGTCTGTGGGAGGTGATGAGGAACCTTATCCTTACCAATCTGCCAGCTGCAGAAGAATCTGTCCATGGCAGAAGAGAGACCAGTCCGTGTGGAGACAAAGACCCCCTTTACATCCATCGTATTGTGTGCCACTATCACTGTACTAAATAGGACATACCTTGAACAGATCAAGCAACTCAAGTCTGGGCATTCATAAGGTACTATGAATAATCAATGGCAGCAGAATTGTACTCCAACACAATCTGCAATGTCATGACCTGGCAAATGACCCACTTAACCAATACCATCAAGCCAGGGGATCAATCTTGGTTCAATGGAGAGTGCAGGAGGGATAGCTAGGAGCAGCACCAGGCATAGCTATAAATTTGGTGAAGCTACTAAGCAGTACTACTTGCATGCTAAACAGCAAGCAGTAAACGAGACACTGAGCTAAGCAATCCCGGAACTGATGGATCAGATCGAAGCTCTGGAGTCTTGCTACATCCAGTCGTGAATGGTAGTGAACAATTAAACAACTCAATGGTGGAAGAGGCTTCACAAGATCACTATCCTCAATGATGCTTTAAGAGCCTTGTCGGTGTATCTACTACACATGGAATGCAGTGGTTTAAGATAGGGACAAAAAAGCTGCAGAAACTGGAATCCAAGGTAGACAAGCATCCATGAAGTAAGGTTACACCCAAAACGTTGATTTCTTCACCTCCTAATGCTGCCTGGCTTGCTGTGTTCTTCTAGCCTCCTGCTTGTGGTTTAAGATAGAAGCTCATCCCTATTTTCTTTAGGGCAACTAGAGATGGGCAATAAATGCTGATCAGACAGCGAAGCCCAGAACCCATGTGTGAATGAATGAAATAAAAACCCTTAAACTTCTTGATTTACTAGCCTTTTCAGAGTTAATAGTCAACCACCTTTCTGTGCTTCTGGAGTTCTATATGTGTCAGAAGAGGTGCAGATGGCACATTTTCTATTCTACAGTATATTTGTGAACTAAATGAGTTTTTACAACAATATTTGTCACAGTCATCAAGACTAGCTTTGTACTCCAGATTCACAGACTAAATTTAATTCCATCAGTTACCATAGTGGGAATAGAATTCATGCCTCATGAGATGGTAATGGAACCCAACCGATTTGGCATTCATTCTGAAAAATCTACCCACATGAATTCGGACAAAGTCTGAAAGAAATTCAACAGCCCCTTGGATGTGGTCAGGTTGATTATGTTAGCCATATTTTCATATATTCTCTGCCAATTTAAGGCCACATTGCTTTAAGTTATCTGTAAAAGGATTGCTTCAATTTTGTAGAAAACACAGGGATCTTCAATGGTTGTCTTATCAGTTCAAAATTAGACATAACCATAGTCGCATATGATAAAAGTCTGTAAATTAACACAACAATTGTAATCCAGTTACAATAGACTAACGGTTAAGAAGAATTCTATTCTGCTAGTTGAAAAGAAGAAAACCAAGAAGATATTGACCATTATGCTTCACATAGATCAGTCAAATACTGAATGGAAAAATATTGTGAATTTCTTTTCTGCATAATTAGTGGTGACAAAAAAAGCTACAATAAAAAGCTGATTAGATATAGATGACATTTAAAAATAATGTTATCCTTTAAAATAAAAGGGCAGCTCAGTGGTGAACACTGCTGCCCTAAAGCGCCAGAGATTGCACAATCTCTCCGTGACTTTGTGGGATTCCTCTGGGTTTTCTGTTTTCCTCCCACAAAGATGTGTTAGGTGGATTGGCCATGAGAAATGCAGAGTTGCAGCGATAGGGTAGACAGTGAGTCTGGGTCGGATGCTCTTTGTAGGGTCAGTGTGGACTCAAGGGCTGAATGGCCAGCTCCCAAACTGTAAGGATTCTATGACTCTGTGACCCAGAACCATTATCTTGGGCTTCCAGGTTGAGAGATAGATATACATTTGACCCAGGTTCAAATCCCACCACTGCAGATGGTAGAATGTGAATTCAAGAAACAAAAAGAAAATCTGGAATTATGAGTCTGACGATGACCATGAATCCATTGTCAATTATTGGAAAAACGTATCTGGTTTACTAATATTCCTCAGGGAAGGAAACTGCCATTCTTACCTCGTCTAGTCTAGGTGTACTACAGACACACAACAATGTGGTTGACTCTTAACTGCCATCTGGGCAATTAGGGATGGGCAATAAATGCTCTATAGAAAATGATGCCCTCATCCTAGGAATGAGTAAAGAAAAAAAATGTGCTAGGAGAAGTTTTATTCTCCATTGCATGGTGCTTTGAGTTTGAAGTTGGTTCCTGAATGGGATGATTCTATTTTACATTAAACTCTGTACAAACAATATCTGTTCACTTGTTGTCCAAATACCTAAAGATGATGGTATTTCCAGATAGAATGTCTCCACTTATTCCCTACAAGTAATTCAAAACTCAATGGCCACCATCAATTTCCCAATGTATTGTGATGCCTCCCCTATCCAAACTATGCTGAAGTGAGCCTCAAAAGTGTTAACCTGGAAGTGGCCAGTATTAACTCTGTTAATGCAAAGTCAGCTTATAGAGAAAAAAACAGAAAAGTTCATTCCAGTGCAAGCTATGAATAGGCAAAAGTGCTATCTTCAGTGCTTAAGTGCCAGAAGCATACTGTCAGAGATTTAACAATTCTTTCAGACCTTCCTCAACTTCAAAAGAACTCAACAATTCACATTTGACTGAGTTGACCACACAAAATTAACCACACAATGAAGGATTAAAGGAAAATAATCCTAATACTCGCATTCAAAACCTGCCTCACATACAACCTTAATAAAGTGGTGGAATAAAAGGTTCAATTAACTTGAGACATGGCTACCAAAGTTAATGACAAGGAAGTGACTCTCAAATCTCTAGTTCAGAATTAACCTGGATTTAGTAATTCCCACAATCTGGGGAGAGATAGGATGGAGGAAACAGAAAAAAAGTTCCAGAGAAAAGGAGAATAGGAGAAAAAAAGCAGATCAGTCTCCCATTGCAGAAAGGCACATTTAGTCTGCAGGAACTTTAACCATTTGTATTGTCAATATGGAAAACCTTGACATGATTAAAGCTCTGTTGGTATACCAAGAAACCATAAGGAGGCACTGTCGTAGGACAGTGGCTTTCACCATGAAATTGAATTCAATTGTAGCTTGGGTGAGCCATGATTGCACAAAGGGTTCATTTTTAATCCCAGGCCCCGATGAAAGATATAAATATCTGAAAGGACACTGCCTGTTTTCAAACCTGGGGTCATACAACACAGAACCTGACCCTTTGGCCCATTGCAACCAAGTTTTCCAAACTAAACTTGTCCCATTTGCCTGTGTTTGACCCACACCTTCTATAACTTTCCTGTTCATATACCTGTCCAAATGTCTCCTAAGTGTTGTTTTTTTGACAGCAAGCCTAACAAATAAACAAGTTTGCTACAGCTGATTTGTCCAGACCTTTCAAAATGGCTATTGATTTGGGGCTAGTAATTAGACCCAAAACGTTAACTCTGCTTTCTCTCCAGCCTGCTGAATTTGTTCAACAATTTCTGTTGTTGTTTCTGATTTCCAGCATCTGCAGTTATTTATTTTTTGTATCTTTCCTTTAGCAATTGCTGTTAGCTGTGACTCTGAATTTATAACTCAGAAACCTTTTATAAATGAACTGGTCATCCTTATGCCTCTTGCAAACCAGTTGAAGTATCTACAGAAAGATCACTGAGAAACAGCATTCTGATCTGCATATTTCAGCTGCCCTTGTGATCAGGAACCAATGAACTACTTGACCAGCTTTTCCCTCCACCCATATCACCAATGCTTTAGTTTTTATCCTTTGTGTTACTTGTTTTGGTTTATTGTTGTCACATGTATACCTACATACAGTGAAAATTTTTGTTTGTGAGCAGTGCAGGCAGATCATAATGTACAAGGACATACAAAATCATAGGGTATTTAGACAGAGTGAGGCTACAGGATTATAGCTGCACAGAAGGCTCACAAAAACAAAGTCAACATTAGATTTGAAATTAGAGAGGTCCATTCAGCAAAAAAAAAAGCTGTTCTTGAACCTGTTGGCTCATGCATTCAAGTTTTTGTATCTTTGCCTCACAGAAGAGGTTGGAAGAGAGTATTACCAGTGTAGGAGCAGTCTTTGATGATATTGACAAACTTTCCATGGGGACGAGAAGTGTAGATGGAGTCTGTAGTTGGGATGTTGCTTTTGTGATGGTCTGGGCTGTGCACACAACTTTCTGTAGTGTCTCATGGTCCTCAGCATGGCATTTGTCATACCAAGCAGTTATGCATTCAAATATCATCCTTTCTCTGGTGCATCTGCAAATGTTGGTAAGGGTCTTTATGGACATGAAGAATTTCCTAAGCTTCCTGATGAAGAAGAGGCATTGTTGTGCTTTCTTGACCATCACATCTATATGGGAAGTCCGGGACAGATTGTCAGTTATCATCACTCCTGGGAACTTCACACTCTCGATCCTCTCCACCTCAGCTCCATTGATGGAGTTAAGGACGTGTCCTCCTCCTTTCTTCCTGAAGTCAATGATCAGTTCTTTTGTTTTGCTGTCATTGACAGATAGGTTGTTATCATTGCACCTTGATACCAAGCACTCTAACTCCTTCCTGTATTCTGACTCATCATTATTTGATATCCAGCTTAAGCTTGCAATGGTGGTGTCATCAGCAAACTTGTCGATGACATTTTTCCGAGATTTGGCCAAATAGTCATAAGTGTACAGAGAGTAGGGACGTGAATACACATCCTTTCATGGTGCCATTGTTGAGGATTATCGTGGATGAAGAGCTGTTGTCTAACTTCACTAATTGTGGTCTGTGGGTCAGGAAGCTGAGGATCCATTTGCAGAGGGCTTAGCTGAGACCATGGTCACGGAGTTTGGAAATTAGTTTGGTTGAGATGAAGTTGTGTGAGGGGGTGTTTAAGGGGGATTAGAGCTTTAACTATATGGAAGTAATTGATATTTGTTTACTGTAGTTAGTTAACCTTAAGATCATAAGACATAGGAGTGGAAGTAAGGCCATTCAGCCCATCGTGTCCACTCCGCCATTCAATCATGGCTGATGGGCATTTCAACTCCACTTACCTGCATTCTCCCCGTAGCCCTTAATTCCTTGTGACATCAAGAATTTATCAATTTCTGCCTTGAAGACATTTAGCATCCCACCCTCTACTGCACTCTGCGGCAATGAATTCCACAGGCCCACCACTCTCTGGCTGAAGAAATGTCTCCACATTTCTGTTCTGAATTTACCCCCTCTAATTCTAAGGTTGTGTCCACGGGTCCTAGTCTCCTCGCCTAACAGAAACAATTTCCTAGTGTCCACCCTCTCCAAGCCATGTATTATCTTGTAAGTTTCTATCAGATCTCCCCTTCATCTTCTAAACTCCAATGAATACAATCCCAGGATCCTCAGCCGTTCCTCATACGTTAGACCTACCATTCCAGGGATCATCCGTGTGAATCTCTGCTGGACACACTCCAGTGCCAGTATGTCCTTCCTGAGGTGTGGGGACCAAAACTGGACACTGTACTCCAAATGGGTCCTAACCAGAGCTTTATAAAGTCTCAGTAGCACAACGGTGCTTTTATATTCCAACCCTCTTGAGATAATTGACAACATTGCATTTGCTTTCTTAATCACGGACTCAACCTGCATGTTTACCTTTAGAGAATCCTCAACTAGCACTCCCAGATCCCTCTGTACTTTGGCTTTACGAATTTTCTCACCATTTAGAAAGTAGTCCATGCTTGTATTCTTTTTTCCAAAGTGCAAGACCTCGCATTTGCTCACATTGAATTCCATCAGCCATTTCCTGGACCACTCTTCCAAACTGTCTAGACCCTTCTGCAGCCTCCCCACTTCCTCAGTACTACCTGCCTGTCCACCTAACTTTGTATCATCAGCAAACTTCACTAGAATGCCCCCAGTCCCTTCATCCAGATCATTAATATATAATGTGAACAGCTGCGGCCCCAACACTGAACCCTGCGGGACACCGCTAGTCACCGGCTGCCATTCCAATAAAGAACCTTTTATCCCAACTCTCTGCCTTCTGTCAGACAGCCAATCCTCAATCCATACCAGTAGCTCACCTCGAACACCATGGGCCCTCACCTTTCTCAGCAGCTTCCCGTGTGGCACCTTATCAAAGGCCTTTTGGAAGTCTAGGTAGACCACATCCACTGGGTTTCCCCGGTCTAACCTACTTGTCACCTCTTCAAAGAACTCCAACAGGTTTGTCAGGCACGACCTCCCCTTACTAAATCCATGTTGATAACCTGTAGTTATTTATTAGTTGTGATAAATAATAACATTTGTTAAGGAGATTTGCATGTTCTGTCAACCTGGATCTCCAAATAATTTGGAGAATGTTTGCATACTTGAGTGTGTTGAAGATATTATGTCCATTGAATTTTACACAGATGAGGAAAGGTTGAGCTAGTTGAGCGAATACTCACTGGAATTAAGAATAATGAACCTTACTAAAACATGTAAGATCTGAGAGGTCTTAACAAAGTAAATATTAAGAGGATGTTTTTCATCATGCAAGCAAATTGGGGTAATGGCTTCAAAATAAAGGGTCTGTTGTTTAAGATAGCGATGAGGAGGAATCTCGATGGAATCTTTTACCACAGGGAACAGTGGAGAAAGAGTCCCGGAATTTTGAATGTGGGTGCTGTTGAATCAGCCAATATTTAGACTGTGTAATGATTTAATACAACTGATTGACTTTCTGGGCCAGTTCAGAGGGCAGTTAACAATTAACCATATTGATAGAGTTAGATGTCAGCTAAACTGGGTCAAGGCAGCGGATTTCATGCTCTGAGATACACTAATGAAGCAGCCAGCCCATCAACAATGGCTGCCTATAGGCTAGCTTTTAATTTGTGACTTTATTGAAGTCAAATTCACCAGCATGGTGTACTTAAACCTATTTCTCCAGAACATTCATCTGGGACTCTGGATTACTGTTCATTGGCATTATCATTATGATATTGAGGGGGAGCAGATAAAGATTCTGATATGCAGTTGCAGATAAAGCAAATGTATTCTCCAGGCATCAGAAATAATCAAGGGGAAGGAGTTTAGAGGTTGTTCTATTGAAAACATGTTCCCACGGGTGACAAAGGTGTTAATGAGAGCTGATCAAGTGCGGTGTCCTATTATGTCACTATGAATTTTGACATAAAATTTCATAAAATTTTTAAACATTTATCCATTGTCACTGGCAAACCAGCATGAACTTCCATACTTAACTTCCTTTGTGAAGATGGTGGTGAGCTGCCATTCTACTTGATGTAAGAACAACCACAGTTCTATTAGAAAGATAGTGTGAGGATTTTAACCTTCAGCAACAGTGAAGGATTGGTGATATATTTTCAAGTCATGATAGTGTGTGACTTGGCGGGAAACTTGTAGGTCGTGGCACTCCCATACATTCACTGTCCATATCCTTCTAATTAGTAGTGGTCATGAGTTTGGAAGGGGCTGTTGAAGAAGTCTTAGTGAGTTTGTGAGTGAATACAGTGTCACCACTGAACATTGTGGGGAGAGGGAGTGAATTTTGAAGATATTATATGAGGTGCCAGTCAATCGACTGATTTGCCCTGGATAGAGCTGCACTCCACTTTCAGGGCGGCACGATAGCTCAGTGGCTCAGTGGCTAGCACTGCTGCCTCACAGCACCAGGGACCCAGGTTCAACTCCCACCTCGGGCAACTGTCTGTGTGGAGTTTGCACATTCTCCCATGTCTGTGTGGGTTTCCTCCGGGTGCTCCAGTTTCCTCTCACAGTCCAAAAATGTGCAGGTTCGGTGAATTGGCCATGCTAAATTGCCTATAGTGTTAGGTGCAATAGTCAGGGGTAAATGTAGGGGAGTAGGGGAGTAGGTCTAGGTGGGTTGCTCTTCAGAAAGTCGGTGTGGACATGTTGGGCCAAAGGGTGTGTTTCCATACTGTAGGAAATCTAATCTAATCCACGTAAGTGGACCCTGTTCCATCACACTCATGACTTTTGTGCAGTAGATAGAATATTGAAAATAGAACATTACAGTACAGAACAGACCCTTTGGCCCTTGACATTGCACCAACCTGTGAAAAACAATCCTTTCCCATTTTCTTCCATACATTTAACCAATGACCATTGAAATGCCCTTAAAGTTGGCATATCTACTACTGATGCAGGCAGGCGTTCCATGCCCCTACTACTCTCTAAATAAAGAAGTTATCTCTGACATCTGTCCTATATATATCACCCCTCAATTTAAAGCTATGTCCCCTCGTGCTAGCCATCACAATCTGAGGAAAAAGGCTCTCACTGTCCAATCTAATCCTCTGATCATCTTATGTGTCTCAATTAAGTCACCTCTCAACCTTCTTCTCTCAAATAAAAACAGCTTCAAGACCTTCAGTCTTTCCTCATAAGACCTTCCTTCCATACCAGGCAACATCCTAGTAAATCTCCTCTGCACCGTTGCCAAAGCTTTCGCATCCTTCGTATAATGCAGTGACTAGAACTGTATGCAATACTCCAAGTGTGGCTGCACCAGAGTTTAGTACAGCTGCAGCATGACCTCGGGCTCCAAAACTCAATTCCCCACCAATAAAAGCTGACACACTCGTATTCCTTCTTAACAACCCAATCAATCTGGGTGGCAACTTTCAGCGAGATTTCTCTGCTCATATACACTACCAAGAATCTTACCATTAACCCAGTACTCTTTATTCCTATTGTTCTTTCCAAAGTGAATCACCTCACACTTTTCCACATTAAACTCCATTTGCCACCTCTCAGCCCAGCTCTGCAGCTTATCTATGTCTCTCTGTGACCTGAAACATTCTTTGGCACTATCCACAACCTTAGTGTCAACTGCAAATTTACTAACCCATCCTTCTACGACCTCATCCAGGTCATTTATAAAATGGCCCCAAACCAGATCCTTGCGGTACACCACTAGCAACTGAACTCGAGGATGAACACTTCCCATCTCTGATCCAAACCGTCAAATCACCTTCAAATCCATGCCTCCATATTTTCTGTAATTGCCTACCGTAGGGAACATTATCAAATGCCTTGCTGAAATCCACAGGCACCACATCAACTGCTTTATCCATGTCTACCTATTTGGTCACCTTCTCAAAGAACTCAAACTTTTTGTGAGGTATGACCTACCCTTCACAAAACCTTGTTGACTATCCCTAATCAAATTATTCCTTCGAGATGATTATAAATCCTATCTCTTATAGCCTTTTCTAAAACTTTACCCACAACCGAAGTAAAGCTCAGTGGCCTATAATTACCAGGGTTGTCTCTCCTCCCTTTTTGAACAAGGAAACAACATTTGCTATTCTCCAGTCTTCTGACACTACTCCTGTAGACAATGACAAGATAAAGATCAAAGCCAAAGGCACTGCAATCTCCTACCTGGCTTCCCAGAGAATCACAAGATAAATCCCATCCAGGTCAGGGGACTCAACTATTTTCACACTTTCCAAAACTGATAACACCTCCTCCTTGTGAATGTCAATCCCATCTAGTGGAGGCACCTGTACCTCAGTATTCTTCTCGACAACATTGTCTTTCCAGTGTGAATACAGGAAGATGGTAGAAAATGGTTAGGGAGTCAGGAGGAAATTTACATGACACAGAATTACTAGTCTCTGATCTGCTGTCGTAGCCCCACCTGGCTGGTTCAGTTCAGTATCTGGTCAATGATAGAATCAATCCCCAGGATGTTGGTAGTGGGGGATTCAGCAATGGTAATTCCATTGACTGTCAAGGGGAGAAGGTTAAAATCCCTCTTGTTGAATGTGTTCATTGCCTGGTGCTTGTTCATGTTACATGAATACAGGTTCAGATATTGACAGCACATTGAGATTGCCAAGAATTGATTATCAGCTGCTAGTAGTTACATATAGTGTATAGTATATCCAAGTGCTATGTTTTTATGAATTAAGCAAAAGCTTCTCTGACAATTATTCCCTGGTACGTTTCCATGGCAAAACTTCAATCAGAGTGGATTTGCCAATCAATCAGTATCCCTTCCTCAGATGTAAATTATAGGTCCGTTTGAAAGTTGGCATTCTTGGGTCTGTCCGGATGAGTGCAAAGTGAAAAGCTTGGCTCTTTACTCAGCTATGATGTTATTTCTTTTTTGCCCTTATTCAACTTTTCACAAACTTCTCCCTATCTAATCTGACCAGATCCCTCATAACTTTGAATGCCTCTAATCAAATTTTGCTTCTCCAAGGAAATTATTTCTAACATTGCCAATCTATCTTCATAGGAGAAAGTTCTCCTATGTCTGTCATTGCCAGATTCACGGCCTCCGCGGCTATCGAGAATAACACCGTCTTTGTCGTCGCCACAGCCACTTCCGCCCCCTGGGTTGCCACCGCCGCAGCCACTTCCGCCTCCAGTGACATCACTAACCTGCACAACCACATGTGTCTCCGCCCCCATGCCGATCTCCGTCACTACGCTTAACTCCACCCCCACGCCGATCTCTCTCACCGTGCCTAACCCTGCCCCCACGCCGATCTCCGTCACCACGCTTAACTCCACCCCCACGACGATCTCTCTCACCATGCCTAACCCCGGCCCCACGCCGATCTCCGTCACCACATCTAACCCCGCCCCCACGTCGATCTCCATCACGTACAACCCCGGCCCCAAGCCGATCTCCGTCCCCGCCCCCACGCCCAACCTCACCCCCACTCCCAGCTCCAGCCCCACACCAGGTCCCAGGTTCTAGCTCCCAGCCCTGCCGTGTTTTCACCGTCCGTCCAGATCTACCCCTCTTTGAGGATGAAAGATCAGTCCTCAGCAGAGGCCTCACCTTCATTCCCCTACGCTCTCGGATTAACGAGTTCAACATGCGGCGTGACATTGAACAATTCTTCCGCCGCCTTCGCCTCCGCGCCTACTTCTCCAACCAAGATACTCGCCCACCCTCTGGCAACCCCTTCTCCCACCTCCAACTCACCCCATCCACCTGGACACCCCATGCTGGCCTCTTACCCGTCCTCGATCTCTTCATAGCCAACTGCGCCGCGACATTAACCACCTCAACTTCTCCACCCCTCCCACCCACTCCAAACTCTCACCCTCAGAATGTGCAGCCCACCACTCCCTCCGTTCAACCCCAACCTCACTATCAAACCAGCAGACAAGAGAGGCGCGGTAATAGGTTGGCACACCGACCTTTACACCGCTGAGGCTAAACGCCAGCTCGTGGACACCTCCTCCTACTGCCCCCTTGACCATGACCCCATCTCCCAGACCATCCAGAACCTAATCACCTCAGGGGATCTCCCATCCACCTCCTCCAACCTCATAGTCCCACAACCCCCCACCGCCCGTTTCTACCTCCTGCCCAAAATCCACAAACCTGACTGCCCCGGCCGACCCATTGTCTCAGCCTGCTCCTGCCCCACCGAACTCATCTCTGCATACCTCGACACGGTCCTGTCCCCCTTAGTCCAAGAACTCCTCACCTACATTCGGGACACCACCCACGCCCTCCACCTCCTCCATGATTTTCGCTTCCCCGGTCCCCAAAGCCTTATCTTCACCATGGACATCCAGTCCCTGTACACCTCCATCCCCCTTCACGAAGGAGTTAAAGCCCTCCGTTTCTTCCTTTCCCGCCGTACCAACCAGAACCCTTCCACCGACACCCTCCTTCAACTGACTGAACTGGTCCTCACCCTGAACAACTTCTCTTTCCAATCCTCCCATTTCCTCCAAACCAAAGGAGTAGCCATGGGCACCCGCATGGGCCCCAGCTATGCCTTGTAGGATTTGTGGAACAGTCCATCTTCTGCAGCTACACTGGCCCCACCTTTTCCTCCGCTACATCGATGACTGTATCGGCGCTGCCTCGTGCTCCCACGAGGAGGTTGAACAGTTCATCCACTTTACCAACACTTTCCACCCTGACCTCAAATTCACCTGCACCATCTCAGACTCCTCCCTCCCCTTCCTAGACCTTTCCATTTCCATCCCGGGTGACTGAATCGACACGGACATTTACTATAAACCGACTGACACTCACAGCTACCTAGACTACACCTCCTCCCACCCTGCCCCCTGTAAAAACGCCATCCCATATTCCCAATTCCTTTTTCTCCACCGCATCTGCTCCCAGGAGGACCAGTTCCAATACCGTACCACCCAGATGGTCTCCTTCTTCAAGGACCGCAATTTCCCCCCAGACATAGTCGACGATGCCCTCCACCGCATCTCTTCCACTTCCCGTTCCTCTGCCCTTGAGCCCCGCCCCTCCAACCACCACCAGGACAGAACCCCACTGGTCCTCACCGACCACCCCACCAACCTCCATGTCCAGCGTATCATCCGCCGTCATTTCCGCCACCTCCAAATGGATCCCACCACCAGGGATATATTTCCCTCCCTTCCCCTATCAGTGTTCCGAAAAGACCACTCCCTCCGTGACTCCCTCGTCAGGTCCACACCCCCCACCAACCCAACCTCCACTCCCGGCACCTTCCCCTGCAACCGCAAGAAATCTATTGCATCCGCTGCACCCGATGTGGCCTCCTCTACATTGGGGAGACAAGCCACCTACTTGCAGAACGTTTCAGAGAACACCTCTGGGACACCCGGACCAACCAACCCAACCACCCCGTAGCCCAACACTTCAACTCCCCCTCCCTCTCCGCCAAGGACATGCAGGTCCTTGGACTCCTCCATCACCAGACCATGGCAACACGACAGTTGGAGGAAGAGCACCTCATCTTCCGCCTAGGAACCCTCCAACCACAAGGGATGAACTCAGATTTCTCCAGTTTCCTCATTTCCCCCCCTCCCCCCACCTTGTCTCAGTCAAATCCCTCAAACTCAGCACCGCCTTCCTAACCTGCAATCTTCTTCCTGACCTCTCCGCCCCCACCCCACTCCGGCCTATCACCCTCACCTTGACCTCCCTCCACCTATCGCATTCCCAACGCCCCTCCCCCAAGTCCCTCCTCCCTACCTTTTATCTTAGCCTGCTGGACACACTTTCCTCATTCCTGAAGAAGGACTGATGCCCGAAACGTCGATTCTCCTGTTCCTTGGATGCTGCCTGACCAGCTGCACTTTTCCAGCAACACATTTTCAATCTATCTTCATAGCTAAGATTCCTTATCACTAGGAGTATTCATCTGTATCTCTCTGTACTCTTTCCTAAGGCTTTCTAACATCCTTCCTCAACAACAGTCATCAAAACAGTACACAATCCACAGCTTGAGGTCCAAACAGTGTTAAAACAAGTTCAACATATTCTCCTTGTTCTCGCACACAATGGCCCATTTAATAAAACCTAAAAAACTGCATACTGCGTGCTATCAGCATGTGTTGCCACCTTGACTTACTTATGAACATACGTCCCTTTGTTCCTGTATTCACTTTAGAAATGAAAGTTTAACTTTGTATTGTTTGTCCATGTTCTTTCTACCAAAATGAACCACTTCATATTTCTCCACATTGAATTTCATCTTCTGACTGACTGCCTATTCCACCAACTTTTCTACTCCTTTCTAAACTCCTTACATTTCAAAATATCTGCAATATTTGAAATTTTACCTAGTACATAAAGGTCTAAGGTATGTTATCAGGAAATGTAAGAGTGCCAACATAATCCCTGGGAAACTCCACTAAAGCTTTCCCTTTGCCTAAACCAGCCATTCACAAACCCAGTCTGTGCCCTGCCCTGAGCCAATTTTGTACTCACTTTGTTACTATCCCATTTTTTTCGATAGCTATAACTTTGCTCACAGGGTTAAAAATCACACAACACCAGGTTATAGTCCAACAGGTTTAATTGGAAGTACACTAGCTTTCGGAGTGCCGCTCCTTCATCAGGTGATAGTGGGATCCCACAATCACCTGATGAAGGAGCGTCGCTCTGAAAGCTAGTGTACTTCCAATTAAACCTGTTGGACTATAACCTGGTGTTGTGTGATTTTTAACTTTATATACCCCAGTCCAACACCAGTATCTCCAAATCATGACTTTGCTTACAGGTTTATTTTGCTGCAATATCTGCTATGATGGTTGGAAATTATGGATTAATTAACACAGAAAATTAGAAAGTAGGAGCAGGTTCAGACCATTCAACCATTCAATCTGCTCACCATTCAATCTGATCATTCTTCATCCTCTATCTCAATGTGGCATGCCTGCTTTCTCTCAATACCCCTTGATGCTTTTAAAATCAAAACATTTATCTATCTCTTCCTTAACTATCTTCAGTGACTTGGCCTTCACAGCCTTCTGTGGTAGAGAATACTGCAGGTTTATTACACTTTAAGTGAAGAAACGTTTCCTCATCTCAGTCCCAAATGGTTTACCTTGTTCAAAGTTTGAGAGAAGATTTGTAGCTCGGGTGCTCGTTGTTGTTATTCTGTTCACCGAGCTGGGAATTTGTGTTGCAGACGTTTTGTCCCCTGTCTAGGTGACATCCTCAGTGCTTGGGAGCCTCCTGTGAAGCGCTTCTGTGATCTTTCCTCCGGCATTTGTAGTGGTTTGAATCTGCCGCTTCCGGTTGTCAGTTCCAGTTGTCCGCTGCAGTGGCCGGTATATTGGGTCCAGGTCGATGTGCTTATTGATTGAATCTGTGGATGAGTGCCATGCCTCTATGAATTCCCTGCCTGTTCTCTGTTTGGCTTGTCCTATAATAGTACTGTTGTCCCAGTCAAATTCATGTTGCTTGTCATCTGCGTGTGTGGCTACTAAGGATAGCTGGTTGTGTCGTTTCGTGGCTAGTTGGTGTTCATGGATACGGATCGTTAGCTGTCTTCCTGTTTGTCTTATGTAGTGTTTTGTGCAGTCCTTGCATGGGATTTTGTACACTACATTGGTTTTGCTCATGCTGGGTATCGGGTCCTTCGTTCTGGTGAGTTGTTGTCTGGGAGTGGCTGTTGGTTTGTGTGCTGTTATGGGTCCTAGTGGTCGCAGTAGTCTGGCTGTCAGTTCAGAAATGCTCTTGATGTATGGTAGTGTGGCTAGTTCTTTGGGTTGCAACATGTCCTCGTTCCGTTGTCTTTCCCTTGGACATCCATTGATGAAATTGCGCGGGTATCCCTTTTTGGCGAATGCATTGTAAAGGTGTTCTTCTTCCTCTTTTTGCAGTTTTGGTGCACTGCAGTGTGTTGTGCCCCTTTTGAATAGTGTCTTTTGTGTGTGTTGGGGTGGTTGCTTTCATAGTTTAGGACTTGGTCTGTGTGTGTGGCTTTCCTGTATACCTTTGTGGTGAATTCTCCGTTAGGTGTTCTCTGTATCATCACGTCTAGGAATGGGAGTTGGTCGTCCTTTTCTTCCTCTCTAGTGAATCGGATTCCTGTGAGTGTGGCGTTGATGATCCAGTGTGTGTTCTCTATTTCTGTGTTTTTAATGATTACAAAGGTGTCATCCACATATCTGACCCAGAGTTTGGGTTGAATTTGCGGTAAGACTGTTTGTTCTAATCTTTGCATTACCGCTTCTGCTATGAGTCCAGAGATGTATGTCCAGCCAACCTGCTGGACATACAGAACAGACAACAGGACGTTGAACCTATCAACAAAGATGGCATACTCAAACTACTGGACCTGTGCCTCACAACACACTTCACATTCAACAACCAAATATATGAACAAATCAATGGCACACCCATGGGCTCACCCATCTCTGGACTCATAGCAGAAGCGGTAATGCAAAGATTAGAACAAACAGTCTTACCGCAAATTCAACCCAAACTCTGGGTCAGATATGTGGATGACACCTTTGTAATCATTAAAAACACAGAAATAGAGAACACACACTGGATCATCAACGCCACACTCACAGGAATCCGATTCACTCAAGAGGAAGAAAAGGACAACCAACTCCCATTCCTAGACGTGATGGTACAGAGAACACCGAACGGAGAATTCACCACAAAGTTATACAGGAAAGCCACACACACAGACCAAGACCTGAACTACGAAAGCAACCACCCTAACACACACAAAAGAAGTTGCATCAAGACACTATTCAAAAGGGCCCCAACACACTGCAGTACACCAGAACTGCAAAAAGAGGAAGAAGAACACCTATACAATGTATTCGCCAAAAACAGATACCCCCACAATTTCATCAACAGATGCCTAAGGGAAAGACAATGGAACGAGGACATGCTGCAACCCAAAGAACTAGCCACACTACCATACATCAAGAGCATTTCCGAACTGACAGCCAGACTACTGCGACTACTAGGACTCATAACAGCACACAAACCAACAGCCACTCTCAGACAACAACTCACCAGGACAAAAGACCCGATACCCAGCATGAGCAAAACCAATGTAGTGTACAAAATCCCATGCAAGGACTGCACAAAACACTACATCGGACAAACAGGAAGACAGCTAACGATCCGCATCCATGAGCACCAACTAGCCACGAAATGACACGACCAGCTATCCTTAGTGGCCATACACACAGATGACAAGCAACATGAATTTGACTGGGACAACACTACTATTATAGGACAAGCCAAACAGAGAACAGGCAGGGAATTCATAGAGGCATGGCACTCATCCACAGATTCAATCAATAAGCACATTGACCTGGGCCCAATATACCGGCCACTGCAACAGACAGCTGGAACTGACAACCGGAAGCGGCAGATTCAAACCACTACAAATGCCGGAGGAAAGATCACAGAAGCACTTCACAGGGGGCTCCCAAGCACTGAGGATGTCACCTAGACAGGGGACGAAACGTCTGGTTTACCTTGTATCCTGTGTCCCCTAATTCATTATTCTCCATTCAGGAGAAACATCGTCCCTGCATTTGTTTGTCCAGCACTGTTAGAAATTTACATATTTCAAGAATACAGGCCCAGTTGAACTAATTTCTCCCCATAGAACAGTCCTGCCATCCTTGATATTAGCCTTGTGAACTTCTGCTGAACTTCCTCTGTGTCAAGTATACCCTTTCTTAGACAGTGAGACCAAAACTGAATGCAATGCTCCAGGTGTGGTCTCAATAACTCCCTGTATGATTGCAGTAAGATATCATTACTTTTGAATTCATCCTCTTGCAATGAAGGCCAGCATAGCATTTGCCAATTGTATGCTGCACTTATCTGTTTATTTTCATTGACTGGTGGGCAAGGACACCCAAATCCCTGAGGAATCATCCTTCCCAAAACATCATTATTTAAATAATACTCTTCCATTCTGCTTTTCACACCAAATTGTGGGCCAACCTTTTCACACAGAGGGAGGTGCATGTGTGGAATGAGCTCACAGGAGAAGTGGTAGAGGTGGGTACATTTACAACATTTAAAAGTTATTTGGACAAGTACATGAACAGGAAAGGTCCAGAGAGAAATTAATCAAATGCAGGCAAATGGGACTAGTTCAGTTTGGGATTCCTGGTCAGCATGGACAAATTGGACATAAGGGTTTGTTTCATTGCTGTGTGAATCTATGGCTCGATAACTTCACGTTTAGCCACATTGTACTGCATCTGCCTTGTTTTTGTCACTCACGTGTCTAAATCATCTTGAAACTTCCTTGCATCCCTATTGTGTCATCAGCAAATTTGGAAATGTTGCATTTGGTTCCCTCATCCAAGTCATTTATAATATTATGAAAAGCTGGCACCCTTGAACTGATCATTGTAGTACCCCACTAAACACTGCCTGCCACCCATTTATTCCCACTCTGGTTCTTGAGTGTCAACCAATTCTCAATCCATGCCAACAGATTCCCCTAGCCCATGCTTTAACTTTGCCACTAGCCTCTTATGAAGGACATTATCAGAAGCCTTCTGGAAATGCAAATATGCTACATCCATGACCCCTACCTTTTGTTCTACCATCTAGGGAGTACAGGAATAGTCTACTCAAATTCCCCTCATAGGACAATCCTTGTATTCCAACAATCAGTGCAGTTTACTTTCTATGCACTCCCTACAGGACATATATTATTTTTCCTTCATTTAGGAGATCAACCCAACTGTACACAATATGCCAGTGTGGTCTCACTCAAGACTTTTATAATTGCATTAACACTTCTTCATTCTTATCCTCCAAATGACTTACCATAAGATCATTCAGCCCCTCAAGCCATTCAATGGGATCATGGTTGATTTATGAACTAACTCCAGAAATGTTAGAGATGTTCTTCCTAAAATTTCTCCTGAGTGGTCTGGCCCTACTTCTCAGACTATACCCCTAGATCTAGAATCACTGACTAGTGGAAAAAGTTCATCTTCAGTTACCCTGTTTCTTCCTGTAAATAGTTGAAGATTTCAGTCAGGTCACCCTTTTAACTTCTCAATCCTGTAGAAAACAGACTTAATTTGTATTATGTGTCCTCGTAACCGAAACCCTAAAGTCCAGTTTTCATTTCTGCAAACCTACGTAGTACTCCCTCCAAAGCCAACATATGCTTCCTAAGTATTCCAAGTGGCATACAATCAGGGTTTTGCATAAGTTCTCCATCCTTGTACTTCTGTCCTCCCAATATAAAGGCTAGAATTCCATTACCTTTCTTGATTATTTTCTGAACCTGTTCATGACATTTTGAAAATCTATTCACCTGAACCTTCAAATCTCTTTGGACATTCATTGTATTTAACTTCATACCATCTAGAAAATACCCTGAGTTAGCCTGTTCCAGTCCATCTCCCATAGTTCTGTCATTGTCTGTCATTTGTAATTTTATGCTGCACTGTCTACATTGACACGTAACATTGTGTTGTCAGCAAACTTGGATATATGATTTTCTATGCCACTACTCAAGTGTTTAATTAATGTGAATAATTGAGGCCTTAGCACCCTAATCCTTGTAGGACACTGTTGGTCAGTTTCAGTACCTACCAATTATCTAAACATATCAGCAGTTTGCTCTGAATTCTTAGTTAACAGTCTCTTCTATGGGACTTTATCAAATATTTCTTGAAAGTCCATATAAACGGGGTGGCACGGTGGCTCAGTGCTGCCTCACAGCACCAGGGTCCCATGCTCGATTCCAGCTTCGTGCGACTGTCTGTGTGGAGTTTGCGTATTCTCCCCGTGTCTGCGTGGGTTTCCTCCCACAGTCCAAAGATGTGCAGGTCAGGTGAATTGGCCATGTTAAATTGTCCATAGTGGTAGGTGTATTAGTCGGGGGGGGGGGGGGGGTAGCTTGCTCTTCAGAGGGTCAGTGTGGACTTGTTGGGCCAAAGAGCCTGTTTCCGCACTGTAGGTAATCTAATCTAAACAACATCCATTGACATTCCCCTGTCCACTGCCTCAGTCACCTCTTCAAAAAATTCAGTGACGTTTGTAAATCATGTCCTATCTGTCATGAATCTATCTGTCATGATTAACTGAAAATTTTTAAGATATTCAGCTACTTCACCTTCGATTATCAACTCCAAAAAATTCCCACCACAGGTACATATCAACTGCTTGTGTAATTTCTTGCTATAGGAAACGTGTTCAATTCCTGCAATGAAGGGGGAATGATCCATTTGGATCTGTAATGTTTGAATTCAATGTCGGATGATTCTTAAAATGTCTCTTCTCTCCTCACAGGGCTTCTTTGTCTCCATCTTTTACTGCTTCTTGAATGGTGAGGTAAGGAAATGAAATCCCTGCTTCAGCAGGGCACAGTTGCTCTGGCTGATGAAGAATTGACAGAGTTCATTCTTATCACACAGACCCCAAGCCAACCTCCATCTGAAGCTCCCAGACACTTTATTTTCCTCTCAAGTATTTTGTCACCCCTCTGACTAACTTGTTCTTTCATTTTCTAACATACTCACAATTACTGATGGGCTTCTCACTGTTTTTAACATACTGACACTTATATCACCCAACATGTCAGTTCTTTGCAATGTATATGAAATGCTCTCCTAAAGGTATTGCTCTATTCTGGCAAAATGTCTGTACAACAATTATTTATACAAGCATTTGAACATGTCACGGACACCCCATCCTGTCCTCTGTCCCTCGCCTCTGATCTCACATTCCCACAACATTCCCTGCCAATTTGCTATCCCTAATTGCTCCTCAATTAGATTCCAGCTCACTTCCAGGAAAATGGTATTTAATTTATAAACCACCCAAACATCTCAATTAGATTGCAGCCACACTCTTCATTTATCTTAAGTGTATCTTAATTTTTATCAAAAGAAACTCAGTAACCCTTGATTAGATTCTGGCATCTAATAAACAATATGTCATTATATTCGAGCTTGAAACCTCCCACTAGCACTTTGAAACTTGCTACTTGAGAACTCATCCCTTTATACTGCTCAGCCTCAAGAAAATATACTAAATCATGAGTAGCCAACCTTCAAAGACTGTGCCTTCATTCAGAGCATACGGCTACACTGTGCAATATTAGCCTCTGACTTCCAACGATGTACACAACTTGACAAGCCTTTCCAGAATATGCAAGGCCTGTGAAGCACACAGTCCAATTCCTCAGACCATCCAGCAGCATATGTCTCCATCCAATACTCTTTCCATTGCACAGTTCATTGACAAAGAAAATGCTCACCTTGCAACATTTTCATGACTGACTTGAAAATAGTATGTCAAATCCAGTTACATTCTGCAACCACATGCATCTTCACTGGCAGTCATGTTGCAACTTGATGATAACTCCAGGATATTGTTTTTAATTGAGTGCTTTGGCCCTCATTAAAATTAATAGCTGAGTCATAGTCCAATTTGACCATTACAAATTAACCTTTAATTAAAACATTGATGATCGGGTGAGTATTTCCTTGGACACTATTCTGAAAACTCCATTGTTACGTATTATTCCAGACCATGTAAATATTGTGTGAATACAAAGAGAAAATGCTGGAAATACTCAGCAGATTGAACAACAATGAAGGGTGAAATGGAGATAACCAGAGAAATTTGCATGACTGTGACAGTTTTGATGCATGGCACATCAGCAGCAGTGCTGGGGTAAGAGGGAACTGTTCCATTAAAATGGGCTCCACATAAGATGGGCTTAAATCAGTGTCCAGGAAAATTGTGTAATACGACTATGGATAAGACTTTAAATTAACTGATATTTGGGTACAGAAAATGTAGAACGTCAAAGTAGAAAGTTAAGGCAAGAGTGACTTTGGTAAAGAGAAATAGTGTGGGATTGGAAGGGACAAAGAGTTTCATAGTTACTGTTCTTCAGTAAATAAGATCCATTCAAAGTATAGTGATAAAATTCAACTGAAGTCTCTTTAGAATGAAGCATTGCTAAAAAGAGCAAATAAAGATAAATGGATTTGATAAAATTGCTATGACAACAGCATGGAAATAAGATGACTAATGCTACACAATAAATATTTCAGAAAATATTTTGAAAAGGCCGGCTGAAAGAAGCGGGATAGCCATGAAAATAAAGGTGACATAAGGATGTGTGAGATAGAAGGATCTTGGTTCAGTTGATCAGTGCATAAAATCAGTCAAGATGGAAATAACATCAGAAAATACTGGTAACAATTTGTCTTCAGATAGTGAGAATTCTGCATTGAGTAACACACTCCCTGACTTTACATATTCATCCCTGACAACACCCAAGGCAGGAGGGTGATCCATTTTACTTATTCATGGAATGTTGCTGACTGAGTCAGCCCATCCCCAATGATTTTGATAAAGTGGTGCGAGTACCTTCTTGAATTGTTGCAGTTGAGGGTGGGATACTTATAGGCACAGTGATATTGAGAAGAGAATTCTTGGATTTTGATCTAGTGACATTGAATATTTCCAAGTCTGGATGATGAGTGGCTTGGAGGGGAGCTAGTGGTATTCCTATGCTTCTGCTGCTCTTGCCCATTTAAATGGTACTGTATGCGAGTTTGGACAATGCTGACAAAGGATATAGACAATAGACAATAGGTGCAGAAGTAGGCCATTCTGCCCTTCGAGCCAGCACCACCATTCATTATGATTATGGCTGATCATCCTCAATCAGTATCCTGTTCCTGCCTTATCCCCATAACCCTTGAATCCCCTATCCTTCAGAGCTCTATCCAACTCTTTCTTGAAAGTAACCAGAGACTTGACCTCCACAGCCTTCTGGAGCAGAGCATTCCATACACCCATCACTCTCTGGGTGAAGACGTTTCTCCTCAACTCTGTTCTAAGTGGCCTACCCCTTATTTTTAAACTGTGTCCTCTGGTTTGGGACTCACCCATCAGCAGAAACATGCTTCCTGCCTCCAGAGTGTCCAATCCCTTGATTGTCTTATACGTCTCAATCAGATCCCCTTTCAGCCTTCTAAACTCAAGCGTATACAAGCCCAGTCGCTCCAATCTTTCAGCGTAAGATAGTCCCGCCATTCCAGGAATTGACCTCATGAACCTACGCTGCACTTCCTCAATAGCCAGAATGTCTTTCCTCAAATTTGGAGACCAAAACTGCGCACAATATTCCAGGTGCGGTCTCACCAGGGCTCTGTACAGCTGCAGAAGGACCTCTTTGCTTCTATACTCAATTCCTCTTGTTATGAAGGCCAGCATGCTATTAGCTTTCTTCGCTGCCTGCAGTACCTGCATGGTTGCTTTCATTGACTGATGTACAAGAACAACTAAATTTCATTGTACTGCCCCTTTACCTAACTTAACTCCATTTAGGTAGTAATCTGCCTTCCTGTTCTTGCCACTAAAGTGGATAACCGCACATTTATCCACATTAAACTGCATCTGCCATGCATCTGTCCACTCACCTAGCCTGCACAGGTCACCCTGTATACTCCTAACATCCTCCTCACATTTCACCCTGCCACCCAGCTTTGCGTCATCAGCAAATTTGCTAATATTACTTTTAATACCTTCATCTATATCATTAATGTACCTTGTAAAAAGCTGCAGTCCCAGCACTGATTCCTGCAGCACACCACTGGTCACCGCATGCCATTCCGAAATGAAGATGTTTATCACTATTCTTTGTTTCCTATCAGCCAAGCAATTTTCAATCCATGTCAGTATTTTGCCCCTAATACCATGTTCCCTAATTTTGCTCACTAACCTCTTATGTGGGACTTTATCAAAGGCTTTCTGAAAGTCCAGGTATACTACATCCATTGGATCTCCCTTGTCCATCTTCAGAGTTACATCCTAAAGAAATTCCAGAAGATTAGTCAAGCATGATTTCCCCTTCATAAATCCATGCTGACTCTGACCTATCCTGTTACTGCTATCTAGGTGTGTTGCAATTTTGTCCTTTATAATTGACTCCAGCATTTTTCCCACCACTGAGGTCAGACTAACTGGTCTATAATTCTCTGTTTTCTCTCTCCCTCCTTTCTTAAAAAGTGGGACAACATTAGCCACCCTCCAATCTGCAGGATCTATAGAACATTGGAAAATGATCACAAATGCATCCATGATTTCTAGAGCCACTTCCTTCAGTACTCTGGGGTGCAGACCATCAGGTCCTGGGGACTTATCAGCCTTCAGACCTAACAGTCTCTCCAACACCATTTCCTGTCTAATATAATTTCCCTTCAGTTCAGGTCCTTCAACCACTATTACATCTGGGAGATTACTCGTGTCTTCCCTAGTGAAAACAGATTTAAAGTACCAATTCAAATCTTCTGCCATTTCTTTGTTCCACATAATAAATTCACCCGCTTCTATCTTCAAGGGCCCAATTTTAGTCTTAACCATTTATTTTCTTTTCACATACCTAAAAAATCCTTTACTATCCTCCTTTATATTTTTGACCAGTTTATCTTCATACCTTATTTTTTCTTTGCATATTTCATTTTTAGTTATCCTCTGTTGTTCTTTAAAAGCTTCCCAGTCCTCCGATTTCCCACTCAACTTTGCTATGTTATACTTTTTCTCTTTTATCTTTGTATGGTCCTTAACTTCCCTTATCAGCCACAGCCTCCCCTTAGGATCTTTCTTCCTTTTTGGAATGAACTAATCCTGCATCTTCTGCATTATACCCAGAAATACCTGCCATTGTTTTTCCACTACTATCCCTGTTAGGGTATTGCACCACTGCCTGATAGCTCCATAGTTCCTCCCTCATAGCTCCATAGTTCCCCTTATTCAACTGAAATATTGTCACTTCCGATTCTATCCTCTCCCTTTCAAACTGCAGATTAAACCTTATTGTATTGTGGTCACTACCTCCTAATGGCTCCTTTACTTCAGTGTCCCTGATCAAATCCGGTTCGTTGCACAACACCAGATCCAGAATTGCTTTCTCCCTGGTAGGCTCCAGCACGAGCTGTTCTAAGAATCCATCTCGGAGGCACTCCACAAACTCTCTTTCTTGGGGTCCAGTACCATCCTGATTCTCCCAGTCTACCTGCATGTTGAAATCCCCCATAGCAACTGTAGTAATATCTTTGCGACAGGCCAATTTCAGCTCCTTATTCAACTTACGCACTACATCCAGGCTACTGTTTGGGGGCCTGTAGATAACTCCCATTAGGGTCTTTCTACGCTTAGAATTTCTCAGCTGTATCCATACTGACTCTACATCCCCTGATTTTAGGTACCCCCCCCCCCCCCCCCCCACTTCCCGCACAAGGCACAAGGGACTGAATATCATTCCTTACCAACAGGGCCACCCCACCCCCTCTGCCAGTCAGTCAGTCCTTACGATAGCACGTCTATATTCATTTCCCTTGAATATTCATTTCCCAGGCCCTGTCCACTTGAAGCCACGTCTCAGTTATGCCCACAATATCATAGCTGCCAATTTTCAAATGAGCTTATTTATACTTCGTGCATTCATATATAATATTTTTAATTTGTTACTCCCCTCACCCTTCCTATCAACCCCTATTTCACTTGACCTTATGGCATGATCCTTTTTTGAGTTTTCTGCTCCATTGATTCCTTTGTCTTTCTTGACTTCTCTTATTCTAACTTTCCCTTTAACTGCCTTCTTAAACTTCCATCTTGTCTCGTCCCCCCCCCACCCCCACCCCCACCCCCCGCTATTTAGTTTAAATGCAGCTGTGTTGCAGTGGCAAACCTGTCTGCCAGAATGCTGGTCCACCCACCCATTAAGATGCAACCCGTCCCTCTTATATAATTTATCCTTACTGCTAAACACACCCCAGTGATCCAAGAACTTAAATCCTCGTTTCCTGCACCAGTTCCCTGGCCACATATTCAAGTCCATTATCTCCCTGTTCCTGTCCTCTAGCCCGATGAACTGGAAGCAAACCGGATTTAACCACCCTGGATGTCCTGCTTTTCAGCCTTCTTCCAAGTTCTCTGAAGTCCTGCTGTAGAATGTCCCTCCTCTTCTTCCCAACGTCATTTGTGCCGACATGCGCCACCACGTCTGGCTCTTCACCTTTGCCCTTGAGGATTTCCTGCACTCTGTCTGCAATGTCCTTAATCCTGGCACCAGGAAGGCAACATACCATCCTCAAATCCTGCCTGTTGCCGCAGAAACCCTTTCAGTCCCTCTCATTATGGAGTCCCCTATTACCACAGCACTGTGATGTCTGACTCGTCGGCTCTGCCTCCATGCCAATTTCTGATTTCCCCTGGGGTCTCTTGCACTTGTCTCATCTCTGCCTTCCTCATCGTCTTCTCCCTTCTACTCTCTTCTGGTATGCTAAGTGTAATAACCTCATCGAAGGTCCTGTCCAGAAATATCTTGTTCTCTCGTGGTGAATCTTTGGTGAATTCTTCCAGTGCATCTTGTAGATGGTATATACTGCTGCTTCTGAGTGTCAGTGATGGAGGGAATGGCTATTCATGAATGTGGTCCCAATCAAGGAGCTGGTTTGTCCTGAATGGTGTCAAATGTCTTGAGTGTTGTTGAAGCTGCACTCAACCAAGCAAGAGGGAAACATTCTATCACACTGGTGATCTGTGCCTAAAAGTTCTGGGGAGTCAAAAGGTGAGTTTTCTCTTCCTGCAAAATACTCTTTGCAGTATTTAGTAAAGATAACTAATTTGAATGTCAATGAGTTAGAATGTCTTTTATTGGAAATGGTTATTGCCTAACATTTGTGTGTTGCTAATGTTACTTGCCACTGTTGAAACAAAGTCTGGACATTTTCAAGGTCTTGCTAAATTTGGAAGTTGATGGCATCAGTACCTGAGGAACTGTGAGTCATGCTGAACATTGTGCTAAACTCAACAAATATGCCCACTTCTGACCTTATGATGGAGGCAAAGTCATTGATGAAGCTACTAATGAGGCCCTGAGGAACTTCTACGGAGACATCCTGGAGCTGAGATGATTGACTGCTAACAACCACAATCATTTTCATTTGGTTTTAACCCCTGATTCATATTGAATCCAGCTTTGTTAGAGTTCCTTGATGCAACACTCCATCAAATGTGACCTTGATGTCAAGGATAGTCACTCTCACATCATCTGGAATCAACATGTCTGTGCAAGTTCGAACCAATGCTATAATAGGTCAGAAGTTAGGTGATCCTGGTGGAAGCCAAACTGAGTGTCAGTGAGCAAGTTATTTCTGAGCAGGTGCTGAGCAGGACATACCTGGTCAAATAGATGCCAGTGTTGTTGCTTGCCTGAAACAATTTGGATAGGGTTGTGGCAAGTTCTGGAACACAAATCATCAGGGCTATTGCTGGAATATTGTCAAGGCCTATAACCTTTGCGGTATTCAGTGTCTCAGGCATTTTCATAATATCACATGGAGTAAATTGAATTGCCATCTGTGATGCTGTGGACCTGTCAAGGAGGCCAAGAAGGATTATCTGCTTGGCATGACTGACTGAAGTTTATTGTGAATACTCCAGCCTTATCTTTGCATTTAGGTGCTGGATTCCCCCTTCATTGAAGCTTTGTGGAGCCTTCTCATCCAGTGAGTTGTTTAATTGTCCAGCACCATTCATGACTGGATGTGCAGGACTGCAGAGCTTAGAACATAGAACATAAACAGTGTGGCGCAAGAGTAGGACCTTTGAACTACCCTCTATGCTGACCATAAGCCATTCTAATCTTGTCCCATCTGCTTGCACGTGGTCTGTAGCCCTCTATTCCATGCCTACTCATTTGTCTAAATGCCCCTTAAATGTTCTTTTGTATCTGTTTCTACCACATTCCCTGGCACTATATTCCAGGGACCTACCATCCTCTGTGTCAAAAATACTTTCCTCACACATCTGCTTTAAACTCATCCTCTCTCATCTTAAACCTTCTAAAAAACATTCGGACTATCCACCCTATCCATGCCTATCATAATTTTGTACGCTTCGATCAGGCTGCCCTCAGCCTCTGGTGCTCTCGCAAAAGCAATCCCAGTTTTCTCAACCTATCCTGATAGCTAACACACTCCAAATCAGAGGCAATATTCCTGGTAAATCTCTTTTGCACCTTTTCCAAGATCTCCACATTCTTCCGAAAATGTGGGGACCAGAACTGCACACAGTACAACTAAAGGGGGTGAACTAGTTTCATCCAGCTGCATCATAGAAGCATTGAATCCTTATAGTGTGGAAACAGGCCACTTGGCCAAACAAGTCTACCCAACCCTCCGAAGAGTATCCCACCCAGACCCATTCCCCTACCCTATTACTCTACATTTCTCCTGACTTATGCTCCTAACAGCATGGCGGCTCAGTGGTCAGCATTGCTACCTCATAGCACTAGAAATACGGTTTGGATTCCTGCCTCGGGCAACAATCTGTGTGGAATTTGTACGTTCACTGTGTGGGTTTCCTCCCACAACCCAAAGATGTGCAGGTCAGTTAACTGGCCATGCTAAATTACCTACAATGTTAGGTGTATTAGTCAGGGATAAATGTAGGGGAATGTGTCTTAGGTGGGTTACTCTTTGGAGGTCGGTGTGAACCTTGCTGGGCCAAATGGCCTGCTTCCACACGTAGAGAATCTAACCTACGCATCCCTGAGCACTATGGGCAATCTAGCTTGACCAATTCACATAACCTGCACATCTTTGGACTATGGGAGGAAACTGGAGCAAGCACCTGAAGGAAACCCATGCAGACATGGTGAGAATGTGCAAACTCCTCATAGTTACCAAAGCTGGAATCGAACCCGGGTCCTTGGCGCTGTGAGGCAACAGCATTTACCACTGAGCCACCATGCTGCCCACAATATGGCTTGCCAGTTTTCACGATCAATGCCTGTCCGATAAAGGCAAGCATGCCAGGCACCCCTTTACCATCTTATGCTGATTAGCACTGCTGCCTGACAGCGTCAGGTTTTCAGGTTCAATTCCACCCTCAGGCGACTGTGTGGAGTTTGCACATGCTGGCCATGTCTGTGTGGGTTTCTACCAGGTGATCCCTTCCTCCCACAGTCCAAAGATGTGCAGGTTAAGTGGATTGACCATGCTAAATTACCCATAGTGTCCAGGGATGTGCAGGCTAGGTAGATTAACCATGGGAAATACAGGATTACAGGAATAGGGTAGAGCTATAGATCAAGGTGGGATAGTCTTCGGACAGGTGTTGTGAACTCAATCGGCTGAATGGCTTGCTTCCACACTGTAGGGATTCTATGATTATCCACTTGTATTGCTTCTTTCAGGAACCTATGGACTTCCATGCCAAGATCCCTTTCTATATCAGTGCTCCTAAGGGTCCTGTTATTTTCTGCATACTTTCCTCTGACACTTGATCTCCCAAAATGTACACTTGTTTAGATTAAACTCCAGAGCTGAAAAAGTGTTGCTAGAAAAGCGCAGCAGGTCAGGCAGCATCCAAGGAGTAGGAGAATCGACATTTTGGGCATAAGCCCTTCTTCAGATAATCCCTTTGACCTTCTATTGTATTCTTTCACAACTCATTTGAATCAGACCACTGACATTTTCATCCAATCTATTCATAGAAATTGTGAGCAACAGAGGTCCCAGTACTGTCCTCCAGTCAGAAAAACATCCCTCCACAACTACCTCCGTCTTCTATCAGTTTTGTATTAAACTTTCCAACACATCATAGATTCTCATGTGGCTCTTAATCTTCTGGTTCAGGCTGCCAAGATGGACCTCACCAAATGTTTCAGTAAAGTCCATGCAGACAATATCCACTGCCCTCCTCAATCATCTTCATCACTTCCTCTAAAAACTCAATCAATTTTCTGAGACAAGCCTTCCCCCACATAAAGCCATGCTGATGATCTATAATGAGTCTATTCTTTTCTAAATGTGAGTAAATGTCCTTCTCCAATAATATCTCTGCCACTGGTGTAAGATTTCATTGACCCATAATTTTCTGGATTCACCAGTATTCTGGCACCCTGTCTGTGGCTAAAGAGGATGTAAAGACCTTTGTCAAGGCCCAGCAATCTCTTCCGTTGCCTCCTTCATTATAGATAGATCCAATCAGGTCGTAGAGATTTACCTACCTGAATTTTTTCAAGACATCAGCACCTCCTCCTTGATGTTAACATAGCCTAGAATGTCAACATACCCCTTCGTACCATTATCCTTGTTGAATATTAATGCAAATTATTCATTCAGGACCGACTGTGATAATGCTATACATTTCGAATATTTTGTCCTGGTTTTTAGGAAGAGATGTTTTGGGCCAGAGGTGTCAGTTGCCTCTTAGAAGCCAATTAAGTAAGCAGCATGTGAGAATGTGTTTTTATTAATTTAGAACAATAGAAGCAACATAACTTTGGTGGGGTCAGGCTCCCCGCAGAATCTGGATTTCAGTTTAGGCTTCAAAGTTGGCTGTGGAAGCTCCATATATCTCTATACAATCCATACTGTGTGAAAACAGACTCTTTGGCCCAGCAAGTCCACACCAACCTTCCAACGAGTGACCCACCCAAACCCATTCCCCTACCTATACTTACGCTTAACCAATGCACCTAACCAATGCACCTAACATATGCATCCCTGAACACTATGGGCAATTTAGCATGGCCAATTCACTTAACCTGCACATAAAAGAATAAAGAATTGGCATAACTTTAACTCCATTGGAAAACTTGACAGAATAATACATGATTTAAGTACAATATAACAACTGTTTCAAAAAGAGAAACATCTTATAAACACACCCCTGACAAAGGAAAATTCAATAAAGTAGATTGCCTCTATTGCGGGAGGAAACCCACTCAGGTACAGGGAAAATGTGCAAACTCCACATAGGCAGTCACCTGAGGCTGGAATCAAACCCAGGTCTATGAGATAGCAGTGCTAACCACTAAGCCACTGTGGTGTATCCATCAGTCACAGCAAAAAGCTGGAGTTATCTCTCTCTGCCTGAATTTCTCTTGGTGTTCATTTTTCCTCGACTGAAAAAGAAATTACATGTGAGGCAATCTATTTTATTGAATTTGCCTTTGTCAGGGGTGTGTTGAGATGTTTCTCTTTTGAAACAGTTGCTATTTAGAACTTAAATAATGTAGTATTCTGTTAAGTTTTCCAATGGAGTTAAAGTTATGCCAATTTTTTATTCTTTCATCTGTATTTTAATTGCAGTGTAAGAATAAAGTGGTTAAAGCTGGTAGTATGACAAACCGAAACACATCTGGAATGCAGTGCTTACACTTGTCTGTAAATAAGATAAAAGTTAGGGTATGTGCTATTTCCTTGATGTATTTTGAGGGAGTTTGGCCTGGTCCACAACAAAATGGGGGCTCTTGTTGAGATCAACATGTCTAATTCCTGGTTGAGTTGACGATTATTGAACTCAAAGACAGTGAGTGGTGACTGTTTGTGTTTTCTCTTCAGATGTTGCATTCAGTTGGTTTAAACAAGTGTGTACTTTGTACTCTTTCATCACTAAGAGTTTCCTGGAGTGAATTAAGTCACTTAGAAAGTGTGCAAGGTAAAACGTTCGGAACTGGCAAGCAATCTTAAGTTGGAGTTGCCTGTGTCTGTGAGGAAAGGGGAGAAATTGCAGCAGTAGCTCAACATTTGTGATTGCAAGAGAAACATTCAGAATAATTGGAAATAGCTAAAATTCAATTGCAAATGGAGCAGCTTGAACTTGAGGCAATGGCGAGGGAATAAGAAAGAGAATGGAAATGAAACAGTTTGAATTACGATTAAAAGTAAAGGAAAAGGAACAGGAGAGAATAGCCCTGGCAGGACAAAGAAAAAGTGGCCCATTTAGAACAAAAGTAGAAATAAAGGATGACCTGAGTAGAGGAAAGGGAGAAAGAGGCAGAAGTGCAATAGAAAGAGAGATGAAAGGGAGACCAGAAAAATATTATTTAACTTCAGAAGGTGACAATGAAAGGGGAAGTTGAATTAAAATGGGAAAGGTAGAAGGCAGGAAGGTGATGGGGACAGTGATGTAGAGCAAACCCATTATAGTCAGTAGGAGAATCTGTTTAAATATGTCCAAGTGTCACCAAAGTGTCATGAGAAGGACATAGAAGACTTTTTGGTTTCATTTGAGAAAATGGCTAAACAAATGAAAAGGCCAGCAGCATGTGGGAAGACCCAAGTTGGTAGACAGAGCAAGTGAGGTATTTGCATCACTGTCAGGGGAGGTATCCAGGGAGTATAATTAGGTGAAAAAAGCCATCTTAAGTGCATATGAACTAGTGTCAGAAACCAACAGACAATAATTTAGGAATCTAAGAAAGGAGCTTGATCAAACCTACGTAGACTTTGAAAGGATCAAACAACATAACATTGATAACAAGGGCATTGAAAATAGATCAGACATATGATGCTCTTGGAGAGACTGTGATTTTGGAGGAGTTCAAAACTTCATACTCTGAAATAGTGAGAACTTGTGGAAGAGCAGAGGGTTCATAAATCATAATCATCTGTTATTTCTGCTGCTAATCTTGCAAGACTGAATTAGTTCACAAATCAAAGTTTGGCTTCCGACATCAATTCCCATCTGTGAGAGACAGAAATTGGTGAAAAAAATAAATTCTCATATAGTAAAGGCAAAGGAAATCTCATTAGAGATAGTAGAGAAAGTTTACTACAGGTTAAAATGGCAAGTCATGAAGGGGGAGAAGAGTTAAAAAGCCTTAGATATTTTCAGTGTAATAAAGTAATATTAAGGAGACATGAAGTTGTAGTGTTGGTAATTTAAGAAAAACTCTGGGAAAACAGATGTGGTAAAGCAGGATAAGTCAGTGGGGTTTATTAAAGTGGTAAAGGAGATCCCAGTGGAAGCTGAACAGCTGCAAAAGAATGTATCCTGGTCAGGAATTGGTTAATAAGAAAGTACCAAATCTCTTTAAATTTATCTGTGTGTGTAAGGTTTACTCAAGTGTACAACGACTTGTGGATAAAGAAATTAACATTTTAAAAGATATAGGAGCTAGTCAATTGTTGATGGTGGGAGACGAGGAGATATGTACTCTGGAAGCAGTTTTGTTAGAAAAGGTGGTAATATATGGAATTCATGGTGAGAAAAGTAGTGTTTCATTGTATAAGATGAGTCTGGAGAGTCCAGTGAAAACTACTGGTCGGAATAATACAGAAATTCTCTGTTTCAGAGGCATAGCTTATCCTCAGGTATGATATAGCTGAATCGCAAGTGACAGTGATTGAAAAGCCAGTGGAAAATCAAATAACTGAGGTGTTACAGGAAGTATATCCTGGGACATTTCCTGACAGGGTCACAAAATCAGAGGTTGAAACAGGAGGAGAAATCAAAGAATAAAGACATGAAAGTTGAAATTCAATAATCAAAAACTACGTTTGATCAAATGTTTATTACAATCACATGGAGAAAAAAAAACAAGAACAGATGGAAAACAAAATAGATTTTTTAATTCAGAGACTGTAGTTGAATAACAATATAAAGATGAAAAAATATGGCAGATGTTATCAAAAGCATACTCAGAAGAAGAACCTCAGTGTATCCCAGAATGTTACTGTTTTAACAATGAAGTCATGAGGAAATAGAGACCATCATATATTTAGGTAGATGAAAAATGAGCAGGAGTTCTAGTTGTATTACCGATATGTTATAGAAAGGAGATGTTGTAGGTAGCACATCAGTTACCATTAGGAGGTCATTTGGTAGGAAGGAAAACTCAAATCAAAATACAAACAATTTTAATGGTCTGGACTGCAAAACAATGTGATTAAATTTTGCTGGACATCTCAAGTATACTTAAGAGGGAAATCAGGAGGGCGAAAAGGGGACATGAGATAGCTTTGGCAAATAGAATTAAGGAGAATCCAAAGAGTGTTTACAAATGCATAAAGGACAAAAGGGTAACTAGGGCCCCTGAAAGGTCAGCAAGGCAGCCTTTGCGTGGAGCCACAGAAAATGGGGTAATACTGAATGAGTATTTTGCATCAGTATTTACTGTGGAAAGGGATATGGAAGATATAAACTGTAGGGAAATAGATGGTGACATCTTGCAAAATGTCCATATTACAGAGGAGGAAGTGCTGGATGTCTTGAAATGGGTAAAGTTGGATAAATCCCCAGGACCTGATCAGGTGTACCCTAGAACTCTGTGGGAAGCTAGAGAAGTGATTGCTGGGCCTCTTGCTGAGATATTTGTATCATCACAGGTGAGGTGCTGGAAGACTGGAGGTTGGCAAACGTGGTGTCACTGTTTAAGAAGTGTGGTAATGACAAGCCAGGGAACTATAGATCAGTGAGCCTGACCTCAGTGGTGGGCAAGTTCTTGGAGAGAATCCTGAGGGACAGAATGTACATATATTTGGAAAGGCAAGGACTGATTAGGGATAGTAAACATGGCTTTGAGTATGGGAAACCATGTCTCACAAATTTGATTGAGTTTTTTGAAGAAGTAACAAAGAGGATCGATGAGGGCAGAGCAGCAGATGTGATCTATATGGACTTCAGTAAGGCGTTCGACAAGGTTCCCCATGGGACGCTGATTAGCAAGGTTAGGTCTCATGGAATACGGGGAGAACTAGCCATTTGAATACAGAACTAGCTCAAAGGTAGAAGACAGAGGGTGGTGGTGGAGGGTTGGTTTTCAGACTGGAGGCCTGTGACCAGTGGAGTGCCACAAGGATCAGTGCTGGGTCCTCTACTTTTTGTCATTTATATAAATGATTTGGATGCAAACAAAAGAGGTACAGCTAGTAAGTTTGCTGAGGACACCAAAATTGGAGGTATAGTGGACAGGGAAGAGGGTTACCTCAGATTACAATGTGATCTTGACCAGATGGGTCAATGGGCTGAGAACTGGCAGATGGAGTTTAATTCAGATAAATGCAAGGTGTTGTATTTTGGGAAAGCAAATCTTAGCAGGACTTATACACTTAATGGTAAGGTCCTAGGGAGTATTGCTGAACAAAGAGACCTTGGAGTGCATGTTTATAGCTCCTTGAAATTGGAGTCACAGGTAGATAGGATAGTGAAGAAGGTGTTTGGTATGCTTTCCTTTATTGGTCAGAGTATTGAGTACAGGAGTTGGGAGGTCATGTTGCGGCTGTACAGGACATCGGTTAGGCCACTGTTGGAATATTGTGTGCAATTCTGGTCTCCTTCCTATTGGAAAAATGTTGTGAATCTTGAAAGGGTTCAGAAAAGATTTACAAGGATGTTGCCAGGGTTGGAGGATTTGAGCCTATAGGGAGAGGCTGGCCAGGCTGGGGCTGTTTTCCCTGGAGCATTGGAGGCTGAGGGCTGACCTTATAGATGTTTTCAAAATTATGAGTGGCATGGAGAGGGTAAATAGTCTTTTCCCTGGGGTCGGGGAGCCCAGAACTTGAGGGCATAGGTTTAGGGTGAGAGGGGAAAGATATAAAAGAGACCTAAGGAGCAATTGTTTCACACAGAGGGTGGTATGGGTATGGAATGAACTGCCAGAGGAAGTGGTGGAGGCTAGTACAATTGCAACATTTAAACAGCATTTGGATGGGTATACGAATAGGAAGGGTTTGGAGGGATATGGGCCGGGTGTTGGCAGATGGGACTGGATTGGTTTGGGATATCTAGTCGGCATTGGGTTGGACGCATCTCTATGACTCTACAACTCATGTGAGACAATTGGCAAACCTCAGGCAGTAGTAAAACCAGCAGCTTTCATACTTATTCCTGCATTTGAGGAACCTTTTGCGAGAGTCTTAATTAATTGTGTAGGACCCCTCCCTAAAGCAAGAAGTAGGAATCAATGTTTGTTGGCTATAATGGATGTGTCCACTAGATTTCCAGAGCCCTTATGCAATATCAGGGCTCACAGGATTGCAGAGGAGTTACTCAAATTTTGTACAAGATACCCAAAGACATATAATCAATCAATCATATTTTATATCAAAATTATTCAAGGAAGTTACAGATAGCTTAGGAATAAAACAGTTTACATCAACTGTGTGCCAATCAGAAAAGCAAGGAGCATCAAACTTTAAACTTTAAACCATCTTGAGAGCTTATAGTCAAGACTATCCAGAGGATTGGGATACACGAATTTCATTCATACTTTTTGCAATTGGGAATTCATCTAATGAATCAACTAAATTTCGTCCATTTGAATTCGTTTTTGGACATGAAAGTGGGAGGACCTCTGAAATTAATTAAGAGTCTGACTTGATTAGTCAGACTTAAAAGACTACATATCTGGGCAATGTGTCAAATTTTAGGGAAAGATTAAATCGAATAGGTGAGTTAGCTAGACAGTATTTGAATGTAGTACATCATGTGATGAAACAGGAAGCAGACAACTAATCAAAAAATCATATTTTCACTAGAGGAAATAAAGTGCTAGTCACCAATGATGCATGAACCTATAAAAGCAAGGTTTTCTGGATTTTATCAAATTGAAAGGAAGTTTAGTGAGGTAAATTATTTGATAAGCATGCCAGATAGAAGGTGTGAATATGGTCAAGCAGTATATGGATGGGAATAGAAAGCAAAAGGAGAATGTCATAGTTGTTACAACTCAGAGTGAAGATCCAAATCCAGATAAATCTGCATTTGATATTCCTCAAATTAAATTAGATAATGAGGAAGTTCTCAAATAATGCAATACATTATTGAGTTACCTTCCAAAGAAAAATTGAAATGATCTGAAAGAGTTATTGCAATCACATGGAGAGAAATGTGAGAATATGCTAGGAAGTACTAACATGATTACGCATGGTGGAGCCATAGGAAATGCTGTTCCAGTAAAGCAACATCCTTACAGAATTAACAAAAACAGAAAATGCTCAGCAGATCTGGCAGCATCTGAGGAGAGAAATCAGAATTAACATTTCTGGTTCAGTGCCCATTCTCCAGAGACAATATTTGCAGTAAATGGAGCTCACCATAGTGATAGTTCCAAAACCAGATGGTAACCAACAAGTGTGTGTTGATTACCTCAAAGTCATTGCAGTTACAAAATCTGATTCTTTCATGGCTAGGAAGGTGGGACAAGCAAGCTATATTTCTAAGTTGGACTTTGTCAGAGAAGATTTGCAAATACTTTTGCCTGAGAGCGAAGGAAATTTTGGTTTTCATGACTTTGCAACTTTAAAATAATGGCATTTGACATTTAAAAAATGCACTAGCAACATTTCAAAGACCAGCCAATAAACTAATTTAGGGATGACCCAATTGTGCGATGCACATTGAGGATCTGGTAATTTTTTTGAGTCTGACTTGGAAGAAACATTTGGAGCATCCAGTGGTATTGGTCAATCGACTTCAGAAGGCAGGCTTGGTGATAAACCTGGTTAAGAGTGAGTGACAGATGGCCGCACAGGATATAAAAAACAAAGGTTATGGGGAGTTTCCCATGCCATTAACAAAGAGGTAAGCACTACGATTCCTGGGACTGAGTGTTTTTGTTGGAAATTTGTACCAAATCTTAGCAGTGTGATTGCTTCACTCACTGACTTGTTAAAGAAAGTGCAGAACATTACTTGGGTCTCTGGAAAAAATAGGGATAGAACCTTTGGGCCATCTGCTGCTCTTGTCCTTTTAGATTGTAAAGGAAATGGTTTGGAAATTACTGTTGAAGGATCACTGTTGAGTTGCTGCAGTTCTTCTTGTAAATGATACACACTGTTCATTGTTGATGGAGTGACTGTTGACATTAGCGGGTTGATTTAGCATACGGCTTGTTCTTGATGATGTTGAGTTTCTTTAGTGTTGTTTCAGCCTGATTTGTATCCTGCAGGTTGTGGACAGGTTTGGGGGAGTCAAGAGGTAATTTTCTTGCTGCAGGTGGTGGACTTGTTGCTCCGAATGACCTGTTTCCATATTGTAGGGATTCAAATTATTCTATTCAATGAACTCCAAGTCTTGGATCATGTCTTGTAGCCATGTTACTTATCTCTTGTTCAGTTCAGTTTCTGACAATGGTAGCGTCCAGGAGGTTAATAATGGGGAATTTAGTGATCATATTGCCATTGAATGTTAAGAAGAGATTGTTGAATTCTATATGCTGGTCTGATTTGTGTGGTGCAAATGTTAATTGCCATTCATCAACCCAAGCTTAGATGTTCTCCAGGTTTAGCTTTATTTGGATGTAGGATGATATTGATGGTGGTATCTTTAGATATGTCTATTGTTTGTTTAATCTACAGGATATCTCTGCCAAATTTTGAGCTAGCACACAGATGTTAGTTAGAAAGTCTTTGTAGGATCAACAGGGTTTGACACGGTTCTTTGCAGTGCTTAGGTAAATGTTAGGCTGTCTTTCCGATTCCAGTCCTTTTTCCTGAACTTCAAAGCTATTAGTTATAACTGAAAGATTGCGAGCTATTCCAGAGGGCACTTAAGAGTCAACCTCATTGCTATGAATCTGGAATAGGTTGAGTTATTTCCCAAAAAATGTCAGTGAACCAGATGGGCATTAACAATGGTCTCATGGTCTTTATTAGGCCATCACTCAGAATGTTAAAGAATACATAAGTAGAAGTTTCCTCATGTGAGGCAATCACAGATAAGAAAGTTTTAGGATAAGGGGTAGCAGATTTAAAACAGAAATGAGGAGAAATTATTTCTTGCAAAGGGTGGCGAATCACAACCCCAGAGTACCATGGATGCTGGGACACTAAGTAAATTTAAGGAGAAGATAGACCAATTTTTAATTATTAATATATTGGAGGGTTCTGGAGAGCCAGCAGGAAATTTGGAGATGAAGGTGGGGAGAGATCATTCTTGACTGGATCAAATGATGGAACAAGCATTCTATTACCTTAAAAAATAAGAGCTGGAACAAAATGGAGATCATTATATTCCAGTTCTTGTCCAAAGCAGAACACCTTCACTCAGAACTATAGAAAAGTTCCTTCAACTGATATTCCATCAAATAACCCTGGTACTCCTGATACACTGACTGCACTGGTATAAGAAGGCAGCTCACTGCTATGCTCTCAAGGACATCAAGATTTGGATTTTTAAAAATCCCAAATGTGAGTCCTTACTTCCTTTTTCTTAGAAAGCCCTGGTTCTAAAAAATGATCAAATTTCAATAATAATCCATTTTTCATTCTGTTTCCTTATGGGGAATTTATTTCCTCAATAATATGGTAGAGAGAAACAAATGTGATAAATGTGCTGAATTTGTGACATCAGTCTGTTCAGGAACCAATTTGGGAACGAAATATTTTATTTTATCTAATGGAGATTTGCTTCTGTTGTGCCAGTAAGCTAACAACTAACTAGGGATGCTGCACAGAATAATTTCACAGGATTGTACAATCTACTTTCAATGAAGGTTTATTGATGATATTATTGTTCTATTGTTTAATATCAGTGTATCCTCTCTCAGGTTCGTTCAGCTGTGAGAAAAAGATGGCATCGTTGGCAAGACAATCACTGGATCCAGACACGGGTTGCCAGGGCAATGTCCATTCCAACATCTCCCACGAGGGTCAGTTTTCAGAGCATCAAGCAGACAACAACTGTCTAAATACATAGAGTTGGAACAAGTTGATGCCAGCTCACTGTGTTCCTCCAACTAACCTTCAGTGCACTTTACCCCTCATCAGACTGACTCAAAAATTCTCTATTTCTCTCTTAAACTCACCTAGGCTTAGTCCATTACATCTGAATTTACTGAATATTTAAATCCTCAATAATTGTTGAAAGATAAAAGTAACAAAAATATATGAACATCAACAGATTCATAACTAAGTGGAATGGGTTCTAACTATCACAGCTAATTTCAAATTTCAACTTCCAGGTCCCTGCAGCAAAAGTGACCTTTTTTCCCCAGCCACAGATTTCTTTACTGGAAGTAGTTGTCTCTCTTGTACAGAAAATTTGTGGAGTATGGATCTGTCAAGTGTAACAACATCATGGTAAAGTGGCTGAACTTTTCTGTAATATATGTATAATGTACTGTGTCAGTTATAGTTAGCATTATTGTTGCCACTTTGACAGTCAGTGTACATTGTAGTATTTAGAGGCCCTGGCAAAATGGACAGTGTACGTACAGCAATCAAAATCTATGGAATACTTTCAACTATATTGCATCACTAACCAAATAACTAGTGTAGGGCTCGAATGCTGAATACTGTTGTATGACACAAGAAAGATGACAGGTCCACTCAGTCAGTTGGGAAGGTTCGTAGCTGTGAATCTCGCCAACAGACAAACTTAAGTACCTTTTCCCAGGCTCTTTTATAGTTTATCAATGGCATGACTTCTACCACCCACCACAGAATTTGATTGGTAAGTCAAAGAGATGACCCATGATTTATCAATGAACATCACTTTTACATTTCAAAAGGACAAAACCTAGATTCAGAAGATATTATTTTCAAAGCAAATGTGCTCCAGCTGAATCTCTGTTCAAACTGGTTCTATGTTACAGATGAATCTGTGTCCAGTGGATTTCCTATTCTGGTTGATTCTATGATCCACCTGATTTAGTGTTTAAATTGACACTATGATTAAGTTTATTCCATTTTTCAGCTAAATCTGTTCTGTAGATATTTTGTTCTTATTGTTTCGTATATTTACTTCTGTTGGCTAACTTATTCTATTTTCAAATGGTTCTGTGTTTTAGTAAATTCTGTGCCATTGTTAAATTTGGTCAATGAATTCACAGTGTTTCTTTAACAGGGTCGATGCTCCAGCGATATGGTTGATCCTGTGTTCCACATGATCTTGAGGGAATTGTTTTTCAACATCAGTTGATTGAGTGCTCTCAATCTCATATTTTCTGGTTAATTGTCATGCCAAACTAGCCTCTCTTTCCAGGACTTCACTTTAGCAGCAGGACAACTCAAATGTTCAGCTCCACCAGCCAGCAAAACCTTACTCAACTGGCTGATAGCAAAATTTAAGTCCTTTTGGGCCTTACCCCGTCCATTCGAAATTCTTTTGTCTTACTTAAATAAAACACCGAGGGAGAACTCAAACTATTTATTAACTGCCTGTATGAAAAAGATATTTCAGCACCCAGTGACAACATCCATCTGCAAGAGAAACAGGACAAAACATATCTCTTAAAAGCATAACATTGCCACAATTCATCCTACCAAAGTGCGCAACCTCGTGCCACATGGTATTCAATCTGCCACTTCTTTGCCCATTCTCCTAGCCTGTCCAAGTAATTCTGCAGCCTCTCTGCATCCTCAACACAAACTGTCCTAATCATATCTTTGTATCAGCTTTCTCCATGGCTCTTCAGGTTTCAAGTACTTTTTTAGATTACTTACAGTGCAGAAACAGGCCCTTCGGCCCAACAAGCCCATTCCCCTACAATTACCCCTGCACCTAACACTACGGGTAATTTAGCATGGCCAATTCACCTAACCTGCACAATTTTGGACTGTGGGAGGAAACCGGAGCACCCGGAGGAAACCCACACAGACACGGGGAGAATTCTCAGACATCAGTCGTCTGTCGCCTGAGGCGGGAATTGAACCCGGGTCTTTAGCGCTGTGAGGTAGCAGTGCTAACCACTGTGCCACCGTGCCGCCCTTCAACTGCTAATCAAAAAGAACCCTCAATTCAGAGAAAAGAGTTATGCCCTTTTCCAATTTTCTGCACTTCAATAATTTCAAAATCTTTCAATTTTATTTTATATAAACCATTCCAGCATTTGGCACTTCCCAAGTGCAATACAGTAAAAGTTAATAAACTGCAATTGATGCAAAGAAAATTTTATTTAAACAGCAGATTATGGTAGTGGACTTTTCACTGGTGGGTAATCAATGTTGGAACTTACGAAACTCAGTCTGGTGTATTATACTCACTTTTGGATCGCCCCAGTAAAGCCCTGTACCTCTGTGCCAAAATGTTTTTTGCTGTCCCTTTGTTTGGAGGATTATGATAGCTTATTTTAGTTCACCTCATTAACTCAGTACATCATGGCGATCATTTCTGTGTATCGCACCCCACATTAGATAGTTCTAGTCAGACTCCATGCAAAACAGACCACACAGACACACAAACACACACAAAACTCATTCACTTACAGTACCTATCCTTTTATGTATTAAAGAACCATTATTTGCTCAAAATATGTTTTGAATTTAAAATTAATCTCTGCATAATCTATTTTATCTTTGTAATTGATGTAAAGGTATGGTTATTTGGAAAGGCAATTATTCTTATGGACCAGGCCAGATCCTCTCAAGATATTTTAAGAAGGTAGCCGAGACCCTAACTTTTTCTAAATTTACAGGCTGATGAGAAGTGGGTGTTCCAGGTGTGATGCAACTGGTCAAATCACTCAGCTTTAGACAAAACTACTGATTTAAACACTGCAGTTGAAACACAAACAAAAGAAAGTGGAATTTAGAATAACTTAACTAATGGAAAACTTAACCGACCCAATACATCAATTTAAGTAATTAACTGCTCCAATATAGTAATATCTGATCAACACACCCCTAGACAAAAAGGTAGATTCAAACACAGATTCTTATAGGCAAGAGGGAACAATGTCCACAGAGAGATTTCAGAGAAAGTCAGTTAGGAATCCTTTACTGAAGATGGTAACCCTCCTGGTACTTCAAACATCTTGTGACTGCTACAGGTTAAAGAAAAACTAGAACAGCCTGAACTGGGAGAACTGGCCACTCCCCTTCCAATGTTAAACTGATTTAACTTTCCAGACCCTAGACTCTTCGGCACCTTTGCCTTTTCCATCTCTCTTCAAAAAAATCCAGGATAAAATAAATCTTTTTACAGTGATAGCATCATCATGCTTTCAATATGTACATGCTATAAACTGTAATTTAATCTCGTTTACATCATTGTTGGTTAAGTTCTGTCTTCACAATAAATCTGTTTTGTTGGTTATTAAAGCAACCTGGTTGATGGAAACATTTTTTAATTGACAATTTGTCATATCGGTAGCTGGGTAAAGCATGTAATTGTATGTAGTGACTAGTAGATTTGTAAAATTAAAGAGTAACAGTTCGCTTTGTACTGCTAAAATATTGCAACCTATCAGGAAGAGAGTTCCAGGACTTTAATCCAGATGGCATAGAGATGTGGAGCTGAATCTTATGTTTCTTTGCTGGACTTTTTTTTCCTCAAAGCCAAATGAGTTATGACACCATGTTTTGCAACACTTCGTAGTAATTTCTTATGACCCCTGTAGCTTCTCTCACATCCAATTCCTACCATGCAACACCAAAATCACCATTTCTGGCAATGTTCTTAAAATCTCTTGTAGATATTAATAAAATGCATAACTCACTGAAATAAGCGACTTGAACATCAAAACCTCAATTTTTAGTAATGTTCTTAAAATCTGTGGTAGTTGTTAACTTAAATGCATATCTGGGTGAGATCAGCTTGAAATCTCACTGAGGTAAGCAACTTTGCTCATTAAAATCTCCCATTCTATCAAACTTCCAAAAAGGTGTTGTAAATGGTGCGAAAATGCGTATCTCACTGACATAAGCAACTTGCACATCAAAACCTCAATTTCTATCAATGTTCTTTTAAAACCTTTTAAACAAACCTTTTAAAAACCAGCTTTAGATACGACGGAAGTACATATCTCAGTGAGATAAGAAAGTTTGAACACCACAATCATCATTTTTAGCAGTGGTCTTAAAATCTGATGCAGATGTTACTGAAGTGTATAACTGGGTGAGATCTGTAGGTTTAAACATCAGAATCCCTATTTCCAGCAAACATGTTCTTAAAGTGTGCTTTGGGTGCGACTAAAGCCCATATCTCAGTGAGATCATTAAAGTACATATCTGCGAGTGATCAGCAGTTATAAGCACCAACATCGTGATTTCCAGCAAACTTCTGCAAAATACAGCTATGTTCATAACAAGTACTATAGATGCTGCTAATGTGCATGACACAATGAGATAGGTAACATGGAATAGCTTAATCTCCAGTTCTAGCAAACCTCTTAGAATTAGTTGTAAATGTTACTAAAATGCATATCTCAGTGAGATAGGCAACTTGGAACAGCAATGTCTCCATTTCCAGCAAACTTCATAAAATCCAATATAGAAAACAAGTATGCTGTTTTGGAAAATGTAGTGTGTGATGGATTCTCCGGGGAACGTAGCATGATCATACAAGTTTCTGGTATTGAGACTGGCTCTAATGCAATGAGGGATACATCAGGTTCCAAGAGATCCATTGTGTTCATGGACTTTCTAGTTTCTGTGGCCAGCAGCGAAAAATCAGAATGGTGTGTTACTTCCCTGGTGCCAGAATCAAGGATGTCTCAGAGAGGGAGCAGAATCTTCTCAAGGGGGAGAAGGCCCAGCAAGTCATTGTACATATTGGAACTAATGACATAGGAAGGGAAAATGATGAGATTCTGAGTGCAGAATGTAGAGAGTTAGGCAGGAATTTAAAAAGAGAGTAGTAATATCCAGATTACTCTCAGTGCTGTGAGCTAATGAGGGTAGGATTAGGAGGAAAGAGCAGATGAATGCATAGAACATAGAATAATACAGCACAGAACAGACCCTTCGGCCCTCAATGTTGCACCGACCTGTGAACTATTCTCAGCTCATCACCCTACACTATCCCATCATCATCCATGTGCTTATCCAAGGATTGTTTAAATCTCCCTAATGTGGTGAATGGGAGAATGATTCACATTTTTGGATCATTGGAATCTCTTGTGGGGTAGATGTGACCTCGACAAGAAGGAGGGATTGCACCCGAACTGGTGGCAGAGAGATTTGCTTGATCTCCTCAGGAGACACCCAGGGAGATTACTGAGGAAACAGGTCATTCTGAGACTATTGAGAAAAGAAGCAAGTTAAACAGTCAGGGCAGGGAGGGACAAAGCAGAAAACCAGGTAGGATAAATTAAACTATATTTATTTCAATGCAAGGGACCTAACAGGGAAGGCAAATGAACTCAGGGCATGGTTAGGAACATGGAACTGGGATATCCTAGCAATTACAGAAACATGGCTCAGAGATGCACAGGACTGGCAAATTAATGTTTCAGGATACAAATGCTACAGGAAGGACAGAAAGGGAGGCAAATGAGGAGGGGGAGTGGTGTTTTTGATAAGGGATAGCATTACAGCTGTACTGAGGGAGGATATTCCCAGAAATATATCCGGGGAAGTTACTTGGGTGGAACTGAAAAATAAGGAACGGATGATCACCTTATTGGGATTGTATTATAGACACCCTCATAGTCAGAGGGAAATTGAGAAACAAATTTGTAAGGAGATTTCAGTTATCAATAAGAATAATAGGATGGTTATGGATAATAGGATTTTAACTTTCCAAACATAGACTGGGACTGCTATAGTGTTCTGGGTTTAGATGGAGAGGAATTTGTTAAGCATGTACAAGAAAATTTTCTGATTCAGCATGTGGATGTACCTACTAGAGAAGGTGCAAAACTTGACCTACTCTTGGGAAATAAGGCAGGGCAGGTGACTGAAGTGTCAGTGGGGGAGCACTTTGGTGCCAGTGACCATAATTTTATTCGTTTTTAAAGAGTTATGGAAAAATATAGGCTAGATCTAAAAGTTGAAGTTCTCAACTGGAGAAAGGCCAATTTTGATGATATTAGGCAAGAGCTTTCAAAATCTGATTGAGGGCAAATGTTCGCAGGTAAAGGGACAGCTGGGAAATGGGAAACCTTCAGAAATCAGATAATGAGAGTACAGACAGTATATTCATGTGGGGGTGAAACGAAAGGCTGATAGATAGAGAGAATGCTGGATGACTAAAAATATTAAGGGTTTGGTTAAGAAAAAATAAGGAAGCATATGTCAGGTATAGACAGGATCTTTAGAGAAGTATGAGATAACTTTAACAAATAGAGTAAATGAGAATCCAATAGGTTTTTACAAATACATTAAGGAAAAAAGGGTGTTTAGGGAATAAGGCTCCTCAAAGATCAGCAAGATGGCCTTTGTATGGAACCGCAGGAGATGGGTGGAATATTAAACGAGTATTTTGCATCAGTGTTCATTGTGGAAAAGGAGATGCAATATATCGAATGTAGGGAAATAGATGGTAACATCTTGAAAAATGCCCATATTACAGAGGAGGAAGTGCTGGATGTCTTGAAATGCATAAAAGTGCATAAATCCCCAGGACCTGATCAACTGTACCCTAGAACTCTGTGGGAAGTGAGAGAAGTGATTGCTGAGATATTTGTATCATTGATAGTCACAGGTAAGGTACCAGAAGACTGGTGGTTGGCTAACATTGTGCCACTATTTAAGAAAGGTGGTAAGGACAAGCCAGGAAACTATAGACCAGTGAGCCTGACATCGGTGGTGGGCAAGCTGTTAGAGGGAATTTTGAGGGACAGGATGTGCATGCATTTGGAAAGGCAAGGACTGATTTGGGATAGTCAACATGGCTTTGTGAGTGGGAAATCATGTCTCACAAACTTGATTGAGTTTTTTGAAGAAGTAACAAAGAGGATTGATGAGGAGAAGAGTGGTAGATGTGATCTATGTGGACTTCAGTAAGGCGTTCAACAAGGTTCCCCATGGATAAATCCCCAGGACCTGATCAACTGTACCCTAGAACTCTGTGGGAAGTGAGAGAAGTGATTGCTGAGATATTTGTATCATTGATAGTCACAGGTAAGGTACCAGAAGACTGGTGGTTGGCTAACATTGTGCCACTATTTAAGAAAGGTGGTAAGGACAAGCCAGGAAACTATAGACCAGTGAGCCTGACATCGGTGGTGGGCAAGCTGTTAGAGGGAATTTTGAGGGACAGGATGTGCATGCATTTGGAAAGGCAAGGACTGATTTGGGATAGTCAACATGGCTTTGTGAGTGGGAAATCATGTCTCATTGGTTAGCAAGGTTAGATCTCATGGAATATAGGGAGAACTTGCCATTTGGATACAGAACTGGCTCAAGGGTAGAAGACAGAGGGTGGTGGTGGAGGGTTGTTTTTCAGTCTGGAGGCCTGTGACCAGTGGAGTGCCACAAGGATCGGTGCTGGGTCCACAATTTTTCATCATTTATATAAATGATTTTGATGTGAGCATAAGAGGTATAGTTAGTAAGTTTGCAGATGACACCAAAATTGGAGGTGTAGTGGACAGCAAAGAAGGTTACCTCAGGTTACAACAGGATCTTGATCAGATGGACTGAGAAGAGGCAGATGGCATTTAATTTAGATAAATGTGAGGTGTTGCATTTTGGAAAAGCAATTCTTAGCAGAACTTATACATTTAATGGTAAGGTCCTAGGGAGTCTTGCTGAACAAAGAGACCTTGGGTGCAGATTCATAGCTCCTTAAAATAGAGTTGTGGTGAGACATGATAGTGAAGAAGGCATTTGGTATGCTTTCCGTTTTGGTCAATGCATTGAGTATAGGAGTTGGGAGATCATGTTGCGGATGTACAGGACATTGGTTAGGCCACTGTTGAAATATTGCATGCAATTCTGGTCTCCTTCCTATCAGAAGGAGGTCGTGAAACTTGAAAAGGTTCTGAAAAGATTTACAAGAATGTTGCAAGGGTGGAGCAGTTGAGCTATAGGTAGAGGTTGATTAGGCGAGGGCTGTTTTCCCTGGAGCGTTGGAGGGGGAGGGGTGACCTTATACAGGTTTACAAAATTATGAGGGGCAGGGATAGGATAAATAGACAAAAGTCTTTTCCCTGGCATGGGGGAGTTCAAAACTAGAGGGCATAGGTTTAGGGTGAGAGAGGAAAGATATAAGATATGTGAGACCTAAGGGATAACTTTTTCACACAGAGGATGGTGTGTGTGTGTGAATGGGTTGCAAGAGGAGGTGGTGAAGGCTAGTACAATTGCAACATTTAAAAGTCATCTGGATGGGTATATGAATAAGGAAGGGTTTAGAGGGATATCTACCGGGTGCAAGCTGGTGGGACTAGATTGGGTTGGGATATCTGATCGGCATGGATGAGTTGGACCGAAGGGTCTGTTTCTGTGCTGTATAGACCTCTATGATTCTATGTTGCTGAAGTGCATTTTGGGTGAGATCACCAGGTTTAAACGTCAAAATTATCTTTTCCAGCAAATGTCTTCAAAATATTCTTAAAATGTGCTGCTGATGCCGCAAAAGTGAGATAAGCAACTGTGTACATCAAAATCTCCAATTCTACCAAGCATCTCCAAATCTCTTCTAGATGTTACTAAATTGCATAACTCCCTGAGACAAGCGACTGGGCACACCAAACTTTCCATTTCCATCAAGTTCTTAATATTTGATGCAAATGCCACTATAGTGTAATAAAGCATATGTCAGTAAGTGTTAGAATGAGGGCTAGGGTTAGGGCATGGGGTTCAATTAGGGTTAGGGCTAGGGATCAGGTTAGGGCTAGGGCTGGATTTAGGGGTCTGTTTAGGGCTGGAGTAAGGGTTAGGGTTAGGACTAGAACAAGGGCTAGGCTAGTGTGAGGGCTAGGGTTAGGTTTAGGCTAGTGTTAGGGTGATGGGCAGGGCATGAGCTTGGATTAGGGTTAAGATTAGGATTAGGGTTAGAATTAGGTTAGGGTTAGGATTAGGCTAGAGTCCAGGCTATGGTTAGCCTTAGGTTTTGGTTAGGGTTCAGGCTTGGTTTAAGCTAAGGGTTAGGGGTAGGGCTAGGTCAGGGGCTCCAGTTAGCACTAGGATTAGAAATAGACCTAAGGCTGGGGTAAATGCTGGGCTTAGGACAAGGGTTAGTGCTATATCTGGACAAGATCTAGGGGTAGGTTTAGGGTTAGTGCCCAGGTAAGGTTTAGGATTAGAATTAGGTATCGGGCTAGGGCTAGGGGTAAGTATAGGGTTAGGCCTAGGGAATGAGGGTAGGAGTAGGGCTATTGGAAAGATGATGACTAAAGCTAAGGTCAGGTTTAGTGATAGGGTGAGGGTTAGGGCTGGGCTAGGGTTACGGCTAGGCTTAGGGGTAACGTTTGATTTGGGTTAGGGTTGGGGCTGGATCTAATGTAAGGGCTGGAGCTAAGACTAAGGATTAAGGTTATGGATAGATTTAGCACTAATGTAAAGACGAGGGTGAAAGCTCAGGACAGGTTTAGTGCTACGGTTAGGAGTAAGGCAAGGCTAGGGAGTTAGGGATTGAGTTGGGTTAGGGTTAAGGTTGGGTCCAATGCAAGGGCTATGACTGAGGCAAGGCCCGGGGTAGAGAAAGTGTTAGGTTTAGCGTTAGGGTTAGAGCAATGGCTAGGCCTAGTGATACCATTTGGATTAGAATTAGGGTTAGCACCTGGGCTAGGTCTTGGGTTCGGGTTGGGGTTGGGGTTAGGGTTAGGGTTAGGGTTAGGAATAGGGTTAGGTCTTTGATTAGTGTTCATTTTGGGGTTTGTGTTAGGGTTAGAGTCAGGATAAGTGTTAGGATTAGGGCTAGGGTTGGGGTAATGGGTTAGGGTGTGGACTTCAGCAAAGTTTATGGTTACGGTTTGGATTAGGGTTAGGGCACAGGCTATGGTATGGGCTAGGGTGCAGGTTATGGATCAGGTTAGGGTTAAGGATAGGTAAGGACTAGATCTAGAGTATGGGTTATGGTGGTAGGGTTAGAGTTGGAGTTAGGGTTCGGGTTAGAGTACAGTCCAGGGTATGGGCTAAAGAAATAGGTTTAGGTTTACAGTTAGGTTTAGGGTTGGGTCTAACGTAATAGCCAGGACTGAAGAAATAGTGTTAGTGTAGGAATACGGTTAAGGTTATAGTGCAGGTTTGGCGGCAATGCGTCGAGGAATCATGGCAAGGTTAGGGTCTGGGTTATAGTTAGGGTTAGAGTTAAGGATAGTGCTTGCTTGAGCATTTGGGTTAAGAGTTCGGGTTTGGGTTATGGTTAAGGATCGTGCTCGCTTTAGCATTTGGGTTAAGTGTTCAGGTTAGTGTTAGGGTTAAGGATCGTGCTTGCTTCAGCATTTGGGTTAAGAGTTCTGGTTAGGGTTAGAGCTCAGTTAAGTAAGGATTAGGGTTATGGTTAGGGGTAGAATAAGGATGATGGCTAGGACAAAGGCCAGGTTTTGTTTTAGAAATAGTGACTCTGTTAGTCACACATTCATCACTCATGATTCAGAGACGCTGGTGTTGAACTGGGGTGTACAAAGTTAAAAATCACACAACACCAGGTTATAGACCAGGTTATATTGTGAATCACCTGATGAAGGAGCGTCGCTCCGAAAGCTAGTGTGCTTCCAATTAAACCTGTTGGACTATAACCTGATGTTGTGTGATTTTTAAATTCATCACTCAGTCACTCAGTCTGTGAGTCACACACTCTGTCACTGACTCAGTCCCTCACTCAGTCACTTACACACTCATTCACACTCTCAGTCACTCACTCAGTCATTCCATCACTCAGTCATGCTGTCACTCACATAGTCAATTACTCTCTCACTCAGTCACTCAGCCACTCAGTCACATACTCAGTCATGCACTCACTCAATCAGTCAGTCAGTCATTTAGACCCCTCCTTGCCACTCCAGGAGGCAGGTAACTTCATCTCCCGGGGAAGTGTGGGTTCCCTGCAGGAAGCACACTGCATACTTCCTATCCTGAAGGGCTGAGAAGGTCTGGAATCTGTGTTGTGATTCTCTGCTGCTATTGATGTTGAAGCTGTCTCTGGTTCACTTCATTGTCAGCAATGGTATGAAATCTCTACCAGTAAAACTGTTCAAAACACGTTTACTGGGAGGATGGAGGACGGAAGGACGAGAAGATCAGCTGGAAGTCCTTCCAGTGGTCCAGAGCTGGCTGGACCTTATAGCAATGACCGAAAATAGCTTCTACAAAGTCCTGGAGTCCCTTGAGGGCAATGAGGGAGAGCTCAGTTGGGGAGGCACAAAGGAAACCAAAACTTCATTGGAGATGCATTCTACCACCGAGCCTGAACCCTCTTCCAGGCAGTCGTCCTCGGTCAATGACCCCTCCCCCATGGTGAGAGTGGGGCCTGGTCTGAACCTGTCCCCAGGTCACTGGCGGGAATGTCCTTAGTGTACTCCATTGAGGAATGTTCTGGGTTTGGATCATTGGCTGGCAGAGACTCAGGGCCCTTACCCTCCCAACACTGAGACACCCACTGCTCTGGGAAAAGGTCATCCACCAGTGCCAGGGCACATGGGACAGCAATCCAGGAAGGAGGAGTGAGGAGAACACCTTTCTCCTCCCCTGCACCACTTGACGATCCAGTGAGATATATAGTGGCCTGTTGGGGGACGCTGGCGTGTCCCGTGGGGCCAGTGGAACTGCAGCAGCAGGAGAATCACCTCAACCCCCAGAGTTCTGCATTGGACAGGCCACAGTACCAGTGAAGCAGGAAGCATCATGGGCTCACCCCCCAGGGGAAAATCCGTGTCTTACCAGGGCGGAAGACATGTTCTACCCCACCCTGCCCCGGCAGGGTACCATCTCTCTTTTGCAGCTGTGGATGAGATTGTGGTGATTGTGGTAGTCTCCTGTCTACCCCCCTCCACCAGTCCTGCTTCTTTTTGTGTCTTCAGTCCCTCCCTCTAGGCTCTGCAAAAATGGTACTGGCTGTGTGGATGGTGATGACCCCTCCTGTCCCACCCCAGAACTTCCAAGTTAGGGTGATGGGTGGGGACAGAGACGAGATCTAATGTCTGACCAGGAAGCTCCAGACTGAGGTGCTGCAGGTCAGTCTCCTTCTAACTTCAATCGTACATTCAATGAATCAAACATTATTCATTGATTCAATGAAAAACATCACATATTCATTTCATGAGACCAGTTGCGTTCATTCCTTCAGAGAATCAAACTGCTCTCGGTCATTCAATGAAACAAACTGCACCAGTTAATTCAATGAGAAGAGCTGACTTCAATGTCTCGAGTTAAACGCATTCATTCAATGAAACAAACTGCATTCATTCATTCATGGAATCTAACATCATTCGTGCATTCAATGAATCAAGCGCAATTCATTGATTCAATGAAACAAACTTTACACCGTCTGTAAAGGAATTTTTTTGCACTCTTTGAATGAGACAAACATTCTAAACACGTTCACTTCATGACAATCGACTGCATTCATTGATCCATTCATTGCATCAAACTTTAATCGTACATTCAATAAATCAACAGCTTGAGACATAGAATGAATCAATGAATGCAGTTGGATCCATGAAACGAATGTGTCAAAAATGTTAACTTGATTATTCAGAGATTTAACTGCATTCGTTCTTTCATTGAATCAAACTGCATTCATTCTTTTTTTCAATGAAACAAACTGCACCAGTTAATTCAGTGAGTAGAGCTGACTTCAATGTCTCGAGTTAAACGCATTCATTCAATGAAACAAACTGCATTCATTCATTCATGGAATCTAACATTATTCGTGCATTCAATGAATCAAGCGTAATTCATTTATTCAATGAAACAAACTTTACACAGTCTGTCATGCAATCCTTTTGCACTCTTTGAATGAGACAAACATTCTAAACATGTTCATTTCATGACAACCAACTGCATTCATTGATTCATTCGTTGCATCAAACTTTAATCGTACATTCCAAGAATCAACAGCTTGAGACATTGAATGAATGAATGCAGTTGGATTCATGAAACGCATGTTTAAAGAATGTTAACTTGATTATTCAGAGATTAAACTGCATTCGTTCTTTCATTGAATCAAACTGCATTCATTCTTTCTTCCAATGAATCAAACTGCACATGATAATTCAACGATTAGAGCTTATTTCCTTAATACAAATGCATTCATTCAATGAAACAAACTGCTTTCATTCATTATTGGAATCAAAAGACAATCCTACATTCAATGAATCAAACGTTATTCACTGATTCAATGAATCATTCTTAACAAATTCATTGAATGAATCCTACCGCACTCATTCATTCTATGAAATAAACTATACACGCTATTTCAAGTAAATGAGCTAATTTCATGATGTAAATATCTCGACCTCAACGCCTTCATTCATTCTTTCTTACAATGAAATAAACTGCACGTTAATTCAACGATCAGAGCTTATTTCCTTAATACAAATGCCTCGACCTGAACGCATTCATTCAATGAAACAAACTGCACTCAGTCATTGAACCTATCTTCAATCGTAGAGTTAATGAATCAAACATTATGCATTGAATCAATGAAATAAACATCACATATTCAATTCATGAGACCAGTTGCGTTCATTCATTCAGAGAATCAAACTGCTCTCGTTCATTCAATGAAACAAACTGCACCAGTTAATTCAGTGAGTAGAGCTGACTTCAATGTCTCGAATTAAACACTTTCAGTCATTGAAACAATCTGCATTCATTCATTTATGGAATCAAACATAATTCGTGCTTTCAATGAATCAAGCGTAATTCATAGATTCAATGAAACAAAACTTTACACAATCTGTAATGGAATTCTTTTGCACTCTTTGAATGAGACAAACATTCTAAACACGTTCACTTCATGACAATCGACTGTATTCATTGATTCATTCATTGCATCAAAATTAAATCGTACATTCAATGAATCAACAGCTTGAGAGTTTGAATGAATGAATGCAATTGGATCCATGAAATGCATGTTTCAAGAATGTTAACTTGATTATTCAGAGATTAAACTGCATTCGTTCTTTCATTGAATCAAACTGCATTCATTCTTTCTTTCAATGAAACAAACTGCACCAGTTAATTCAGTCAGTAGAGCTGACTTCAATGTCTCGAGCTGAACGCTTTCAGTCAATGAAAAAACCTGCATTCATTCATTATTGGAATCAAAAGTCAATCGTGCATCCAATGAATCAGGCGTTAATTCACTGAATCATTCTAAACACATTCATTGAATGAATCCACCGCACTCATTCATTCTATGTAATAAACTGTACAAGCTATTTCAAGAAAATGAGCTAATGTCATGATGTAAATATCTCGACCTTAACGCATTCATTGAATGAAACAATCTGCACCAGTGAATTCATTGAATCTAACTTCAATCGTACATTCAATGAATCAAACATTATTCATTGATTCAGTGAAACAAACATAAAACATTCATTTCATGAGACCAGTTGCGTTCATTCCTTCAGAGAATCAAACTGCTCTCGTTCATTCAATAAAACAAACTGCACCAGTTAATTCAGTGAGTAGAGCTGACTTCAATGTCTCGAGTTAAACACTTTCAGTCATTGAAACAATCTGCATTCATTCATTTATGGAATCAACAGTCAATCGTGCATTCAATGAATCAAGCGTTAATTCACTGAATCATTCTAAACACATTCATTCAATGAATCCACCGCACTCGTTCATTCTATGTAATAAACTGTACAAGCTATTTCAAGAAAATGAGCTAATGTCATGATATAAATGACTCGACCTTAACGCATTCATTGAATGAAACAATCTCCACCAGTGAATTCATTGAATCTAACTTCAATCGTACATTCAATGAATCAAACATTATTCATTGATTCAATGAAACAAACATAACATATTCATTTCATGAGACCAGTTGCGTTCATTCCTTCAGAGAATCAAACTGCTCTCGGTCATTCAATGAAACAAACTACACTAGTTAATTCAGTGAGTAGAGCTGACTTCAATGTCTCGAGTCAAACACTTTCAGTCATTGAAACAATCTGCATTCATTCATTCATTTATGGAATCAAACATCATTCGTGCATTCAATGAATCAAGCGTAATTCATAGATTCAATGAAACAAACTTTACACAATCTGTAATGTAATTATTTTGCACTCTTTGAATGAGACAAACATTCTAAACACGTTCACTTCATGACAATCGACTGTATTCATTGATTCATTCATTGCATCAAAATTAAATCATACATTCAATGAATCAACACCTTGAGAGATTGAATGAATGAATGCAGTTGGATCCATGAAACGCATGTGTCAAGAATGTTAACTTGATTATTCAGAGATTAAACTGCATTCGTTCTTTCATTGAATCAAACTGCATTCATTCTTTCTTTCAATGAAACAAACTGCACATGTTAATTCAACGATTAGAGCTTATTTCCTTAATACAAATGCCTCGAGCTGAACGCCTTCATTCAATCAAACAACATGCATTTATTCATTTTTGGAATCAAAATTCAATCGTGCATTCTATGAATCAAGCGTTAATTCACTGATTCAATTAATCATTCTTGATTCATTGAAAGAATCCTACCGCACTCATTCATTCTATGTCATAAACTGTACAAGCTATTTCAAGTAAACGAGCTAATGTCATGATGTAAATATCTCGACCTTAACGCATTCATTCAATGAAACAATCTGCACCAGTGAATTCATTGAATCAAACTTCAATCGTACATTCAATGAATCAAACATTATTCATTGATTCAATGAAACAAACATAACATATTCATTTCATGAGACCAGTTGCGGTCATTCCTTCAGAGAATCAAACTGCTCTCGGTCATTCAATGAAACAAACTACACCAGTTAATTCAGTGAGTAGAGCTGACTTCAATGTCTCGAGCTAAACGCATTCATTCAATGAAACAAACTGCATTCATTCATTCATGGAATCTAACATTATTTGTGCATTCAATGAATCAAGCGTAATTCATTTATTCAATGAAACAAACTTTACACAGTCTGTCAAGCAATCCTTTTGCACTCTTTGAATGAGACAAACATTCTAAACATGTTCATTTCATGACAACCAACTGCATTCATTGATTCATTCGTTGCATCAAACTTTAATCGTACATTCCAAGAATCAACAGCTTGAGACATTGAATGAATGAATGCAGTTGGATTCATGAAACGCATGTTTAAAGAATGTTAACTTGATTATTCAGAGATTAAACTGCATTCGTTCTTTCATTGAATCAAACTGCATTCATTCTTTCTTCCAATGAATCAAACTGCACATGATAATTCAACGATTAGAGCTTATTTCCTTAATACAAATGCATTCATTCAATGAAACAAACTGCTTTCATTCATTATTGGAATCAAAAGTCAATCCTACATTCAATGAATCAAACGTTATTCACTGATTCAATGAATCATTCTTAACAAATTCATTGAATGAATCCTACCGCACTCATTCATTCTATGAAATAAACTATGCAAGCTATTTCAAGTAAATGAGCTAATTTCATGATGTAAATATCTCGACCTCAACGCCTTCATTCATTCTTTCTTACAATGAAATAACCTGCACGTTAATTCAACGATCAGAGCTTATTTCCTTAATACAAATGCCTCGACCAGAACGCATTCATTCAATGAAACAAACTGCACTCAGTCATTGAACCTATCTTCAATCGTAGAGTTAATGAATCAAACATTATGCATTGATTCAATGAAACAAACATCACATATTCAATTCATGAGACCAGTTGCGTTCATTCATTCAGAGAATCAAACTGCTCTCGTTCATTCAATGAAACAAACTGCACCAGTTAATTCAGTGAGTAGAGCTGACTTCAATGTCTCGAATTAAACACTTTCAGTCATTGAAACAATCTGCATTCATTCATTTATGGAATCAAACATAATTCGTGCTTTCAATGAATCAAGCGTAATTCATAGATTCAATGAAACAAAACTTTACACAATCTGTAATGGAATTCTTTTGCACTCTTTGAATGAGACAAACATTCTAAACACGTTCACTTCATGACAATCGACTGTATTCATTGATTCATTCATTGCATCAAAATTAAATCGTACATTCAATGAATCAACAGCTTGAGAGATTGAATGAATGAATGCAGTTGGATCCATGAAACGCATGTGTCAAGAATGTTAACTTGATTATTCATTGAATCAAACTGCATTCCTTATTACTTTCAATGAAAGAAACTGCACATGTTAATTCATGCTTATTTCCTTAATACAAATGCCTCGATCTGAACGCCTTCATTCAATCAAACAACCTGCATTCATTCATTATTGGAATCAAAAGTCAACCGTGCAATCTATGAATCAAGCGTTAATTCACTGATTCAATCAATCATTCTTGCTTCATTGAATGAATCCTACAGCACTCATTCATTCTATGTAATAAACTGTACAAGCTATTTCAAGTAAATGAGCTAATGTCATGATGTAAATATCTCGACCTTAACACATTCATTCAATGAAACAATCTGCACCAGTGAAATCATTGAATCTAACTTCAATCATACATTCAATGAATCAAACATTATTCATTGATTCAATGAAACAAACATAACATATTCATTTCATGAGACCAGTTGCGTTCATTCCTTCAGAGAATCAAACTGCTCTCGTTCATTCAATGTAACAAACTACACCAGTTAATTCAGTGAGTAGAGTTGACTTCAATGTCTCGAGTTCAACGCTTTCAGTCAATGAAACAAACAACATTCATTCATTCATGGAATCAAACATCATTTGTGCATTCAATGAATCAAGCGTAATTCATTGATTCAATGAAACAAACTTTACACAGTCTGTAATGGAATCCTTTTGCACTCTTTGATTGAGATAAACATGCTAAACACGTTCACTTCATGACAATCGACTACATTCATTGATTCATTCATTGCATCAAACTTTAATCGTACATTCAATAAATCAACAGCTTGAGACATTAAATGAATGAATGCAGTTGGATCCATGAAACGAATGTGTCAAAAATGTTAACTTGATTATTCAGAGATAAAACTGCATTCGTTCTTTCATTGAATCAAACTGCATTCATTCTTTCTTCCAATGAAACAAACTGCACATGATAATTCAACGATTAGAGATTATTTCCTTAATACAAATTCATTCATTCAATGAAACAACCTGCTTTCATTCATTATTGGAATCAAAAGTCAATCCTACATTCAATGCATAAAACGTTATTCACTGATTCAATGAATCATTCTTAACAAAATCGTTGAATGAATCCTAACGTTCTCATTCATTCTATGAAATAAACTATACAAGCTGTTTCAAGTCAATGAGCTAATTTCATGATGTAAATATCTCGACCTCAACGCCTTCATTCAATGAAACAAACTGCACTCATTCATTGAGCCTTACTTCAATCATCATTCATTGATTCAATGAAAAAAAACATCACATATTCATTTCATGAGACCAGTTGCGTTCATTCATTCAGAGAATCAAACTGCTCTCGTTCATTCAATGAAACAAATGACACCAGTTACTTCAGTGTGTAGAGCTGACTTCAATGTCTCGAGTTAAACGCTTTCAGTCATTGTAACAATCTGCATTCATTCATTTATGGAATCAAACATCATTCGTGCATTCAATGAATCAAGCGTAATTCATTGATTCATTGAAACAAACTTTACACAATCTGTAATGATATTCTTTTGCAGTCTTTGAAAGAGATAAACATTCTAAACACGTTCACTTCATGACAACCAACTGCATTCATTGATTCATTCATTGCATCAAACTTTAATCGTACATTCAATGAATCAACAGCTTGAGAGATTGAATGAATGAATGCAGTTGGATCCATGAAACGCATGTTTCAAGAATGTTAACTTGATTATTCAGAGATTAAACTGCATTCGTTCTTTCATTGAATCATTCTTTCTTTCAATGAAACAAACTGCACATGTTAATTCAACGATTACAGATTATTTCCTTAATACAAATGCCTCGAGCTGAACGCCTTCATTCAATCAAACACCCTGCATTCATTCATTATTGGAATCAAAAGTCAATCGTGCAATCTATGAATCAAGCGTTAATTCACTGATTCAATGAATCATTCTTGATTCATTGAATGAATCCTACCGCACTCATTCATTCCATGGAATAAACTGTACAAGCTATTTCAAGTAAATGAGCTAATGTCATGATGTAACTATCTCGAACTTAACGCATTAATTCAATGAAACAATCTGCACCAGTGAATTCATTGAATATAACTTCAATCGTACATTCAATGAATCAAACATTATTCATTGATTTAATGAAACATACATCACATATTCAATTCATGAGACCATTTACGTTCATTCATTCAGAGAATCAAACTGCTCTCGTTCATTCATTGAAACAAACTACACCAGTTACTTCAGTGAGTAGAGCTGACTTTAATGTCTCGAGTTAAACGCTTTCAGTCATTGAAACAATCTGCATTCATTCATTTATGGAATCAAACATCATTCGTGCATTCAATGAATCAAGCGTAATTCATAGATTCAATGAAACAAACTTTACATTATCTGTAATGGAATTCTTTGCCACTCTTTGAATGAGATAAACATGCTTGACACGTTCACTTCATGACAATTGACTACATTCATTGATTCATTCAATGCATCAAACTTTAATCGTACGTTCAATGAATCAACAGCTTGAGAGATTGAATGAATGAATGCAGTTGTGTTTCAAGAATGTTAACTTGATTATTCAGAGATTCAACTGCATTCGCTCTTTCATTGAATCACAATGCATTCATTCTTTCTTTCAAGGAAACAAACTGCACATGTCAATTCAACGATTAGAGCTTATTTCCTTAATACAAATGCCTCGAGCTGAACACCTTCATTCAATCAAACAACCTGCATTCATTCATTATTGGAATCAAAAGTCAACCGTGCAATCTATGAATCAAGCGTTAATTCACTGATTCAATGAATCATTCTTGATTCATTGAATGAATTCTGTCCCCCCCCCCCCCTCATTCATTCTATGTAATAAACTGTTCAAGCTACTTCAAGGAAATGAGATAATGTCATGATGTAAATATCTCGAACTTAACGCATTCATTCAATGAAACAATCTGCACCAGTGAATTCATTACATCCAACTTCAATCGTACATTCAATGAATCAAACATTATTCATTGATTCAATGAAACAAACATAACATATTTATTTCACGAGACCAGTTGCGTTCATTCCTTCAGAGAATGAAACTGCTCTCGGTCATTCAATGAAAGAAACTACACCAGTTAATTCAGTGAGTAGAGCTGACTTCAATATCTCGAGTTCAACGCTTTCAGTCAATGAAACAAACAAAATTCATTCATTAATGGTATCAAACATCATTTGTGCATTCAATGAATCAAGCGTAATTCATTGATTCAATGAAACAAACTTTACACAAACTGTAATGGAATCCTTTTGCACTCTTTGAATGAGATAAACATGCTAAACACGTTCACTTCATGACAATTGACTACATTCATTGATTCATTCATTGCAACAAACTTTAATCGTACATTCAATAAATCAACAGCTTGAGAGATTGAATGAATGAATGCAGTTGGATCCATGAAACGCATGTTTCAAGAATGTTAACTTGATTATTCAGAGATTAAACTGCATTCGTTCTTTCATTGAATCAAACTGCATTCATTCTTTGTTCCATTGAAACAAACTGCACATGATAATTCAACGATTACAGTTTATTTCCTTAATACAAATGCATTCATTCAATGAAACAACCTGCTTTCATTCATTATTGCAATCAAAAGTCAATCGCGCAATCTATGAATCAAACGTTATTCACTGATTAAATTAATCATTCTTAACAAAGTCATTGAATGAATCCTACCGTTCATATTCATTCTATGAAATAAACTATACAAGCTATTTCAAGTAAATGAGCTAATTTCATGATGTAAATATCTCGACCTCAACGCCTTCATTCAATGAAACAAACTGCACTCATTCATTGAACCTATCTTAAATCGTACAGTCAATGAATCAAACATTATTCATTGATTCAATGAAAAAAACATCACATATTCATTTCATGAGACCAGTTGCGTTCATTCATTCAGAGAATCAAACTGCTCTTGTTCATTCAATGAAACAAACTACACCAGTTACTTCAGTGAGTAGAGCTGACTTCAATGTCTCGAGTTAAACGCTTTCAGTCATTAAAACAATCTGCATTCATTCATTTATGGAATCAAACATCATTCGTGCATTCAATGAATCAAGCGTAATTCATAGATTCAATGAAACAAAACTTTACACAATCTGTAATGGAATTCTTTTGCACTCTTTGAATGAGACAAACATTCTAAACACGTTCACTTCATGACAAACAACTGCATTCATTGATTCATTCATTGCATCAAACTTTAATCGTACATTCAATGAATCAAAAGGTTGAGAGATTGAATAAATGAATGCGGTTGGATCCATGAAACGCATGTTTCAAGAATGTTAACTTGATTATTCAGAGATTAAACTGCATTCGTTCTTTCATTGAATCATTCTTTCTTTCAATGAAACAAACTGCACATGTTAATTAAACGATTAGAGCTTATTTCCTTAATCCAAATGCCTCGAGCTGAACACCTTCATTCAATCAAACAACCTGCATTCATTCATTATTGGAATCAAAAGTCAATCGTGCATTCTATGAATCAAGCGTTAATTCACTGATTCAATCAATCATTCTTGATTCATTGAATGAATCCTACCGCACTCATTCATTCTATGTAATAAACTGTACAAGCTATTTCAAGTAAATGAGCTAATGTCATGATGTAAATATCTCGACCTTAACGCAGTCATTCAATGAAATAATCTGCACCAATGAATTCATTAAATCTAACTTCAATTACATTCAATGAATCAAACATTATTCATTGATTCAATGAAACAAACATAACATATTCATTTCATGAGACCAGTTGCGTTCATTCCTTCAGAGAATCAAACTGCTCCCGTTCATTCAATGTAACAAACTGAACCAGTTAATTCAGTGAGTAGAGCTGACTTCAATCTCTCGAGTTCAACGCTTTCAGTCAATGAAACAAACTGCATTCATTCATTCATGGAATCAATCATCAATCGTGCATTCAATGAATCAAGCGTAATTCATTGATTCAATGAAACAAACATTACACAGTCTTTAATGGAATCGTTTTGCAATCTTTGAATGAGATAAACGTGCTAAACACGTTCACTTCATGACAATCGACTACATTCATTGATTCATTCATTGCATCAAACTTTAATCGTACATTCAATAAATCAAAAGCTTCAGACATTGTATGAATGAATGCAATTGGATCCATGAAACGAATGTGTCAAAAATGTTAACTTGATCATTCAGAGATTAAACTGCATTCGTTCTTTCATTGAATCAAACTGCATTCATTCTTTCTTCCAATGAAACAAACTGCACATGATAATTCAACGATTAGAGATTATTTCCTTAATACAAATTCATTCATTCAATGAAACAACCTGCTTTCATTCATTATTGGAATCAAAAGTCAATCCTACATTCAATGCATAAAACGTTATTCACTGATTCAATGAATCATTCTTAACAAAATCATTGAATGAATCCTACCGTTCTCATTCATTCTATGAAATAAACTATACAAGCTATTTCAAGTAAATGAGCTAATTTCATGATGTAAATATCTCGACCTCAACGCCTACATTCAATGAAACAAACTGCACTCATTCATTGAGCCTTACTTCAATCGTACAGTCAATGAATCAAACATTATTCATTGATTCAATGAAAAAAAACATCACATATTCATTTCATGAGACCAGTTGCGTTCATTCATTCAGAGAATCAAACTGCTCTCGTTCATTCATTGAAACAAACTACACCAGTTACTTCAGTGAGTAGAGCTGACTTCAATGTCTCGAGTTAAATGCTTTCAGTCATTGAAACAACCTGCATTCATTCATCTATGGAATCAAACATCATTCGTGCAATCAATGAATCAAGCGTAATTCATAGATTCAATGAAACAAAACTTTACGCAATCTGTAAAGGAACTCTTTTGCACTCTTTGAATGAGACAAACATTCTAAACACGTTCACTTCATGACAATCGACTGTATTCATTGATTCATTCATTGCATCAAAATTAAATCGTACATTCAATGAATCAACAGCTTGAGAGATTGAATGAATGAATGCAGTTGGATCCATGAAACGCATGTGTCAAGAATGTTAACTTGATTATTCATTGAATCAAACTGCATTCCTTATTTCGTTCAATGAAAGAAACTGCACATGTTAATTCATGCTTATTTCCTTAATACAAATGCCTCGATCTGAACGCCTTCATTCAATCAAACAACCTGCATTCATTCATTATTGAATCAACAGCTTGAGAGTTTGAATGAATGAATGCAATTGGATCCATGAAATGCATGTTTCAAGAATGTTTGATTCTTGAACGCTTGATTCAATGAATGCTTGATTCATTGAATGCACGAATGATGTTTGATTCCATAAATGAATGAATGCAGATTGTTTCAATGACTGAAAGTGTTTAACTCGAGACATTGAAGTCAGCTCTACTCACTGAAGTAACTGGTGTAGTTTGTTTCATTGAATGAACGAGAGCAGTTTGATTCTCTGAATGAATGAACGCAACTGGTCTCATGAAATGAACATGTGATTTTTTTTCATTGAATCAACGAATAATGTTTGATTCATTGACTGTACGATTGAAGATAGGTTTAATGAATGAGTGCAGTGTGTTTCATTGAATGAAGGTGTTGAGGTCGAGATATTTACATCATGTAATTAGCTCATTTACTTGAAAAAGCTTGTATAGTTTATTTCATAGAATGAATGAGAACGTTAGGATTCATTCAATGATTTTGTTAAGAATGATTAATTGAATCAGTGACTAACGTTTGATGCATTTAATGTAGGATTGACTTTTGATTCCAATAATGAATGAAAGCAGGTTGTTTCATTGAATGAATGCATTTGTATTAAGGAAATAAGCTCTAATCGTTGAATTACCATGTGCAGTTTTTTTCATTGGAAGAAAGAACGCATGCAGTTTAATCTCTGAATAATCAAGTTAACATTCTTGAAACATGCGTTTCATGGATCCAACTGCATTCATTCATTCAATGTCTCAAGCTGTTAATTTATTGAATGTACGATGAAAGTTTGATGCAATGAATGAATCAATGAATGTAGTCAATTGTCACGAAGTGAACGTGTCTAGCATGTTTATCTCATTCAAAGAGTGCAAAAGGATTCCATTACAGACTGTGTAAAGATTGTTTCATTGAATCAATGAATTACGCTTGATTCATTGAATGCACAAATGATGTTTGATTCCATGAATGAATGAATGTTGTTTGTTTCATTGACTTAAAGCGTTGACCTCGAGACATTGAAGTCAGCTCTACTCACTAAAGTAACTGGTGCAGTTTGTTTCATTGAATGAACGAGAGCAGTTTGATTCTCTGAATGAATGAACGTAAATGGTCTCATGAAATGAATATGTGATGTTTGTTTCATTGAATCAATGAATAATGTTTGATTCATTAATGTACGATTGAAGTTATATTCAATGAATTCACTGGTGCAGATTGTTTCATTGAATTAATGCGTTAAGTTCGAGACAGTTACATCATGACTTTAGCTCATTTACTTGAAATAGCTTGTACAGTTTATGACATGGAATGAATGAGTGCGGTAGGATTCATTCAATGAATCAAGAATGATTCATTGAATCAGTGAATTAACGCTTGATTCATAGATTGCACGATTGACTTTTGATTCCAATAATGAATGAATGCAGGGTGTTTGATTGAATGAAGGCGTTCAGCTCGAGGCATTTGTATTAAGGAAATAATCTGTAATCGTTGAATTAACATGTGCAGTTTGTTTCATTGAAAGAAAGAATGATTCAATGAAAGAACGAATGCAGTTTAATCTCTGAATAATCAAGTTAACATTCTTGAAACATGTGTTTCATAAATCCAACTGCATTCATTCATTCAATCTCTCAAGCTGTTGGTTCATTGAATGTACGATTAAAGTTTGATGCAATGAATGAATCAATGAATGCATTTGTATGTCATGAAGAGTACGTGTTTGGAATGATTGACTCATTCAAAGAGTGCAAAAGAATTCCATTACAGATTGTGGAAAGTTTGTTTCATTGAATCTATGAATTACGCTTGATTCATTGAATGCACGAATTATGTTTGATTCCATAAATGAATGAATGCAGATTGTTTCAATGACTGAAAGCGTTTAACTCGAGACATTGAAGTCAGCTCTACTCACTGAAGTAACTGGTGTAGTTTGTTTCATTGAATGAACGAGAGCAGTTTGATTCTCTGAATGAATGAACGCAACTGGTCTCGTGAAATGAATATGTGATGTTTTTTTCATTGAATCAATGAATAATGTTTGATTCATTGATTATACGATTGAAGATAGGTTTAATGAATGAGTGCAGTGTGTTTCATTGAATGAAGGCGTTGAGGTCGAGATATTTACATCATGTAATTAGCTCATTTACTTGAAAAAGCTTGTATAGTTTATTTCATAGAATGAATGAGAACGTTAGGATTCATTCAATGATTTTGTTAAGAATGATTAATTGAATCAGTGAATAACGTTTGTTGCTTTGAATGTAGGATTGACTTTTGATTCCAATAATGAATGAAAGCAGGTTGTTTCATTGAATGAATGCATTTTTATTAAGGAAATAATCTCTAATCGTTCAATTATCATGTGCAGTGTGTTTCATTTGGAAGAAAGAATGAATGCAGTTTGATTCAATGAAAGAACGAAAGCAGTTTAATCTCTGAATAATCCATGACACAATCGTTTCATGGATCCAACTGCATTCATTCATTCAATGTCTCAAGTTGTTGATTTATTGAACGTACGATGAAAGTTTGATGCAATGCATGAATCAATGAATGTAGTCGATTTTCATGAAGTGAACGTGTTCAGCATGTTTATCTCATTCAAAGAGTGCAAAAGGATTCCATTACAGACTGTGTAAAGTTTGTTTCATTGAATCAATGAATTACGCTTGATTCATTGAATGCACAAATGATGTTTGATTCCATGAATGAATGAATGTTGTTTGTATCATTGACTGAAAGCGTTGAACTCGAGACATTGAAGTCAGCTCTACTCGCTGAAGTAACTGGTGTAGTTTGTTTCATTGAATGACCGAGAGCAGTTTGATTCTCTGACGGAATGACCGCAACTGGTCTCATGAAATGAATATGTTATGTTTGTTTCATTGAATCAATGAATAATGTTTGATTAATTGAATGTACGATTGAAGTTAGATTCAATGAATTCTCTGGTGCAGATTGTTTCATTGAATGAATGCGTTAAGGTCGAGATATTTACATCATGACATTAGCTCATTTACTTGAAATAGCTTGTACAGTTTTTTACATAGAATGAATGAGTGCGGTAGCATTCATTCAATGAATCAAGAATGATTCATTGAATCAGTGAATTAACGCTTGATCATAGAATGCACGATTGACTTTTGATTCCAATAATGAATGAATGCAGGTTGTTTGATTGAATGAAGGTGTTCAGCTCGAGGCATTTGTATTAAGGAAACAAGCGCTAATCGTTGAATTAACATATGCAGTTCAATTCAATGAAAGAACGAATGCAGTTTAATCTCTGAATAATCAAGTTAACATTCTTGAAACATTCGTTTCATGGATCCAACTGCATTCATTCATTCAATGTCTCAAGGTGTTAATTTATTGAATGTACGATGAAGGTTTGATGCAATGAATGAATCAATGAATGCAGTCAATTGTCATGACGTGAACGTGTCTAGCATGTTTATCTCATTCAAAGAGTGCAAAACGATTCCATTACAGACTGTGTAAAGTTTGTTTCATTCAATCAATGAATTACGCTTGATTCATTGAATGCACAAATGATGTTTGATTCCATAAATGAATGAATGTTGTTTGTTTCATTGACTGAAAGCGTTGAACTCGAGACATTGAAGTCAGCTCTACTCACTAATGTAATTGGTGCAGTTTGTTTCATTGAATGAACGAGAGCAGTTTGATTCTCTGAATGAATGAACGTAAATGGTCTCATGAAATGAATATGTGATGTTTGTTTCATTGAATCAATGAATAATGTTTGATTCATTAATGTACGATTGAAGTTATATTCAATGAATTCACTGGTGCAGATTGTTTCATTGAATTAATGCGTTAAGTTCGAGACAGTTACATCATGACTTTAGCTCATTTACTTGAAATAGCTTGTACAGTTTATGACATGGAATGAATGAGTGCGGTAGGATTCATTCAATGAATCAAGAATGATTCATTGAATCAGTGAATTAACGCTTGATTCATAGATTGCACGATTGACTTTTGATTCCAATAATGAATGAATGCAGGGTGTTTGATTGAATGAAGGCGTTCAGCTCGAGGCATTTCTATTAAGGAAATAATCTGTAATCGTTTAATTAACATGTGCAGTTTTATTCATTGAAAGAAAGAATGATTCAATGAAAGAACGAATGCAGTTTAATATCTGAATAATCAAGTTAACATTCTTGAAACATGCGTTTCATAAATCCAACCGCATTCATTCATTCAATCTCTCAAGCTGTTGGTTCATTGAATGTACGATTAAAGTTTGATGCAACGAATGAATCAATGAATGCATTTCTATGTCATGAAGTGAACATGTTTAGAATGTTTGTCTCATTCAAAGAGTGCAAAAGAATTCCATTACACATTGTGTAAAGTTTGTTTCATTGTATCTATGAATTACGCTTGATTCATTGAATGCACGAATGATGTTTGATTCCATAAATGAATGAATGCAGAATGTTTCAATGACTGAAAGCGTTTAACTCGAGACATTCAAGTCAGCTCTACTCACTGAAGTAACTGGTGTAGTTTGTTTCATTGAATGAACGAGAGCAGTTTGATTCTCTGAATGAATGAACGCAACTGGTCTCATGAAATGAATATGTGATTTTTTTTCATTGAATCAATGAATAATGTTTGATTCATTGACTGTACGATTGAAGATAGGTTTAATGAATGAGTGCAGCGTGTTTCATTGAATGACGGTGTTGAGGTCGAGAAATTTACATCATGTAATTAGCTCATTTACTTGAAAAAGCTTGTATAGTTTATTTCATAGAATGAATGAGAACGTTAGGATTCATTCAATGATTTTGTTAAGAATGATTAATTGAATCAGTGAATACGTTTGTTGCATTGAATGTAGGATTGACTTTTGATTCCAATAATGAATGAAAGCAGGTTGTTTCATTCAATGAATGCATTTTTATTAAGGAAATAATCTCTAATCGTTCAATTATCTTGTGCAGTTTGTTTCATTTGGAAGAAAGAATGAATGCAGTTTGATTCAATGAAAGAACGAATGCAGTTTAAACTCTGAATAATCAAGTTAACATTTTTGACACATTCGTTTCATGGATCCAACTGCATTCATTCATTCAATGTCTCAAGCTGTTGATTTATTGAATGTAAGATTAAAGTTTGATGCAATGAATGAATCAATGAATGTAGTCGATTGTCATGAAGTGAACGTGTTTAGCATTTTTATCTCATTCAAAGAGTGCAAAAGGATTCCATTACAGACTGTGTAAAGTTTGTTTCATTGAATCAATGAATAATGATTGATTCATTGACTGTACGATTGAAGATAGGTTAAATGAATGAGTGCAGTTTATTTCATTGAATGAAGGCGTTGAGGTCGAGATATTTACATCATGTAATTAGCTCATTTACTTGAAAATAGCTTGTATAGTTTATTTCATAGAATGAATGGGAACAGTAGGATTCATTCAATGATTTTGTTAGGAATGATTAATTGAATCAGTGAATAACGTTTGATGCATTTAATGTAGGATTGACATTTGATTCCAATAATGAATGAAAGCAGGTTGTTTCATTGAATGAATGCATTTGTATTAAGGAAATAAGCTCTAATCGTTGAATTACCATGTGCGGTTTTTTTCATTGGAAGAAAGAACGCATGCAGTTTAATCTCTGAATAATCAAGTTAACATTCTTGAAACATGCGTTTCATGGATCCAACTGCATTCATTCATTCAATGTCTCAAGCTGTTAATTTATTGAATGTACGATGAAAGTTTGATGCAATGTATGAATCAATGAATGCATTTGTATGTCATGAAGTGTACGTGTTTGGAATGATTGACTCATTCAAAGAGTGCAAAAGAATTCCATTACAGATTGTTGAAAGTTTGTTTCATTGAATCTATGAATTACGCTTGATTCATTGAATGCACGAATTATGTTTGATTCCATAAATGAATAAATGCAGATTGTTTCAATGACTGAAAGCGTTTAACTCGAGACATTGAAGTCAGCTCTACTCACTGAAGTAACTGGTGTAGTTTGTTTCATTGAATGAACGAGAGCAGTTTGATTCTCTGAATGAATGAACGCAACTGGTCTCATGAAATGAATATGTGATGTTTTTTTCATTGAATCAATGAATAATGTTTGATTCATTGATTATACAATTGAAGATAGGTTTAATGAATGAGTGCAGTGTGTTTCATTGAATGAAGGCGTTGAGGTCTAGATATTTACATCATGTAATTAGCTCATTTACTTGAAAAAGCTTGTATAGTTTATTTCATAGATTGAATGAGAACGTTAGGATTCATTCAATGATTTTGTTAAGAATGATTAATTGAATCAGTGAATAACGTTTGTTGCATTGAATGTAGGATTGACTTTTGATTCCAATAATGAATGAAAGCAGGTTGTTTCATTGAATGAATGCATTTTTATTAAGGAAATAATCTCTAATCGTTCAATTATCATGTGCAGTGTGTTTCATTTGGAAGAAAGAATGAATGCAGTTTGATTCAATGAAAGAACGAAAGCAGTTTAATCTCTGAATAATCCATGACACAATCGTTTCATGGATCCAACTGCATTCATTCATTCAATGTCTCAAGCTGTTGATTTATTGTATGTACGATGAAAGTTTGATGCAATGAATGAATCAATGAATGTAGTCGATTGTCATGAAGTGAACGTGTTCAGCATGTTTATCTCATTCAAAGAGTGCAAAAGGATTCCATTACAGACTGTGTAAAGTTTGTTTCATTGAATCAATGAATTACGCTTGATTCATTGAATGCACAAATGATGTTTGATTCCATGAATGAATGAATGTTGTTTGTTTCATTGACTGAAAGCGTTGAACTCGAGACATTGAAGTCAGCTCTACTCGCTGAAGTAACTGGTGTAGTTTGTTTCATTGAATGACCGAGAGCAGTTTGATTCTCTGACGGAATGACCGCAACTGGTCTCATGAAATGAATATGTTATGTTTGTTTCATTGAATCAATGAATAATGTTTGATTAATTGAATGTACGATTGAAGTTAGATTCAATGAATTCTCTGGTGCAGATTGTTTCATTGAATGAATGCGTTAAGGTCGAGATATTTACATCATGACATTAGCTCATTTACTTGAAATAGCTTGTACAGTTTTTTACACAGAATGAATGAGTGCGGTAGGATTCATTAAATGAATCAAGAATGATTCATTGAATCAGTGAATTAACGCTTGATCATAGAATGCACGATTGACTTTTGATTCCAATAATGAATGAATGCAGGTTGTTTGATTGAATGAAGGTGTTCAGCTCGAGGCATTTGTATTAAGGAAACAAGCGCTAATCGTTGAATTAACATAGGCAGTTCAATTCAATGAAAGAACGAATGCAGTTTAATCTCTGAACAATCAAGTTAACATTCTTGAAACATTCGTTTCATGGATCCAACTGCATTCATTCATTCAATGTCTCAAGGTGTTAATTTATTGAATGTACGATGAAGGTTTGATGCAATGAATGAATCAATGAATGCAGTCAATTGTCATGACGTGAACGTGTCTAGCATGTTTATCTCATTCAAAGAGTGCAAAACGATTCCATTACAGACTCTGTAAAGTTTGTTTCATTGAATCAATGAATTACGCTTGATTCATTGAATGCACAAATGATGTTTGATTCCATGAATGAATGAATGTTGTTTGTTTCATTGACTGAAAGCGTTGAACTCGAGACATTGAAGTCAGCTCTACTCACTAATGTAATTGGTGCAGTTTGTTTCATTGAATGAACGAGAGCAGTTTGATTCTCTGAATGAATGAACGTAAATTGTCTCATGAAATGAATATGTGATGTTTGTTTCATTGAATCAATGAATAATGTTTGATTCATTAATGTACGATTGAAGTTATATTCAATGAATTCACTGGTGCAGATTGTTTCATTGAATTAATGCGTTAAGTTCGAGACAGTTACATCATGACTTTAGCTCATTCACTTGAAATAGCTTGAACAGTTTATGACATGGAATGAATGAGTGCGGTAGGATTCATTCAATGAATCAAGAATGATTCATTGAATCAGTGAATTAACGGTTGATTCATAGATTGCACGATTGACTTTTGATTCCAATAATGAATGAATGCAGGGTGTTTGATTGAATGAAGGCGTTCAGCTCGAGGCATTTCTATTCAGGAAATAATCTGTAATCGTTTAATTAACATGTGCAGTTTGTTTCATTGAAAGAAAGAATGATTCAATGAAAGAACAAATGCAGTTTAATATCTGAATAATCAAGTTAACATTCTTGAAACATGTGTTTCATAAATCCAACTGCATTCATTCATTCAATCTCTCAAGCTGTTGGTTCATTGAATGTACGATTAAAGTTTGATGCAATGAGTGAATCAATGAATGCATTTGTATGTCATGAAGTGTACGTGTTTGGAATGTTTGTTTCATTCAAAGAGTGCAAAAGAATTCCATTACAGATTGTTGAAAGTTTGTTTCATTGAATCTATGAATTACGCTTGATTCATTGATGTTTGATTCCATAGATGAATGAATGCAGATTGTTTCAATGACTGAAAGCGTTTAACTCACGGCATTGAAGTCAGCTCTACTCACTGAAGTCACTGGTGTAGTTTGTTTCATTGAATGAACGAGAGAAGTTTGATTCTCTGAATGAATGAACGCAACTGGTCTCATGAAATGAATATGTGATGTTTTTTTCATTGAATCAATGAATAATGTTTGATTCATTGACTGTACGATTGAAGATAGGTTTAATGAATGAGTGTAGTGTGTTTCATTGAATGAAGGCGTTGAGGTCGAGATATTTACATCATGTAATTAGCTCATTTACTTGAAAAAGCTTGTATAGTTTATTTCATAGAATGAATGAGAACGTTAGGATTCATTCAATGATTTTGTTAAGAATGATTAATTGAATCAGTCAATAACGTTTGTTGCATTGAGTGTAGGATTGACTTTTGATTCCAATAATGAATGAAAGCAGGTTGTTTCATTGAATGAATGCATTTTTATTAAGGAAATAATCTCTAATCGTTCAATTATCTTGTGCAGTTTGTTTCATTTGGAAGAAAGAATGAATGCAGTTTGATTCAATGAAAGAACGAATGCAGTTTAATCTCTGAATAATCAAGTTAACATTTTTGACACATTCGTTTCATGGATCCAACTGCATTCATTCATTCAATGTCTCAAGCTGTTGATTTATTGAATGTAAGATTAAAGTTTGATGCAATGAATGAATCAATGAATGTAGTCGATTGTCATGAAGTGAACGTGTTTAGCATGTTTATCTCATTCAAAGAGTGCAAAAGGATTCCATTACAGACTGTGTAAAGTTTGTTTCATTGAATCAATGAATAATGTTTGATTCATTGACTGTACGATTGAAGATAGGTTTAATGAATGAGTGTAGTGTGTTTCATTGAATGAAGGCGTTGAGGTCGAGATATTTACATCATGTAATTAGCTCATTTACTTGAAAAAGCTTGTATAGTTTATTTCATAGAATGAATGAGAACGTTAGGATTCATTCAATGATTTTGTTAAGAATGATTAATTGAATCAGTGAATAACGTTTGATGCATTCTATGTAGGATTGACTTTTGATTCCAATAATGAATGAAAGCAGGTTGTTTCATTCAATGAATGCATTTGTATTAAGGAAATAAGCTCTAATCGTTGAATTTTCATGTGCAGTTTGTTTCATTGGAAGAAAGAACGCATGCAGTTTAATCTCTGAATAATCAAGTTAACATTCTTGAAACATGCGTTTCATGGATCCAACTGCATTCATTCATTCAATGTCTCAAGCTGTTAATTTATTGAATGTACGATGAAAGTTTGATGCAATGAATGAATGAATGAATGTATTCAATTGTCATGAAGTGAACGTGTCTAGCATGTTTATCTCATTCAAAGAGTGCAAAAGGATTCCATTACAGACTGTGTAAAGTTTGTTTCATCGAATCAATGAATTACGCTTGATTCATTGAATGCACAAATGATGTTTGATTCCATGAATGAATGAATTTTGTTTGTTTCATTGACTGAAAGCGTTGAACTCGAGACATTGAAGTCAGCTCTACTCACTAAAGTAACTGGTGCAGTTTGTTTCATTGAATGAACGAGAGCAGTTTGATTCTCTGAATGAATGAACGCAACTGGTCTCATGAAATGAATATGTGATGTTTTTTTCATTGAATCAATGAATAATGTTTGATTCATTGACTGTACGATTGAAGATAGGTTTAATGAATGAGTGTAGTGTGTTTCATTGAATGAAGGCGTTGAGGTCGAGATATTTACATCATGTAATTAGCTCATTTACTTGAAAAAGCTTGTATAGTTTATTTCATAGAATGAATGAGAACGTTAGGATTCATTCAATGATTTTGTTTAGAATGATTAATTGAATCAGTCAATAACGTTTGTTGCATTGAGTGTAGGATTGACTTTTGATTCCAATAATGAATGAAAGCAGGTTGTTTCATTGAATGAATGCATTTTTATTAAGGAAATAATCTCTAATCGTTGAATTATCTTGTGCAGTTTGTTTCATTTGGAAGAAAGAATGAATGCAGTTTGATTCAATGAAAGAACGAATGCAGTTTAATCTCTGAATAATCAAGTTAACATTTTTGACACATTCGTTTCATGGATCCAACTGCATTCATTCATTCAATGTCTCAAGCTGTTGATTTATTGAATGTAAGATTAAAGTTTGATGCAATGAATGAATCAATGAATGTAGTCGATTGTCATGAAGTGAACGTGTTTAGCATGTTTATCTCATTCAAAGAGTGCAAAAGGATTCCATTACAGACTGTGTAAAGTTTGTTTCATTGAATCAATGAATAATGTTTGATTCATTGACTGTACGATTGAAGATAGGTATAATGAATGAGTGCAGCTTGTTGCATTGAATGAAGGCGTTGAGGTCGAGATATTTACATCATGTAATTAGCTCATTTACTTGAAATAGCTTGTATAGTTTATTTCATAGAATGAATGAGAACAGTAGGATTCATTCAATGATTTTGTTAGGAATGATCAATTGAATCAGTGAATAACGTTTGATGCATTTAATGTAGGATTGACTTTTGATTCCAATAATGAATGAAAGCAGGTTGTTTCATTCAATGAATGCATTTGAATTAAGGAAATAAGCTCTAATCGTTGAATTATCATGTGCAGTTTGTTTCATTGGAAGAAAGAACGCATGCAGTTAAATCTCTGAATAATCAAGTTAACATTCTTGAAACATGCGTTTCATGGATCCAACTGCATTCATTCATTCAATGTCTCAAGCTGTTAATTTATTGAATGTACGATGAAAGTTTGATGCAATGAATGAATCAATGAATGTATTCAATTGTCATGAAGTGAACGTGTCTAGCATGTTTATCTCATTCAAAGTGTGCAAAAGGATTCCATTACAGACTGTGTAAAGTTTGTTTCATTGAATCAATGAATTACGCTTGATTCATTGAATGCACAAATGATGTTTGATTCCATAGATGAATGAATTTTGTTTGTTTCATTGACTGAAAGCGTTGAACTCGAGACATTGAAGTCAGCTCTACTCACTAAAGTAACTGGTGCAGTTTGTTTCATTGAATGAAGGAGAGCAGTTTGATTCTCTGAATGAATGAACGCAACTGGTCTCATGAAATGAATATGTGATGTTTTTTTCATTGAATCAATGAATAATGTTTGATTCATTGACTGTACGATTGAAGATAGGTTTAATGAATGAGTGTAGTGTGTTTCATTGAATGAAGGCGTTGAGGTCGAGATATTTACATCATGTAATTAGCTCATTTACTTGAAAAAGCTTGTTTAGTTTATTTCATAGAATGAATGAGAACGTTAGGATTCATTCAATGATTTTGTTAAGAATGATTAATTGAATCAGTCAATAACGTTTGTTGCATTGAGTGTAGGATTGACTTTTGATTCCAATAATGAATGAAAGCAGGCTGTTTCATTCAATGAATGCATTTTTATTAAGGAAATAATCTCTAATCGTTAAATTATCTTGTGCAGTTTGTTTCATTTGGAAGAAAGAATGAATGCAGTTTGATTCAATGAAAGAACGAATGCAGTTTAATCACTGAATAATCAAGTTAACATTTTTGACACATTCGTTTCATGGATCCAACTGCATTCATTCATTCAATGTCTCAAGCTGTTGATTTATTGAATGTAAGATTAAAGTTTGATGCAATGAATGAATCAATGAATGTAGTCGATTGTCATGAAGTGAACGTGTTTAGCATGTTTATCTCATTCAAAGAGTGCAAAAGGATTCCATTACAGACTGTGTAAAGTTTGTTTCATTGAATCAATGAATAATGCTTGATTCATTGACTGTACGATTGAAGATAGGTTTAATGAATGAGTGCAGTTTGTTGCATTGAATGAAGGCGTTGAGGTCGAGATATTTACATCATGTAATTAGCTCATTTACTTGAAATAGCTCGTATAGTTTATTTCATAGAATGAATGAGAACGTTAGGATTCATTCAATGAGTTTGTTAAGAATGATTAATTGAATCAGTCAATAACGTTTGTTGCATTGAGTGTCGGATTGACTTTTGATTCCAATAATGAATGAAAGCAGGTGGTTTCATTCAATGAAAGCATTTTTATTAAGGAAATAATCTCTCATCGTTCAATTATCTTGTGCAGTTTGTTTCATTTGGAAGAAAGAATGAATGCAGTTTGATTCAATGAAAGAACGAATGCAGTTTATACTCTGAATAATCAAGTTAACATTTTTGACACATTCGTTTCATGGATCCAACTGCATTCATTCATTCAATGTCTCAAGCTGTTGATTTATTGAATGTAAGATTAAAGTTTGATGCAATGAATGAATCAATGAATGTAGTCGATTGTCATGAAGTGAACGTGTTTAGCATGTTTATCTCATTCAAAGAGTGCAAAAGGATTCCATTACAGACTGTGTAAAGTTTGTTTCATTGAATCAATGAATAATGTTTGATTCATTGACTGTACGATTGAAGATAGGTTTAATGAATGAGTGCAGTATGTTGCATTGAATGAAGGCGTTGAGGTCGAGATATTTACATCATGTAATTAGCTCATTTACTTGAAATAGCTCGTATAGTTTATTTCATAGAATGAATGAGAACAGTAGGATTCATTCAATGATTTTGTTAGGAATGATTAATTGAATCACTGAATAACGTTTGATGCATTTAATGTAGGATTGACTTTTGATTCCAATAATGAATGAAAGCAGGTTGTTTCATTCAATGAATGCATTTGTATTAAGGAAATAAGCTCCAATCGTTGAATTATCATGTGCAGTTTGTTTCATTGGAAGAAAGAACGCATGCAGTTTAATCTCTGAATAATCAAGTTAACATTCTTGAAACATGCGTTTCATGGATCCAACTGCATTCATTCATTCAATGTCTCAAGCTGTTAATTTATTGAAGGTACGATGAAAGTTTGATGCAATGAATGAATCAATGAATGTATTCAATTGTCATGAAGTGAACGTGTCTAGCATGTTTATCTCATTCAAAGAGTGCAAAAGGAAACCATTACAGACTGTGTAAAGTTTGTCTCATCGAATCAATGAATTACGCTTGATTCATTGAATGCACAAATGATGTTTGATTCCATGAATGAATGAATTTTGTTTGTTTCATTGACTGAAAGCGTTGAACTCGAGACATTGAAATCAGCTCTACTCACTAAAGTAACTGGTGCAGTTTGTTTCATTGAATGAAGGAGAGCAGTTTGATTCTCTGAATGAATGAACGCAACTGGTCTCATGAAATGAATATGTGATGTTTTTTTCATTGAATCAATGAATAATGTTTGATTCATTGACTGTACGATTGAAGATAGGTTTAATGAATGAGTGTAGTGTGTTTCATTGAATGAAGGCGTTGAGGTCGAGATATTTACATCATGTAATTAGCTCATTTACTTGAAAAAGCTTGTATAGTTTATTTCATAGAATGAATGAGAACTTTAGGATTCATTCAATGATTTTGTTCAGAATGATTGATTGAATCAGTCAATAACGTTTGTTGCATTGAGTGTAGGATTGACTTTTGATTCCAATAATGAATGAAAGCAGGCTGTTTCATTCAATGAATGCATTTTTATTAAGGAAATAATCTCTAATCGTTCAATTATCTTGTGCAGTTTGTTTCATTTGGAAGAAAGAATGAATGCAGTTTGATTCAATGAAAGAACGAATGCAGTTTAATCACTGAATAATCAAGTTAACATTTTTGACACATTCGTTTCATGGATCCAACTGCATTCATTCATTCAATGTCTCAAGCTGTTGATTTATTGAATGTAAGATTAAAGTTTGATGCAATGAATGAATCAATGAATGTAGTCGATTGTCATGAAGTGAACGTGTTTAGCATGTTTATCTCATTCAAAGAGTGCAAAAGGATTCCATTACAGACTGTGTAAAGTTTGTTTCATTGAATCAATGAATAATGTTTGATTCATTGACTGTACGATTGAAGATAGGTTTAATGAATGAGTGCAGTTTGTTGCATTGAATGAAGGCGTTGAGGTCGAGATATTTACATCATGTCATTAGCTCATTTACTTGAAATAGCATGTATAGTTTATTTCATAGAATGAATGAGAACAGTAGGATTCATTCAATGATTTTGTTAGGAATGATCAATTGAATCAGTGAATAACGTTTGATGCATTGAATGTAGGATTGACTTTTGATTCCAATAATGAATGAAAGCAGGTTGTTTCATTCAATGAATGCATTTGAATTAAGGAAATAAGCTCTAATCGTTGAATTATCATGTGCAGTTTGTTTCATTGGAAGAAAGAACGCATGCAGTTAAATCTCTGAATAATCAAGTTAACATTCTTGAAACATGCGTTTCATGGATCCAACTGCATTCATTCATTCAATGTCTCAAGCTGTTAATTTATTGAATGTACGATGAAAGTTTGATGCAATGAATGAATCAATGAATGTATTCAATTGTCATGAAGTGAACGTGTCTAGCATGTTTATCTCATTCAAAGTGTGCAAAAGGATTCCATTACAGACTGTGTAAAGTTTGTTTCATTGAATCAATGAATTACGCTTGATTCATTGAATGCACAAATGATGTTTGATTCCATAGATGAATGAATTTTGTTTGTTTCATTGACTGAAAGCGTTGAACTCGAGACATTGAAGTCAGCTCTACTCACTAAAGTAACTGGTGCAGTTTGTTTCATTGAATGAAGGAGAGCAGTTTGATTCTCTGAATGAATGAACGCAACTGGTCTCATGAAATGAATATGTGATGTTTTTTTCATTGAATCAATGAATAATGTTTGATTCATTGACTGTACGATTGAAGATAGGTTTAATGAATGAGTGTAGTGTGTTTCATTGAATGAAGGCGTTGAGGTCGAGATATTTACATCATGTAATTAGCTCATTTACTTGAAAAAGCTTGTATAGTTTATTTCATAGAATGAATGAGAACGTTAGGATTCATTCAATGATTTTGTTAAGAATGATTAATTGAATCAGTCAATAACGTTTGTTGCATTGAGTGTAGGATTGACTTTTGATTCCAATAATGAATGAAAGCAGGCTGTTTCATTCAATGAATGCATTTTTATTAAGGAAATAATCTCTAATCGTTCAATTATCTTGTGCAGTTTGTTTCATTTGGAAGAAAGAATGAATCCAGTTTGATTCAATGAAAGAACGAATGCAGTTTAATCACTGAATAATCAAGTTAACATTTTTGACACATTCGTTTCATGGATCCAACTGCATTCATTCATTCAATGTCTCAAGCTGTTGATTTATTGAATGTAAGATTAAAGTTTGATGCAATGAATGAATCAATGAATGTAGTCGATTGTCATGAAGTGAACGTGTTTAGCATGTTTATCTCATTCAAAGAGTGCAAAAGGATTCCATTACAGACTGTGTAAAGTTTGTTTCATTGAATCAATGAATAATGTTTGATTCATTGACTGTACGATTGAAGATAGGTTTAATGAATGAGTGCAGTTTGTTGCATTGAATGAAGGCGTTGAGGTCGAGATATTTACATCATGTAATTAGCTCATTTACTTGAAATAGCTCGTATAGTTTATTTCATAGAATGAATGAGAACGTTAGGATTCATTCAATGAGTTTGTTAAGAATGATTAATTGAATCAGTCAATAACGTTTGTTGCATTGAGTGTAGGATTGACTTTTGATTCCAATAATGAATGAAAGCAGGTGGTTTCATTCAATGAATGCATTTTTATTCAGGACATAATCTCTCATCGTTCAATTATCTTGTGCAGTTTGTTTCATTTGGAAGAAAGAATGAATGCAGTTTGATTCAATGAAAGAACGAATGCAGTTTATACTCTGAATAATCAAGTTAACATTTTTGACACATTCGTTTCATGGATCCAACTGCATTCATTCATTCAATGTCTCAAGCTGTTGATTTATTGAATGTAAGATTAAAGTTTGATGCAATGAATGAATCAATGAATGTAGTCGATTGTCATGAAGTGAACGTGTTTAGCATGGTTATCTCATTCAAAGAGTGCAAAAGGATTCCATTACAGACTGTGTAAAGTTTGTTTCATTGAATCAATGAATAATGTTTGATTCATTGACTGTACGATTGAAGATAGGTTTTATAAATGAGTGCAGTTTGTTGCATTGAATGAAGGCGTTGAGGTCGAGATATTTACATCATGTAATTAGCTCATTTACTTGAAATAGCTTGCATAGTTTATTTCATAGAATGAATGAGAACAGTAGGATCCATTCAATGATTTTGTTAGGAATGATTAATTGAATCACTGAATAACGTTTGATGCATTTAATGTAGGATTGAATTTTGATTCCAATAATGAATGAAAGCAGGTTGTTTCATTCAATGAATGCATTTGTATTAAGGAAATAAGCTCTAATCGTTGAATTATCATGTGCAGTTTGTTTCATTGGAAGAAAGAACGCGTGCAGTTTAATCTCTGAATAATCAAGTTAACATTCTTGAAACATGCGTTTCATGGATCCAACTGCATTCATTCATTCAATGTCTCAAGCTGTAAATTTATTGAATGTACGATGAAAGTTTGATGCAATGAATGAATGAATGAATGTATTCAATTGTCATGAAGTGAACGTGTCTAGCATGTTTATCTCATTCAAAGAGTGCAAAAGGATTCCATTACAGACTGTGTAAAGTTTGTCTCATCGAATCAATGAATTACGCTTGATTCATTGAATGCACCAATGATTTTGTTAGGAATGATTAATTGAATCAGTGAATAACGTTTGATGCATTTAATGTAGGATTGACATTTGATTCCAATAATGAATGAAAGCAGGTTGTTTCATTCATTGAATGCATTTGAATTAGGGAAATAAGCTCTAATCGTTTAATTATCATGTGCAGTTTGTTTCATTGGAAGAAAGAACGCATGCAGTTTAATCTATGAATAATCGTTAACATTCTTGAAACATGCGTTTCATGGATCCAACTGCATTCATTCATTCAATGTCTCAAGCTGTGAATTTATTTAATGTACGATGAAAGTTTGATGCAATGAATGAATCAATGAATGTAGTCGATTGTCATGAAGTGAACGTGTTTAGCATGTTTATCTCATTCAAAGAGTGCAAAAGGATTCCATTACAGACTGTGTAAAGTTTGTTGCATTGAATGAAGGCGTTGAGGTCGAGATATTTACATCATGTAATTAGCTCATTTACTTGAAATAGCTTGTATAGTTTATTTCATAGAATGAATGAGAACAGTCGGATTCATTCAATGATTTTGTTAGGAATGATTCATTGAATCAGTGAATAACGTTTGATGCATTTAATGTAGGATTGACTTTTGATTCCAATAATGAATGAAAGCAGGTTGTTTCATTCAATGAATGCATTTGAATTAAGGAAATAAGCTCTAATCGTTGAATTATCATGTGCAGTTTGTTTCATTGGAAGAAAGAACGCATGCAGTTTAATCTCTGAATAATCAAGTTAACATTCTTGAAACATGCGTTTCATGGATCCAACTGCATTCATTCATTCAATGTCTCAAGCTGTTAATTTATTGAATGTACGATGAAAGTTTGATGAATCAATGAATGTATTCAATTGTCATGAAGTGAACGTGTCTAGCATGTTTATCTCATTCAAAGAGTGCAAAAGGATTCCATTACAGACTGTGTAAAGTTTGTTTCATCGAATCAATGAATTACGCTTGATTCATTGAATGCACAAATGATGTTTGATTCCATGAATGAATGAATTTTGTTTGTTTCATTGACTGAAAGCGTTGAACTCGAGACATTGAAGTCAGCTCTACTCACGAAAGTAACTGGTGCAGTTTGTTTCATTGAATGAACGAGAGCAGTTTGATTCTCTGAATGAATGAACGTAAATGGTCTCATGAAATGAATATGTGATGTTTGTTTCATTGAATCAATGAATAATGTTTGATTCATTAATGTACGATTGAAGTTATATTCAATGAATTCACTGGTGCAGATTGTTTCATTGAATTAATGCGTTAAGTTCGAGACAGTTACATCATGACTTTAGCTCATTTACTTGAAATAGCTTGTACAGTTTATTACATAGAATGAATGAGTGCGGTAGGATTCATTCAATGAATCAAGAATGATTCATTGAATCAGTGAATTAACGCTTGATTCATAGATTGCACGATTGACTTTTGATTCCAATAATGAATGAATGCAGGGTGTTTGATTGAATGAAGGCGTTCAGCTCGAGGCATTTGTATTAAGGAAATAATCTGTAATCGCTGAACTAACATGTGCAGTTTGTTTCATTGAAAGAAAGAATGATTTAATGAAAGAATGAATGCAGTTTAATCTCTGAATAATCAAGTTAACATGCTTGAAACATGCGTTTCATAAATCCAACCGCATTCATTCATTCAATCTCTCAAGCTGTTGGTTCATTGAATGTACGATTAAAGTTTGATGCAATGAATGAATCAATGAATGCATTTGTATGTCATGAAATGTACGTGTTTAGAATGTTTATCTCATTCAAAGAGTGCAAAAGAATTCCATTACAGATTGTGTAAAGTTTGTTTCATTGAATCTATGAATTACGCTTGATTCATTGATTGCACGAATGATGTTTGATTCCATAGATGAATGAATGCAGATTGTTTCAATGACTGAAAGCGTTTAACTCGAGACATTGAAGTCAGCTCTACTCACTGAAGTAACTGGTGTAGTTTGTTTCATTGAACGAACGAGAGCAGTTTGATTCTCTGAATGAATGAACGCAACTGGTCTCATGAAATGAATATGTGATGTTTCTTTCATTGAATCAATGAATAATGTTTGATTCATTGACTGTACGATTGAAGATAGGTTTAATGAATGAGTGTAGTGTGTTTCATTGAATGAAGGCGTTGAGGTCGAGATATTTACATCATGTAATTAGCTCATTTACTTGAAAAAGCTTGTATAGTTTATTTCATAGAATGAATGAGAACGTTAGGATTCATTCAATGATTTTGTTAAGAATGATTAATTGAATCAGTCAATAACGTTTGTTGCATTGAGTGTAGGATTGACTTTTGATTCCAATAATGAATGAAAGCAGGTTGTTTCATTGAATGAATGCATTTTTACTATGGAAATAATCTCTAATCGTTCAATTATCTTGTGCAGTTAGTTTCATTTGGAAGAAAGAATGAATGCAGTTTGATTCAATGAAAGAACGAATGCAGTTTAATCTCTGAATAATCAAGTTAACATTTTTGACACATTCGTTTCATGGATCCAACTGCATTCATTCATTCAATGTCTCAAGCTGTTGATTTATTGAATGTAAGATTAAAGTTTGATGCAATGAATGAATCAATGAATGTAGTCGATTGTCATGAAGTGAACGTGTTTAGCATGTTTATCTCATTCAAAGAGTGCAAAAGGATTTCATTACAGACTGTGTAAAGTTTGTTTCATTGAATCAATGAATAATGTTTTTGTTTCATTGACTGTACGATTGAAGATAGGTTTAATGAATGAGTGTAGTGTGTTTCATTGAATGAAGGCGTTGAGGTCGAGATATTTACATCATGTAATTAGCTCATTTACTTGAAAAAGCTTGTATAGTTTATTTCATAGAATGAATGAGAACAGTAGGATTCATTCAATGATTTTGTTAGGAATGATTAATTGAATCAGTGAATAACGTTTGATGCATTTAATGTAGTATTGACATTTGATTCCAATAATGAATGAAAGCAGGTTGTTTCATTCATTGAATGCATTTGAATTAAGGAAATAAGCTCTAATCGTTGAATTATCATGTGCAGTTTGTTTCATTGGAAGAAAGAACGCATGCAGTTTAATCTCTGAATAATCAAGTTAACATTCTTGAAACATGCGTTTCATGGATCCAACTGCATTCATTCATTCAATGTCTCAAGCTGTTAATTTATTGAATGTACGATGAAAGTTTGGTGCAATGAATGAATCAATGAATGTATTCAATTGTCATGAAGCGAACGTGTCTAGCATGTTTATCTCATTCAAAGAGTGCAAAAGGATTCCATTACAGACTGTGTAAAGTTTGTTTCACCAAATCAATGAATTACGCTTGATTCATTGAATGCACAAATGATGTTTGATTCCATGAATGAATGAATTTTGTTTGTTTCATTGACTGAAAGCGTTGAACTCGAGACATTGAAGTCAGCTCTACTCACTAAAGTAACTGGTGCAGTTTGTTTCATTGAATGAACGAGAGCAGTTTGATTCTCTGAATGAATGAACGTAAATGGTCTCATGAAATGAATATGTGATGTTTGTTTCATTGAATCAATGAATAATGTTTGATTCATTAATGTACGATTGAAGTTATATTCAATGAATTCACTGGTGCAGATTGTTTCATTGAATTAATGCGTTAAGTTCAAGACAGTTACATCATGACTTTAGCTCATTTACTTGAAATAGCTTGTACAGTTTATTACATAGAATGAATGAGTGCGGTAGGATTCATTCAATGAATCAAGAATGATTCATTGAATCAGTGAATTAACGCTTGATTCATAGATTGCACGATTGACTTTTGATTCCCATAATGAATGAATGCAGGGTGTTTGATTGAATGAAGGCGTTCAGCTCGAGGCATTTGTATTAAGGAAATAATCTGTAATCGTTGAATTATCATGTGCAGTTTGTTTCATTGAAAGAAAGAATGATTTAATGAAAGAATGAATGCAGTTTAATCTCTGAATAATCAAGTTAACATTCTTGAAACATGCGTTTCATAAATCCAACCGCATTCATTCATTCAATCTCTCAAGCTGTTGGTTCATTGAATGTACGATTAAAGTTTGATGCAATGAATGAATCAATGAATGCATTTGTATGTCATGAAATGTACGTGTTTAGAATGTTTATCTCATTCAAAGAGTGCAAAAGAATTCCATTACAGATTGTGTAAAGTTTGTTTCATTGAATCTATGAATTACGCTTGATTCATTGATTGCACGAATGATGTTTGATTCCATGAATGAATGAATGCAGATTGTTTCAATGACTGAAAGCGTTTAACTCGAGACATTGAAGTCAGCTCTACTCACTGAAGTAACTGGTGTAGTTTGTTTCATTGAACGAACGAGAGCAGTTTGATTCTCTGAGTGAATGAACGCAACTGGTCTCATGAAATGAATATGTGATGTTTCTTTCATTGAATCAATGAATAATGTTTGATTCATTGACTGTACGATTGAAGATAGGTTTAATGAATGAGTGTAGTGTGTTTCATTGAATGAAGGCGTTGAGGTCGAGATATTTACATCATGTAATTAGCTCATTTACTTGAAAAAGCTTGTATAGTTTATTTCATAGAATGAATGAGAACGTTAGGATTCATTCAATGATTTTGTTAAGAATGATTAATTGAATCAGTCAATAACGTTTGTTGCATTGAGTGTAGGATTGACTTTTGATTCCAATAATGAATGAAAGCAGGTTGTTTCATTGAATGAATGCATTTTTATTAAGGAAATAATCTCTAATCGTTCAATTATCTTGTGCAGTTAGTTTCATTTGGAAGAAAGAATGAATGCAGTTTGATTCAATGAAAGAACGAATGCAGTTTAATCACTGAATAATCAAGTTAACATTTTTGACACATTCGTTTCATGGATCCAACTGCATTCATTCATTCAATGTCTCAAGCTGTTGATTTATTGAATGTAAGATTAAAGTTTGATGCAATGAATGAATCAATGAATGTAGTCGATTGTCATGAAGTGAACGTGTTTAGCATGTTTATCTCATTCAAAGAGTGCAAAAGGATTCCATTACAGACTGTGTAAAGTTTGTTTCATTGAATCAATGAATAATGTTTTTGTTTCATTGACTGTACGATTGAAGATAGGTTTAATGAATGAGTGTAGTGTGTTTCATTGAATGAAGGCGTTGAGGTCGAGATATTTACATCATGTAATTAGCTCATTTACTTGAAAAAGCTTGTATAGTTTATTTCACAGAATGAATGAGAACAGTAGGATTCATTCAATGATTTTGTTAGGAATGATTAATTGAATCAGTGAATAACGTTTGATGCATTTAATGTAGGATTGACTTTTGATTCCAATAATGAATGAAAGCAGGTTGTTTCATTCATTGAATGCATTTGAATTAAGGAAATAAGCTCTAATCGTTGAATTATCATGTGCAGTTTGTTTCATTGGAAGAAAGAACGCATGCAGTTTAATCTCTGAATAATCAAGTTAACATTCTTGAAACATGCGTTTCATGGATCCAACTGCATTCATTCATTCAATGTCTCAAGCTGTGAATTTATTTAATGTACGATGAAAGTTTGATGCAATGAATGAATCAATGAATGTAGTCGATTGTCATGAAGTGAACGTGTTTAGCATGTTTATCTCATTCAAAGAGTGCAAAAGGATTCCATTACAGACTGTGTAAAGTTTGTTGCATTGAATGAAGGCGTTGAGGTCGAGATATTTACATCATGTAATTAGCTCATTTACTTGAAATAGCTTGTATAGTTTATTTCATAGAATGAATGAGAACAGTCGGATTCATTCAATGATTTTGTTAGGAATGATTCATTGAATCAGTGAATAACGTTTGATGCATTTAATGTAGGATTGACTTTTGATTCCAATAATGAATGAAAGCAGGTTGTTTCATTCATTGAATGCATTTGAATTAAGGAAATAAGCTCTAATCGTTGAATTATCATGTGCAGTTTGTTTCATTGGAAGAAAGAACGCATGCAGTTTAATCTCTGAATAATCAAGTTAACATTCTTGAAACATGCGTTTCATGGATCCAACTGCATTCATTCATTCAATGTCTCAAGCTGTTAATTTATTGAATGTACGATGAAAGTTTGATGAATCAATGAATGTATTCAATTGTCATGAAGTGAACGTGTCTAGCATGTTTATCTCATTCAAAGAGTGCAAAAGGATTCCATTACAGACTGTGTAAAGTTTGTTTCATCGAATCAATGAATTACGCTTGATTCATTGAATGCACAAATGATGTTTGATTCCATGAATGAATGAATTTTGTTTGTTTCATTGACTGAAAGCGTTGAACTCGAGACATTGAAGTCAGCTCTACTCACTAAAGTAACTGGTGCAGTTTGTTTCATTGAATGAACGAGAGCAGTTTGATTCTCTGAATGAATGAACGTAAATGGTCTCATGAAATGAATATGTGATGTTTGTTTCATTGAATCAATGAATAATGTTTGATTCATTAATGTACGATTGAAGTTATATTCAATGAATTCACTGGTGCAGATTGTTTCATTGAATTAATGCGTTAAGTTCGAGACAGTTACATCATGACTTTAGCTCATTTACTTGAAATAGCTTGTACAGTTTATTCCATAGAATGAATGAGTGCGGTAGGATTCATTCAATGAATCAAGAATGATTCATTGAATCAGTGAATTAACGCTTGATTCATAGATTGCACGATTGACTTTTGATTCCAATAATGAATGAATGCAGGGTGTTTGATTGAATGAAGGCGTTCAGCTCGAGGCATTTGTATTAAGGAAATAATCTGTAATCGTTGAATTATCATGTGCAGTTTGTTTCATTGAAAGAAAGAATGATTTAATGAAAGAATGAATGCAGTTTAATCTCTGAATAATCAAGTTAACATGCTTGAAACATGCGTTTCATAAATCCAATCGCATTCATTCATTCAATCTCTCAAGCTGTTGGTTCATTGAATGTACGATTAAAGTTTGATGCAATGAATGAATCAATGAATGCATTTGTATGTCATGAAATGTACGTGTTTAGAATGTTTATCTCATTCAAAGAGTGCAAAAGGATTCCATTACAGACTGTGTAAAGTTTGTTTCATCGAATCAATGAATTACGCTTGATTCATTGAATGCACAAATGATGTTTGATTCCATGAATGAATGAATTTTGTTTGTTTCATTGACTGAAAGCGTTGAACTCGAGACATTGAAGTCAGCTCTACTCACTAAAGTAACTGGTGCAGTTTGTTTCATTGAATGAACGAGAGCAGTTTGATTCTCTGAATGAATGAACGTAAATGGTCTCATGAAATGAATATGTGATGTTTGTTTCATTGAATCAATGAATAATGTTTGATTCATTAATGTACGATTGAAGTTATATTCAATGAATTCACTGGTGCAGATTGTTTCATTGAATTAATGCGTTAAGTTCGAGACAGTTACATCATGACTTTAGCTCATTTACTTGAAATAGCTTGTACAGTTTATTACATAGAATGAATGAGTGCGGTAGGATTCATTCAATGAATCAAGAATGATTCATTGAATCAGTGAATTAACGCTTGATTCATAGATTGCACGATTGACTTTTGATTCCCATAATGAATGAATGCAGGGTGTTTGATTGAATGAAGGCGTTCAGCTCGAGGCATTTGTATTAAGGAAATAATCTGTAATCGTTGAATTATCATGTGCAGTTTGTTTCATTGAAAGAAAGAATGATTTAATGAAAGAATGAATGCAGTTTAATCTCTGAATAATCAAGTTAACATGCTTGAAACATGCGTTTCATAAATCCAATCGCATTCATTCATTCAATCTCTCAAGCTGTTGGTTCATTGAATGTACGATTAAAGTTTGATGCAATGAATGAATCAATGAATGCATTTGTATGTCATGAAATGTACGTGTTTAGAATGTTTATCTCATTCAAAGAGTGCAAAAGGATTCCATTACAGACTGTGTAAAGTTTGTTTCACCGAATCAATGAATTACGCTTGATTCATTGAATGCACAAATGATGTTTGATTCCATGAATGAATGAATTTTGTTTGTTTCATTTACTGAAAGCGTTGAACTCGAGACATTGAAGTCAGCTCTACTCACTAAAGTAACTGGTGCAGTTTGTTTCATTGAATGAACGAGAGCAGTTTGATTCTCTGAATGAATGAACGTAAATGGTCTCATGAAATGAATATGTGATGTTTGTTTCATTGAATCAATGAATAATGTTTGATTCATTAATGTACGATTGAAGTTATATTCAATGAATTCACTGGTGCAGATTGTTTCATTGAATTAATGCGTTAAGTTCGAGACAGTTACATCATGACTTTAGCTCATTTACTTGAAATAGCTTGTACAGTTTATTACATAGAATGAATGAGTGCGGTAGGATTCATTCAATGAATCAAGAATGATTCATTGAATCAGTGAATTAACGCTTGATTCATAGATTGCACGATTGACTTTTGATTCCCATAATGAATGAATGCAGGGTGTTTGATTGAATGAAGGCGTTCAGCTCGAGGCATTTGTATTAAGGAAATAATCTGTAATCGTTGAATTATCATGTGCAGTTTGTTTCATTGAAAGAAAGAATGATTTAATGAAAGAATGAATGCAGTTTAATCTCTGAATAATCAAGTTAACATGCTTGAAACATGCGTTTCATAAATCCAACCGCATTCATTCATTCAATCTCTCAAGCTGTTGGTTCATTGAATGTACGATTAAAGTTTGATGCAATGAATGAATCAATGAATGCGTTTGTATGTCATGAAATGTACGTGTTTAGAATGTTTATCTCATTCAAAGAGTGCAAAAGAATTCCATTACAGATTGTGTAAAGTTTGTTTCATTGAATCTATGAATTACGCTTGATTCATTGATTGCACGAATGATGTTTGATTCCATGAATGAATGAATGCAGATTGTTTCAATGACTGAAAGCGTTTAACTCGAGACATTGAAGTCAGCTCTACTCACTGAAGTAACTGGTGTAGTTTGTTTCATTGAACGAACGAGAGCAGTTTGATTCTCTGAGTGAATGAACGCAACTGGTCTCATGAAATGAATATGTGATGTTTCTTTCATTGAATCAATGAATAATGTTTGATTCATTGACTGTACGATTGAAGATAGGTTTAATGAATGAGTGTAGTGTGTTTCATTGAATGAAGGCGTTGAGGTCGAGATATTTACATCATGTAATTAGCTCATTTACTTGAAAAAGCTTGTATAGTTTATTTCATAGAATGAATGAGAACGTTAGGATTCATTCAATGATTTTGTTAAGAATGATTAATTGAATCAGTCAATAACGTTTGTTGCATTGAGTGTAGGATTGACTTTTGATTCCAATAATGAATGAAAGCAGGTTGTTTCATTGAATGAATGCATTTTTATTAAGGAAATAATCTCTAATCGTTCAATTATCTTGTGCAGTTAGTTTCATTTGGAAGAAAGAATGAATGCAGTTTGATTCAATGAAAGAACGAATGCAGTTTAATCTCTGAATAATCAAGTTAACATTTTTGACACATTCGTTTCATGGATCCAACTGCATTCATTCATTCAATGTCTCAAGCTGTTGATTTATTGAATGTAAGATTAAAGTTTGATGCAATGAATGAATCAATGAATGTAGTCGATTGTCATGAAGTGAACGTGTTTAGCATGTTTATCTCATTCAAAGAGTGCAAAAGGATTCCATTACCGACTGTGTAAAGTTTGTTTCATTGAATCAATGAATAATGTTTTTGTTTCATTGACTGTACGATTGAAGATAGGTTTAATGAATGAGTGTAGTGTGTTTCATTGAATGAAGGCGTTGAGGTCGAGATATTTACATCATGTAATTAGCTCATTTACTTGAAATAGCTTGTATAGTTTATTTCATAGAATGAATGAGAACAGTAGGATTCATTCAATGATTTTGTTAGGAATGATTAATTGAATCAGTGAATAACGTTTGATGCATTTAATGTAGGATTGACATTTGATTCCAATAATGAATGAAAGCAGGTTGTTTCATTCATTGAATGCATTTGAATTAAGGAAATAAGCTCTAATCGTTGAATTATCATGTGCAGTTTGTTTCATTGGAAGAAAGAACGCATGCAGTTTAATCTCTGAATAATCAAGTTAACATTCTTGAAACATGCGTTTCATGGATCCAACTGCATTCATTCATTCAATGTCTCAAGCTGTTAATTTATTGAATGTACGATGAAAGTTTGATGCAATGAATGAATCAATGAATGTATTCAATTGTCATGAAGTGAACGTGTCTAGCATGTTTATCTCATTCAAAGAGTGCAAAAGGATTCCATTACAGACTGTGTAAAGTTTGTTTCACCGAATCAATGAATTACGCTTGATTCATTGAATGCACAAATGATGTTTGATTCCATGAATGAATGAATTTTGTTTGTTTCATTGACTGAAAGCGTTGAACTCGAGACATTGAAGTCAGCTCTACTCACTAAAGTAACTGGTGCAGTTTGTTTCATTGAATGAACGAGAGCAGTTTGATTCTCTGAATGAATGAACGTAAATGGTCTCATGAAATGAATATGTGATGTTTGTTTCATTGAATCAATGAATAATGTTTGATTCATTAATGTACGATTGAAGTTATATTCAATGAATTCACTGGTGCAGATTGTTTCATTGAATTAATGCGTTAAGTTCGAGACAGTTACATCATGACTTTAGCTCATTTACTTGAAATAGCTTGTACAGTTTATTACATAGAATGAATGAGTGCGGTAGGATTCATTCAATGAATCAAGAATGATTCATTGAATCAGTGAATTAACGCTTGATTCATAGATTGCACGATTGACTTTTGATTCCAATAATGAATGAATGCAGGGTGTTTGATTGAATGAAGGCGTTCAGCTCGAGGCATTTGTATTAAGGAAATAATGTGTAATCGTTGAATTATCATGTGCAGTTTGTTTCATTGAAAGAAAGAATGATTTAATGAAAGAATGAATGCAGTTTAATCTCTGAATAATCAAGTTAACATGCTTGAAACATGCGTTTCATAAATCCAACCGCATTCATTCATTCAATCTCTCAAGCTGTTGGTTCATTGAATGTACGATTAAAGTTTGATGCAATGAATGAATCAATGAATGCATTTGTATGTCATGAAATGTACGTGTTTAGAATGTTTATCTCATTCAAAGAGTGCAAAAGAATTCCATTACAGATTGTGTAAAGTTTGTTTCATTGAATCTATGAATTACGCTTGATTCATTGATTGCACGAATGATGTTTGATTCCATAGATGAATGAATGCAGATTGTTTCAATGACTGAAAGCGTTTAACTCGAGACATTGAAGTCAGCTCTACTCACTGAAGTAACTGGTGTAATTTGTTTCATTGAACGAACGAGAGCAGTTTGATTCTCTGAATGAATGAACGCAACTGGTCTCATGAAATGAATATGTGATGTTTTTTTCATTGAATCAATGAATAATGTTTGATTCATTGACTGTACGATTGAAGATAGGTTTAATGAATGAGTGTAGTGTGTTTCATTGAATGAAGGCGTTGAGGTCGAGATATTTACATCATGTAATTAGCTCATTTACTTGAAAAAGCTTGTATAGTTTATTTCATAGAATGAATGAGAACGTTAGGATTCATTCAATGATTTTGTTTAGAATGATTAATTGAATCAGTCAATAACGTTTGTTGCATTGAGTGTAGGATTGACTTTTGATTCCAATAATGAATGAAAGCAGGTTGTTTCATTGAATGAATGTATTTTTATTAAGGAAATAATCTCTAATCGTTCAATTATCTTGTGCAGTTAGTTTCATTTGGAAGAAAGAATGAATGCAGTTTGATTCAATGAAAGAACGAATGCAGTTTAATCTCTGAATAATCAAGTTAACATTTTTGACATATTCGTTTCATGGATCCAACTGCATTCATTCATTCAATGTCTCAAGCTGTTAATTTATTGAATGTACGATGAAAGTTTGATGAATCAATGAATGTATTCAATTGTCATGAAGTGAACGTGTCTAGCATGTTTATCTCATTCAAAGAGTGCAAAAGGATTCCATTACAGACTGTGTAAAGTTTGTTTCATCGAATCAATGAATTACGCTTGATTCATTGAATGCACAAATGATGTTTGATTCCATGAATGAATGAATTTTGTTTGTTTCATTGACTGAAAGCGTTGAACTCGAGACATCGAAGTCAGCTCTACTCACGAAAGTAACTGGTGCAGTTTGTTTCATTGAATGAACGAGAGCAGTTTGATTCTCTGAATGAATGAACGTAAATGGTCTCATGAAATGAATATGTGATGTTTGTTTCATTGAATCAATGAATAATGTTTGATTCATTAATGTACGATTGAAGTTATATTCAATGAATTCACTGGTGCAGATTGTTTCATTGAATTAATGCGTTAAGTTCGAGACAGTTACATCATGACTTTAGCTCATTTACTTGAAATAGCTTGTACAGTTTATTACATAGAATGAATGAGTGCGGTAGGATTCATTCAATGAATCAAGAATGATTCATTGAATCAGTGAATTAACGCTTGATTCATAGATTGCACGATTGACTTTTGATTCCAATAATGAATGAATGCAGGGTGTTTGATTGAATGAAGGCGTTCAGCTCGAGGCATTTGTATTAAGGAAATAATCTGTAATCGTTGAATTATCATGTGCAGTTTGTTTCATTGAAAGAAAGAATGATTTAATGAAAGAATGAATGCAGTTTAATCTCTGAATAATCAAGTTAACATGCTTGAAACATGCGTTTCATAAATCCAACCGCATTCATTCATTCAATCTCTCAAGCTGTTGGTTCATTGAATGTACGATTAAAGTTTGATGCAATGAATGAATCAATGAATGCATTTGTATGTCATGAAATGTACGTGTTTAGAATGTTTATCTCATTCAAAGAGTGCAAAAGAATTCCATTACAGATTGTGTAAAGTTTGTTTCATTGAATCTATGAATTACGCTTGATTCATTGATTGCACGAATGATGTTTGATTCCATAGATGAATGAATGCAGATTGTTTCAATGACTGAAAGCGTTTAACTCGAGACATTGAAGTCAGCTCTACTCACTGAAGTAACTGGTGTAATTTGTTTCATTGAACGAACGAGAGCAGTTTGATTCTCTGAATGAATGAACGCAACTGGTCTCATGAAATGAATATGTGATGTTTCTTTCATTGAATCAATGAATAATGTTTGATTCATTGACTGTACGATTGAAGATAGGTTTAATGAATGAGTGTAGTGTGTTTCATTGAATGAAGGCGTTGAGGTCGAGATATTTACATCATGTAATTAGCTCATTTACTTGAAAAAGCTTGTATAGTTTATTTCATAGAATGAATGAGAACGTTAGGATTCATTCAATGATTTTGTTAAGAATGATTAATTGAATCAGTCAATAACGTTTGTTGCATTGAGTGTAGGATTGACTTTTGATTCCAATAATGAATGAAAGCAGGTTGTTTCATTGAATGAATGTATGTTTATTAAGGAAATAATCTCTAATCGTTCAATTATCTTGTGCAGTTAGTTTCATTTGGAAGAAAGAATGAATGCAGTTTGATTCAATGAAAGAACGAATGCAGTTTAATCTCTGAATAATCAAGTTAACATTTTTGACATATTCGTTTCATGGATCCAACTGCATTCATTCATTCAATGTCTCAAGCTGTTAATTTATTGAATGTACGATGAAAGTTTGATGAATCAATGAATGTATTCAATTGTCATGAAGTGAACGTGTCTAGCATGTTTATCTCATTCAAAGAGTGCAAAAGGATTCCATTACAGACTGTGTAAAGTTTGTTTCATCGAATCAATGAATTACGCTTGATTCATTGAATGCACAAATGATGTTTGATTCTATGAATGAATGAATTTTGTTTGTTTCATTGACTGAAAGCGTTGAACTCGAGACATTGAAGTCAGCTCTACTCACGAAAGTAACTGGTGCAGTTTGTTTCATTGAATGAACGAGAGCAGTTTGATTCTCTGAATGAATGAACGTAAATGGTCTCATGAAATGAATATGTGATGTTTGTTTCATTGAATCAATGAATAATGTTTGATTCATTAATGTACGATTGAAGTTATATTCAATGAATTCACTGGTGCAGATTGTTTCATTGAATTAATGCGTTAAGTTCGAGACAGTTACATCATGACTTTAGCTCATTTACTTGAAATAGCTTGTACAGTTTATTCCATAGAATGAATGAGTGCGGTAGGATTCATTCAATGAATCAAGAATGATTCATTGAATCAGTGAATTAACGCTTGATTCATAGATTGCACGATTGACTTTTGATTCCAATAATGAATGAATGCAGGGTGTTTGATTGAATGAAGGCGTTCAGCTCGAGGCATTTGTATTAAGGAAATAATCTGTAATCGCTGAATGAACATGTGCAGTTTGTTTCATTGAAAGAAAGAATGATTTAATGAAAGAATGAATGCAGTTTAATCTCTGAATAATCAAGTTAACATTTTTGACACATTCGTTTCATGGATCCAACTGCATTCATTCATTCAATGTCTCAAGCTGTTGATTTATTAAATGTAAGATTAAAGTTTGATGCAATGAATGAATCAATGAATGGAGTCGATTGTCATGAAGTGAACGTGTTTAGCATGTTTATCTCATTCAAAGAGTGCAAAAGGATTCCATTACAGACTGTGTAAAGTTTGTTTCATTGAATCAATGAATAATGTTTGATTCATTGACTGTACGATTGAAGATAGGTTTAATGAATGAGTGCAGTTTGTTGCATTGACTGAAGGCGTTGAGGTCGAGATATTTACATCATGTAATTAGCTCATTTACTTGAAAAAGCTTGTATAGTTTATTTCATAGAATGAATGAGAACAGTAGGATTCATTCAATGATTTTGTTAGGAATGATTAATTGAATCAGTGAATAACGTTTGATGCATTTAATGTAGGATTGACTTTTGATTCCAATAATGAATGAAAGCAGGTTGTTTCATTGAATGAATGCATTTGAATTAAGGAAATAAGCTCTAATCGTTGAATTATCATGTGCAGTTTGTTTCATTGGAAGAAAGAACGCATGCAGTTTAATCTCTGAATAATCAAGTTAACATTCTTGAAGCATGCGTTTCATGGATCCAACTGCATTCATTCATTCAATGTCTCAAGCTGTTAATTTATTGAATGTACGATGAAAGTTTGATGAATCAATGAATGTATTCAATTGTCATGAAGTGAACGTGTCTAGCATGTTTATCTCATTCAAAGAGTGCAAAAGGATTCCATTACAGACTGTGTAAAGTTTGTTTCATCGAATCAATGAATTACGCTTGATTCATTGAATGCACAAATGATGTTTGATTCCATGAATGAATGAATTTTGTTTGTTTCATTGACTGAAAGCGTTGAACTCGAGACATCGAAGTCAGCTCTACTCACGAAAGTAACTGGTGCAGTTTGTTTCATTGAATGAACGAGAGCAGTTTGATTCTCTGAATGAATGAACGTAAATGGTCTCATGAAATGAATATGTGATGTTTGTTTCATTGAATCAATGAATAATGTTTGATTCATTAATGTACGATTGAAGTTATATTCAATGAATTCACTGGTGCAGATTGTTTCATTGAATTAATGCGTTAAGTTCGAGACAGTTACATCATGACTTTAGCTCATTTACTTGAAATAGCTTGTACAGTTTATTACATAGAATGAATGAGTGCGGTAGGATTCATTCAATGAATCAAGAATGATTCATTGAATCAGTGAATTAACGCTTGATTCATAGATTGCACGATTGACTTTTGATTCCAATAATGAATGAATGCAGGGTGTTTGATTGAATGAAGGCGTTCAGCTCGAGGCATTTGTATTAAGGAAATAATCTGTAATCGTTGAATTATCATGTGCAGTTTGTTTCATTGAAAGAAAGAATGATTTAATGAAAGAATGAATGCAGTTTAATCTCTGAATAATCAAGTTAACATGCTTGAAACATGCGTTTCATAAATCCAACCGCATTCATTCATTCAATCTCTCAAGCTGTTGGTTCATTGAATGTACGATTAAAGTTTGATGCAATGAATGAATCAATGAATGCATTTGTATGTCATGAAATGTACGTGTTTAGAATGTTTATCTCATTCAAAGAGTGCAAAAGAATTCCATTACAGATTGTGTAAAGTTTGTTTCATTGAATCTATGAATTACGCTTGATTCATTGATTGCACGAATGATGTTTGATTTCATAGATGAATGAATGCAGATTGTTTCAATGACTGAAAGCGTTTAACTCGAGACATTGAAGTCAGCTCTACTCACTGAAGTAACTGGTGTAATTTGTTTCATTGAACGAACGAGAGCAGTTTGATTCTCTGAATGAATGAACGCAACTGGTCTCATGAAATGAATATGTGATGTTTCTTTCATTGAATCAATGAATAATGTTTGATTCATTGACTGTACGATTGAAGATAGGTTTAATGAATGAGTGTAGTGTGTTTCATTGAATGAAGGCGTTGAGGTCGAGATATTTACATCATGTAATTAGCTCATTTACTTGAAAAAGCTTGTATAGTTTATTTCATAGAATGAATGAGAACGTTAGGATTCATTCAATGATTTTGTTAAGAATGATTAATTGAATCAGTCAATAACGTTTGTTGCATTGAGTGTAGGATTGACTTTTGATTCCAATAATGAATGAAAGCAGGTTGTTTCATTGAATGAATGTATGTTTATTAAGGAAATAATCTCTAATCGTTCAATTATCTTGTGCAGTTAGTTTCATTTGGAAGAAAGAATGAATGCAGTTTGATTCAATGAAAGAACGAATGCAGTTTAATCTCTGAATAATCAAGTTAACATTTTTGACATATTCGTTTCATGGATCCAACTGCATTCATTCATTCAATGTCTCAAGCTGTTAATTTATTGAATGTACGATGAAAGTTTGATGAATCAATGAATGTATTCAATTGTCATGAAGTGAACGTGTCTAGCATGTTTATCTCATTCAAAGAGTGCAAAAGGATTCCATTACAGACTGTGTAAAGTTTGTTTCATCGAATCAATGAATTACGCTTGATTCATTGAATGCACAAATGATGTTTGATTCCATGAATGAATGAATTTTGTTTGTTTCATTGACTGAAAGCGTTGAACTCGAGACATTGAAGTCAGCTCTACTCACGAAAGTAACTGGTGCAGTTTGTTTCATTGAATGAACGAGAGCAGTTTGATTCTCTGAATGAATGAACGTAAATGGTCTCATGAAATGAATATGTGATGTTTGTTTCATTGAATCAATGAATAATGTTTGATTCATTAATGTACGATTGAAGTTATATTCAATGAATTCACTGGTGCAGATTGTTTCATTGAATTAATGCGTTAAGTTCGAGACAGTTACATCATGACTTTAGCTCATTTACTTGAAATAGCTTGTACAGTTTATTCCATAGAATGAATGAGTGCGGTAGGATTCATTCAATGAATCAAGAATGATTCATGGAATCAGTGAATTAACGCTTGATTCATAGATTGCACGATTGACTTTTGATTCCAATAATGAATGAATGCAGGGTGTTTGATTGAATGAAGGCGTTCAGCTCGAGGCATTTGTATTAAGGAAATAATCTGTAATCGCTGAATGAACATGTGCAGTTTGTTTCATTGAAAGAAAGAATGATTTAATGAAAGAATGAATGCAGTTTAATCTCTGAATAATCAAGTTAACATTTTTGACACATTCGTTTCATGGATCCAACTGCATTCATTCATTCAATGTCTCAAGCTGTTGATTTATTAAATGTAAGATTAAAGTTTGATGCAATGAATGAATCAATGAATGGAGTCGATTGTCATGAAGTGAACGTGTTTAGCATGTTTATCTCATTCAAAGAGTGCAAAAGGATTCCATTACAGACTGTGTAAAGTTTGTTTCATTGAATCAATGAATAATGTTTGATTCATTGACTGTACGATTGAAGATAGGTTTAATGAATGAGTGCAGTTTGTTGCATTGACTGAAGGCGTTGAGGTCGAGATATTTACATCATGTAATTAGCTCATTTACTTGAAAAAGCTTGTATAGTTTATTTCATAGAATGAATGAGAACAGTAGGATTCATTCAATGATTTTGTTAGGAATGATTAATTGAATCAGTGAATAACGTTTGATGCATTTAATGTAGGATTGACTTTTGATTCCAATAATGAATGAAAGCAGGTTGTTTCATTGAATGAATGCATTTGAATTAAGGAAATAAGCTCTAATCGTTGAATTATCATGTGCAGTTTGTTTCATTGGAAGAAAGAACGCATGCAGTTTAATCTCTGAATAATCAAGTTAACATTCTTGAAGCATGCGTTTCATGGATCCAACTGCATTCATTCATTCAATGTCTCAAGCTGTTAATTTATTGAATGTACGATGAAAGTTTGATGAATCAATGAATGTATTCAATTGTCATGAAGTGAACGTGTCTAGCATGTTTATCTCATTCAAAGAGTGCAAAAGGATTCCATTACAGACTGTGTAAAGTTTGTTTCATCGAATCAATGAATTACGCTTGATTCATTGAATGCACAAATGATGTTTGATTCCATGAATGAATGAATTTTGTTTGTTTCATTGACTGAAAGCGTTGAACTCGAGACATCGAAGTCAGCTCTACTCACGAAAGTAACTGGTTCAGAATGTTTCATTGAATGAACGAGAGCAGTTTGATTCTCTGAATGAATGAACGTAAATGGTCTCATGAAATGAATATGTGATGTTTGTTTCATTGAATCAATGAATAATGTTTGATTCATTAATGTACGATTGAAGTTATATTCAATGAATTCACTGGTGCAGATTGTTTCATTGAATTAATGCGTTAAGTTCGAGACAGTTACATCATGACTTTAGCTCATTTACTTGAAATAGCTTGTACAGTTTATTACATAGAATGAATGAGTGCGGTAGGATTCATTCAATGAATCAAGAATGATTCATTGAATCAGTGAATTAACGCTTGATTCATAGATTGCACGATTGACTTTTGATTCCAATAATGAATGAATGCAGGGTGTTTGATTGAATGAAGGCGTTCAGCTCGAGGCATTTGTATTAAGGAAATAATCTGTAATCGTTGAATTATCATGTGCAGTTTGTTTCATTGAAAGAAAGAATGATTTAATGAAAGAATGAATGCAGTTTAATCTCTGAATAATCAAGTTAACATGCTTGAAACATGCGTTTCATAAATCCAACCGCATTCATTCATTCAATCTCTCAAGCTGTTGGTTCATTGAATGTACGATTAAAGTTTGATGCAATGAATGAATCAATGAATGCATTTGTATGTCATGAAATGTACGTGTTTAGAATGTTTATCTCATTCAAAGAGTGCAAAAGAATTCCATTACAGATTGTGTAAAGTTTGTTTCATTGAATCTATGAATTACGCTTGATTCATTGATTGCACGAATGATGTTTGATTCCATAGATGAATGAATGCAGATTGTTTCAATGACTGAAAGCGTTTAACTCGAGACATTGAAGTCAGCTCTACTCACTGAAGTAACTGGTGTAATTTGTTTCATTGAACGAACGAGAGCAGTTTGATTCTCTGAATGAATGAACGCAACTGGTCTCATGAAATGAATATGTGATGTTTCTTTCATTGAATCAATGAATAATGTTTGATTCATTGACTGTACGATTGAAGATAGGTTTAATGAATGAGTGTAGTGTGTTTCATTGAATGAAGGCGTTGAGGTCGAGATATTTACATCATGTAATTAGCTCATTTACTTGAAAAAGCTTGTATAGTTTATTTCATAGAATGAATGAGAACGTTAGGATTCATTCAATGATTTTGTTAAGAATGATTAATTGAATCAGTCAATAACGTTTGTTGCATTGAGTGTAGGATTGACTTTTGATTCCAATAATGAATGAAAGCAGGTTGTTTCATTGAATGAATGTATGTTTATTAAGGAAATAATCTCTAATCGTTCAATTATCTTGTGCAGTTAGTTTCATTTGGAAGAAAGAATGAATGCAGTTTGATTCAATGAAAGAACGAATGCAGTTTAATCTCTGAATAATCAAGTTAACATTTTTGACATATTCGTTTCATGGATCCAACTGCATTCATTCATTCAATGTCTCAAGCTGTTAATTTATTGAATGTACGATGAAAGTTTGATGAATCAATGAATGTATTCAATTGTCATGAAGTGAACGTGTCTAGCATGTTTATCTCATTCAAAGAGTGCAAAAGGATTCCATTACAGACTGTGTAAAGTTTGTTTCATCGAATCAATGAATTACGCTTGATTCATTGAATGCACAAATGATGTTTGATTCCATGAATGAATGAATTTTGTTTGTTTCATTGACTGAAAGCGTTGAACTCGAGACATTGAAGTCAGCTCTACTCACGAAAGTAACTGGTGCAGTTTGTTTCATTGAATGAACGAGAGCAGTTTGATTCTCTGAATGAATGAACGTAAATGGTCTCATGAAATGAATATGTGATGTCTGTTTCATTGAATCAATGAATAATGTTTGATTCATTAATGTACGATTGAAGTTATATTCAATGAATTCACTGGTGCAGATTGTTTCATTGAATTAATGCGTTAAGTTCGAGACAGTTACATCATGACTTTAGCTCATTTACTTGAAATAGCTTGTACAGTTTATTCCATAGAATGAATGAGTGCGGTAGGATTCATTCAATGAATCAAGAATGATTCATTGAATCAGTGAATTAACGCTTGATTCATAGATTGCACGATTGACTTTTGATTCCAATAATGAATGAATGCAGGGTGTTTGATTGAATGAAGGCGTTCAGCTCGAGGCATTTGTATTAAGGAAATAATCTGTAATCGCTGAATGAACATGTGCAGTTTGTTTCATTGAAAGAAAGAATGATTTAATGAAAGAATGAATGCAGTTTAATCTCTGAATAATCAAGTTAACATTTTTGACACATTCGTTTCATGGATCCAACTGCATTCATTCATTCAATGTCTCAAGCTGTTGATTTATTAAATGTAAGATTAAAGTTTGATGCAATGAATGAATCAATGAATGGAGTCGATTGTCATGAAGTGAACGTGTTTAGCATGTTTATCTCATTCAAAGAGTGCAAAAGGATTCCATTACAGACTGTGTAAAGTTTGTTTCATTGAATCAATGAATAATGTTTGATTCATTGACTGTACGATTGAAGATAGGTTTAATGAATGAGTGCAGTTTGTTGCATTGACTGAAGGCGTTGAGGTCGAGATATTTACATCATGTAATTAGCTCATTTACTTGAAAAAGCTTGTATAGTTTATTTCATAGAATGAATGAGAACAGTAGGATTCATTCAATGATTTTGTTAGGAATGATTAATTGAATCAGTGAATAACGTTTGATGCATTTAATGTAGGATTGACTTTTGATTCCAATAATGAATGAAAGCAGGTTGTTTCATTGAATGAATGCATTTGAATTAAGGAAATAAGCTCTAATCGTTGAATTATCATGTGCAGTTTGTTTCATTGGAAGAAAGAACGCATGCAGTTTAATCTCTGAATAATCAAGTTAACATTCTTGAAACATGCGTTTCATGGATCCAACTGCATTCATTCATTCAATGTCTCAAGCTGTTAATTTATTGAATGTACGATGAAAGTTTGATGCAATGAATGAATCAATGAATGTATTCAATTGTCATGAAGTGAATGTGTCTAGCATGTTTATCTCATTCAAAGAGTGCAAAAGGATTCCATTACAGACTGTGTAAAGTTTGTTTCACCGAATCAATGAATTACGCTTGATTCATTGAATGCACAAATGATGTTTGATTCCATGAATGAATGAATTTTGTTTGTTTCATTGACTGAAAGCGTTGAACTCGAGACATCGAAGTCAGCTCTACTCACGAAAGTAACTGGTGCAGTTTGTTTCATTGAATGAACGAGAGCAGTTTGATTCTCTGAATGAATGAACGTAAATGGTCTCATGAAATGAATATGTGATGTTTGTTTCATTGAATCAATGAATAATGTTTGATTCATTAATGTACGATTGAAGTTATATTCAATGAATTCACTGGTGCAGATTGTTTCATTGAATTAATGCGTTAAGTTCGAGACAGTTACATCATGACTTTAGCTCATTTACTTGAAATAGCTTGTACAGTTTATTACATAGAATGAATGAATGCGGTAGGATTCATTCAATGAATCAAGAATGATTCATTGAATCAGTGAATTAACGCTTGTTTCATAGATTGCACGATTGACTTTTGATTCCAATAATGAATGAATGCAGGGTGTTTGATTGAATGAAGGCGTTCAGCTCGAGGCATTTGTATTAAGGAAATAATCTGTAATCGCTGAATGAACATGTGCAGTTTGTTTCATTGAAAGAAAGAATGATTTAATGAAAGAATGAATGCAGTTTAATCTCTGAATAATCAAGTTAACATGCTTGAAACATGCGTTTCATAAATCCAACCGCATTCATTCATTCAATCTCTCAAGCTGTTGGTTCATTGAATGTACGATTAAAGTTTGATGCAATGAATGAATCAATGAATGCATTTGTATGTCATGAAATGTACGTGTTTAGAATGTTTATCTCATTCAAAGAGTGCAAAAGAATTCCATTACAGATTGTGTAAAGTTTGTTTCATTGAATCTATGAATTACGCTTGATTCATTAATTGCACGAATGATGTTTGATTCCATAGATGAATGAATGCACATTGTTTCAATGACTGAAAGCGTTTAACTCGAGACATTGAAGTCAGCTCTACTCACTGAAGTAACTGGTGTAGTTTGTTTCATTGAATGAACGAGAGCAGTTTGATTCTCTGAATGAATGAACGCAACTGGTCTCATGAAATGAATATGTGATGTTTTTTTCATTGAATCAATGAATAATGTTTGATTCATTGACTGTACGATTGAAGATAGGTTTAATGAATGAGTGTAGTGTGTTTCATTGAATGAAGGCGTTGAGGTCGAGATATTTACATCATGTAATTAGCTCATTTACTTGAAAAAGCTTGTATAGTTTATTTCATAGAATGAATGAGAACGTTAGGATTCATTCAAGGATTTTGTTAAGAATGATTAATTGAATCAGTCAATAACGTTTGTTGCATTGAGTGTAGGATTGACTTTTGATTCCAATAATGAATGAAAGCAGGTTGTTTCATTGAATGAATGCATTTTTATAAAGGAAATAATCTCTAATCGTTCAATTATCTTGTGCAGTTAGTTTCATTTGGAAGAAAGAATGAATGCAGTTTGATTCAATGAAAGAACGAATGCAGTTTAATCTCTGAATAATTAAGTTAACATTTTTGACACATTCGTTTCATGGATCCAACTGCATTCATTCATTCAATGTCTCAAGCTGTTGATTTATTGAATGTAAGATTAAAGTTTGATGCAATGAATGAATCAATGAATGTAGTCGATTGTCATGAAGTGAACGTGTTTAGCATGTTTATCTCATTCAAAGAGTGCAAAAGGATTCCATTACAGACTGTGTAAAGTTTGTTTCATTGAATCAATGAATAATGTTTTTGTTTCATTGACTGTACGATTGAAGATTGGTTTAATGAATGAGTGTAGTGTGTTTCATTGAATGAAGGCGTTGAGGTCGAGATATTTACATCATGTAATTAGCTCATTTACTTGAAAAAGCTTGTATAGTTTATTTCATAGAATGAATGAGAACAGTAGGATTCATTCAATGATTTTGTTAGGAATGATTAATTGAATCAGTGAATAACGTTGGATGCATTTAATGTAGGATTGACATTTGATTCCAATAATGAATGAAAGCAGGTTGTTTCATTCATTGAATGCATTTGAATTAAGGAAATAAGCTCTAATCGTTGAATTATCATGTGCAGTTTGTTTCATTGGAAGAAAGAACGCATGCAGTTTAATCTCTGAATAATCAAGTTAACATTCTTGAAACATGCGTTTCATGGATCCAACTGCATTCATTCATTCAATGTCTCAAGCTGTTAATTTATTGAATGTACGATGAAAGTTTGATGCAATGAATGAATAAATGAATGTATTCAATTGTCATGAAGTGAACGTGTCTAGCATGTTTATCTCATTCAAAGAGTGCAAAAGGATTCCATTACAGACTGTGTAATGTTTGTTTCACCGAATCAATGAATTACGCTTGATTCATTGAATGCACAAATGATGTTTGATTCCATGAATGAATGAATTTTGTTTGTTTCATTGACTGAAAGCGTTGAACTCGAGACATTGAAGTCAGCTCTACTCACGAAAGTAACTGGTGCAGTTTGTTTCATTGAATGAACGAGAGCAGTTTGATTCTCTGAATGAATGAACGTAAATGGTCTCATGAAATGAATATGTGATGTTTGTTTCATTGAATCAATGAATAATGTTTGATTCATTAATGTACGATTGAAGTTATATTCAATGAATTCACTGGTGCATATTGTTTCATTGAATTAATGCGTTAAGTTCGAGACAGTTACATCATGACTTTAGCTCATTTACTTGAAATAGCTTGTACAGTTTATTACATAGAATGAATGAGTGCGGTAGGATTCATTCAATGAATCAAGAATGATTCATTGAATCAGTGAATTAACGCTTGATTCATAGATTGCACGATTGACTTTTGATTCCCATAATGAATGAATGCAGGGTGTTTGATTGAATGAAGGCGTTCAGCTCGAGGCATTTGTATTAAGGAAATAATCTGTAATCGTTGAATTATCATGTGCAGTTTGTTTCATTGAAAGAAAGAATGATTTAATGAAAGAATGAATGCAGTTTAATCTCTGAATAATCAAGTTAACATGCTTGAAACATGCGTTTCATAAATCTAACCGCATTCATTCATTCAATCTCTCAAGCTGTTGGTTCATTGAATGTACGATTAAAGTTTGATGCAATGAATGAATCAATGAATGCATTTGTATGTCATGAAATGTACGTGTTTAGAATGTTTATCTCATTCAAAGAGTGCAAAAGAATTCCATTACAGATTGTGTAAAGTTTGTTTCATTGAATCTATGAATTACGCTTGATTCATTGATTGCACGAATGATGTTTGATTCCATAGATGAATGAATGCAGATTGTTTCAATGACTGAAAGCGTTTAACTCGAGACATTGAAGTCAGCTCTACTCACTGAAGTAACTGGTGTAATTTGTTTCATTGAACGAACGAGAGCAGTTTGATTCTCTGAATGAATGAACGCAACTGGTCTCATGAAATGAATATGTGATGTTTCTTTCATTGAATCAATGAATAATGTTTGATTCATTGACTGTACGATTGAAGATAGGTTTAATGAATGAGTGTAGTGTGTTTCATTGAATGAAGGCGTTGAGGTCGAGATATTTACATCATGTAATTAGCTCATTTACTTGAAAAAGCTTGTATAGTTTATTTCATAGAATGAATGAGAACGTTAGGATTCATTCAATGATTTTGTTTAGAATGATTAATTGAATCAGTCAATAACGTTTGTTGCATTGAGTGTAGGATTGACTTTTGATTCCAATAATGAATGAAAGCAGGTTGTTTCATTGAATGAATGTGTTTTTATTAAGGAAATAATCTCTAATCGTTCAATTATCTTGTGCAGTTAGTTTCATTTGGAAGAAAGAATGAATGCAGTTTGATTCAATGAAAGAACGAATGCAGTTTAATCTCTGAATAATCAAGTTAACATTTTTGACATATTCGTTTCATGGATCCAACTGCATTCATTCATTCAATGTCTCAAGCTGTTAATTTATTGAATGTACGATGAAAGTTTGATGAATCAATGAATGTATTCAATTGTCATGAAGTGAACGTGTCTAGCATGTTTATCTCATTCAAAGAGTGCAAAAGGATTCCATTACAGACTGTGTAAAGTTTGTTTCATCGAATCAATGAATTACGCTTGATTCATTGAATGCACAAATCATGTTTGATTCCATGAATGAATGAATTTTGTTTGTTTCATTGACTGAAAGCGTTGAACTCGAGACATTGAAGTCAGCTCTACTCACGAAAGTAACTGGTGCAGTTTGTTTCATTGAATGAACGAGAGCAGTTTGATTCTCTGAATGAATGAACGTAAATGGTCTCATGAAATGAATATGTGATGTTTGTTTCATTGAATCAATGAATAATGTTTGATTCATTAATGTACGATTGAAGTTATATTCAATGAATTCACTGGTGCAGATTGTTTCATTGAATTAATGCGTTAAGTTCGAGACAGTTACATCATGACTTTAGCTCATTTACTTGAAATAGCTTGTACAGTTTATTACATAGAATGAATGAGTGCGGTAGGATTCATTCAATGAATCAAGAATGATTCATTGAATCAGTGAATTAACGCTTGATTCATAGATTGCACGATTGACTTTTGATTCCAATAATGAATGAATGCAGGGTGTTTGATTGAATGAAGGCGTTCAGCTCGAGGCATTTGTATTAAGGAAATAATCTGTAATCGTTGAATTATCAGGTGCAGTTTGTTTCATTGAAAGAAAGAATGATTTAATGAAAGAATGAATGCAGTTTAATCTCTGAATAATCAAGTTAACATGCTTGAAACATGCGTTTCATAAATCCAACCGCATTCATTCATTCAATCTCTCAAGCTGTTGGTTCATTGAATGTACGATTAAAGTTTGATGCAATGAATGAATCAATGAATGCATTTGTATGTCATGAAATGTACGTGTTTAGAATGTTTATCTCATTCAAAGAGTGCAAAAGAATTCCATTACAGATTGTGTAAAGTTTGTTTCATTGAATCTATGAATTACGCTTGATTCATTGATTGCACGAATGATGTTTGATTCCATAGATGAATGAATGCAGATTGTTTCAATGACTGAAAGCGTTTAACTCGAGACATTGAAGTCAGCTCTACTCACTGAAGTAACTGGTGTAATTTGTTTCATTGAACGAACGAGAGCAGTTTGATTCTCTGAATGAATGAACGCAACTGGTCTCATGAAATGAATATGTGATGTTTCTTTCATTGAATCAATGAATAATGTTTGATTCATTGACTGTACGATTGAAGATAGGTTTAATGAATGAGTGTAGTGTGTTTCATTGAATGAAGGCGTTGAGGTCGAGATATTTACATCATGTAATTAGCTCATTTACTTGAAAAAGCTTGTATAGTTTATTTCATAGAATGAATGAGAACGTTAGGATTCATTCAATGATTTTGTTAAGAATGATTAATTGAATCAGTCAATAACGTTTGTTGCATTGAGTGTAGGATTGACTTTTGATTCCAATAATGAATGAAAGCAGGTTGTTTCATTGAATGAATGTATTTTTATTAAGGAAATAATCTCTAATCGTTCAATTATCTTGTGCAGTTAGTTTCATTTGGAAGAAAGAATGAATGCAGTTTGATTCAATGAAAGAACGAATGCAGTTTAATCTCTGAATAATCAAGTTAACATTTTTGACATATTCGTTTCATGGATCCAACTGCATTCATTCATTCAATGTCTCAAGCTGTTAATTTATTGAATGTACGATGAAAGTTTGATGAATCAATGAATGTATTCAATTGTCATGAAGTGAACGTGTCTAGCATGTTTATCTCATTCAAAGAGTGCAAAAGGATTCCATTACAGACTGTGTAAAGTTTGTTTCATCGAATCAATGAATTACGCTTGATTCATTGAATGCACAAATGATGTTTGATTCCATGAATGAATGAATTTTGTTTGTTTCATTGACTGAAAGCGTTGAACTCGAGACATTGAAGTCAGCTCTACTCACGAAAGTAACTGGTGCAGTTTGTTTCATTGAATGAACGAGAGCAGTTTGATTCTCTGAATGAATGAACGTAAATGGTCTCATGAAATGAATATGTGATGTTTGTTTCATTGAATCAATGAATAATGTTTGATTCATTAATGTACGATTGAAGTTATATTCAATGAATTCACTGGTGCAGATTGTTTCATTGAATTAATGCGTTAAGTTCGAGACAGTTACATCATGACTTTAGCTCATTTACTTGAAATAGCTTGTACAGTTTATTCCATAGAATGAATGAGTGCGGTAGGATTCATTCAATGAATCAAGAATGATTCATTGAATCAGTGAATTAACGCTTGATTCATAGATTGCACGATTGACTTTTGATTCCAATAATGAATGAATGCAGGGTGTTTGATTGAATGAAGGCGTTCAGCTCGAGGCATTTGTATTAAGGAAATAATCTGTAATCGCTGAATGAACATGTGCAGTTTGTTTCATTGAAAGAAAGAATGATTTAATGAAAGAATGAATGCAGTTTAATCTCTGAATAATCAAGTTAACATTTTTGACACATTCGTTTCATGGATCCAACTGCATTCATTCATTCAATGTCTCAAGCTGTTGATTTATTAAATGTAAGATTAAAGTTTGATGCAATGAATGAATCAATGAATGTAGTCGATTGTCATGAAGTGAACGTGTTTAGCATGTTTATCTCATTCAAAGAGTGCAAAAGGATTCCATTACAGACTGTGTAAAGTTTGTTTCATTGAATCAATGAATAATGTTTGATTCATTGACTGTACGATTGAAGATAGGTTTAATGAATGAGTGCAGTTTGTTGCATTGAATGAAGGCGTTGTGGTCGAGATATTTACATCATGTAATTAGCTCATTTACTTGAAAAAGCTTGTATAGTTTATTTCATAGAATGAATGAGAACAGTAGGATTCATTCAATGATTTTGTTAGGAATGATTAATTGAATCAGTGAATAACGTTTGATGCATTTAATGTAGGATTGACTTTTGATTCCAATAATGAATGAAAGCAGGTTGTTTCATTGAATGAATGCATTTGAATTAAGGAAATAAGCTCTAATCGTTGAATTATCATGTGCAGTTTGTTTCATTGGAAGAAAGAACGCATGCAGTTTAATCTCTGAATAATCAAGTTAACATTCTTGAAACATGCGTTTCATGGATCCAACTGCATTCATTCATTCAATGTCTCAAGCTGTTAATTTATTGAATGTACGATGAAAGTTTGATGCAATGAATGAATCAATGAATGTATTCAATTGTCATGAAGTGAATGTGTCTAGCATGTTTATCTCATTCAAAGAGTGCAAAAGGATTCCATTACAGACTGTGTAAAGTTTGTTTCACTGAATCAATGAATTACGCTTGATTCATTGAATGCACAAATGATGTTTGATTCCATGAATGAATGAATTTTGTTTGTTTCATTGACTGAAAGCGTTGAACTCGAGACATCGAAGTCAGCTCTACTCACGAAAGTAACTGGTGCAGTTTGTTTCATTGAATGAACGAGAGCAGTTTGATTCTCTGAAGGAATGAACGTAAATGGTCTCATGAAATGAATATGTGATGTTTGTTTCATTGAATCAATGAATAATGTTTGATTCATTAATGTACGATTGAAGTTATATTCAATGAATTCACTGGTGCAGATTGTTTCATTGAATTAATGCGTTAAGTTCGAGACAGTTACATCATAACTTTAGCTCATTTACTTGAAATAGCTTGTACAGTTTATTACATAGAATGAATGAATGCGGTAGGATTCATTCAATGAATCAAGAATGATTCATTGAATCAGTGAATTAACGCTTGTTTCATAGATTGCACGATTGACTTTTGATTCCAATAATGAATGAATGCAGGGTGTTTGATTGAATGAAGGCGTTCAGCTCGAGGCATTTGTATTAAGGAAATAATCTGTAATCGCTGAATGAACATGTGCAGTTTGTTTCATTGAAAGAAAGAATGATTTAATGAAAGAATGAATGCAGTTTAATCTCTGAATAATCAAGTTAACATGCTTGAAACATGCGTTTCATAAATCCAACCGCATTCATTCATTCAATCTCTCAAGCTGTTGGTTCATTGAATGTACGATTAAAGTTTGATGCAATGAATGAATCAATGAATGCATTTGTATGTCATGAAATGTACGTGTTTAGAATGTTTATCTCATTCAAAGAGTGCAAAAGAATTCCATTACAGATTGTGTAAAGTTTGTTTCATTGAATCTATGAATTACGCTTGATTCATTAATTGCACGAATGATGTTTGATTCCATAGATGAATGAATGCAGATTGTTTCAATGACTGAAAGCGTTTAACTCGAGACATTGAAGTCAGCTCTACTCACTGAAGTAACTGGTGTAATTTGTTTCATTGAATGAACGAGAGCAGTTTGATTCTCTGAATGAATGAACGCAACTGGTCTCATGAAATGAATATGTGATGTTTTTTTCATTGAATCAATGAATAATGTTTGATTCATTGACTGTACGATTGAAGATAGGTTTAATGAATGAGTGTAGTGTGTTTCATTGAATGAAGGCGTTGAGGTCGAGATATTTACATCATGTAATTAGCTCATTTACTTGAAAAAGCTTGTATAGTTTATTTCATAGAATGAATGAGAACGTTAGGATTCATTCAATGATTTTGTTAAGAATGATTAATTGAATCAGTCAATAACGTTTGTTGCATTGAGTGTAGGATTGAATTTTGATTCCAATAATGAATGAAAGCAGGTTGTTTCATTGAATGAATGCATTTTTATAAAGGAAATAATCTCTAATCGTTCAATTATCTTGTGCAGTTAGTTTCATTTGGAAGAAAGAATGAATGCAGTTTGATTCAATGAAAGAACGAATGCAGTTTAATCTCTGAATAATCAAGTTAACATTTTTGACACATTCGTTTCATGGATCCAACTGCATTCATTCATTCAATGTCTCAAGCTGTTGATTTATTGAATGTAAGATTAAAGTTTGATGCAATGAATGAATCAATGAATGTAGTCGATTGTCATGAAGTGAACGTGTTTAGCATGTTTATCTCATTCAAAGAGTGCAAAAGGATTCCATTACAGACTGTGTAAAGTTTGTTTCATTGAATCAATGAATAATGTTTTTGTTTCATTGACTGTACGATTGAAGATTGGTTTAATGAATGAGTGTAGTGTGTTTCATTGAATGAAGGCGTTGAGGTCGAGATATTTACATCATGTAATTAGCTCATTTACTTGAAAAAGCTTGTATAGTTTATTTCATAGAATGAATGAGAACGTTAGGATTCATTCAATGATTTTGTTAGGAATGATTAATTGAATCAGTGAATAACGTTTGATGCATTTAATGTAGGATTGACATTTGATTCCAATAATGAATGAAAGCAGGTTGTTTCATTCATTGAATGCATTTGAATTAAGGAAATAAGCTCTAATCGTTGAATTATCATGTGCAGTTTGTTTCATTGGAAGAAAGAACGCATGCAGTTTAATCTCTGAATAATCAAGTTAACATTCTTGAAACATGCGTTTCATGGATCCAACTGCATTCATTCATTCAATGTCTCAAGCTGTTAATTTATTGAATGTACGATGAAAGTTTGATGCAATGAATGAATCAATGAATGTATTCAATTGTCATGAAGTGAACGTGTCTAGCATGTTTATCTCATTCAAAGAGTGCAAAAGGATTCCATTACAGACTGTGTAAAGTTTGTTTCACCGAATCAATGAATTACGCTTGATTCATTGAATGCACAAATGATGTTTGATTCCATGAATGAATGAATTTTGTTTGTTTCATTGACTGAAAGCGTTGAACTCGAGACATTGAAGTCAGCTCTACTCACGAAAGTAACTGGTGCAGTTTGTTTCATTGAATGAACGAGAGCAGTTTGATTCTCTGAATGAATGAACGTAAATGGTCTCATGAAATGAATATGTGATGTTTGTTTCATTGAATCAATGAATAATGTTTGATTCATTAATGTACGATTGAAGTTATATTCAATGAATTCACTGGTGCAGATTGTTTCATTGAATTAATGCGTTAAGTTCGAGACAGTTACATCATGACTTTAGCTCATTTACTTGAAATAGCTTGTACAGTTTATTACATAGAATGAATGAGTGCGGTAGGATTCATTCAATGAATCAAGAATGATTCATTGAATCAGTGAATTAACGCTTGATTCATAGATTGCACGATTGACTTTTGATTCCCATAATGAATGAATGCAGGGTGTTTGATTGAATGAAGGCGTTCAGCTCGAGGCATTTGTATTAAGGAAATAATCTGTAATCGTTGAATTATCATGTGCAGTTTGTTTCATTGAAAGAAAGAATGATTTAATGAAAGAATGAATGCAGTTTAATCTCTGAATAATCAAGTTAACATGCTTGAAACATGCGTTTCATAAATCCAACCGCATTCATTCATTCAATCTCTCAAGCTGTTGGTTCATTGAATGTACGATTAAAGTTTGATGCAATGAATGAATCAATGAATGCATTTGTATGTCATGAAATGTACGTGTTTAGAATGTTTATCTCATTCAAAGAGTGCAAAAGAATTCCATTACAGATTGTGTAAAGTTTGTTTCATTGAATCTATGAATTCCACTTGATTCATTGATTGCACGAATGATGTTTGATTCCATAGATGAATGAATGCAGATTGTTTCAATGACTGAAAGCGTTTAACTCGAGACATTGAAGTCAGCTCTACTCACTGAAGTAACTGGTGTAGTTTGTTTCATTGAATGAACGAGAGCAGTTTGATTCTCTGAATGAATGAACGCAACTGGTCTCATGAAATGAATATGTGATGTTTTTTTCATTGAATCAATGAATAATGTTTGATTCATTGACTGTACGATTGAAGATAGGTTTAATGAATGAGTGTAGTGTGTTTCATTGAATGAAGGCGTTGAGGTCGAGATATTTACATCATGTAATTAGCTCATTTACTTGAAAAAGCTTGTATAGTTTATTTCATAGAATGAATGAGAACGTTAGGATTCATTCAATGATTTTGTTAAGAATGATTAATTGAATAAGTCAATAACGTTTGTTGCATTGAGTGTAGGATTGACTTTTGATTCCAATAATGAAAGAAAGCAGGTTGTTTCATTGAATGAATGCATTTTTATTAAGGAAATAATCTCTAATCGTTCAATTATCTTGTGCAGTTAGTTTCATTTGGAAGAAAGAATGAATGCAGTTTGATTCAATGAAAGAACGAATGCAGTTTAATCTCTGAATAATCAAGTTAACATTTTTGACACATTCATTTCATGGATCCAACTGCATTCATTCACTCAATGTCTCAAGCTGTTGATTTATTGAATGTAAGATTAAAGTTTGATGCAATGAATGAATCAATGAATGTAGTCGATTGTCATGAAGTGAACGTGTTTAGCAGGTTTATCTCATTCAAAGAGTGCAAAAGGATTCCATTACAGACTGTGTAAAGTTTGTTTCATTGAATCAATGAATAATGTTTGATTCATTGACTGTACGATTGAAGATAGGTTTAATGAATGAGTGTAGTGTGTTTCATTGAATGAAGGCGTTGAGGTCGAGATATTTACATCATGTAATTAGCTCATTTACTTGAAAAAGCTTGAATAGTTTATTTCACAGAATGAATGAGAACGTTAGGATTCATTCAATGATTTTGTTAAGAATGATTAATTGAATCAGTCAATAACGTTTGTTGCATTGAGTGTAGGATTGACTTTTGATTCCAATAATGAATGAAAGCAGATTGTTTTATTGAATGAATGCATTTTTATTAAGGAAATAATCTAATCGTTCAATTATCTTGTGCAGTTTGTTTCATTTGGAAGAAAGAATGAATGCAGTTTGATTCAATGAAAGAACGAAAGCAGTTTAAACTCTGCATAATCAAGTTAACATTTTTGACACATTCGTTTCATGGATCCAACTGCATTCATTCATTCAATGTCTCAAGCTGTTGATTTATTGAATGTAAGATTAAAGTTTGATGCAATGAATGAATCAATGAATGTAGTCGATTGTCATGAAGTGAACGTGTTTAGCATGTTTATCTCATTCAAAGAGTGCAAAAGGATTCCATTACAGACTGTGTAAAGTTTGTTTCATTGAATCAATGAATAATGTTTGATTCATTGACTGTACGATTGAAGATAGGTTTAATGAATGAGTGTAGTGTGTTTCATTGAATGAAGGCGTTGAGGTCGAGATATGTACATCATGTAATTAGCTCATTTACTTGAAAAAGCCTGTATAGTTTAATTCATAAAATGAATGAGAACAGTAGGATTCATTCAATGATTTTGTTAAGAATGATTAATTGTATCAGTCAATAACGTTTGTTGCATTGAGTGTAGGATTGACTTTTGATTCCAATAATGAATGAAAGCAGGTTGTTTCATTGAATGAATGCATTTTTATGAAGGAAATAATCTCTAATCGTTCAATTATCTTGTGCAGTTTGTTTCATTTGGAAGAAAGAGTGAATGCAGTTTGATTCAATGAAAGAACGAATGCAGTTTAATCTCTGAATAATCAAGTTAACATTTTTGACACATTCGTTTCATGGATCCAACTGCATTCATTCATTCAATGTCTCAAGCTGTTGATTTATTGAATGTAAGATTAAAGTTTGATGCAATGAATGAATCAATGAATGTAGTCGATTGTCATGAAGTGAACGTGTTTAGCATGTTTATCTCATTCAAAGAGTGCAAAAGGATTCCATTACAGACTGTGTAAAGTTTGTTTCATTGAATCAATGAATAATGTTTGATTCATTGACTGTACGATTGAAGATAGGTTGAATGAATGAGTGCAGTTTGTTGCATTGAATGAAGGCGTTGAGGTCGAGATATTTACATCATGTAATTAGCTCATTTACTTGAAAAAGCTTGTATAGTTTATTTTATAGAATGAATGAGAACAGTAGGATTCATTCAATGATTTTGTTAGGAATGATTAATTGAATCAGTGAATAACGTTTGATGCATTTAATGTAGGATTGACTTTTGATTCCAATAATGAATGAAAGCAGGTTGTTTCATTCAATGAATGCATTTGAATTAAGGAAATAAGCTCTAATCGTTCAATTACCTTGTGCAGTTTGTTTCATTTGGAAGAAAGAATGAATGCAGTTTGATTCAATGAAAGAACGAATGCAGTTTAAACTCTGAATAATCAAGTTAACATTTTGACACATTCGTTTCATGGATCCAACTGCATTCATTCATTCAATGTCTCAAGCTGTTGATTTATTGAATGTAAGATTAAAGTTTGATGCAATGAATGAATCAATGAATGTAGTCGATTGTCATGAAGTGAACGTTTTTAGCATTTTTATCTCATTCAAAGAGTGCAAAAGGATTCCATTACAGACTGTGTAAAGTTTGTTTCATTGAATCAATGAATAATGTTTGATTCATTGACTGTACGATTGAAGATATGTTTAATGAATGAGTGTAGTGTGTTTCATTGAATGAAGGCGTTGAGGTCGAGATATTTACATCATGTAATTAGCTCATTTACTTGAAAAACCTTGTATAGTTTATTTCATAGAATAAATGAGAACGTTAGGATTCATTCAATGATTTTGTTAAGAATGATTAATTGAATCAGTCAATAACGTTTGTTGCATTGAGTGTCGGATTGACTTTTGATTCCAATAATGAATGAAAGCAGGTTTTTTCATTGAATGAATGCATTTTTATTAAGGAAATAATCTCTAATCGTTCAATTATCTTGTGCAGTTAGTTTCATTTGGAAGAAAGAATGAATGCAGTTTGATTCAATGAAAGAACGAATGCAGTTTAATCTCTGAATAATCAAGTTAACATTTTTGACACATTCGTTTCATGGATCCAACTGCATTCATTCATTCAATGTCTCAAGCTGTTGATTTATTGAATGTAAGATTAAAGTTTGATGCAATGAATGAATCAATGAATGTAGTCGATTGTCATGAAGTGAACGTGTTTAGCATGTTTATCTCATTCAAAGAGTGCAAAAGGATTCCATTACAGACTTGTAAAGTTTGTTGCATTGAATGAAGGCGTTGAGGTCGAGATATTTACATCATGTAATTAGCTCATTTACTTGAAATAGCTTGTATAGTTTATTTCATAGAATGAATGAGAACAGTCGGATTCATTCAATGATTTTGTTAGGAATGATTCATTGAATCAGTGAATAACGTTTGATGCATTTAATGTAGGATTGACTTTTGATTCCAATAATGAATGAAAGCAGGTTGTTTCATTCAATGAATGCATTTGAATTAAGGAAATAAGCTCTAATCGTTGAATTATCATGTGCAGTTTGTTTCATTGGAAGAAAGAACGCATGCAGTTTAATGTCTGAATAATCAAGTTAACATTCTTGAAACATGCGTTTCATGGATCCAACTGCATTCATTCATTAAATGTCTCAAGCTGTTAATTTATTGAATGTACGATGAAAGTTTGATGCAATGAATGAATCAATGAATGTATTCAATTGTCATGAAGTGAATGTGTCTAGCATGTTTATCTCATTCAAAGAGTGCAAAAGGATTCCATTACAGACTGTGTAAAGTTTGTTTCATCGAATCAATGAATTACGCTTGATTCATTGAATGCACAAATGATGTTTGATTCCATGAATGAATGAATTTTGTTTGTTTCATTGACTGAAAGCGTTGAACTCGAGACATCGAAGTCAGCTCTACTCACGAAAGTAACTGGTGCAGTTTGTTTCATTGAATGAACGAGAGCAGTTTGATTCTCTGAATGAATGAACGTAAATGGTCTCATGAAATGAATATGTGATGTTTGTTTCATTGAATCAATGAATAATGTTTGATTCATTAATGTACGATTGAAGTTATATTCAATGAATTCACTGGTGCAGATTGTTTCATTGAATTAATGCGTTAAGTTCGAGACAGTTACATCATGACTTTAGCTCATTTACTTGAAATAGCTTGTACAGTTTATTACATAGAATGAATGAATGCGGTAGGATTCATTCAATGAATCAAGAATGATTCATTGAATCAGTGAATTAACGCTTGTTTCATAGATTGCACGATTGACTTTTGATTCCAATAATGAATGAATGCAGGGTGTTTGATTGAATGAAGGCGTTCAGCTCGAGGCATTTGTATTAAGGAAATAATCTGTAATCGCTGAATGAACATGTGCAGTTTATTTCATTGAAAGAAAGAATGATTTAATGAAAGAATGAATGCAGTTTAATCTCTGAATAATCAAGTTAACATGCTTGAAACATGCGTTTCATAAATCCAACCGCATTCATTCATTCAATCTCTCAAGCTGTTGGTTCATTGAATGTACGATTAAAGTTTGATGCAATGAATGAATCAATGAATGCATTTGTATGTCATGAAATGTACGTGTTTAGAATGTTTATCTCATTCAAAGAGTGCAAAAGAATTCCATTACAGATTGTGTAAAGTTTGTTTCATTGAATCTATGAATTACGCTTGATTCATTAATTGCACGAATGATGTTTGATTCCATAGATGAATGAATGCAGATTGTTTCAATGACTGAAAGCGTTTAACTCGAGACATTGAAGTCAGCTCTACTCACTGAAGTAACTGGTGTAGTTTGTTTCATTGAACGAACGAGAGCAGTTTGATTCTCTGAATGAATGAACGCAACTGGTCTCATGAAATGAATATGTGATGTTTTTTTCATTGAATCAATGAATAATGTTTGATTCATTGACTGTACGATTGAAGATAGGTTTAATGAATGAGTGTAGTGTGTTTCATTGAATGAAGGCGTTGAGGTCGAGATATTTACATCATGTAATTAGCTCATTTACTTGAAAAAGCTTGTATAGTTTATTTCATAGAATGAATGAGAACGTTAGGATTCATTCAATGATTTTGTTAAGAATGATTAATTGAATCAGTCAATAACGTTTGTTGCATTGAGTGTAGGATTGACTTTTGATTCCAATAATGAATGAAAGCAGGTTGTTTCATTGAATGAATGCATTTTTATAAAGGAAATAATCTCTAATCGTTCAATTATCTTGTGCAGTTAGTTTCATTTGGAAGAAAGAATGAATGCAGTTTGATTCAATGAAAGAACGAATGCAGTTTAATCTCTGAATAATCAAATTAACATTTTTGACACATTCGTTTCATGGATCCAACTGCATTCATTCATTCAATGTCTCAAGCTGTTGATTTATTGAATGTAAGATTAAAGTTTGATGCAATGAATGAATCAATGAATGTAGTCGATTGTCATGAAGTGAACGTGTTTAGCATGTTTATCTCATTCAAAGAGTGCAAAAGGATTCCATTACAGACTGTGTAAAGTTTGTTTCATTGAATCAATGAATAATGTTTTTGTTTCATTGACTGTACGATTGAAGATTGGTTTAATGAATGAGTGTAGTGTGTTTCATTGAATGAAGGCGTTGAGGTCGAGATATTTACATCATGTAATTAGCTCATTTACTTGAAAAAGCTTGTATAGTTTATTTCATAGAATGAATGAGAACGTTAGGATTCATTCAATGATTTTGTTAGGAATGATTAATTGAATCAGTGAATAACGTTTGATGCATTTAATGTAGGATTGACATTTGATTCCAATAATGAATGAAAGCAGGTTGTTTCATTCATTGAATGCATTTGAATTAAGGAAATAAGCTCTAATCGTTGAATTATCATGTGCAGTTTGTTTCATTGGAAGAAAGAACGCATGCAGTTTAATCTCTGAATAATCAAGTTAACATTCTTGAAACATGCGTTTCATGGATCCAACTGCATTCATTCATTCAATGTCTCAAGCTGTTAATTTATTGAATGTACGATGAAAGTTTGATGCAATGAAAGAATCAATGAATGTATTCAATTGTCATGAAGTGAACGTGTCTAGCATGTTTATCTCATTCAAAGAGTGCAAAAGGATTCCATTACAGACTGTGTAAAGTTTGTTTCACCGAATCAATGAATTACGCTTGATTCATTGAATGCACAAATGATGTTTGATTCCATGAATGAATGAATTTTGTTTGTTTCATTGACTGAAAGCGTTGAACTCGAGACATTGAAGTCAGCTCTACTCACGAAAGTAACTGGTGCAGTTTGTTTCATTGAATGAACGAGAGCAGTTTGATTCTCTGAATGAATGAACGTAAATGGTCTCATGAAATGAATATGTGATGTTTGTTTCATTGAATCAATGAATAATGTTTGATTCATTAATGTACGATTGAAGTTATATTCAATGAATTCACTGGTGCAGATTGTTTCATTGAATTAATGCGTTAAGTTCGAGACAGTTACATCATGACTTTAGCTCATTTACTTGAAATAGCTTGTACAGTTTATTACATAGAATGAATGAGTGCGGTAGGATTCATTCAATGAATCAAGAATGATTCATTGAATCAGTGAATTAACGCTTGATTCATAGATTGCACGATTGACTTTTGATTCCCATAATGAATGAATGCAGGGTGTTTGATTGAATGAAGGCGTTCAGCTCGAGGCATTTGTATTAAGGAAATAATCTGTAATCGTTGAATTATCATGTGCAGTTTGTTTCATTGAAAGAAAGAATGATTTAATGAAAGAATGAATGCAGTTTAATCTCTGAATAATCAAGTTAACATGCTTGAAACATGCGTTTCATAAATCCAACCGCATTCATTCATTCAATCTCTCAAGCTGTTGGTTCATTGAATGTACGATTAAAGTTTGATGCAATGAATGAATCAATGAATGCATTTGTATGTCATGAAATGTACGTGTTTAGAATGTTTATCTCATTCAAAGAGTGCAAAAGAATTCCATTACAGATTGTGTAAAGTTTGTTTCATTGAATCTATGAATTACGCTTGATTCATTGATTGCACGAATGATGTTTGATTCGATAGATGAATGAATGCAGATTGTTTCAATGACTGAAAGCGTTTAACTCGAGACATTGAAGTCAGCTCTACTCACTGAAGTAACTGGTGTAGTTTGTTTCATTGAATGAACGAGAGCAGTTTGATTCTCTGAATGAATGAACGCAACTGGTCTCATGAAATGAATATGTGATGTTTTTTTCATTGAATCAATGAATAATGTTTGATTCATTGACTGTACGATTGAAGATAGGTTTAATGAATGAGTGTAGTGTGTTTCATTGAATGAAGGCGTTGAGGTCGAGATATTTACATCATGTAATTAGCTCATTTACTTGAAAAAGCTTGTATAGTTTATTTCATAGAATGAATGAGAACGTTAGGATTCATTCAATGATTTTGTTCAGAATGATTAATTGAATCAGTCAATAACGTTTGTTGCATTGAGTGTAGGATTGACTTTTGATTCCAATAATGAATGAAAGCAGGTTGTTTCATTGAATGAATGCATTTTTATTAAGGAAATAATCTCTAATCGTTCAATTATCTTGTGCAGTTAGTTTCATTTGGAAGAAAGAATGAATGCAGTTTGATTCAATGAAAGAACGAATGCAGTTTAATCTCTGAATAATCAAGTTAACATTTTTGACACATTCATTTCATGGATCCAACTGCATTCATTCACTCAATGTCTCAAGCTGTTGATTTATTGAATGTAAGATTAAAGTTTGATGCAATGAATGAATCAATGAATGTAGTCGATTGTCATGAAGTGAACGTGTTTAGCATGATTATCTCATTCAAAGAGTGCAAAAGGATTCCATTACAGACTGTGTAAAGTTTGTTTCATTGAATCAATGAATAATGTTTTTGTTTCATTGACTGTACGATTGAAGATAGGTTTAATGAATGAGTGTAGTGTGTTTCATTGAATGAAGGCGTTGAGGTCGAGATATTTACATCATGTAATTAGCTCATTTACTTGAAAAAGCTTGAATAGTATATTTCACAGAATGAATGAGAACGTTAGGATTCATTCAATGATTTTGTTAAGAATGATTAATTGAATCAGTCAATAACGTTTGTTGCATTGAGTGTAGGATTGACTTTTGATTCCAATAATGAATGAAAGCAGGTTGTTTCATTGAATGAATGCATTTTTATTAAGGAAATAATCTCTAATCGTTCAATTATCTTGTGCAGTTTGTTTCATTTGGAAGAAAGAATGAATGCAGTTTGATTCAATGAAAGAACGAATGCAGTTTAAACTCTGCATAATCAAGTTAACATTTTTGACACATTCGTTTCATGGATCCAACTGCATTCATTCATTCAATGTCTCAAGCTGTTGATTTATTGAATGTAAGATTAAAGTTTGATGCAATGAATGAATCAATGAATGTAGTCGATTGTCATGAAGTGAACGTGTTTAGCATGTTTATCTCATTCAAAGAGTGCAAAAGGATTCCATTACAGACTGTGTAAAGTTTGTTTCATTGAATCAATGAATAATGTTTGATTCATTGACTGTACGATTGAAGATAGGTTTAATGAATGAGTGTAGTGTGTTTCATTGAATGAAGGCGTTGAGGTCGAGATATGTACATCATGTAATTAGCTCATTTACTTGAAAAAGCTTGTATAGTTTAATTCATAGAATGAATGAGAACGTTAGGATTCATTCAATGATTTTGTTAAGAATGATTAATTGTATCAGTCAATAACGTTTGTTGCATTGAGTGTAGGATTGAATTTTGATTCCAATAATGAATGAAAGCAGGTTGTTTCATTGAATGAATGCATTTTTATTAAGGAAATAATCTCTAATCGTTCAATTATCTTGTGCAGTTAGTTTCATTTGGAAGAAAGAATGAATGCAGTTTGATTCAATGAAAGAACGAATGCAGTTTAAACTCTGCATAATCAAGTTAACATTTTTGACACATTCGTTTCATGGATCCAACTGCATTCATTCATTCAATGTCTCAAGCTGTTGATTTATTGAATGTAAGATTAAAGTTTGATGCAATGAATGAATCAATGAATGTAGTCGATTGTCATGAAGTGAACGTGTTTAGCATGTTTATCTCATTCAAAGAGTGCAAAAGGATTCCATTACAGACTGTGTAAAGTTTGTTTCATTGAATCAATGAATAATGTTTGATTCATTGACTGTACGATTGAAGATAGGTTTAATGAATGAGTGCAGTTTGTTGCATTGAATGAAGGCGTTGAGGTCGAGATATTTACATCATGTAATTAGCTCATTTACTTGAAAAAGCTTGTATAGTTTATTTTATAGAATGAATGAGAACAGTAGGATTCATTCAATGATTTTGTTAGGAATGATTAATTGAATCAGTGAATAACGTTTGATGCATTTAATGTAGGATTGACTTTTGATTCCAATAATGAATGAAAGCAGGTTGTTTCATTCAATGAATGCATTTGAATTAAGGAAATAAGCTCTAATCGTTCAATTATCTTGTGCAGTTTGTTTCATTTGGAAGAAAGAATGAATGCAGTTTGATTCAATGAAAGAACGAATGCAGTTTAAACTCTGAATAATCAAGTTAACATTTTGACACATTCGTTTCATGGATCCAACTGCATTCATTCATTCAATGTCTCAAGCTGTTGATTTATTGAATGTAAGATTAAAGTTTGATGCAATGAATGAATCAATGAATGTAGTCGATTGTCATGAAGTGAACGTTTTTAGCATTTTTATCTCATTCAAAGAGTGCAAAAGGATTCCATTACAGACTGTGTAAAGTTTGTTTCATTGAATCAATGAATAATGTTTGATTCATTGACTGTACGATTGAAGATAGGTTTAATGAATGAGTGTAGTGTGTTTCATTGAATGAAGGCGTTGAGGTCGAGATATTTACATCATGTAATTAGCTCATTTACTTGAAAAAGCTTGTATAGTTTATTTCATAGAATAAATGAGAACGTTAGGATTCATTCAATGATTTTGTTAAGAATGATTAATTGAATCAGTCAATAACGTTTGTTGCATTGAGTGTCGGATTGACTTTTGATTCCAATAATGAATGAAAGCAGGTTTTTTCATTGAATGAATGCATTTTTATTAAGGAAATAATCTCTAATCGTTCAATTATCTTGTGCAGTTAGTTTCATTTGGAAGAAAGAATGAATGCAGTTTGATTCAATGAAAGAACGAATGCAGTTTAATCTCTGAATAATCAAGTTAACATTTTTGACACATTCGTTTCATGGATCCAACTGCATTCATTCATTCAATGTCTCAAGCTGTTGATTTATTGAATGTAAGATTAAAGTTTGATGCAATGAATGAATCAATGAATGTAGTCGATTGTCATGAAGTGAACGTGTTTAGCATGTTTATCTCATTCAAAGAGTGCAAAAGGATTCCATTACAGACTGTGTAAAGTTTGTTGCATTGAATGAAGGCGTTGAGGTCGAGATATTTACATCATGTAATTAGCTCATTTACTTGAAATAGCTTGTATAGTTTATTTCATAGAATGAATGAGAACAGTCGGATTCATTCAATGATTTTGTTAGGAATGATTCATTGAATCAGTGAATAACGTTTGATGCATTTAATGTAGGATTGACTTTTGATTCCAATAATGAATGAAAGCAGGTTGTTTCATTCAATGAATGCATTTGAATTAAGGAAATAAGCTCTAATCGTTGAATTATCATGTGCAGTTTGTTTCATTGGAAGAAAGAACGCATGCAGTTTAATGTCTGAATAATCAAGTTAACATTCTTGAAACATGCGTTTCATGGATCCAACTGCATTCATTCATTCAATGTCTCAAGCTGTTAATTTATTGAATGTACGATGAAAGTTTGATGAATCAATGAATGTATTCAATTGTCATGAAGTGAACGTGTCTAGCATGTTTATCTCATTCAAAGAGTGCAAAAGGATTCCATTACAGACTGTGTAAAGTTTGTTTCATCGAATCAATGAATTACGCTTGATTCATTGAATGCACAAATGATGTTTGATTCCATGAATGAATGAATTTTGTTTGTTTCATTGACTGAAAGCGTTGAACTCGAGACATTGAAGTCAGCTCTACTCACGAAAGTAACTGGTGCAGTTTGTTTCATTGAATGAACGAGAGCAGTTTGATTCTCTGAATGAATGAACGTAAATGGTCTCATGAAATGAATATGTGATGTTTGTTTCATTGAATCAATGAATAATGTTTGATTCATTAATGTACGATTGAAGTTATATTCAATGAATTCACTGGTGCAGATTGTTTCATTGAATTAATGCGTTAAGTTTGAGACAGTTACATCATGACTTTAGCTCATTTACTTGAAATAGCTTGTACAGTTTATTACATAGAATGAATGAGTGCGGTAGGATTCATTCAATGAATCAAGAATGATTCATTGAATCAGTGAATTAACGCTTGATTCATAGATTGCACGATTGACTTTTGATTCCAATAATGAATGAATGCAGGGTGTTTGATTGAATGAAGGCGTTCAGCTCGAGGCATTTGTATTAAGGAAATAATCTGTAATCGCTGAACTAACATGTGCAGTTTGTTTCATTGAAAGAAAGAATGATTTAATGAAAGAATGAATGCAGTTTAATCTCTGAATAATCAAGTTAACATGCTTGAAACATGCGTTTCATAAATCCAACCGCATTCATTCATTCAATCTCTCATTGAATGTACGATTAAAGTTTGATGCAATGAATGAATCAATGAATGCATTTGTATGTCATGAAATGTACGTGTTTAGAATGTTTATCTCATTCAAAGAGTGCAAAAGAATTCCATTACAGATTGTGTAAAGTTTGTTTCATTGAATCTATGAATTACGCTTGATTCATTGATTGCACGAATGATGTTTGATTCGATAGATGAATGAATGCAGATTGTTTCAATGACTGAAAGCGTTTAACTCGAGACATTGAAGTCAGCTCTACTCACTGAAGTAACTGGTGTAGTTTGTTTCATTGAATGAACGAGAGCAGTTTGATTCTCTGAATGAATGAACGCAACTGGTCTCATGAAATGAATATGTGATGTTTTTTTCATTGAATCAATGAATAATGTTTGATTCATTGACTGTACGATTGAAGATAGGTTTAATGAATGAGTGTAGTGTGTTTCATTGAATGAAGGCGTTGAGGTCGAGATATTTACATCATGTAATTAGCTCATTTACTTGAAAAAGCTTGTATAGTTTATTTCATAGAATGAATGAGAACGTTAGGATTCATTCAATGATTTTGTTCAGAATGATTAATTGAATAAGTCAATAACGTTTGTTGCATTGAGTGTAGGATTGACTTTTGATTCCAATAATGAATGAAAGCAGGTTGTTTCATTGAATGAATGCATTTTTATTAAGGAAATAATCTCTAATCGTTCAATTATCTTGTGCAGTTAGTTTCATTTGGAAGAAAGAATGAATGCAGTTTGATTCAATGAAAGAACGAATGCAGTTTAATCTCTGAATAATCAAGTTAACATTTTTGACACATTCATTTCATGGATCCAACTGCATTCATTCACTCAATGTCTCAAGCTGTTGATTTATTGAATGTAAGATTAAAGTTTGATGCAATGAATGAATCAATGAATGTAGTCGATTGTCATGAAGTGAACGTGTTTAGCATGTTTATCTCATTCAAAGAGTGCAAAAGGATTCCATTACAGACTGTGTAAAGTTTGTTTCATTGAATCAATGAATAATGTTTTTGTTTCATTGACTGTACGATTGAAGATAGGTTTAATGAATGAGTGTAGTGTGTTTCATTGAATGAAGGCGTTGAGGTCGAGATATTTACATCATGTAATTAGCTCATTTACTTGAAAAAGCTTGAATAGTATATTTCACAGAATGAATGAGAACGTTAGGATTCATTCAATGATTTTGTTAAGAATGATTAATTGAATCAGTCAATAACGTTTGTTGCATTGAGTGTAGGATTGACTTTTGATTCCAATAATGAATGAAAGCAGATTGTTTTATTGAATGAATGCATTTTTATTAAGGAAATAATCTCTAATCGTTCAATTATCTTGTGCAGTTTGTTTCATTTGGAAGAAAGAATGAATGCAGTTTGATTCAATGAAAGAACGAATGCAGTTTAAACTCTGCATAATCAAGTTAACATTTTTGACACATTCGTTTCATGGATCCAACTGCATTCATTCATTCAATGTCTCAAGCTGTTGATTTATTGAATGTAAGATTAAAGTTTGATGCAATGAATGAATCAATGAATGTAGTCGATTGTCATGAAGTGAACGTGTTTAGCATGTTTATCTCATTCAAAGAGTGCAAAAGGATTCCATTACAGACTGTGTAAAGTTTGTTTCATTGAATCAATGAATAATGTTTGATTCATTGACTGTACGATTGAAGATAGGTTTAATGAATGAGTGTAGTGTGTTTCATTGAATGAAGGCGTTGAGGTCGAGATATGTACATCATGTAATTAGCTCATTTACTTGAAAAAGCTTGTATAGTTTATTTCATAGAATGAATGAGAACGTTAGGATTCATTCAATGATTTTGTTAAGAATGATTAATTGAATAAGTCAATAACGTTTGTTGCATTGAGTGTAGGATTGACTTTTGATTCCAATAATGAATGAAAGCAGGTTGTTTCATTGAATGAATGCATTTTTATTAAGGAAATAATCTCTAATCGTTCAATTATCTTGTGCAGTTAGTTTCATTTGGAAGAAAGAATGAATGCAGTTTGATTCAATGAAAGAACGAATGCAGTTTAATCTCTGAATAATCAAGTTAACATTTTTGACACATTCATTTCATGGATCCAACTGCATTCATTCACTCAATGTCTCAAGCTGTTGATTTATTGAATGTAAGATTAAAGTTTGATGCAATGAATGAATCAATGAATGTAGTCGATTGTCATGAAGTGAACGTGTTTAGCATGTTTATCTCATTCAAAGAGTGCAAAAGGATTCCATTACAGACTGTGTAAAGTTTGTTTCATTGAATCAATGAATAATGTTTGATTCATTGACTGTACGATTGAAGATAGGTTTAATGAATGAGTGCAGTTTGTTGCATTGAATGAAGGCGTTGAGGTCGAGATATTTACATCATGTAATTAGCTCATTTACTTGAAAAAGCTTGTATAGTTTATTTTATAGAATGAATGAGAACAGTAGGATTCATTCAATGATTTTGTTAGGAATGATTAATTGAATCAGTGAATAACGTTTGATGCATTTAATGTAGGATTGACTTTTGATTCCAATAATGAATGAAAGCAGGTTGTTTCATTCAATGAATGCATTTGAATTAAGGAAATAAGCTCTAATCGTTCAATTATCTTGTGCAGTTTGTTTCATTTGGAAGAAAGAATGAATGCAGTTTGATTCAATGAAAGAACGAATGCAGTTTAAACTCTGAATAATCAAGTTAACATTTTGACACATTCGTTTCATGGATCCAACTGCATTCATTCATTCAATGTCTCAAGCTGTTGATTTATTGAATGTAAGATTAAAGTTTGATGCAATGAATGAATCAATGAATGTAGTCGATTGTCATGAAGTGAACGTTTTTAGCATTTTTATCTCATTCAAAGAGTGCAAAAGGATTCCATTACAGACTGTGTAAAGTTTGTTTCATTGAATCAATGAATAATGTTTGATTCATTGACTGTACGATTGAAGATAGGTTTAATGAATGAGTGTAGTGTGTTTCATTGAATGAAGGCGTTGAGGTCGAGATATTTACATCATGTAATTAGCTCATTTACTTGAAAAAGCTTGTATAGTTTATTTCATAGAATAAATGAGAACGTTAGGATTCATTCAATGATTTTGTTAAGAATGATTAATTGAATCAGTCAATAACGTTTGTTGCATTGAGTGTCGGATTGACTTTTGATTCCAATAATGAATGAAAGCAGGTTTTTTCATTGAATGAATGCATTTTTATTAAGGAAATAATCTCTAATCGTTCAATTATCTTGTGCAGTTAGTTTCATTTGGAAGAAAGAATGAATGCAGTTTGATTCAATGAAAGAACGAATGCAGTTTAATCTCTGAATAATCAAGTTAACATTTTTGACACATTCGTTTCATGGATCCAACTGCATTCATTCATTCAATGTCTCAAGCTGTTGATTTATTGAATGTAAGATTAAAGTTTGATGCAATGAATGAATCAATGAATGTAGTCGATTGTCATGAAGTGAACGTGTTTAGCATGTTTATCTCATTCAAAGAGTGCAAAAGGATTCCATTACAGACTGTGTAAAGTTTGTTGCATTGAATGAAGGCGTTGAGGTCGAGATATTTACATCATGTAATTAGCTCATTTACTTGAAATAGCTTGTATAGTTTATTTCATAGAATGAATGAGAACAGTCGGATTCATTCAATGATTTTGTTAGGAATGATTCATTGAATCAGTGAATAACGTTTGATGCATTTAATGTAGGATTGACTTTTGATTCCAATAATGAATGAAAGCAGGTTGTTTCATTCAATGAATGCATTTGAATTAAGGAAATAAGCTCTAATCGTTGAATTATCATGTGCAGTTTGTTTCATTGGAAGAAAGAACGCATGCAGTTTAATCTCTGAATAATCAAGTTAACATTCTTGAAACATGCGTTTCATGGATCCAACTGCATTCATTCATTCAATGTCTCAAGCTGTTAATTTATTGAATGTACGATGAAAGTTTGATGAATCAATGAATGTATTCAATTGTCATGAAGTGAACGTGTCTAGCATGTTTATCTCATTCAAAGAGTGCAAAAGGATTCCATTACAGACTGTGTAAAGTTTGTTTCATCGAATCAATGAATTACGCTTGATTCATTGAATGCACAAATGATGTTTGATTCCATGAATGAATGAAGTTTGTTTGTTTCATTGACTGAAAGCGTTGAACTCGAGACATTGAAGTCAGCTCTACTCACGAAAGTAACTGGTGCAGTTTGTTTCATTGAATGAACGAGAGCAGTTTGATTCTCTGAATGAATGAACGTAAATGGTCTCATGAAATGAATATGTGATGTTTGTTTCATTGAATCAATGAATAATGTTTGATTCATTAATGTACGATTGAAGTTATATTCAATGAATTCACTGGTGCAGATTGTTTCATTGAATTAATGCGTTAAGTTTGAGACAGTTACATCATGACTTTAGCTCATTTACTTGAAATAGCTTGTACAGTTTATTACATAGAATGAATGAGTGCGGTAGGATTCATTCAATGAATCAAGAATGATTCATTGAATCAGTGAATTAACGCTTGATTCATAGATTGCACGATTGACTTTTGATTCCAATAATGAATGAATGCAGGGTGTTTGATTGAATGAAGGCGTTCAGCTCGAGGCATTTGTATTAAGGAAATAATCTGTAATCGCTGAACTAACATGTGCAGTTTGTTTCATTGAAAGAAAGAATGATTTAATGAAAGAATGAATGCAGTTTAATCTCTGAATAATCAAGTTAACATGCTTGAAACATGCGTTTCATAAATCCAACCGCATTCATTCATTCAATCTCTCATTGAATGTACGATTAAAGTTTGATGCAATGAATGAATCAATGAATGCATTTGTATGTCATGAAATGTACGTGTTTAGAATGTTTATCTCATTCAAAGAGTGCAAAAGAATTCCATTACAGATTGTGTAAAGTTTGTTTCATTGAATCTATGAATTACGCTTGATTCATTGATTGCACGAATGATGTTTGATTTCATAGATGAATGAATGCAGATTGTTTCAATGACTGAAAGCGTTTAACTCGAGACATTGAAGTCAGCTCTACTCACTGAAGTAACTGGTGTAGTTTGTTTCATTGAATGAACGAGAGCAGTTTGATTCTCTGAATGAATGAACGCAACTGGTCTCATGAAATGAATATGTGATGTTTTTTTCATTGAATGAATGAATAATGTTTGATTCATTGACTGTACGATTGAAGATAGGTTTAATGAATGAGTGTAGTGTGTTTCATTGAATGAAGGCGTTGAGGTCGAGATATTTACATCATGTAATTAGCTCATTTACTTGAAAAAGCTTGTATAGTTTATTTCATAGAATGAATGAGAACGTTAGGATTCATTCAATGATTTTGTTAAGAATGATTAATTGAATCAGTCAATAACGTTTGTTGCATTGAGTGTAGGATTGACTTTTGATTCCAATAATGAATGAAAGCAGGTTGTTTCATTGAATGAATGCATTTTTATTAAGGAAATAATCTCTAATCGTTCAATTATCTTGTGCAGTTTGTTTCATTTGGAAGAAAGAATGAATGCAGTTTGATTCAATGAAAGAACGAATGCAGTTTAATCTCTGAATAATCAAGTTAACATTTTTGACACATTCGTTTCATGGATCCAACTGCATTCATTCATTCAATGTCTCAAGCTGTTGATTTATTGAATGTAAGATTAAAGTTTGATGCAATGAATGAATCAATGAATGTAGTCGATTGTCATGAAGTGAACGTGTTTAGCATGTTTATCTCATTCAAAGAGTGCAAAAGGATTCCATTACAGACTGTGTAAAGTTTGTTGCATTGAATGAAGGCGTTGAGGTCGAGATATTTACATCATGTAATTAGCTCATTTACTTGAAATAGCTTGTATAGTTTATTTCATAGAATGAATGAGAACAGTCGGATTCATTCAATGATTTTGTTAGGAATGATTCATTGAATCAGTGAATAACGTTTGATGCATTTAATGTAGGATTGACTTTTGATTCCAATAATGAATGAAAGCAGGTTGTTTCATTCAATGAATGCATTTGAATTAAGGAAATAAGCTCTAATCGTTGAATTATCATGTGCAGTTTGTTTCATTGGAAGAAAGAACGCATGCAGTTTAATCTCTGAATAATCAAGTTAACATTCTTGAAACATGCGTTTCATGGATCCAACTGCATTCATTCATTCAATGTCTCAAGCTGTTAATTTATTGAATGTACGATGAAAGTTTGATGAATCAATGAATGTATTCAATTGTCATGAAGTGAACGTGTCTAGCATGTTTATCTCATTCAAAGAGTGCAAAAGGATTCCATTACAGACTGTGTAAAGTTTGTTTCATCGAATCAATGAATTACGCTTGATTCATTGAATGCACAAATGATGTTTGATTCCATGAATGAATGAAGTTTGTTTGTTTCATTGACTGAAAGCGTTGAACTCGAGACATTGAAGTCAGCTCTACTCACGAAAGTAACTGGTGCAGTTTGTTTCATTGAATGAACGAGAGCAGTTTGATTCTCTGAATGAATGAACGTAAATGGTCTCATGAAATGAATATGTGATGTTTGTTTCATTGAATCAATGAATAATGTTTGATTCATTAATGTACGATTGAAGTTATATTCAATGAATTCACTGGTGCAGATTGTTTCATTGAATTAATGCGTTAAGTTTGAGACAGTTACATCATGACTTTAGCTCATTTACTTGAAATAGCTTGTACAGTTTATTACATAGAATGAATGAGTGCGGTAGGATTCATTCAATGAATCAAGAATGATTCATTGAATCAGTGAATTAACGCTTGATTCATAGATTGCACGATTGACTTTTGATTCCAATAATGAATGAATGCAGGGTGTTTGATTGAATGAAGGCGTTCAGCTCGAGGCATTTGTATTAAGGAAATAATCTGTAATCGCTGAACTAACATGTGCAGTTTGTTTCATTGAAAGAAAGAATGATTTAATGAAAGAATGAATGCAGTTTAATCTCTGAATAATCAAGTTAACATGCTTGAAACATGCGTTTCATAAATCCAACCGCATTCATTCATTCAATCTCTCATTGAATGTACGATTAAAGTTTGATGCAATGAATGAATCAATGAATGCATTTGTATGTCATGAAATGTACGTGTTTAGAATGTTTATCTCATTCAAAGAGTGCAAAAGAATTCCATTACAGATTGTGTAAAGTTTGTTTCATTGAATCTATGAATTACGCTTGATTCATTGATTGCACGAATGATGTTTGATTTCATAGATGAATGAATGCAGATTGTTTCAATGACTGAAAGCGTTTAACTCGAGACATTGAAGTCAGCTCTACTCACTGAAGTAACTGGTGTAGTTTGTTTCATTGAATGAACGAGAGCAGTTTGATTCTCTGAATGAATGAACGCAACTGGTCTCATGAAATGAATATGTGATGTTTTTTTCATTGAATGAATGAATAATGTTTGATTCATTGACTGTACGATTGAAGATAGGTTTAATGAATGAGTGTAGTGTGTTTCATTGAATGAAGGCGTTGAGGTCGAGATATTTACATCATGTAATTAGCTCATTTACTTGAAAAAGCTTGTATAGTTTATTTCATAGAATGAATGAGAACGTTAGGATTCATTCAATGATTTTGTTAAGAATGATTAATTGAATAAGTCAATAACGTTTGTTGCATTGAGTGTAGGATTGACTTTTGATTCCAATAATGAATGAAAGCAGGTTGTTTCATTGAATGAATGCATTTTTATTAAGGAAATAATCTCTAATCGTTCAATTATCTTGTGCAGTTAGTTTCATTTGGAAGAAAGAATGAATGCAGTTTGATTCAATGAAAGAACGAATGCAGTTTAATCTCTGAATAATCAAGTTAACATTTTTGACACATTCATTTCATGGATCCAACTGCATTCATTCACTCAATGTCTCAAGCTGTTGATTTATTGAATGTAAGATTAAAGTTTGATGCAATTAATGAATCAATGAATGTAGTCGATTGTCATGAAGTGAACGTGTTTAGCAGGTTTATCTCATTCAAAGAGTGCAAAAGGATTCCATTACAGACTGTGTAAAGTTTGTTTCATTGAATCAATGAATAATGTTTGATTCATTGACTGTACGATTGAAGATAGGTTTAATGAATGAGTGTAGTGTGTTTCATTGAATGAAGGCGTTGAGGTCGAGATATTTACATCATGTAATTAGCTCATTTACTTGAAAAAGCTTGAATAGTTTATTTCACAGAATGAATGAGAACGTTAGGATTCATTCAATGATTTTGTTAAGAATGATTAATTGAATCAGTCAATAACGTTTGTTGCATTGAGTGTAGGATTGACTTTTGATTCCAATAATGAATGAAAGCAGATTGTTTTATTGAATGAATGCATTTTTATTAAGGAAATAATCTCTAATCGTTCAATTATCTTGTGCAGTTTGTTTCATTTGGAAGAAAGAATGAATGCAGTTTGATTCAATGAAAGAACGAATGCAGTTTAAACTCTGCATAATTAAGTTAACATTTTTGAAACATTCGTTTCATGGATCCAACTGCATTCATTCATTCAATGTCTCAAGCTGTTGATTTATTGAATGTAAGATTAAAGTTTGATGCAATGAATGAATCAATGAATGTAGTCGATTGTCATGAAGTGAACGTGTTTAGCATGTTTATCTCATTCAAAGAGTGCAAAAGGATTCCATTACAGACTGTGTAAAGTTTGTTTCATTGAATCAATGAATAATGTTTGATTCATTGACTGTACGATTGAAGATAGGTTGATTGAATGAGTGTAGTGTGTTTCATTGAATGAAGGCGTTGAGGTCGAGATATGTACATCATGTAATTAGCTCATTTACTTGAAAAAGCCTGTATAGTTTATTTCATAGAATGAATGAGAACAGTAGGATTCATTCAATGATTTTGTTAAGAATGATTAATTGTATCAGTCAACAACGTTTGTTGCATTGAGTGTAGGATTGACTTTTGATTCCAATAATGAATGAAAGCAGGTTGTTTCATTGAATGAATGCATTTTTATTAAGGAAATAATCTCTAATCATTCAATTATCTTGTGCAGTTAGTTTCATTTGGAAGAAAGAGTGAATGCAGTTTGATTCAATGAAAGAACGAATGCAGTTTAATCTCTGAATAATCAAGTTAACATTTTTGACACATTTGTTTCATGGATCCAACTGCATTCATTCATTCAATGTCTCAAGCTGTTGATTTATTGAATGTAAGATTAAAGTTTGATGCAATGAATGAATCAATGAATGTAGTCGATTGTCATGAAGTGAACGTGTTTAGCATGTTTATCTCATTCAAAGAGTGCAAAAGGATTCCATTACAGACTGTGTAAAGTTTGTTTCATTGAATCAATGAATAATGTTTGATTCATTGACTGTACGATTGAAGATAGGTTTAATGAATGAGTGCAGTTTGTTGCATTGAATGAAGGCGTTGAGGTCGAGATATTTACATCATGTAATTAGCTCATTTACTTGAAAAAGCTTGTATAGTTTATTTTATAGAATGAATGAGAACAGTAGGATTCATTCAATGATTTTGTTAGGAATGATTAATTGAATCAGTGAATAACGTTTGATGCATTTAATGTAGGATTGACTTTTGATTCCAATAATGAATGAAAGCAGGTTGTTTCATTCAATGAATGCATTTGAATTTAGGAAATAAGCTCTAATCGTTCAATTATCTTGTGCAGTTTGTTTCATTTGGAAGAAAGAATGAATGCAGTTTGATTCAATGAAAGAACGAATGCAGTTTAAACTCTGAATAATCAAGTTAACATTTTGACACATTCGTTTCATGGATCCAACTGCATTCATTCATTCAATGTCTCAAGCTGTTGATTTATTGAATGTAAGATTAAAGTTTGATGCAATGAATGAATCAATGAATGTAGTCGATTGTCATGAAGTGAACGTTTTTAGCATTTTTATCTCATTCAAAGAGTGCAAAAGGATTCCATTACAGACTGTGTAAAGTTTGTTTCATTGAATCAATGAATAATGTTTGATTCATTGACTGTACGATTGAAGATAGGTTTAATGAATGAGTGTAGTGTGTTTCATTGAATGAAGGCGTTGAGGTCGAGATATTTACATCATGTAATTAGCTCATTTACTTGAAAAAGCTTGTATAGTTTATTTCATAGAATAAATGAGAACGTTAGGATTCATTCAATGATTTTGTTAAGAATGATTAATTGAATCAGTCAATAACGTTTGTTGCATTGAGTGTCGGATTGACTTTTGATTCCAATAATGAATGAAAGCAGGTTTTTTCATTGAATGAATGCATTTTTATTAAGGAAATAATCTCTAATCGTTCAATTATCTTGTGCAGTTAGTTTCATTTGGAAGAAAGAATGAATGCAGTTTGATTCAATGAAAGAACGAATGCAGTTTAATCTCTGAATAATCAAGTTAACATTTTTGACACATTCGTTTCATGGATCCAACTGCATTCATTCATTCAATGTCTCAAGCTGTTGATTTATTGAATGTAAGATTAAAGTTTGATGCAATGAATGAATCAATGAATGTAGTCGATTGTCATGAAGTGAACGTGTTGAGCATGTTTATCTCATTCAAAGAGTGCAAAAGGATTCCATTACAGACTGTGTAAAGTTTGTTTCATTGAATCAATGAATAATGTTTGATTCATTGACTGTACGATTGAAGATAGGTTTAATAAATGAGTGCAGTTTGTTGCATTGAATGAAGGCGTTGAGGTCGAGATATTTACATCATGTAATTAGCTCATTTACTTGAAAAAGCTTGTATAGTATATTTCATAGAATGAATGAGAACAGTAGGATTCATTCAATGATTTTGTTAGGAATGATTAATTGAATCAGTGAATAACGTTTGATGCATTTAATGTAGGATTGACTTTTGATTCCAATAATGAATGAAAGCAGGTTGTTTCATTGAATGAATGCATTTTTATTAAGGAAATAATCTCTAATCGTTCAATTATCTTGTGCAGTTTGTTTCATTTGGAAGAAAGAATGAATGCAGTTTGATTCAATGAAAGAACGAATGCAGTTTAAACTCTGAATAATCAAGTTAACATTTTGACACATTCGTTTCATGGATCCAACTGCATTCATTCATTCAATGTCTCAAGCTGTTGATTTATTGAATGTAAGATTAAAGTTTGATGCAATGAATGAATCAATGAATGTAGTCGATTGTCATGAAGTGAACGTGTTTAGCATTTTTATCTCATTCAAAGAGTGCAAAAGGATTCCATTACAGACTGTGTAAAGTTTGTTTCATTGAATCAATGAATAATGTTTGATTCATCGACTGTACGATTGAAGATAGGTTTAATGAATGAGTGTAGTGTGTTTCATTGAATGTAGGCGTTGAGGTCGAGATATTTACATCATGTAATTAGCTCATTTACTTGAAAAAGCTTGTATAGTTTATTTCATAGAATAAATGAGAACGTTAGGATTCATTCAATGATTTTGTTAAGAATGATTAATTGAATCAGTCAATAACGTTTGTTGCATTGAGTGTAGGATTGACTTTTGATTCCAATAATGAATGAAAGCAGGTTTTTTCATTGAATGAATGCATTTTTATTAAGGAAATAATCTCTAATCGTTCAATTATCTTGTGCAGTTTGTTTCATTTGGAAGAAAGAATGAATGCAGTTTGTTTCAATGAAAGAACGAATGCAGTTTAATCTCTGAATAATCAAGTTAACATTTTTGACACATTCGTTTCATGGATCCAACTGCATTCATTCATTCAATGTCTCAAGCTGTTGATTTATTGAATGTAAGATTAAAGTTTGATGCAATGAATGAATCAATGAATGTAGTCGATTGTCATGAAGTGAACGTGTTTAGCATGTTTATCTCATTCAAAGAGTGCAAAAGGATTCCATTACAGACTGTGTAAAGTTTGTTGCTTTGAATGAAGGCGTTGAGGTCGAGATATTTACATCATGTAATTAGCTCATTTACTTGAAAAAGCTTGTATAGTTTATTTCATAGAATGAATGAGAACAGTAGGATTCATTCAATGATTTTGTTAGGAATGATTAATTGAATCAGTGAATAACGTTTGATGCATTTAATGTAGGATTGACTTTTGATTCCAATAATGAATGAAAGCAGGTTGTTTCATTCAATGAATGCATTTGAATTAAGGAAATACGCTCTAATCGTTGAATTATCATGTGCAGTTTGTTTCATTGGAAGAAAGAACGCATGCAGTTTAATCTCTGAATAATCAAGTTAACATTCTTGAAACATGCGTTTCATGGATCCAACTGCATTCATTCATTCAATGTCTCAAGCTGTTAATTTATTGAATGTACGATGAAAGTTTGATGCAATGAATGAATCAATGAATGTATTCAATTGTCATGAAGTGAACGTGTCTAGCATGTTTATCTCATTCAAAGAGTGCAAAAGGATTCCATTACAGACTGTGTAAAGTTTGTTTCATCGAATCAATGAATTACGCTTGATTCATTGAATGCACAAATGATGTTTGATTCCATGAATGAATGAATTTTGTTTGTTTCATTGACTGAAAGCGTTGAACTCGAGACATTGAAGTCAGCTCTACTCACGAAAGTAACTGGTGCAGTTTGTTTCATTGAATGAACGAGAGCAGTTTGATTCTCTGAATGAATGAACGTAAATGGTCTCATGAAATGAATATGTGATGTTTGTTTCATTGAATCAATGAATAATGTTTGATTCATTAATGTACGATTGAAGTTATATTCAATGAATTCACTGGTGCAGATTGTTTCATTGAATTAATGCGTTAAGTTCGAGACAGTTACATCATGACTTTAGCTCATTTACTTGAAATAGCTTGTACAGTTTATTACATAGAATGAATGAGTGCGGTAGGATTCATTCAATGAATCAAGAATGATTCATTGAATCAGTGAATTAACGCTTGATTCATAGATTGCACGATTGACTTTTGATTCCAATAATGAATGAATGCAGGGTGTTTGATTGAATGAAGGCGTTCAGCTCGAGGCATTTGTATTAAGGAAATAATCTGTAATTGTTGAATTATCATGTGCAGTTTGTTTCATTGAAAGAAAGAATGATTTAATGAAAGAATGAATGCAGTTTAATCTCTGAATAATTAAGTTAACATGCTTGAAACATGCGTTTCATAAATCCAACCGCATTCATTCATTCAATCTCTCAAGCTGTTGGTTCATTGAATGTACGATTCAAGTTTGATGCAATGAATGAATCAATGAATGCATTTGTATGTCATGAAATGTACGTGTTTAGAATGTTTATCGCATTCAAAGAGTGCAAAAGAATTCCATTACAGATTGTGTAAAGTTTGTTTCATTGAATCTATGAATTACGCTTGATTCATTGATTGCACGAATGATGTTTGATTCCATAGATGAATGAATGCAGATTGTTTCAATGACTGAAAGCGTTTAACTCGAGACATTGAAGTCAGCTCTACTCACTGAAGTAACTGGTGTAGTTTGTTTCATTGAATGAACGAGAGCAGTTTGATTCTCTGAATGAATGAACGCAACTGGTCTCATGAAATGAATATGTGATGTTTTTTTCATTGAATCAATGAATAATGTTTGATTCATTGACTGTACGATTGAAGATAGGTTTAATGAATGAGTGTAGTGTGTTTCATTGAATGAAGGCGTTGAGGTCGAGATATTTACATCATGTAATTAGCTCATTTACTTGAAAAAGCTTGTATAGTTTATTTCATAGAATGAATGAGAACGTTAGGATTCATTCAATGATTTTGTTAAGAATGATTAATTGAATCAGTCAATAACGTTTGTTGCATTGAGTGTAGGATTGACTTTTGATTCCAATAATGAATGAAAGCAGGTTGTTTCATTGAATGAATGCATTTTTATTAAGGAAATAATCTCTAATCGTTCAATTATCTTGTGCAGTTAGTTTCATTTGGAAGAAAGAATGAATGCAGTTTGATTCAATGAAAGAACGAATGCAGTTTAATCTCTGAATAATCAAGTTAACATTTTTGACACATTCGTTTCATGGATCCAACTGCATTCATTCATTCAATGTCTCAAGCTGTTGATTTATTGAATGTAAGATTAAAGTTTGATGCAATGAATGAATCAATGAATGTAGTCGATTGTCATGAAGTGAACGTGTTTAGCATGTTTATCTCATTCAAAGAGTGCAAAAGGATTCCATTACAGACTGTGTAAAGTTTGTTGCATTGAATGAAGGCGTTGAGGTCGAGATATTTACATCATGTAATTAGCTCATTTACTTGAAATAGCTTGTATAGTTTATTTCATAGAATGAATGAGAACAGTCGGATTCATTCAATGATTTTGTTAGGAATGATTCATTGAATCAGTGAATAACGTTTGATGCATTTAATGTAGGATTGACTTTTGATTCCAATAATGAATGAAAGCAGGTCGTTTCATTCAATGAATGCATTTGAATTAAGGAAATAAGCTCTAATCGTTGAATTATCATGTGCAGTTTGTTTCATTGGAAGAAAGAACGCATGCAGTTTAATCTCTGAATAATCAAGTTAACATTCTTGAAACATGCGTTTCATGGATCCAACTGCATTCATTCATTCAATGTCTCAAGCTGTTAATTTATTGAATGTACGATGAAAGTTTGATGCAATGAATGAATCAATGAATGTATTCAATTGTCATGAAGTGAACGTGTCTAGCATGTTTATCTCATTCAAAGAGTGCAAAAGGATTCCATTACAGACTGTGTAAAGTTTGTTTCATCGAATCAATGAATTACGCTTGATTCATTGAATGCACAAATGATGTTTGATTCCATGAATGAATGAATTTTGTTTGTTTCATTGACTGAAAGCGTTGAACTCGAGACATTGAAGTCAGCTCTACTCACTAAAGTAACTGGTGCAGTTTGTTTCATTGAATGAACGAGAGTAGTTTGATTCTCTGAATGAATGAACGTAAATGGTCTCATGAAATGAATATGTGATGTTTGTTTCATTGAATCAATGAATAATGTTTGATTCATTGACTGTACGATTGAAGATAGGTTTAATGAATGAGTGCAGTTTGTTGCATTGATTGAAGGCGGTGAGGTCGTGATATTTACATCATGTAATTAGCTCATTTACTTGAAATAGCTTGTATAGTTTATTTTATAGAATGAATGAGAACAGTAGGATTCATTCAATGATTTTGTTAGGAAAGATTAATTGAATCAGTGAATAACGTTTGATGCATTTAATGTAGGATTGACTTTTGATTCCAATAATGAATGAAAGCAGGTTGTTTCATTCAATGAATGCATTTGAATTAAGGAAATAAGCTCTAATCGTTGAATTATCATGTGCAGTTTGTTTCATTGGAAGAAAGAACGCATGCAGTTTAATCTCTGAATAATCAAGTTAACATTCTTGAAACATGCGTTTCATGGATCCAACTGCATTCATCATTCAATGTCTCAAGCTGCTAATTTATTGAATGTACGATGAAAGTTTGATGCAATGAATGAATCAATGAATGTATTCAATTGTCATGAAGTGAACGTGTCTAGCATGTTTATCTCATTCAAAGAGTGCAAAAGGATTCCATTACAGACTGTGTAAAGTTTGTTTCATTGAATCAATGAATAATGTTTGATTCATTAATGTACGATTGAAGTTATATTCAATGAATTCACTGGTGCAGATTGTTTCATTGAATTAATGCGTTAAGTTCGAGACAGTTACATCATGACTTTAGCTCATTTACTTGAAATAGCTTGTACAGTTTATTACATAGAATGAATGAGTGCGGTAGGATTCATTCAATGAATCAAGAATGATTCATTGAATCAGTGAATTAACGCTTGATTCATAGATTGCACGATTGACTTTTGATTCCAATAATGAATGAATGCAGGGTGTTTGATTGAATGAAGGCGTTCAGCTCGAGGCATTTGTATTAAGGAAATAATCTGTAATCGTTGAATTATCATGTGCAGTTTGTTTCATTGAAAGAAAGAATGATTTAATGAAAGAATGAATGCAGTTTAATGTCTGAATAATTAAGTTATCATGCTTGAAACATGCGTTTCATAAATCCAACCGCATTCATTCATTCAATCTCTCAAGCTGTTGGTTCATTGAATGTACGATTCAAGTTTGATGCAATGAATGAATCAATGAATGCATTTGTATGTCATGAAATGTACGTGTTTAGAATGTTTATCTCATTCAAAGAGTGCAAAAGAATTCCATTACAGATTGTGTAAAGTTTGCTTCATTCAATCTATGAATTACGCTTGATTCATTGATTGCACGAATGATGTTTGATTCCATAGATGAATGAATGCAGATTGTTTCAATGACTGAAAGCGTTTAACTCGAGACATTGAAGTCAGCACTACTCACTGAAGTAACTGGTGTAGTTTGTTTCATTGAATGAACGAGAGCAGTTTGATTCTCTGAATGAATGAACGCAACTGGTCTCATGAAATGAATATGTGATGTTTTTTTCATTGAATCAATGAATAATGTTTGATTCATTGACTGTACGATTGAAGATAGGTTTAATGAATGAGTGTAGTGTGTTTCATTGAATGAAGGCGTTGAGGTCGAGATATTTACATCATGTAATTAGCTCATTTACTTGAAAAAGCTTGTATAGTTTATTTCATAGAATGAATGAGAACGTTAGGATTCATTCAATGATTTTGTTAAGAATGATTAATTGAATCAGTCAATAACGTTTGTTGCATTGAGTGTAGGATTGACTTTTGATTCCAATAATGAATGAAAGCAGATTGTTTTATTGAATGAATGCATTTTTATTAAGGAAATAATCTCTAATCGTTCAATTATCTTGTGCAGTTTGTTTCATTTGGAAGAAAGAATGAATGCAGTTTGATTCAATGAAAGAACGAATGCAGTTTAAAATCTGCATAATCAAGTTAACATTTTTGACACATTCGTTTCATGGATCCAACTGCATTCATTCATTCAATGTCTGAAGCTGTTGATTTATTGAATGTAAGATTAAAGTTTGATGCAATGAATGAATCAATGAATGTAGTCGATTGTCATGAAGTGAACGTTTTTAGCATGTTTATCTCATTCAAAGAGTGCAAAAGGATTCCATTACAGACTGTGTAAAGTTTGTTTCATTGAATCAATGAATAATGTTTGATTCATTGACTGTACGATTGAAGATAGGTTTAATGAATGAGTGTAGTGTGTTTCATTGAATGAAGGCGTTGAGGTCGAGATATGTACATCATGTAATTAGCTCATTTACTTGAAAAAGCTTGTATAGTTTATTTCATAGAATGAATGAGAACAGTAGGATTCATTCAATGATTTTGTTAAGAATGATTAATTGTATCAGTCAATAACGTTTGTTGCATTGAGTGTAGGATTGACTTTTGATTCCAATAATGAATGAAAGCAGGTTGTTTCATTGAATGAATGCATTTTTATTAAGGAAATAATCTCTAATCGTTCAATTATCTTGTGCAGTTTGTTTCATTTGGAAGAAAGAATGAATGCAGTTTGATTCAATGAAAGAAGGAATGCAGTTTAATCTCTGAATAATCAAGTTCACATTTTTGACACATTCGTTTCATGGATCCAACTGCATTCATTCATTCAATGTCTCAAGCTGTTGATTTATTGAATGTAAGATTAAAGTTTGATGCAATGAATGAATCAATGAATGTAGTCGATTGTCATGATGTGAACTTGTTTAGCATGTTTATCTCATTCAAAGAGTGCAAAAGGATTCCATTACAGACTGTGTAAAGTATGTTTCATTGAATCAATGAATAATGTTTGATTCATTGACTGTACGATTGAAGATAGGTTTAATGAATGAGTGCAGTTTGTTGCATTGAATGAAGGCTGTGAGTTCGAGATATTTACATCATGTAATTAGCTCATTTACTTGAAATAGCTTGTATAGTTTATTTTATAGAATGAATGAGAACAGTAGGATTCATTCAATGATTTTGTTAGGAATGATTAATTGAATCAGTGAATAACGTTTGATGCATTTAATGTAGGATTGACTTTTGATTCCAATAATGAATGAAAGCAGGTTGTTTCATTCAATTAATGCATTTGAATTAAGGAAATAAGCTCTAATCGTTGAATTATCATGTGCAGTTTGTTTCATTGGAAGAAAGAACGCATGCAGTTTAATCTCTGAATAATCAAGTTAACATTCTTGAAACATGCGTTTCATGGATCCAACTGCATTCATCATTCAATGTCTCAAGCTGCTAATTTATTGAATGTACGATGAAAGTTTGATGCAATGAATGAATCAATGAATGTATTCAATTGTCATGAAGTGAACGTGTCTAGCATGTTTATCTCATTCAAAGAGTGCAAAAGGATTCCATTACAGACTGTGTAAAGTTTGTTTCATCGAATCAATGAATTACGCTTGATTCATTGAATGCACAATTGATGTTTGATTCCATGAATGAATGAATTTTGTTTGTTTCATTGACTGAAAGCGTTTAACTCGAGACATTGAAGTCAGCTCTACTCACTAAAGTAACTGGTGCAGTTTGTTTCATTGAATGAACGAGAGCAGTTTGATTCTCTGAATGAATGAACGTAAATGGTCTCATGAAACGAATATGTGATGTTTGTTTCATTGAATCAATGTATAATGTTTGATTCATTAATGTACGATTGAAGTTATATTCAATGAATTCACTGGTGCAGATTGTTTCATTGAATTAATGCGTTAAGTTCGAGACAGTTACATCATGACTTTAGCTCATTTACTTGAAATAGCTTGTACAGTTTATTACATAGAATGAATGAGTGCGGTAGGATTCATTCAATGAATCAAGAATGATTCATTGAATCAGTGAATTAACGCTTGATTCATAGATTGCACGATTGACTTTTGATTCCAATAATGAATGAATGCAGGGTGTTTGATTGAATGAAGGCGTTCAGCACGAGGCATTTGTATTAAGGAAATAATCTGTAATCGTTGAATTATTATGTGCAGTTTGTTTCATTGAAAGAAAGAATGATTTAATGAAAGAATGAATGCAGTTTAATCTCTGAATAATCAAGTTAACATGCTTGAAACATGCGTTTCATAAATCCAACCGCATTCATTCATTCAATCTCTCAAGCTGTTGGTTCATTGAATGTACGATTAAAGTTTGATGCAATGAATGAATCAATGAATGCATTTGTATGTCATGAAATGTACGTGTTTAGAATGTTTATCTCATTCAAAGAGTGCAAAAGAATTCCATTACAGATTGTGTAAAGTTTGTTTCATTGAATCAATGAATAATGTTTGATTCATTGACTGTACGATTGAAGATAGGTTTAATGAATGAGTGTAGTGTGTTTCATTGAATGAAGGCGTTGAGGTCGAGATATTTACATCATGTAATTAGCTCATTTACTTGAAAAAGCTTGTATAGTTTATTTCATAGAATGAATGCGAACAGTTGGATTCATTCAATGATTTTGTTAGGAATGATTAATTGAATGTAGGATTGACTTTTGATTCCAATAATGATTGAAAGCAGGTTCTTTCATTCAATGAATGCATTTGAATTAAGGAAATAAGCTCTAATCGTTGAATTATCATGTGCAGTTTGTTTCATTGGAAGAAAGAACGCATGCAGTTTAATCTCTAAATAATCAAGTTAACATTCTTGAAACATGCGTTTCATGGATCCAACTGCATTCATTCATTCAATGTCTCAAGCTGTTAATTTATTGAATGTACGATGAAAGTTTGATGCAATGAATGAATCAATGAATGTATTCAATTGTCATGAAGTGAACGTGTCTAGCATGTTTATCTCATTCAAAGAGTGCAAAAGGATTCCATTACAGACCGTGTAAAGTTCGTTTCATCGAATCAATGAATTACGCTTGATACATTGAATACACAAATGATTTTTGATTCCATAGATGAATGAATTTTGTTTGTTTCATTGACTGAAAGCGTTGAACTCGAGACATTGAAGTCAGCTCTACTCACTAAAGTAACTGGTGCAGGTTGTTTCATTGAATGAACGAGAGCAGTTTGATTCTCTGAATGAATGAACGCAACTGGTCTCATGAAATGAATATGTGATGTTTTTTTCATTGAATCAATGAATAATGTTTGATTCATTCACTGTACGATTGAAGATAGGTTTAATGAATGAGTGTAGTGTGTTTCATTGAATGAAGGCGTTGAGGTCGAGATATTTACATCATGTAATTAGCTCATTTACTTGAAAAAGCTTGTATAGTTTATTTCATAGAATGAATGAGAACGTTAGGATTCATTCAATGATTTTGTTAAGAATGATTAATTGAATCAGTCAATAACGTTTGTTGCATTGAGTGTAGGATTGACTTTTGCTTCCAATAATGAATGAAAGCAGGTTGTTTCATTGAATGAATGCATTTTTATTAAGGAAATAATCTCTAATCGTTCAATTATCTTGTGCAGTTTGTTTCATTTGGAAGAAAGAATGAATGCAGTTTGATTCAATGAAAGAACGAATGCAGTTTAAACTCTGAATAATCAAGTTAACATTTTGACACATTCGTTTCATGGATCCAACTGCATTCATTCATTCAATGTCTCAAGCTGTTGATTTATTGAATGTAAGATTAAAGTTTGATGCAATGAATGAATCAATGAATGTAGTCGATTGTCATGAAGTGAACGTGTTTAGCATTTTTATCTCATTCAAAGAGTGCAAAAGGATTCCATTACAGACTGTGTAAAGTTTGTTTCATTGAATCAATGAATAATGTTTGATTCATTGACTGTACGATTGAAGATAGGTTTAATGAATGAAGGCGTTGAGGTCGAGATATTTACATCATGTAATTAGCTCATTTACTTGAAAAAGCTTGTATAGTTTATTTCATAGAATGAATGAGAACGTTAGGATTCATTCAATGATTTTGTTAGGAATGATTAAATGAATCAGTGAATAACGTTTGATGCATTTAATGTAGGATTGACTTTTGATTCCAATAATGAATGAAAGCAGGTTGCTTCATTCAATGAATGCATTTGAATTAAGGAAATAAGCTCTAATCGTTGAATTATCATGTGCAGTTTGTTTCATTGGAAGAAAGAACGCATGCAGTTTAATCTCTGAATAATCAAGTTAACATTCTTGAAACATGCGTTTCATGGATCCAACTGCATTCATTCATTCAATGTCTCAAGCTGTTAATTTATTGAATGTACGATGAAAGTTTGATGCAATGAATGAATCAATGAATGTATTCAATTGTCATGAAGTGAACGTGTCTAGCATGTTTATCTCATTCAAAGAGTGCAAAAGGAAACCATTACAGACTGTGTAAAGTTTGTTTCATCGAATCAATGAATTCCGCTTGATTCATTGAATGCACAAATGATGTTTGATTCCATGAATGAATGAATTTTGTTTGTTTCATTGACTGAAAGCGTTGAACTCGAGACATTGAAGTCAGCTCTACTCACGAAAGTAACTGGTGCAGTTTGTTTCATTGAATGAACGAGAGCAGTTTGATTCTCTGAATGAATGAACGCAACTGGTCTCATGAAATGAATATGTGATGTTTTTTTCATTGAATCAACGAATAATGTTTGATTCATTGACCGTACGATTGAAGATAGGTTTAATGAATGAGTGTAGTGTGTTTCATTGAATGAAGGCGTTGAGGTCGAGATATTTACATCATGTAATTAGCTCATTTACTTGAAAAAGCTTGTATAGTTTATTTCATAGAATGAATGAGAACGTTAGGATTCATTCAATGATTTTGTTAAGAATGATTAATTGACTCAGTCAATAACGTTTGTTGCATTGAGTGTAGGATTGACTTTTGATTCCAATAATGAATGAAAGCAGGTTGTTTCATTCAATGAATGCATTTTTATTAAGGAAATAATCTCTAATCGTTCAATTATCTTGTGCAGTTTGTTTCATTTGGAAGAAAGAATGAATGCAGTTTGATTCAATGAAAGAACGAATGCAGTTTAAACTCTGAATAATCAAGTTAACATTTTTGACACATTCGTTTCATGGATCCAACTGCATTCATTCATTCAATGTCTGAAGCTGTTGAATTATTGAATGTAAGATTAAAGTTTGATGCAATGAATGAATCAATGAATGTAGTCGATTGTCATGAAGTGAACGTGTTTAGCATGTTTATCTGATTCAAAGGGTGCAAAAGGATTCCATTACAGACTGTGTAAAGTTTGTTTCATTGAATCAATGAATAATGTTTGATTCATTGATTGTACGATTGAAGATAGGTTTAATGAATGAGTGCAGTTTGTTGCATTGAATGAAGGCGTTGAGGTCGAGATATTTACATCATGTAATTAGCTCATTTACTTGAAATAGCTTGGAAAGTTTATTTCATAGAATGAATGAGAACAGTAGGATTCATTCAATGATTTTGTTAGGAATGATTAATTGAATCAGTGAATAACGTTTGATGCATTTAATGTAGGATTGACTTTTGATTCCAATAATGAATGAAAGCAGGATGTTTCATTCAATGAATGCATTTGAATTAAGGAAATAAGCTCTAATCGTTGAATTATCATGTGCAGTTTGTTTCATTGGAAGAAAGAACGCATGCAGTTTAATCTCTGAATAATCAAGTTAACATTCTTGAAACATGCGTTTCATGGATCCAACTGCATTCATTCATTCAATGTCTCAAGCTGTTAATTTATTGAATGTACGATGAAAGTTTTATGCAATGAATGAATCAATGAATGTATTCAATTGTCATGAAGTGAACGTGTCTAGCATGTTTATCTCATTCAAAGAGTGCAAAAGGATTCCATTACAGACTGTGTAAAGTTTGTTTCACCGAATCAATGAATTACGCTTGATTCATTGAATGCACAAATGATGTTTGATTCCATGAATGAATGAATTTTGTTTGTTTCATTGACTGAAAGCGTTGAACTCGAGACATTGAAGTCAGCTCTACTCACTAAAGTAACTGGTGCAGTTTGTTTCATTGAATGAACGAGAGCACTTTGATTCTCTGAATGAATGAACGTAAATAGTCTCATGAAATGAATATGTGATGTTTGTTTCATTGAATCAATGAATAATGTTTGATTCATTAATGTACGATTGAAGTTATATTCAATGAATTCACTGGTGCAGATTGTTTCATTGAATTAATGCGTTAAGTTCGAGACAGTTACATCATGTCTTTAGCTCATTTACTTGAAATAGCTTGTACAGTTTATTACATAGAATGAATGAGTGCGGTAGGATTCATTCAATGAATCAAGAATGATTCATTGAATCAGTGAATTAACGCTTGATTCATAGATTGCACGATTGACTTTTGATTCCAATAATGAATGAATGCAGGGTATTTGATTGAATGAAGGCGTTCAGCTCGAGGCATTTGTATTAAGGAAATAATCTGTAATCGTTGAATTATCATGTGCAGTTTGTTTCATTGAATGAAAGAATGATTTAATGAAAGAATGAATGCAGTTTAATCTCTGAATAATCAAGTTAACATTCTTGAAACATGCGTTTCATAAATCCAACCGCATTCATTCATTCACTCTCTCAAGCTGTTGGTTCATTGAATGTACGATTAAAGTTTGATGCAATGAATGAATCAATGAATGCATTTGTATGTCATGAAATGTACGTGTTTAGAATGTTTGTCTCATTCAAAGAGTGCAAAAGAATTCCATTACAGATTGTGTAAAGTTTGTTTCATTCAATCTATGAATTACGCTTGATTCATTGATTGCACGAATGATGTTTGATTCCATAGATGAATGAATGCAGATTGTTTCAATGACTGAAAGCGTTTAACTTGAGACATTGAAGTCAGCTCTACTCACTGAAGTAACTGGAGTAGTTTGTTTCATTGAATGAACGAGAGCAGTTTGATTCTCTGAATGAATGAACGCAACTGGTCTCATGAAATGAATATGTGATGTTTTTTTCATTGAATCAATTAATAATGTTTGATTCATTGACTGTACGATTGAAGATAGGTTTAATGAATGAGTGTAGTGTGTTTCATTGAATGAAGGCGTTGAGGTCGAGATATTTACATCATGTAATTAGCTCATTTACTTGAAATAGCTTGTATAGTTTATTTCATAGAATGAATGAGAACATTAGGATTCATTCAATGATTTTGTTAAGAATGATTAATTGAATCAGTCAATAACGTTTGTTGCATTGAGTGTAGGATTGACTTTTGATTCCAATAATGAATGAAAGCAGGCTGTTTCATTGAATGAATGCATTTTTATTAAGGAAATAATCTCTAATCGTTCAATTATCTTGTGCAGTTTGTTTCATTTGGAAGAAAGAATGAATGAAGTTTGATTCAATGAAAGAACGAATGCAGTTTAAACTCTGAATAATCAAGTTAACATTTTTGACACATTCGTTTCATGGATCCAACTGCATTCATTCATTCAATGTCTCAAGTTGTTGATTTATTGAATGTAAGATTAAAGTTTGATGCAATGAATGAATCAATGAATGTAGTCGATTGTCATGAGGTGAACGTGTTTAGCATGTTTATCTCATTCAAAGAGTGCAAAAGGATTCCATTACAGACTGTGTAAAGTTTGTTTCATTGAATCAATGAATCATGTTTGATTCATTGACTGTACGATTGAAGATAGGTTTAATGAATGAGTGCAGTTTGTTGCATTGAATGAAGGCGTTGAGGTCGAGATATTTACATCATGAATTTAGCTCATTTACTTGAAAAAGCTTGTATAGTTTATTTCATAGAATGAATGAGAACGTTAGGATTCATTCAATGATTTTGTTAGGAATGATTAATTGAATCAGTGAATAACGTTTGATGCATTTAATGTAGGATTGACTTTTGATTCCAATAATGAATGAAAGCAGGTTGTTTCATTCAATGAATGCATTTGAATTAAGGAAATAAGCTCTAATCGTTGAATTATCATGTGCAGTTTGTTTCATTGGAAGAAAGAACGCATGCAGTTTAATCTCTGAATAATCAAGTTAACATTCTTGAAACATGCGTTTCATGGATCCAACTGCATTCATTCATTCAATGTCTCAAGCTGTTAATTTATTGAATGTACGATGAAAGTTTGATGCAATGAATGAATCAATGAATGTATTCAATTGTCATGAAGTGAACGTGTCTAGCATGTTTATCTCATTCAAAGAGTGCAAAAGGATTCCATTACAGACTGTGTAAAGTTTGTTTCACCGAATCAATGAATTACGCTTGATTCATTGAATGCACAAATGATGTTTGATTCCATGAATGAATGAATTTTGTTTGTTTCATTGACTGAAAGCGTTGAACTCGAGACATTGAAGTCAGCTCTACTCACTAAAGTAACTGGTGCAGTTTGTTTCATTGAATGAATGAGAGCAGTTTGATTCTCTGAATGAATGAACGTAAATAGTCTCATGAAATGAATATGTGATGTTTGTTTCATTGAATCAATGAATAATGTTTGATTCATTAATGTACGATTGAAGTTATATTCAATGAATTCACTGGTGCAGATTGTTTCATTGAATTAATGCGTTAAGTTCGAGACAGTTACATCATGACTTTACTCATTTACTTGAAATAGCTTGTACAGTTTATTACATGGAATGAATGAGTGCGGTAGGATTCATTCAATGAATCAAGAATGATTCATTGAATCAGTGAATTAACGCTTGATTCATAGATTGCACGATTGACTTTTGATTCCAATAATGAATGAATGCAGGGTGTTTGATTGAATGAAGGCGTTCAGCTCGAGGCATTTGTATTAAGGAAATAATCTGTAATCGTTGAATTATCATGTGCAGTTTGTTTCATTGAAAGAAAGAATGATTTAATGAAAGAATGAATGCAGTTTAATCTCTGAATAATCAAGTTAACATGCTTGAAACATGCGTTTCATAAATCCAACCGCATTCATTCATTCAATCTCTAAAGCTGTTGGTTCATTGAATGTACGATTAAAGTTTGATGCAATGAATGAATCAATGAATGCATTTGTATGTCATGAAATGTACGTGTTTAGAATGTTTGTCTCATTCAAAGAGTGCAAAAGAATTCCATTACAGATTGTGTAAAGTTTGTTTCATTCAATCTATGAATTACGCTTGATTCATTGATTGCACGAATGATGTTTGATTCCATAGATGAATGAATGCAGATTGTTTCAATGACTGAAAGCGTTTAACTCGAGACATTGAAGTCAGCTCTACTCACTGAAGTAACTGGAGTAGTTTGTTTCATTGAATGAACGAGAGCAGTTTGATTCTCTGAATGAATGAACGCAACTGGTCTCATGAAATGAATATGTGATGTTTTTTTCATTGAATCAATGAATAATGTTTGATTCATTGACTGTACGATTGAAGATAGGTTTAATGAATGAGTGTAGTGTGTTTCATTGAATGAAGGCGTTGAGGTCGAGATATTTACATCATGTAATTAGTTCATTTACTTGAAAAAGCTTGTATAGTTTATTTCATAGAATGAATGAGAACGTTAGGATTCATTCAATGATTTTGTTAAGAATGATTAATTGAATCAGTCAATAACGTTTGTTGCATTGAGTGTAGGATTGACTTTTGATTCCAATAATGAATGAAAGCAGGCTGTTTCATTGAATGAATGCATTTTTATTAAGGAAATAATCTCTAATCGTTCAATTATCTTGTGCAGTTTGTTTCATTTGGAAGAAAGAATGAATGAAGTTTGATTCAATGAAAGAACGAATGCAGTTTAAACTCTGAATAATCAAGTTAACATTTTTGACACATTCGTTTCATGGATCCAACTGCATTCATTCATTCAATGTCTCAAGTTGTTGATTTATTGAATGTAAGATTAAAGTTTGAGCAATGAATGAATCAATGAATGTAGTCGATTGTCATGAAGTGAACGTGTTTAGCATGTTTATCTCATTCAAAGAGTGCAAAAGGATTCCATTACACACTGTGTAAAGTTTGTTTCATTGAATCAATGAATAATGTTTGATTCATTGACTGTACGATTGAAGATAGGTTTAATGAATGAGTGCAGTTTGTTGCATTGAATGAAGGCGTTGAGGTCGAGATATTTACATCATGAAATTAGCTCATTTACTTGAAAAAGCTTGTATAGTTTATTTCATAGAATGAATGAGAACGTTAAGATTCATTCAATGATTTTGTTAGGAATGATTAATTGAATCAGTGAATAACGTTTGATGCATTTAATGTAGGATTGACTTTTGATTCCAATAATGAATGAAAGCAGGTTGTTTCATTCAATGAATGCATTTGAATTAAGGAAATACGCTCTAATCGTTGAATTATCATGTGCAGTTTGTTTCATTGGAAGAAAGAACGCATGCAGTTTAATCTCTGAATAATCAAGTTAACATTCTTGAAACATGCGTTTCATGGATCCAACTGCATTCATTCATTCAATGTCTCAAGCTGTTAATTTATTGAATGTACGATGAAAGTTTGATGCAATGAATGAATCAATGAATGTATTCAATTGTCATGAAGTGAACGTGTCTAGCATGTTTATCTCATTCAAAGAGTGCAAAAGGAAACCATTACAGACTGTGTAAAGTTTGTTTCATCGAATCAATGAATTCCGCTTGATTCATTGAATGCACAAATGATGTTTGATTCCATGAATGAATGAATTTTGTTTGTTTCATTGACTGAAAGCGTTGAACTCGAGACATTGAAGTCAGCTCTACTCACTAAAGTAACTGGTGCAGTTTGTTTCATTGAATGAACGAGAGCAGTTTGATTCTCTGAATGAATGAACGCAACTGGTCTCATGAAATGAATATGTGATTTTTTTTCATTGAATCAACGAATGATGTTTGATTCATTGACCGTACGATTGAAGATAGGTTTAATGAATGAGTGTAGTGTGTTTCATTGAATGAAGGCGTTGAGGTCGAGATATTTACATCATGTAATTAGCTCATTTACTTGAAAAAGCTTGTATAGTTTATTTCATAGAATGAATGAGAACGTTAGGATTCATTCAATGATTTTGTGAAGAATGATTAATTGAATCAGTCAATAACGTTTGTTGCATTGAGTGTAGGATTGACTTTTGATTCCAATAATGAATGAAAGCAGGCTGTTTCATTGAATGAATGCATTTTTATTAAGGAAATAATCTCTAATCGTTCAATTATCTTGTGCAGTTTGTTTCATTTGGAAGAAAGAATGAATGCAGTTTGATTCAATGAAAGAACGAATGCAGTTTAAACTCTGAATAATCAAGTTAACATTTTTGACACATTCGTTTCATGGATCCAACTGCTTTCATTCATTCAATGTCTCAAGTTGTTGATTTATTGAATGTAAGATTAAAGTTTGATGCAATGAATGAATCAATGAATGTAGTCGATTGTCATGAAGTGAACGTGTTTAGCATGTTTATCTCATTCAAAGAGTGCAAAAGGATTCCATTACAGACTTTGTAAAGTTTGTTTCATTGAATCAATGAATAATGTTTGATTCATTGACTGTACGATTGAAGATAGGTTTAATGAATGAGTGTAGTGTGTTTCATTGAATGAAGGCGTTGAGGTCGAGATATTTACATCATGTAATTAGCTCATTTACTTGAAAAAGCTTGTATAGTTTATTTCATAGAATGAATGAGAACGTTAGGATTCATTCAATGATTTTGTTAAGAATGATTAATTGAATCAGTCAATAACGTTTGTTGCATTGAGTGTAGGATTGACTTTTGATTCCAATAATGAATGAAAGCAGGTTGTTTCATTGAATGAATGCATTTTTATTAAGGAAATAATCTCTAATCGTTCAATTATCTTGTGCAGTTTGTTTCATTTGGAAGAAAGAATGAATGCAGTTTGATTCAATGAAAGAACGAATGCAGTTTAAACTCTGAATAATCAAGTTAACATTTTTGACACATTCGTTTCATGGATCCAACTGCATTCATTCATTCAATGTCTGAAGCTGTTGATTTATTGAATGTAAGATTAAAGTTTGATGCAATGAATGAATCAATGAATGTAGTCGATTGTCATGAAGTGAACGTGTTTAGCATGTTTATCTCATTCAAAGAGTGCAAAAGGATTCCATTACAGACTGTGTAAAGTTTGTTTCATTGAATCAATGAATAATGTTTGATTCATTGATTGTACGATTGAAGATAGGTTTAATGAATGAGTGCAGTTTGTTGCATTGAATGAAGGCGTTGAGGTCGAGATATTTACATCATGTAATTAGCTCATTTACTTGAAATAGCTTGTATAGTTTATTTCATAGAATGAATGACAACAGTAGGATTCATTCAATGATTTTGTTAGGAATGATTAATTGAATCAGTGAATAACGTTTGATGCATTTAATGTAGGATTGACTTTTGATTCCAATAATGAATGAAAGCAGGATGTTTCATTCAATGAATGCATTTGAATGAAGGAAATAAGCTCTAATCGTTGAATTATCATGTGCAGTTTGTTTCATTGGAAGAAAGAACGCGTGCAGTTTAATCTCTGAATAATCAAGTTAACATTCTTGAAACATGCGTTTCATGGATCCAACTGCATTCATTCATTCAATGTCTCAAGCTGTTAATTTATTGAATGTACGATGAAAGTTTGATGCAATGAATGAATCAATGAATGTATTCAATTGTCATGAAGTGAACGTGTCTAGCATGTTTATCTCATTCAAAGAGTGCAAAAGGATTCCATTACAGACTGTGTAAAGTTTGTTTCACCGAATCAATGAATTCCGCTTGATTCATTGAATGCACAAATGATGTTTGATTCCATGAATGAATGAATTTTGTTTGTTTCATTGACTGAAAGCGTTGAACTCGAGACATTGAAGTCAGCTCTACTCACTAAAGTAACTGGTGCAGTTTGTTTCATTGAATGAACGAGAGCAGTTTGATTCTCTGAATGAATGAACGTAAATAGTCTCATGAAATGAATATGTGATGTTTGTTTCATTGAATCAATGAATAATGTTTGATTCATTAATGTACGATTGAAGTTATATTCAATGAATTCACTGGTGCAGATTGTTTCATTGAATTAATGCATTAAGTTCGAGACAGTTACATCATGTAATTAGCTCATTTACTTGAAATAGCTTGTACAGTTTATTACATAGAATGAATGAGTGCGGTAGGATTCATTCAATGAATCAAGAATGATTCATTGAATCAGTGAATTAACGCTTGATTCATAGATTGCACGATTGACTTTTGATTCCAATAATGAATGAATGCAGGGTATTTGATTGAATGAAGGCGTTCAGCTCGAGGCATTTGTATTAAGGAAATAATCTGTAATCGTTGAATTATCATGTGCAGTTTGTTTCATTGAAAGAAAGAATGATTTAATGAAAGAACGCATGCAGTTTAATCTCTGAATAATCAAGTTAACATTCTTGAAACATGCGTTTCATGGATCCAACTGCATTCATTCATTCAATGTCTCAAGCTGTTAATTTATTGAATGTACGATGAAAGTTTGATGCAATGAATGAATCAATGAATGTATTCAATTGTCATGAAGTGAACGTGTCTAGCATGTTTATCTCATTCAAAGAGTGCAAAAGGAAACCATTACAGACTGTGTAAAGTTTGTTTCATCGAATCAATGAATTCCGCTTGATTCATTGAATGCACAAATGATGTTTGATTCCATGAATGAATGAATTTTGTTTGTTTCATTGACTGAAAGCGTTGAACTCGAGACATTGAAGTCAGCTCTACTCACTGAAGTAACTGGAGTAGTTTGTTTCATTGAATGAACGAGAGCAGTTTGATTCTCTGAATGAATGAACGCAACTGGTCTCATGAAATGAATATGTGATGTTTTTTTTCATTGAATCAATGAATAATGTTTGATTCATTGACTGTACGATTGAAGATAGGTTTAATGAATGAGTGGCGTGTGTTTCATTGAATGAAGGCGTTGAGGTCGAGATATTTACATCATGTAATTAGCTCATTTACTTGAAAAAGCTTGTATATTTTATTTCATAGAATGAATGAGAACGTTAGGATTCATTCAATGATTTTGTTAAGAATGATTAATTGAATCAGTCAATAACGTTTGTTGCATTGAGTGTAGGATTGACTTTTGATTCCAATATGAATGAAAGCAGGTTGTTTCATTGAATGAATGCATTTTTATTAAGGAAATAATCTCTAATCGTTCAATTATCTTGTGCAGTTTGTTTCATTTGGAAGAAAGAATGAATGCAGTTTGATTCAATGAAAGAACGAATGCAGTTTAATCTCTGAATAATCAAGTTAACATTTTTGACACATTCGTTTCATGGATCCAACTGCATTCATTCATTCAATGTCTCAAGCTGTTGATTTATTGAATGTAAGATTAAAGTTTGATGCAATGAATGAATCAATGAATGTAGTCGATTGTCATGAAGTGAACGTGTTTAGCATGTTTATCTCATTCAAAGAGTGCAAAAAGATTCCATTACAGACTGTGTAAAGTTTGTTTCATTGAATCAATGGATAATGTTTGATTCATTGACTGTACGATTGAAGATAGGTTTAATGAATGAGTGCAGTTTGTTGCATTGAATGAAGGCGTTGAGGTCGAGATATTTACATCATGTAATTAGCTCATTTACTTGAAAAAGCTTGTATAGTTTATTGCATAGAATGAATGAGAACAGTAGGATTCATTCAATGATTTTGTTAGGAATGATTAATTGAATCAGTGAATAACGTTTGATGCATTTAATGTAGGATTGACTTTTGATTCCAATAATGAATGAAAGCAGGTTGTTTCATTGAATGAATGCATTTGAATTAAGGAAATAAGCTCTAATCGTTGAATTATCAAGTGCAGTTTGTTTCATTGGAAGAAAGAACGCATGCAGTTTAATCTCTGAATAATCAAGTTAACATTCTTGAAACATGCGTTTCATGGATCCAACTGCATTCATTCATTCAATGTCTCAAGCTGTTAATTTATTGAATGTACGATGAAAGTTTGATGCAATGAATGAATCAATGAATGTATTCAATTGTGATGAAGTGAACGTGTCTAGCATGTTTATCTCATTCAAAGAGTGCAAAAGGATTCCATTACAGACTGTAAAGTTTGTTTCACAGAATCAATGAATTACGCTTGATTCATTGAATGAACAAATGATGTTTGATTCCATGAATGAATGAATTTTGTTTGTTTCATTGACTGAAAGCGTTGAACTCGAGACATTGAAGTCAGCTCTACTCACTAAAGTAACTGGTGCAGTTTGTTTCATTGAATGAACGAGAGCAGTTTGATTCTCTGAATGAATTAACGTAAATGGTCTCATGAAATGAATATGTGATGTTTGTTTCATTGAATCAATGAATAATGTTTGATTCATTAATGTACGATTGAAGTTATATTCAATGAATTCACTGGTGCAGATTGTTTCATTGAATTAATGCGTTAAGTTCGAGACAGTTACATCATGACTTTAGCTCATTTACTTGAAATAGCTTGTACAGTTTATTACATAGAATGAATGAGTGCGGTAGGATTCATTCAATGAATCAAGAATGATTCATTGAATCAGTGAATTAACGCTTGATTCATAGATTGCACGATTGACTTTTGATTCCAATAATGAATGAATGCAGTGTGTTTGATTGAATGAAGGCGTTCAGCTCGAGGCATTTGTATTAAGGAAATAATCTGTAATCGATGAATTATCATGTGCAGTTTGTTTCATTGAAAGAAAGAATGATTCAATGAAAGAATGAATGCAGTTTAATCTCTGAATAATCAAGTTAACATTCTTGAAACATGCGTTTCATAAATCCAACCGCATTCATTCATTCAATCTCTCAAGCTGTTGGTTCATTGAATGTACGATTAAAGTTTGATGCAATGAATGAATCAATGAATGCATTTGTATGTCATGAAATGTACGTGTTTAGAATGTTTGTCTCATTGAAAGAGTGCAAAAGAATTCCATTACAGATTGTGTAAAGTTTGTTTCATTGAATCTATGAATTACGCTTGATTCATTGATTGCACGAATGATGTTTGATTCCATAAATGAATGAATGCAGGTTGTTTCAATGACTGAAAGCGTTTAACTCGAGACATTGAAGTCAGCTCTACTCACTGAAGTAACTGGTGTAGTTTGTTTCATTGAATGAACGAGAGCAGTTTGATTCTCTGAATGAATGAATGCAACTGGTCTCATGAAATGAATATGTGATGTTTTTTTCCTTGAATCAATGAATAATGTTTGATTCATTGACTGTACGATTGAAGATAGGTTTAATGAATGAGTGTAGTGTGTTTCATTGAATGAAGGCGTTGAGGTCGAGATATTTACATCATGTAATTAGCTCATTTACTTGAAAAAGCTTGTATAGTTTATTTCATAGAATGAATGAGAACGTTAGGATTCATTCAATGATGTTGTTAGGAATGATTAATTGAATCAGTGAATAACGTTTGATGCATTTAATGTAGGATTGAAATTTGATTCCAATAATGAATGAAAGCAGGTTGTTTCATTCAATGAATGCATTTGAATTAAGGAAATAAGCTCTAATCGTTAAATTATCATGTGCAGTTTGTTTCATTGGAAGAAAGAACGCATGCAGTTTAATCTCTGAATAATCAAGTTAACATTCTTGAAACATGCGTTTCATGGATCCAACTGCATTCATTCATTCAATGTCTCAAGCTGTTAATTTATTGAATGTACGATGAAAGTTTGATGCAATGAATGAATCAATGAATGTATTCAATTGTCATGAAGTGAGCGTGTCTAGCATGTTTATCTCATTCAAAGAGTGAAAAAGGATTCCATTACAGACTGTGTAAAGTTTGTTTCATCGAATCAATGAATTACGCTTGATTCATTGAATGCACAAATGATGTTTTATTCCATGAATGAATGAATGTTGTTTGTTTCATTGACTGAAAACGTTGAACTCGAGACATTGAAGTCAGCTCTACTCACTATAGTAACTGGTGTAGTTTGGTTCATTGAATGAACGAGAACAGTTTGATTCTCTGAATGAATGAACGTAAATGGTCTCATGAAATGAATATGTGATGTTTGTTTCATTGAATCAATGAATAATGTTTGATTCATTAATGTACGATTGAAGTTATATTCAATGAATTCACTGGTGCAGATTGTTTCATTGAATTAATGCGTTAAGTTCGAGACAGTTACATCATGACTTTAGCTCATTTACTTGAAATAGCTTGTACAGTTTATTACATAGAATGAATGAGTGCGGTAGGATTCATTCAATGAATCAAGAATGATTCATTGAATCAGTGAATTAACGCTTGATTCATAGATTGCACGATTGTCTTTTGATTCCAATAATGAATGAATGCAGGGTGTTTGATTGAATGAAAGCGTTCAGCTCGAGGCATTTGTATTAAGGAAATAATCTGTAATCGTTGAATTATCATGTGCAGTTTGTTTCATTGAAAGAAAGAATGATTCAATGAAAGAATGAATGCGGTTTAATCTCTGAATAATCAAGTTAACATTCTTGAAACATGCGTTTCATAAATCCAACTGCATTCATTCATTCAATCTCTCAAGCTGTTGGTTCATTGAATGTACGATTAAAGTTTGATGCAATGAATGAATCAATGAATGCATTTGTATGTCATGAAATGTACGTGTTTAGAATGTTTGTCTCATTGAAAGAGTGCAAAAGAATTCCATTACAGATTGTGTAAAGTTTGTTTCATTGAATCTATGAATTACGCTTGATTCATTGATTGCACGAATAATGTTTGATTCCATAAATGAATGAATGCAGATTGTTTCAATGACTGAAAGCGTTTAACTCGAGACATTGAAGTCAGCTCTACTCTCTGAAGTAACTGGTGTAGTTTGTTTCATTGAATGAACGAGAGCAGTTTGATTCTCTGAATGAATGAACGCAACTGGTCTCATGAAATGATTATGTGATGTCTTTTTCATTGAATCAATGAATAATGTTTGATTCATTGACTGTACGATTGAAGATAGGTTTAATGAATTAGTGTAGCGTGTTTCATTGAATGAAGGCGTTGAGGTCGAGATATTTACATCATGTAATTAGCTCATTTACTTTAAAAAGTTTGTATAGTTTATTTCATAGAATGAATGAGAACGTTAGGATTCATTCAATGATTTTGTTAAGAATGATTAATTGAATCAGTCAATAACGTTTGTTGCATTGAGTGTAGGATTGACTTTTGATTCCAATAATAAATGAAAGCAGGTTGTTTCATTGAATGAATGCATTTTTATTAAGGAAATAATCTCTAATCGTTCAATTATCCTGTGCAGTTTGTTTCATTTGGAAGAAAGAATGAATGCAGTTTGATTCAATGAAAGAACGAATGCAGTTTAATCTCTGAATAATCAAGTTAACATTTTTGACACATTCGTTTCATAGATCCAACTGCATTCATTCATTCAATGTCTCAAGCTGTTGATTTATTGAATGTAAGATTAAAGTTTGATGCAATGAATGAATCAATGAATGTAGTCGATTGTCATGAAGTGAACGTGTTTAGCATGTTTATCTCATTCAAAGAGTGCCAAAGGATTCCATTACAGACTGTGTAAAGTTTGTTTCATTGAATCAATGAATAATGTTTGATTCATTGATTGTATGATTGAAGATAGGTTTAATGAATGAGTTTAGTGTGTTTCATTGAATGAAGGCGTTGAGGTCGAGATATTTACATCATGTAATTAGCTCATTTACTTGAAATAGCTTGTATAGTTTATTTCGTAGAATGAATGAGAACAGTAGGATTCATTCAATGAGTTTGTTAGGAATGATTAATTGAATCAGTGAATAACGTTTGATGCATTTTATGTCGGAGTGACTTTTGATTCCAATAATGAATGAAAGCAGGTTGTTTCATTGAATGAATGCATTTGTATTAAGGAAATAATCTCTAATCGTTGAATTATCATGTGCAGTTTGTTTCATTGGAAGAAAGAACGCATGCAGTTTAATCTCTGAATAATCAAGTTAACATTCTTGAAACATGCGTTTCTTGGATCCAACTGCATTCATTCATTCAATGTCTCAAGCTGTTAATTTATTGAATGTACGATCAAAGTTTGATGCAATGAATGAATCAATGAATGTATTCAATTGTCATGAAGTGAACGTGTCTAGCATGTTTATCTCATTCAAAGAGTGCAAAAGGATTCCATTACAGACTGTGTAAAGTTTGTTGTATTGAATCAATGAATAACGCTTGATTCATTGAATGCACCAATGATGTTTTATTCCATGAATGAATGAATGTTGTTTGTTTCATTGACTTAAAGCGTTGAACTCGAGGCATTGAAGTCAGCTCTACTCACTAAAGTAACTGGTGCAGTTTGTTTCATTGAATGAACGAGAGCAGTTTGATTCTCTGAATGAATGAATTTAAATGGTCTCATGAAATGAATATGTGATGTTTGTTTCATTGAATCAATGAATAATGTTTGATTCATTAATGTACGATTGAAGTTATATTCAATGAATTCACTGGTGCAGATTGTTTCATTGAATTAATGCATTAAGTTCGAGACAGTTACATCATGAGTTTAGCTCATTTACTTGAAATAGCTTGTACAGTTTATTACATGGAATGAATGAGTGCGGTAGGATTCATTCAATGAATCAAGAATGATTCATTGAATCAGTGAATGAACGCTTGATTCATAGATTGCACGATTGACTTTTGATTCCAATAATGAATGAATGCAGGGTGTTTGATTGAATGAAGGCGTTCAGTTCGAGGCATTTGTATGAAGGAAATAATCTGTAATCGTCGAATTAACATGTGCAGTTTGTTCCATTGAAAGAAAGAACGATTTAATGAAAGAATGAATGCAGTTTAATCTCTGAATAATCAAGTTAACATTCTTGAAACATGCGTTTCATAAATCCAACTGCATTCATTCATTCAATCTCTCAAGCTGTAGGTTCATAGAATGTACGATTAAAGTTTGATGCAATGAATGAATCAATGAATGCATTTGTATGTCATGAAATGGACGTGTTTAGAATGTTTGTCTCATTCAAAGAGTGCAAAAGAATTCCATTACAAATTGTGTAGAGTTTGTTTCATTGAATCTATGAATTACGCTTGATTCATTGAATCCACGAATGATGTTTGATTCCATAAATGAATGAATGCAGATTGTTTCAATGACTGAAAGCGTTTAACTCGAGACATTGAAGTCAGCTCTACTCACTAAAGTAACTGGTGCAGTTTGTTTCATTGAATGAACGAGAGCAGTTTGATTCTCTGAATGACTGAACGCAACTGGTCTCATGAAATGAATATGTGATGTTTTTTTCATTGAATCAATGAATAATGTTTGATTCATTGACTGTACGATTGAAGATAGGTTTAATGAATGAGTGTAGTGTGTTTCATTGAACGAAGGCGTTGAGGTCGAGATATTTACATCATGTAATTAGCTCATTTACTTGAAAAAGCTTGTATAGTTTATTTCATAGAATGAATGAGAACGTTAGGATTCATTCAATGATTTTCTTAAGAATGATTAATTGAATCAGTCAATAACGTTTGTTGCATTGAATGTAGGATTGACTTTTGATTCCAAGACTGAATGAAAGCAGGTGGTTTATTGAATGAATGCATTTTTATTAAGGAAATAATCTCTAATCGTTCAATTATCATGTGCAGTTTGTTTCATTTGGAAGAAAGAATGAATGCAGTTTGATTCAATGAAAGAACGAATGCAGTTTAATCTCTGAATAATCAAGTTAACATTTTTGACACATTCGTTTCATAGATCCAACTGCATTCAAGCTGTCTCCAGCTGTTGATTTATTGAATGTAAGATTAATGTTTGATGCAATGAATGAATCAATGAATGTAGTCGATTGTCATGAAGTGAACGTGTTTAGCATGTTTATCTCATTCAAAGAGTGCAAAAGGATTCCATTGCAGACTGTGTAAAGTTTGTTTCATTGAATCAATGAATTACGCTTGATTCATTGAATGCACAAATGATGTTTGATTCCATGAATGAATGAATGTTGTTTGTTTCATTGGCTGAAAGCGTTTAACTCGAGACATTGAAGTCAGCTCTACTCACTGAAGTAACCGGTGAAGTTTCATTCATTGAATGAACGAGAGCAGTTTGATTCTCTGAAGGAATGAACGCAACTGGTCTCATGAAATGAATATGTGATGTTTGTTTCGTTGAATCAATGAATAATGTTTGATTCATTGAATGTATGATTGAAGTTAGATGCAATGAATTCATTGGTGCAGATTGTTTCATTGAATGAATGCGTTAAGGTCGCGATATTTAAATCATGACATTAGCTCATTTACGTGAAGTAGCTTGTACAGTTTATTACATAGAATGAATGAATGCGGTAGGATTCATTCAATGAATCAAGAATGATTCATTGAATCATCAAGAATGATTCATTGAATCAGTGAATTAACGCTTGATTCATAGATTTCACGATTGACTTTTGATTCCAATAATGAATGAAAGCAGGTTGTTTCATTGAATGAATGCATTTTTTTTAAGGCAATAATCTCTAATCGTTCAATTATCATGTGCAGTTTGTTTCATTTGGAAGAAAGAATGAATGCAGTTTGATTCAATGAAAGAACGAATGCAGTTTAATCTCTGAATAATCAAGATAACATTTTTGACACATTCGTTTCATGGATCCAACTGCATTCATTCATTCAATGTCTCAAGCTGTTGATTTATTGAATGTAAGATTAAAGTTTGATGCAAATAATGTAGTCGATTGTCATGAAGTGAACGTGTTTAGCATGTTTATCTCATTCAAAGAGTGCAAAAGGATTCCATTACAGACTGTGTAAAGTTTGTTTCATTGAATCAATGAATTACGCTTGATTCATTGAATGCACAAATGATGTTTAATTCCATGAATGAATGAATGTTGTTTGTTTCATTGACTGAAAGCGTTGAACTCGAGACATTGAAGTCAGCTCTACTCACTGAAGTAACTGGTGTAGTTTGTGTCATTGATTGACCGAGAGCAGTTTGATTCTCTGAAGGAATGACCGCAACTGATGTCATGAAATGAATATGTTATGTTTGTTTCATTGAATCAATGAATAATGTTTGATTCATTGAATGTACGATTGAAGTTATATTCAATGAATTCACTTGGTGCAGATTGTTTCATTGAATTAATGCGTTAAGTTCGAGATAGTTACATCATGACATTAGCTCATTTACTTGAAATAGCTTGTACAGTTTATGACATGGAATGAATGAGTGCGGTAGGATTCATTCAATGAATCAAGAATGATTGTTTCATTGAATGAACGAGAGCAGTTTGATTCTCTGAATGAATGAACACAACTGGTCTCATGAAATGAATATGTGATGTTTTTTCATTGAATCAATGAATAATGTTTGATTCATTGACTGTACGATTGAAGATAGGTTTAATGAATGAGTGCAGTTTGTTTCATTGAATGAAGGCGTTGAGGTTGAGATATTTACATCGTGAAATTAGCTCATTTAGTTGTAATAATTTGTACAGTTTATTTCATAGAATGTATGAGAACGGTAGGATTCATTCAATGATTTTGATAAGAATGATTAATTGAATCAGTGAATAACGTTTGATGCAATGAATGTAGGATTGACTTTTGATTCCAATAATGAATGAAAGCAGGTTGTTTCATTGAATGAATGCATTTGTATTAAGGAAATAAGCTCTAATCGTTGAATTGACATGTGCAGTTTGTTTCATTGAAAGAAAGAATGACTGCAGTTTGATTCAATGAAAGAACGAATGCAGTTTAATCTCTGAATAATCAAGTTAACATTCTTGAAACATGCGTTTCATGGATCCAACTGCATTCATTCATTCAATGTCTCAAGCTGTTGATTTATTGAATGTACGATGAAAGTTTGATGCAATGAATGAATCAATGAATGTAGTCGATTGTCATGAAGTGAACGTGTTTAACATGTTTATCTCATTCACAGAGTGCAAAAGGATTCCATTACAGACATGTGTAAAGTTTGTTTCATTGAATCAATGAATTACGCTTGATTCATTGAATGCACAAATGATGTTTGATTCCATGAATGAATGAATGTTGTTTGTTTCATTGACTGAAAGCGTTTAACTCGAGACATTGAAGTCAGCTCTACTCACTGAAGTAACTGGTGTAGTTTGTTTCATTGAATGACCGAGAGCAGTTTGATTCTCTGAAGGAATGACCGCAACTGGTCTCATGAAATGAATATGTGATGTTTGTTTCATTGAATCAATGAATAATGTTTGATTCATTGGCTGTACGATTGAAGATAGGTTTCATGAATGAGTGCAGTTTGTTTCATTGAATGAAGGCGTTGAGGTCGAGATATTTACATCATGTAATTAGCTCATTTACTTGAAAAAGCTTGTATAGTTTATTTCATAGAATGAATTAGAACGTTAGGCTTCATTCAATGATTATGTTAAGAATGATTAATTGAATCAGTGAATAACGTTTGATGCATTGAATGTCGGTTTGAATTTTGATTCCAATTATGAATGAAAGCAGGTTGTGTCATTGAATGAATGCATTTGTATTAAGGAAATAAGCTCTAATCGTTAAATTATCATGTGCAGTTTGTTTCATTGGAAGAAAGAATGAAAGCAGTTTGATTCAATGAAGTGAACGTGTTTAGCATGTTTATCTCATTCAAGGAGTGCAAAACGATTCCATTACAGACTGTGTAAAGTTTGTTTCATTGAATCAATGAATTACGCTTGATTCATTGAATGCACAAATGATGTTTGATTCCATGAATGAATGAATGTTGTAAGTTTCATTGGCTGAAAGCGTTTAACTCGAGACATTGAAGTCAGCTCTACTCACTGAAGTAACCGGTGTAGCTTCATTCATTGAATGAACGAGAGCAGATTGATTCTCTGACGGAATGAACGCAACTGGTCTCATGAAATGAATATGTGATGTTTGTTTCGTTGAATCAATGAATAATGTTTGATTCATTGAATGTATGATTGAAGTTAGATTCAACGAATTCACTGGTGCAGATTGTTTCATTGAATGAATGCGTTAAGGTCGCGATATTTAAATCATGATATTAGCTCATTTACTTGAAGTAGCTTGTACAGTTTATTACATAGAATGAATGAGTGCGGTAGGATTCATTCAATGAATCAAGAATGATTCATTGAATCATCAACAATGATTCATTGCATCAGTGAATTAACGCTTGATTCATAGATTGCACGATTGCCTTTTGATTCCAATAATGAATAAAAGCAGGTTGTTTCATTGAATGAATGCATTTTTATTAAGGAAATAATCTCTAATCGTTCAAATATCATGTGCAGTTTGTTTCATTTGGAAGAAAGAATGAATGCAGTTTGATTCAATGAAAGAACGAATGCAGTTTAATCTCTGAATAATCAAGTTAACATTTTTGACACATTCGTTTCATGGATCCAACTGCATTCATTCATTCAATGTCTCAAGCTGTTGATTTATTGAATGTATGATTAAAGTTTGTTGCAATGAATGAATCAATGAATGTAGTCGATTGTCATGAAGTTAACGTGTTTAGCATGTTTATCTCATTCAAAGAGTGCAAAGGATTCCATTACAGTCTTTGTAAAGTTTGTTTCATTGAATCAATGAATTACGCTTGATTCATTGAATGCACAAATGATGTTTGATTCCATGAATGAATGAATGTTGTTTGTTTCATTGACTGAAAGCATTGAACTCGAGACATTGAAGTCAGCTCTACTTAATAAAGTAACTTGTGCAGTTTGTTTCATTGAATGAACGAGAGCAGATTGATTCTCTGAAGGAATGAACGCAACTGGTCTCATGAAATGAATATGTGATGTTTGTTTCGTTGAATCAATGAATAATGTTTGATTCATTGAATGTATGATTCAAGTTAGATTCAACGAATTCACTGGTGCAGATTGTTTCATTGAATGAATGCGTTAAGGTCGCGATATTTAAATCATGATATTAGCTCATTTACTTGAAGTAGCTTGTACAGTTTATTACATAGAATGAATGAGTGCGGTAGGATTCATTCAATGAATCAAGAATGATTCATTGAATCATCAACAATGATTCATTGCATCAGTGAATTAACGCTTGATTCATAGATTGCACGATTGCCTTTTGATTCCAATAATGAATAAAAGCAGGTTGTTTCATTGAATGAATGCATTTTTATTAAGGAAATAATCTCTAATCGTTCAAATATCATGTGCAGTTTGTTTCATTTGGAAGAAAGAATGAATGCAGTTTGATTCAATGAAAGAACGAATGCAGTTTAATCTCTGAATAATCAAGTTAACATTTTTGACACATTCGTTTCATGGATCCAACTGCATTCATTCATTCAATGTCTCAAGCTGTTGATTTATTGAATGTATGATTAAAGTTTGTTGCAATGAATGAATCAATGAATGTAGTCGATTGTCATGAAGTTAACGTGTTTAGCATGTTTATCTCATTCAAAGAGTGCAAAGGATTCCATTACAGTCTTTGTAAAGTTTGTTTCATTGAATCAATGAATTACGCTTGATTCATTGAATGCACAAATGATGTTTGATTCCATGAATGAATGAATGTTGTTTGTTTCATTGACTGAAAGCATTGAACTCGAGACATTGAAGTCAGCTCTACTTAATAAAGTAACTTGTGCAGTTTGTTTCATTGAATGAACGAGAGCAGATTGATTCTCTGAAGGAATGAACGCAACTGGTCTCATGAAATGAATATGTGATGTTTGTTTCGTTGAATCAATGAATAATGTTTCATTCATTGAATGTATGATTGAAGTTAGATTCAACGAATTCACTGGTGCAGATTGTTTCATTGAATGAATGCGTTAAGGTCGCGATATTTAAATCATGATATTAGCTCATTTACTTGAAGTAGCTTGTACAGTTTATTACATAGAATGAATGAGTGCGATAGGATTCATTCAATGAATCAAGAATGATTCATTGAATCATCAACAATGATTCATTGCATCAGTGAATTAACGCTTGATTCATAGATTGCACGATTGCCTTTTGATTCCAATAATGAATGAAAGCAGGTTGTTTCATTGAATGAATGCATTTTTATTAAGGAAATAATCTCTAATCGTTCAAATATCATGTGCAGTTTGTTTCATTTGGAAGAAAGAATGAATGCAGTTTGATTCAATGAAAGAACGAATGCAGTTTAATCTCTGAATAATCAAGTTAACATTTTTGACACATTCGTTTCATGGATCCAACTGCATTCATTCATTCAATGTCTCAAGCTGTTGATTTATTGAATGTACGATTAAAGTTTGTTGCAATGAATGAATCAATGAATGTAGTCGATTGTCATGAAGTTAACGTGTTTAGCATGTTTATCTCATTCAAAGAGTGCAAAGGATTCCATTACAGTCTTTGTAAAGTTTGTTTCATTGAATCAATGAATTACGCTTGATTCATTGAATGCACAAATGATGTTTGATTCCATGAATGAATGAATGTTGTTTGTTTCATTGACTGAACGCGTTGAACTCGAGACATTGAAGTCAGCTCTACTTAATAAAGTAACTGGTGCAGTTTGTTTCATTGAATGAAGGAGAGCAGTTTGATTCTCTGAAGGAATGCCCGCAACTGGTCTCATGAAATGAATATGTTATGTGTGTTTCATTGAATCAATGAATAATGTTTGATTCATTGAATGTACGTTTGAAGTTAGATTCAATGAATTCACTGGTGCAGATTGTTTCATTGAATGAATGCCTTTAGGTCGAGATATTTACATCATGAAATTAGCTCATTTACTTGAAATAGCTTGTACAGTTTATTACATAGAATGAATGAGTGTGGTAGGATTCATTCAATGAATCAAGAATGATTCATTGAATCAGTGAATTAACGCTTGATTCATAGATTGCACGATTGACTTTTGATTCCAATAATGAATGCATGCTGGGAGTTTGTTGAATTAAGGCGTTCAGCTCGAGGCTTTTGTCTTAAGGAAATAAGCTCTAAACGTTGAATTAACATGTGCTGTTTGTTTCATTGAAAGAAAGAATGATTCAATGAAAGAACCAATGCAATTTAATCTCTGAATAATCAAGTTACCATTCTTGAAACATGCGTTTCATAAATCCAACTGCATTCATTCATTCAATCTCTCAAGCTGTTGGTTCATTGAATGTACGATTAAAGTTTGATGCAATGAATGAATCAATGAATGCAGTTGTTTGTCATGAAGTGAACGTATTTAGAATGTTTGTCTCATTCACAGAGTGTGTAAAGTTTGTTTCATTGAATCTATGTATTACGCTTGATTCATTCAATGCACGAATGATGTTTGATTTCATAAATTAATGAATGCAGATTGTTTCAATTTCTGAAAGCGTTTAACTCGAGACATTGAAGTCAGCTCTACTCACTGAAGTAACTGGTGTAGTTATTTTCATTGAATGAAAGAGAGCAGTTGGATTCTCTGAATGAATGAACGCAACTGGTCTCATGAAATGAATATGTGATGTTTTTTTCAATGAATCAATGAGTAATGTTTGTTTCATTTACTGTACGATTGAAGATAGGTTCAATGAATGAGTGCAGTTTGTTTCATTGAATGCAGGCGTTGAGGTCGAGATATTTACATCATGAAATTAGCTCATTCACTTGAAGTAGCTTGAACAGTTTATTTCATAGATTGAATGAATGAGTGCGGTAGGATTCATTCAATGAATTTGTTAAGAATGCTTAATTGAATCAGTGAATAACGTTTGATTCATTGAATGTAGGATAGACCTTTGATTCCAATAATGAATGAAAGCAGGTTGTTTCATTGAATGAATGCATTTTTATTAAGGAAATAAGCTCTAATCGTTGAATTATCATGTGCAGTTTGTTTTATTGAAAGAAAGAATGAATGCAGTTTGATTCAATGAAAGAACGAATGCAGTTTAATCTCTGAATAATCAAGTTAACATTTTTGACACATTCGTTTCATGGATCCAACTGCATTCATTCATACAATGTCTCAAGCTGTTGATTTATTGAATGTACGATTAAAGTTTGTTGCAATGAATGAATCAATGAATGTAGTCGATTGTCATGAAGTGAACGTGTTTAGCATGTTTATCTCATTCAAAGAGTGCAAAAGGATTCCATTACAGACTGTGTAAAGTTTGTTTCATTGAATCAATGAATTACGCTTGATTCATTGAATGCACAAATGATGTTTGATTCCATGAATGAATGAATGTTGTTTGTTTCATTGACTGAAAGCGTTGAACTCGAGACATTGAAGTCAGCTCTACTCAATAAAGTAACTGGTGCAGTTTGTTTCATTGAATGAACGAGAGCAGTTTGATTCTCTGAAGGAATGACCGCAACTGGTCTCATGAAATGAATATGTTATGTTTGTTTCATTGAATCAATGAATAATGTTTGATTCATTGAATGTACGTTTGAAGTGAGATTCAATGAATTCACTGGTGCAGATTGTTTCATTGAATGAATGCCTTAAGGTCGAGATATTTACATCATGACATTAGCTCATTTACTTGAAATAGCTTGTACAGTTTATTACATAGAATGAATGTGTGCGGTAGGATTCATTCAATGCAGTTTGTTTCATTGAATCAATGAATTACGCTTGATTCATTGAATGCACAAATGATGTTTGATTCCATGAATGAATGAATGTTGTTTGTTTCATTGACTGAAAGCGTTGAACTCGAGACATTGAAGTCAGCTCTACTCACTGAAGTAACTGGTGTAGTTTGTTTCATTGAATGACCTCCTTCAACTGACTGAACTGGTCCTCACCCTGAACAACTTCTCTTTCCAATCCTCCTACTTCCTCCAAACCAAAGGAGTAGCCATGGGCACCTGCATGGGCCCCAGCTATGCCTGCCTCTTTGTAGGATATGTGGAACAGTCCATCTTCTTCCGCTACACTGGCCCCACCCCCCACCTTTTCCTCCGCTACATCGATGACTGGATCGGCGCTGCCTCCTGCTCCCATGAGGAGGTTGAACAGTTCACCCACTTTACCAACACTTTCCACCCCGACCTCAAATTCACCTGGACCGTCTCAGACTCCTCCCTCCCCTTCCTAGACCTTTCCATTTCCATCTCAGCTGACCGAATTGACATGGACATTTACTATAAACCGACCGACTCTCACAGCTACCTAGACTGCACCTCCTCCCACCCTGCCCCCTGTAGAAACACCATCCCATATTCCCAATCCTTCGTCTCCGCCGCATCTGCTCCCAGGAGGACCAGTTCCAAATCCGTACCACCCAGATGGCCTCCTTCTTGAAGGACCGCAATTTCCCCCCAAACATAGTCAATGATGCCCTCCACCGCATCTCTTCCACTTCCCGTTCCTCTGCCCCTGAGCCCCGCCCCTTCAACCGCCACCAGGACAGAACCGCAGTGGTCCTCACCTACCACCCCACCAAACTCCATGTCCAGCGTATCATCCGCCGTCATTTCCGCCACCTCCAAACTGACCCCACCACCAGGGACATATTTCACTCCCCTCCCCTATCAGTGTTCCAAAAAGACCACTCCCTCCGTGACTCCCACGTCAGGTCCACACCTCCCACCAATCCAACCTTCACTTCCGGCACCTTCCCCTGCAACCACAAGAAATGCAAAACTTGCACCCACACCTCCCTCCAAGGCCCCAAGGGACACTTCCATATCTGCCACAAATTCACCTGCACCTCCACACACATCATCTATTGCATCCGCTGCACCCGATGTGGCCTCCTCTATATTGGGGAAACAGGCCGCCTACTTGCGGAACATTTCAGAGAACACCTCTGGGACACCCGGACCAACCAACCCAACCACCCATGCAGGTCCTTGGACTCCTCCATCGCCAGACCATGGCAACATGACGGTTGGAGTAAGAGCGCCTCATCTTCCGCCTGGGAACCCTCCAACCACAAGGTATGAACTCAGATTTCTCCAGTTTCCTCATTTCCCCTCCCCCCACCTTGTCTCAGTCAAATCCCTCGAACTCAGCTCCGCCTTCCTAACCTGCAATCTTCTTCCTGACCTCTCTGCCCCCACCCCACTCTGGCCTATCACCCTCACCTTGACCTCCCTCCACCTATCGCATTCCCAACGCCCCTACCCTAAGTGCCTCCTCCCTACCTTTTATCTTAGCCTGCTGGACACACTTTCCTCATTCCTGAAGAAGGGCTGATGCCTGAAATGTTGATTCTCCTGTTCCTTGGATGCTGCCTGACCTGCTGCGCTTTTCCAGCAACACATTTTCGGCACGGTGGTTAGCACTGCTGCCTCACAGCACCAGAGACACGGTTTGATTCCTGCCTTGGGCGACTATCTTCGTGGAGTTTGCACATTCTCCCCGTGTCTGCATGGGTTTTTCTGGATACTCTGGTTTCCTCCCACAGTCCAAAGGTGTGCAGGTCAGGTGAATTGGCCATGCTAAATTGCCCACAGTATTGGATGCATTCGTCAGAGGGAAATGGGTTTGGGTGGGCTACTCTTTGGAGGGTCAGTATGGACTTGTTGGGCTAAATGGTCTGTTTCCACACTGTAGGGAATCTAATCTTCCTTATGATATTATGCTTTCAGCATGTTTGCTTCTTATCCAATTTTCCTTCCTACAAATTTATCAGATAAATACTAACCCTCTTTACTAACCCTCTTAATTACTTGTACGGACCATTGAATTTTGCTTTCAATATTTATCTTGCAAAGATAACAATACCAATAACCTCCCAACTGAAATGTTTGAGGTGCTGAATATTTATCTGCTACTCACAATATCTCGCTATGAAATCTGTGCAATGGACCTGAACACCCAGATCCCTTGCTACATCTATTTTCTCCAGGGCTTTTCCATTTAGAGTATAGTTCACTCTTGATTTGGATCTTCCAAAATGTATCACCTCACATTTGCCCAGACTGAACTCCAGCTGCCATTTATCTTTCTAACTCTCCAATCTATCTACATTCTGCTGCATTCTCTGACAGTCCCCTTCACTATCTGCTACTCCACCAATCTTAGTGTCATCTTCCAACTTGCTAATCAGACCACCTATACTTTGCTCCATACCATTCATGTATATCACAAAAACAGTGGTCCCAACACAGTTCCATGTGGAACACCACTGGTCACAGGTCTCTATTTTGAGAAACTCCCTTTCACTCTACTTTGTCTCCTGCTGCCCAGCCAGTTCTCTATCCATCTAGCTAGTAACCCCTCAATCCCACACGACCTCACTTTCTCCATCAGCCTACCATGGTGACACTTATCAAACGTCCATGTATATGACATCAATAGCCCTTCCCTTATCAATCAACTTTGTCACTTCCTCATAGAATTCTATTAAGTTAGTCACACATAACCTTCCCTGCACGAAACCATGTTGCCTATCAATGATAAGCTCATTTTCTTCCAAATGTATATGGATCCTATCCCTCTTTACTTTCTCCTGCAGCTTCCCTACCACTGACATCAGGCTCACTGGTTTATAACTTGCTCACTTCTTAGCCTAGGAGACAACGTTAGCAATTCTCCAGTCCTTCGGGACCTCACTCATGTTCAAGGATGCTGCAAAGGTATCCATTAAGGTCCCAGCTATTTCCTCTCCCGCTTCTCTCAGTAACCTGGGATAGATCCCATCCAGATCTGGGGACATGCCCACCTTAATGCCTTTTAGAATACCCAACACTTCCTCCCTCTTTCTGTCAACTTGACCTTAAGGAATGAAACATCTATCCCTAACCTCAACATCTGTCAACTCCCTCTCCTCGGTGAATACAGATGCAAAGTATCATTAACAATCTCACCAAGTTTGTCTGACTCCACACATAACTTTGGGATTTTCCTTAATCCTGTTTGCTAAATATATTTCATAAAAATAAGGAATATGTGTGTTGATTACAGGTTGAGACCTCTGCAGCACCAGCCTCCAAAACTTTTTTTTAATTTGATCCTCCCTGAAACCACAGACTGTTCTCCATACCCTAACCACAAGCTCTAGGTGAGAGTGTGTTTGTCATGTGCACTTGTAAGCTGTTCCCCTTTTTGCATTCGCATTTGCAAATTTAACCCTTGTTATGCTGTAGCTTAATCACACAATTTTCAATATACTCCACACACCTATCAGTTCTCTTACTCAATTTAGATCCAGTGAGACTCTATCGCCATCTTGAATCTGTATTTCGGCAATAACTACAATGTCTTTTCGGCCTGGATTGTGAAGAAAATTTTGACCATTTGGCCAAGGCTTTACGTGTTTTGGGGTTTTGCTGGGGCTGCTCTTGAGTCCCTCTTTTCAGGATAAATACTGAATGAGGCAATTGCCTTCACTCAAGTAGTGTTCCCCAAGCTTAGTTGGACTGGTGAGGGTGACCACTTCCATCGGAATACCCTCTAATTCATATGCCCCAGTTGGTGCAATTTCTAATGATGAAGCCTATTTAATGTCCAGTTGGATTTCAGCTAGAAGGTGCTTTTGCATGCTTACATCATGAATTTCACTAACCAATAGGTCTATCAGCATCTCATTAAGGATTAAACCAAAGTCACATGCCAGTTGACATAACCTGCTCAAAAAGTCCTGATATGGATTCCTCTCTTTCTTAAGGATGTTTGGGGTTGTATTATTCCTTACCTAAATTTGTCAATTCTTGAAAGGTTTTGGTATCTGGTGCTTCAGGGTAAGTTAAGTGCCTAATAACTGATAAAGCAGCATGTCCACAAACTGTGAAGAGAATTACTTACTTTTCGTGTGCCCCAATGTAATCTGCCCAGAGAAAATAGTGCATTCTTTCCACATCCTGGGCATAGTCTTTGACAGCAGGATTGGATGAGTCAAGCTTCTCAAATAATAGCATGATGCCAGAAATGCTTAGCCCATCTCAAAGTCGACTTTTGTGTGTGAATTTCTTCAGAAGCATGTTATTCTCCATTAGTGACTGAAATAACTCCACAGAGGCCAGTGTGCTGTCACCAAGACAACCTTTTTCTTACATGTAGAGTCTGAGACACTGGTCCTGCTTCCTCAGAATCTGCTTTCAGAGTGAAAAGAACCTCTGACACTCCATTTATTTATTTATTTATTACTTTCAAACACCATTTATCACCCCGTTTCATCTGACCAGCAATCAAAATAGTTTCAAAGGGTATGGACACTCCTATTTCTCCCTGCCAGTTACTGCTCCCTGATTACACCAGATTAATAGGCCCAATCATATTCTGTGAGGTCCATCTGGCTTGCCTTATTACAATCGCTGCACTCTCCTCATAAGATAGCTCCTTTGGTCCATAGCTTTCTGCATTTAAATAATTTTCAGCTTGTCTATTTTTTCGTGCCAAAGTGCAGAACCTCACATTTTGTGGGATATAGCGACACATGGGAAGAGCATGTGAAACGAGCAGCAAACCTATTTAAGCAAGTATTGTTGTGGTTTAGTGATACATTTAACCAAAAGTGAATTTAGAATGGTTAAAGTATCTTATCTAGAACATATTGTAAACAAGAAAAATACTTGCCGAGGCCAGTGGAAATTAAGGCTGTAATAGAATTCCCTTTTCCTAAAAATGAAACAAAAAATTTATGGTGTAGAGGACAGCAAAGAGGGTTGCTTCAGAGTACAACAGGGCCTTGATCAGATGGGCAGATGGACAGAAGAGTGGCAGATGGAGTTTAATTTAGATAAATGGGACGTGCAGCAATTTGATAAGGCAAATACAGAACATGTGCACATATTGATGAAGTCCTTGGAGATGTTGCTAAACAGAGACCTTGGAGTGCAGGTTCATAGTTTGTTGAAAGTGGAGTCACAGTTAGATAGGATAGTGAAGAAGGCATTTGATATGCTTGCCTTTATTGGTGGACGTGGGAGGTCATATTGCAGGTGCCAATGACATTGATTTGGAATACTGCATACAATTCTGATCTCCTTGCTACAGGAAAGATGTTGTAAAGCTTGAGAACATTCAGAAAATATTTGCAAGGATGTTGCCAGGATTGGAGGGTTGAGCTATAGGGAGAGGCTGAATAGGCTGGGGCTTTTTATTTAATCCCTGGAGCATAGAGGTCTGTAAAATCATGAGGGGCATGGTTGGAGTGAATAGCTAAGATCCTCTTTCCCAGAGTTGGGAAGCTCAAATTAGAGGGCATAGACATGGGAGCAATTTAAAAGAGATCTAAGGGGCAACTTTTTCATGTGGAGGGTGGTGCATGTATGGACTGAGCTGCTAGAGGAAGTGGTGGAGGCTGGATGGGTATATGAATAGGAAGGATTTACAGAGAACCTTGATTATCCGAAGGACACAGGCGGGGAGTATTTCACTCGGTTAATCGAATTCCAGATAATTGAATGCCGGCTAACATAGTTTAGCCAAGCATCGGGACCTTGCGATGTTGCCAGATAATCCGATATTCGGATAATTGAATGCTGGATATTTGAGGTTCCTTTGTGCAGGGATATTGGCCAAATGCTTGCAAATGGGACTAGATTAATTTGGGATATCTGGTCAACATGGATGAGTATGATGACAGGGTCTATTTACAAGCTGCACATGTCTGTGTCATATCTTTTCACAAGGCTTGTGCATAGTTTCGTACAAATTTGTGAAGGAAGCAAGCAAAAGTGGTATGGTCAGCAGCATACTAAGCGACCTTTGAGAAGGTGAAGGCAATCTCTGTTAATGGATTAGTGCTGGTTGTGTTGTAAACGTGGATAGAGTAATTGTAGATTGGGAGGCAGGAAGTTAGAATTTCATGTTTAGTAAAATTGTAAAATGCCAGAGGGAAAAGCATTGTGTGATCCCTTTAAAAGATGGTGTTTTTCCATGTTTAGAGATTTGGAATGTATGTCTGTGAGCAGAAGCTTAGGGGTTTGCAGGAAAGAGAGTCCAAACTGAAACGTTTGTATCAAAAGGCCGTACAGTTTGCATGCCAAGCAGCAGTTTTTAACCAAGGCAAGAGGTTTTTGAATTTAGCCAATCAATTTGAACCAGACATCTAGATACCAAAAACCTATTACATTTAGATCTGATAAGTTTGGTCCTAACCATGTCAAAACCATGTTAAGAAATATTGATATGTCATCAGGGAGGCATGGTGGCTCAGTGGTTAGCACTGCTGCCTCACAGCGCTAGGGTCCCAGGTTCAATTCCAGCCTTGGGTGACTGTCTGTGTGGAGATTGCACGTTCTCCCCATATCTGCGTGGGTTTCCTCCAGGTGCTACGGTTTCCTCCTACATTCCAAAGATGTGGCCATGCTAAATTGCCCACAGTGCCCATTAGTCAGAGGGAAATAGGTCTGGGTGGGTTACTCTTCAGAGGGTTGGTGTGGACTGGTTGGGCCGAAGGGCCTGTTTCCACACTGGAAGGAATCTAATCTAATCTAATATCAAGGGTAATTAAGGAGGGGGGCAGTTGGACAAAATCCCCAGAGCTAGCTGACATCTGCCAGAGCTAACAGCCCTCAGCACTCGAGAGAGAAATTGACTCTTACAATCATCTCTGTATTAGAGAAAGCACCATTTAAATAAATATAATACCAATGATGAAGATTCAGAGAAAAAGGCATTCCTGATAGAAGAATCTGAGAAAGTATTCCTGACAGAAGACTTGATGGGAGAAGACACAGAACATTCCAGAAGACACGTAACCTGACTATAATTTTCGAGAGACTATTTTCATTATATGAGTAAGTCTTGTAATTATTGGAACAGCATACCATCAGAATCTTGAGTTATTCAGGAATAGTTAATAGTCAGAAGGGAGTATTCAGTTTGTTAATAGTTTAGTTAATTTGTGCACTTCAAGTTAGATAATTAAATTGTTAATTGTTGATTTTAAAGTGAGTGTCAGGGATTCATTTTTATTTAACCACTAGAAGTTGCTGAAGAGCAGGTCACAGTAATTTTCATACTCTTTTCACAGATTATAGGGTGAGGCGCACCTCTTTAAATGCTTCAGTTTTTTTCCTTGGCAGGGGGTGAGGGGGGGGGAGCGGGGAAGTCAACCTCTGCTTTATAACAGTTCTATATGAGATTTTCAGTTCTTTCAAAGTTGCAATTTCAATAGAAATTGGGGTCAGTTACAATCTTATTACAGGATGATGAATCAGGAACAGAGAAGCATGGGAGGCTAAGAAAGTAAACTGATATCAGATGAAGAACTCTAATGTAGAAAAGAACCGTCAAGATTATTGTTGGCTCTTCAACACTTTGCGGTTAGATTACATTCCCTACAGTGTGGAAACAGGCCCTTCGGCCCAACAAGTTCACATCGACCCTCTGAAGAGCAACCCACCGTGACCCATTCCCCTGCACCTAAAAATACAGGCACTTTAGCATGGCCAATTCACCTAACCTGCAAATCTTTGGACTGTGGGAGGAAACCAGAGCACCTGAAGGAAGCCCACGCAGACATGGGGAGAACATGCAAACTCCACACAGACAAGTTGCCCAAGGTGGGAATTGAACCTGGGTCCCTGGTGCTGTGAGGCAGCAGTGCTAACCACTGAGCCACCGTGCCATCCTAACTACCATGCATAACAAGGAAATACTAATTGGTACTAATCATAACGGCAGGCTAGTCATGAAGATTCGGTCACATAGGATCCAGGCAGAGTGAGCTAATTGGATTCAACATTGGCTCAATGGTAGGGAGTAGAGGGTGATGGTTGATGCTAGGATCTTTGTTATTGATTATTTACATAAATGAGCTGGATGTACAAGGCATGATTAGTAAGCTTACAGATGATATAAAATTAGGAGACCAAAAGAGCATAAGACATAGGAGCAGAAATTAGGCAATTCAGCCCATTCAATCACGGCTGATAAGTTTCTCAACACCATTCTCCCCATAACCCTTGATCCTCTTGATACTCAAGACTCTATTTATTACAGATTGACCACTCTCTGGCTGAAGAAGTTTCTCCATATCTCTGTTCTAAAAGGTCTTCCCTTTAAGGCTATAATCTCTGGTCCTTGTCTCTGCTACCAATGAAAACATCTTCCTAACATCCACTCTGTTTCGGCCATTCAGTATTCTGTATGTTTCAAATACATTCCCCTTATCCTTCTAAACTCCACCAAGTATAAACACAGAGTCCTCAAAAGCTCCTCGTATGTTAAGCTTTTCATTCTTGGGACCATTCTCACGAACTTCCTCTGATCATGGCCCAGGGCAAATACATCCTTTCTGCGATATGGGGTCCAAAACTGTGCACATTACCTCAAATGTGGTCTGACCAGAGCCTTATAGAGCCTCAGAAGTACATCCCTACCTTTATATTCAAGTCCTCTCGAAATTAAGTGCCATCATTGACTCTGCAGATTTACATTGAGAAAATCCTAGAGTAGAACTCCCAAGTCTCTTTGCACTTCAGACTTCTGAATTTTCTCCCCATTCAATCCATTCCTTTATTTGTCCTGCCAAAGTGTAGACCTCACATTTTCCCAGTTCAACAGATAGAGCATGACAGCGCAGTACCAATGGCCCTTTGGCCCTCAATGTTGCAGTGACCTGAGGAACCAATCTGAAGCCCATCTATCCTAAAATATTCTACTTTCATCCAGTGACCATTTAAATGCCCTTAAATTTGGTGAGTATAACACTGTTGCAGGCAGTGCTTTCCATCCCGCTACTACTCTCTGAGTAAAGAAACTACCTCTGACATCTGTCCTATATCTATCATCCCTCAATTTAAAGCTATGTCCCCTTGTACTAGCCGTCACAATCTGAAGAAAAAGGCTCTCACTGTCCACCCTGTCTAATCCTCTGATCATCTTGTATGTCTCAATTTAGTCACCTCTCAACCTTCTTCTCTCTCACGAAAACAGCCTCAAGTCCCTCAGCTTTTCCTCATAACACCTTCCCTCCATACCAAGCACCATCCTCGTAAATCTCCTCTAAACCCTTTCCAAATCTTCCACAACCTGCCCATAATGTGGTGACCAGACTGGATGTAATATTCCAAGTTCAGTCGTACCAGAATTTTGTATAGCTGCAACATGGTCTCGTGACTCCAAAACACAATCCCTCTACCAATAAAAGCTAACATACTGTTATGAAGATGTGGGTGTACTGTAACTTCAAGAGAGTTAAAAGCTAGCAGTGACAGCGCCAAATGTTCTCAATAAGATACAATGTAACATGTGGTCCAGCTACTGGGGTAGCTAGGGTAGCTGGTTGCCTGGAAACGACAAAACAGATTTGAATTAGGCCAATCAGTTTAAATTATACCCAGAAAAATGCCAAACTCCAATCTAATTTGAATTTAATATATTGACAAACTTAAAAGCCAATGGTACAATCCAATGCTTTGTGGATATAAGACATGGGAAAATTGAATATTCAGGATGAGAACGGCCAAGACAATGACATCTGCACATTGCCAGAAAAATAGCTCTCTTAAAGATACCTTTATTGATCAGTAGCCTGTGAAACAGAATCTCCAAGAAGACGAAAAGAAGACAGGAATACAGAAAAGACTGAAAGCTGTCTCGTTTTGAGATAAGAAGTGGTGTTTTGGAAATCTTAATCAGGGGTTTTATCAGACTAGTGGAAGGAGAAGGTAAAAGATAGGATAGAAGAAGGAGGTGTAAATAGTTGTTAGTTAATTATTCTCTGTTATACTATAAGAAATAAAGTTGTTAACTTTTACTTTAAATAGTTCTTAGCCTCCCGAATATTCACCGATTGCTGCACGGGATAAATCTTTCCTGTGTTGCTGTTTTAAATTAAGCAAGTGGGGTTACCACGTGTCATAAAAAACACCGAATGCCTTCTTAACAACCCTATCAACCTGGGTGGCAACCTTCAGGCTCTCTGATCAAGATTTCTTTGCTCATCCACACTATCAAGAATCTTACTATTAGCCCAATAATCTTTATTCCTGTAGCTCCTTGCAAAGTGATCCACCTCAGACTTTTCCACATTAAACTCAATTTCCCACCTCTCAGTCCAGCTCTATGTCCCTCTGTAACTTGTAACATCCTTCAGCACTATCTACAACTCCACTGACCTTAGTGTCATCCACAACTTTACTAACACATCCTGTGCACTCGTGTAGGTCATTTATACAAATGACAAGCAGCAGTGATCCCAAAACAAAACCTTGTGGTACACCACTAGTAACTGAACTCCATTTCCCATCAGCCACCACCCTCTTGTCTTCTTTCAGTTAGCCAATTTATGGTTCAAACCACTAAATCACCCTCAATCCCATGCCTCCGTATTTTGTGCAATAGCCTACAGCCTTACTGAAATCCATATACACCACATCAACTGCTTTACCCTCATCCACCTGCTTGGTCACTTTTTCAAAGAACTCAATAAGGTTTGTGAGGCACGACCTACACTTTGCAAAACTGTGTTGACTATCTCTAATCAACTTATTCCTCTCTAGATTATTATAAATCCTATCTCTTATAACCTTTTCCAATACTTTACCCCCAACCGAAGTAAGGCTCACTGGTCTATAATTACCACGGTTGTCTCTACACGCCTTCTTGAACAAGGGGACAACATTTGCTATCCTCCAATCTTCTGGCACTATTCATGTAGACAATGATGACATAAGGTTCAAAGCCAAAAGGTCTGCAAACTCCTCCCTGGCTTTCCAAAGAATCCTAGGATAAATCCCATCTGGCCCAGGGGATTTATCTGTTTTCACACTTTTCAGAATTGCTTACACCTCCTTCTTGCGAACGTCAATCCCATCTGTTCTAATAGTCTGTATCTCAGTATTTTCCTCAGCAACATTCTGTTTTTCCACTGTGAATACTGATGAAAAACATTCATTTAGCGCTTTCCCATTACCTCGGACTTGACTCACAACTCCCCATTACCAAACAAGTTTGGCCCTAATCTTTATCAGCATTAAGGAGAATCCCAAAGCATTTTATTCTTATAAAGGAAGCAAACAAGTAACTAGAGAACAGATTTGTCCACTAAAGGATAATGAAGGAAGGCTGTGTGTTGAACCTGAGAGAATGGGTGAGATTCTGAATGATTACTTTGCATCAGTGTTCACTGAGGAGAGGAACACATGAATCTTGAGATTAGAGATAGAAGTTTGATTAGTCTGGATCAAGTTGACATAAGTAGGGAAGATGTGTTGGGTAGGCTAGAGTTATTAAGGTGAACAAATCCCCCAGACTGGATGGGATCTATCCCAGGTTGTTGAGGGAGGCAAGAGAGGAAATAGCTGGGGCCCTGACAGATATTTTTGTGGCATCCTTAAATACAGGTAAGGTGCCAGAGGACTGGAAGGCTGCTCATGTTGTCCCCCTGTACAAGAAGGGTAGTAGGGATATTCCAGGAGAGATGGAAAGTTTAAGGGGGATATACGCGGCAAGTCCGTCACATAGAGGGTGATGGGCGTCTGGAACGTGTTGCCAGCAGAGGCATGGTAGATTCATTTTCCAGAACCACTCTAATCGAAACTCGTTTAAGATGCATCTGGACAGATGCAAGAGTAGGTGGGGAGCAGAGGGATACAGATGCTTAGGAAGTGGGCGACAGGTTTAGACAGTAGATTTGAATCGGCTCAGGCTTGGAGAGCCGAAGGGCCTATTCCTGGGCTGTGGTGGGAAAGTTGCTGGAAAGGGTACTGTGGAATAGGATCTATTTATATTTAGAAAAGAATGGGTTTTTCAGTGATAGGCAACATGGTTTTCTGCAAGGGAGATTGTGCCTTACCAACATAATAAAGTTCTTTGAAGAAGTGACCAAGTTGAAAGATGAAGGAAGGGCTGTTGATGTCATATACATGGACTTTAGTAAGGCATTTGATGGTATACTAATGGAGAAAGTGAAGTCACATGGTGTGCAGGGTGTTCTAGCTAAGTGGATAAAGAACTGGTTGAGCAACAGGAGACAGAGAGTAGTGTTTGAAGGGAGTTTCTCGAAATGGAGAAAGGTGACCAGCAATGTTCCACAGGGGTCAGTGTTGGGGCCACGGTTGTTTATGATATATATAAATGATCTGGAAGAGGGCACTGTTGGTATAATCAGCAAGTTTGCAGATGACACGAAGATTGGTGGAGTTGCAGAAAGCATAGTGGACTATCAAAGAATACAGGAGGATATGGATAGACTGGAGAGTTGGGCGGAGAAGTGGCAGATGGATTTCAATACAGACAAATGTGAAGTGATGCATTTAGGCAAGACTAATTCGAGAGTGAATTATACAATGAACAGAAGAGCCTTGGGAAAAGTTGATGGGCAGAGAGATCTGGGAGTGCAGGTCCATTGTACCCTGAAGGTTGCTGCACAGGTGGATAGAGTGGTCAAGAAGGCATGTCTTCTTTGGTTGGGGTATTGAGTATAAGAGCTGGCAAGTCATGTTAAAATTGTACAAGACATTGGTTCGGCCACATTTTGAATACTGTGTACAGTTCTGGTCGCCACATTACCAAAAGGATGTGGACGTTTTGGAGAGGGTGCAGAGAAGATTTATGAGGATGTTGCCTGGTATGGAAGGTGCTAGCTATGAAGAGAGGTTGAGGAGGTTAGATTTGTTTTCATGAGAAAAAAGGAGATTGAGGGGGGACCTGATTGAGGTTTACAAAATCATGAAGGTTATAGACAAGGTGGATAGAAACAACCTTTTTCCCAGGGTGAAGGCTTCAATAACAAGAGGTCACACTTTCAAGGTGAGAGATGGAAAGTTTAAGGGGGATATACGCGGCAAGTCCGTCACATAGAGGGTGATGGGCGTCTGGAACGTGTTGCCAGCAGAGGCATGGTAGATTCATTTTCCAGAACCACTCTAATCGAAACTCGTTTAACTCTGGACAGATGCAAGAGTAGGTGGGGAGCAGAGGGATACAGATGCTTAGGAAGTGGGCGACAGGTTTAGACAGTAGATTTGAATCGGCTCAGGCTTGGAGAGCCGAAGGGCCTATTCCTGGGCTGTAAATTTTCTTTGTTTTTTGTTCTTTGTTCTTTGTTCTGTGTTCTTTGTTCCTTGTTCTAGTCATTATTTTATTCCTGATATACCTATAGAAAGCTTTAAGACTTTTCTTGAATCTATCTGCCAACGACTTCTCATGTCCCCTCCTGCCTCTTCTAAGCTCTCTCTTTCAGTCTTTCCCAGTTAACTTGTAATTCTTAAGCATCCTAACTGAGCCTTCACGACTCATCCTAACATAAGCTTTCTTCTTCATCTTGACAAGAGATTCAACATCTTTAGTAAACCATGGCTGCCTTGCTCGACCACTTCCTCCCTATCTGACAAGTACATACTTATCAAGGACACGCAGTAGCTGTTCCTTGAATAAGCTCCACCTTTCAATTGTGCCCATCTCCTGTAGTTTCCTTCTCCATCTTCTCCTTTAATTTTCCAATACTTGGAAAGTTAAAGTCCCCCATAACAATTACCCTGTTACTCTGGCTCCTATCCAGAATTATCTTTGCTATCCTTTCCTCTCTGGAACTATTCAGAGGCCTATAGAAACCTCTCCTTTCTTGTTTCTAACTTCAGCCCATACTACCTCAGTAGATGAGTCCTCAAATGTCCTTTCTGCTACCATAATAGTGTCCTTGACAGACAATGCCACACCTCCCCATCTTTTACAATCTTTTCTGTTCTTACTGAACAACCATTCCTGTCCCTGCTCTATCCATTTCTCCAAAATGGCCACAACATTGAAGTCTCAGGTACCAACACATGCTGCAAGTTCACCCACCTTATTCTGGATGCTCCTGGCATTGAAGTAGACACACTTCAAACCACCTTCCTGCTTGTGGTGAACTCTTGTGACCTTGAAACCATATTTTTGACCTCACTACTCTTAACCTCTTCGACACTGGAATTACAATTTAGGTTCCCATCCCCCTGCTGAATTAGTTTAAACCCTCCCAAATAGCACTAGGACATTTGCCTCCTAGGATATCGTTACCCCTCTGGTTCAGGTGTTGACCATCCTGTTTGTAGAGGTCCCACCTACCCCAGAATGAGCCCCAGTTATCAAGATAAAGCTGAAGCATTTGTAGCAGTCTTCAGTCAGAAGTACCAAGTGAATGATACATCTCAAACCCCTCCAGTGTTCCCCAGGACCATAGGTATCATTCTTCAGCCCATTGGATTCACTCCACTTGGTATCAAAAAATGGTTGGAGGCACTAGATATTGCAAAGGCTGTGGGCCTTTATAACATTCCAGCAATAATACTGAAAACTTGTGCTGCAGACCTTCCACAACCAAGCTCTTCCAGTACAGTTATAACATCCGACAATGTGGAAAATTATCCAAGTATGTCCCGTATGCAAAAAAGCAGGACAAATCCAACCTGGCCAATTCCAAGCCTATTTGTCTATTCTTGAACATCAGTAAAGTGATGGAAGATGCCATCAATAGTGCTATCAGGCAGCGCCTGTCCAGCAATAACTTGCTCCATGACACTTAGTTTTGGTTCCGCCAGGACCATTCGACTCCTGACCTCATTACAAACTTGGTTCAAACATGGACCAAGCACTGAATTCTAGATGTTAATATCAAGGCCACGTTCCATTAAATGTGGCACCAAGAAGCCCTAGCAAAATGGGTATTAATGGGTATCAGGGGACAAACTGTCTGGTAATTGGAGTCATATCTGATATATAGGTAATAGTCATGTTTGTTGGGGGTCAATCATCGCAGCTTTAGGACGTGTCTGCAGAAGTTCCTTAGGGTAATGTCCGAGGCCTAAACATCTTCAGCTGCTTCATCAATGACCTTCCCTCCATCATAATGTCAGATTGGGATGTTCATCAATGATTGTCGCACCATTCACTTTGCCTCCGACACTGAAGTAGTGCATGTTCAAATGCAGCACAATCTGGATAATATCCATGCTTCAGCTAACAAGTGGCAAGTAACATTCATATCACACAAATTGCAAGCAATGATCATCTACAGTAAGAGAGAACATAACCACAGCCCTTTGACATTCAAATCAGTGCATCCCCACTATCAATATGCATGGAGGAACCATTTGACCTGTAATTCAACTGGAATCACCACAAAAACAAAGTGGCTAAGGATTTTGCTTAAATGCCAGGAATGCTACAGTGAGTAACTCACATCATGATGCCCTAAAGACTCTCATAGAACATAAAATTACTCCTTTGGCCCAATTCATCTATGCCAACCAGGTTTCCTAAACTAAACTAGTACCATTTGCTTATGTTTGGCCCATATTCCTCAAGACCTTTCTTGTCTATGTACCTGTCGAAATGTCTTTTAAATTTTGTAATTGTACCCGGTTCTACCCACTTCCTGTCAGCTTGTTCCAAATGTGTGAAAAATCTGCCCCTTGGGTCCCTTTGTAAATCTTTCCTCTCTCATCTTAAACCTATGCCTTCTAGTTTTGGACTCCCCTACCCTGGGGAAAAGACTTTAGCTGTTCACCTTATCTCGCCCCATCATAATATTATAAACCTGTGTAAGGTCATCCCTTAGTCTTCAATGCTCCAGGGAAAAAAGTTCCAGCCTCTCCTGATAACTCAACTTCCAGTCTCAGTAATATCCTGAAATCTTTTTTGCAACCTTTATATTTTAATAACATCCTTCTTATAGCAGGCCGACCAGAATTGTATGCAGTACTCTATATATGACCCAAATGTACAACTGTTACATGATGTCCCAGCTCCTGTACTCAAGTGTTCTGACTGATGAAGGCAAGTATGCCAAACACCTTCTTCCCCACCCTGTCTATTTGTGACAGCACTTCCATAGAACATAGAAAAGGACAGCACAGAACAGGCCCTTTGGCCTAAGATATTGTGCCAAGATTTAATCCTAATGTAAAATATAGTAACTTAACCTGCACACCCTTCAACTCACTGCTATCCATGTGCATGTCCAACAGTCGGTGAAATGTCCCTAATGACTCTGCATCCACCACCACAGCTGGCAACGCATTCCATGCATTCACAACTCTCTGACGTCTCCTCTATACCTTCCTCCTAATATCTTCAAACTATGACTTCTCGTATCAGTCAAATCCTGCCTTGGGGAAAGGCTATTGACTATCTATTCATCTCATTATTTTGTACACCTTGATCAGGTCTCCTCTCTTCCTCCTTCTCTCCAGAGAGAAATGTCTGAGCTTTTTCAACCTTTCTTCATAAGGCAAGCCCTCCAGTCCAGGCAGCATCCTGGTAAACCTTCTTTGCACCCTCTCCAAAGCCTCTGTATCTTTCCTATAGTAGGGCAACCAGAACTGGACCCAATATTCCAAGTGTGGTCTCACCAAGGACTTGTCGAGCTGCAGTAAAATCTCGTGGCTCTTAAACTCGATGCCCCTGTTAATGAAAGCCAAAACACCATATGCTTTCTTAACAACCCTATCCACTTGGGTGACACCTTTGAGGGATCTATGTACTTGCACACCAAGATTCCTCTGTTCCTCCACACCGCCAAGAAACCTGTCTTTAATCTACATCCAGCATTTGAGTTCGACCCTTTAGGTTGCCTTCTAGGTCTCTTTTAAATCATTCCCCTCTCATTATAAACCCATACCTTCTAGTTTTGGACTCCCCCACCCCAGGGAAAAGGCCTTGCCTATTTATCCTATTCATACCCCTCATGATTTTATAAACCTGTATAAGGTTACCCCTCAGACTCCAAGGGTCCAGAGAAAACAGCCCCAGCCTATTCAGCCTCTCCAACCCTGGCAGCATCCTTGTAAATCTTTTCTGAACCCTTTCAAGTTTCACAACCTTCTTCCCGTAGTAGGGAGACCAGGATCGCACACTGTATTCCAAAAGTGGCCTAACCAATGTCCGATACAGCCGCAACATGACCTCCCAACTCTGATACTCAATGCTGTGATCAATACCAGGATACCCTCTTGGCTGACACCACATTTGCAAATTTTAACTCCCTCCACTGGGGCGGCATGGTGGCTCAGTGGTTAGCACTGCTGCCTCACAGCACCAAGGCCTGGGTTCAATTCCTGCCTTGGGCAACTGTCTGTGTGGAGTTTGCACATTCTCCCCGTATCTGCGTGAGTTTCGTCCGGGTGCTCTGGTTTCCTCCCACAGTCCAAAGATCTGTAGGTTAGGTGAATTGGCCATGCTAAATTGCCCATGGTGTTAGATGCATTAGTCAGGGGTAAATGTAGGGGAATGGGTCTAGGTGGATTGCTCTTCGGAGGGGCGGCGTGGACTTGTTGGGCAGAAGGGTCTGTTTCCATACTGTAGGAAATCTAATCGTCAACACTCGGTAGAAGCAACATATAGTATCGGCAAAATGCTCTGCAGAAATTCACCAAATGTTCATAGACAGCACCTTCCATTGACCACTTCCATTGAAAAGGACAAAGGCAGCAGATAACATAGGAACACCACCGCCAGCAAGTTCTCCTCCAAGCCACTCACCATGTTGACTGAATGAATGAGAATTAACGCTTGATTCATAGATTGCACGATTGACTTTTGATTCCAATAATGAATGAATGCAGGGTGTTTGATTGAATGAAGGCGTTCAGCTCGAGGCATTTGTATTAAGGAAATAATCTGTAATCGTTGAATTATCATGTGCAGTTTGTTTCATTGAAAGAAAGAATGATTTAATGAAAGAATGAATGCAGTTTAATCTCTGAATAATCAAGTTAACATTCTTGAAACATGCGTTTCATAAATCCAACCGCATTCATTCATTCAATCTCTCAAGCTGTTGGTTCATTGAATGTACGATGAAAGTTTGATGCAATGAATGAATCAATGAATGCATTTGTATGTCATGAAATGTACGTGTTTAGAATGTTTGTCTCATTCAAAGAGTGCAAAAGAATTCCATTACAAATTGTGTAAAGTTTGTTTCATTGAATCTATGAATTACGCTTGATTCATTGATTGCACGAATGATGTTTGATTCTATAGATGAATGAATGCAGTTGTTTCAATGACTGAAAGCGTTTAACTCGAGACATTGAAGTCAGCTCTACTGACTGAAGTAACTGGTGTAGTTTGTTTCATTGAATGAACGAGAGCAGTTTGATTCTCTGAATGAATGAACGCAACTGGTCTCATGAAATGAATATGTGATGTTTTTTTCATTGAATCAATGAATAATGTTTGATTCATTGACTGTACGATTGAAGATAGGTTTAATGAATGAGTGTAGTGTTTCATTGAATGAAGGCGTTGAGGTCGAGATATTTACATCATGTAATTAGCTCATTTACTTGAAAAAGCTTGTATAGTTTATTTCATAGAATGAATGAAAACGTTAGGATTCATTCAATGATTTTGTTAAGAATGATTAATTGAATCAGTCAATAACGTTTGTTGCATTGAGTGTAGGAGTGACTTTTGATTCCAATAATGAATGAAAGCAGGTTGTTTCATTGAATGAATGCATTTTTATTAAGGAAATAATCTCTAATCGTTCAATTATCTTGTGCAGTTTGTTTCATTTGGAAGAAAGAATGAATGCAGTTTGATTCAATGAAAGAACGAATGCAGTTTAATCTCTGAATAATCAAGTTAACATTTTTGACACATTCGTTTCATGGATCCAACTGCATTCATTCATTCAATGTCTCAAGCTGTTGATTTATTGAATGTAAGAATAAAGTTTGATGCAATGAATGAATCAATGAATGTAGTCGATTGTCATGAAGTGAACGTGTTTAGCATGTTTATCTCATTCAAAGAGTGCAAAAGGATTCCATTACAGACTGTGTAAAGTTTGTTTCATTGAATCAATGAATAATGTTTGATTCATTGACTGTACGATTGAAGATAGGTTTAATGAATGAGTGCAGTTTGTTGCATTGAATGAAGGCGTTGAGGTCGAGATATTTACATCATGTAATTAGCTCATTTACTTGAAATAGCTTGTATAGTTTATTTCATAGAATGAATGAGAACAGTAGGATTCATTCAATGATTTTGTTAGGAATGATTCATTGAATCAGTGAATAACGTTTGATGCATTTAATGTAGGATTGACTTTTGATTCCAATAATGAATGAAAGCAGGTTGTTTCATTCAATGAATGCAGTTGTATTAAGGAAATAGGCTCTAATCGCTGAATTATCATGTGCAGTTTGTTTCATTGGAAGAAAGAACGCATGCAGTTTAATCTCTGAGTAATCAAGTTAACATTTTTGACACATTCGTTTCATGGATCCAACTGCATTCATTCATTCAATGTCTCAAGCTGTTGATTTATTGAATGTAAGATTAAAGTTTGATGCAATGAATGAATCAATGAATGTAGTCGATTGTCATGAAGTGAACGTGTTTAGCATGTTTATCTCATTCAAAGAGTGCAAAAGGATTCCATTACAGACTGTGTAAAGTTTGTTTCATTGAATCAATGAATAATGTTTGTTTCATTGACTGTACGATTGAAGATAGGTTTAATGAATGAGTGCAGTTTGTTGCATTGAATGAAGGCGTTGAGGTCGAGATATTTACATCATGTAATTAGCTCATTTACTTGAAATAGCTTGTATAGTTTATTTCATAGAATGAATGAGAACAATAGGATTCATTCAATGATTTTGTCAGGAATGATTAATTGAATCAGTGAATAACGTTTGATGCATTTAATGTAGGATTGACTTTTGATTCCAATAATGAATGAAAGCAGGTTGTTTCATTCAATGAATGCATTTGAATTAAGGAAATAAGCTCTAATCGTTGAATTATCATGTGCAGTTTGTTTCATTGGAAGAAAGAACGCATGCAGTTTAATCTCTGAATAATCAAGTTAACATTCTTGAAACATGCGTTTCATGGATCCAACTGCATTCATTCATTCACTGTCTCAAGCTGTTAATTTATTGAATGTACGATGAAAGTTTGATGCAATGAATGAATCAATGAGTGCAAAAGGATTCCATTACAGACTGTGTAAAGTTTGTTTCATCGAATCAATGAATTACGCTTGATTCATTGAATGCACAAATGATGTTTGATTCCATGAATGAATGAATTTTGTTTGTTTCATTGACTGAAAGCGTTGAACTCGAGACATTGAAGTCAGCTCTACTCACTAAAGTAGCTGGTGTAGTTTGTTTCATTGAATGAACGAGAGCAGTTTGATTCTCTGAATGATTGAACGTAAATGGTCTCATGAAATGAATATGTGATGTTTGTTTCATTGAATCAATGAATAATGTTTGATTCATTAATGTACGATTGAAGTTATATTCAATGAATTCACTGGTGCAGATTGTTTCATTGAATTAATGCGTTAAGTTCGAGACAGTTACATCATGACTTTAGCTCATTTACTTGAAATAGCTTGTATAGTTTATTACATAGAATGAATGAGTGCGGTAGGATTCATTCAATGAATCAAGAATGATTCATTGAATCAGTGAATTAACGCTTGATTCATAGATTGCACGATTGACTTTTGATTCCAATAATGAATGAATGCAGGGTGTTTGATTGAATGAAGGCGTTCAGCTCGAGGCATTTGTATGAAGGAAATAATCTGTAATCGTTGAATTACCATGTGCAGTTTGTTTCATTGAAAGAAAGAATGATTTAATGAAAGAATGAATGCAGTTTAATCTCTGAATAATCAAGTTAACATTCTTGAAACATGCGTTTCATAAAATCCAACCGCATTCATTCATTCAATCTCTCAAGCTGTTGGTTCATTGAATGTACGATTAAAGTTTGATGCAATGAATGAATCAATGAATGCATTTGTATGTCATGAAATGTACGTGTTTAGAATGTTTGTCTCATTCAAAGAGTGCAAAAGAATTCCATTACAGATTGTGTAAAGTTTGTTTCATTGAATCTATGAATTACGCTTGATTCATTGATTGCACGAATGATGTTTGATTCTATAGATGAATGAATGCAGTTGTTTCAATGACTGAAAGCGTTTAACTCGAGACATTGAAGTCAGCTCTACTCACTGAAGTAACTGGTGTAGTTTGTTTCATTGAATGAACGAGAGCAGTTTGATTCTCTGAATGAATGAACGCAACTGGTCTCATGAAATGAATATGTGATGTTTTTTTCATTGAATCAATGAATAATGTTTGATTAATTGACTGTACGATTGAAGATAGGTTTAATGAATGAGTGTAGTGTGTTTCATTGAATGAAGGCGTTGAGGTCGAGATATTTACATCATGTAATTAGCTCATTTACTTGAAAAAGCTTGTATAGTTTATTTCATAGAATGAATGAAAACGTTAGGATTCATTCAATGATTTTGTTAAGAATGATTAATTGAATCAGTCAATAACGTTTGTTGCATTGAGTGTAGGATTGACTTTTGATTCCAATAATGAATGAAAGCAGGTTGTTTCATTGAATGAATGCATTTTTATTAAGGAAATAATCTCTAATCGTTCAATTATCTTGTGCAGTTTGTTTCATTTGGAAGAAAGAATGAATGCAGTTTGATTCAAGGAAAGAACGAATGCAGTTTCATCTCTGAATAATCAAGTTAACATTTTTGACACATTCGTTTCATGGATCCAACTGCATTCATTCATTCAATGTCTCAAGCTGTTGATTTATTGAATGTAAGATTAAAGTTTGATGCAATGAATGAATCAATGAATGTAGTCGATTGTCATGAAGTGAACGTGTTTAGCATGTTTATCTCATTCAAAGAGTGCAAAAGGATTCCATTACAGACTGTGTAAAGTTTATTTCATTGAATCAATGAATAATGTTTGATTCATTGACTGTACGATTGAAGATAGGTTTAATGAATGAGTGCAGTTTGTTGCATTGAATGAAGGCGTTGAGGTCGAGATATTTACATCATGTAATTAGCTCATTTACTTGAAATAGCTTGTATAGTTTATTTCATAGAATGAATGAGAACAATAGGATTCATTCAATGATTTTGTTAGGAATGATTAATTGAATCAGTGAATAACGTTTGCTGCATTTAATGTAGGATTGACTTTTGATTCCAATAATGAATGAAAGCAGGTTGTTTCATTCAATGAATGCATTTGAATTAAGGAAATAAGCTCTAATCGTTGAATTATCATGTGCAGTTTGTTTCATTGGAAGAAAGAACGCATGCAGTTTAATCTCTGAATAATCAAGTTAACATTCTTGAAACATGCGTTTCATGGATCCAACTGCATTCATTCATTCACTGTCTCAAGCTGTTAATTTATTGAATGTACGATGAAAGTTTGATGCAATGAATGAATCAATGAGTGCAAAAGGATTCCATTACAGCCTGTTTAAAGTTTGTTTCATCGAATCAATGAATTACGCTTGATTCATTGAATGCACAAATGATGTTTGATTCCATGAATGAATGAATTTTGTTTGTTTCATTGACTGAAAGCGTTGAACTCGAGACATTGAAGTCAGCTCTACTCACTAAAGTAACTGGTGTAGTTTGTTTCATTGAATGAACGAGAGCAGTTTGATTCTCTGAATGATTGAACGTAAATGGTCTCATGAAATGAATATGTGATGTTTGTTTCATTGAATCAATGAATAATGTTTGATTCATTAATGTACGATTGAAGTTATATTCAATGAATTCACTGGTGCAGATTGTTTCATTGAATTAATGCGTTAAGTTCGAGACAGTTACATCATGACTTTAGCTCATTTACTTGAAATAGCTTTTACAGTTTATTACATAGAATGAATGAGTGCGGTAGGATTCATTCAATGAATCAAGAATGATTCATTGAATCAGTGAATTAACGCTTGATTCATAGATTGCACGATTGACTTTTGATTCCAATAATGAATGAATGCAGGGTGTTTGATTGAATGAAGGCGTTCAGCTCGAGGCATTTGTATTAAGGAAATAATCTGTAATCGTTGAATTATCATGTGCAGTTTGTTTCATTGAAAGAAAGAATGATTTAATGAAAGAATGAATGCAGTTTAATCTCTGAATAATCAAGTTAACATTCTTGAAACATGCGTTTCATAAATCCAACCGCATTCATTCATTCAATCTCTCAAGCTGTTGGTTCATTGAATGTACGATGAAAGTTTGATGCAATGAATGAATCAATGAATGCATTTGTATGTCATGAAATGTACGTGTTTAGAATGTTTGTCTCATTCAAAGAGTGCAAAAGAATTCCATTACAGATTGTGTAAAGTTCGTTTCATCGAATCAATGAATTACGCTTGATACATTGAATACACAAATGATTTTTCATTCCATAGATGAATGATTTTTGTTTGTTTCATTGACTGAAAGCGTTGAACTCGAGCCATTGAAGTCAGCTCTACTCACTAAATTAACTGGTGCAGTTTGTTTCATTGAATGAACGAGAGCAGTTTGATTCTCTGAATGAATGAACGCAACTGGTCTCATGAAATGAATATGTGATGTTTTTTTCATTGAATCAATGAATAATGTTTGATTCATTCACTGTACGATTGAAGATAGGTTTAATGAATGAGTGTAGTGTGTTTCATTGAATGATGGCGTTGAGGTCGAGATATTTACATCATGTAATTAGCTCATTTACTTGAAAAAGCTTGTATAGTTTATTTCATAGAATGAATGAGAACGTTAGGATTCATTCAATGATTTTGTTAAGAATGATTAATTGAATCTGTGAATAACGTTTGATGCATTTAATGTAGGATTTACTTTTGACTCCAATAATGAATGAAAGCAGGTTGTTTCATTCAATGAATGCATTTGTATAAAGGAAATAGGCTCTAATCGTTGAATTATCATGTGCAGTTTGTTTCATTGGAAGAAAGAACGAATGCAGTTTAATCTCTGAGTAATCAAGTTAACATTTTTGACACATTCGTTTCATGGATCCAACTGCATTCATTCATTCAATGTCTCAAGCTGTTGATTTATTGAATGTAAGATTAAAGTTTGATGCAATGAATGAATCAATGAATGTAGTCGATTGTCATGAAGTGAACGTGTTTAGCATGTTTATCTCATTCAAAGAGTGCAAAAGGATTCCATTACAGACTGTGTAAAGTTTGTTTCATTGAATCAATGAATAATGTTTGATTCATTGACTGTACGATTGAAGATAGGTTTAATGAATGAGTGCAGTTTGTTGCATTGAATGAAGGCGTTGAGGTCGAGATATTTACATCATGTAATTAGCTCATTTACTTGAAATAGCTTGTATAGTTTATTTCATAGAATGAATGAGAACAGTAGGATTCATTCAATGATTTTGTTAGGAATGATTAATTGAATCAGTGAATAACGTTTGATGCATTTAATGTAGGATTGACTTTTGGTTCCAATAATGAATGAAAGCAGGTTGTTTCATTCAATGAATGCATTTGAATTAAGGAAATAAGCTCTAATCGTTGAATTATCATGTGCAGTTTGTTTCATTGGAAGAAAGAACGCATGCAGTTTAATCTCTGAATAATCAAGTTAACATTCTTGAAACATGCGTTTCATGGATCCAACTGCATTCATTCATTCAATGTCTCAAGCTGTTAATTTATTGAATGTACGTTGAAAGTTTGATGCAATGAATGAATCAATGAATGTATTCAATTGTCATGAAGTGAACGTGTCTAGCATGTTTATCTCATTCAAAGAGTGCAAAAGGATTCCATTACAAACTGTGTAAAGTTTCTTTCATCGAATCAATGAATTACGCTTGATTCATTGAATGCACAAATTATGTTTGATTCCATGAATGAATGAATTTTGTTTGTTTCATTGACTGAAAGCGTTGAACTGGAGACATGGAAGTCAGCTCTACTCACTAAAGTAACTGGTGCAGTTTGTTTCATTGAATGAACGAGAGCAGTTTGATTCTCTGAATGAATGAACGTAAATGGTCTCATGAAATGAATATGTGATGTTTGTTTCATTGAATCAATGAATAATGTTTGATTCATTAATGTACGATTGAAGTTATATTCACTGAATTCACTGGTGCAGATTGTTTCATTGAATTAATGCGTTAAGTTCGAGACAGTTACATCATGACTTTAGCTCATTTACTTGAAATAGCTTGTACAGTTTATTACATAGAATGAATGAGTGCGGTAGGATTCATTCAATGAATCAAGAATGATTCATTGAATCAGTGAATTAACGCTTGATTCATAGATTGCACGATTGACTTTTGATTCCAATAAAGAATGAATGCAGGGTGTTTGATTGAATGAAGGCGTTCAGCTCGAGGCATTTGTATTAAGGAAATAATCTGTAATCGTTGAATTATCATGTGCAGTTTGTTTCATTGAAAGAAAGAATGATTTAATGAAAGAATGAATGCAGTTTAATCTCTGAATAATCAAGTTAACATTCTTGAAACATGCGTTTCATAAATCCAACCGCATTCATTCATTCAATCTCTCAAGCTGTTGGTTCATTGAATGTACGATGAAAGTTTGATGCAATGAATGAATCAATGAATGCATTTGTATGTCATGAAATGTACGTGTTTAGAATGTTTATCTCATTCAATGAGTGCAAAAGAATTCCATTACAGATTGTGTAAAGTTTGTTTCATTGAATCTATGAATTACGCTTGATTCATTGATTGCACGAATGATGTTTGATTCCATAGATGAATGAATGCAGGTTGTTTCAATGACTGAAAGCATTTAACTCGAGACATTGAAGGCAGCTCTACTCACTGAAGGAACTGGTGTAGTTTGTTTCATTGAATGAACGAGAGCAGTTTGATTCTCTGAATGAATGAACGCAACTGGTCTCATGAAATGAATATGTGATGTTTTTTTCATTGAATCAATGAATAATGTTTGATTCATTGACTGTACGATTGAAGATAGGTTTAATGAATGAGTGTAGTGTGTTTCATTGAATGAAGGCGTTGAGGTCGAGATATTTACATCATGTAATTAGCTCATTTACTTGAAAAAGCTTGTATAGTTTATTTCATAGAATGAATGAGAACGTTAGGATTCATTCAATGATTTTGTTAAGAATGATTAATTGAATCAGTCAATAACGTTTGTTGCATTGAGTGTAGGATTGACTTTTGATTCCAATAATGAATGAAAGCAGGTTGTTTCATTGAATGAATGCATTTTTATTAAGGAAATAATCTCTAATCGTTCAATTATCTTGTGCAGTTTGCTTCATTTGGAAGAAAGAATGAATGCAGTTTGATTCAATGAAAGAACGAATGCAGTTTAAACTCTGAATAATCAAGTTAACATTTTTGACACATTCGTTTCATGGATCCAACTGCATTCATTCATTCAATGTCTCAAGCTGTTGATTTATTGAATGTAAGATTAAAGTTTGATGCAATGAATGAATCAATGAATGTAGTCGATTGTCATGAAGTGAACGTGTTTAGCATGTTTATCTCATTCAAAGAGTGCAAAAGGATTCCATTACAGACTGTGTAAAGTTTGTTTCATTGAATCAATGAATAATGTTTGATTCATTGACTGTACGATTGAAGATAGGTTTAATGAATGAGTGCAGTGTGTTTCATTGAATGAAGGCGTTGAGGTCGAGATATTTACATCATGTAATTAGCTCATTTACTTGTTAAAGTTTGAATAGTTTATTTCATAGAATGAATGAGAACGTTAGGATTCATTCAATGATTTTGTTAAGAATGATTAATTGAATCTGTCAATAACGTTTGTTGCATTGAGTGTAGGATTGTCTTTTGATTCCAATAATGAATGAAAGCAGGTTGTTTCATTGAATGACTGCATTTTTATTAAGAAAATAATCTCTAATCGTTCAATTATCCTGTGCAGTTTGTTTCATTTGGAAGAAAGAATGAATGCAGTTTGATTCAATGAAAGAACGAATGCAGTTTAATCTCTGAATAATCAAGTTAACATTTTTGACACATTCCTTTCATGGATCCAACTGCATTCATTCATTCAATGTCTCAAGCTGTTGATTTATTGAATGTAAGATTAAAGTTTGATGCAATGAATGAATCAATGAATGTAGTCGATTGTCATGAAGTGAACGTGTTTAGCATGTTTATCTCATTCAAAGAGTGCAAAAGGATTCCATTACAGACTGTGTAAAGTTTGTTTCATTGAATCAATGAATAATGTTTGATGTATTGACTGTACGATTGAAGATAGGTTTAATGAATGAGTGCAGTTTGTTGCATTGAATGAGGGCGTTGAGGTCGAGATATTTACATCATGTAATTAGCTCATTTACTTGAAATAGCTTGTATAGTTTATTTCATAGAATGAATGAGAACAGTAGGATTCATTCAATGATTTTGTTAGGAATGATTAATTGAATCTGTGAATAACGTTTGATGCATTTAATGTAGGATTGACTTTTGATTCCAATAATGAATGAAAGCAGGTTGTTTCATTCAATGAATGCATTTGAATTAAGGAAATAAGCTCTAATCGTTGAATTATCATGTGCAGTTTGTTTCATTGGAAGAAAGAACGCATGCAGTTTAATCTCTGAATAATCAAGTTAACATTCTTGAAACATGCGTTTCATGGATCCAACTGCATTCATTCATTCAATGTCTCAAGCTGTTAATTTATTGAATGTACGATGAAAGTTTGATGCAATGAATGAATCAATGAATGTATTCAATTGTCATGAAGTGAACGTGTCTAGCATGTTTATCTCATTCAAAGAGTGCAAAAGGATTCCATTACAGACTGTGTAAAGTTTGTTTCATTGAATCAATGAATAATGTTTGATTCATTGACTGTACGATTGAAGATAGGTTTAATGAATGAGTGCAGTTTGTTGCATTGAATGAAGGCGTTGAGGTCGAGATATTTACATCATGTAATTAGCTCATTTACTTGAAATAGCTTGTATAGTTTATTTCATAGAATGAATGAGAACAGTAGGATTCATTCAATGATTTTGTTAGGAATGATTAATTGAATCAGTGAATAACGTTTGATGCATTTAATGTAGGATTGACTTTTGATTCCAATAATGAATGAAAGCAGATTGTTTCATTGAGTGAATGCATTTGAATTAAGGAAATAAGCTCTAATCGTTGAATTATCATGTGCAGTTTGTTTCATTGGAAGAAAGAACGCATGCAGTTTAATCTCTGAATAATCAAGTTAACATTCTTGAAACATGCGTTTCATAAATCCAACCGCATTCATTCATTCAATCTCTCAAGCTGTTGGTTCATTGAATGTACGATGAAAGTTTGATGCAATGAATGAATCAATGAATGCATTTGTATGTCATGAAATGTACGTGTTTAGAATGTTTGTCTCATTCAAAGAGTGCAAAAGAATTCCATTACAGATTGTGTAAAGTTTGTTTCATTGAATCTATGAATTACGCTTGATTCATTGATTGCACGAATGATGTTTGATTCTATAGATGAATGAATGCAGTTGTTTCAATGACTGAAAGCGTTGAACTCGAGACATTGAAGTCAGCTCTACTCACTAAAGTAACTGGTGCAGTTTGTTTCATTGAATGAACGAGAGCAGTTTGATTCTCTGAATGAATGAACGTAAATGGTCTCATGAAATGAATATGTGATGTTTGTTTCATTGAATCAATGAATAATGTTTGATTTATTAATGTACGATTGAAGTTATATTCAATGAATTCACTGGTGCAGATTGTTTCATTGAATTAATGCGTTAAGTTCGAGACAGTTACATCATGACTTTAGCTCATTTACTTGAAAAAGCTTGTACAGTTTATTACATAGAATGAATGAGTGCGGTAGGATTCATTCAATGAATCAAGAATGATTCATTGAATCAGTAAATTAACGCTTGATTCATAGATTGCACGATTGACTTTTGATTCAAATAATGAATGAATGCAGGGTGTTTGATTGAATGAAGGCGTTCAGCTCGAGGCATTTGTATTAAGGAAATAATCTGTAATCGTTGAATTATCATGTGCAGTTTGTTTCATTGAAAGAAAGAATGATTTAATGAAAGAATGAATGCAGTTTAATCTCTGAATAATCAAGTTAACATTCTTGAAACATGCGTTTCATAAATCCAACCGCATTCATTCATTCAATCTCTCAAGCTGTTGGTTCATTGAATGTACGATTAAAGTTTGATGCAATGAATGAATCAATGAATGCATTTGTATGTCATGAAATGTACGTGTTTAGAATGTTTGTCTCATTCAAAGAGTGCAAAAGAATTCCATTACAGATTGTGTAAAGGTTGCTTCATTCAATCTATGAATTACGCTTGATTCATTGATTGCACGAATGATGTTTGATTCCATAGATGAATGAATGCAGATTGTTGCAATGACTGAAAGTGTTTAACTCGAGACATTGAAGTCAGCTCTACTCACTGAAGTAACTGGTGTAGTTTGTTTCATTGAATGAACGAGAGCAGTTTGATTCTCTGAATGAATGAACGCAACTGGTCTCATGAAATGAATATGTGATGTTTTTTTCATTGAATCAATGAATAATGTTTGATTCATTGACTGTACGATTGAAGATAGGTTTAATGAATGAGTGTAGTGTGTTTCATTGAATGAAGGCGTTGAGGTCGAGATATTTACATCATGTAATTAGCTCATTTACTTGAAAAAGCTTGTATAGTTTATTTCATAGAATGAATGAGAACGTTAGGATTCATTCAATGATTTTGTTAAGAATGATTAATTGAATAAGTCAATAACGTTTGTTGCATTGAGTGTAGGATTGACTTTTGATTCCAATAATGAATGAAAGCAGGTTGTTTCATTGAATGAATGCATTTTTATTAAGGAAATAATCTCTAATCGTTCAATTATCTTGTGCAGTTTGTTTCATTTGGAAGAAAGAATGAATGCAGTTGGATTCAATGAAAGAACGAATGCAGTTTAATCTCTGAATAATCAAGTTAACATTTTTGACACATTCGTTTCATGGATCCAACTGCATTCATTCATTCAATGTCTCAAGCTGTTGATTTATTGAATGTAAGATTAAAGTTTGATGCAATGAATGAATCAATGAATGTAGTCGATTGTCATGAAGTGAACGTGTTTAGCATGTTTATCTCATTCAAAGAGTGCAAAAGGATTCCATTACAGACTGTGTAAAGTTTGTTTCATTGAATCAATGAATAATGTTTGATTCATTGACTGTACGATTGAAGATAGGTTTAATGAATGAGTACAGTTTGTTGCATTGAATGAAGGCGTTGAGGTCGAGATATTTACATCATGTAATTAGCTCATTTACTTGAAATAGCTTGTATAGTTTATTTCATAGAATGAATGAGAACAGTAGGATTCATTCAATGATTTTGTTAGGAATGATTAATTGAATCAGTGAATAACGTTTGATGCATTTAATGTAGGATTGACTTTTGATTCCAATAATGAATGAAAGCAGGTTGTTTCATTCAATGAATGCATTTGAATTAAGGAAATAAGCTCTAATCGTTGAATTATCATGTGCAGTTTGTTTCATTGGAAGAAAGAACGCATGCAGTTTAATCTCTGAATAATCAAGTTAACATTCTTGAAACATGCGTTTCATGGATCCAACTGCATTCATTCATTCAATGTCTCAAGCTGTTAATTTATTGAATGTACGATGAAAGTTTGATGCAATGAATGAATCAATGAATGTATTCAATTGTCATGAAGTGAACGTGTCTAGCATGTTTATCTCATTCAAAGAGTGCAAAAGGATTCCATTACAGACTGTGTAAAGTTTGTTTCATCGAATCAATGAATTACGCTTGATTCATTGAATGCACAAATAATGTTTGATTCCATGAATGAGTGAATTTTGTTTGTTTCATTGACTAAAAGCGTTGAACTCGAGACATTGAAGTCAGCTCTACTCACTAAAGTAACTGGTGCAGTTTGTTTCATTGAATGAACGAGAGCAGTTTGATTCTCTGAATGAATGAACGTAAATAGTCTAATGAAATGAATATGTGATGTTTGTTTCATTGAATCAATGAATAATGTTTGATTCATTAATGTACGATTGAAGTTATATTCAATGAATTCACTGGTGCAGATTGTTTCATTGAATTAATGCGTTAAGTTCGAGACAGTTACATCATGACTTTAGCTCATTTACTTGAAATAGCTTGTACAGTTTATTACATGGAATGAAAGAGTGCGGTAGGATTCATTCAATGAATCAAGAATGATTCATTGAATCAGTGAATTAACGCTTGATTCATAGATTGCACGATTGACTTTTGATTCCAAAAATGAATGAATGCAGGGTGTTTGATTGAATGAAGGCGTTCAGCTCGAGGCATTTGTATTAAGGAAATAATCTGTAATCGTTGAATTATCATGTGCAGTTTGTTTCATTGAAAGAAAGAATGATTTAATGAAAGAATGAATGCAGTTTAATCTCTGAATAATCAAGTTAACATTCTTGAAACATGCGTTTCATAAATCCAACCGCATTCATTCATTCAATCTCTCAAGCTGTTGGTTCATTGAATGTACGATTAAAGTTTGATGCAATGAATGAATCAATGAATGCATTTGTATGTCATGAAATGTACGTGTTTAGAATGTTTGTCTCATTCAAAGAGTGCAAAAGAATTCCATTACAGATTGTGTAAAGTTTGTTTCATTCAATCTATGAATTCCGCTTGATTCATTGATTGCACGAATGATGTTTGATTACATAGGTGAATGAATGCAGATTGTTTCAATGACTGAAAGCGTTTAACTCGAGACATTGAAGTCAGCTCTACTCACTGAAGTAACTGGAGTAGTTTGTTTCATTGAATGAACGATAGCAGTTTGATTCTCTGAATGAATGAACGTAAATAGTCTCATGAAATGAATATGTGAAGTTTGTTTCATTGAATCAATGAATAATGTTTGATTCATTAATGTACGATTGAAGTTATATTCAATGAATTCACTGGTGCAGATTGTTTCATTGAATTAATGCGTTAAGTTCGAGACAGTTACATCATGACTTTAGCTCATTTACTTGAAATAGCTTGTACAGTTTATTACATGGAATGAATGAGTGCGGTAGGATTCATTCAATGAATCAAGAATGATTCATTGAATCAGTGAATTAACGCTTGATTCATAGATTGCACGATTGACTTTTGATTCCAATAATGAATGAATGCAGGGTGTTTGATTGAATGAAGGAGTTCAGCTCGAGGCATTTGTATTAAGGAAATAATCTGTAATCGATGAATTATCATGTGCAGTTTGTTTCATTGAAAGAAAGAATGATTCAATGAAAGAATGAATGCAGTTTAATCTCTGAATAATCAAGTTAACATTCTTGAAATATGCGTTTCATAAATCTAACCGCATTCATTCATTCAATCTCTAAAGCTGTTGGTTCATTGAATGTACGATTAAAGTTTGATGCAATGAATGAATCAATGAATGCATTTGTATGTCATGAAATGTACGTGTTTAGAATGTTTGTCTCATTCAAAGAGTGTAAACGAATTCCATTACAGATTGTGTAAAGTTTGCTTCATTCAATCTATGAATTACGCTTGATTCATTGATTGCACGAATGATGTTTGATTCCATAGATGAATGAATGCAGATTGTTTCAATGACTGAAAGCGTTTAACTCGAGACATTGAAGTCAGCTCTACTCACTGAAGTAACTGGTGTAGTTTGTTTCATTGAATGAACGAGAGCAGTTTGATTCTCTGAATGAATGAACGCAACTGGTCTCATGAAATGAATATGTGATGTTTTTTTCATTGAATCAATGAATAATGTTTGATTCATTGACTGTACGATTGAAGATAGGTTTAATGAATGAGTGTAGTGTGTTTCATTGAATGAAGGCGTTGAGGTCGAGATATTTACATCATGTAATTAGCTCATTTACTTGAAAAAGCTTGTATAGTTTATTTCATAGAATGAATGAGAACGTTAGGATTCATTCAATGATTTTGTTAAGAATGATTAATTGAATCAGTCAATAACGTTTGTTGCATTGAGTGTAGGATTGACTTTTGATTCCAATAATGAATGAAATCAGGTTGTTTCATTGAATGAATGCATTTTTATTAAGGAAATAATCTCTAATCGTTCAATTATCTTGTGCAGTTTGTTTCATTTGGAAGATAGAATGAATGCAGTTTGATTCAATGAAAGAACGAATGCAGTTTAATCTCTGAATAATCAAGTTAACATTTTTGACACATTCGTTTCATGGATCCAACTGCATTCATTCATTCAATGTCTCAAGCTGTTGATTTATTGAATGTAAGATTAAAGTTTGATGCAATGAATGAATCAATGAATGTAGTCGATTGTCATGAAGTGAACGTGTTTAGCATGTTTATCTCATTCAAAGAGTGCAAAAGGATTCCATTACAGACTGTGTAAAGTTTGTTTCATTGAATCAATGAATAATGTTTGATTCATTGACTGTACGATTGAAGATAGGTTTAATGAATGAGTGCAGTTTGTTGCATTGAATGAAGGCGTTGAGGTCGAGATATTTACATCATGTAATTAGCTCATTTACTTGAAATAGCTTGTATAGTTTATTTCATAGAATGAATGAGAACAGTAGGATTCATTCAATGATTTTGTTAGGAATGATTAATTGAATCAGTGAATAACGTTTGATGCATTTAAAGTAGGATTGACTTTTGATTCCAATAATGAATGAAAGCAGGTTGTTTCTTTCAATGAATGCATTTGAATTAAGGAAATAAGCTCTAATCGTTGAATTATCATGTGCAGTTTGTTTCATTGGAAGAAAGAACGCATGCAGTTTAATCTCTGAATAATCAAGTTAACATTCTTGAAACATGCGTTTCATGGATCCAACTGCATTCATTCATTCAATGTCTCAAGCTGTTAATTTATTGAATGTACGATGAAAGTTTGATGCAATGAATGAATCAATGAATGTATTCAATTGTCATGAAGTGAACGTGTCTAGCATGTTTATCTCATTCAAAGAGTGCAAAAGGATTCCATTACAGACTGTGTAAAGTTTGTTTCATCGAATCATTGAATTACGCTTGATTCATTGAATGCACAAATGATGTTTGATTCCATGAATGAATGAATATTGTTTGTTTCATTGACTGAAAGCGTTGAACTCGAGACATTGAAGTCAGCTCTACTCACTAAAGTAACTGGTGCAGTTTGTTTCATTAAATGAACGAGAGCAGTTTGATTCTCTGATTGAATGAACGTTAATGGTCTCATGAAATGAATATGTGATGTTTGTTTCATTGAATCAATGAATAATGTTTGATTCATTAATGTACGATTGAAGTTATATGCAATGAATTCACTGGTGCAGATTGTTTCATTGAATTAATGCGTTAAGTTCGAGACAGTTACATCATGACTTTAGCTCATTTACTTGAAATAGCTTGTACAGTTTATTTCATAGAATGAATGAGAACGTTAGGATTCATTCAATGATTTTGTTAAGAATGATTAATTGAATCAGTCAATAACGTTTGTTGCATTGAGTGTAGGATTGACTTTTGATTCCAATAATGAATGAAAGCAGGTTGTTTCATTGAATGAATGCATTTTTATTAAGGAAATAATCTCTAATCGTTCAATTATCATGTGCAGTTTGTTTCATTTGGAAGAAAGAATGAATGCAGTTTGATTCAATGAAAGAACGAATGCAAATTCATCTCTGAATAATCAAGTTAACATTTTTGACACATTCGTTTCATGGATCCAACTGCATTCATTCATTCAATGTCTCAAGCTGTTGATTTATTGAATGTAAGATTAAAGTTTGATGCAATGAATGAATCAATGAATGTAGTCGATTGTCATGAAGTGAACGTGTTTAGCATGTTTATCTCATTCAAAGAGTGCAAAAGGATTCCATTACAGACTGTGTAAAGTTTGTTTCATTGAATCAATGAATAATGTTTGATTCATTGACTGTACGATTGATGATAGGTTTAATGAATGAGTACAGTTTGTTGAATTGAATGAAGGCGTTGAGGTCGAGATATTTACATCATGTAATTAGCTCATTTACTTGAAATAGCTTGTATAGTTTATTTCATAGAATGAATGAGAACAGTAGGATTCATTCAATGATTTTGTTAGGAATGATTAATTGAATCAGTGAATAACGTTTGATGCATTTAATGTAGGATTGACTTTTGATTCCAATAATGAATGAAAGCAGGTTGTTTCATTCAATGAATGCATTTGAATTAAGGAAATAAGCTCTAATCGTTGAATTATCATGTGCAGTTTGTTTCATTGGAAGAAAGAACGCATGCAGTTTAATCTCTGAATAATCAAGTTAACATTCTTGAAACATGCGTTTCATGGATCCAACTGCATTCATTCGTTCAATGTCTCAAGCTGTTAATTTATTGAATGTACGATGAAAGTTTGATGCAATGAATGAATCAATGAATGTATTCAATTGTCATGAAGTGAACGTGTCTAGCATGTTTATCTCATTCAAAGAGTGCAAAAGGATTCCATTACAGACTGTAAAGTTTGTTTCATCGAATCAATGAATTACGCTTGATTCATTGAATGCACAACTGATGTTTGATTGCATGAATGAATGAATTTTGTTTGTTTCATTGACTGAAAGCGTTGAACTCGAGACATTGAAGTCAGCTCTACTCACTAAAGTAACTGGTGCAGTTTGTTTCATTGAATGAACGAGAGCAGTTTGATTCTCTGAATGAATGAACGTAAATAGTCTCATGAAATGAATATGTGATGTTTGTTTCATTGAATCAATGAATAATGTTTGATTCATTAATGTACGATTGAAGTTATATTCAATGAATTCACTGGTGCAGATTGTTTCATTGAATTAATGCGTTAAGTTCGAGACAGTTACATCATGACTTTAGCTCATTTACTTGAAATAGCTTGTACAGTTTATTACATGGAATGAATGAGTGCGGTAGGATTCATTCAATGAATCAAGAATGATTCATTGAATCAGTGAATTAACGCTTGATTCATAGATTGCACGATTGACTTTTGATTCCAATAATGAATGAATGCAGGGTGTTTGATTGAATGAAGGAGTTCAGCTCGAGGCATTTGTATTAAGGAAATAATCTGTAATCGATGAATTATCATGTGCAGTTTGTTTCATTGAAAGAAAGAATGATTCAATGAAAGAATGAATGCAGTTTAATCTCTGAATAATCAAGTTAACATTCTTGAAACATGCGTTTCATAAATCTAACCGCATTCATTCATTCAATCTCTAAAGCTGTTGGTTCATTGAATGTACGATTAAAGTTTGATGCAATGAATGAATCAATGAATGCATTTGTATGTCATGAAATGTACGTGTTTAGAATGTTTGTCTCATTCAAAGAGTGTAAACGAATTCCATTACAGATTGTGTAAAGTTTGCTTCATTCAATCTATGAATTACGCTTGATTCATTGATTGCACGAATGATGTTTGATTCCATAGATGAATGAATGCAGATTGTTTCAATGACTGAAAGCGTTTAACTCGAGACATTGAAGTCAGCTCTACTCACTGAAGTAACTGGTGTAGTTTGTTTCATTGAATGAACGAGAGCAGTTTGATTCTCTGAATGAATGAACGCAACTGGTCTCATGAAATGAATATGTGATGTTTTTTTCATTGAATCAATGAATAATGTTTGATTCATTGACTGTACGATTGAAGATAGGTTTAATGAATGAGTGTAGTGTGTTTCATTGAATGAAGGCGTTGAGGTCGAGATATTTACATCATGTAATTAGCTCATTTACTTGAAAAAGCTTGTATAGTTTATTTCATAGAATGAATGAGAACGTTAGGATTCATTCAATGATTTTGTTAAGAATGATTAATTGAATCAGTCAATAACGTTTGTTGCATTGAGTGTAGGATTGACTTTTGATTCCAATAATGAATGAAATCAGGTTGTTTCATTGAATGAATGCATTTTTATTAAGGAAATAATCTCTAATCGTTCAATTATCTTGTGCAGTTTGTTTCATTTGGAAGAAAGAATGAATGCAGTTTGATTCAATGAAAGAACGAATGCAGTTTAATCTCTGAATAATCAAGTTAACATTTTTGACACATTCGTTTCATGGATCCAACTGCATTCATTCATTCAATGTCTCAAGCTGTTGATTTATTGAATGTAAGATTAAAGTTTGATGCAATGAATGAATCAATGAATGTAGTCGATTGTCATGAAGTGAACGTGTTTAGCATGTTTATCTCATTCAAAGAGTGCAAAAGGATTCCATTACAGACTGTGTAAAGTTTGTTTCATTGAATCAATGAATAATGTTTGATTCATTGACTGCACGATTGAAGATAGGTTTAATGAATGAGTGCAGTTTGTTGCATTGAATGAAGGCGTTGAGGTCGAGATATTTACATCATGTAATTAGCTCATTTACTTGAAATAGCTTGTATAGTTTATTTCATAGAATGAATGAGAACAGTAGGATTCATTCAATGATTTTTTTAGGAATGATTAATTGAATCAGTGAATAACGTTTGATGCATTTAAAGTAGGATTGACTTTTGATTCCAATAATGAATGAAAGCAGGTTGTTTCTTTCAATGAATGCATTTGAATTAAGGAAATAAGCTCTAATCGTTGAATTATCATGTGCAGTTTGTTTCATTGGAAGAAAGAACGCATGCAGTTTAATCTCTGAATAATCAAGTTAACATTCTTGAAACATGCGTTTCATGGATCCAACTGCATTCATTCATTCAATGTCTCAAGCTGTTAATTTATTGAATGTACGATGAAAGTTTGATGCAATGAATGAATCAATGAATGTATTCAATTGTCATGAAGTGAACGTGTCTAGCATGTTTATCTCATTCAAAGAGTGCAAAAGGATTCCATTACAGACTGTGTAAAGTTTGTTTCATCGAATCATTGAATTACGCTTGATTCATTGAATGCACAAATGATGTTTGATTCCATGAATGAATGAATATTGTTTGTTTCATTGACTGAAAGCGTTGAACTCGAGACATTGAAGTCAGCTCTACTCACTAAAGTAACTGGTGCAGTTTGTTTCATTAAATGAACGAGAGCAGTTTGATTCTCTGATTGAATGAACGTTAATGGTCTCATGAAATGAATATGTGATGTTTGTTTCATTGAATCAATGAATAATGTTTGATTCATTAATGTACGATTGAAGTTATATGCAATGAATTCACTGGTGCAGATTGTTTCATTGAATTAATGCGTTAAGTTCGAGACAGTTACATCATGACTTTAGCTCATTTACTTGAAATAGCTTGTACAGTTTATTTCATAGAATGAATGAGAACGTTAGGATTCATTCAATGATTTTGTTAAGAATGATTAATTGAATCAGTCAATAACGTTTGTTGCATTGAGTGTAGGATTGACTTTTGATTCCAATAATGAATGAAAGCAGGTTGTTTCATTGAATGAATGCATTTTTATGATAAAAATAATCTCCAGTCGTTTAATTCTCATGTGCAGTTTGTTTCATTTGGAAGAAAGAATGAATGCAGTTTGATTCAATGAAAGAACGAATGCAGTTTCATCTCTGAATAATCAAGTTAACATTTTTGACACATTCGTTTCATGGATCCAACTGCATTCATTCATTCAATGTCTCAAGCTGTTGATTTATTGAATGTAAGATTAAAGTTTGATGCAATGAATGAATCAATGAATGTAGTCGATTGTCATGAAGTGAACGTGTTTAGCATGTTTATCTCATTCAAAGAGTGCAAAAGGATTCCATTACAGACTGTGTAAAGTTTGTTTCATTGAATCAATGAATAATGTTTGATTCATTGACTGTACGATTGAAGATAGGTTTAATGAATGAGTACAGTTTGTTGAATTGAATGAAGGCGTTGAGGTCGAGATATTTACATCATGTAATTAGCTCATTTACTTGAAATAGCTTGTATAGTTTATTTCATAGAATGAATGAGAACAGTAGGATTCATTCAATGATTTTGTTAGGAATGATTAATTGAATCAGTGAATAACGTTTGATGCATTTAATGTAGGATTGACTTTTGATTCCAATAATGAATGAAAGCAGGTTGTTTCATTCAATGAATGCATTTGAATTAAGGAAATAAGCTCTAATCGTTGAATTATCATGTGCAGTTTGTTTCATTGGAAGAAAGAACGCATGCAGTTTAATCTCTGAATAATCAAGTTAACATTCTTGAAACATGCGTTTCATGGATCCAACTGCATTCATTCGTTCAATGTCTCAAGCTGTTAATTTATTGAATGTACGATGAAAGTTTGATGCAATGAATGAATCAATGAATGTATTCAATTGTCATGAAGTGAACGTGTCTAGCATGTTTATCTCATTCAAAGAGTGCAAAAGGATTCCATTACAGACTGTAAAGTTTGTTTCATCGAATCAATGAATTACGCTTGATTCATTGAATGCACAAATGATGTTTGATTGCATGAATGAATGAATTTTGTTTGTTTCATTGACTGAAAGCGTTGAACTCGAGACATTGAAGTCAGCTCTACTCACTAAAGTAACTGGTGCAGTTTGTTTCATTGAATGAACGAGAGCAGTTTGATTCTCTGAATGAATGAACGTAAATAGTCTCATGAAATGAATATGTGATGTTTGTTTCATTGAATCAATGAATAATGTTTGATTCATTAATGTACGATTGAAGTTATATTCAATGAATTCACTGGTGCAGATTGTTTCATTGAATTAATGCGTTAAGTTCGAGACAGTTACATCATGACTTTAGCTCATTTACTTGAAATAGCTTGTACAGTTTATTACATGGAATGAATGAGTGCGGTAGGATTCATTCAATGAATTAAGAATGATTCATTGAATCAGTGAATTAACGCTTGATTCATAGATTGCACGATTGACTTTTGATTCCAATAATGAATGAATGCAGGGTGTTTGATTGAATGAAGGCGTTCAGCTCGAGGCATTTGTATTAAGGAAATAATCTGTAATCGATGAATTATCATGTGCAGTTTGTTTCATTGAAAGAAAGAATGATTCAATGAAAGAATGAATGCAGTTTAATCTCTGAATAATCAAGTTAACATTCTTGAAACATGCGTTTCATAAATCTAACCGCATTCATTCATTCAATCTCTAAAGCTGTTGGTTCATTGAATGTACGATTAAAGTTTGATGCAATGAATGAATCAATGAATGCATTTGTATGTCATGAAATGTACGTGTTTAGAATGTTTGTCTCATTCAAAGAGTGTAAACGAATTCCATTACAGATTGTGTAAAGTTTGCTTCATTCAATCTATGAATTACGCTTGATTCATTGATTGCACGAATGATGTTTGATTCCATAGATGAATGAATGCAGATTGTTTCAATGACTGAAAGCGTTTAACTCGAGACATTGAAGTCAGCTCTACTCACTGAAGTAACTGGTGTAGTTTGTTTCATTGAATGAACGAGAGCAGTTTGATTCTCTGAATGAATGAACGCAACTGGTCTCATGAAATGAATATGTGATGTTTTTTTCATTGAATCAATGAATAATGTTTGATTCATTGACTGTACGATTGAAGATAGGTTTAATGAATGAGTGTAGTGTGTTTCATTGAATGAAGGCGTTGAGGTCGAGATATTTACATCATGTAATTAGCTCATTTACTTGAAAAAGCTTATATAGTTTATTTCATAGAATGAATGAGAACGTTAGGATTCATTCAATGATTTTGTTAAGAATGATTAATTGAATCAGTCAATAACGTTTGTTGCATTGAGTGTAGGATTGACTTTTGATTCCAATAATGAATGAAAGCAGGTTGTTTCATTGAATGAATGCATTTTTATTAAGGAAATAATCTCTAATCGTTCAATTATCTTGTGCAGTTTGTTTCATTTGGAAGAAAGAATGAATGCAGTTTGATTCAATGAAAGAACGAATGCAGTTTAATCTGTGAATAATCAAGTTAACATTTTTGACACATTCGTTTCATGGATCCAACTGCATTCATTCATTCAATGTCTCAAGCTGTTGATTTATTGAATGTAAGATTAAAGTTTGATGCAATGAATGAATCAATGAATGTAGTCGATTGTCATGAAGTGAACGTGTTTAGCATGTTTATCTCATTCAAAGAGTGCAAAAGGATTCCATTACAGACTGTGTAAAGTTTGTTTCATTGAATCAATGAATAATGTTTGATTCATTGACTGTACGATTGAAGATAGGTTTAATGAATGAGTACAGTTTGTTGCATTGAATGAAGGCGTTGAGGTCGAGATATTTACATCATGTTATTAGCTCATTTACTTGAAATAGCTTGTATAGTTTATTTCATAGAATGAATGAGAACAGTAGGATTCATTCAATGATTTTGTTAGGAATGATTAATTGAATCAGTGAATAACGTTTGATGCATTTAATGTAGGATTGACTTTTGATTCCAATAATGAATGAAAGCAGGTTGTTTCATTCAATGAATGCATTTGAATTAAGGAAATAAGCTCTAATCGTTGAATTATCAAGTGCAGTTTGTTTCATTGGAAGAAAGAACGCATGCAGTTTAATCTCTGAATAATCAAGTTAACATTCTTGAAACATGCGTTTCATGGATCCAACTGCATTCATTCATTCAATGTCTCAAGCTGTTAATTTATTGAATGTACGATGAAAGTTTGATGCAATGAATGAATCAATGAATGTATTCAATTGTCATGAAGTGAACGTGTCTAGCATGTTTATCTCATTCAAAGAGTGCAAAAGGATTCCATTACAGACTGTGTAAAGTTTGTTTCACCGAATCAATGAATTACGCTTGATTCATTGAATGCACAAATGATGTTTGATTCCATGAATGAATGAATTTTGTTTGTTTCATTGACTGAAAGCGTTGAACTCGAGACATTGAAGTCAGCTCTACTCACTAAAGTAACTGGTGCAGTTTGTTTCATTGAATGAACGAGAGCAGTTTGATTCTCTGAATGAATGAACGTAAATGGTCTCATGAAATGAATATGTGATGTTTGTTTCATTGAATCAATGAATAATGTTTGATTCATTAATGTACGATTGAAGTTATATTCAATGAATTCACTGGTGCTGATTGTTTCATTGAATTAATGCGTTAAGTTCGAGACAGTTACATCATGACTTTAGCTCATTTACTTGAAATAGCTTGTACAGTTTATTACATAGAATGAATGAGTGCGGTAGGATTCATTCAATGAATCAAGAATGATTCATTGAATCAGTGAATTAACGCTTGATTCATAGATTGCACGATTGGCTTTTGATTCCAATAATGAATGAATGCAGGGTGTTTGATTGAATGAAGGCGTTCAGCTCGAGGCATTTGTATTAAGGAAATAATCTGTAATCGATGAATTATCATGTGCAGTTTGTTTCATTGAAAGAAAGAATGATTCAATGAAAGAATGAATGCAGTTTAATCTCTGAATAATCAAGTTAACATTCTTGAAACATGCGTTTCATAAATCTAACCGCATTCATTCATTCAATCTCTAAAGCTGTTGGTTCATTGAATGTACGATTAAAGTTTGATACAATGAATGAATCAATGAATGCATTTGTATGTCATGAAATGTACGTGTTTAGAATGTTTGTCTCATTCAAAGTATGCAAACGAATTCCATTACAGATTGTGTAAAGTTTGCTTCATTCAATCTATGAATTACGCTTGATTCATTGATTGCACGAATGATGTTTGATTCCATAGATGAAGGAATGCAGATTATTTCAATGACTGAAAGCGTTTAACTCGAGACATTGAAGTCAGCTCTACTCACTGAAGTAACTGGTGTAGTTTGTTTCATTGAATGAACGAGAGCAGTTTGATTCTCTGAATGAATGAACGCAACTGGTCTCATGAAATGAATATGTGATGTTTGTTTCATTGAATCAATGAATAATGTTTGATTCATTGACTGTACGATTGAAGATAGGTTTAATGAATGAGTGTAGTGTGTTTCATTGAATGAAGGCGTTGAGGTCGAGATATTTACATCATGTAATTAGCTCATTTACTTGAAAAAGCTTGTATAGTTTATTTCATAGAATGAATGAGAACGTTAGGATTCATTCAATGATTTTGTTAAGAATGATTAATTGAATCAGTCAATAACGTTTGTTGCATTGAGTGTAGGATTGACTTTTGATTCCAATAATGAATGAAAGCAGGTTGTTTCATTGAATGAATGCATTTTTATGATAAAAATAATCTCCAGTCGTTTAATTCTCATGTGCAGTTTGTTTCATTTGGAAGAAAGAATGAATGCAGTTTGATTCAATGAAAGAACGAATGCAGTTTAATCTCTGAATAATCAAGTTAACATTTTTGACACATTCGTTTCATGGATCCAACTGCATTCATTCATTCAATGTCTCAAGCTGTTGATTTATTGAATGTAAGATTAAAGTTTGATGCAATGAATGAATCAATGAATGTAGTCGATTGTCATGAAGTGAACGTGTTTAGCATGTTTATCTCATTCAAAGAGTGCAAAAGGATTCCATTACAGACTGTGTAAAGTTTGTTTCATTGAATCAATGAATAATGTTTGATTCATTGACTGTACGATTGAAGATAGGTTTAATGAATGAGTACAGTTTGTTGAATTGAATGAAGGCGTTGAGGTCGAGATATTTACATCATGTAATTAGCTCATTTACTTGAAATAGCTTGTATAGTTTATTTCATAGAATGAATGAGAACAGTAGGATTCATTCAATGATTTTGTTAGGAATGATTAATTGAATCAGTGAATAACGTTTGATGCATTTAATGTAGGATTGACTTTTGATTCCAATAATGAATGAAAGCAGGTTGTTTCATTCAATGAATGCATTTGAATTAAGAAAATAAGCTCTAATCGTTGAATTATCATGTGCAGTTTGTTTCATTGGAAGAAAGAACGCATGCAGTTTAATCTCTGAATAATCAAGTTAACATTCTTGAAACATGCGTTTCATGGATCCAACTGCATTCATTCATTCAATGTCTCAAGCTGTTAATTTATTGAATGTACGATGAAAGTTTGATGCAATGAATGAATCAATGAATGTATTCAATTGTCATGAAGTGAACGTGTCTAGCATGTTTATCTCATTCAAAGAGTGCAAAAGGATTCCATTACAGACTGTGTAAAGTTTGTTTCATCGAATCAATGAATTACGCTTGATTCATTGAATGCACAAATGATGTTTGATTGCATGAATGAATGAATTTTGTTTGTTTCATTGACTGAAAGCGTTGAACTCGAGACATTGAAGTCAGCTCTACTCACTAAAGTAACTGGTGCAGTTTATTTCATTGAATGAACGAGAGCAGTTTGATTCTCTGAATGAATGAACGTAAATAGTCTCATGAAATGAATATGTGATGTTTGTTTCATTGAATCAATGAATAATGTTTGATTCATTAATGTACGATTGAAGTTATATTCAATGAATTCACTGGTGCAGATTGTTTCATTGAATTAATGCGTTAAGTTCGAGACAGTTACATCATGACTTTAGCTCATTTACTTGAAATAGCTTGTACAGTTTATTACATGGATTGAATGAGTGCGGTAGGATTCATTCAATGAATCAAGAATGATTCATTGAATCAGTGAATTAACGCTTGATTCATAGATTGCACGATTGACTTTTGATTCCAATAATGAATGAATGCAGGGTGTTTGATTGAATGAAGGCGTTCAGCTCGAGGCATTTGTATTCAGGAAATAATCTGTAATCGATGAATTATCATGTGCAGTTTGTTTCATTGAAAGAAAGAATGATTCAATGAAAGAATGAATGCAGTTTAATCTCTGAATAATCAAGTTAACATTCTTGAAACATGTGTTTCATAAATCTAACCGCATTCATTCATTCAATCTCTAAAGCTGTTGGTTCATTGAATGTACGATTAAAGTTTGATGCAATGAATGAATCAATGAATGCATTTGTATGTCATGAAATGTACGTGTTTAGAATGTTTGTCTCATTCAAAGAGTGTAAACGAATTCCATTACAGATTGTGTAAAGTTTGCTTCATTCAATCTATGAATTACGCTTGATTCATTGATTGCACGAATGATGTTTGATTCCATAGATGAATGAATGCAGATTGTTTCAATGACTGAAAGCGTTTAACTCGAGACATTGAAGTCAGCTCTACTCACTGAAGTAACTGGTGTAGTTTGTTTCATTGAATGAACGAGAGCAGTTTGATTCTCTGAATGAATGAACGCAACTGGTCTCATGAAATGAATATGTGATGTTTTTTTCATTGAATCAATGAATAATGTTTGATTCATTGACTGTACGATTGAAGATAGGTTTAATGAATGAGTGTAGTGTGTTTCATTGAATGAAGGCGTTGAGGTCGAGATATTTACATCATGTAATTAGCTCATTTACTTGAAAAAGCTTATATAGTTTATTTCATAGAATGAATGAGAACGTTAGGATTCATTCAATGATTTTGTTAAGAATGATTAATTGAATCAGTCAATAACGTTTGTTGCATTGAGTGTAGGATTGACTTTTGATTCCAATAATGAATGAAAGCAGGTTGTTTCATTGAATGAATGCATTTTTATTAAGGAAATAATCTCTAATCGTTCAATTATCTTGTGCAGTTTGTTTCATTTGGAAGAAAGAATGAATGCAGTTTGATTCAATGAAAGAACGAATGCAGTTTAATCTGTGAATAATCAAGTTAACATTTTTGACACATTCGTTTCATGGATCCAACTGCATTCATTCATTCAATGTCTCAAGCTGTTGATTTATTGAATGTAAGATTAAAGTTTGATGCAATGAATGAATCAATGAATGTAGTCGATTGTCATGAAGTGAACGTGTCTAGCATGTTTATCTCATTCAAAGAGTGCAAAAGGATTCCATTACAGACTGTGTAAAGTTTGTTTCATTGAATCAATGAATAATGTTTGATTCATTGACTGTACGATTGAAGATAGGTTTAATGAATGAGTACAGTTTGTTGCATTGAATGAAGGTGTTGAGGTCGAGATATTTACATCATGTAATTAGCTCATTTACTTGAAATAGCTTGTATAGTTTATTTCATAGAATGAATGAGAACAGTAGGATTCATTCAATGATTTTGTTAGGAATGATTAATTGAATCAGTGAATAACGTTTGATGCATTTAATGTAGGATTGACTTTTGATTCCAATAATGAATGAAAGCAGGTTGTTTCATTCAATGAATGCATTTGAATTAAGGAAATAAGCTCTAATCGTTGAATTATCAAGTGCAGTTTGTTTCATTGGAAGAAAGAACGCATGCAGTTTAATCTCTGAATAATCAAGTTAACATTCTTGAAACATGCGTTTCATGGATCCAACTGCATTCATTCATTCAATGTCTCAAGCTGTTAATTTATTGAATGTACGATGAAAGTTTGATGCAATGAATGAATCAATGAATGTATTCAATTGTCATGAAGTGAACGTGTCTAGCATGTTTATCTCATTCAAAGAGTGCAAAAGGATTCCATTACAGACTGTGTAAAGTTTGTTTCATCGAATCAATGAATTACGCTTGATTCATTGAATGCACAAATGATGTTTGATTCCATGAATGAATGAATTTTGTTTGTTTCATTGACTGAAAGCGTTGAACTCGAGACATTGAAGTCAGCTCTACTCACTAAAGTAACTGGTGCAGTTTGTTTCATTGAATGAACGAGAGCAGTTTGATTCTCTGAATGAATGAACGTAAATGGTCTCATGAAATGAATATGTGATGTTTGTTTCATTGAATCAATGAATAATGTTTGATTCATTAATGTACGATTGAAGTTATATTCAATGAATTCACTGGTGCAGATTGTTTCATTGAATTAATGCGTTAAGTTCGAGACAGTTACATCATGACTTTAGCTCATTTACTTGAAATAGCTTGTACAGTTTATTACATGGAATGAATGAGTGCGGCAGGTTTCATTCAATGAATCAAGAATGATTCATTGAATCAGTGAATTAACGCTTGATTCATAGATTGCACGATTGACTTTTGATTCCAATAATGAATGAATGCAGGGTGTTTGATTGAATGAAGGCGTTCAGCTCGAGGCATTTGTATTAAGGAAATAATCTGTAATCGATGAATTATCATGTGCAGTTTGTTTCATTGAAAGAAAGAATGATTCAATGAAAGAATGAATGCAGTTTAATCTCTGAATAATCAAGTTAACATTCTTGAAACATGCGTTTCATAAATCTAACCGCATTCATTCATTCAATCTCTAAAGCTGTTGGTTCATTGAATGTACGATTAAAGTTTGATGCAATGAATGAATCAATGAATGCATTTGTATGTCATGAAATGTACGTGTTTAGAATGTTTGTCTCATTCAAAGAGTGTAAACGAATTCCATTACAGATTGTGTAAAGTTTGCTTCATTCAATCTATGAATTACGCTTGATTCATTGATTGCACGAATGATGTTTGATTCCATAGATGAATGAATGCAGATTGTTTCAATGACTGAAAGCGTTTAACTCGAGACATTGAAGTCATCTCTACTCACTGAAGTAACTGGTGTAGTTTGTTTCATTGAATGAACGAGAGCAGTTTGATTCTCTGAATGAATGAACGCAACTGGTCTCATGAAATGAATATGTGATGTTTTTTTCATTGAATCAATGAATAATGTTTGATTCATTGACTGTACGATTGAAGATAGGTTTAATGAATGAGTGTAGTGTGTTTCATTGAATGAAGGCGTTGAGGTCGAGATATTTACATCATGTAATTAGCTCATTTACTTGAAAAAGCTTATATAGTTTATTTCATAGAATGAATGAGAACGTTAGGATTCATTCAATGATTTTGTTAAGAATGATTAATTGAATCAGTCAATAACGTTTGTTGCATTGAGTGTAGGATTGACTTTTGATTCCAATAATGAATGAAAGCAGGTTGTTTCATTGAATGAATGCATTTTTATTAAGGAAATAATCTCTAATCGTTCAATTATCTTGTGCAGTTTGTTTCATTTGGAAGAAAGAATGAATGCAGTTTGATTCAATGAAAGAACGAATGCAGTTTAATCTCTGAATAATCAAGTTAACATTTTTGACACATTCGTTTCATGGATCCAACTGCATTCATTCATTCAATGTCTCAAGCTGTTAATTTATTGAATGTACGATGAAAGTTTGATGCAATGAATGAATCAATGAATGTATTCAATTGTCATGAAGTGAACGTGTCTAGCATGTTTATCTCATTCAAAGAGTGCAAAAGGATTCCATTACAGACTGTGTAAAGTTTGTTTCATCGAATCAATGAATTACGCTTGATTCATTGAATGCACAAATGATGTTGGATTGCATGAATGAATGAATTTTGTTTGTTTCATTGACTGAAAGCGTTGAACTCGAGACATTGAAGTCAGCTCTACTCACTAAAGTAACTGGTGCAGTTTGTTTCATTGAATGAACGAGAGCAGTTTGATTCTCTGAATGAATGAACGTAAATAGTCTCATGAAATGAATATGTGATGTTTGTTTCATTGAATCAATGAATAATGTTTGATTCATTAATGTACGATTGAAGTTATATTCAATGAATTCACTGGTGCAGATTGTTTCATTGAATTAATGCGTTAGGTTCGAGACAGTTACATCATGACTTTAGCTCATTTACTTGAAATAGCTTGTACAGTTTATTACATGGAATGAATGAGTGCGGTAGGATTCATTCAATGAATCAAGAATGATTCATTGAATCAGTGAATTAACGCTTGATTCATAGATTGCACGATAATCTTTTGATTCCAATAATGAATGAATGCAGGGTGTTTGATTGAATGAAGGCGTTCAGCTCGAGGCATTTGTATTAAGGAAATAATCTGTAATCGATGAATTATCATGTGCAGTTTGTTTCATTGAAAGAAAGAATGATTCAATGAAAGAATGAATGCAGTTTAATCTCTGAATAATCAAGTTAACATTCTTGAAACATGCGTTTCATAAATCTAACCGCATTCATTCATTCAATCTCTAAAGCTGTTGGTTCATTGAATGTACGATTAAAGTTTGATGCAATGAATGAATCAATGAATGCATTTGTATGTCATGAAATGTACGTGTTTAGAATGTTTGTCTCATTCAAAGAGTGTAAACGAATTCCATTACAGATTGTGTAAAGTTTGCTTCATTCAATCTATGAATTACGCTTGATTCATTGATTGCACGAATGATGTTTGATTCCATAGATGAATGAATGCAGATTGTTTCAATGACTGAAAGCGTTTAACTCGAGACATTGAAGTCAGCTCTACTCACTGAAGTAACTGGTGTAGTTTGTTTCATTGAATGAACGAGAGCAGTTTGATTCTCTGAATGAATGAACGCAACTGGTCTCATGAAATGAATATGTGATGTTTTTTTCATTGAATCAATGAATAATGTTTGATTCATTGACTGTACGATTGAAGATAGGTTTAATGAATGAGTGTAGTGTGTTTCATTGAATGAAGGCGTTGAGGTCGAGATATTTACATCATGTAATTAGCTCAGTTACTTGAAAAAGCTTATATAGTGTATTTCATAGAATGAATGAGAACGTTAGGATTCATTCAATGATTTTGTTAAGAATGATTAATTGAATCAGTCAATAACGTTTGTTGCATTGAGTATAGGATTGACTTTTGATTCCAATAATGAATGAAAGCAGGTTGTTTCATTGAATGAATGCATTTTTATTAAGGAAATAATCTCTAATCGTTGAATTATCTTGTGCAGTTTGTTTCATTTGGAAGAAAGAATGAATGCAGTTTGATTCAATGAAAGAACGAATGCAGTTTAATCTCTGAATAATCAAGTTAACATTTTTGACACATTCGTTTCATGGATCCAACTGCATTCATTCATTCAATGTCTCAAGCTGTTGATTTATTGAATGTAAGATTAAAGTTTGATGCAATGAATGAATCAATGAATGTAGTCGATTGTCATGAAGTGAACGTGTTTAGCATGTTTATCTCATTCAAAGAGTGCAAAAGGATTCCATTACAGACTGTGTAAAGTTTGTTTCATTGAATCAATGAATAATGTTTGATTCATTGACTGTACGATTGAAGATAGGTTTAATGAATGAGTACAGTTTGTTGCATTGAATGAAGGCGTTGAGGTCGAGATATTTACATCATGTAATTAGCTCATTTACTTGAAAAAGCTTGTATAGTTTATTTCATAGAATGAATGAGAACGTTAGGATTCATTCAATGATTTTGTTAGGAATGATTAATTGAATCAGTGAATAACGTTTGATGCATTTAATGTAGGATTGACTTTTGATTCCAATAATGAATGAAAGCAGGTTGTTTCATTCAATGAATGCATTTGAATTAAGGAAATAAGCTCTAATCGTTGAATTATCATGTGCAGTTTGTTTCATTGGAAGAAAGAACGCATGCAGTTTAATCTCTGAATAATCAAGTTAACATTCTTGAAACATGCGTTTCATGGATCCAACTGCATTCATTCATTCAATGTCTCAAGCTGTTAATTTATTGAATGTACGATGAAAGTTTGATGCAATGAATGAATCAATGAATGTATTCAATTGTCATGAAGTGAACGTGTCTAGCATGTTTATCTCATTCAAAGAGTGCAAAAGGATTCCATTACAGACTGTGTAAAGTTTGTTTCATCGAATCAATGAATTACGCTTGATTCATTGAATGCACAAATGATGATTGATTCCATGAATGAATGAATTTTGTTTGTTTCATTGACTGAAAGCGTTGAACTCGAGACATTGAAGTCAGCTCTACTCACTAAAGTAACTGGTGCAGTTTGTTTCATTGAATGAACGAGAGCAGTTGGATTCTCTGAATGAATGAACGTAAATAGTCTCATGAAATGAATATGTGATGTTTGTTTCATTGAATCAATGAATAATGTTTGATTCATTAATGTACGATTGAAGTTATATTCAATGAATTCACTGGTGCAGATTGTTTCATTGAATTAATGCGTTAAGTTCGAGACAGTTACATCATGACTTTAGATCATTTACTTGAAATAGCTTGTACAGTTTATTACATGGAATGAATGAGTGCGGTAGGATTCATTCAATGAATCAAGAATGATTCATTGAATCAGTGAATTAACGCTTGATTCATAGATTGCACGATTGAATTTTGATTCCAATAATGAATGAAAGCAGGTTGTTTCATTGAATGAATGCATTTTTATTAAGGAAATAATCTCTAATCGTTCAATTATCTTGTGCAGTTTGTTTCATTTGGAAGAAAGAAAGAATGCAGTTTGATTCAATGAAAGAACGAATGCAGTTTAATCTCTGAATAATCAAGTTAACATTTTTGACACATTCGTTTCATGGATCCAACTGCATTCATTCATTCAATGTCTCAAGCTGTTGATGTATTGAATGTCAGATTAAAGTTTGATGCAATGAATGAATCAATGAATGTAGTCGATTGTCATGAAGTGAACGTGTTTAGCATGTTTATCTCATTCAAAGAGTGCAAAAGGATTCCATTACAGACTGTGTAAAGTTTGTTTCATTGAATCAATGAATAATGTTTGATTCATTGACTGTACGATTGAAGATAGGTTTAATGAATGAGTGCAGTTTGTTGCATTGAATGAAGGCGTTGAGGTCGAGATATTTACATCATGGAATTAGCTCATTTACTTGAAATAGCTTGTATAGTTTATTTCATAGAATGAATGAGAACAGTAGGATTCATTCAATGATTTTGTTAGGAATGATTAATTGAATCAGTGAATAACGTTTGATGCATTTAATGTAGGATTGACTTTTGATTCCAATAATGAATGAAAGCAGGTTGTTTCATTCAATGAATGCATTTGAATTAAGGAAATAAGCTCTAATCGTTGAATTATCATGTGCAGTTTGTTTCATTGGAAGAAAGAACGCATGCAGTTTAATCTCTGAATAATCATGTTAACATTCTTGAAACATGCGTTTCATGGATCCAACAGCATTCATTCATTCAATGTCTCAAGCTGTTAATTTATTGAATGTACGATGAAAGTTTGATGCAATGAATGAATCAATGAATGTATTCAATTGTCATGAAGTGAACGTGTCTAGCATGTGTATCTCATTCAAAGAGTGCAAAAGGATTCCATTACAGACTGTGTAAAGTTTGTTTCACCGAATCAATGAATTACGCTTGATTCATTGAATGCACAAATGATGTTTGATTTCACGAATGAATGAATTTTGTTTGTTTCATTGACTGAAAGCGTTGAACTCGAGACATTGAAGTCAGCTCTACTCACTAAAGTAACTGGTGCAGTTTGTTTCATTGAATGAACGAGAGCAGTTTGATTCTCTGAATGAATGAACGTAAATGGTCTCATGAAATGAATATGTGATGTTTGTTTCATTGAATCAATGAATAATGTTTGATTCATTAATGTACGATTGAAGTTATATTCAATGAATTCACTGGTGCAGATTGTTTCATTGAATTAATGCGTTAAGTTCGAGACAGTTACATCATGACTTTAGCTCATTTACTTGAAATAGCTTGTACAGTTTATTACATTGAATGAATGAGTGCGGTAGGATTCATTCAATGAATCAAGAATGATTCATTGAATCAGCGAATTAACGCTTGGTTCATAGATTGCACGATTGACTTTTGATTCCAATAATGAATGAATGCAGGGTGTTTGATTGAATGAAGGCGTTCAGCTCGAGGCATTTGTATTAAGGAAATAATCTGTAATCGATGAATTATCATGTGTAGTTTGTTTCATTGAAAGAAAGAATGATTCAATGAAAGAATGAATGCAGTTTAATCTCTGAATAATCAAGTTAACATTCTTGAAACATGCGTTTCATAAATCCAACCGCATTCATTCATTCAATCTCTCAAGCTGTTGGTTCATTGAATGTACGATTAAAGTTTGATGCAATGAATGAATCAATGAATGCATTTGTATGTCATGAAATGTACGTGTTTAGAATGTTTGTCTCATTCAAAGAGTGCAAAAGAATTCCATTACAGATTGTGTAAAGTTTGTTTCATTCAATCTATGAATTACGCTTGATTCATTGATTGCACGAAAGATGTTTGATTCCATAAATGAATGAATGCAGGTTGTTTCAATGACTGAAAGCGTTTAACTCGAGACATTGAAGTCAGCTCTACTCACTGAAGTAACTGGTGTAGTTTGTTTCATTGAATGAACGAGAGCAGTTTGATTCTCTGAATGAATGAACGCAACTGGTCTCATGAAATGAATATGTGATGTGTTTTTCCTTGAATCAATGAATAATGTTTGATTCATTGACTGTACGATTGAAGATAGGTTTAATGAATGAGTGTAGTGTGTTTCATTGAATGAAGGCGTTGAGGTCGAGATATTTACATCATGTAATTAGCTCATTGACTTGAAAAAGCTTGTATAGTTTATTTCATAGAATGAAAGAGAACGTTAGATTACATTCAATGATTTTGTTAAGAATGATTAATTGAATCAGTCAATAACGTTTGTTGCATTGAGTGTAGGATTGACTTTTGATTCCAATAATGAATGAAAGCAGGTTGTTTCATTGAATGAATGCATTTTTATTAAGGAAATAATCTCTAATCGTTCAATTATCTTGTGCAGTTTGTTTCATTTGGAAGAAAGAAAGAATGCAGTTTGATTCAATGAAAGAACGAATGCAGTTTAATCTCTGAATAATCAAGTTAACATTTTTGACACATTCGTTTCATGGATCCAACTGCATTCATTCATTCAATGTCTCAAGCTGTTGATGTATTGAATGTCAGATTAAAGTTTGATGCAATGAATGAATCAATGAATGTAGTCGATTGTCATGAAGTGAACGTGTTTAGCATGTTTATCTCATTCAAAGAGTGCAAAAGGATTCCATTACAGACTGTGTAAAGTTTGTTTCATTGAATCAATGAATAATGTTTGATTCATTGACTGTACGATTGAAGATAGGTTTAATGAATGAGTGCAGTTTGTTGCATTGAATGAAGGCGTTGAGGTCGAGATATTTACATCATGGAATTAGCTCATTTACTTGAAATAGCTTGTATAGTTTATTTCATAGAATGAATGAGAACAGTAGGATTCATTCAATGATTTTGTTAGGAATGATTAATTGAATCAGTGAATAACGTTTGATGCATTTAATGTAGGATTGACCTTTGATTCCAATAATGAATGAAAGCAGGTTGTTTCATTCAATGAATGCATTTGAATTAAGGAAATAAGCTCTAATCGTTGAATTATCATGTGCAGTTTGTTTCATTGGAAGAAAGAACGCATGCAGTTTAATCTCTGAATAATCAAGTTAACATTCTTGAAACATGCGTTTCATGGATCCAACTGCATTCATTCATTCAATGTCTCAAGCTGTTAATTTATTGAATGTACGATCAAAGTTTGATGCAATGAATGAATCAAGGAATGTATTCAATTGTCATGAAGTGAACGTGTCTAGCATGTGTATCTCATTCAAAGAGTGCAAAAGGATTCCATTACAGACTGTGTAAAGTTTGTTTCACCGAATCAATGAATTACGCTTGATTCATTGAATGCACAAATGATGTTTGATTTCACGAATGAATGAATTTTGTTTGTTTCATTGACTGAAAGCGTTTAACTCGAGACATTGAAGTCAGCTCTACTCACTAAAGTAACTGGTGCAGTTTGTTTCATTGAATGAACGAGAGCAGTTTGATTCTCTGAATGAATGAACGTAAATGGTCTCATGAAATGAATATGTGATGTTTGTTTCATTGAATCAATGAATAATGTTTGATTCATTAATGTACGATTGAAGTTATATTCAATGAATTCACTGGTGCAGATTGTTTCATTGAATTAATGCGTTAAGTTCGAGACAGTTACATCATGACTTTAGCTCATTTACTTGAAATAGCTTGTACAGTTTATTACATAGAATGAATGAGTGCGGTAGGATTCATTCAATGAATCAAGAATGATTCATTGAATCAGCGAATTAACGCTTGGTTCATAGATTGCACGATTGACTTTTGATTCCAATAATGAATGAATGCAGGGTGTTTGATTGAATGAAGGCGTTCAGCTCGAGGCATTTGTATTAAGGAAATAATCTGTAATCGATGAATTATCATGTGTAGTTTGTTTCATTGAAAGAAAGAATGATTCAATGAAAGAATGAATGCAGTTTAATCTCTGAATAATCAAGTTAACATTCTTGAAACATGCGTTTCATAAATCCAACCGCATTCATTCATTCAGTCTCTCAAGCTGTTGGTTCATTGAATGTACGATTAAAGTTTGATGCAATGAATGAATCAATGAATGCATTTGTATGTCATGAAATGTACGTGTTTAGAATGTTTGTCTCATTCAAAGAGTGCAAAAGAATTCCATTACAGATTGTGTAAAGTTTGTTTCATTCAATCTATGAATTACGCTTGATTCATTGATTGCACGAAAGATGTTTCATTCCATAAATGAATGAATGCAGGTTGTTTCAATGACTGAAAGCGTTTAACTCGAGACATTGAAGTCAGCTCTACTCACTGAAGTAACTGGTGTAGTTTGTTTCATTGAATGAACGAGAGCAGTTTGATTCTCTGAATGAATGAACGCAACTGGTCTCATGAAATGAATATGTGATGTGTTTTTCCTTGAATCAATGAATAATGTTTGATTCATTGACTGTACGATTGAAGATAGGTTTAATGAATGAGTGTAGTGTGTTTCATTGAATGAAGGCGTTGAGGTCGAGATATTTACATCATGTAATTAGCTCATTTACTTGAAAAAGCTTGTATAGTTTATTTCATAGAATGAAAGAGAACGTTAGATTACATTCAATGATTTTGTTAAGAATGATTAATTGAATCAGTCAATAACGTTTGTTGCATTGAGTGTAGGATTGACTTTTGATTCCAATAATGAATGAAAGCAGGTTGTTTCATTGAATGAATGCATTTTTATTAAGGAAATAATCTCTAATCGTTCAATTATCTTGTGCAGTTTGTTTCATTTGGAAGAAAGAATGAATGCAGTTTGATTCAATGAAAGAACGAATGCAGTTTAAACTCTGAATAATCAAGTTAACATTTTTGACACATTCGTTTCATGGATCCAACTGCATTCATTCATTCAATGTCTCAAGCTGTTGATTTATTGAATGTAAGATTAAAGTTTGATGCAATGAATGAATCAATGAATGTAGTCGATTGTCATGAAGTGAACGTGTCTAGCATGTTTATCTCATTCAAAGAGTGCAAAAGGATTCCATTACAGACTGTGTAAAGTTTGTTTCATTGAATCAATGAATAATGTTTGATTCATTGACTGTACGATTGAAGATAGGTTTAATGAATGAGTGTAGTGTGTTTCATTGAATGAAGGTGTTGAGGTCGAGATATTTACATCATGTAATTAGCTCATTTACTTGAAAAAGCTTGTATAGTTTATTTCATAGAATGAATGAGAACGTTAGGATTCATTCAATGATTTTGTAAGGAATGATTAATTGAATCAGTGAATAACGTTTGATGCATTTAATGTAGGATTGACTTTTGATTCCAATAATGAATGAAAGCAGGTTGTTTCATTCAATGAATGCATTTGAATTAAGGAAATAAGCTCTAATCGTTGAATTATCATGTACAGTTTGTTTCATTGGAAGAAAGAACGCATGCAGTTTAATCTCTGAATAATCAAGTTAACATTCTTGAAACATGCGTTTCATGGATCCAACTGCATTCATTCATTCAATGTCTCAAGCTGTTAATTTATTGAATGTACGATGAAAGTTTGATGCAATGAATGAATCAATGAATGTATTCAATTGTCATGAAGTGAACGTGTCTAGCATGTTTATCTCATTCAAAGAGTGCAAAAGGATTCCATTACAGACTGTGTAAAGTTTGTTTCATCGAATCAATGAATTACGCTTGATTCATTGAATGCACAAATGATGTTGGATTGCATGAATGAATGAATTTTGTTTGTTTCATTGACTGAAAGCGTTGAACTCGAGACATTGAAGTCAGCTCTACTCACTAAAGTAACTGGTGCAGTTTGTTTCATTGAATGAACGAGAGCAGTTTGATTCTCTGAATGAATGAACGTAAATGGTCTCATGAAATGAATATGTGATGTTTGTTTCATTGAATCAATGAATAATGTTTGATTCATTAATGTACGATTGAAGTTATATTCAATGAATTCACTGGTGCAGATTGTTTCATTGAATTAATGCGTTAGGTTCGAGACAGTTACATCATGACTTTAGCTCATTTACTTGAAATAGCTTTTACAGTTTATTACATAGAATGAATGAGTGCGGTAGGATTCATTCAATGAATCAAGAATGATTCATTGAATCAGTGAATTAACGCTTGATTCATAGATTGCACGATTGACTTTTGATTCCAATAATGAATGAATGCAGGGTGTTTGATTGAATGAAGGCGTTCAGCTCGAGGCATTTGTATTAAGGAAATAATCTGTAATCGATGAATTATCATGTGCAGTTTGTTTCATTGAAAGAAAGAATGATTCAATGAAAGAATGAATGCAGTTTAATCTCTGAATAATCAAGTTAACATTCTTGAAACATGCGTTTCATAAATCCAACCGCATTCATTCATTCAATCTCTCAAGCTGTTGGTTCATTGAATGTACGATTAAAGTTTGATGCAATGAATGAATCAATGAATGCATTTGTATGTCATGAAATGTACGTGTTTAGAATGTTTGTCTCATTCAAAGAGTGCAAAAGAATTCCATTACAGATTGTGTAAAGTTTGTTTCATTCAATCTATGAATTACGCTTGATTCATTGATTGCACGAATGATGTTTGATTCCATAAATGAATGAATGCAGGTTGTTTCAATGACTGAAAGCGTTTAACTCGAGACATTGAAGTCAGCTCTACTCACTGAAGTAACTGGTGTAGTTTGTTTCATTGAATGAACGAGAGCAGTTTGATTCTATGAATGAATGAACGCAACAAGTCTCATGAAATGAATATGTAATGTTTTTTTCATTGAATCAATGAATAATGTTTGATTCATTGACTGTACGATTGAAGATAGGTTTAATGAATGAGTGTAGTGTGTTTCATTGAATGAGGGCGTTGAGGTCGAGATATTTACATCATGTAATCAGCTCATTTACTTGAAAAAGCTTGTATAGTTTATTTCATAGAATGAATGAGAACGTTAGGATTCATTGAATGATTTTGTTAAGAATGATTAATTGAATCAGTCAATAACGTTTGTTGCATTGAGTGTAGGATTGACTTTTGATTCCAATAATGAATGAAAGCAGGTTGTTTCATTGAATGAATGCATTTTTATTAAGGAAATAATCTCTAATCGTTGAATTATCATGTGCAGTTTGTTTCATTTGGAAGAAAGAATGAATGCAGTTTGATTCAATGAAAGAACGAATGCAGTTTAATCTCTGAATAATCAAGTTAACATTTTTGACACATTCGTTACATGGATCCAACTGCATTCATTCATTCAATGTCTCAAGCTGTTGATTTATTGAATTTAAGATTAAAGTTTGATGCAATGAATGAATCAATGAATGTAGTCGATTGTCATGAAGTGAACGTGTTTAGCATGTTTATCTCATTCAAAGAGTGCAAAAGGATTCCATTACAGACTGTGTAAAGTTTGTTTCATTGAATCAATGAATAATGTTTGATTCATTGACTGTATGATTGAAGATAGGTTTAATGAATGAGTGCGGTTTGTTGCATTGAATGAAAGCGTTGAGGTCGAGATATTTACATCATGTAATTAGCTCATTTACTTGAAATAGCTTGTATAGTTTATTTCATAGAATGAATGAGAACAGTAGGATTCATTCAATGATTTTGTTAGGAATGATTAATTGAATCAGTGAATAACGTTTTTTTGCATTTAATGTAGGATTGACTTTTGATTCCAATAATGAATGAAAGCAGGTTGTTTCATTCAATGAATGCATTTGAATTAAGGAAATAAGCTCTAATCGTTGAATTATCATGTGCAGTTTGTTTAATTGGAAGAAAGAACGCATGCAGTTTAATCTCTGAATAATCAAGTTAACATTCTTGAAACATGCGTTTCATGGATCCAACTGCATTCATTCATTCAATGTCTCAAGCTGTTAATTTATTGAATGTACGATGAAAGTTTGATGCAATGAATGAATCAATGAATGTATTCAATTGTCATGAAGTGAACGTGTCTAGCATGTTTATCTCATTCAAAGAGTGCAAAAGGATTCCATTACAGACTGTAAAGTTTGTTTCACCTAATCAATGAATTACGCTTGATTCATTGAATGCACAAATGATGTTTAATTCCATGAATGAATGAATTTTGTTTGTTTCATTGACTGAAAGCGTTGAACTCGAGACATTGAAGTCAGCTCTACTCACTAAAGTAACTGGTGCAGTTTGTTTCATTGAATGAACAAGAGCAGTTTGATTCTCTGAATGAATGAACGTAAATGGTCTCATGAAATGAATATGTGATGTTTGTTTCATTCAATCAATGAATAATGTTTGATTCATTAATGTACGATTGAAGTTATATTCAATGAATTCACTGGTGCAGATTGTTTCATTGAATTAATGCGTTAGGTTCGAGACAGTTACATCATGACTTTAGCTCATTTACTTGAAATAGCTTTTACAGTTTATTACATAGAATGAATGAGTGCGGTAGGATTCATTCAATGAATCAAGAATGATTCATTGAATCAGTGAATTAACGCTTGATTCATAGATTGCACGATTGACTTTTGATTCCAATAATGAATGAATGCAGGGTGTTTGATTGAATGAAGGCGTTCAGCTCGAGGCATTTGTATTAAGGAAATAATCTGTAATCGATGAATTATCATGTGCAGTTTGTTTCATTGAAAGAAAGAATGATTCAATGAAAGAATGAATGCAGTTTAATCTCTGAATAATCAAGTTAACATTCTTGAAACATGCGTTTCATAAATCCAACCGCATTCATTCATTCAATCTCTCAAGCTGTTGGTTCATTGAATGTACGATTAAAGTTTGATGCAATGAATGAATCAATGAATGCATTTGTATGTCATGAAATGTACGTGTTTAGAATGTTTGTCTCATTCAAAGAGTGCAAAAGAATTCCATTACAGATTGTGTAAAGTTTGTTTCATTCAATCTATGAATTACGCTTGATTCATTGATTGCACGAATGATGTTTGATTCCATAAATGAATGAATGCAGGTTGTTTCAATGACTGAAAGCGTTTAACTCGAGACATTGAAGTCAGCTCTACTCACTGAAGTAACTGGTGTAGTTTGTTTCATTGAATGAACGAGAGCAGTTTGATTCTCTGAATGAATGAACGCAACTGGTCTCATGAAATGAATATGTGATGTTTTTTTCCTTGAATCAATGAATAATGTTTGATTCATTGACTGTACGATTGAAGATAGGTTTAATGAATGAGTGTAGTGTGTTTCATTGAATGAAGGCGTTGAGGTCGAGATATTTACATCATGTAATTAGCTCATTTACTTGAAAAAGCTTGTATAGTTTATTTCATAGAATGAATGAGAACGTTAGATTACATTCAATGATTTTGTTAAGAATGATTAATTGAATCAGTCAATAACGTTTGTTGCATTGAGTGTAGGATTGACTTTTGATTCCAATAATGAATGAAAGCAGGTTGTTTCATTGAATGAATGCATTTTTATTAAGGAAATAATCTCTAATCGTTCAATTATCTTGTGCAGTTTGTTTCATTTGGAAGAAAGAATGAATGCAGTTTGATTCAATGAAAGAACGAATCCAGTTTAAACTCTGAATAATCAAGTTAACATTTTTGACACATTCGTTTCATGGATCCAACTGCATTCATTCATTCAATGTCTCAAGCTGTTTATTTATTGAATGTAAGATTAAAGTTTGATGCAATGAATGAATCAATGAATGTAGTCGATTGTCATGAAGTGAACGTGTTTAGCATGTTTATCTCATTCAAAGAGTGCAAAAGGATTCCATTACAGACTGTGTAAAGTTTGTTTCATTGAATCAATGAATAATGTTTGATTCATTGACTGTACGATTGAAGATAGGTTTAATGAATGAGTGTAGTGTGTTTCATTGAATGAAGGTGTTGAGGTCGAGATATTTACATCATGTAATTAGCTCATTTACTTGAAAAAGCTTGTATAGTTTATTTCATAGAATGAATGAGAACGTTAGGATTCATTCAATGATTTTGTTAGGAATGATTAATTGAATCAGTGAATAACGTTTGATGCATTTAATGTAGGATTGACTTTTGATTCCAATAATGAATGAAAGCAGGTTGTTTCATTCAATGAATGCATTTGAATTAAGGAAATAAGCTCTAATCGTTGAATTATCATGTGCAGTTTGTTTCATTGGAAGAAAGAACGCATGCAGTTTAATCTCTGAATAATCAAGTTAACATTCTTGAAACATGCGTTTCATGGATCCAACTGCATTCATTCATTCAATGACTCAAGCTGTTAATTTATTGAATGTACGATGAAAGTTTGATGCAATGAATGAATCAATGAATGTATTCAATTGTCATGAAGTGAACGTGTCTAGCATGTTTATCTCATTCAAAGAGTGCAAAAGGATTCCATTACAGACTGTGTAAAGTTTGTTTCATCGAATCAATGAATTACGCTTGATTCATTGAATGCACAAATGATGATTGATTCCATGAATGAATGAATTTTGTTTGTTTCATTGACTGAAAGCGTTGAACTCGAGACATTGAAGTCAGCTCTACCCACTAAAGTAACTGGTGCAGTTTGTTTCATTGAATGAACGAGAGCAGTTGGATTCTCTGAATGAATGAACGTAAATAGTCTCATGAAATGAATATGTGATGTTTGTTTCATTGAATCAATGAATAATGTTTGATTCATTAATGTACGATTGAAGTTATATTCAATGAATTCACTGGTGCAGATTGTTTCATTGAATTAATGCGTTAAGTTCGAGACAGTTACATCATGACTTTAGATCATTTACTTGAAATAGCTTGTACAGTTTATTACATGGAATGAATGAGTGCGGTAGGATTCATTCAATGAATCAAGAATGATTCATTGAATCAGTGAATTAACGCTTGATTCATAGATTGCACGATTGACTTTTGATTCCAATAATGAATGAAAGCAGGTTGTTTCATTGAATGAATGCATTTTTATTAAGGAAATAATCTCTAATCGTTCAATTATCTTGTGCAGTTTGTTTCATTTGGAAGAAAGAATGAATGCAGTTTGATTCAATGAAAGAACGAATGCAGTTTAATCTCTGAATAATCAAGTTAACATTTTTGACACATTCGTTTCATGGATCCAACTGCATTCATTCATTCAATGTCTCAAGCTGTTGATGTATTGAATGTCAGATTAAAGTTTGATGCAATGAATGAATCAATGAATGTAGTCGATTGTCATGAAGTGAACGTGTTTAGCATGTTTATCTCATTCAAAGAGTGCAAAAGGATTCCATTACAGACTGTGTAAAGTTTGTTTCATTGAATCAATGAATAATGTTTGATTCATTGACTGTACGATTGTAGATAGGTTTAATGAATGAGTGCAGTTTGTTGCATTGAATGAAGGCGTTGAGGTCGAGATATTTACATCATGTCATTAGCTCATTTACTTGAAATAGCTTGTATAGTTTATTTCATAGAATGAATGAGAACAGTAGGATTCATTCAATGATTTTGTTAGGAATGATTAATTGAATCAGTGAATAACGATTTTTTGCATTTAATGTAGGATTGACTTTTGATTCCAATAATGAATGAAAGCAGGTTGTTTCATTCAATGAATGCATTTGTATTAAGGAAATAAGCTCTAATCGTTGAATTATCATGTGCAGTTTGTTTCATTGGAAGAAAGAACGCATGCAGTTTAATCTCTGAATAATCAAGTTAACATTCTTGAAACATGCGTTTCATGGATCCAACTGCATTCATTCATTCAATGTCTCAAGCTGTTAATTTATTGAATGTACGATGAAAGTTTGATGCAATGAATGAATCAATGAATGTATTCAATTGTCATGAAGTGAACGTGTCTAGCATGTGTATCTCATTCAAAGAGTGCAAAAGGATTCCATTACAGACTGTGTAAAGTTTGTTTCACCGAATCAATGAATTACGCTTGATTCATTGAATGCACAAATGATGTTTGATTTCACGAATGAATGAATTTTGTTTGTTTCATTGACTGAAAGCGTTGAACTCGAGACATTGAAGTCAGCTCTACTCACTAAAGTAACTGGTGCAGTTTGTTTCATTGAATGAACGAGAGCAGTTTGATTCTCTGAATGAATGAACGTAAATGGTCTCATGAAATGAATATGTGATGTTTGTTTCATTGAATCAATGAATAATGTTTGATTCATTAATGTACGATTGAAGTTATATTCAATGAATTCACTGGTGCAGATTGTTTCATTGAATTAATGCGTTAAGTTCGAGACAGTTACATCATGACTTTAGCTCATTTACTTGAAATAGCTTGTACAGTTTATTACATAGAATGAATGAGTGCGGTAGGATTCATTCAATGAATCAAGAATGATTCATTGAATCAGTGAATTAACGCTTGATTCATAGATTGCACGATTGACTATTGATTCCAATAATGAATGAATGCAGGGTGTTTGATTGATAAAAGGCGTTCAGCCCGAGGCATTTGTATTAAGGAAATAATCTGTAATCGTCGAATTATCATGTGCAGTTTGTTTCATTGAAAGAAAGAATGATTTAATGAAAGAATGAATGCAGTTTAATCTCTGAATAATCAAGTTAACATTCTTGAAACATGCGTTTCATAAATCCAACCGCATTCATTCATTCAATCTCTCAAGCTGTTGGTTCATTGAATGTACGATTAAAGTTTGATGCAATGAATGAATCAATGAATGCATTTGTATGTCATGAAATGTACGTGTTTAGAATGTTTGTCTCATTCAAAGAGTGCAAAAGAATTCCATTACAGATTGTGTAAAGTTTGTTTCATTCAATCTATGAATTACGCTTGATTCATTGATTGCACGAATGATGTTTGATTCCATAGATGAATGAATGCAGATTGTTTCAATGACTGAAAGCGTTTAACTCGAGACATTGAAGTCAGCTCTACTCACTGAAGTAACTGGTGTAGTTTGTTTCATTGAATGAACGAGAGCAGTTTGATTCTCTGAATGAATGGACGCAACTGGTCTCATGAAATGAATATGTGATGTTTTTTTCCTTGAATCAATGAATAATGTTTGATTCATTGACTGTACGATTGAAGATAGGTTTAATGAATGAGTGTAGTGTGTTTCATTGAATGAAGGCGTTGAGGTCGAGATATTTACATCATGTAATTAGCTCATTTACTTGAAAAAGCTTGTATAGTTTATTTCATAGAATGAATGAGAACGTTAGATTACATTCAATGATTTTGTTAAGAATGATTAATTGAATCAGTCAATAACGTTTGTTGCATTGAGTGTAGGATTGACTTTTGATTCCAATAATGAATGAAAGCAGGTTGTTTCATTGAATGAATGCATTTTTATTAAGGAAATAATCTCTAATCGTTCAATTATCTTGTGCAGTTTGTTTCATTTGGAAGAAAGAATGAATGCAGTTTGATTCAATGAAAGAACGAATCCAGTTTAAACTCTGAATAATCAAGTTAACATTTTTGACACATTCGTTTCATGGATCCAACTGCATTCATTCATTCAATGTCTCAAGCTGTTTATTTATTGAATGTAAGATTAAAGTTTGATGCAATGAATGAATCAATGAATGTAGTCGATTGTCATGAAGTGAACGTGTTTAGCATGTTTATCTCATTCAAAGAGTGCAAAAGGATTCCATTACAGACTGTGTAAAGTTTGTTTCATTGAATCAATGAATAATGTTTGATTCATTGACTGTACGATTGAAGATAGGTTTAATGAATGAGTGTAGTGTGTTTCATTGAATGAAGGTGTTGAGGTCGAGATATTTACATCATGTAATTAGCTCATTTACTTGAAAAAGCTTGTATAGTTTATTTCATAGAATGAATGAGAACGTTAGGATTCATTCAATGATTTTGTTAGGAATGATTAATTGAATCAGTGAATAACGTTTGATGCATTTAATGTAGGATTGACTTTTGATTCCAATAATGAATGAAAGCAGGTTGTTTCATTCAATGAATGCATTTGAATTAAGGAAATAAGCTCTAATCGTTGAATTATCATGTGCAGTTTGTTTAATTGGAAGAAAGAACGCATGCAGTTTAATCTCTGAATAATCAAGTTAACATTCTTGAAACATGCGTTTCATGGATCCAACTGCATTCATTCATTCAATGACTCAAGCTGTTAATTTATTGAATGTACGATGAATGTTTGATGCAATGAATGAATCAATGAATGTATTCAATTGTCATGAAGTGAACGTGTCTAGCATGTTTATCTCATTCAAAGAGTGCAAAAGGATTCCATTACAGACTGTGTAAAGTTTGTTTCATCGAATCAATGAATTACGCTTGATTCATTGAATGCACAAATGATGATTGATTCCATGAATGAATGAATTTTGTTTGTTTCATTGACTGAAAGCGTTGAACTCGAGACATTGAAGTCAGCTCTACCCACTAAAGTAACTGGTGCAGTTTGTTTCATTGAATGAACGAGAGCAGTTGGATTCTCTGAATGAATGAACGTAAATAGTCTCATGAAATGAATATGTGATGTTTGTTTCATTGAATCAATGAATAATGTTTGATTCATTAATGTACGATTGAAGTTATATTCAATGAATTCACTGGTGCAGATTGTTTCATTGAATTAATGCGTTAAGTTCGAGACAGTTACATCATGACTTTAGATCATTTACTTGAAATAGCTTGTACAGTTTATTACGTGGAATGAATGAGTGCGGTAGGATTCATTCAATGAATCAAGAATGATTCATTGAATCAGTGAATTAACGCTTGATTCATAGATTGCACGATTGACTTTTGATTCCAATAATGAATGAAAGCAGGTTGTTTCATTGAATGAATGCATTTTTATTAAGGAAATAATCTCTAATCGTTCAATTATCTTGTGCAGTTTGTTTCATTTGGAAGAAAGAATGAATGCAGTTTGATTCAATGAAAGAACGAATGCAGTTTAATCTCTGAATAATCAAGTTAACATTTTTGACACATTCGTTTCATGGATCCAACTGCATTCATTCATTCAATGTCTCAAGCTGTTGATGTATTGAATGTCAGATTAAAGTTTGATGCAATGAATGAATCAATGAATGTAGTCGATTGTCATGAAGTGAACGTGTTTAGCATGTTTATCTCATTCAAAGAGTGCAAAAGGATTCCATTACAGACTGTGTAAAGTTTGTTTCATTGAATCAATGAATAATGTTTGATTCATTGACTGTACGATTGTAGATAGGTTTAATGAATGAGTGCAGTTTGTTGCATTGAATGAAGGCGTTGAGGTCGAGATATTTACATCATGTAATTAGCTCATTTACTTGAAATAGCTTGTATAGTTTATTTCATAGAATGAATGAGAACAGTAGGATTCATTCAATGATTTTGTTAGGAATGATTAATTGAATCAGTGAATAACGTTTGATGCATTTAATGTAGGATTGACTTTTGATTCCAATAATGAATGAAAGCAGGTTGTTTCATTCAATGAATGCATTTGAATTAAGGAAATAAGCTCTAATCGTTGAATTATCGTGTGCAGTTTGTTTCATTGGAAGAAAGAACGCATGCAGTTTAATCTCTGAATAATCAAGTTAACATTCTTGAAACATGCGTTTCATGGATCCAACTGCATTCATTCATTCAATGTCTCAAGCTGTTAATTTATTGAATGTACGATGAAAGTTTGATGCAATGAATGAATCAATGAATGTATTCAATTGTCATGAAGTGAACGTGTCTAGCATGTGTATCTCATTCAAAGAGTGCAAAAGGATTCCATTACAGACTGTGTAAAGTTTGTTTCACCGAATCAATGAATTACGCTTGATTCATTGAATGCACAAATGATGTTTGATTTCACGAATGAATGAATTTTGTTTGTTTCATTGACTGAAAGCGTTGAACTCGAGACATTGAAGTCAGCTCTACTCACTAAAGTAACTGGTGCAGTTTGTTTCATTGAATGAACGAGAGCAGTTTGATTCTCTGAATGAATGAACGTAAATGGTCTCATGAAATGAATATGTGATGTTTGTTTCATTGAATCAATGAATAATGTTTGATTCATTAATGTACGATTGAAGTTATATTCAATGAATTCACTGGTGCAGATTGTTTCATTGAATTAATGCGTTAAGTTCGAGACAGTTACATCATGACTTTAGCTCATTTACTTGAAATAGCTTGTACAGTTTATTACATAGAATGAATGAGTGCGGTAGGATTCATTCAATGAATCAAGAATGATTCATTGAATCAGTGAATTAACGCTTGATTCATAGATTGCACGATTGACTATTGATTCCAATAATGAATGAATGCAGGGTGTTTGATTGATAAAAGGCGTTCAGCCCAAGGCATTTGTATTAAAGAAATAATCTGTAATCGATTAATTATCATGTGCAGTTTGTTTCATTGAAAGAAAGAATGATTTAATGAAAGAATGAATGCAGTTTAATCTCTGAATAATCAAGTTAACATTCTTGAAACATGCGTTTCATAAATCCAACCGCATTCATTCATTCAATCTCTCAAGCTGTTGGTTCATTGAATGTACGATTAAAGTTTGATGCAATGAATGAATCAATGAATGCATTTGTATGTCATGAAATGTACGTGTTTAGAATATTTGTCTCATTCAAAGAGTGCAAAAGAATTCCATTACAGATTGTGTAAAGTTTGTTTCATTCAATCTATGAATTACGCTTGATTCATTGATTGCACGAATGATGTTTGATTCCATAGATGAATGAATGCAGATTGTTTCAATGACTGAAAGCGTTTAACTCGAGACATTGAAGTCAGCTCTACTCACTGAAGTAACTGGAGTAGTTTGTTTCATTGAATGAACGAGAGCAGTTTGATTCTCTGAATGAATGAACGCAACTGGTCTCATGAAATGAATATGTGATATTTTTTTTCATTGAATCAATGAATAATGTTTGATTCATTGACTGTACGATTGAAGATAGGTTTAATGAATGAGTGTAGTGTGTTTCTTTGAATGAAGGCGTTGAGGTCGAGATATTTACATCATGTAATTAGCTCATTTACTTGAAAAAGCTTGTACAGTTTATTTCATAGAATGAATGAGAACGTTAGGATTCATTCAATGATTTTGTTAAGAATAATTAATTGAATCAGTCAATAACGTTTGTTGCATTGAGTGTAGGATTGACTTTTGATTCCAATAATGAATGAAAGCAGGTTGTTTCATTGAATGAATGCATTTTTATGAAGGAAATAATCTCTAATCGTTCAATTATCTTGTGCAGTTTGTTTCATTTGGAAGAAAGAATGAATGCAGTTTGATTCAATGAAAGAACGAATGCAGTTTAAACTCTGAATAATCAAGTTAACATTTTTGACACATTCGTTTCATGGATCCAACTGCATTCATTCATTCAATGTCTCAAGCTGTTGATTTATTGAATGTAAGATTAAAGTTTGATGCAATGAATGAATCAATGAATGTAGTCGATTGTCATGAAGTGAACGTGTTTAGCATGTTTATCTCATTCAAAGAGTGCAAAAGGATTCCATTACAGACTGTGTAAAGTTTGTTTCATTGAATCAATGAATAATGTTTGATTCATTGACTGTACGATTGAAGATAGGTTTAATGAATGAGTGCAGTTTGTTGCATTGAATGAAGGCGTTGAGGTCGAGATATTTTCATCATGTAATTAGCTCATTTACTTGAAATAGCTTGTATAGTTTATTTCATAGAATGAATGAGAACAGTAGGATTCATTCAATGATTTTGTTAGGAATGATTAATTGAATCAGTGAATAACGTTTGATGCATTTAATGTCGGATTGACTTTTGATTCCAATAATGAATGAAAGAAGGTTGTTTCATTCAATGAATGCATTTGAATTCAGGAAATAAGCTCTAATCGTTGAATTATCAAGTGCAGTTTGTTTCATTGGAAGAAAGAACGCATGCAGTTTAATCTCTGAATAATCAAGTTAACATTCTTGAAACATGCGTTTCATGGATCCAACTGCATTCATTCATTCAATGTCTCAAGCTGTTAATTTATTGAATGTACGATGAAAGTTTGATGCAATGAATGAATCAATGAATGTATTCAATTGTCATGAAGTGAACGTGTCTAGCATGTTTATCTCATTCAAAGAGTGCAAAAGGATTCCATTACAGACTGTAAAGTTTGTTTCACAGAATCAATGAATTACGCTTGATTCATTGAATGCACAAATGATGTTTGATTCCATGAATGAATGAATTTTGTTTGTTTCATTGACTGAAAGCGTTGAACTCGAGACATTGAAGTCAGCTCTACTCACTAAAGTAACTGGTGCAGTTTGTTTCATTGAATGAACGAGAGCAGTTTGATTCTCTGAATGAATGAACGTAAATGGTCTCATGAAATGAATATGTGATGTTTGTTTCATTGAATCAATGAATAATGTTTGATTCATTAATGTACGATTGAAGTTATATTCAATGAATTCACTGGTGCAGATTGTTTCATTGAATTAATGCGTTAAGTTCGAGACAGTTACATCATGACTTTAGCTCATTTACTTGAAATAGCTTGTACAGTTTATTACATAGAATGAATGAGTGCGGTAGGATTCATTCAATGAATCAAGAATGATTCATTGAATCAGTGAATTAACGCTTGATTCATAGATTGCACGATTGACTTTTGATTCCAATAATGAATGAATGCAGTGTGTTTGATTGAATGAAGGCGTTCAGCTCGAGGCATTTGTATTAAGGAAATAATCTGTAATCGATGAATTATCATGTGCAGTTTGTTTCATTGAAAGAAGGAATGATTCAATGAAAGAATGAATGCAGTTTAATCTCTGAATAATCAAGTTAACATTCTTGAAACATGCGTTTCATAAATCCAACCGCATTCATTCATTCAATCTCTCAAGCTGTTGGTTCATTGAATGTACGATTAAAGTTTGATGCAATGAATGAATCAATGAATGCATTTGTATGTCATGAAATGTACGTGTTTAGAATGTTTGTCTCATTCAAAGAGTGCAAAAGAATTCCATTACAGATTGTGTAAAGTTTGTTTCATTCAATCTATGAATTACGCTTGATTCATTGATTGCACGAATGATGTTTGATTCCATAAATGAATGAATGCAGGTTGTTTCAATGACTGAAAGCGTTTAACTCGAGACATTGAAGTCAGCTCTACTCACTGAAGTAACTGGTGTAGTTTGTTTCATTGAATGAACGAGAGCAGTTTGATTCTCTGAATGAATGAACGCAACTGGTCTCATGAAATGAATATGTGATGTTTTTTTCCTTGAATCAATGAATAATGTTTGATTCATTGACTGTACGATTGAAGATAGGTTTAATGAATGAGTGCAGTTTGTTGCATTGAATGAAGGCGTTGAGGTCGAGATGTTTACATCATGTAATTAGCTCATTTACTTGAAAAAGCTTGTATAGATTATTTCATAGAATGAATGAGAACGTTAGATTACATTCAATGATTTTGTTAAGAATGATTAATTGAATCAGTCAATAACGTTTGTTGCATTGAGTGTAGGATTGACTTTTGATTCCAATAATGAATGAAAGCAGGTTGTTTCATTGAATGAATGCATTTTTATTAAGGAAATAATCTCTAATCGTTCAATTATCTTGTGCAGTTTGTTTCATTTGGAAGAAAGAATGAATGCAGTTTGATTCAATGAAAGAACGAATGCAGTTTAATCTCTGAATAATCAAGTTAACATTTTTGACACATTCGTTTCATGGATCCAACTGCATTCATTCATTCAATGTCTCAAGCTGTTGATTTATTGAATGTAAGATTAAAGTTTGATGCAATGAATGAATCAATGAATGTAGTCGATTGTCATGAAGTGAACGTGTTTAGCATGTTTATCTCATTCAAAGAGTGCAAAAGGATTCCATTACAGACTGTGTAAAGTTTGTTTCATTGAATCAATGAATAATGTTTGATTCATTGACTGTACGATTGAAGATAGGTTTAATGAATGAGTGTAGTGTGTTTCATTGAATGAAGGTGTTGAGGTCGAGATATTTACATCATGTAATTAGCTCATTTACTTGAAAAAGCTTGTATAGTTTATTTCATAGAATGAATGAGAACGTTAGGATTCATTCAATGATTTTGTTAGGAATGATTAATTGAATCAGTGAATAACGTTTGATGCATTTAATGTAGGATTGACTTTTGATTCCAATAATGAATGAAAGCAGGTTGTTTCATTCAATGAATGCATTTGAATTAAGGAAATAAGCTCTAATCGTTGAATTATCATGTGCAGTTTGTTTCATTGGAAGAAAGAACGCATGCAGTTTAATCTCTGAATAATCAAGTTAACATTCTTGAAACACGCGTTTCATGGATCCAACTGCATTCATTCATTCAATGTCTCAAGCTATTAATTTATTGAATGTACGATGAAAGTTTGATGCAATGAATGAATCAATGAATGTATTCAATTGTCATGAAGTGAACGTGTCTAGCATGTTTATCTCATTCAAAGAGTGCAAAAGGATTCCATTACAGACTGTGTAAAGTTTGTTTCATCGAATCAATGAATTACGCTTGATTCATTGAATGCACAAATGATGTTTGATTCCATGAATGAATGAATTTTGTTTGTTTCATTGACTGAAAGCGTTGAACTCGAGACATTGAAGTCAGCTCTCCTCACTAAAGTAACTGGTGCAGTTTGTTTCATTGAATGAACGAGAGCAGTTTGATTCTCTGAATGAATGAACGTAAATAGTCTCATGAAATGAATATGTGATGTTTGTTTCATTGAATCAATGAATAATGTTTGATTCATTAATGTACGATTGAAGTTATATTCAATGAATTCACTGGTGCAGATTGTTTCATTGAATTAATGCGTTAAGTTCGAGACAGTTACATCATGACTTTAGATAATTTACTTGAAATAGCTTGTACAGTTTATTACATGGAATGAATGAGTGCGGTAGGATTCATTCAATGAATCAAGAATGATTCATTGAATCAGTGAATTAACGCTTGATTCATAGATTGCACGATTGACTTTTGATTCCAATAATGAATGAATGCAGGGTGTTTGATTGAATGAAGGCGTTCAGCTCGAGGCATTTGTATTAAGGAAATAATCTGTAATCGATGAATTATCATGTGCAGTTTGTTTCATTGAAAGAAAGAATGATTCAATGAAAGAATGAATGCAGTTTAATCTCTGAATAATCAAGTTAACATTCTTGAAACATGCGTTTCATAAATCCAACCGCATTCATTCATTCAATCTCTCAAGCTGTTGGTTCATTGAATGTACGATTAAAGTTTGATGCAATGAATGAATCAATGAATGCATTTGTATGTCATGAAATGTACGTGTTTAGAATGTTTGTCTCATTCAAAGAGTGCAAAAGAATTCCATTACAGATTGTGTAAAGTTTGTTTCATTCAATCTATGAATTACGCTTGATTCATTGATTGCACGAATGATGTTTGATTCCATAGATGAATGAATGCAGATTGTTTCAATGACTGAAAGCGTTTAACTCGAGACATTGAAGTCAGCTCTACTCACTGATGTAACTGGAGTAGTTTGTTTCATTGAATGAACGAGAGCAGTTTGGTTCCCTTAAACTGGCCTCATGAAATGAATATGTGATGTTTGTTTCATTGAATCAATGAATAATGTTTGATTCATTGACTGTACGATTGAAGATAGGTTTAATGAATGAGTGTAGTGTGTTTCGTTGAATGAAGGCGTTGAGGTCGAGATATTTACATCATGTAATTAGCTCATTTACTTGAAAAAGCTTGTATAGTTTATTTCATAGAATGAATGAGAACGTTAGGATTCATTCAATGATTTTGTTAAGAATGATTAATAACGTTTGTTGCATTGAGTGTAGGATTGACTTTTGATTCCAATAATGAATGAAAGCAGGTTGTTTCATTGAATGAATGCATTTTTATTAAGGAAATAATCTCTAATCGTTCAATTATCTTGTGCAGTTTGTTTCATTTGGAAGAAAGAATGAATGCAGTTTGATTCAATGAAAGAACGAATGCAGTTTAAACTCTGAATAATCAAGTTAACATTTTTGACACATTCGTTTCATGGATCCAACTGCATTCATTCATTCAATGTCTCAAGCTGTTGATTTATTGAATGTAAGATTAAAGTTTGATGCAATGAATGAATCAATGAATGTAGTCGATTGTCATGAAGTGAACGTGTTTAGCATGTTTATCTCATTCAAAGAGTGCAAAAGGATTCCATTACAGACTGTGTAAAGTTTGTTTCATTGAATCAATGAATAATGTTTGATTCATTGACTGTACGATTGAAGATAGGTTTAATGAATGAGTGCAGTTTGTTGCATTGAATGAAGGCGTTGAGGTCGAGATATTTACATCATGTAATTAGCTCATTTACTTGAAATAGCTTGTATAGTTTATTTCATAGAATGAATGAGAACAGTAGGATTCATTCAATGATTTTGTTAGGAATGATTAATTGAATCAGTGAATAACGTTTGATGCATTTAATGTCGGATTGACTTTTGATTCCAATAATGAATGAAAGCAGGTTGTTTCATTCAATGAATGCATTTGAATTCAGGAAATAAGCTCTAATCGTTGAATTATCAAGTGCAGTTTGTTTCATTGGAAGAAAGAACGCATGCAGTTTAATCTCTGAATAATCAAGTTAACATTCTTGAAACATGCGTTTCATGGATCCAACTGCATTCATTCATTCAATGTCTCAAGCTGTTAATTTATTGAATGTACGATGAAAGTTTGATGCAATGAATGAATCAATGAATGTATTCAATTGTCATGAAGTGAACGTGTCTAGCATGTTTATCTCATTCAAAGAGTGCAAAAGGATTCCATTACAGACTGTAAAGTTTGTTTCACAGAATCAATGAATTACGCTTGATTCATTGAATGCACAAATGATGTTTGATTCCATGAATGAATGAATTTTGTTTGTTTCATTGACTGAAAGCGTTGAACTCGAGACATTGAAGTCAGCTCTACTCACTAAAGTAACTGGTGCAGTTTGTTTCATTGAATGAACGAGAGCAGTTTGAATCTCTGAATGAATGAACGTAAATGGTCTCATGAAATGAATATGTGATGTTTGTTTCATTGAATCAATGAATAATGTTTGATTCATTAATGTACGATTGAAGTTATATTCAATGAATTCACTGGTGCAGATTGTTTCATTGAATTAATGCGTTAAGTTCGAGACAGTTACATCATGACTTTAGCTCATTTACTTGAAATAGCTTGTACAGTTTATTACATAGAATGAATGAGTGCGGTAGGATTCATTCAATGAATCAAGAATGATTCATTGAATCAGTGAATTAACGCTTGATTCATAGATTGCACGATTGACTTTTGATTCCAATAATGAATGAATGCAGTGTGTTTGATTGAATGAAGGCGTTCAGCTCGAGGCATTTGTATTAAGGAAATAATCTGTAATCGATTAATTATCATGTGCAGTTTGTTTCATTGAAAGAAGGAATGATTCAATGAAAGAATGAATGCAGTTTAATCTCTGAATAATCAAGTTAACATTCTTGAAACATGCGTTTCATAAATCCAACCGCATTCATTCATTCAATCTCTCAAGCTGTTGGTTCATTGAATGTACGATTAAAGTTTGATGCAATGAATGAATCAATGAATGCATTTGTATGTCATGAAATGTACGTGTTTAGAATGTTTGTCTCATTCAAAGAGTGCAAAAGAATTCCATTACAGATTGTGTAAAGTTTGTTTCATTCAATCTATGAATTACGCTTGATTCATTGATTGCACGAATGATGTTTGATTCCATAAATGAATGAATGCAGGTTGTTTCAATGACTGAAAGCGTTTAACTCGAGACATTGAAGTCAGCTCTACTCACTGAAGTAACTGGTGTAGTTTGTTTCATTGAATGAACGAGAGCAGTTTGATTCTCTGAATGAATGAACGCAACTGGTCTCATGAAATGAATATGTGATGTTTTTTTCCTTGAATCAATGAATAATGTTTGATTCATTGACTGTACGATTGAAGATAGGTTTAATGAATGAGTGCAGTTTGTTGCATTGAATGAAGGCGTTGAGGTCGAGATGTTTACATCATGTAATTAGCTCATTTACTTGAAAAAGCTTGTATAGATTATTTCATAGAATGAATGAGAACGTTAGATTACATTCAATGATTTTGTTAAGAATGATTAATTGAATCAGTCAATAACGTTTGTTGCATTGAGTGTAGGATTGACTTTTGATTCCAATAATGAATGAAAGCAGGTTGTTTCATTGAATGAATGCATTTTTATTAAGGAAATAATCTCTAATCGTTCAATTATCTTGTGCAGTTTGTTTCATTTGGAAGAAAGAATGAATGCAGTTTGATTCAATGAAAGAACGAATGCAGTTTAATCTCTGAATAATCAAGTTAACATTTTTGACACATTCGTTTCATGGATCCAACTGCATTCATTCATTCAATGTCTCAAGCTGTTGATTTATTGAATGTAAGATTAAAGTTTGATGCAATGAATGAATCAATGAATGTAGTCGATTGTCATGAAGTGAACGTGTTTAGCATGTTTATCTCATTCAAAGAGTGCAAAAGGATTCCATTACAGACTGTGTAAAGTTTGTTTCATTGAATCAATGAATAATGTTTGATTCATTGACTGTACGATTGAAGATAGGTTTAATGAATGAGTGTAGTGTGTTTCATTGAATGAAGGTGTTGAGGTCGAGATATTTACATCATGTAATTAGCTCATTTACTTGAAAAAGCTTGTATAGTTTATTTCATAGAATGAATGAGAACGTTAGGATTCATTCAATGATTTTGTTAGGAATGATTAATTGAATCAGTGAATAACGTTTGATGCATTTAATGTAGGATTGACTTTTGATTCCAATAATGAATGAAAGCAGGTTGTTTCATTCAATGAATGCATTTGAATTAAGGAAATAAGCTCTAATCGTTGAATTATCATGTGCAGTTTGTTTCATTGGAAGAAAGAACGCATGCAGTTTAATCTCTGAATAATCAAGTTAACATTCTTGAAACATGCGTTTCATGGATTCAACTGCATTCATTCATTCAATGTCTCAAGCTGTTAATTTATTGAATGTACGATCAAAGTTTGATGCAATGAATGAATCAATGAATGTATTCAATTGTCATGAAGTGAACGTGTCTAGCATGTGTATCTCATTCAAAGAGTGCAAAAGGATTCCATTACAGACTGTGTAAAGTTTGTTTCACCGAATCAATGAATTACGCTTGATTCATTGAATGCACAAATGATGTTTGATTTCACGAATGAATGAATTTTGTTTGTTTCATTGACTGAAAGCGTTGAACTCGAGACATTGAAGTCAGCTCTACTCACTAAAGTAACTGGTGCAGTTTGTTTCATTGAATGAACGAGAGCAGTTTGATTCTCTGAATGAATGAACGTAAATGGTCTCATGAAATGAATATGTGATGTTTGTTTCATTGAATCAATGAATAATGTTTGATTCATTAATGTACGATTGAAGTTATATTCAATGAATTCACTGGTGCAGATTGTTTCATTGAATTAATGCGTTAAGTTCGAGACAGTTACATAATGACTTTAGCTCATTTACTTGAAATAGCTTGTACAGTTTATTACATAGAATGAATGAGTGCGGTAGGATTCATTCAATGAATCAAGAATGATTCATTGAATCAGTGAATTAACGCTTGATTCATAGATTGCACGATTGACTTTTGATTCCAATAATGAATGAATGCAGGGTGTTTGATTGATAAAAGGCGTTCAGCCCGAGGAATTTGTATGAAGGAAATAATCTGTAATCGTCGAATTATCATGTGCAGTTTGTTTCATTGAAAGAAAGAATGATTTAATGAAAGAATGAATGCAGTTTAATCTCTGAATAATCAAGTTAACATTCTTGAAACATGCGTTTCATAAATCCAACCGCATTCATTCATTCAATCTCTCAAGCTGTTGGTTCATTGAATGTACGATTAAAGTTTGATGCAATGAATGAATCAATGAATGCATTTGTATGTCATGAAATGTACGTGTTTACAATGTTTGTCTCATTCAAAGAGTGCAAAAGAATTCCATTACAGATTGTGTCAAGTTTGTTTCATTCAATCTATCAATTACGCTTGATTCATTGATTGCACGAATGATGTTTGATTCCATAGATGAATGAATGCAGATTGTTTCAATGACTGAAAGCGTTTAACTCGAGACATTGAAGTCAGCTCTACTCACTGAAGTAACTGGAGTAGTTTGTTTCATTGAATGAACGAGAGCAGTTTGATTCTCTGAATGAATGAACGCAACTGGTCTCATGAAATGAATATGTGATGTTTTTTTTCATTGAATCAATGAATAATGTTTGATTCATTGACTGTACGATTGAAGATAGGTTTAATGAATGAGTGGCGTGTGTTTCATTGAATGAAGGCGTTGAGGTCGAGATATTTACATCATGTAATTAGCTCATTTACTTGAAAAAGCTTGTATATTTTATTTCATAGAATGAATGAGAACGTTAGGATTCATTCAATGATTTTGTTAAGAATGATTAATTGAATCAGTCAATAACGTTTGTTGCATTGAGTGTAGGATTGACTTTTGATTCCAATAATGAATGAAAGCAGGTTGTTTCATTGAATGAATGCATTTTTATTAAGGAAATAATCTCTAATCGTTCAATTATCTTGTGCAGTTTGTTTCATTGGAAGAAAGAACGCATGCAGTTTAATCTCTGAATAATCAAGTTAACATTCTTGAAACATGCGTTTCATGGATCCAACTGCATTCATTCATTCAATGTCTCAAGCTGTTAATTTATTGAATGTACGATGAAAGTTTGATGCAATGAATGAATCAATGAATGTATTCAATTGTCATGAAGTGAACGTGTCTAGCATGTTTATCTCATTCAAAGAGTGCAAAAGGATTCCATTACAGACTGTGTAAAGTTTGTTTCATCGAATCAATGAATTACGCTTGATTCATTGAATGCACAAATGATGATTGATTCCATGAATGAATGAATTTTGTTTGTTTCATTGACTGAAAGCGTTGAACTCGAGACATTGAAGTCAGCTCTACTCACTAAAGTAACTGGTGCAGTTTGTTTCATTGAATGAACGAGAGCAGTTGGATTCTCTGAATGAATGAACGTAAATAGTCTCATGAAATGAATATGTGATGTTTGTTTCATTGAATCAATGAATAATGTTTGATTCATTAATGTACGATTGAAGTTATATTCAATGAATTCACTGGTGCAGATTGTTTCATTGAATTAATGCGTTAAGTTCGAGACAGTTACATCATGACTTTAGATCATTTACTTGAAATAGCTTGTACAGTTTATTACATGGAATGAATGAGTGCGGTAGGATTCATTCAATGAATCAAGAATGTTTCATTGAATCAGTGAATTAACACTTGATTCATAGATTGCACGATTGACTTTTGATTCCAATAATGAATGAAAGCAGGTTGTTTCATTGAATGAATGCATTTTTATTAAGGAAATAATCTCTAATCGTTCAATTATCTTGTGCAGTTTGTTTCATTTGGAAGAAAGAAAGAATGCAGTTTGATTCAATGAAAGAACGAATGCAGTTTAATCTCTGAATAATCAAGTTAACATTTTTGACACATTCGTTTCATGGATCCAACTGCATTCATTCATTCAATGTCTCAAGCTGTTGATGTATTGAATGTCAGATTAAAGTTTGATGCAATGAATGAATCAATGAATGTAGTCGATTGTCATGAAGTGAACGTGTTTAGCATGTTTATCTCATTCAAAGAGTGCAAAAGGATTCCATTACAGACTGTGTAAAGTTTGTTTCATTGAATCAATGAATAATGTTTGATTCATTGACTGTACGATTGAAGATAGGTTTAATGAATGAGTGCAGTTTGTTGCATTGAATGAAGGCGTTGAGGTCGAGATATTTACATCATGGAATTAGCTCATTTACTTGAAATAGCTTGTATAGTTTATTTCATAGAATGAATGAGAACAGTAGGATTCATTCAATGATTTTGTTAGGAATGATTAATTGAATCAGTGAATAACGTTTGATGCATTTAATGTAGGATTGACTTTTGATTCCAATAATGAATGAAAGCAGGTTGTTTCATTCAATGAATGCATTTGAATTAAGGAAATAAGCTCTAATCGTTGAATTATCATGTGCAGTTTGTTTCATTGGAAGAAAGAACGCATGCAGTTTAATCTCTGAATAATCAAGTTAACATTCTTGAAACATGCGTTTCATGGATCCAACTGCATTCATTCATTCAATGTCTCAAGCTGTTAATTTATTGAATGTACGATGAAAGTTTGATGCAATGAATGAATCAATGAATGTATTCAATTGTCATGAAGTGAACGTGTCTAGCATGTGTATCTCATTCAAAGAGTGCAAAAGGATTCCATTACAGACTGTGTAAAGTTTGTTTCACCGAATCAATGAATTACGCTTGATTCATTGAATGCACAAATGATGTTTGATTTCACGAATGAATGAATTTTGTTTGTTTCATTGACTGAAAGCGTTGAACTCGAGACATTGAAGTCAGCTCTACTCACTAAAGTAACTGGTGCAGTTTGTTTCATTGAATGAACGAGAGCAGTTTGATTCTCTGAATGAATGAACGTAAATGGTCTCATGAAATGAATAAGTGATGTTTGTTTCATTGAATCAATGAATAATGTTTGATTCATTAATGTACGATTGAAGTTATATTCAATGAATTCACTGGTGCAGATTGTTTCATTGAATTAATGCGTTAAGTTCGAGACAGTTACATCATGACTTTAGCTCATTTACTTGAAATAGCTTGTACAGTTTATTACATAGAATGAATGAGTGCGGTAGGATTCATTCAATGAATCAAGAATGATTCATTGAATCAGCGAATTAACGCTTGGTTCATAGATTGCACGATTGACTTTTGATTCCAATAATGAATGAATGCAGGGTGTTTGATTGAATGAAGGCGTTCAGCTCGAGGCATTTGTATTAAGGAAATAATCTGTAATCGATGAATTATCATGTGTAGTTTGTTTCATTGAAAGAAAGAATGATTCAATGAAAGAATGAATGCAGTTTAATCTCTGAATAATCAAGTTAACATTCTTGAAACATGCGTTTCATAAATCCAACCGCATTCATTCATTCAATCTCTCAAGCTGTTGGTTCATTGAATGTACGATTAAAGTTTGATGCAATGAATGAATCAATGAATGCATTTGTATGTCATGAAATGTACGTGTTTAGAATGTTTGTCTCATTCAAAGAGTGCAAAAGAATTCCATTACAGATTGTGTAAAGTTTGTTTCATTCAATCTATGAATTACGCTTGATTCATTCATTGCACGAAAGATGTTTGATTCCATAAATGAATGAATGCAGGTTGTTTCAATGACTGAAAGCGTTTAACTCGAGACATTGAAGTCAGCTCTACTCACTGAAGTAACTGGTGTAGTTTGTTTCATTGAATGAACGAGAGCAGTTTGATTCTCTGAATGAATGAACGCAACTGGTCTCATGAAATGAATATGTGATGTGTTTTTCCTTGAATCAATGAATAATGTTTGATTCATTGACTGTACGATTGAAGATAGGTTTAATGAATGAGTGTAGTGTGTTTCATTGAATGAAGGCGTTGAGGTCGAGATATTTACATCATGTAATTAGCTCATTTACTTGAAAAAGCTTGTATAGTTTATTTCATAGAATGAAAGAGAACGTTAGATTACATTCAATGATTTTGTTAAGAATGATTAATTGAATCAGTCAATAACGTTTGTTGCATTGAGTGTAGGATTGACTTTTGATTCCAATAATGAATGAAAGCAGGTTGTTTCATTGAATGAATGCATTTTTATTAAGGAAATAATCTCTAATCGTTCAATTATCTTGTGCAGTTTGTTTCATTTGGAAGAAAGAAAGAATGCAGTTTGATTCAATGAAAGAACGAATGCAGTTTAATCTCTGAATAATCAAGTTAACATTTTTGACACATTCGTTTCATGGATCCAACTGCATTCATTCATTCAATGTCTCAAGCTGTTGATGTATTGAATGTCAGATTAAAGTTTGATGCAATGAATGAATCAATGAATGTAGTCGATTGTCATGAAGTGAACGTGTTTAGCATGTTTATCTCATTCAAAGAGTGCAAAAGGATTCCATTACAGACTGTGTAAAGTTTGTTTCATTGAATCAATGAATAATGTTTGATTCATTGACTGTACGATTGAAGATAGGTTTAATGAATGAGTGCAGTTTGTTGCATTGAATGAAGGCGTTGAGGTCGAGATATTTACATCATGGAATTAGCTCATTTACTTGAAATAGCTTGTATAGTTTATTTCATAGAATGAATGAGAACAGTAGGATTCATTCAATGATTTTGTTAGGAATGATTAATTGAATCAGTGAATAACGTTTGATGCATTTAATGTAGGATTGACTTTTGATTCCAATAATGAATGAAAGCAGGTTGTTTCATTCAATGAATGCATTTGAATTAAGGAAATAAGCTCTAATCGTTGAATTATCATGTGCAGTTTGTTTCATTGGAAGAAAGAACGCATGCAGTTTAATCTCTGAATAATCAAGTTAACATTCTTGAAACATGCGTTTCATGGATCCAACTGCATTCATTCATTCAATGTCTCAAGCTGTTAATTTATTGAATGTACGATGAAAGTTTGATGCAATGAATGAATCAAGGAATGTATTCAATTGTCATGAAGTGAACGTGTCTAGCATGTGTATCTCATTCAAAGAGTGCAAAAGGATTCCATTACAGACTGTGTAAAGTTTGTTTCACCGAATCAATGAATTACGCTTGATTCATTGAATGCACAAATGATGTTTGATTTCACGAATGAATGAATTTTGTTTGTTTCATTGACTGAAAGCGTTGAACTCGAGACATTGAAGTCAGCTCTACTCACTAAAGTAACTGGTGCAGTTTGTTTCATTGAATGAACGAGAGCAGTTTGATTCTCTGAATGAATGAACGTAAATGGTCTCATGAAATGAATATGTGATGTTTGTTTCATTGAATCAATGAATAATGTTTGATTCATTAATGTACGATTGAAGTTATATTCAATGAATTCACTGGTGCAGATTGTTTCATTGAATTAATGCGTTAAGTTCGAGACAGTTACATCATGACTTTAGCTCATTTACTTGAAATAGCTTGTACAGTTTATTACATAGAATGAATGAGTGCGGTAGGATTCATTCAATGAATCAAGAATGATTCATTGAATCAGCGAATTAACGCTTGGTTCATAGATTGCACGATTGACTTTTGATTCCAATAATGAATGAATGCAGGGTGTTTGATTGAATGAAGGCGTTCAGCTCGAGGCATTTGTATTAAGGAAATAATCTGTAATCGTCGAATTATCATGTGCAGTTTGTTTCATTGAAAGAAAGAATGATTTAATGAAAGAATGAATGCAGTTTAATCTCTGAATAATCAAGTTAACATTCTTGAAACATGCGTTTCATAAATCCAACCGCATTCATTCATTCAATCTCTCAAGCTGTTGGTTCATTGAATGTACGATTAAAGTTTGATGCAATGAATGAATCAATGAATGCATTTGTATGTCATGAAATGTACGTGTTTAGAATGTTTGTCTCATTCAAAGAGTGCAAAAGAATTCCATTACAGATTGTGTAAAGTTTGTTTCATTCAATCTATGAATTACGCTTGATTCATTGATTGCACGAATGATGTTTGATTCCATAGATGAATGAATGCAGATTGTTTCAATGACTGAAAGCGTTTAACTCGAGACATTGAAGTCAGCTCTACTCACTGAAGTAACTGGTGTAGTTTGTTTCATTGAATGAACGAGAGCAGTTTGATTCTCTGAATGAATGAACGCAACTGGTCTCATGAAATGAATATGTGATGTTTTTTTCCTTGAATCAATGAATAATGTTTGATTCATTGACTGTACGATTGAAGATAGGTTTAATGAATGAGTGTAGTGTGTTTCATTGAATGAAGGCGTTGAGGTCGAGATATTTACATCATGTAATTAGCTCATTTACTTGAAAAAGCTTGTATAGTTTATTTCATAGAATGAATGAGAACGTTAGATTACATTCAATGATTTTGTTAAGAATGATTAATTGAATCAGTCAATAACGTTTGTTGCATTGAGTGTAGGATTGACTTTTGATTCCAATAATGAATGAAAGCAGGTTGTTTCATTGAATGAATGCATTTTTATTAAGGAAATAATCTCTAATAGTTCAATTATCTTGTGCAGTTTGTTTCATTTGGAAGAAAGAATGAATTCAGTTTGATTCAATGAAAGAACGAATCCAGTTTAAACTCTGAATAATCAAGTTAACATTTTTGACACATTCGTTTCATGGATCCAACTGCATTCATTCATTCAATGTCTCAAGCTGTTTATTTATTGAATGTAAGATTAAAGTTTGATGCAATGAATGAATCAATGAATGTAGTCGATTGTCATGAAGTGAACGTGTTTAGCATGTTTATCTCATTCAAAGAGTGCAAAAGGATTCCATTACAGACTGTGTAAAGTTTGTTTCATTGAATCAATGAATAATGTTTGATTCATTGACTGTACGATTGAAGATAGGTTTAATGAATGAGTGTAGTGTGTTTCATTGAATGAAGGTGTTGAGGTCGAGATATTTACATCATGTAATTAGCTCATTTACTTGAAAAAGCTTGTATAGTTTATTTCATAGAATGAATGAGAACGTTAGGATTCATTCAATGATTTTGTTAGGAATGATTAATTGAATCAGTGAATAACGTTTGATGCATTTAATGTAGGATTGACTTTTGATTCCAATAATGAATGAAAGCAGGTTGTTTCATTCAATGAATGCATTTGAATTAAGGAAATAAGCTCTAATCGTTGAATTATCATGTGCAGTTTGTTTAATTGGAAGAAAGAACGCATGCAGTTTAATCTCTGAATAATCAAGTTAACATTCTTGAAACATGCGTTTCATGGATCCAACTGCATTCATTCATTCAATGACTCAAGCTGTTAATTTATTGAATGTACGATGAATGTTTGATGCAATGAATGAATCAATGAATGTATTCAATTGTCATGAAGTGAACGTGTCTAGCATGTTTATCTCATTCAAAGAGTGCAAAAGGATTCCATTACAGACTGTGTAAAGTTTGTTTCATCGAATCAATGAATTACGCTTGATTCATTGAATGCACAAATGATGATTGATTCCATGAATGAATGAATTTTGTTTGTTTCATTGACTGAAAGCGTTGAACTCGAGACATTGAAGTCAGCTCTACCCACTAAAGTAACTGGTGCAGTTTGTTTCATTGAATGAACGAGAGCAGTTGGATTCTCTGAATGAATGAACGTAAATAGTCTCATGAAATGAATATGTGATGTTTGTTTCATTGAATCAATGAATAATGTTTGATTCATTAATGTACGATTGAAGTTATATTCAATGAATTCACTGGTGCAGATTGTTTCATTGAATTAATGCGTTAAGTTCGAGACAGTTACATCATGACTTTAGATCATTTACTTGAAATAGCTTGTACAGTTTATTACGTGGAATGAATGAGTGCGGTAGGATTCATTCAATGAATCAAGAATGATTTATTGAATCAGTGAATTAACGCTTGATTCATAGATTGCACGATTGACTTTTGATTCCAATAATGAATGAAAGCAGGTTGTTTCATTGAATGAATGCATTTTTATTAAGGAAATAATCTCTAATCGTTCAATTATCTTGTGCAGTTTGTTTCATTTGGAAGAAAGAATGAATGCAGTTTGATTCAATGAAAGAACGAATGCAGTTTAATCTCTGAATAATCAAGTTAACATTTTTGACACATTCGTTTCATGGATCCAACTGCATTCATTCATTCAATGTCTCAAGCTGTTGATGTATTGAATGTCAGATTAAAGTTTGATGCAATGAATGAATCAATGAATGTAGTCGATTGTCATGAAGTGAACGTGTTTAGCATGTTTATCTCATTCAAAGAGTGCAAAAGGATTCCATTACAGACTGTGTAAAGTTTGTTTCATTGAATCAATGAATAATGTTTGATTCATTGACTGTACGATTGTAGATAGGTTTAATGAATGAGTGCAGTTTGTTGCATTGAATGAAGGCGTTGAGGTCGAGATATTTACATCATGTAATTAGCTCATTTACTTGAAATAGCTTGTATAGTTTATTTCATAGAATGAATGAGAACAGTAGGATTCATTCAATGATTTTGTTAGGAATGATTAATTGAATCAGTGAATAACGTTTGATGCATTTAATGTAGGATTGACTTTTGATTCCAATAATGAATGAAAGCAGGTTGTTTCATTCAATGAATGCATTTGTATTAAGGAAATAAGCTCTAATCGTTGAATTATCATGTGCAGTTTGTTTCATTGGAAGAAAGAACGCATGCAGTTTAATCTCTGAATAATCAAGTTAACATTCTTGAAACATGCGTTTCATGGATCCAACTGCATTCATTCATTCAATGTCTCAAGCTGTTAATTTATTGAATGTACGATGAAAGTTTTATGCAATGAATGAATCAATGAATGTATTCAATTGTCATGAAGTGAACGTGTCTAGCATGTGTATCTCATTCAAAGAGTGCAAAAGTATTCCATTACAGACTGTGTAAAGTTTGTTTCACCGAATCAATGAATTACGCTTGATTCATTGAATGCACAAATGATGTTTGATTTCACGAATGAATGAATTTTGTTTGTTTCATTGACTGAAAGCGTTGAACTCGAGACATTGAAGTCAGCTCTACTCACTAAAGTAACTGGTGCAGTTTGTTTCATTGAATGAACGAGAGCAGTTTGATTCTCTGAATGAATGAACGTAAATGGTCTCATGAAATGAATATGTGATGTTTGTTTCATTGAATCAATGAATAATGTTTGATTCATTAATGTACGATTGAAGTTATATTCAATGAATTCACTGGTGCAGATTGTTTCATTGAATTAATGCGTTAAGTTCGAGACAGTTACATCATGACTTTAGCTCATTTACTTGAAATAGCTTGTACAGTTTATTACATAGAATGAATGAGTGCGGTAGGATTCATTCAATGAATCAAGAATGATTCATTGAATCAGTGAATTAACGCTTGATTCATAGATTGCACGATTGACTATTGATTCCAATAATGAATGAATGCAGGGTGTTTGATTGATAAAAGGCGTTCAGCCCGAGGCATTTGTATTAAGGAAATAATCTGTAATCGTCGAATTATCATGTGCAGTTTGTTTCATTGAAAGAAAGAATGATTTAATGAAAGAATGAATGCAGTTTAATCTCTGAATAATCAAGTTAACATTCTTGAAACATGCGTTTCATAAATCCAACCGCATTCATTCATTCAATCTCTCAAGCTGTTGGTTCATTGAATGTACGATTAAAGTTTGACGCAATGAATGAATCAATGAATGCATTTGTATGTCATGAAATGTACGTGTTTAGAATGTTTGTCTCATTCAAAGAGTGCAAAAGAATTCCATTACAGATTGTGTAAAGTTTGTTTCATTCAATCTATGAATTACGCTTGATTCATTGATTGCACGAATGATGTTTGATTCCATAGATGAATGAATGCAGATTGTTTCAATGACTGAAAGCGTTTAACTCGAGACATTGAAGTCAGCTCTACTCACTGAAGTAACTGGAGTAGTTTGTTTCATTGAATGAACGAGAGCAGTTTGATTCTCTGAATGAATGAACGCAACTGGTCTCATGAAATGAATATGTGATTTTTTTTTTCATTCAATCAATGAATAATGTTTGATTCATTGACTGTACGATTGAAGATAGGTTTAATGAATGAGTGTAGTGTGTTTCTTTGAATGAAGGCGTTGAGGTCGAGATATTTACATCATGTAATTAGCTCATTTACTTGAAAAAGCTTGTATAGTTTATTTCATAGAATGAATGAGAACGTTAGGATTCATTCAATGATTTTGTTAAGAATAATTAATTGAATCAGTCAATAACGTTTGTTGCATTGAGTGTAGGATTGACTTTTGATTCCAATAATGAATGAAAGCAGGTTGTTTCATTGAATGAATGCATTTTTATTAAGGAAATAATCTCTAATCGTTCAATTATCTTGTGCAGTTTGTTTCATTTGGAAGAAAGAATGAATGCAGTTTGATTCAATGAAAGAACGAATGCAGTTTAATCTCTGAATAATCAAGTTAACATTTTTGACACATTCGTTTCATGGATCCAACTGCATTCATTCATTCAATGTCTCAAGCTGTTGATTTATTGAATGTAAGATTAAAGTTTGATGCAATGAATGAATCAATGAATGTAGTCGATTGTCATGAAGTGAACGTGTTTAGCATGTTTATCTCATTCAAAGAGTGCAAAAGGATTCCATTACAGACTGTGTAAAGTTTGTTTCATTGAATCAATGAATAATGTTTGATTCATTGACTGTACGATTGAAGATAGGTTTAATGAATGAGTGCAGTTTGTTGCATTGAATGAAGGCGTTGAGGTCGAGATATTTACATCATGTAATTAGCTCATTTACTTGAAATAGCTTGTATAGTTTATTTCATAGAATGAATGAGAACAGTAGGATTCATTCAATGATTTTGTTAGGAATGATTAATTGAATCAGTGAATAACGTTTGATGCATTTAATGTAGGATTGACTTTTGATTCCAATAATGAATGAAAGCAGGTTGTTTCATTCAATGAATGCATTTGAATTCAGGAAATAAGCTCTAATCGTTGAATTATCAAGTGCAGTTTGTTTCATTGGAAGAAAGAACGCATGCAGTTTAATCTCTGAATAATCAAGTTAACATTCTTGAAACACGCGTTTCATGGATCCAACTGCATTCATTCATTCAATGTCTCAAGCTATTAATTTATTGAATGTACGATGAAAGTTTGATGCAATGAATGAATCAATGAATGTATTCAATTGTCATGAAGTGAACGTGTCTCGCATGTTTATCTCATTCAAAGAGTGCAAAAGGATTCCATTACAGACTGTGTAAAGTTTGTTTCATCGAATCAATGAATTACGCTTGATTCATTGAATGCACAAATGATGTTTGATTCCATGAATGAATGAATTTTGTTTGTTTCATTGACTGAAAGCGTTGAACTCGAGACATTGAAGTCAGCTCTCCTCACTAAAGTAACTGGTGCAGTTTGTTTCATTGAATGAACGAGAGCAGTTTGATTCTCTGAATGAATGAACGTAAATAGTCTCATGAAATGAATATGTGATGTTTGTTTCATTGAATCAATGAATAATGTTTGATTCATTAATGTACGATTGAAGTTATATTCAATGAATTCACTGGTGCAGATTGTTTCATTGAATTAATGCGTTAAGTTCGAGACAGTTACATCATGACTTTAGATCATTTACTTGAAATAGCTTGTACAGTTTATTACATGGAATGAATGAGTGCGGTAGGATTCATTCAATGAATCAAGAATGATTCATTGAATCAGTGAATTAACGCTTGATTCATAGATTGCACGATTGACTTTTGATTCCAATAATGAATGAATGCAGGGTGTTTGATTGAATGAAGGCGTTCAGCTCGAGGCATTTGTATTAAGGAAATAATCTGTAATCGATGAATTATCATGTGCAGTTTGTTTCATTGAAAGAAAGAATGATTCAATGAAAGAATGAATGCAGTTTAATCTCTGAATAATCAAGTTAACATTCTTGAAACATGCGTTTCATAAATCCAACCGCATTCATTCATTCAATCTCTCAAGCTGTTGGTTCATTGAATGTACGATTAAAGTTTGATGCAATGAATGAATCAATGAATGCATTTGTATGTCATGAAATGTACGTGTTTAGAATGTTTGTCTCATTCAAAGAGTGCAAAAGAATTCCATTACAGATTGTGTAAAGTTTGTTTCATTCAATCTATGAATTACGCTTGATTCATTGATTGCACGAATGATGTTTGATTCCATAGATGAATGAATGCAGATTGTTTCAATGACTGAAAGCGTTTAACTCGAGACATTGAAGTCAGCTCTACTCACTGATGTAACTGGAGTAGTTTGTTTCATTGAATGAACGAGAGCAGTTTGGTTCCCTTAAACTGGCCTCATGAAATGAACATGTGATGTTTGTTTCATTGAATCAATGAATAATGTTTGATTCATTGACTGTACGATTGAAGATAGGTTTAATGAATGAGTGTAGTGTGTTTCATTGAATGAAGGCGTTGAGGTCGAGATATTTACATCATGTAATTAGCTCATTTACTTGAAAAAGCTTGTATAGTTTATTTCATAGAATGAATGAGAACGTTAGGATTCATTCAATGATTTTGTTAAGAATGATTAATAACGTTTGTTGCATTGAGTGTAGGATTGACTTTTGATTCCAATAATGAATGAAAGCAGGTTGTTTCATTGAATGAATGCATTTTTATTAAGGAAATAATCTCTAATCGTTCAATTATCTTGTGCAGTTTGTTTCATTTGGAAGAAAGAATGAATGCAGTTTGATTCAATGAAAGAACGAATGCAGTTTAATCTCTGAATAATCAAGTTAACATTTTTGACACATTCGTTTCATGGATCCAACTGCATTCATTCATTCAATGTCTCAAGCTGTTGATGTATTGAATGTCAGATTAAAGTTTGATGCAATGAATGAATCAATGAATGTAGTCGATTGTCATGAAGTGAACTTGTTTAGCATGTTTATCTCATTCAAAGAGTGCAAAAGGATTCCATTACAGACTGTGTAAAGTTTGTTTCATTGAATCAATGAATAATGTTTGATTCATTGACTGTACGATTGTAGATAGGTTTAATGAATGAGTGCAGTTTGTTGCATTGAATGAAGGCGTTGAGGTCGAGATATTTACATCATGTAATTAGCTCATTTACTTGAAATAGCTTGTATAGTTTATTTCATAGAATGAATGAGAACAGTAGGATTCATTCAATGATTTTGTTAGGAATGATTAATTGAATCAGTGAATAACGTTTGATGCATTTAATGTAGGATTGACTTTTGATTCCAATAATGAATGAAAGCAGGTTGTTTCATTCAATGAATGCATTTGAATTAAGGAAATAAGCTCTAATCGTTGAATTATCGTGTGCAGTTTGTTTCATTGGAAGAAAGAACGCATGCAGTTTAATCTCTGAATAATCAAGTTAACATTCTTGAAACATGCGTTTCATGGATCCAACTGCATTCATTCATTCAATGTCTCAAGCTGTTAATTTATTGAATGTACGATGAAAGTTTGATGCAATGAATGAATCAATGAATGTATTCAAATGTCATGAAGTGAACGTGTCTAGCATGTGTATCTCATTCAAAGAGTGCAAAAGGATTCCATTACAGACTGTGTAAAGTTTGTTTCACCGAATCAATGAATTACGCTTGATTCATTGAATGCACAAATGATGTTTGATTTCACGAATGAATGAATTTTGTTTGTTTCATTGACTGAAAGCGTTGAACTCGAGTCATTGAAGTCAGCTCTACTCACTAAAGTAACTGGTGCAGTTTGTTTCATTGAATGAACGAGAGCAGTTTGATTCTCTGAATGAATGAACGTAAATGGTCTCATGAAATGAATATGTGATGTTTGTTTCATTGAATCAATGAATAATGTTTGATTCATTAATGTACGATTGAAGTTATATTCAATGAATTCACTGGTGCAGATTGTTTCATTGAATTAATGCGTTAAGTTCGAGACAGTTACATCATGACTTTAGCTCATTTACTTGAAATAGCTTGTACAGTTTATTACATAGAATGAATGAGTGCGGTAGGATTCATTCAATGAATCAAGAATGATTCATTGAATCAGTGAATTAACGCTTGATTCATAGATTGCACGATTGACTATTGATTCCAATAATGAATGAATGCAGGGTGTTTGATTGATAAAAGGCGTTCAGCCCGAGGCATTTGTATTAAAGAAATAATCTGTAATCGTCGAATTATCATGTGCAGTTTGTTTCATTGAAAGAAAGAATGATTTAATGAAAGAATGAATGCAGTTTAATCTCTGAATAATCAAGTTAACATTCTTGAAACATGCGTTTCATAAATCCAACCGCATTCATTCATTCAATCTCTCAAGCTGTTGGTTCATTGAATGTACGATTAAAGTTTGATGCAATGAATGAATCAATGAATGCATTTGTATGTCATGAAATGTACGTGTTTAGAATGTTTGTCTCATTCAAAGAGTGCAAAAGAATTCCATTACAGATTGTGTAAAGTTTGTTTCATTCAATCTATGAATTACGCTTGATTCATTGATTGCACGAATGATGTTTGATTCCATAGATGAATGAATGCAGATTGTTTCAATGACTGAAAGCGTTTAACTCGAGACATTGAAGTCAGCTCTACTCACTGAAGTAACTGGAGTAGTTTGTTTCATTGAATGAACGAGAGCAGTTTGATTCTCTGAATGAATGAACGCAACTGGTCTCATGAAATGAATATGTGATATTTTTTTTCATTGAATCAATGAATAATGTTTGATTCATTGACTGTACGATTGAAGATAGGTTTAATGAATGAGTGTAGTGTGTTTCTTTGAATGAAGGCGTTGAGGTCGAGATATTTACATCATGTAATTAGCTCATTTACTTGAAAAAGCTTGTACAGTTTATTTCATAGAATGAATGAGAACGTTAGGATTCATTCAATGATTTTGTTAAGAATAATTAATTGAATCAGTCAATAACGTTTGTTGCATTGAGTGTAGGATTGACTTTTGATTCCAATAATGAATGAAAGCAGGTTGTTTCATTGAATGAATGCATTTTTATTAAGGAAATAATCTCTAATCGTTCAATTATCTTGTGCAGTTTGTTTCATTTGGAAGAAAGAATGAATGCAGTTTGATTCAATGAAAGAACGAATGCAGTTTAAACTCTGAATAATCAAGTTAACATTTTTGACACATTCGTTTCATGGATCCAACTGCATTCATTCATTCAATGTCTCAAGCTGTTGATTTATTGAATGTAAGATTAAAGTTTGATGCAATGAATGAATCAATGAATGTAGTCGATTGTCATGAAGTGAACGTGTTTAGCATGTTTATCTCATTCAAAGAGTGCAAAAGGATTCCATTACGGACTGTGTAAAGTTTGTTTCATTGAATCAATGAATAATGTTTGATTCATTGACTGTACGATTGAAGATAGGTTTAATGAATGAGTGCAGTTTGTTGCATTGAATGAAGGCGTTGAGGTCGAGATATTTACATCATGTAATTAGCTCATTTACTTGAAATAGCTTGTATAGTTTATTTCATAGAATGAATGAGAACAGTAGGATTCATTCAATGATTTTGTTAGGAATGATTAATTGAATCAGTGAATAACGTTTGATGCATTTAATGTCGGATTGACTTTTGATTCCAATAATGAATGAAAGCAGGTTGTTTCATTCAATGAATGCATTTGAATTCAGGAAATAAGCTCTAATCGTTGAATTATCAAGTGCAGTTTGTTTCATTGGAAGAAAGAACGCATGCAGTTTAATCTCTGAATAATCAAGTTAACATTCTTGAAACATGCGTTTCATGGATCCAACTGCATTCATTCATTCAATGTCTCAAGCTGTTAATTTATTGAATGTACGATGAAAGTTTGATGCAATGAATGAATCAATGAATGTATTCAATTGTCATGAAGTGAACGTGTCTAGCATGTTTATCTCATTCAAAGAGTGCAAAAGGATTCCATTACAGACTGTAAAGTTTGTTTCACAGAATCAATGAATTACGCTTGATTCATTGAATGCACAAATGATGTTTGATTCCATGAATGAATGAATTTTGTTTGTTTCATTGACTGAAAGCGTTGAACTCGAGACATTGAAGTCAGCTCTACTCACTAAAGTAACTGGTGCAGTTTGTTTCATTGAATGAACGAGAGCAGTTTGATTCTCTGAATGAATGAACGTAAATGGTCTCATGAAATGAATATGTGATGTTTGTTTCATTGAATCAATGAATAATGTTTGATTCATTAATGTACGATTGAAGTTATATTCAATGAATTCACTGGTGCAGATTGTTTCATTGAATTAATGCGTTAAGTTCGAGACAGTTACATCATGACTTTAGCTCATTTACTTGAAATAGCTTGTACAGTTTATTACATAGAATGAATGAGTGCGGTAGGATTCATTCAATGAATCAAGAATGATTCATTGAATCAGTGAATTAACGCTTGATTCATAGATTGCACGATTGACTTTTGATTCCAATAATGAATGAATGCAGTGTGTTTGATTGAATGAAGGCGTTCAGCTCGAGGCATTTGTATTAAGGAAATAATCTGTAATCGATGAATTATCATGTGCAGTTTGTTTCATTGAAAGAAGGAATGATTCAATGAAAGAATGAATGCAGTTTAATCTCTGAATAATCAAGTTAACATTCTTGAAACATGCGTTTCATAAATCCAACCGCATTCATTCATTCAATCTCTCAAGCTGTTGGTTCATTGAATGTACGATTAAAGTTTGATGCAATGAATGAATCAATGAATGCATTTGTATGTCATGAAATGTACGTGTTTAGAATGTTTGTCTCATTCAAAGAGTGCAAAAGAATTCCATTACAGGTTGTGTAAAGTTTGTTTCATTCAATCTATGAATTACGCTTGATTCATTGATTGCACGAATGATGTTTGATTCCATAAATGAATGAATGCAGGTTGTTTCAATGACTGAAAGCGTTTAACTCGAGACATTGAAGTCAGCTCTACTCACTGAAGTAACTGGTGTAGTTTGTTTCATTGAATGAACGAGAGCAGTTTGATTCTCTGAATGAATGAACGCAACTGGTCTCATGAAATGAATATGTGATGTTTTTTTCCTTGAATCAATGAATAATGTTTGATTCATTGACTGTACGATTGAAGATAGGTTTAATGAATGAGTGCAGTTTGTTGCATTGAATGAAGGCGTTGAGGTCGAGATGTTTACATCATGTAATTAGCTCATTTACTTGAAAAAGCTTGTATAGATTATTTCATAGAATGAATGAGAACGTTAGATTACATTCAATGATTTTGTTAAGAATGATTAATTGAATCAGTCAATAACGTTTGTTGCATTGAGTGTAGGATTGACTTTTGATTCCAATAATGAATGAAAGCAGGTTGTTTCATTGAATGAATGCATTTTTATTAAGGAAATAATCTCTAATCGTTCAATTATCTTGTGCAGTTTGTTTCATTTGGAAGAAAGAATGAATGCAGTTTGATTCAATGAAAGAACGAATGCAGTTTAATCTCTGAATAATCAAGTTAACATTTTTGACACATTCGTTTCATGGATCCAACTGCATTCATTCATTCAATGTCTCAAGCTGTTGATTTATTGAATGTAAGATTAAAGTTTGATGCAATGAATGAATCAATGAATGTAGTCGATTGTCATGAAGTGAACGTGTTTAGCATGTTTATCTCATTCAAAGAGTGCAAAAGGATTCCATTACAGACTGTGTAAAGTTTGTTTCATTGAATCAATGAATAATGTTTGATTCATTGACTGTACGATTGAAGATAGGTTTAATGAATGAGTGTAGTGTGTTTCATTGAATGAAGGTGTTGAGGTCGAGATATTTACATCATGTAATTAGCTCATTTACTTGAAAAAGCTTGTATAGTTTATTTCATAGAATGAATGAGAACGTTAGGATTCATTCAATGATTTTGTTAGGAATGATTAATTGAATCAGTGAATAACGTTTGATGCATTTAATGTAGGATTGACTTTTGATTCCAATAATGAATGAAAGCAGGTTGTTTCATTCAATGAATGCATTTGAATTAAGGAAATAAGCTCTAATCGTTGAATTATCATGTGCAGTTTGTTTCATTGGAAGAAAGAACGCATGCAGTTTAATCTCTGAATAATCAAGTTAACATTCTTGAAACATGCGTTTCATGGATTCAACTGCATTCATTCATTCAATGTCTCAAGCTGTTAATTTATTGAATGTACGATCAAAGTTTGATGCAATGAATGAATCAATGAATGTATTCAATTGTCATGAAGTGAACGTGTCTAGCATGTGTATCTCATTCAAAGAGTGCAAAAGGATTCCATTACAGACTGTGTAAAGTTTGTTTCACCGAATCAATGAATTACGCTTGATTCATTGAATGCACAAATGATGTTTGATTTCACGAATGAATGAATTTTGTTTGTTTCATTGACTGAAAGCGTTGAACTCGAGACATTGAAGTCAGCTCTACTCACTAAAGTAACTGGTGCAGTTTGTTTCATTGAATGAACGAGAGCAGTTTGATTCTCTGAATGAATGAACGTAAATGGTCTCATGAAATGAATATGTGATGTTTGTTTCATTGAATCAATGAATAATGTTTGATTCATTAATGTACGATTGAAGTTATATTCAATGAATTCACTGGTGCAGATTGTTTCATTGAATTAATGCGTTAAGTTCGAGACAGTTACATAATGACTTTAGCTCATTTACTTGAAATAGCTTGTACAGTTTATTACATAGAATGAATGAGTGCGGTAGGATTCATTCAATGAATCAAGAATGATTCATTGAATCAGTGAATTAACGCTTGATTCATAGATTGCACGATTGACTTTTGATTCCAATAATGAATGAATGCAGGGTGTTTGATTGATAAAAGGCGTTCAGCCCGAGGCATTTGTATTAAGGAAATAATCTGTAATCGTCGAATTATCATGTGCAGTTTGTTTCATTGAAAGAAAGAATGATTTAATGAAAGAATGAATGCAGTTTAATCTCTGAATAATCAAGTTAACATTCTTGAAACATGCGTTTCATAAATCCAACCGCATTCATTCATTCAATCTCTCAAGCTGTTGGTTCATTGAATGTACGATTAAAGTTTGATGCAATGAATGAATCAATGAATGCATTTGTATGTCATGAAATGTACGTGTTTACAATGTTTGTCTCATTCAAAGAGTGCAAAAGAATTCCATTACAGATTGTGTCAAGTTTGTTTCATTCAATCTATCAATTACGCTTGATTCATTGATTGCACGAATGATGTTTGATTCCATAGATGAATGAATGCAGATTGTTTCAATGACTGAAAGCGTTTAACTCGAGACATTGAAGTCAGCTCTACTCACTGAAGTAACTGGAGTAGTTTGTTTCATTGAATGAACGAGAGCAGTTTGATTCTCTGAATGAATGAACGCAACTGGTCTCATGAAATGAATATGTGATGTTTTTTTTCATTGAATCAATGAATAATGTTTGATTCATTGACTGTACGATTGAAGATAGGTTTAATGAATGAGTGGCGTGTGTTTCATTGAATGAAGGCGTTGAGGTCGAGATATTTACATCATGTAATTAGCTCATTTACTTGAAAAAGCTTGTATATTTTATTTCATAGAATGAATGAGAACGTTAGGATTCATTCAATGATTTTGTTAAGAATGATTAATTGAATCAGTCAATAACGTTTGTTGCATTGAGTGTAGGATTGACTTTTGATTCCAATAATGAATGAAAGCAGGTTGTTTCATTGAATGAATGCATTTTTATTAAGGAAATAATCTCTAATCGTTCAATTATCTTGTGCAGTTTGTTTCATTTGGAAGAAAGAATGAATGCAGTTTGATTCAATGAAAGAACGAATGCAGTTTAATCTCTGAATAATCAAGTTAACATTTTTGACACATTCGTTTCATGGATCCAACTGCATTCATTCATTCAATGTCTCAAGCTGTTGATTTATTGAATGTAAGATTAAAGTTTGATGCAATGAATGAATCAATGAATGTAGTCGATTGTCATGAAGTGAACGTGTTTAGCATGTTTATCTCATTCAAAGAGTGCAAAAAGATTCCATTACAGACTGTGTAAAGTTTGTTTCATTGAATCAATGAATAATGTTTGATTCATTGACTGTACGATTGAAGATAGGTTTAATGAATGAGTGCAGTTTGTTGCATTGAATGAAGGCGTTGAGGTCGAGATGTTTACATCATGTAATTAGCTCATTTACTTGAAAAAGCTTGTATAGATTATTTCATAGAATGAATGAGAACGTTAGATTACATTCAATGATTTTGTTAAGAATGATTAATTGAATCAGTCAATAACGTTTGTTGCATTGAGTGTAGGATTGACTTTTGATTCCAATAATGAATGAAAGCAGGTTGTTTCATTGAATGAATGCATTTTTATTAAGGAAATAATCTCTAATCGTTCAATTATCTTGTGCAGTTTGTTTCATTTGGAAGAAAGAATGAATGCAGTTTGATTCAATGAAAGAACGAATGCAGTTTAATCTCTGAATAATCAAGTTAACATTTTTGACACATTCGTTTCATGGATCCAACTGCATTCATTCATTCAATGTCTCAAGCTGTTGATTTATTGAATGTAAGATTAAAGTTTGATGCAATGAATGAATCAATGAATGTAGTCGATTGTCATGAAGCGAACGTGTTTAGCATGTTTATCTCATTCAAAGAGTGCAAAAGGATTCCATTACAGACTGTGTAAAGTTTGTTTCATTGAATCAATGAATAATGTTTGATTCATTGACTGTACGATTGAAGATAGGTTTAATGAATGAGTGTAGTGTGTTTCATTGAATGAAGGTGTTGAGGTCGAGATATTTACATCATGTAATTAGCTCATTTACTTGAAAAAGCTTGTATAGTTTATTTCATAGAATGAATGAGAACGTTAGGATTCATTCAATGATTTTGTTAGGAATGATTAATTGAATCAGTGAATAACGTTTGATGCATTTAATGTAGGATTGACTTTTGATTCCAATAATGAATGAAAGCAGGTTGTTTCATTCAATGAATGCATTTGAATTAAGGAAATAAGCTCTAATCGTTGAATTATCATGTGCAGTTTGTTTCATTGGAAGAAAGAACGCATGCAGTTTAATCTCTGAATAATCAAGTTAACATTCTTGAAACATGCGTTTCATGGATTCAACTGCATTCATTCATTCAATGTCTCAAGCTGTTAATTTATTGAATGTACGATCAAAGTTTGATGCAATGAATGAATCAATGAATGTATTCAATTGTCATGAAGTGAACGTGTCTAGCATGTGTATCTCATTCAAAGAGTGCAAAAGGATTCCATTACAGACTGTGTAAAGTTTGTTTCACCGAATCAATGAATTACGCTTGATTCATTGAATGCACAAATGATGTTTGATTTCACGAATGAATGAATTTTGTTTGTTTCATTGACTGAAAGCGTTGAACTCGAGACATTGAAGTCAGCTCTACTCACTAAAGTAACTGGTGCAGTTTGTTTCATTGAATGAACGAGAGCAGTTTGATTCTCTGAATGAATGAATGTAAATGGTCTCATGAAATGAATATGTGATGTTTGTTTCATTGAATCAATGAATAATGTTTGATTCATTAATGTACGATTGAAGTTATATTCAATGAATTCACTGGTGCAGATTGTTTCATTGAATTAATGCGTTAAGTTCGAGACAGTTACATCATGACTTTAGCTCATTTACTTGAAATAGCTTGTACAGTTTATTACATAGAATGAATGAGTGCGGTAGGATTCATTCAATGAATCAAGAATGATTCATTGAATCAGTGAATTAACGCTTGATTCATAGATTGCACGATTGACTTTTCATTCCAATAATGAATGAATGCAGGGTGTTTGATTGATAAAAGGCGTTCAGCCCGAGGCATTTGTATTAAGGAAATAATCTGTAATCGTCGAATTATCATGTGCAGTTTGTTTCATTGAAAGAAAGAATGATTTAATGAAAGAATGAATGCAGTTTAATCTCTGAATAATCAAGTTAACATTCTTGAAACATGCGTTTCATAAATCCAACCGCATTCATTCATTCAATCTCTCAAGCTGTTGGTTCATTGAATGTACGATTAAAGTTTGATGCAATGAATGAATCAATGAATGCATTTGTATGTCATGAAATGTACGTGTTTACAATGTTTGTCTCATTCAAAGAGTGCAAAAGAATTCCATTACAGATTTTGTCAAGTTTGTTTCATTCAATCTATCAATTACGCTTGATTCATTGATTGCACGAATGATGTTTGATTCCATAGATGAATGAATGCAGATTGTTTCAATGACTGAAAGCGTTTAACTCGAGACATTGAAGTCAGCTCTACTCACTGAAGTAACTGGAGTAGTTTGTTTCATTGAATGAACGAGAGCAGTTTGATTCTCTGAATGAATGAACGCAACTGGTCTCATGAAATGAATATGTGATGTTTTTTTTCATTGAATCAATGAATAATGTTTGATTCATTGACTGTACGATTGAAGATAGGTTTAATGAATGAGTGGCGTGTGTTTCATTGAATGAAGGCGTTGAGGTCGAGATATTTACATCATGTAATTAGCTCATTTACTTGAAAAAGCTTGTATATTTTATTTCATAGAATGAATGAGAACGTTAGGATTCATTCAATGATTTTGTTAAGAATGATTAATTGAATCAGTCAATAACGTTTGTTGCATTGAGTGTAGGATTGACTTTTGATTCCAATAATGAATGAAAGCAGGTTGTTTCATTGAATGAATGCATTTTTATTAAGGAAATAATCTCTAATCGTTCAATTATCTTGTGCAGTTTGTTTCATTTAGAAGAAAGAATGAATGCAGTTTGATTCAATGAAAGAACGAATGCAGTTTAATCTCTGAATAATCAAGTTAACATTTTTGACACATTCGTTTCATGGATCGAACTGCATTCATTCATTCAATGTCTCAAGCTGTTGATTTATTGAATGTAAGATTAAAGTTTGATGCAATGAATGAATCAATGAATGTAGTCGATTGTCATGAAGTGAACGTGTTTAGCATGTTTATCTCATTCAAAGAGTGCAAAAAGATTCCATTACAGACTGTGTAAAGTTTGTTTCATTGAATCAATGAATAATGTTTGATTCATTGACTGTACGATTGAAGATAGGTTTAATGAATGAGTGCAGTTTGTTGCATTGAATGAAGGCGTTGAGGTCGAGATATTTACATCATGTAATTAGCTCATTTACTTGAAAAAGCTTGTATAGTTTATTGCATAGAATGAATGAGAACAGTAGGATTCATTCAATGATTTTGTTAGGAATGATTAATTGAATCAGTGAATAACGTTTGATGCATTTAATGTAGGATTGACTTTTGATTCCAATAATGAATGAAAGCAGGTTGTTTCATTGAATGAATGCATTTGAATTAAGGAAATAAGCTCTAATCGTTGAATTATCATGTGCAGTTTGTTTCATTGGAAGAAAGAACGCATGCAGTTTAATCTCTGAATAATCAAGTTAACATTCTTGAAACATGCGTTTCATGGATCCAACTGCATTCATTCATTCAATGTCTCAAGCTGTTAATTTATTGAATGTACGATGAAAGTTTGATGCAATGAATGAATCAATGAATGTATTCAATTGTCATGAAGTGAACGTGTCTAGCATGTTTATCTCATTCAAAGAGTGCAAAAGGATTCCATTACAGACTGTGTAAAGTTTGTTTCACCGAATCAATGAATTACGCTTGATTCATTGAATGCACAAATGATGTTTGATTCCATGAATGAATGAATTTTGTTTGTTTCATTGACTGAAAGCGTTGAACTCGAGACATTGAAGTCAGCTCTACTCACTAAAGTAACTGGTGCGATTTGTTTCATTGAATGAACGAGAGCAGTTTGATTCTCTGAATGAATGAACGTAAATGGTCTCATGAAATGAATATGTGATGTTTGTTTCATTGAATCAATGAATAATGTTTGATTCATTAATGTACGATTGAAGTTATATTCAATGAATTCACTGGTGCAGATTGTTTCATTGAATTAATGCGTTAAGTTCGAGACAGTTACATCATGACTTTAGCTCATTTACTTGAAATAGCTTGTACAGTTTATTACATAGAATGAATGAGTGCGGTAGGATTCATTCAATGAATCAAGAATGATTCATTGAATCAGTGAATTAACGCTTGATTCATAGATTGCACGATTGACTTTTGATTCCAATAATGAATGAATGCAGTGTGTTTGATTGAATGAAGGCGTTCAGCTCGAGGCATTTGTATTAAGGAAATAATCTGTAATCGATGAATTATCATGTGCAGTTTGTTTCATTGAAAGAAAGAATGATTCAATGAAAGAATGAATGCAGTTTCATCTCTGAATAATCAAGTTAACATTCTTGAAACATGCGTTTCATAAATCCAACCGCATTCATTCATTCAATCTCTCAAGCTGTTGGTTCATTGAATGTACGATTAAAGTTTGATGCAACGAATGAATCAATGAATGCATTTGTATGTCATGAAATGTACGTGTTTAGAATGTTTGTCTCATTGAAAGAGTGCAAAAGAATTCCATTACAGATTGTGTAAAGTTTGTTTCATTGAATCTATGAATTACGCTTGATTCATTGATTGCACGAATGATGTTTGATTCCATAAATGAATGAATGCAGGTTGTTTCAATGACTGAAAGCGTTTAACTCGAGACATTGAAGTCAGCTCTACTCACTGAAGTAACTGGTGTAGTTTGTTTCATTGAATGAACGAGAGCAGTTTGATTCTCTGAATGAATGAACGTAAATGGTCTCATGAAATGAATATGTGATGTTTTTTTCCTTGAATCAATGAATAATGTTTGATTCATTGACTGTACGATTGAAGATAGGTTTAATGAATGAGTGTAGTGTGTTTCATTGAATGAAGGCGTTGAGGTCGAGATATTTACATCATGTAATTAGCTCATTTACTTGAAAAAGCTTGTATAGTTTATTTCATAGAATGAATGAGAACGTTATGATTCATTCAATGATTTTGTTAGGAATGATTAATTGAATCAGTGAATAACGTTTGATGCATTTAATGTAGGATTGAAATTTGATTCCAATAATGAATGAAAGCAGGTTGTTTCATTGAATGAATGCATTTGAATTAAGGAAATAAGCTCTAATCGTTGAATTATCATGTGCAGTTTGTTTCAGTGGAAGAAAGAACGCATGCAGTTTAATCTCTGAATAATCAAGTTAACATTCTTGAAACATGCGTTTCATGGATCCAACTGCATTCATTCATTCAATGTCTCAAGCTATTAATTTATTGAATGTACGATCAAAGTTTGATGCAATGAATGAATCAATGAATGTATTCAATTGTCATGAAGTGAACGTGTCTAGCATGTTTATCTCATTCAAAGAGCGCAAAAGGATTCCATTACAGACTGTGTAAAGTTTGTTTCATCGAATCAATGAATTACGCTTGATTCATTGAATGCACAAATGATGTTTTATTCCATGAATGAATGAATGTTGTTTGTTTCATTGACTGAAAACGTTGAACTCGAGACATTGAAGTCAGCTCTACTCACTATAGTAACTGGTGTAGTTTGGTTCATTGAATGAACGAGAACAGTTTGATTCTCTGAATGAATGAACGTAAATGGTCTCATGAAATGAATATGTGATGTTTGTTTCATTGAATCAATGAATAATGTTTGATTCATTAATGTACGATTGAAGTTATATTCAATGAATTCACTGGTGCAGATTGTTTCATTGAATTAATGCGTTAAGTTCGAGACAGTTACATCATGACTTTAGATCATTTACTTGAAATAGCTTGTACAGTTTATTACATAGAATGAATGAGTGCGGTAGGATTCATTCAATGAATCAAGAATGATTCATTGAATCAGTGAATTAACGCTTGATTCATAGATTGCACGATTGTCTTTTGATTCCAATAATGAATGAATGCAGGGTGTTTGATTGAATGAAAGCGTTCAGCTCGAGGCATTTGTATTAAGGAAATAATCTGTAATCGTTGAATTATCATGTGCAGTTTGTTTCATTGAAAGAAAGAATGATTCAATGAAAGAATGAATGCAGTTTAATCTCTGAATAATCAAGTTAACATTCTTGAAACATGCGTTTCATAAATCCAACCGCATTCATTCATTCAATCTCTCAAGCTGTTGGTTCATTGAATGTACGATTAAAGTTTGATGCAATGAATGAATGAATGCAGATTGTTTCAATGACTGAAAGCGTTTAACTCGAGACATTGAAGTCAGCTCTACTCTCTGAAGTAACTGGTGTAGTTTGTTTCATTGAATGAACGAGAGCAGTTTGATTCTCTGAATGAATGAACGCAACTGGTCTCATGACATGAATATGTGATGTTTTTTTTATTGAATCAATGAATAATGTTTGATTCATTGACTGTACGATTGAAGATAGGTTTAATGAATTAGTGTAGCGTGTTTCATTGAATGAAGGCGTTGAGGTCGAGATATTTACATCATGTAATTAGCTCATTTACTTGAAAAAGCTTGTATAGTTTATTTCATAGAATGAATGAGAACGTTAGGATTCATTCAATGATTTTGTTAAGAATGATTAATTGAATCAGTCAATAACGTTTGTTGCATTGAGTGTAGGATTGACTTTTGATTCCAATCATAAATGAAAGCAGGTTGTTTCATTGAATGAATGCATTTTTATTAAGGAAATAATCTTTAATCGTTCAATTATCCTGTGCAGTTTGTTTCATTTGGAAGAAAGAATGAATGCAGTTTGATTCAATGAAAGAACGAATGCAGTTTAATCTCTGAATAATCAAGTTAACATTCTTGAAACATGCGTTTCATGGATCCAACTGCATTCATTCATTCAATGTCTCAAGCTGTTAATTTATTGAATGTACGATGAAAGTTTGATGCAATGAATGAATCAATGAATGTATTCAATTGTCATGAAGTGAACGTGTACAGCATCTTTATCTCATTCAAAGAGTGCAAAAGGATTCCATTACAGACTGTGTAAAGTTTGTTTCATTGAATCAATGAATAATGTTTGATTGATTGACTGTATGATTGAAGATAGGTTTAATGAATGAGTGCAGTTTGTTTCATTGAATGAAGGCGTTGAGGTCGAGATATTTACATCATGTAATTAGCTCATTTACTTGAAATAGCTTGTATAGTTTATTTCATAGAATGAATGAGAACAGTAGGATTCATTCAATGATTTTGTTAGGAATGATTAATTGAATCAGTGAATAACGTTTGATGCATTTAATGTAGGATTGACTTTTGATTCCAATAATGAATGAAAGCAGGTTGTTTCATTGAATGAATGCATTTGTATTAAGGAAACAAGCTCTAATCGTTGAATTATCATGTGCAGTTTGTTTCATTGGAAGAAAGAACGCATGCAGTTTAATCTCTGAATAATCAAGTTAACATTCTTGAAACATGCGTTTCATGGATCCAACTGCATTCATTCATTCAATGTCTCAAGCTGTTAATTTATTGAATGTACGATCAAAGTTTGATGCAATGAATGAATCAATGAATGTATTCAATTGTCATGAAGTGAACGTGTCTAGCATGTTTATCTCATTCAAAGAGTGCAAAAGGATTCCATTACAGACTGTGTAAAGTTTGTTTCATGGAATTACGCTTGATTCATTGAATGCACAAATGATGTTTGATTCCATGAATGAATGAATGTTGTTTGTTTCATTGACTGAAAGCGTTGAACTCGAGACATTGAAGTCAGCTCTACTCACTAAAGTAACTGGTGCAGTTTGTTTCATTGAATGAACGAGAGCAGTTTGATTCTCTGAATGAATGAACGTAAATGGTCTCATGAAATGAATATGTGATGTTTGTTTCATTGAATCAATGAATAATGTTTGATTCATTAATGTACGATTGAAGTTATATTCAATGAATTCACTGGTGCAGATTGTTTCATTGAATTAATGCGTTAAGTTCGAGACAGTTACATCATGACTTTAGCTCATTTACTTGAAATAGCTTGTACAGTTTATTACATGGAATGAATGAGTGCGGTAGGATTCATTAAATGAATGATTCATTGAATCAGTGAATGAACGCTTGATTCATAGGTTGCACGATTGACTTTTGATTCCAATAATGAATGAATGCAGGGTGTTTGATTGAATGAAGGCGTTCAGTTCGAGGCATTTGTATGAAGGAAATAATCTGTAATCGTCGAATTAACATGTGCAGTTTGTTCCATTGAAAGAAAGAACGATTTAATGAAAGAATGAATGCAGTTTAATCTCTGAATAATCAAGTTAACATTCTTGAAACATGCGTTTCATAAATCCAACTGCATTCATTCATTCAATCTCTCAAGGTGTAGGTTCATTGAATGTACGATTAAAGTTTGATGCAATGAATGAATCAATGAATGCATTTGTTTGTCATGAAGTGTACGTGTTTGGAATGTTTGTCTCATTCAAAGAGTGCAAAAGAATTCCATTACAAATTGTGTAAAGTTTGTTTCATTGAATCTATGAATTACGCTTGATTCATTGAATCCACGAATGATGTTTGATTCCATAAATGAATGAATGCAGATTGTTTCAATGACTGAAAGCGTTGAACTCGAGACATTGAAGTCAGCTCTACTCACTGAAGTAACTGGTGTAGTTTGTTTCATTGAATGAACGAGAGCAGTTTGATTCTCTGAATGACTGAACGCAACTGGTCTCATGAAATGAATATGTGATGTTTTTTTCATTGAATCAATGAATAATGTTTGATTCATTGACTGTACGATTGAAGATAGGTTTAATGAATGAGTGTAGTGTGTTTCATTGAACGAAGGCGTTGAGGTCGAGATATTTACATCATGTAATTAGCTCATTTACTTGAAAAAGCTTGTATAGTTTATTTCATAGAATGAATGAGAACGTTAGGATTCATTCAATGATTTTCTTAAGAATGATTAATTGAATCAGTCAATAACGTTTGTTGCATTGAATGTAGGATTGACTTTTGATTCCAAGACTGAATGAAAGCAGGTGGTTTATTGAATGAATGCATTTTTATTAAGGAAATAATCTCTAATCGTTCAATTATCATGTGCAGTTTGTTTCATTTGGAAGAAAGAATGAATGCAGTTTGATTCAATGAAAGAACGAATGCAGTTTAATCTCTGAATAATCAAGTTAACATTTTTGACACATTCGTTTCATAGATCCAACTGCATTCAAGCTGTCTCCAGCTGTTGATTTATTGAATGTAAGATTAATGTTTGATGCAATGAATGAATCAATGAATGTAGTCGATTGTCATGAAGTGAACGTGTTTAGCATGTTTATCTCATTCAAAGAGTGCAAAAGGATTCCATTACAGACTGTGTAAAGTTTGTTTCATTGAATCAATGAATTACGCTTGATTCATTGAATGCACAAATGATGTTTGATTCCATGAATGAATGAATGTTGTTTGTTTCATTGGCTGAAAGCGTTTAACTCGAGACATTGAAGTCAGCTCTACTCACTGAAGTAACCGGTGAAGTTTCATTCATTGAATGAACGAGAGCAGTTTGATTCTCTGAAGGAATGAACGCAACTGGTCTCATGAAATGAATATGTGATGTTTGTTTCGTTGAATCAATGAATAATGTTTGATTCATTGAATGTATGATTGAAGTTAGATGCAATGAATTCATTGGTGCAGATTGTTTCATTGAATGAATGCGTTAAGGTCGCGATATTTAAATCATGACATTAGCTCATTTACGTGAAGTAGCTTGTACAGTTTATTACATAGAATGAATGAATGCGGTAGGATTCATTCAATGAATCAAGAATGATTCATTGAATCATCAAGAATGATTCATTGAATCAGTGAATTAACGCTTGATTCATAGATTTCACGATTGACTTTTGATTCCAATAATGAATGAAAGCAGGTTGTTTCATTGAATGAATGCATTTTTTTTAAGGCAATAATCTCTAATCGTTCAATTATCATGTGCAGTTTGTTTCATTTGGAAGAAAGAATGAATGCAGTTTGATTCAATGAAAGAACGAATGCAGTTTAATCTCTGAATAATCAAGATAACATTTTTGACACATTCGTTTCATGGATCCAACTGCATTCATTCATTCAATGTCTCAAGCTGTTGATTTATTGAATGTAAGATTAAAGTTTGATGCAAACAATGTAGTCGATTGTCATGAAGTGAACGTGTTTAGCATGTTTATCTCATTCAAAGAGTGCAAAAGGATTCCATTACAGACTGTGTAAAGTTTGTTTCATTGAATCAATGAATTACGCTTGATTCATTGAATGCACAAATGATGTTTAATTCCATGAATGAATGAATGTTGTTTGTTTCATTGACTGAAAGCGTTGAACTCGAGACATTGAAGTCAGCTCTACTCACTGAAGTAACTGGTGTAGTTTGTGTCATTGATTGACCGAGAGCAGTTTGATTCTCTGAAGGAATGACCGCAACTGATGTCATGAAATGGATATGTTATGTTTGTTTCATTGAATCAATGAATAATGTTTGATTCATTGAATGTACGATTGAAGTTATATTCATGAATTCACTTGGTGAAGATTGTTTCATTGAATTAATGCGTTAAGTTCGAGATAGTTACATCATGACATTAGCTCATTTACTTGAAATAGCTTGTACAGTTTATTACATGGAATGAATGAGTGCGGTAGGATTCATTCAATGAATCAAGAATGATTGTTTCATTGAATGAACGAGAGCAGTTTGATTCTCTGAATGAATGAACACAACTGGTCTCATGAAATGAATATGTGATGTTTTTTCATTGAATCAATGAATAATGTTTGATTCATTGACTGTACGATTGAAGATAGGTTTAATGAATGAGTGCAGTTTGTTTCATTGAATGAAGGCGTTGAGGTTGAGATATTTACATCGTGAAATTAGCTCATTTAGTTGTAATAATTTGTACAGTTTATTTCATAGAATGTATGAGAACGGTAGGATTCATTCAATGATTTTGATAAGAATGATTAATTGAATCAGTGAATAACGTTTGATGCAATGAATGTAGGATTGACTTTTGATTCCAATAATGAATGAAAGCAGGTTGTTTCATTGAATGAATGCATTTCTATTAAGGAAATAAGCTCTAATCGTTGAATTGACATGTGCAGTTTGTTTCATTGAAAGAAAGAATGACTGCAGTTTGATTCAATGAAAGAACGAATGCAGTTTAATCTCTGAATAATCAAGTTAACATTCTTGAAACATGCGTTTCATGGATCCAACTGCATTCATTCATTCAATGTCTCAAGCTGTTGATTTATTGAATGTACGATGAAAGTTTGATGCAATGAATGAATCAATGAATGTAGTCGATTGTCATGAAGTGAACGTGTTTAACATGTTTATCTCATTCAAAGAGTGCAAAAGGATTCCATTACAGACATGTGTAAAGTTTGTTTCATTGAATCAATGAATTACGCTTGATTCATTGAATGCACAAATGATGTTTGATTCCATGAATGAATGAATGTTGTTTGTTTCATTGACTGAAAGCGTTTAACTCGAGACATTGAAGTCAGCTCTACTCACTGAAGTAACTGGTGTAGTTTGTTTCATTGAATGACCGAGAGCAGTTTGATTCTCTGAAGGAATGACCGCAACTGGTCTCATGAAATGAATATGTGATGTTTGTTTCATTGAATCAATGAATAATGTTTGATTCATTGGCTGTACGATTGAAGATAGGTTTCATGAATGAGTGCAGTTTGTTTCATTGAATGAAGGCGTTGAGGTCGAGATATTTACATCATGTAATTAGCTCATTTACTTGAAAAAGCTTGTATAGTTTATTTCATAGAATGAATTAGAACGTTAGGCTTCATTCAATGATTATGTTAAGAATGATTAATTGAATCAGTGAATAACGTTTGATGCATTGAATGTCGGATTGAATTTTGATTCCAATTATGAATGAAAGCAGGTTGTGTCATTGAATGAATGCATTTGTATTAAGGAAATAAGCTCTAATCGTTAAATTATCATGTGCAGTTTGTTTCATTGGAAGAAAGAATGAAAGCAGTTTGATTCAATGAAGTGAACGTGTTTAGCATGTTTATCTCATTCAAGGAGTGCAAAACGATTCCATTACAGACTGTGTAAAGTTTGTTTCATTGAATCAATGAATTACGCTTGATTCATTGAATGCACAAATGATGTTTGATTCCATGAATGAATGAATGTTGTAAGTTTCATTGGCTGAAAGCGTTTAACTCGAGACATTGAAGTCAGCTCTACTCACTGAAGTAACCGGTGTAGCTTCATTCATTGAATGAACGAGAGCAGATTGATTCTCTGAAGGAATGAACGCAACTGGTCTCATGAAATGAATATGTGATGTTTGTTTCGTTGAATCAATGAATAATGTTTGATTCATTGAATGTATGATTGAAGTTAGATTCAACGAATTCACTGGTGCAGATTGTTTCATTGAATGAATGCGTTAAGGTCGCGATATTTAAATCATGATATTAGCTCATTTACTTGAAGTAGCTTGTACAGTTTATTACATCGAATGAATGAGTGCGGTAGGATTCATTCAATGAATCAAGAATGATTCATTGAATCATCAACAATGATTCATTGCATCAGTGAATTAACGCTTGATTCATAGATTGCACGATTGCCTTTTGATTCCAATAATGAATAAAAGCAGGTTGTTTCATTGAATGAATGCATTTTTATTAAGGAAATAATCTCTAATCGTTCAAATATCATGTGCAGTTTGTTTCATTTGGAAGAAAGAATGAATGCAGTTTGATTCAATGAAAGAACGAATGCAGTTTAATCTCTGAATAATCAAGTTAACATTTTTGACACATTCGTTTCATGGATCCAACTGCATTCATTCATTCAATGTCTCAAGCTGTTGATTTATTGAATGTATGATTAAAGTTTGTTGCAATGAATGAATCAATGAATGTAGTCGATTGTCATGAAGTTAACGTGTTTAGCATGTTTATCTCATTCAAAGAGTGCAAAGGATTCCATTACAGTCTTTGTAAAGTTTGTTTCATTGAATCAATGAATTACGCTTGATTCATTGAATGCACAAATGATGTTTGATTCCATGAATGAATGAATGTTGTTTGTTTCATTGACTGAAAGCATTGAACTCGAGACATTGAAGTCAGCTCTACTTAATAAAGTAACTTGTGCAGTTTGTTTCATTGAATGAACGAGAGCAGATTGATTCTCTGAAGGAATGAACGCAACTGGTCTCATGAAATGAATATGTGATGTTTGTTTCGTTGAATCAATGAATAATGTTTGATTCATTGAATGTATGATTCAAGTTAGATTCAACGAATTCACTGGTGCAGATTGTTTCATTGAATGAATGCGTTAAGGTCGCGATATTTAAATCATGATATTAGCTCATTTACTTGAAGTAGCTTGTACAGTTTATTACATAGAATGAATGAGTGCGGTAGGATTCATTCAATGAATCAAGAATGATTCATTGAATCATCAACAATGATTCATTGCATCAGTGAATTAACGCTTGATTCATAGATTTCACGATTGCCTTTTGATTCCAATAATGAATGAAAGCAGGTAGTTTCATTGAATGAATGCATTTTTATTAAGGAAATAATCTCTAATCGTTCAAATATCATGTGCAGTTTGTTTCATTTGGAAGAAAGAATGAATGCACTTTGATTCAATGAAAGAACGAATGCAGTTTAATCTCTGAATAATCAAGTTAACATTTTTGACACATTCGTTTCATGGATCCAACTGCATTCATTCATTCAATGTCTCAAGCTGTTGATTTATTGAATGTACGATTAAAGTTTGTTGCAATGAATGAATCAATGAATGTAGTCGATTGTCATGAAGTTAACGTGTTTAGCATGTTTATCTCATTCAAAGAGTGCAAAGGATTCCATTACAGACTGTGTAAAGTTTGTTTCACCGAATCAATGAATTACGCTTGATTCATTGAATGCACAAATGATGTTTGATTCCATGAATGAATGAATGTTTTTTGTTTCATTGACTGAAAGCGTTGAACTCGAGACATTGAAGTCAGCTCTACTTAATAAAGTAACTGGTGCAGTTTGTTTCATTGAATGAAGGAGAGCAGTTTGATTCTCTGAAGGAATGCCCGCAACTGGTCTCATGAAATGAATATGTTATGTGTGTTTCATTGAATCAATGAATAATGTTTGATTCATTGAATGTACGTTTGAAGTTAGATTCAATGAATTCACTGGTGCAGATTGTTTCATTGAATGAATGCCTTTAGGTCGAGATATTTACATCATGAAATTAGCTCATTTACTTGAAATAGCTTGTACAGTTTATTACATAGAATGAATGAGTGTGGTAGGATTCATTCAATGAATCAAGAATGATTCATTGAATCAGTGAATTAACGCTTGATTCATAGATTGCACGATTGACTTTTGATTCCAATAATGAATGCATGCTGGGAGTTTGTTGAATTAAGGCGTTCAGCTCGAGGCTGTTGTCTTAAGGAAATAAGCTCTAAACGTTGAATTAACATGTGCTGTTTGTTTCATTGAAAGAAAGAATGATTCAATGAAAGAACCAATGCAATTTAATCTCTGAATAATCAAGTTACCATTCTTGAAACATGCGTTTCATCAATCCAACTGCATTCATTCATTCAATCTCTCAAGCTGTTGGTTCATTGAATGTACGATTAAAGTTTGATGCAATGAATGAATCAATGAATGCAGTTGTTTGTCATGAAGTGAACGTATTTAGAATGTTTGTCTCATTCACAGAGTGTGTAAAGTTTGTTTCATTGAATCTATGTATTACGCTTGATTCATTCAATGCACGAATGATGTTTGATTTCATAAATTAATGAATGCAGATTGTTTCAATTTCTGAAAGCGTTTAACTCGAGACATTGAAGTCAGCTCGACTCACTGAAGTAACTGGTGTAGTTATTTTCATTGAATGAAAGAGAGCAGTTGGATTCTCTGAATGAATGAACGCAACTGGTCTCATGAAATGAATATGTGATGTTTTTTTCAATGAATCAATGAGTAATGTTTGTTTCATTTACTGTACGATTGAAGATAGGTTCAATGAATGAGTGCAGTTTGTTTCATTGAATGCAGGCGTTGAGGTCGAGATATTTACATCATGAAATTAGCTCATTCACTTGAAGTAGCTTGAACAGTTTATTTCATAGATTGAATGAATGAGTGCGGTAGGATTCATTCAATGAATTTGTTAAGAATGCTTAATTGAATCAGTGAATAACGTTTGATTCATTGAATGTAGGATAGACCTTTGATTCCAATAATGAATGAAAGCAGGTTGTTTCATTGAATGAATGCATTTTTATTAAGGAAATAAGCTCTAATCGTTGAATTATCATGTGCAGTTTGTTTTATTGAAAGAAAGAATGAATGCAGTTTGATTCAATGAAAGAACGAATGCAGTTTAATCTCTGAATAATCAAGTTAACATTTTTGACACATTCGTTTCATGGATCCAACTGCATTCATTCATACAATGTCTCAAGCTGTTGATTTATTGAATGTACGATTAAAGTTTGTTGCAATGAATGAATCAATGAATGTAGTCGATTGTCATGAAGTGAACGTGTTTAGCATGTTTATCTCATTCAAAGAGTGCAAAAGGATTCCATTACAGACTGTGTAAAGTTTGTTTCATTGAATCAATGAATTACGCTTGATTCATTGAATGCACAAATGATGTTTGATTCCATGAATGAATGAATGTTGTTTGTTTCATTGACTGAAAGCGTTGAACTCGAGACATTGAAGTCAGCTCTACTCAATAAAGTAACTGGTGCAGTTTGTTTCATTGAATGAACGAGAGCAGTTTGATTCTCTGAAGGAATGACCGCAACTGGTCTCATGAAATGAATATGTTATGTTTGTTTCATTGAATCAATGAATAATGTTTGATTCATTGAATGTACGTTTGAAGTGAGATTCAATGAATTCACTGGTGCAGATTGTTTCATTGAATGAATGCCTTAAGGTCGAGATATTTACATCATGACATTAGCTCATTTACTTGAAATAGCTTGTACAGTTTATTACATAGAATGAATGAGTGCGGTAGGATTCATTCAATGCAGTTTGTTTCATTGAATCAATGAATTACGCTTGATTCATTGAATGCTCAAATGATGTTTGATTCCATGAATGAATGAATGTTGTTTGTTTCATTGACTGAAAGCGTTGAACTCGAGACATTGAAGTCAGCTCTGAAGTAACTGGTGTAGTTTGTTTCATTGAATGACCTCCTTCAACTGACTGAACTGGTCCTCACCCTGAACAACTTCTCTTTCCAATCCTCCTACTTCCTCCAAACCAAAGGAGTAGCCATGGGCACCTGCATGGGCCCCAGCTATGCCTGCCTCTTTGTAGGATATGTGGAACAGTCCATCTTCTTCCGCTACACTGGCCCCACCCCCCACCTTTTCCTCCGCTACATCGATGACTGGATCGGCGCTGCCTCGTGCTCCCATGAGGAGGTTGAACAGTTCACCCACTTTACCAACACTTTCCACCCCGACCTCAAATTCACCTGGACCGTCTCAGACTCCTCCCTCCCCTTCCTAGACCTTTCCATTTCCATCTCAGCTGACCGAATTGACATGGACATTTACTATAAACCGACCGACTCTCACAGCTACCTAGACTGCACCTCCTCCCACCCTGCCCCCTGTAGAAACACCATCCCATATTCCCAATCCTTCGTCTCCGCCGCATCTGCTCCCAGGAGGACCAGTTCCAAATCCGTACCACCCAGATGGCCTCCTTCTTGAAGGACCGCAATTTCCCCCCAAACATAGTCAATGATGCCCTCCACCGCATCTCTTCCACTTCCCGTTCCTCTGCCCCTGAGCCCCGCCCCTTCAACCGCCACCAGGACAGAACCGCAGTGGTCCTCACCTACCACCCCACCAAACTCCATGTCCAGCGTATCATCCGCCGTCATTTCCGCCACCTCCAAACGGACCCCACCACCAGGGACATATTTCACTCCCCTCCCCTATCAGTGTTCCAAAAAGACCACTCCCTCCGTGACTCCCACGTCAGGTCCACACCTCCCACCAATCCAACCTTCACTTCCGGCACCTTCCCCTGCAACCACAAGAAATGCAAAACTTGCACCCACACCTCCCTCCAAGGCCCCAAGGGACACTTCCATATCTGCCACAAATTCACCTGCACCTCCACACACATCATCTATTGCATCCGCTGCACCCGATGTGGCCTCCTCTATATTGGGGAAACAGGCCGCCTACTTGCGGAACATTTCAGAGAACACCTCTGGGACACCCGGACCAACCAACCCAACCACCCATGCAGGTCCTTGGACTCCTCCATCGCCAGACCATGGCAACATGACGGTTGGAGTAAGAGCGCCTCATCTTCCGCCTGGGAACCCTCCAACCACAAGGTATGAACTCAGATTTCTCCAGTTTCCTCATTTCCCCTCCCCCCACCTTGTCTCAGTCAAATCCCTCGAACTCAGCTCCGCCTTCCTAACCTGCAATCTTCTTCCTGACCTCTCTGCCCCCACCCCACTCTGGCCTATCACCCTCACCTTGACCTCCCTCCACCTATCGCATTCCCAACGCCCCTACCCTAAGTGCCTCCTCCCTACCTTTTATCTTAGCCTGCTGGACACACTTTCCTCATTCCTGAAGAAGGGCTGATGCCTGAAATGTTGATTCTCCTGTTCCTTGGATGCTGCCTGACCTGCTGCGCTTTTCCAGCAACACATTTTCGGCACGGTGGTTAGCACTGCTGCCTCACAGCACCAGAGACACGGTTTGATTCCTGCCTTGGGCGACTATCTTCGTGGAGTTTGCACATTCTCCCCGTGTCTGCATGGGTTTTTCTGGATACTCTGGTTTCCTCCCACAGTCCAAAGGTGTGCAGGTCAGGTGAATTGGCCATGCTAAATTGCCCACAGTATTGGATGCATTCGTCAGAGGGAAATGGGTTTGGGTGGGCTACTCTTTGGAGGGTCAGTATGGACTTGTTGGGCTAAATGGTCTGTTTCCACACTGTAGGGAATCTAATCTTCCTTATGATATTATGCTTTCAGCATGTTTGCTTCTTATCCAATTTTCCTTCCTACAAATTTATCAGATAAATACTAACCCTCTTTACTAACCCTCTTAATTACTTGTACGGACCATTGAATTTTGCTTTCAATATTTATCTTGCAAAGATAACAATACCAATAACCTCCCAACTGAAATGTTTGAGGTGCTGAATATTTATCTGCTACTCACAATATCTCGCTATGAAATCTGTGCAATGGACCTGAACACCCAGATCCCTTGCTACATCTATTTTCTCCAGGGCTTTTCCATTTAGAGTATAGTTCACTCTTGATTTGGATCTTCCAAAATGTATCACCTCACATTTGCCCAGACTGAACTCCAGCTGCCATTTATCTTTCTAACTCTCCAATCTATCTACATTCTGCTGCATTCTCTGACAGTCCCCTTCACTATCTGCTACTCCACCAATCTTAGTGTCATCTTCCAACTTGCTAATCAGACCACCTATACTTTGCTCCATACCATTCATGTATATCACAAAAACAGTGGTCCCAACACAGTTCCATGTGGAACACCACTGGTCACAGGTCTCTATTTTGAGAAACTCCCTTTCACTCTACTTTGTCTCCTGCTGCCCAGCCAGTTCTCTATCCATCTAGCTAGTAACCCCTCAATCCCACACGACCTCACTTTCTCCATCAGCCTACCATGGTGACACTTATCAAACGTCCATGTATATGACATCAATAGCCCTTCCCTTATCAATCAACTTTGTCACTTCCTCATAGAATTCTATTAAGTTAGTCACACATAACCTTCCCTGCACGAAACCATGTTGCCTATCAATGATAAGCTCATTTTCTTCCAAATGTATATGGATCCTATCCCTCTTTACTTTCTCCTGCAGCTTCCCTACCACTGACATCAGGCTCACTGGTTTATAACTTGCTCACTTCTTAGCCTAGGAGACAACGTTAGCAATTCTCCAGTCCTTCGGGACCTCACTCATGTTCAAGGATGCTGCAAAGGTATCCATTAAGGTCCCAGCTATTTCCTCTCCCGCTTCTCTCAGTAACCTGGGATAGATCCCATCCAGATCTGGGGACATGCCCACCTTAATGCCTTTTAGAATACCCAACACTTCCTCCCTCTTTCTGTCAACTTGACCTTAAGGAATGAAACATCTATCCCTAACCTCAACATCTGTCAACTCCCTCTCCTCGGTGAATACAGATGCAAAGTATCATTAACAATCTCACCAAGTTTGTCTGACTCCACACATAACTTTGGGATTTTCCTTAATCCTGTTTGCTAAATATATTTCATAAAAATAAGGAATATGTGTGTTGATTACAGGTTGAGACCTCTGCAGCACCAGCCTCCAAAACTTTTTTTTAACTTGATCCTCCCTGAAACCACAGACTGTTCTCCATACCCTAACCACAAGCTCTAGGTGAGAGTGTGTTTGTCATGTGCACTTGTAAGCTGTTCCCCTTTTTGCATTCGCATTTGCAAATTTAACCCTTGTTATGCTGTAGCTTAATCACACAATTTTCAATATACTCCACACACCTATCAGTTCTCTTACTCAATTTAGATCCAGTGAGACTCTATCGCCATCTTGAATCTGTATTTCGGCAATAACTACAATGTCTTTTCGGCCTGGATTGTGAAGAAAATTTTGACCATTTGGCCAAGGCTTTACGTGTTTTGGGGTTTTGCTGGGGCTGCTCTTGAGTCCCTCTTTTCAGGATAAATACTGAATGAGGCAATTGCCTTCACTCAAGTAGTGTTCCCCAAGCTTAGTTGGACTGGTGAGGGTGACCACTTCCATCGGAATACCCTCTAATTCATATGCCCCAGTTGGTGCAATTTCTAATGATGAAGCCTATTTAATGTCCAGTTGGATTTCAGCTAGAAGGTGCTTTTGCATGCTTACATCATGAATTTCACTAACCAATAGGTCTATCAGCATCTCATTAAGGATTAAACCAAAGTCACATGCCAGTTGACATAACCTGCTCAAAAAGTCCTGATATGGATTCCTCTCTTTCTTAAGGATGTTTGGGGTTGTATTATTCCTTACCTAAATTTGTCAATTCTTGAAAGGTTTTGGTATCTGGTGCTTCAGGGTAAGTTAAGTGCCTAATAACTGATAAAGCAGCATGTCCACAAACTGTGAAGAGAATTACTTACTTTTCGTGTGCCCCAATGTAATCTGCCCAGAGAAAATAGTGCATTCTTTCCACATCCTGGGCATAGTCTTTGACAGCAGGATTGGATGAGTCAAGCTTCTCAAATAATAGCATGATGCCAGAAATGCTTAGCCCATCTCAAAGTCGACTTTTGTGTGTGAATTTCTTCAGAAGCATGTTATTCTCCATTAGTGACTGAAATAACTCCACAGAGGCCAGTGTGCTGTCACCAAGACAACCTTTTTCTTACATGTAGAGTCTGAGACACTGGTCCTGCTTCCTCAGAATCTGCTTTCAGAGTGAAAAGAACCTCTGACACTCCATTTATTTATTTATTTATTACTTTCAAACACCATTTATCACCCCGTTTCATCTGACCAGCAATCAAAATAGTTTCAAAGGGTATGGACACTCCTATTTCTCCCTGCTAGTTACTGCTCCCTGATTACACCAGATTAATAGGCCCAATCATATTCTGTGAGGTCCATCTGGCTTGCCTTATTACAATCGCTGCACTCTCCTCATAAGATAGCTCCTTTGGTCCATAGCTTTCTGCATTTAAATAATTTTCAGCTTGTCTATTTTTTCGTGCCAAAGTGCAGAACCTCACATTTTGTGGGATATAGCGACACATGGGAAGAGCATGTGAAACGAGCAGCAAACCTATTTAAGCAAGTATTGCTGTGGTTTAGTGATACATTTAACCAAAAGTGAATTTAGAATGGTTAAAGTATCTTATCTAGAACATATTGTAAACAAGAAAAATACTTGCCGAGGCCAGTGGAAATTAAGGCTGTAATAGAATTCCCTTTTCCTAAAAATGAAACAAAAAATTTATGGTGTAGAGGACAGCAAAGAGGGTTGCTTCAGAGTACAACAGGGCCTTGATCAGATGGGCAGATGGACAGAAGAGTGGCAGATGGAGTTTAATTTAGATAAATGGGACGTGCAGCAATTTGATAAGGCAAATACAGAACATGTGCACATATTGATGAAGTCCTTGGAGATGTTGCTAAACAGAGACCTTGGAGTGCAGGTTCATAGTTTGTTGAAAGTGGAGTCACAGTTAGATAGGATAGTGAAGAAGGCATTTGATATGCTTGCCTTTATTGGTGGACGTGGGAGGTCATATTGCAGGTGCCAATGACATTGATTTGGAATACTGCATACAATTCTGATCTCCTTGCTACAGGAAAGATGTTGTAAAGCTTGAGAACATTCAGAAAAAATTTGCAAGGATGTTGCCAGGATTGGAGGGTTGAGCTATAGGGAGAGGCTGAATAGGCTGGGGCTTTTTATTTAATCCCTGGAGCATAGAGGTCTGTAAAATCATGAGGGGCATGGTTGAAGTGAATAGCTAAGATCCTCTTTCCCAGAGTTGGGAAGCTCAAATTAGAGGGCATAGACATGGGAGCAATTTAAAAGAGATCTAAGGGGCAACTTTTTCATGTGGAGGGTGGTGCATGTATGGACTGAGCTGCTAGAGGAAGTGGTGGAGGCTGGATGGGTATATGAATAGGAAGGATTTACAGAGAACCTTGATTATCCGAAGGACACAGGCGGGGAGTATTTCACTCGGTTAATCGAATTCCAGATAATTGAATGCCGGCTAACATAGTTTAGCCAAGCATCGGGACCTTGCGATGTTGCCAGATAATCCGATATTCGGATAATTGAATGCTGGATATTTGAGGTTCCTTTGTGCAGGGATATTGGCCAAATGCTTGCAAATGGGACTAGATTAATTTGGGATATCTGGTCAACATGGATGAGTATGATGACAGGGTCTATTTACAAGCTGCACATGTCTGTGTCATATCTTTTCACAAGGCTTGTGCATAGTTTCGTACAAATTTGTGAAGGAAGCAAGCAAAAGTGGTATGGTCAGCAGCATACTAAGCGACCTTTGAGAAGGTGAAGGCAATCTCTGTTAATGGATTAGTGCTGGTTGTGTTGTAAACGTGGATAGAGTAATTGTAGATTGGGAGGCAGGAAGTTAGAATTTCATGTTTAGTAAAATTGTAAAATGCCAGAGGGAAAAGCATTGTGTGATCCCTTTAAAAGATGGTGTTTTTCCATGTATAGAGATTTGGAATGTATGTCTGTGAGCAGAAGCTTAGGGGTTTGCAGGAAAGAGAGTCCAAACTGAAACGTTTGTATCAAAAGGCCGTACAGTTTGCATGCCAAGCAGCAGTTTTTAACCAAGGCAAGAGGTTTTTGAATTTAGCCAATCAATTTGAACCAGACATCTAGATACCAAAAACCTATTACATTTAGATCTGATAAGTTTGGTCATAACCATGTCAAAACCATGTTAAGAAATATTGATATGTCATCAGGGAGGCATGGTGGCTCAGTGGTTAGCACTGCTGCCTCACAGCGCTAGGGTCCCAGGTTCAATTCCAGCCTTGGGTGACTGTCTGTGTGGAGATTGCACGTTCTCCCCATATCTGCGTGGGTTTCCTCCAGGTGCTACGGTTTCCTCCTACATTCCAAAGATGTGGCCATGCTAAATTGCCCACAGTGTTATGTACATTAGTCAGAGGGAAATAGGTCTGGGTGGGTTACTCTTCAGAGGGTTGGTGTGGACTGGTTGGGCCGAAGGGCCTGTTTCCACACTGGAAGGAATCTAATCTAATCTAATATCAAGGGTATAAAAGGAGGGGGGCAGTTGGACAAAATCCCCAGAGCTAGCTGACATCTGCCAGAGCTAACAGCCCTCAGCACTCGAGAGAGAAATTGACTCTTACAATCATCTCTGTATTAGAGAAAGCACCATTTAAATAAATATAATACCAATGATGAAGATTCAGAGAAAAAGGCATTCCTGATAGAAGAATCTGAGAAAGTATTCCTGACAGAAGACTTGATGGGAGAAGACACAGAACATTCCAGAAGACACGTAACCTGACTATAATTTTCGAGAGACTATTTTCATTATATGAGTAAGTCTTGTAATTATTGGAACAGCATACCATCAGAATCTTGAGTTATTCAGGAATAGTTAATAGTCAGAAGGGAGTATTCAGTTTGTTAATAGTTTAGTTAATTTGTGCACTTCAAGTTAGATAATTAAATTGTTAATTGTTGATTTTAAAGTGAGTGTCAGGGATTCATTTTTATTTAACCACTAGAAGTTGCTGAAGAGCAGGTCACAGTAATTTTCATACTCTTTTCACAGATTATAGGGTGAGGCGCACCTCTTTAAATGCTTCAGTTTTTTTCCTTGGCAGGGGGTGAGGGGGGGGGGGGAGCGGGGAAGTCAACCTCTGCTTTATAACAGTTCTATATGAGATTTTCAGTTCTTTCAAAGTTGCAATTTCAATAGAAATTGGGGTCAGTTACAATCTTATTACAGGATGATGAATCAGGAACAGAGAAGCATGGGAGGCTAAGAAAGTAAACTGATATCAGATGAAGAACTCTAATGTAGAAAAGAACCGTCAAGATTATTGTTGGCTCTTCAACACTTTGCGGTTAGATTACATTCCCTACAGTGTGGAAACAGGCCCTTCGGCCCAACAAGTTCACATCGACCCTCTGAAGAGCAACCCACCGTGACCCATTCCCCTGCACCTAAAAATACAGGCACTTTAGCATGGCCAATTCACCTAACCTGCAAATCTTTGGACTGTGGGAGGAAACCAGAGCACCTGAAGGAAGCCCACGCAGACATGGGGAGAACATGCAAACTCCACACAGACAAGTTGCCCAAGGTGGGAATTGAACCTGGGTCCCTGGTGCTGTGAGGCAGCAGTGCTAACCACTGAGCCACCGTGCCATCCTAACTACCATGCATAACAAGGAAATACTAATTGGTACTAATCATAACGGCAGGCTAGTCATGAAGATTCGGTCACATAGGATCCAGGCAGAGTGAGCTAATTGGATTCAACATTGGCTCAATGGTAGGGAGTAGAGGGTGATGGTTGATGCTAGGATCTTTGTTATTGATTATTTACATAAATGAGCTGGATGTACAAGGCATGATTAGTAAGCTTACAGATGATATAAAATTTGGAGACCAAAAGAGCATAAGACATAGGAGCAGAAATTAGGCAATTCAGCCCATTCAATCACGGCTGATAAGTTTCTCAACACCATTCTCCCCATAACCCTTGATCCTCTTGATACTCAAGACTCTATTTATTACAGATTGACCACTCTCTGGCTGAAGAAGTTTCTCCATATCTCTGTTCTAAAAGGTCTTCCCTTTAAGGCTATAATCTCTGGTCCTTGTCTCTGCTACCAATGAAAACATCTTCCTAACATCCACTCTGTTTCGGCCATTCAGTATTCTGTATGTTTCAAATACATTCCCCTTATCCTTCTAAACTCCACCAAGTATAAACACAGAGTCCTCAAAAGCTCCTCGTATGTTAAGCTTTTCATTCTTGGGACCATTCTCACGAACTTCCTCTGATCATGGCCCAGGGCAAATACATCCTTTCTGCGATATGGGGTCCAAAACTGTGCACATTACCTCAAATGTGGTCTGACCAGAGCCTTATAGAGCCTCAGAAGTACATCCCTACCTTTATATTCAAGTCCTCTCGAAATTAAGTGCCATCATTGACTCTGCAGATTTACATTGAGAAAATCCTAGAGTAGAACTCCCAAGTCTCTTTGCACTTCAGACTTCTGAATTTTCTCCCCATTCAATCCATTCCTTTATTTGTCCTGCCAAAGTGTAGACCTCACATTTTCCCAGTTCAACAGATAGAGCATGACAGCGCAGTACCAATGGCCCTTTGGCCCTCAATGTTGCAGTGACCTGAGGAACCAATCTGAAGCCCATCTATCCTAAAATATTCTACTTTCATCCAGTGACCATTTAAATGCCCTTAAATTTGGTGAGTATAACACTGTTGCAGGCAGTGCTTTCCATCCCGCTACTACTCTCTGAGTAAAGAAACTACCTCTGACATCTGTCCTATATCTATCATCCCTCAATTTAAAGCTATGTCCCCTTGTACTAGCCGTCACAATCTGAAGAAAAAGGCTCTCACTGTCCACCCTGTCTAATCCTCTGATCATCTTGTATGTCTCAATTTAGTCACCTCTCAACCTTCTTCTCTCTCACGAAAACAGCCTCAAGTCCCTCAGCTTTTCCTCATAACACCTTCCCTCCATACCAAGCACCATCCTCGTAAATCTCCTCTAAACCCTTTCCAAATCTTCCACAACCTGCCCATAATGTGGTGACCAGACTGGATGTAATATTCCAAGTTCAGTCGTACCAGAATTTTGTATAGCTGCAACATGGTCTCGTGACTCCAAAACACAATCCCTCTACCAATAAAAGCTAACATACTGTTATGAAGATGTGGGTGTACTGTAACTTCAAGAGAGTTAAAAGCTAGCAGTGACAGCGCCAAATGTTCTCAATAAGATACAATGTAACATGTGGTCCAGCTACTGGGGTAGCTAGGGTAGCTGGTTGCCTGGAAACGACAAAACAGATTTGAATTAGGCCAATCAGTTTAAATTATACCCAGAAAAATGCCAAACTCCAATCTAATTTGAATTTAATATATTGACAAACTTAAAAGCCAATGGTACAATCCAATGCTTTGTGGATATAAGACATGGGAAAATTGAATATTCAGGATGAGAACGGCCAAGACAATGACATCTGCACATTGCCAGAAAAATAGCTCTCTTAAAGATACCTTTATTGATCAGTAGCCTGTGAAACAGAATCTCCAAGAAGACGAAAAGAAGACAGGAATACAGAAAAGACTGAAAGCTGTCTCGTTTTGAGATAAGAAGTGGTGTTTTGGAAATCTTAATCAGGGGTTTTATCAGACTAGTGGAAGGAGAAGGTAAAAGATAGGATAGAAGAAGGAGGTGTAAATAGTTGTTAGTTAATTATTCTCTGTTATACTATAAGAAATAAAGTTGTTAACTTTTACTTTAAATAGTTCTTAGCCTCCCGAATATTCACCGATTGCTGCACGGGATAAATCTTTCCTGTGTTGCTGTTTTAAATTAAGCAAGTGGGGTTACCACGTGTCATAAAAAACACCGAATGCCTTCTTAACAACCCTATCAACCTGGGTGGCAACCTTCAGGCTCTCTGATCAAGATTTCTTTGCTCATCCACACTATCAAGAATCTTACTATTAGCCCAATAATCTTTATTCCTGTAGCTCCTTGCAAAGTGATCCACCTCAGACTTTTCCACATTAAACTCAATTTCCCACCTCTCAGTCCAGCTCTATGTCCCTCTGTAACTTGTAACATCCTTCAGCACTATCTACAACTCCACTGACCTTAGTGTCATCCACAACTTTACTAACACATCCTGTGCACTCGTGTAGGTCATTTATACAAATGACAAGCAGCAGTGATCCCAAAACAAAACCTTGTGGTACACCACTAGTAACTGAACTCCATTTCCCATCAGCCACCACCCTCTTGTCTTCTTTCAGTTAGCCAATGTATGGTTCAAACCACTAAATCACCCTCAATCCCATGCCTCCGTATTTTGTGCAATAGCCTACAGCCTTACTGAAATCCATATACACCACATCAACTGCTTTACCCTCATCCACCTGCTTGGTCACTTTTTCAAAGAACTCAATAAGGTTTGTGAGGCACGACCTACACTTTGCAAAACTGTGTTGACTATCTCTAATCAACTTATTCCTCTCTAGATTATTATAAATCCTATCTCTTATAACCTTTTCCAATACTTTACCCCCAACCGAAGTAAGGCTCACTGGTCTATAATTACCACGGTTGTCTCTACACGCCTTCTTGAACAAGGGGACAACATTTGCTATCCTCCAATCTTCTGGCACTATTCATGTAGACAATGATGACATAAGGTTCAAAGCCAAAAGGTCTGCAAACTCCTCCCTGGCTTTCCAAAGAATCCTAGGAATGAAACATTCTAAACACGTACATTTCATGACATACAAATGCATTCATTGATTCATTCATTGCATCAAACTTTAATCGTACATTCAATGAACCAACAGCTTTAGAGATTGAATGAATGAATGCGGTTAGATTTATGAAACGCATGTTTCAAGAATGTTAACTTGATTATTCAGAGATTAAACTGCATTCATTCTTTCATTGAATCATTCTTTCTTTCAATGAAACAAACTGCACATGATAATTCATCGATTACAGATTATTTCCTTAATACAAATGCCTCGAGCTGAACGCCTTCATTCAATCAAACACCCTGCATTCATTCATTATTGGAATCAAAAGATTATCGTGCAATCTATGAATCAAGCGTTAATTCACTGATTCAATGAATCATTCTTGATTCATTGAATGAATCCTACCGCACTCATTCATTCCATGTAATAAACTGTACAAGCTATTTCAAGTAAATGAGCTAAAGTCATGATGTAACTGTCTCGAACCTAACGCATTAATTCAATGAAACAATCTGCACCAGTGAATTCATTGAATATAACTTCAATCGTACATTAATGAATCAAACATTATTCATTGATTCAATGAAACAAACATCACATATTCATTTCATGAGACTATTTACGTTCATTCATTCAGAGAATCAAACTGCTCTCGTTCATTCAATGAAACAAACTGCACCAGTTACTTTAGTGAGTAGAGCTGACTTCAATGTCTCGAGTTCAACGCTTTCAGTCAATGAAACAAACAAAATTCATTCATTCATGCAATCCAACATCATTTGTGCATTCAATGAATCAAGCGTAATTCATTGATTCGATGAAACAAACTTTACACAGTCTGTAATGGAATCCTTTTGCACTCTTTGAATGAGATAAACATGCTAGACACGTTCACTTCATGACAATTGAATACATTCATTGATTCATTCATTGCATCAAACTTTCATCGTACATTCAATAAATTAACAGCTTGAGACATTGAATGAATGAATGCAGTTGGATCCATGAAACGAATGTGTCAAAAATGTTAACTTGATTATTCAGAGATTAAACTGCATTCGTTCTTTCATTGAATCAAACTGCATTCATTCTTTCTTCCAAATGAAACAAACTGCACAAGATAATTGAACGATTAGAGATTATTTCCTTAATAAAAATGCATTCATTCAATGAAACAACCTGCTTTCATTCATTATTGGAATCAAAAGTCAATCCTACACTCAATGCAACAAACGTTATTGACTGATTCAATTAATCATTCTTAACAAAATCATTGAATGAATCCTAACGTTCTCATTCATTCTATGAAATAAACTATATAAGCTTTTTCAAGTAAATGAGCTAATTACATGATGTAAATATCTCGACCTCAACGCCTTCATTCAATGAAACACACTACACTCATTCATTAAACCTATCTTCAATCGTACAGTCAATGAATCAAACATTATTCATTGATTCAATGAAAAAAACATCACATATTCATTTCATGAGACCAGTTGCGTTCATTCATTCAGAGAATCAAACTGCTCTCGTTCATTCAATGAAACAAACTACACCAGTTACTTCAGTGAGTAGAGCTGACTTCAATGTCTCGAGTTAAACGCTTTCAGTCATTGAAACAATCTGCATTCATTCATCTATGGAATCAAACATCATTCGTGCAATCAATGAATCAAGCGTAATTCATAGATTGAATGAAGCAAACTTTACACAATCTGTAATGGAATTCGTTTACACTCTTTGAATGAGACAAACATTCTAAACACGTACATTTCATGACATACAAATGCATTCATTGATTCATTCATTGCATCAAACTTTAATCGTACATTCAATGAACCAACAGCTTTAGAGATTGAATGAATGAATGCGGTTAGATTTATGAAACGCATGTTTCAAGAATGTTAACTTGATTATTCAGAGATTAAACTGCATTCATTCTTTCATTGAATCATTCTTTCTTTCAATGAAACAAACTGCACATGATAATTCATCGATTACAGATTATTTCCTTAATACAAATGCCTCGAGCTGAACGCCTTCATTCAATCAAACACCCTGCATTCATTCATTATTGGAATCAAAAGTCAATCGTGCAATCTATGAATCAAGCGTTAATTCACTGATTCAATGAATCATTCTTGATTCATTGAATGAATCCTACCGCACTCATTCATTCCATGTAATAAACTGTACAAGCTATTTCAAGTAAATGAGCTAAAGTCATGATGTAACTGTCTCGAACTTAACGCATTAATTCAATGAAACAATCTGCACCAGTGAATTCATTGAATATAACTTCAATCGTACATTAATGAATCAAACATTATTCATTGATTCAATGAAACAAACATCACATATTCATTTCATGAGACCATTTACGTTCATTCATTCAGAGAATCAAACTGCTCTCGTTCATTCAATGAAACAAACTGCACCAGTTACTTTAGTGAGTAGAGCTGACTTCAATGTCTCGAGTTCAACGCTTTCAGTCAATGAAACAAACAAAATTCATTCATTCATGGAATCAAACATCATTTGTGCATTCAATGAATCAAGCGTAATTCATTGATTCGATGAAACAAACTTTACACAGTCTGTAATGGAATCCTTTTGCACTCTTTGAATGAGATAAACATGCTAGACACGTTCACTTCATGACAATTGAATACATTCATTGATTCATTCATTGCATCAAACTTTCATCGTACATTCAATAAATTAACAGCTTGAGACATTGAATGAATGAATGCAGTTGGATCCATGAAACGCATGTTTCAAGAATGTTAACTTGATTATTCAGAGATTAAACTGCATGCGTTCTTTCTTCCAATGAAACAAACTGCACTTGATAATTCAACGATTAGAGCTTATTTCCTTAATTCAAATGCATTCATTGAATGAAACAACCTGCTTTCATTCATTATTGGAATCAAAAGTCAATCCTACATTAAATGCATCAAACGTTATTCACTGATTCAATTAATCATTCCTAACAAAATCATTGAATGAATCCTACTGTTCTCATTCATTCTATGAAATAAACTATACAAGCTATTTCAAGTAAATGAGCTAATTACATGATGTAAATATCTCGACCTCAACACCTTCATTCAATGCAACAAACTGTACTCATTCATTAAACCTATCTTCAATCGTACAGTCAATGAATCAAACATTATTCATTGATTCAATGAAACAAACTTTACACAGTCTGTAATGGAATCCTTTTGCACTCTTTGAATGAGATAAACATGCTAGACACGTTCACTTCATGACAATCGACTACATTCATTGATTCATTCATTGCATCAAACTTTAATCTTACATTCAATAAATCAACAGCTTGAGACATTGAATGAATGAATGCAGTTGGATCCATGAAACGAATGTGTCAAAAATGTTAACTTGATTATTCACAGATTAAACTGCATTCGTTCTTTCATTGAATCAAACTGCATTCATTCTTTCTTCCAAATGAAACAAACTGCACAAGATAATTGAACGATTAGAGATTATTTCCTTAATAAAAATGCATTCATTCAATGAAACAACCTGCTTTCATTCATTATTGGAATCAAAAGTCAATCCTACACTCAATGCAACAAACGTTATTGACTGATTCAATTAATCATTCTTAACAAAATCATTGAATGAATCCTAACGTTCTCATTCATTCTATGAAATAAACTATATAAGCTTTTTCAAGTAAATGAGCTAATTACATGATGTAAATATCTCGACCTCAACGCCTTCATTCAATGAAACACACTACACTCATTCATTAAACCTATCTTCAATCGTACAGTCAATGAATCAAACATTATTCATTGATTCAATGAAAAAAACATCACATATTCATTTCATGAGACCAGTTGCGTTCATTCATTCAGAGAATCAAACTGCTCTCGTTCATTCAATGAAACAAACTACACCAGTTACTTCAGTGAGTAGAGCTGACTTCAATGTCTCGAGTTAAACGCTTTCAGTCATTGAAACAATCTGCATTCATTCATCTATGGAATCAAACATCATTCGTGCAATCAATGAATCAAGCGTAATTCATAGATTGAATGAAGCAAACTTTACACAATCTGTAATGGAATTCGTTTACACTCTTTGAATGAGACAAACATTCTAAACACGTACATTTCATGACATACAAATGCATTCATTGATTCATTCATTGCATCAAACTTTAATCGTACATTCAATGAACCAACAGCTTTAGAGATTGAATGAATGAATGCGGTTAGATTTATGAAACACATGTTTCAAGAATGTTAACTTGATTATTCAGAGATTAAACTGCATTCATTCTTTCATTGAATCATTCTTTCTTTCAATGAAACAAACTGCACATGATAATTCATCGATTACAGATTATTTCCTGAATACAAATGCCTCGAGCTGAACGCCTTCATTCAATCAAACACCCTGCATTCATTCATTATTGGAATCAAAAGTCAATCGTGCAATCTATGAATCAAGCGTTAATTCACTGATTCAATGAATCATTCTTGATTCATTGAATGAATCCTACCGCACTCATTCATTCCATGTAATAAACTGTACAAGCTATTTCAAGTAAATGAGCTAAAGTCATGATGTAACTGTCTCGAACTTAACGCATTAATTCAATGAAACAATCTGCACCAGTGAATTCATTGAATATAACTTCAATTCCCGCCTCAGGCGACTGACTGTGTGGAGTTTGCACGTTCTCCCCGTGTCTGCGTGGGTTTCCTCCGGGTGCTCCGGTTTCCTCCCACAGTCCAAAGATGTGCAGGCCAGGTGAATTGGCCATGCTAAATTGCCCATAGTGTTAGGTAAGGGGTAAATGTAGATGTAGGGGTATGGGTGGGTTACGCTTCGGCGGGACGGTGTGGACTTGTTGGGCCGAAGGGCCTGTTTCCACACTGTAAGTAATCTAATCTAATCTAAAAAAAAAAAACTTCAATCGTACATTAATGAATCAAACATTATTCATTGATTCAATGAAACAAACATCACATATTCATTTCATGAGACTATTTACGTTCATTCATTCAGAGAATCAAACTGCTCTCGTTCATTCAATGAAATAAACTGCACCAGTTACTTTAGTGAGTAGAGCTGACTTCAATGTCTCGAGTTCAACGCTTTCAGTCAATGAAACAAACAAAATTCATTCATTCATGCAATCAAACATCATTTGTGCATTCAATGAATCAAGCGTAATTCATTGATTCGATGAAACAAACTTTACACAGTCTGTAATGGAATCCTTTTGCACTCTTTGAATGAGATAAACATGCTAGACACGTTCACTTCATGACAATTGAATACATTCATTGATTCATTCATTGCATCAAACTTTCATCGTACATTCAATAAATTAACAGCTTGAGACATTGAATGAATGAATGCAGTTGGATCCATGAAACGCATGTTTCAAGAATGTTAACTTGATTATTCAGAGATTAAACTGCATGCGTTCTTTCTTCCAATGAAACAAACTGCACATGATAATTCAACGATTAGAGCTTATTTCCTTAATTCAAATGCATTCATTGAATGAAACAACCTGCTTTCATTCATTATTGGAATCAAAAGTCAATCCTACATTAAATGCATCAAACGTTATTCACTGATTCAATTAATCATTCCTAACAAAATCATTGAATGAATCCTACTGTTCTCATTCATTCTATGAAATAAACTATACAAGCTATTTCAAGTAAATGAGCTAATTACATGATGTAAATATCTCGACCTCAACGCCTTCATTCAATTCAACAAACTGTACTCATTCATTAAACCTATCTTCAATCGTACAGTCAATGAATGAGTGTAGTGTGTTTCATTGAATGAAGGCGTTGAGGTCGAGATATTTACATCATGTAATTAGCTCAGTTACTTGAAAAAGCTTATATAGTGTATTTCATAGAATGAATGAGAACGTTAGGATTCATTCAATGATTTTGTTAAGAATGATTAATTGAATCAGTCAATAACGTTTGTTGCATTGAGTATAGGATTGACTTTTGATTCCAATAATGAATGAAAGCAGGTTGTTTCATTGAATGAATGCATTTTTATTAAGGAAATAATCTCTAATCGTTGAATTATCTTGTGCAGTTTGTTTCATTTGGAAGAAAGAATGAATGCAGTTTGATTCAATGAAAGAACGAATGCAGTTTAATCTCTGAATAATCAAGTTAACATTTTTGACACATTCGTTTCATGGATCCAACTGCATTCATTCATTCAATGTCTCAAGCTGTTGATTTATTGAATGTAAGATTAAAGTTTGATGCAATGAATGAATCAATGAATGTAGTCGATTGTCATGAAGTGAACGTGTTTAGCATGTTTATCTCATTCAAAGAGTGCAAAAGGATTCCATTACAGACTGTGTAAAGTTTGTTTCATTGAATCAATGAATAATGTTTGATTCATTGACTGTACGATTGAAGATAGGTTTAATGAATGAGTACAGTTTGTTGCATTGAATGAAGGCGTTGAGGTCGAGATATTTACATCATGTAATTAGCTCATTTACTTGAAAAAGCTTGTATAGTTTATTTCATAGAATGAATGAGAACGTTAGGATTCATTCAATGATTTTGTTAGGAATGATTAATTGAATCAGTGAATAACGTTTGATGCATTTAATGTAGGATTGACTTTTGATTCCAATAATGAATGAAAGCAGGTTGTTTCATTCAATGAATGCATTTGAATTAAGGAAATAAGCTCTAATCGTTGAATTATCATGTGCAGTTTGTTTCATTGGAAGAAAGAACGCATGCAGTTTAATCTCTGAATAATCAAGTTAACATTCTTGAAACATGCGTTTCATGGATCCAACTGCATTCATTCATTCAATGTCTCAAGCTGTTAATTTATTGAATGTACGATGAAAGTTTGATGCAATGAATGAATCAATGAATGTATTCAATTGTCATGAAGTGAACGTGTCTAGCATGTTTATCTCATTCAAAGAGTGCAAAAGGATTCCATTACAGACTGTGTAAAGTTTGTTTCATCGAATCAATGAATTACGCTTGATTCATTGAATGCACAAATGATGATTGATTCCATGAATGAATGAATTTTGTTTGTTTCATTGACTGAAAGCGTTGAACTCGAGACATTGAAGTCAGCTCTACTCACTAAAGTAACTGGTGCAGTTTGTTTCATTGAATGAACGAGAGCAGTTGGATTCTCTGAATGAATGAACGTAAATAGTCTCATGAAATGAATATATGATGTTTGTTTCATTGAATCAATGAATAATGTTTGATTCATTAATGTACGATTGAAGTTATATTCAATGAATTCACTGGTGCAGATTGTTTCATTGAATTAATGCGTTAAGTTCGAGACAGTTACATCATGACTTTAGATCATTTACTTGAAATAGCTTGTACAGTTTATTACATGGAATGAATGAGTGCGGTAGGATTCATTCAATGAATCAAGAATGATTCATTGAATCAGTGAATTAACGCTTGATTCATAGATTGCACGATTGAATTTTGATTCCAATAATGAATGAAAGCAGGTTGTTTCATTGAATGAATGCATTTTTATTAAGGAAATAATCTCTAATCGTTCAATTATCTTGTGCAGTTTGTTTCATTTGGAAGAAAGAATGAATGCAGTTTGATTCAATGAAAGAACGAATGCAGTTTAATCTCTGAATAATCAAGTTAACATTTTTGACACATTCGTTTCATGGATCCAACTGCATTCATTCATTCAATGTCTCAAGCTGTTGATGTATTGAATGTCAGATTAAAGTTTGATGCAATGAATGAATCAATGAATGTAGTCGATTGTCATGAAGTGAACGTGTTTAGCATGTTTATCTCATTCAAAGAGTGCAAAAGGATTCCATTACAGACTGTGTAAAGTTTGTTTCATTGAATCAATGAATAATGTTTGATTCATTGACTGTACGATTGAAGATAGGTTTAATGAATGAGTGCAGTTTGTTGCATTGAATGAAGGCGTTGAGGTCGAGATATTTACATCATGGAATTAGCTCATTTACTTGAAATAGCTTGTATAGTTTATTTCATAGAATGAATGAGAACAGTAGGATTCATTCAATGATTTTGTTAGGAATGATTAATTGAATCAGTGAATAACGTTTGATGCATTTAATGTAGGATTGACTTTTGATTCCAATAATGAATGAAAGCAGGTTGTTTCATTCAATGAATGCATTTGAATTAAGGAAATAAGCTCTAATCGTTGAATTATCATGTGCAGTTTGTTTAATTGTAAGAAAGAACGCATGCAGTTTAATCTCTGAATAATCAAGTTAACATTCTTGAAACATGCGTTTCATGGATCCAACTGCATTCATTCATTCAATGTCTCAAGCTGTTAATTTATTGAATGTACGATGAAAGTTTGATGCAATGAATGAATCAATGAATGTATTCAATTGTCATGAAGTGAACGTGTCTAGCATGTGTATCTCATTCAAAGAGTGCAAAAGGATTCCATTACAGACTGTGTAAAGTTTGTTTCACCGAATCAATGAATTACGCTTGATTCATTGAATGCACAAATGATGTTTGATTTCACGAATGAATGAATTTTGTTTGTTTCATTGACTGAAAGCGTTGAACTCGAGACATTGAAGTCAGCTCTACTCACTAAAGTAACTGGTGCAGTTTGTTTCATTGAATGAACGAGAGCAGTTTGATTCTCTGAATGAATGAACGTAAATAGTCTCATGAAATGAATATGTGATGTTTGTTTCATTGAATCAATGAATAATGTTTGATCCATTAATGTACGATTGAAGTTATATTCAATGAATTCACTGGTGCAGATTGTTTCATTGAATTAATGCGTTAAGTTCGAGACAGTTACATCATGACTTTCGATTATTTACTTGAAATAGCTTGTACAGTTTATTACATGGAATGAATGAGTGCGGTAGGATTCATTCAATGAATCAAGAATGATTCATTGAATCAGCGAATTAACGCTTGGTTCATAGATTGCACGATTGACTTTTGATTCCAATAATGAATGAATGCAGGGTGTTTGATTGAATGAAGGCGTTCAGCTCGAGGCATTTGTATTAAGGAAATAATCTGTAATCGATGAATTATCATGTGTAGTTTGTTTCATTGAAAGAAAGAATGATTCAATGAAAGAATGAATGCAGTTTAATCTCTGAATAATCAAGTTAACATTCTTGAAACATGCGTTTCATAAATCCAACCGCATTCATTCATTCAATCTCTCAAGCTGTTGGTTCATTGAATGTACGATTAAAGTTTGATGCAATGAATGAATCAATGAATGCATTTGTATGTCATGAAATGTACGTGTTTAGAATGTTTGTCTCATTCAAAGAGTGCAAAAGAATTCCATTACAGGTTGTGTAAAGTTTGTTTCATTCAATCTATGAATTACGCTTGATTCATTGATTGCACGAAAGATGTTTGATTCCATAAATGAATGAATGCAGGTTGTTTCAATGACTGAAAGCGTTTAACTCGAGACATTGAAGTCAGCTCTACTCACTGAAGTAACTGGTGTAGTTTGTTTCATTGAATGAACGAGAGCAGTTTGATTCTCTGAATGAATGAACGCAACTGGTCTCATGAAATGAATATGTGATGTGTTTTTCCTTGAATCAATGAATAATGTTTGATTCATTGACTGTACGATTGAAGATAGGTTTAATGAATGAGTGTAGTGTGTTTCATTGAATGAAGGCGTTGAGGTCGAGATATTTACATCATGTAATTAGCTCATTTACTTGAAAAAGCTTGTATAGTTTATTTCATAGAATGAAAGAGAACGTTAGATTACATTCAATGATTTTGTTAAGAATGATTAATTGAATCAGTCAATAACGTTTGTTGCATTGAGTGTAGGATTGACTTTTGATTCCAATAATGAATGAAAGCAGGTTGTTTCATTGAATGAATGCATTTTTATTAAGGAAATAATCTCTAATCGTTCAATTATCTTGTGCAGTTTGTTTCATTTGGAAGAAAGAATGAATGCAGTTTGATTCAATGAAAGAACGAATGCAGTTTAAACTCTGAATAATCAAGTTAACATTTTTGACACATTCGTTTCATGGATCCAACTGCATTCATTCATTCAATGTCTCAAGCTGTTGATTTATTGAATGTAAGATTAAAGTTTGATGCAATGAATGAATCAATGACTGTAGTCGATTGTCATGAAGTGAACGTGTTTAGCATGTTTATCTCATTCAAAGAGTGCAAAAGGATTCCATTACAGACTGTGTAAAGTTTGTTTCATTGAATCAATGAATAATGTTTGATTCATTGACTGTACGATTGAAGATAGGTTTAATGAATGAGTGTAGTGTGTTTCATTGAATGAAGGTGTTGAGGTCGAGATATTTACATCATGTAATGAGCTCATTTACTTGAAAAAGCTTGTATAGTTTATTTCATAGAATGAATGAGAACGTTAGGATTCATTCAATGATTTTGTAAGGAATGATTAATTGAATCAGTGAATAACGTTTGATGCATTTAATGTAGGATTGACTTTTGATTCCAATAATGAATGAAAGCAGGTTGTTTCATTCAATGAATGCATTTGAATTAAGGAAATAAGCTCTAATCGTTGAATTATCATGTGCAGTTTGTTTCATTGGAAGAAAGAACGCATGCAGTTTAATCTCTGAATAATCAAGTTAACATTCTTGAAACATGCGTTTCATGGATCCAACTGCATTCATTCATTCAATGTCTCAAGCTGTTAATTTATTGAATGTACGATGAAAGTTTGATGCAATGAATGAATCAATGAATGTATTCAATTGTCATGAAGTGAACGTGTCTAGCATGTTTATCTCATTCAAAGAGTGCAAAAGGATTCCATTACAGACTGTGTAAAGTTTGTTTCATCGAATCAATGAATTACGCTTGATTCATTGATTGCACAAATGATGTTTGATTCCATGAATGAATGAATTTTGTTTGTTTCATTGACTGAAAGCGTTGAACTCGAGACATTGAAGTCAGCTCTACTCACTAAAGTAACTGGTGCAGTTTGTTTCATTGAATGAACGAGAGCAGTTTGATTCTCTGAATGAATGTACGTAAATGGTCTCATGAAATGAATATGTGATGTTTGTTTCATTGAATCAATGAATAATGTTTGATTCATTAATGTACGATTGAAGTTATATTCAATGAATTCACTGGTGCAGATTGTTTCATTGAATTAATGCGTTAAGTTCGAGACAGTTACATCATGACTTTAGCTCATTTACTTGAAATAGCTTGTACAGTTTATTACATAGAATGAATGAGTGCGGTAGGATTCATTCAATGAATCAAGAATGATTCATTGAATCAGTGAATTAACGCTTGATTCATAGATTGCACGATTGACTTTTGATTCCAATAATGAATGAATGCAGGGTGTTTGATTGAATGAAGGCGTTCAGCTCGAGGCATTTGTATTAAGGAAATAATCTGTAATCGATTAATTATCATGTGCAGTTTGTTTCATTGAAAGAAAGAATGATTCAATGAAAGAATGAATGCAGTTTAATCTCTGAATAATCAAGTTAACAATCTTGAAACATGCGTTTCATAAATCCAACCGCATTCATTCATTCAATCTCTCAAGCTGTTGGTTCATTGAATGTACGATTAAAGTTTGATGCAATGAATGAATCAATGAGTGCATTTGTATGTCATGAAATGTACGTGTTTAGAATGTTTGTCTCATTCAAAGAGTGCAAAAGAATTCCATTACAGGTTGTGTAAAGTTTGTTTCATTCAATCTATGAATTACGCTTGATTCATTGATTGCACGAAAGATGTATGATTCCATATATGAATGAATGCAGGTTGTTTCAATGACTGAAAGCGTTTAACTCGAGACATTGAAGTCAGCTCTACTCACTGAAGTAACTGGTGTAGTTTGTTTCATTGAATGAACGAGAGCAGTTTGATTCTCTGAATGAATGAACGCAACTGGTCTCATGAAATGAATATGTGATGTGTTTTTCCTTGAATCAATGAATAATGTTTGATTCATTGACTGTACGATTGAAGATAGGTTTAATGAATGAGTGTAGTGTGTTTCATTGAATGAAGGCGTTGAGGTCGAGATATTTACATCATGTAATCAGCTCATTTACTTGAAAAAGCTTGTATAGTTTATTTCATAGAATGAATGAGAACGTTAGGATTCATTGAATGATTTTGTTAAGAATGATTAATTGAATCAGTCAATAACGTTTGTTGCATTGAGTGTAGGATTGACTTTTGATTCCAATAATGAATGAAAGCAGGTTGTTTCATTGAATGAATGCGTTTTTATTAAGGAAATAATCTCTAATCGTTGAATTATCATGTGCAGTTTGTTTCATTTGGAAGAAAGAATGAATGCAGTTTGATTCAATGAAAGAACGAATGCAGTTTAATCTCTGAATAATTAAGTTAACATTTTTGACACATTCGTTACATGGATCCAACTGCATTCATTCATTCAATGTCTCAAGCTGTTGATTTATTGAATTTAAGATTAAAGTTTGATGCAATGAATGAATCAATGAATGTAGTCGATTGTCATGAAGTGAACGTGTTTAGCATGTTTATCTCATTCAAAGAGTGCAAAAGGATTCCATTACAGACTGTGTAAAGTTTGTTTCATTGAATCAATGAATAATGTTTGATTCATTGACTGTATGATTGAAGATAGGTTTAATGAATGAGTGCAGTTTGTTGCATTGAATGAAGGCGTTGAGGTCGAGATATTTACATCATGTAATTAGCTCATTTACTTGAAATAGCTTGTATAGTTTATTTCATAGAATGAATGAGAACAGTAGGATTCATTCAATGATTTTGTTAGGAATGATTAATTGAATCAGTGAATAACGTTTTTTTGCATTTAATGTAGGATTGACTTTTGATTCCAATAATGAATGAAAGCAGGTTGTTTCATTCAATGAATGCATTTGAATTAAGGAAATAAGCTCTAATCGTTGAATTATCATGTGCAGTTTGTTTCATTGGAAGAAAGAACGCATGCAGTTTAATCTCTGAATAATCAAGTTAACATTCTTGAAACATGCGTTTCATGGATCCAACTGCATTCATTCATTCAATGTCTCAAGCTGTTAATTTATTGAATGTACGATCAAAGTTTGATGCAATGAATGAATCAATGAATGTATTCAATTGTCATGAAGTGAACGTGTCTAGCATGTTTATCTCATTCAAAGAGTGCAAAAGGATTCCATTACAGACTGTAAAGTTTGTTTCACCTAATCAATGAATTACGCTTGATTCATTGAATGCACAAATGATGTTTAATTCCATGAATGAATGAATTTTGTTTGTTTCATTGACTGAAAGCGTTGAACTCGAGACATTGAAGTCAGCTCTACTCACTAAAGTAACTGGTGCAGTTTGTTTCATTGAATGAACGAGAGCAGTTTGATTCTCTGAATGAATGAACGTAAATGGTCTCATGAAATGAATATGTGATGTTTGTTTCATTGAATCAATGAATAATGTTTGATTCATTAATGTACGATTGAAGTTATATTCAATGAATTCACTGGTGCAGATTGTTTCATTGAATTAATGCGTTAAGTTCAGGACAGTTACATCATGACTTTAGCTCATTTACTTGAAATAGCTTTTACAGTTTATTACATAGAATGAATGAGTGCGGTAGGATTCATTCAATGAATCAAGAATGATTCATTGAATCAGTGAATTAATGCTTGATTCATAGATTGCACGATTGACTTTTGATTCCAATAATGAATGAATGCAGGGTGTTTGATTGAATGAAGGCGTTCAGCTCCAGGCATTTGTATTAAGGAAATAACCTGTAATCGATGAATTATCATGTGCAGTTTGTTTCATTGAAAGAAAGAATGATTCAATGAAAGAATGAATGCAGTTTAATCTCTGAATAATCAAGTTAACATTCTTGAAACATGCGTTTCATAAATCCAACCGCATTCATTCATTCAATCTCTCAAGCTGTTGGTTCATTGAATGTACGATTAAAGTTTGATGCAATGAATGAATCAATGAATGCATTTGTATGTCATGAAATGTACGTGTTTAGAATGTTTGTCTCATTCAAAGAGTGCAAAAGAATTCCATTACAGATTGTGTAAAGTTTGTTTCATTGAATCTATGAATTACGCTTGATTCATTGATTGCACGAATGATGTTTGATTCCATAAATGAATGAATGCAGGTTGTTTCAATGACTGAAAGCGTTTAACTCGAGACATTGAAGTCAGCTCTACTCACTGAAGTAACTGGTGTAGTTTGTTTCATTGAATGAACGAGAGCAGTTTGATTCTCTGAATGAATGAACGCAACTGGTCTCATGAAATGAATATGTGATGTTTTTTTCCTTGAATCAATGAATAATGTTTGATTCATTGACTGTACGATTGAAGATAGGTTTAATGAATGAGTGTAGTGTGTTTCATTGAATGAAGGCGTTGAGGTCGAGATATTTACATCATGTAATTAGCTCATTTACTTGAAAAAGCTTGTATAGTTTATTTCATAGAATGAATGAGAACGTTAGATTACATTCAATGATTTTGTTAAGAATGATTAATTGAATCAGTCAATAACGTTTGTTGCATTGAGTGTAGGATTGACTTTTGATTCCAATAATGAATGAAAGCAGGTTGTTTCATTGAATGAATGCATTTTTATTAAGGAAATAATCTCTAATCGTTCAATTATCTTGTGCAGTTTGTTTCATTTGGAAGAAAGAATGAATGCAGTTTGATTCAATGAAAGAACGAATGCAGTTTCATCTCTGAATAATCAAGTTAACATTTTTGACACATTCGTTTCATGGATCCAACTGCATTCATTCATTCAATGTCTCAAGCTGTTGATTTATTGAATGTAAGATTAAAGTTTGATGCAATGAATGAATCAATGAATGTAGTCGATTGTCATGAAGTGAACGTGTTTAGCATGTTTATCTCATTCAAAGAGTGCAAAAGGATTCCATTACAGACTGTGTAAAGTTTGTTTCATTGAATCAATGAATAATGTTTGATTCATTGAATGTACGATTGAAGATAGGTTTAATGAATGAGTGTAGTGTGTTTCATTGAATGAAGGTGTTGAGGTCGAGATATTTACATCATGTAATTAGCTCATTTACTTGAAAAAGCTTGTATAGTTTATTTCATAGAATGAATGAGAACGTTAGGATTCATTCAATGATTTTGTTAGGAATGATTAATTGAATCAGTGAATAACGTTTGATGCATTTAATGTAGGATTGACTTTTGATTCCAATAATGAATGAAAGCAGGTTGTTTCATTCAATGAATGCATTTGAATTAAGGAAATAAGCTCTAATCGTTGAATTATCATGTGCAGTTTGTTTCATTGGAAGAAAGAACGCATGCAGTTTAATCTCTGAATAATCAAGTTAACATTCTTGAAACATGCGTTTCATGGATCCAACTGCATTCATTCATTCAATGTCTCAAGCTGTTAATTTATTGAATGTACGATCAAAGTTTGATGCAATGAATGAATCAATGAATGTATTCAATTGTCATGAAGTGAACGTGTCTAGCATGTTTATCTCATTCAAAGAGTGCAAAAGGATTCCATTACAGACTGTGTAAAGTTTGTTTCATCGAATCAATGAATTACGCTTGATTCATTGAATGCACAAATGATGATTGATTCCATGAATGAATGAATTTTGTTTGTTTCATTGACTGAAAGCGTTGAACTCGAGACATTGAAGTCAGCTCTACTCACTAAAGTAACTGGTGCAGTTTGTTTCATTGAATGAACGAGAGCAGTTGGATTCTCTGAATGAATGAACGTAAATAGTCTCATGAAATGAATATGTGATGTTTGTTTCATTGAATCAATGAATAATGTTTGATTCATTAATGTACGATTGAAGTTATATTCAATGAATTCACTGGTGCAGATTGTTTCATTGAATTAATGCGTTAAGTTCGAGACAGTTACATCATGACTTTAGATCATTTACTTGAAATAGCTTGTACAGTTTATTACATGGAATGAATGAGTGCGGTAGGATTCATTCAATGAATCAAGAATGATTCATTGAATCAGTGAATTAACACTTGATTCATAGATTGCACGATTGACTTTTGATTCCAATAATGAATGAAAGCAGGTTGTTTCATTGAATGAATGCATTTTTATTAAGGAAATAATCTCTAATCGTTCAATTATCTTGTGCAGTTTGTTTCATTTGGAAGAAAGAAAGAATGCAGTTTGATTCAATGAAAGAACGAATGCAGTTTAATCTCTGAATAATCAAGTTAACATTTTTGACACATTCGTTTCATGGATCCAACTGCATTCATTCATTCAATGTCTCAAGCTGTTGATGTATTGAATGTCAGATTAAAGTTTGATGCAATGAATGAATCAATGAATGTAGTCGATTGTCATGAAGTGAACGTGTTTAGCATGTTTATCTCATTCAAAGAGTGCAAAAGGATTCCATTACAGACTGTGTAAAGTTTGTTTCATTGAATCAATGAATAATGTTTGATTCATTGACTGTACGATTGAAGATAGGTTTAATGAATGAGTGCAGTTTGTTGCATTGAATGAAGGCGTTGAGGTCGAGATATTTACATCATGGAATTAGCTCATTTACTTGAAATAGCTTGTATAGTTTATTTCATAGAATGAATGAGAACAGTAGGATTCATTCAATGATTTTGTTAGGAATGATTAATTGAATCAGTGAATAACGTTTGATGCATTTAATGTAGGATTGACCTTTGATTCCAATAATGAATGAAAGCAGGTTGTTTCATTCAATGAATGCATTTGAATTAAGGAAATAAGCTCTAATCGTTGAATTATCATGTGCAGTTTGTTTCATTGGAAGAAAGAACGCATGCAGTTTAATCTCTGAATAATCAAGTTAACATTCTTGAAACATGCGTTTCATGGATCCAACTGCATTCATTCATTCAATGTCTCAAGCTGTTAATTTATTGAATGTACGATCAAAGTTTGATGCAATGAATGAATCAAGGAATGTATTCAATTGTCATGAAGTGAACGTGTCTAGCATGTGTATCTCATTCAAAGAGTGCAAAAGGATTCCATTACAGACTGTGTAAAGTTTGTTTCACCGAATCAATGAATTACGCTTGATTCATTGAATGCACAAATGATGTTTGATTTCACGAATGAATGAATTTTGTTTGTTTCATTGACTGAAAGCGTTGAACTCGAGACATTGAAGTCAGCTCTACTCACTAAAGTAACTGGTGCAGTTTGTTTCATTGAATGAACGAGAGCAGTTTGATTCTCTGAATGAATGAACGTAAATGGTCTCATGAAATGAATATGTGATGTTTGTTTCATTGAATCAATGAATAATGTTTGATTCATTAATGTACGATTGAAGTTATATTCAATGAATTCACTGGTGCAGATTGTTTCATTGAATTAATGCGTTAAGTTCGAGACAGTTACATCATGACTTTAGCTCATTTACTTGAAATAGCTTGTACAGTTTATTACATAGAATGAATGAGTGCGGTAGGATTCATTCAATGAATCAAGAATGATTCATTGAATCAGCGAATTAACGCTTGGTTCATAGATTGCACGATTGACTTTTGATTCCAATAATGAATGAATGCAGGGTGTTTGATTGAATGAAGGCGTTCAGCTCGAGGCATTTGTATTAAGGAAATAATCTGTAATCGATGAATTATCATGTGTAGTTTGTTTCATTGAAAGAAAGAATGATTCAATGAAAGAATGAATGCAGTTTAATCTCTGAATAATCAAGTTAACATTCTTGAAACATGCGTTTCATAAATCCAACCGCATTCATTCATTCAATCTCTCAAGCTGTTGGTTCATTGAATGTACGATTAAAGTTTGATGCAATGAATGAATCAATGAATGCATTTGTATGTCATGAAATGTACGTGTTTAGAATGTTTGTCTCATTCAAAGAGTGCAAAAGAATTCCATTACAGATTGTGTAAAGTTTGTTTCATTCAATCTATGAATTACGCTTGATTCATTGATTGCACGAAAGATGTTTCATTCCATAAATGAATGAATGCAGGTTGTTTCAATGACTGAAAGCGTTTAACTCGAGACATTGAAGTCAGCTCTACTCACTGAAGTAACTGGTGTAGTTTGTTTCATTGAATGAACGAGAGCAGTTTGATTCTCTGAATGAATGAACGCAACTGGTCTCATGAAATGAATATGTGATGTGTTTTTCCTTGAATCAATGAATAATGTTTGATTCATTGACTGTACGATTGAAGATAGGTTTAATGAATGAGTGTAGTGTGTTTCATTGAATGAAGGCGTTGAGGTCGAGATATTTACATCATGTAATTAGCTCATTTACTTGAAAAAGCTTGTATAGTTTATTTCATAGAATGAAAGAGAACGTTAGATTACATTCAATGATTTTGTTAAGAATGATTAATTGAATCAGTCAATAACGTTTGTTGCATTGAGTGTAGGATTGACTTTTGATTCCAATAATGAATGAAAGCAGGTTGTTTCATTGAATGAATGCATTTTTATTAAGGAAATAATCTCTAATCGTTCAATTATCTTGTGCAGTTTGTTTCATTTGGAAGAAAGAATGAATGCAGTTTGATTCAATGAAAGAACGAATGCAGTTTAAACTCTGAATAATCAAGTTAACATTTTTGACACATTCGTTTCATGGATCCAACTGCATTCATTCATTCAATGTCTCAAGCTGTTGATTTATTGAATGTAAGATTAAAGTTTGATGCAATGAATGAATCAATGAATGTAGTCGATTGTCATGAAGTGAACGTGTTTAGCATGTTTATCTCATTCAAAGAGTGCAAAAGGATTCCATTACAGACTGTGTAAAGTTTGTTTCATTGAATCAATGAATAATGTTTGATTCATTGACTGTACGATTGAAGATAGGTTTAATGAATGAGTGTAGTGTGTTTCATTGAATGAAGGTGTTGAGGTCGAGATATTTACATCATGTAATTAGCTCATTTACTTGAAAAAGCTTGTATAGTTTATTTCATAGAATGAATGAGAACGTTAGGATTCATTCAATGATTTTGTAAGGAATGATTAATTGAATCAGTGAATAACGTTTGATGCATTTAATGTAGGATTGACTTTTGATTCCAATAATGAATGAAAGCAGGTTGTTTCATTCAATGAATGCATTTGAATTAAGGAAATAAGCTCTAATCGTTGAATTATCATGTACAGTTTGTTTCATTGGAAGAAAGAACGCATGCAGTTTAATCTCTGAATAATCAAGTTAACATTCTTGAAACATGCGTTTCATGGATCCAACTGCATTCATTCATTCAATGTCTCAAGCTGTTAATTTATTGAATGTACGATGAAAGTTTGATGCAATGAATGAATCAATGAATGTATTCAATTGTCATGAAGTGAACGTGTCTAGCATGTTTATCTCATTCAAAGAGTGCAAAAGGATTCCATTACAGACTGTGTAAAGTTTGTTTCATCGAATCAATGAATTACGCTTGATTCATTGAATGCACAAATGATGTTTGATTCCATGAATGAATGAATTTTGTTTGTTTCATTGACTGAAAGCGTTTAACTCGAGACATTGAAGTCAGCTCTACTCACTAAAGTAACTGGTGCAGTTTGTTTCATTGAATGAACGAGAGCAGTTTGATTCTCTGAATGAATGAACGCAACAAGTCTCATGAAATGAATATGTAATGTTTTTTTCATTGAATCAATGAATAATGTTTGATTCATTGACTGTACGATTGAAGATAGGTTTAATGAATGAGTGTAGTGTGTTTCATTGAATGAGGGCGTTGAGGTCGAGATATTTACATCATGTAATCAGCTCATTTACTTGAAAAAGCTTGTATAGTTTATTTCATAGAATGAATGAGAACGTTAGGATTCATTGAATGATTTTGTTCAGAATGATTAATTGAATCAGTCAATAACGTTTGTTGCATTGAGTGTAGGATTGACTTTTGATTCCAATAATGAATGAAAGCAGGTTGTTTCATTGAATGAATGCATTTTTATTAAGGAAATAATCTCTAATCGTTGAATTATCATGTGCAGTTTGTTTCATTTGGAAGAAAGAATGAATGCAGTTTGATTCAATGAAAGAACGAATGCAGTTTAATCTCTGAATAATCAAGTTAACATTTTTGACACATTCGTTACATGGATCCAACTGCATTCATTCATTCAATGTCTCAAGCTGTTGATTTATTGAATTTAAGATTAAAGTTTGATGCAATGAATGAATCAATGAATGTAGTCGATTGTCATGAAGTGAACGTGTTTAGCATGTTTATCTCATTCAAAGAGTGCAAAAGGATTCCATTACAGACTGTGTAAAGTTTGTTTCATTGAATCAATGAATAATGTTTGATTCATTGACTGTATGATTGAAGATAGGTTTAATGAATGAGTGCGGTTTGTTGCATTGAATGAAAGCGTTGAGGTCGAGATATTTACATCATGTAATTAGCTCATTTACTTGAAATAGCTTGTATAGTTTATTTCATAGAATGAATGAGAACAGTAGGATTCATTCAATGATTTTGTTAGGAATGATTAATTGAATCAGTGAATAACGTTTTTTTGCATTTAATGTAGGATTGACTTTTGATTCCAATAATGAATGAAAGCAGGTTGTTTCATTCAATGAATGCATTTGAATTAAGGAAATAAGCTCTAATCGTTGAATTATCATGTGCAGTTTGTTTAATTGGAAGAAAGAACGCATGCAGTTTAATCTCTGAATAATCAAGTTAACATTCTTGAAACATGCGTTTCATGGATCCAACTGCATTCATTCATTCAATGTCTCAAGCTGTTAATTTATTGAATGTACGATCAAAGTTTGATGCAATGAATGAATCAATGAATGTATTCAATTGTCATGAAGTGAACGTGTCTAGCATGTTTATCTCATTCAAAGAGTGCAAAAGGATTCCATTACAGACTGTAAAGTTTGTTTCACCTAATCAATGAATTACGCTTGATTCATTGAATGCACAAATGATGTTTAATTCCATGAATGAATGAATTTTGTTTGTTTCATTGACTGAAAGCGTTGAACTCGAGACATTGAAGTCAGCTCTACTCACTAAAGTAACTGGTGCAGTTTGTTTCATTGAATGAACGAGAGCAGTTTGATTCTCTGAATGAATGAACGTAAATGGTCTCATGAAATGAATATGTGATGTTTGTTTCATTGAATCAATGAATAATGTTTGATTCATTAATGTACGATTGAAGTTATATTCAATGAATTCACTGGTGCAGATTGTTTCATTGAATTAATGCGTTAAGTTCAGGACAGTTACATCATGACTTTAGCTCATTTACTTGAAATAGCTTTTACAGTTTATTACATAGAATGAATGAGTGCGGTAGGATTCATTCAATGAATCAAGAATGATTCATTGAATCAGTGAATTAATGCTTGATTCATAGATTGCACGATTGACTTTTGATTCCAATAATGAATGAATGCAGGGTGTTTGATTGAATGAAGGCGTTCAGCTCCAGGCATTTGTATTAAGGAAATAACCTGTAATCGATGAATTATCATGTGCAGTTTGTTTCATTGAAAGAAAGAATGATTCAATGAAAGAATGAATGCAGTTTAATCTCTGAATAATCAAGTTAACATTCTTGAAACATGCGTTTCATAAATCCAACCGCATTCATTCATTCAATCTCTCAAGCTGTTGGTTCATTGAATGTACGATTAAAGTTTGATGCAATGAATGAATCAATGAATGCATTTGTATGTCATGAAATGTACGTGTTTAGAATGTTTGTCTCATTCAAAGAGTGCAAAAGAATTCCATTACAGATTGTGTAAAGTTTGTTTCATTGAATCTATGAATTACGCTTGATTCATTGATTGCACGAATGATGTTTGATTCCATAAATGAATGAATGCAGGTTGTTTCAATGACTGAAAGCGTTTAACTCGAGACATTGAAGTCAGCTCTACTCACTGAAGTAACTGGTGTAGTTTGTTTCATTGAATGAACGAGAGCAGTTTGATTCTCTGAATGAATGAACGCAACTGGTCTCATGAAATGAATATGTGATGTTTTTTTCCTTGAATCAATGAATAATGTTTGATTCATTGACTGTACGATTGAAGATAGGTTTAATGAATGAGTGTAGTGTGTTTCATTGAATGAAGGCGTTGAGGTCGAGATATTTACATCATGTAATTAGCTCATTTACTTGAAAAAGCTTGTATAGTTTATTTCATAGAATGAATGAGAACGTTAGATTACATTCAATGATTTTGTTAAGAATGATTAATTGAATCAGTCAATAACGTTTGTTGCATTGAGTGTAGGATTGACTTTTGATTCCAATAATGAATGAAAGCAGGTTGTTTCATTGAATGAATGCATTTTTATTAAGGAAATAATCTCTAATCGTTCAATTATCTTGTGCAGTTTGTTTCATTTGGAAGAAAGAATGAATGCAGTTTGATTCAATGAAAGAACGAATGCAGTTTCATCTCTGAATAATCAAGTTAACATTTTTGACACATTCGTTTCATGGATCCAACTGCATTCATTCATTCAATGTCTCAAGCTGTTGATTTATTGAATGTAAGATTAAAGTTTGATGCAATGAATGAATCAATGAATGTAGTCGATTGTCATGAAGTGAACGTGTTTAGCATGTTTATCTCATTCAAAGAGTGCAAAAGGATTCCATTACAGACTGTGTAAAGTTTGTTTCATTGAATCAATGAATAATGTTTGATTCATTGAATGTACGATTGAAGATAGGTTTAATGAATGAGTGTAGTGTGTTTCATTGAATGAAGGTGTTGAGGTCGAGATATTTACATCATGTAATTAGCTCATTTACTTGAAAAAGCTTGTATAGTTTATTTCATAGAATGAATGAGAACGTTAGGATTCATTCAATGATTTTGTTAGGAATGATTAATTGAATCAGTGAATAACGTTTGATGCATTTAATGTAGGATTGACTTTTGATTCCAATAATGAATGAAAGCAGGTTGTTTCATTCAATGAATGCATTTGAATTAAGGAAATAAGCTCTAATCGTTGAATTATCATGTGCAGTTTGTTTCATTGGAAGAAAGAACGCATGCAGTTTAATCTCTGAATAATCAAGTTAACATTCTTGAAACATGCGTTTCATGGATCCAACTGCATTCATTCATTCAATGTCTCAAGCTGTTAATTTATTGAATGTACGATCAAAGTTTGATGCAATGAATGAATCAATGAATGTATTCAATTGTCATGAAGTGAACGTGTCTAGCATGTTTATCTCATTCAAAGAGTGCAAAAGGATTCCATTACAGACTGTGTAAAGTTTGTTTCATCGAATCAATGAATTACGCTTGATTCATTGAATGCACAAATGATGATTGATTCCATGAATGAATGAATTTTGTTTGTTTCATTGACTGAAAGCGTTGAACTCGAGACATTGAAGTCAGCTCTACTCACTAAAGTAACTGGTGCAGTTTGTTTCATTGAATGAACGAGAGCAGTTGGATTCTCTGAATGAATGAACGTAAATAGTCTCATGAAATGAATATGTGATGTTTGTTTCATTGAATCAATGAATAATGTTTGATTCATTAATGTACGATTGAAGTTATATTCAATGAATTCACTGGTGCAGATTGTTTCATTGAATTAATGCGTTAAGTTCGAGACAGTTACATCATGACTTTAGATCATTTACTTGAAATAGCTTGTACAGTTTATTACATGGAATGAATGAGTGCGGTAGGATTCATTCAATGAATCAAGAATGATTCATTGAATCAGTGAATTAACACTTGATTCATAGATTGCACGATTGACTTTTGATTCCAATAATGAATGAAAGCAGGTTGTTTCATTGAATGAATGCATTTTTATTAAGGAAATAATCTCTAATCGTTCAATTATCTTGTGCAGTTTGTTTCATTTGGAAGAAAGAAAGAATGCAGTTTGATTCAATGAAAGAACGAATGCAGTTTAATCTCTGAATAATCAAGTTAACATTTTTGACACATTCGTTTCATGGATCCAACTGCATTCATTCATTCAATGTCTCAAGCTGTTGATGTATTGAATGTCAGATTAAAGTTTGATGCAATGAATGAATCAATGAATGTAGTCGATTGTCATGAAGTGAACGTGTTTAGCATGTTTATCTCATTCAAAGAGTGCAAAAGGATTCCATTACAGACTGTGTAAAGTTTGTTTCATTGAATCAATGAATAATGTTTGATTCATTGACTGTACGATTGAAGATAGGTTTAATGAATGAGTGCAGTTTGTTGCATTGAATGAAGGCGTTGAGGTCGAGATATTTACATCATGGAATTAGCTCATTTACTTGAAATAGCTTGTATAGTTTATTTCATAGAATGAATGAGAACAGTAGGATTCATTCAATGATTTTGTTAGGAATGATTAATTGAATCAGTGAATAACGTTTGATGCATTTAATGTAGGATTGACCTTTGATTCCAATAATGAATGAAAGCAGGTTGTTTCATTCAATGAATGCATTTGAATTAAGGAAATAAGCTCTAATCGTTGAATTATCATGTGCAGTTTGTTTCATTGGAAGAAAGAACGCATGCAGTTTAATCTCTGAATAATCAAGTTAACATTCTTGAAACATGCGTTTCATGGATCCAACTGCATTCATTCATTCAATGTCTCAAGCTGTTAATTTATTGAATGTACGATCAAAGTTTGATGCAATGAATGAATCAAGGAATGTATTCAATTGTCATGAAGTGAACGTGTCTAGCATGTGTATCTCATTCAAAGAGTGCAAAAGGATTCCATTACAGACTGTGTAAAGTTTGTTTCACCGAATCAATGAATTACGCTTGATTCATTGAATGCACAAATGATGTTTGATTTCACGAATGAATGAATTTTGTTTGTTTCATTGACTGAAAGCGTTGAACTCGAGACATTGAAGTCAGCTCTACTCACTAAAGTAACTGGTGCAGTTTGTTTCATTGAATGAACGAGAGCAGTTTGATTCTCTGAATGAATGAACGTAAATGGTCTCATGAAATGAATATGTGATGTTTGTTTCATTGAATCAATGAATAATGTTTGATTCATTAATGTACGATTGAAGTTATATTCAATGAATTCACTGGTGCAGATTGTTTCATTGAATTAATGCGTTAAGTTCGAGACAGTTACATCATGACTTTAGCTCATTTACTTGAAATAGCTTGTACAGTTTATTACATAGAATGAATGAGTGCGGTAGGATTCATTCAATGAATCAAGAATGATTCATTGAATCAGCGAATTAACGCTTGGTTCATAGATTGCACGATTGACTTTTGATTCCAATAATGAATGAATGCAGGGTGTTTGATTGAATGAAGGCGTTCAGCTCGAGGCATTTGTATTAAGGAAATAATCTGTAATCGATGAATTATCATGTGTAGTTTGTTTCATTGAAAGAAAGAATGATTCAATGAAAGAATGAATGCAGTTTAATCTCTGAATAATCAAGTTAACATTCTTGAAACATGCGTTTCATAAATCCAACCGCATTCATTCATTCAATCTCTCAAGCTGTTGGTTCATTGAATGTACGATTAAAGTTTGATGCAATGAATGAATCAATGAATGCATTTGTATGTCATGAAATGTACGTGTTTAGAATGTTTGTCTCATTCAAAGAGTGCAAAAGAATTCCATTACAGATTGTGTAAAGTTTGTTTCATTCAATCTATGAATTACGCTTGATTCATTGATTGCACGAAAGATGTTTCATTCCATAAATGAATGAATGCAGGTTGTTTCAATGACTGAAAGCGTTTAACTCGAGACATTGAAGTCAGCTCTACTCACTGAAGTAACTGGTGTAGTTTGTTTCATTGAATGAACGAGAGCAGTTTGATTCTCTGAATGAATGAACGCAACTGGTCTCATGAAATGAATATGTGATGTGTTTTTCCTTGAATCAATGAATAATGTTTGATTCATTGACTGTACGATTGAAGATAGGTTTAATGAATGAGTGTAGTGTGTTTCATTGAATGAAGGCGTTGAGGTCGAGATATTTACATCATGTAATTAGCTCATTTACTTGAAAAAGCTTGTATAGTTTATTTCATAGAATGAAAGAGAACGTTAGATTACATTCAATGATTTTGTTAAGAATGATTAATTGAATCAGTCAATAACGTTTGTTGCATTGAGTGTAGGATTGACTTTTGATTCCAATAATGAATGAAAGCAGGTTGTTTCATTGAATGAATGCATTTTTATTAAGGAAATAATCTCTAATCGTTCAATTATCTTGTGCAGTTTGTTTCATTTGGAAGAAAGAATGAATGCAGTTTGATTCAATGAAAGAACGAATGCAGTTTAAACTCTGAATAATCAAGTTAACATTTTTGACACATTCGTTTCATGGATCCAACTGCATTCATTCATTCAATGTCTCAAGCTGTTGATTTATTGAATGTAAGATTAAAGTTTGATGCAATGAATGAATCAATGAATGTAGTCGATTGTCATGAAGTGAACGTGTTTAGCATGTTTATCTCATTCAAAGAGTGCAAAAGGATTCCATTACAGACTGTGTAAAGTTTGTTTCATTGAATCAATGAATAATGTTTGATTCATTGACTGTACGATTGAAGATAGGTTTAATGAATGAGTGTAGTGTGTTTCATTGAATGAAGGTGTTGAGGTCGAGATATTTACATCATGTAATTAGCTCATTTACTTGAAAAAGCTTGTATAGTTTATTTCATAGAATGAATGAGAACGTTAGGATTCATTCAATGATTTTGTAAGGAATGATTAATTGAATCAGTGAATAACGTTTGATGCATTTAATGTAGGATTGACTTTTGATTCCAATAATGAATGAAAGCAGGTTGTTTCATTCAATGAATGCATTTGAATTAAGGAAATAAGCTCTAATCGTTGAATTATCATGTACAGTTTGTTTCATTGGAAGAAAGAACGCATGCAGTTTAATCTCTGAATAATCAAGTTAACATTCTTGAAACATGCGTTTCATGGATCCAACTGCATTCATTCATTCAATGTCTCAAGCTGTTAATTTATTGAATGTACGATGAAAGTTTGATGCAATGAATGAATCAATGAATGTATTCAATTGTCATGAAGTGAACGTGTCTAGCATGTTTATCTCATTCAAAGAGTGCAAAAGGATTCCATTACAGACTGTGTAAAGTTTGTTTCATCGAATCAATGAATTACGCTTGATTCATTGAATGCACAAATGATGTTTGATTCCATGAATGAATGAATTTTGTTTGTTTCATTGACTGAAAGCGTTTAACTCGAGACATTGAAGTCAGCTCTACTCACTAAAGTAACTGGTGCAGTTTGTTTCATTGAATGAACGAGAGCAGTTTGATTCTCTGAATGAATGAACGCAACAAGTCTCATGAAATGAATATGTAATGTTTTTTTCATTGAATCAATGAATAATGTTTGATTCATTGACTGTACGATTGAAGATAGGTTTAATGAATGAGTGTAGTGTGTTTCATTGAATGAGGGCGTTGAGGTCGAGATATTTACATCATGTAATCAGCTCATTTACTTGAAAAAGCTTGTATAGTTTATTTCATAGAATGAATGAGAACGTTAGGATTCATTGAATGATTTTGTTCAGAATGATTAATTGAATCAGTCAATAACGTTTGTTGCATTGAGTGTAGGATTGACTTTTGATTCCAATAATGAATGAAAGCAGGTTGTTTCATTGAATGAATGCATTTTTATTAAGGAAATAATCTCTAATCGTTGAATTATCATGTGCAGTTTGTTTCATTTGGAAGAAAGAATGAATGCAGTTTGATTCAATGAAAGAACGAATGCAGTTTAATCTCTGAATAATCAAGTTAACATTTTTGACACATTCGTTACATGGATCCAACTGCATTCATTCATTCAATGTCTCAAGCTGTTGATTTATTGAATTTAAGATTAAAGTTTGATGCAATGAATGAATCAATGAATGTAGTCGATTGTCATGAAGTGAACGTGTTTAGCATGTTTATCTCATTCAAAGAGTGCAAAAGGATTCCATTACAGACTGTGTAAAGTTTGTTTCATTGAATCAATGAATAATGTTTGATTCATTGACTGTATGATTGAAGATAGGTTTAATGAATGAGTGCGGTTTGTTGCATTGAATGAAAGCGTTGAGGTCGAGATATTTACATCATGTAATTAGCTCATTTACTTGAAATAGCTTGTATAGTTTATTTCATAGAATGAATGAGAACAGTAGGATTCATTCAATGATTTTGTTAGGAATGATTAATTGAATCAGTGAATAACGTTTTTTTGCATTTAATGTAGGATTGACTTTTGATTCCAATAATGAATGAAAGCAGGTTGTTTCATTCAATGAATGCATTTGAATTAAGGAAATAAGCTCTAATCGTTGAATTATCATGTGCAGTTTGTTTAATTGGAAGAAAGAACGCATGCAGTTTAATCTCTGAATAATCAAGTTAACATTCTTGAAACATGCGTTTCATGGATCCAACTGCATTCATTCATTCAATGTCTCAAGCTGTTAATTTATTGAATGTACGATGAAAGTTTGATGCAATGAATGAATCAATGAATGTATTCAATTGTCATGAAGTGAACGTGTCTAGCATGTTTATCTCATTCAAAGAGTGCAAAAGGATTCCATTACAGACTGTAAAGTTTGTTTCACCTAATCAATGAATTACGCTTGATTCATTGAATGCACAAATGATGTTTAATTCCATGAATGAATGAATTTTGTTTGTTTCATTGACTGAAAGCGTTGAACTCGAGACATTGAAGTCAGCTCTACTCACTAAAGTAACTGGTGCAGTTTGTTTCATTGAATGAACGAGAGCAGTTTGATTCTCTGAATGAATGAACGTAAATGGTCTCATGAAATGAATATGTGATGTTTGTTTCATTGAATCAATGAATAATGTTTGATTCATTAATGTACGATTGAAGTTATATTCAATGAATTCACTGGTGCAGATTGTTTCATTGAATTAATGCGTTAGGTTCGAGACAGTTACATCATGACTTTAGCTCATTTACTTGAAATAGCTTTTACAGTTTATTACATAGAATGAATGAGTGCGGTAGGATTCATTCAATGAATCAAGAATGATTCATTGAATCAGTGAATTAACGCTTGATTCATAGATTGCACGATTGACTTTTGATTCCAATAATGAATGAATGCAGGGTGTTTGATTGAATGAAGGCGTTCAGCTCGAGGCATTTGTATTAAGGAAATAATCTGTAATCGATGAATTATCATGTGCAGTTTGTTTCATTGAAAGAAAGAATGATTCAATGAAAGAATGAATGCAGTTTAATCTCTGAATAATCAAGTTAACATTCTTGAAACATGCGTTTCATAAATCCAACCGCATTCATTCATTCAATCTCTCAAGCTGTTGGTTCATTGAATGTACGATTAAAGTTTGATGCAATGAATGAATCAATGAATGCATTTGTATGTCATGAAATGTACGTGTTTAGAATGTTTGTCTCATTCAAAGAGTGCAAAAGAATTCCATTACAGATTGTGTAAAGTTTGTTTCATTCAATCTATGAATTACGCTTGATTCATTGATTGCACGAATGATGTTTGATTCCATAAATGAATGAATGCAGGTTGTTTCAATGACTGAAAGCGTTTAACTCGAGACATTGAAGTCAGCTCTACTCACTGAAGTAACTGGTGTAGTTTGTTTCATTGAATGAACGAGAGCAGTTTGATTCTCTGAATGAATGAACGCAACTGGTCTCATGAAATGAATATGTGATGTTTTTTTCCTTGAATCAATGAATAATGTTTGATTCATTGACTGTACGATTGAAGATAGGTTTAATGAATGAGTGTAGTGTGTTTCATTGAATGAAGGCGTTGAGGTCGAGATATTTACATCATGTAATTAGCTCATTTACTTGAAAAAGCTTGTATAGTTTATTTCATAGAATGAATGAGAACGTTAGATTACATTCAATGATTTTGTTAAGAATGATTAATTGAATCAGTCAATAACGTTTGTTGCATTGAGTGTAGGATTGACTTTTGATTCCAATAATGAATGAAAGCAGGTTGTTTCATTGAATGAATGCATTTTTATTAAGGAAATAATCTCTAATCGTTCAATTATCTTGTGCAGTTTGTTTCATTTGGAAGAAAGAATGAATGCAGTTTGATTCAATGAAAGAACGAATCCAGTTTAAACTCTGAATAATCAAGTTAACATTTTTGACACATTCGTTTCATGGATCCAACTGCATTCATTCATTCAATGTCTCAAGCTGTTTATTTATTGAATGTAAGATTAAAGTTTGATGCAATGAATGAATCAATGAATGTAGTCGATTGTCATGAAGTGAACGTGTTTAGCATGTTTATCTCATTCAAAGAGTGCAAAAGGATTCCATTACAGACTGTGTAAAGTTTGTTTCATTGAATCAATGAATAATGTTTGATTCATTGACTGTACGATTGAAGATAGGTTTAATGAATGAGTGTAGTGTGTTTCATTGAATGAAGGTGTTGAGGTCGAGATATTTACATCATGTAATTAGCTCATTTACTTGAAAAAGCTTGTATAGTTTATTTCATAGAATGAATGAGAACGTTAGGATTCATTCAATGATTTTGTTAGGAATGATTAATTGAATCAGTGAATAACGTTTGATGCATTTAATGTAGGATTGACTTTTGATTCCAATAATGAATGAAAGCAGGTTGTTTCATTCAATGAATGCATTTGAATTAAGGAAATAAGCTCTAATCGTTGAATTATCATGTGCAGTTTGTTTCATTGGAAGAAAGAACGCATGCAGTTTAATCTCTGAATAATCAAGTTAACATTCTTGAAACATGCGTTTCATGGATCCAACTGCATTCATTCATTCAATGACTCAAGCTGTTAATTTATTGAATGTACGATGAAAGTTTGATGCAATGAATGAATCAATGAATGTATTCAATTGTCATGAAGTGAACGTGTCTAGCATGTTTATCTCATTCAAAGAGTGCAAAAGGATTCCATTACAGACTGTGTAAAGTTTGTTTCATCGAATCAATGAATTACGCTTGATTCATTGAATGCACAAATGATGATTGATTCCATGAATGAATGAATTTTGTTTGTTTCATTGACTGAAAGCGTTGAACTCGAGACATTGAAGTCAGCTCTACCCACTAAAGTAACTGGTGCAGTTTGTTTCATTGAATGAACGAGAGCAGTTGGATTCTCTGAATGAATGAACGTAAATAGTCTCATGAAATGAATATGTGATGTTTGTTTCATTGAATCAATGAATAATGTTTGATTCATTAATGTACGATTGAAGTTATATTCAATGAATTCACTGGTGCAGATTGTTTCATTGAATTAATGCGTTAAGTTCGATACAGTTACATCATGACTTTAGATCATTTACTTGAAATAGCTTGTACAGTTTATTACATGGAATGAATGAGTGCGGTAGGATTAATTCAATGAATCAAGAATGATTCATTGAATCAGTGAATTAACGCTTGATTCATAGATTGCACGATTGACTTTTGATTCCAATAATGAATGAAAGCAGGTTGTTTCATTGAATGAATGCATTTTTATTAAGGAAATAATCTCTAATCGTTCAATTATCTTGTGCAGTTTGTTTCATTTGGAAGAAAGAATGAATGCAGTTTGATTCAATGAAAGAACGAATGCAGTTTAATCTCTGAATAATCAAGTTAACATTTTTGACACATTCGTTTCATGGATCCAACTGCATTCATTCATTCAATGTCTCAAGCTGTTGATGTATTGAATGTCAGATTAAAGTTTGATGCAATGAATGAATCAATGAATGTAGTCGATTGTCATGAAGTGAACGTGTTTAGCATGTTTATCTCATTCAAAGAGTGCAAAAGGATTCCATTACAGACTGTGTAAAGTTTGTTTCATTGAATCAATGAATAATGTTTGATTCATTGACTGTACGATTGTAGATAGGTTTAATGAATGAGTGCAGTTTGTTGCATTGAATGAAGGCGTTGAGGTCGAGATATTTACATCATGTAATTAGCTCATTTACTTGAAATAGCTTGTATAGTTTATTTCATAGAATGAATGAGAACAGTAGGATTCATTCAATGATTTTGTTAGGAATGATTAATTGAATCAGTGAATAACGTTTTTTTGCATTTAATGTAGGATTGACTTTTGATTCCAATAATGAATGAAAGCAGGTTGTTTCATTCAATGAATGCATTTGTATTAAGGAAATAAGCTCTAATCGTTGAATTATCATGTGCAGTTTGTTTCATTGGAAGAAAGAACGCATGCAGTTTAATCTCTGAATAATCAAGTTAACATTCTTGAAACATGCGTTTCATGGATCCAACTGCATTCATTCATTCAATGTCTCAAGCTGTTAATTTATTGAATGTACGATGAAAGTTTGATGCAATGAATGAATCAATGAATGTATTCAATTGTCATGAAGTGAACGTGTCTAGCATGTTTATCTCATTCAAAGAGTGCAAAAGGATTCCATTACAGACTGTAAAGTTTGTTTCACCTAATCAATGAATTACGCTTGATTCATTGAATGCACAAATGATGTTTAATTCCATGAATGAATGAATTTTGTTTGTTTCATTGACTGAAAGCGTTGAACTCGAGACATTGAAGTCAGCTCTACTCACTAAAGTAACTGGTGCAGTTTGTTTCATTGAATGAACGAGAGCAGTTTGATTCTCTGAATGAATGAACGTAAATGGTCTCATGAAATGAATATGTGATGTTTGTTTCATTGAATCAATGAATAATGTTTGATTCATTAATGTACGATTGAAGTTATATTCAATGAATTCACTGGTGCAGATTGTTTCATTGAATTAATGCGTTAGGTTCGAGACAGTTACATCATGACTTTAGCTCATTTACTTGAAATAGCTTGTACAGTTTATTACATAGAATGAATGAGTGCGGTAGGATTCATTCAATGAATCAAGAATGATTCATTGAATCAGTGAATTAACGCTTGATTCATAGATTGCACGATTGACTATTGATTCCAATAATGAATGAATGCAGGGTGTTTGATTGATAAAAGGCGTTCAGCCCGAGGCATTTGTATTAAGGAAATAATCTGTAATCGTCGAATTATCATGTGCAGTTTGTTTCATTGAAAGAAAGAATGATTTAATGAAAGAATGAATGCAGTTTAATCTCTGAATAATCAAGTTAACATTCTTGAAACATGCGTTTCATAAATCCAACCGCATTCATTCATTCAATCTCTCAAGCTGTTGGTTCATTGAATGTACGATTAAAGTTTGATGCAATGAATGAATCAATGAATGCATTTGTATGTCATGAAATGTACGTGTTTAGAATGTTTGTCTCATTCAAAGAGTGCAAAAGAATTCCATTACAGATTGTGTAAAGTTTGTTTCATTCAATCTATGAATTACGCTTGATTCATTGATTGCACGAATGATGTTTGATTCCATAGATGAATGAATGCAGATTGTTTCAATGACTGAAAGCGTTTAACTCGAGACATTGAAGTCAGCTCTACTCACTGAAGTAACTGGTGTAGTTTGTTTCATTGAATGAACGAGAGCAGTTTGATTCTCTGAATGAATGGACGCAACTGGTCTCATGAAATGAATATGTGATGTTTTTTTCCTTGAATCAATGAATAATGTTTGATTCATTGACTGTACGATTGAAGATAGGTTTAATGAATGAGTGTAGTGTGTTTCATTGAATGAAGGCGTTGAGGTCGAGATATTTACATCATGTAATTAGCTCATTTACTTGAAAAAGCTTGTATAGTTTATTTCATAGAAAGAATGAGAACGTTAGATTACATTCAATGATTTTGTTAAGAATGATTAATTGAATCAGTCAATAACGTTTGTTGCATTGAGTGTAGGATTGACTTTTGATTCCAATAATGAATGAAAGCAGGTTGTTTCATTGAATGAATGCATTTTTATTAAGGAAATAATCTCTAATCGTTCAATTATCTTGTGCAGTTTGTTTCATTTGGAAGAAAGAATGAATGCAGTTTGATTCAATGAAAGAACGAATCCAGTTTAAACTCTGAATAATCAAGTTAACATTTTTGACACATTCGTTTCATGGATCCAACTGCATTCATTCATTCAATGTCTCAAGCTGTTTATTTATTGAATGTAAGATTAAAGTTTGATGCAATGAATGAATCAATGAATGTAGTCGATTGTCATGAAGTGAACGTGTTTAGCATGTTTATCTCATTCAAAGAGTGCAAAAGGATTCCATTACAGACTGTGTAAAGTTTGTTTCATTGAATCAATGAATAATGTTTGATTCATTGACTGTACGATTGAAGATAGGTTTAATGAATGAGTGTAGTGTGTTTCATTGAATGAAGGTGTTGAGGTCGAGATATTTACATCATGTAATTAGCTCATTTACTTGAAAAAGCTTGTATAGTTTATTTCATAGAATGAATGAGAACGTTAGGATTCATTCAATGATTTTGTTAGGAATGATTAATTGAATCAGTGAATAACGTTTGATGCATTTAATGTAGGATTGACTTTTGATTCCAATAATGAATGAAAGCAGGTTGTTTCATTCAATGAATGCATTTGAATTAAGGAAATAAGCTCTAATCGTTGAATTATCATGTGCAGTTTGTTTAATTGGAAGAAAGAACGCATGCAGTTTAATCTCTGAATAATCAAGTTAACATTCTTGAAACATGCGTTTCATGGATCCAACTGCATTCATTCATTCAATGACTCAAGCTGTTAATTTATTGAATGTACGATGAATGTTTGATGCAATGAATGAATCAATGAATGTATTCAATTGTCATGAAGTGAACGTGTCTAGCATGTTTATCTCATTCAAAGAGTGCAAAAGGATTCCATTACAGACTGTGTAAAGTTTGTTTCATCGAATCAATGAATTACGCTTGATTCATTGAATGCACAAATGATGATTGATTCCATGAATGAATGAATTTTGTTTGTTTCATTGACTGAAAGCGTTGAACTCGAGACATTGAAGTCAGCTCTACCCACTAAAGTAACTGGTGCAGTTTGTTTCATTGAATGAACGAGAGCAGTTGGATTCTCTGAATGAATGAACGTAAATAGTCTCATGAAATGAATATGTGATGTTTGTTTCATTGAATCAATGAATAATGTTTGATTCATTAATGTACGATTGAAGTTATATTCAATGAATTCACTGGTGCAGATTGTTTCATTGAATTAATGCGTTAAGTTCGAGACAGTTACATCATGACTTTAGATCATTTACTTGAAATAGCTTGTACAGTTTATTACGTGGAATGAATGAGTGCGGTAGGATTCATTCAATGAATCAAGAATGATTCATTGAATCAGTGAATTAACGCTTGATTCATAGATTGCACGATTGACTTTTGATTCCAATAATGAATGAAAGCAGGTTGTTTCATTGAATGAATGCATTTTTATTAAGGAAATAATCTCTAATCGTTCAATTATCTTGTGCAGTTTGTTTCATTTGGAAGAAAGAATGAATGCAGTTTGATTCAATGAAAGAACGAATGCAGTTTAATCTCTGAATAATCAAGTTAACATTTTTGACACATTCGTTTCATGGATCCAACTGCATTCATTCATTCAATGTCTCAAGCTGTTGATGTATTGAATGTCAGATTAAAGTTTGATGCAATGAATGAATCAATGAATGTAGTCGATTGTCATGAAGTGAACGTGTTTAGCATGTTTATCTCATTCAAAGAGTGCAAAAGGATTCCATTACAGACTGTGTAAAGTTTGTTTCATTGAATCAATGAATAATGTTTGATTCATTGACTGTACGATTGTAGATAGGTTTAATGAATGAGTGCAGTTTGTTGCATTGAATGAAGGCGTTGAGGTCGAGATATTTACATCATGTAATTAGCTCATTTACTTGAAATAGCTTGTATAGTTTATTTCATAGAATGAATGAGAACAGTAGGATTCATTCAATGATTTTGTTAGGAATGATTAATTGAATCAGTGAATAACGTTTGATGCATTTAATGTAGGATTGACTTTTGATTCCAATAATGAATGAAAGCAGGTTGTTTCATTCAATGAATGCATTTGAATTAAGGAAATAAGCTCTAATCGTTGAATTATCGTGTGCAGTTTGTTTCATTGGAAGAAAGAACGCATGCAGTTTAATCTCTGAATAATCAAGTTAACATTCTTGAAACATGCGTTTCATGGATCCAACTGCATTCATTCATTCAATGTCTCAAGCTGTTAATTTATTGAATGTACGATGAAAGTTTGATGCAATGAATGAATCAATGAATGTATTCAATTGTCATGAAGTGAACGTGTCTAGCATGTGTATCTCATTCAAAGAGTGCAAAAGGATTCCATTACAGACTGTGTAAAGTTTGTTTCACCGAATCAATGAATTACGCTTGATTCATTGAATGCACAAATGATGTTTGATTTCACGAATGAATGAATTTTGTTTGTTTCATTGACTGAAAGCGTTGAACTCGAGACATTGAAGTCAGCTCTACTCACTAAAGTAACTGGTGCAGTTTGTTTCATTGAATGAACGAGAGCAGTTTGATTCTCTGAATGAATGAACGTAAATGGTCTCATGAAATGAATATGTGATGTTTGTTTCATTGAATCAATGAATAATGTTTGATTCATTAATGTACGATTGAAGTTATATTCAATGAATTCACTGGTGCAGATTGTTTCATTGAATTAATGCGTTAAGTTCGAGACAGTTACATCATGACTTTAGCTCATTTACTTGAAATAGCTTGTACAGTTTATTACATAGAATGAATGAGTGCGGTAGGATTCATTCAATGAATCAAGAATGATTCATTGAATCAGTGAATTAACGCTTGATTCATAGATTGCACGATTGACTTTTGATTCCAATAATGAATGAATGCAGTGTGTTTGATTGAATGAAGGCGTTCAGCTCGAGGCATTTGTATTAAGGAAATAATCTGTAATCGATTAATTATCATGTGCAGTTTGTTTCATTGAAAGAAGGAATGATTCAATGAAAGAATGAATGCAGTTTAATCTCTGAATAATCAAGTTAACATTCTTGAAACATGCGTTTCATAAATCCAACCGCATTCATTCATTCAATCTCTCAAGCTGTTGGTTCATTGAATGTACGTTTAAAGTTTGATGCAATGAATGAATCAATGAATGCATTTGTATGTCATGAAATGTACGTGTTTAGAATGTTTGTCTCATTCAAAGAGTGCAAAAGAATTCCATTACAGATTGTGTAAAGTTTGTTTCATTCAATCTATGAATTATGCTTGATTCATTGATTGCACGAATGATGTTTGATTCCATAAATGAATGAATGCAGGTTGTTTCAATGACTGAAAGCGTTTAACTCGAGACATTGAAGTCAGCTCTACTCACTGAAGTAACTGGTGTAGTTTGTTTCATTGAATGAACGAGAGCAGTTTGATTCTCTGAATGAATGAACGCAACTGGTCTCATGAAATGAATATGTGATGTTTTTTTCCTTGAATCAATGAATAATGTTTGATTCATTGACTGTACGATTGAAGATAGGTTTAATGAATGAGTGCAGTTTGTTGCATTGAATGAAGGCGTTGAGGTCGAGATGTTTACATCATGTAATTAGCTCATTTACTTGAAAAAGCTTGTATAGATTATTTCATAGAATGAATGAGAACGTTAGATTACATTCAATGATTTTGTTAAGAATGATTAATTGAATCAGTCAATAACGTTTGTTGCATTGAGTGTAGGATTGACTTTTGATTCCAATAATGAATGAAAGCAGGTTGTTTCATTGAATGAATGCATTTTTATTAAGGAAATAATCTCTAATCGTTCAATTATCTTGTGCAGTTTGTTTCATTTGGAAGAAAGAATGAATGCAGTTTGATTCAATGAAAGAACGAATGCAGTTTAATCTCTGAATAATCAAGTTAACATTTTTGACACATTCGTTTCATGGATCCAACTGCATTCATTCATTCAATGTCTCAAGCTGTTGATTTATTGAATGTAAGATTAAAGTTTGATGCAATGAATGAATCAATGAATGTAGTCGATTGTCATGAAGTGAACGTGTTTAGCATGTTTATCTCATTCAAAGAGTGCAAAAGGATTCCATTACAGACTGTGTAAAGTTTGTTTCATTGAATCAATGAATAATGTTTGATTCATTGACTGTACGATTGAAGATAGGTTTAATGAATGAGTGTAGTGTGTTTCATTGAATGAAGGTGTTGAGGTTGAGATATTTACATCATGTAATTAGCTCATTTACTTGAAAAAGCTTGTATAGTTTATTTCATAGAATGAATGAGAACGTTAGGATTCATTCAATGATTTTGTTAGGAATGATTAATTGAATCAGTGAACAACGTTTGATGCATTTAATGTAGGATTGACTTTTGATTCCAATAATGAATGAAAGCAGGTTGTTTCATTCAATGAATGCATTTGAATTAAGGAAATAAGCTCTAATCGTTGAATTATCATGTGCAGTTTGTTTCATTGGAAGAAAGAACGCATGCAGTTTAATCTCTGAATAATCAAGTTAACATTCTTGAAACATGCGTTTCATGGATTCAACTGCATTCATTCAATCAATGTCTCAAGCTGTTAATTTATTGAATGTACGATCAAAGTTTGATGCAATGAATGAATCAATGAATGTATTCAATTGTCATGAAGTGAACGTGTCTAGCATGTGTATCTCATTCAAAGAGTGCAAAAGGATTCCATTACAGACTGTGTAAAGTTTGTTTCACCGAATCAATGAATTACGCTTGATTCATTGAATGCACAAATGATGTTTGATTTCACGAATGAATGAATTTTGTTTGTTTCATTGACTGAAAGCGTTGAACTCGAGACATTGAAGTCAGCTCTACTCACTAAAGTAACTGGTGCAGTTTGTTTCATTGAATGAACGAGAGCAGTTTGATTCTCTGAATGAATGAACGTAAATGGTCTCATGAAATGAATATGTGATGTTTGTTTCATTGAATCAATGAATAATGTTTGATTCATTAATGTACGATTGAAGTTATATTCAATGAATTCACTGGTGCAGATTGTTTCATTGAATTAATGCGTTAAGTTCGAGACAGTTACATAATGACTTTAGCTCATTTACTTGAAATAGCTTGTACAGTTTATTACATAGAATGAATGAGTGCGGTAGGATTCATTCAATGAATCAAGAATGATTCATTGAATCAGTGAATTAACGCTTGATTCATAGATTGCACGATTGACTTTTGATTCCAATAATGAATGAATGCAGGGTGTTTGATTGATAAAAGGCGTTCAGCCCGAGGAATTTGTATTAAGGAAATAATCTGTAATCGTCGAATTATCATGTGCAGTTTGTTTCATTGAAAGAAAGAATGATTTAATGAAAGAATGAATGCAGTTTAATCTCTGAATAATCAAGTTAACATTCTTGAAACATGCGTTTCATAAATCCAACCGCATTCATTCATTCAATCTCTCAAGCTGTTGGTTCATTGAATGTACGATTAAAGTTTGATGCAATGAATGAATCAATGAATGCATTTGTATGTCATGAAATGTACGTGTTTACAATGTTTGTCTCATTCAAAGAGTGCAAAAGAATTCCATTACAGATTGTGTCAAGTTTGTTTCATTCAATCTATCAATTACGCTTGATTCATTGATTGCACGAATGATGTTTGATTCCATAGATGAATGAATGCAGATTGTTTCAATGACTGAAAGCGTTTAACTCGAGACATTGAAGTCAGCTCTACTCACTGAAGTAACTGGAGTAGTTTGTTTCATTGAATGAACGAGAGCAGTTTGATTCTCTGAATGAATGAACGCAACTGGTCTCATGAAATGAATATGTGATGTTTTTTTTCATTGAATCAATGAATAATGTTTGATTCATTGACTGTACGATTGAAGATAGGTTTAATGAATGAGTGGCGTGTGTTTCATTGAATGAAGGCGTTGAGGTCGAGATATTTACATCATGTAATTAGCTCATTTACTTGAAAAAGCTTGTATATTTTATTTCATAGAATGAATGAGAACGTTAGGATTCATTCAATGATTTTGTTAAGAATGATTAATTGAATCAGTCAATAACGTTTGTTGCATTGAGTGTAGGATTGACTTTTGATTCCAATAATGAATGAAAGCAGGTTGTTTCATTGAATGAATGCATTTTTATTAAGGAAATAATCTCTAATCGTTCAATTATCTTGTGCAGTTTGTTTCATTGGAAGAAAGAACGCATGCAGTTTAATCTCTGAATAATCAAGTTAACATTCTTGAAACATGCGTTTCATGGATCCAACTGCATTTATTCATTCAATGTCTCAAGCTGTTAATTTATTGAATGTACGATGAAAGTTTGATGCAATGAATGAATCAATGAATGTATTCAATTGTCATGAAGTGAACGTGTCTAGCATGTTTATCTCATTCAAAGAGTGCAAAAGGATTCCATTACAGACTGTGTAAAGTTTGTTTCATCGAATCAATGAATTACGCTTGATTCATTGAATGCACAAATGATGATTGATTCCATGAATGAATGAATTTTGTTTGTTTCATTGACTGAAAGCGTTGAACTCGAGACATTGAAGTCAGCTCTACTCACTAAAGTAACTGGTGCAGTTTGTTTCATTGAATGAACGAGAGCAGTTGGATTCTCTGAATGAATGAACGTAAATAGTCTCATGAAATGAATATGTGATGTTTGTTTCATTGAATCAATGAATAATGTTTGATTCATTAATGTACGATTGAAGTTATATTCAATGAATTCACTGGTGCAGATTGTTTCATTGAATTAATGCGTTAAGTTCGAGACAGTTACATCATGACTTTAGATCATTTACTTGAAATAGCTTGTACAGTTTATTACATGGAATGAATGAGTGCGGTAGGATTCATTCAATGAATCAAGAATGATTCATTGAATCAGTGAATTAACACTTGATTCATAGATTGCACGATTGACTTTTGATTCCAATAATGAATGAAAGCAGGTTGTTTCATTGAATGAATGCATTTTTATTAAGGAAATAATCTCTAATCGTTCAATTATCTTGTGCAGTTTGTTTCATTTGGAAGAAAGAAAGAATGCAGTTTGATTCAATGAAAGAACGAATGCAGTTTAATCTCTGAATAATCAAGTTAACATTTTTGACACATTCGTTTCATGGATCCAACTGCATTCATTCATTCAATGTCTCAAGCTGTTGATGTATTGAATGTCAGATTAAAGTTTGATGCAATGAATGAATCAATGAATGTAGTCGATTGTCATGAAGTGAACGTGTTTAGCATGTTTATCTCATTCAAAGAGTGCAAAAGGATTCCATTACAGACTGTGTAAAGTTTGTTTCATTGAATCAATGAATAATGTTTGATTCATTGACTGTACGATTGAAGATAGGTTTAATGAATGAGTGCAGTTTGTTGCATTGAATGAAGGCGTTGAGGTCGAGATATTTACATCATGGAATTAGCTCATTTACTTGAAATAGCTTGTATAGTTTATTTCATAGAATGAATGAGAACAGTAGGATTCATTCAATGATTTTGTTAGGAATGATTAATTGAATCAGTGAATAACGTTTGATGCATTTAATGTAGGATTGACTTTTGATTCCAATAATGAATGAAAGCAGGTTGTTTCATTCAATGAATGCATTTGAATTAAGGAAATAAGCTCTAATCGTTGAATTATCATGTGCAGTTTGTTTCATTGGAAGAAAGAACGCATGCAGTTTAATCTCTGAATAATCAAGTTAACATTCTTGAAACATGCGTTTCATGGATCCAACTGCATTCATTCATTCAATGTCTCAAGCTGTTAATTTATTGAATGCACGATGAAAGTTTGATGCAATGAATGAATCAATGAATGTATTCAATTGTCATGAAGTGAACGTGTCTAGCATGTGTATCTCATTCAAAGAGTGCAAAAGGATTCCATTACAGACTGTGTAAAGTTTGTTTCACCGAATCAATGAATTACGCTTGATTCATTGAATGCACAAATGATGTTTGATTTCACGAATGAATGAATTTTGTTTGTTTCATTGACTGAAAGCGTTGAACTCGAGACATTGAAGTCAGCTCTACTCACTAAAGTAACTGGTGCAGTTTGTTTCATTGAATGAACGAGAGCAGTTTGATTCTCTGAATGAATGAACGTAAATGGTCTCATGAAATGAATATGTGATGTTTGTTTCATTGAATCAATGAATAATGTTTGATTCATTAATGTACGATTGAAGTTATATTCAATGAATTCACTGGTGCAGATTGTTTCATTGAATTAATGCGTTAAGTTCGAGACAGTTACATCATGACTTTAGCTCATTTACTTGAAATAGCTTGTACAGTTTATTACATAGAATGAATGAGTGCGGTAGGATTCATTCAATGAATCAAGAATGATTCATTGAATCAGCGAATTAACGCTTGGTTCATAGATTGCACGATTGACTTTTGATTCCAATAATGAATGAATGCAGGGTGTTTGATTGAATGAAGGCGTTCAGCTCGAGGCATTTGTATTAAGGAAATAATCTGTAATCGATGAATTATCATGTGTAGTTTGTTTCATTGAAAGAAAGAATGATTCAATGAAAGAATGAATGCAGTTTAATCTCTGAATAATCAAGTTAACATTCTTGAAACATGCGTTTCATAAATCCAACCGCATTCATTCATTCAATCTCTCAAGCTGTTGGTTCATTGAATGTACGATTAAAGTTTGATGCAATGAATGAATCAATGAATGCATTTGTATGTCATGAAATGTACGTGTTTAGAATGTTTGTCTCATTCAAAGAGTGCAAAAGAATTCCATTACAGATTGTGTAAAGTTTGTTTCATTCAATCTATGAATTACGCTTGATTCATTCATTGCACGAAAGATGTTTGATTCCATAAATGAATGAATGCAGGTTGTTTCAATGACTGAAAGCGTTTAACTCGAGACATTGAAGTCAGCTCTACTCACTGAAGTAACTGGTGTAGTTTGTTTCATTGAATGAACGAGAGCAGTTTGATTCTCTGAATGAATGAACGCAACTGGTCTCATGAAATGAATATGTGATGTGTTTTTCCTTGAATCAATGAATAATGTTTGATTCATTGACTGTACGATTGAAGATAGGTTTAATGAATGAGTGTAGTGTGTTTCATTGAATGAAGGCGTTGAGGTCGAGATATTTACATCATGTAATTAGCTCATTTACTTGAAAAAGCTTGTATAGTTTATTTCATAGAATGAAAGAGAACGTTAGATTACATTCAATGATTTTGTTAAGAATGATTAATTGAATCAGTCAATAACGTTTGTTGCATTGAGTGTAGGATTGACTTTTGATTCCAATAATGAATGAAAGCAGGTTGTTTCATTGAATGAATGCATTTTTATTAAGGAAATAATCTCTAATCGTTCAATTATCTTGTGCAGTTTGTTTCATTTGGAAGAAAGAAAGAATGCAGTTTGATTCAATGAAAGAACGAATGCAGTTTAATCTCTGAATAATCAAGTTAACATTTTTGACACATTCGTTTCATGGATCCAACTGCATTCATTCATTCAATGTCTCAAGCTGTTGATGTATTGAATGTCAGATTAAAGTTTGATGCAATGAATGAATCAATGAATGTAGTCGATTGTCATGAAGTGAACGTGTTTAGCATGTTTATCTCATTCAAAGAGTGTAAAAGGATTCCATTACAGACTGTGTAAAGTTTGTTTCATTGAATCAATGAATAATGTTTGATTCATTGACTGTACGATTGAAGATAGGTTTAATGAATGAGTGCAGTTTGTTGCATTGAATGAAGGCGTTGAGGTCGAGATATTTACATCATGGAATTAGCTCATTTACTTGAAATAGCTTGTATAGTTTATTTCATAGAATGAATGAGAACAGTAGGATTCATTCAATGATTTTGTTAGGAATGATTAATTGAATCAGTGAATAACGTTTGATGCATTTAATGTAGGATTGACTTTTGATTCCAATAATGAATGAAAGCAGGTTGTTTCATTCAATGAATGCATTTGAATTAAGGAAATAAGCTCTAATCGTTGAATTATCATGTGCAGTTTGTTTCATTGGAAGAAAGAACGCATGCAGTTTAATCTCTGAATAATCAAGTTAACATTCTTGAAACATGCGTTTCATGGATCCAACTGCATTCATTCATTCAATGTCTCAAGCTGTTAATTTATTGAATGTACGATGAAAGTTTGATGCAATGAATGAATCAAGGAATGTATTCAATTGTCATGAAGTGAACGTGTCTAGCATGTGTATCTCATTCAAAGAGTGCAAAAGGATTCCATTACAGACTGTGTAAAGTTTGTTTCACCGAATCAATGAATTACGCTTGATTCATTGAATGCACAAATGATGTTTGATTTCACGAATGAATGAATTTTGTTTGTTTCATTGACTGAAAGCGTTGAACTCGAGACATTGAAGTCAGCTCTACTCACTAAAGTAACTGGTGCAGTTTGTTTCATTGAATGAACGAGAGCAGTTTGATTCTCTGAATGAATGAACGTAAATGGTCTCATGAAATGAATATGTGATGTTTGTTTCATTGAGTCAATGAATAATGTTTGATTCATTAATGTACGATTGAAGTTATATTCAATGAATTCACTGGTGCAGATTGTTTCATTGAATTAATGCGTTAAGTTCGAGACAGTTACATCATGACTTTAGCTCATTTACTTGAAATAGCTTGTACAGTTTATTACATAGAATGAATGAGTGCGGTAGGATTCATTCAATGAATCAAGAATGATTCATTGAATCAGCGAATTAACGCTTGGTTCATAGATTGCACGATTGACTTTTGATTCCAATAATGAATGAATGCAGGGTGTTTGATTGAATGAAGGCGTTCAGCTCGAGGCATTTGTATTAAGGAAATAATCTGTAATCGATGAATTATCATGTGTAGTTTGTTTCATTGAAAGAAAGAATGATTCAATGAAAGAATGAATGCAGTTTAATCTCTGAATAATCAAGTTAACATTCTTGAAACATGCGTTTCATAAATCCAACCGCATTCATTCATTCAATCTCTCAAGCTGTTGGTTCATTGAATGTACGATTAAAGTTTGATGCAATGAATGAATCAATGAATGCATTTGTATGTCATGAAATGTACGTGTTTAGAATGTTTGTCTCATTCAAAGAGTGCAAAAGAATTCCATTACAGATTGTGTAAAGTTTGTTTCATTCAATCTATGAATTACGCTTGATTCATTCATTGCACGAAAGATGTTTGATTCCATAAATGAATGAATGCAGGTTGTTTCAATGACTGAAAGCGTTTAACTCGAGACATTGAAGTCAGCTCTACTCACTGAAGTAACTGGTGTAGTTTGTTTCATTGAATGAACGAGAGCAGTTTGATTCTCTGAATGAATGAACGCAACTGGTCTCATGAAATGAATATGTGATGTGTTTTTCCTTGAATCAATGAATAATGTTTGATTCATTGACTGTACGATTGAAGATAGGTTTAATGAATGAGTGTAGTGTGTTTCATTGAATGAAGGCGTTGAGGTCGAGATATTTACATCATGTAATTAGCTCATTTACTTGAAAAAGCTTGTATAGTTTATTTCATAGAATGAAAGAGAACGTTAGATTACATTCAATGATTTTGTTAAGAATGATTAATTGAATCAGTCAATAACGTTTGTTGCATTGAGTGTAGGATTGACTTTTGATTCCAATAATGAATGAAAGCAGGTTGTTTCATTGAATGAATGCATTTTTATTAAGGAAATAATCTCTAATCGTTCAATTATCTTGTGCAGTTTGTTTCATTTGGAAGAAAGAATGAATGCAGTTTGATTCAATGAAAGAACGAATCCAGTTTAAACTCTGAATAATCAAGTTAACATTTTTGACACATTCGTTTCATGGATCCAACTGCATTCATTCATTCAATGTCTCAAGCTGTTGATTTATTGAATGTAAGATTAAAGTTTGATGCAATGAATGAATCAATGAATGTAGTCGATTGTCATGAAGTGAACGTGTTTAGCATGTTTATCTCATTCAAAGAGTGCAAAAGGATTCCATTACAGACTGTGTAAAGTTTGTTTCATTGAATCAATGAATAATGTTTGATTCATTGACTGTACGATTGAAGATAGGTTTAATGAATGAGTGTAGTGTGTTTCATTGAATGAAGGTGTTGAGGTCGAGATATTTACATCATGTAATTAGCTCATTTACTTGAAAAAGCTTGTATAGTTTATTTCATAGAATGAATGAGAACGTTAGGATTCATTCAATGATTTTGTAAGGAATGATTAATTGAATCAGTGAATAACGTTTGATGCATTTAATGTAGGATTGACTTTTGATTCCAATAATGAATGAAAGCAGGTTGTTTCATTCAATGAATGCATTTGAATTAAGGAAATAAGCTCTAATCGTTGAATTATCATGTACCGTTTGTTTCATTGGAAGAAAGAACACATGCAGTTTAATCTCTGAATAATCAAGTTAACATTCTTGAAACATGCGTTTCATGGATCCAACTGCATTCATTCATTCAATGTCTCAAGCTGTTAATTTATTGAATGTACGATGAAAGTTTGATGCAATGAATGAATCAATGAATGTAGTCGATTGTCATGAAGTGAACGTGTCTAGCATGTTTATCTCATTCAAAGAGTGCAAAAGGATTCCATTACAGACATGTGTAAAGTTTGTTTCATTGAATCAATGAATTACGCTTGATTCATTGAATGCACAAATGATGTTTGATTCCATGAATGAATGAATGTTGTTTGTTTCATTGACTGAAAGCGTTTAACTCGAGACATTGAAGTCAGCTCTACTCACTGAAGTAACTGGTGTAGTTTGTTTCATTGAATGACCGAGAGCAGTTTGATTCTCTGAAGGAATGACCGCAACTGGTCTCATGAAATGAATATGTGATGTTTGTTTCATTGAATCAATGAATAATGTTTGATTCATTGGCTGTACGATTGAAGATAGGTTTCATGAATGAGTGCAGTTTGTTTCATTGAATGAAGGCGTTGAGGTCGAGATATTTACATCATGTAATTAGCTCATTTACTTGAAAAAGCTTGTATACTTTATTTCATAGAATGAATTAGAACGTTAGGCTTCATTCAATGATTATGTTAAGAATGATTAATTGAATCAGTGAATAACGTTTGATGCATTGAATGTCGGATTGAATTTTGATTCCAATTATGAATGAAAGCAGGTTGTGTCATTGAATGAATGCATTTGTATTAAGGAAATAAGCTCTAATCGTTAAATTATCATGTGCAGTTTGTTTCATTGGAAGAAAGAATGAAAGCAGTTTGATTCAATGAAGTGAACGTGTTTAGCATGTTTATCTCATTCAAGGAGTGCAAAACGATTCCATTACAGACTGTGTAAAGTTTGTTTCATTGAATCAATGAATTACGCTTGATTCATTGAATGCACAAATGATGTTTGATTCCATGAATGAATGAATGTTGTAAGTTTCATTGGCTGAAAGCGTTTAACTCGAGACATTGAAGTCAGCTCTACTCACTGAAGTAACCGGTGTAGCTTCATTCATTGAATGAACGAGAGCAGATTGATTCTCTGAAGGAATGAACGCAACTGGTCTCATGAAATGAATATGTGATGTTTGTTTCGTTGAATCAATGAATAATGTTTGATTCATTGAATGTATGATTGAAGTTAGATTCAACGAATTCACTGGTGCAGATTGTTTCATTGAATGAATGCGTTAAGGTCGCGATATTTAAATCATGATATTAGCTCATTTACTTGAAGTTGCTTGTACAGTTTATTACATAGAATGAATGAGTGCGGTAGGATTCATTCAATGAATCAAGAATGATTCATTGAATCATCAACAATGATTCATTGCATCAGTGAATTAACGCTTGATTCATAGATTGCACGATTGCCTTTTGATTCCAATAATGAATAAAAGCAGGTTGTTTCATTGAATGAATGCATTTTTATTAAGGAAATAATCTCTAATCGTTCAAATATCATGTGCAGTTTGTTTCATTTGGAAGAAAGAATGAATGCAGTTTGATTCAATGAAAGAACGAATGCAGTTTAATCTCTGAATAATCAAGTTAACATTTTTGACACATTCGTTTCATGGATCCAACTGCATTCATTCATTCAATGTCTCAAGCTGTTGATTTATTGAATGTATGATTAAAGTTTGTTGCAATGAATGAATCAATGAATGTAGTCGATTGTCATGAAGTTAACGTGTTTAGCATGTTTATCTCATTCAAAGAGTGCAAAGGATTCCATTACAGTCTTTGTAAAGTTTGTTTCATTGAATCAATGAATTACGCTTGATTCATTGAATGCACAAATGATGTTTGATTCCATGAATGAATGAATGTTGTTTGTTTCATTGACTGAAAGCATTGAACTCGAGACATTGAAGTCAGCTCTACTTAATAAAGTAACTTGTGCAGTTTGTTTCATTGAATGAACGAGAGCAGATTGATTCTCTGAAGGAATGAACGCAACTGGTCTCATGAAATGAATATGTGATGTTTGTTTCGTTGAATCAATGAATAATGTTTGATTCATTGAATGTATGATTCAAGTTAGATTCAACGAATTCACTGGTGCAGATTGTTTCATTGAATGAATGCGTTAAGGTCGCGATATTTAAATCATGATATTAGCTCATTTACTTGAAGTAGCTTGTACAGTTTATTACATAGAATGAATGAGTGCGGTAGGATTCATTCAATGAATCAAGAATGATTCATTGAATCATCAACAATGATTCATTGCATCAGTGAATTAACGCTTGATTCATAGATTTCACGATTGCCTTTTGATTCCAATAATGAATGAAAGCAGGTAGTTTCATTGAATGAATGCATTTTTATTAAGGAAATAATCTCTAATCGTTCAAATATCATGTGCAGTTTGTTTCATTTGGAAGAAAGAATGAATGCAGTTTGATTCAATGAAAGAACGAATGCAGTTTAATCTCTGAATAATCAAGTTAACATTTTTGACACATTCGTTTCATGGATCCAACTGCATTCATTCATTCAATGTCTCAAGCTGTTGATTTATTGAATGTACGATTAAAGTTTGTTGCAATGAATGAATCAATGAATGTAGTCGATTGTCATGAAGTTAACGTGTTTAGCATGTTTATCTCATTCAAAGAGTGCAAAGGATTCCATTACAGACTGTGTAAAGTTTGTTTCACCGAATCAATGAATTACGCTTGATTCATTGAATGCACAAATGATGTTTGATTCCATGAATGAATGAATGTTTTTTGTTTCATTGACTGAAAGCGTTGAACTCGAGACATTGAAGTCAGCTCTACTTAATAAAGTAACTGGTGCAGTTTGTTTCATTGAATGAAGGAGAGCAGTTTGATTCTCTGAAGGAATGCCCGCAACTGGTCTCATGAAATGAATATGTTATGTGTGTTTCATTGAATCAATGAATAATGTTTGATTCATTGAATGTACGTTTGAAGTTAGATTCAATGAATTCACTGGTGCAGATTGTTTCATTGAATGAATGCCTTTAGGTCGAGATATTTACATCATGAAATTAGCTCATTTACTTGAAATAGCTTGTACAGTTTATTACATAGAATGAATGAGTGTGGTAGGATTCATTCAATGAATCAAGAATGATTCATTGAATCAGTGAATTAACGCTTGATTCATAGATTGCACGATTGACTTTTGATTCCAATAATGAATGCATGCTGGGAGTTTGTTGAATTAAGGCGTTCAGCTCGAGGCTGTTGTCTTAAGGAAATAAGCTCTAAACGTTGAATTAACATGTGCTGTTTGTTTCATTGAAAGAAAGAATGATTCAATGAAAGAACCAATGCAATTTAATCTCTGAATAATCAAGTTACCATTCTTGAAACATGCGTTTCATCAATCCAACTGCATTCATTCATTCAATCTCTCAAGCTGTTGGTTCATTGAATGTACGATTAAAGTTTGATGCAATGAATGAATAAATGAATGCAGTTGTTTGTCATGAAGTGAACGTATTTAGAATGTTTGTCTCATTCACAGAGTGTGTAAAGTTTGTTTCATTGAATCTATGTATTACGCTTGATTCATTCAATGCACGAATGATGTTTGATTTCATAAATTAATGAATGCAGATTGTTTCAATTTCTGAAAGCGTTTAACTCGAGACATTGAAGTCAGCTCGACTCACTGAAGTAACTGGTGTAGTTATTTTCATTGAATGAAAGAGAGCAGTTGGATTCTCTGAATGAATGAACGCAACTGGTCTCATGAAATGAATATGTGATGTTTTTTTCAATGAATCAATGAGTAATGTTTGTTTCATTTACTGTACGATTGAAGATAGGTTCAATGAATGAGTGCAGTTTGTTTCATTGAATGCAGGCGTTGAGGTCGAGATATTTACATCATGAAATTAGCTCATTCACTTGAAGTAGCTTGAACAGTTTATTTCATAGATTGAATGAATGAGTGCGGTAGGATTCATTCAATGAATTTGTTAAGAATGCTTAATTGAATCAGTGAATAACGTTTGATTCATTGAATGTAGGATAGACCTTTGATTCCAATAATGAATGAAAGCAGGTTGTTTCATTGAATGAATGCATTTTTATTAAGGAAATAAGCTCTAATCGTTGAATTATCATGTGCAGTTTGTTTTATTGAAAGAAAGAATGAATGCAGTTTGATTCAATGAAAGAACGAATGCAGTTTAATCTCTGAATAATCAAGTTAACATTTTTGACACATTCGTTTCATGGATCCAACTGCATTCATTCATACAATGTCTCAAGCTGTTGATTTATTGAATGTACGATTAAAGTTTGTTGCAATGAATGAATCAATGAATGTAGTCGATTGTCATGAAGTGAACGTGTTTAGCATGTTTATCTCATTCAAAGAGTGCAAAAGGATTCCATTACAGACTGTGTAAAGTTTGTTTCATTGAATCAATGAATTACGCTTGATTCATTGAATGCACAAATGATGTTTGATTCCATGAATGAATGAATGTTGTTTGTTTCATTGACTGAAAGCGTTGAACTCGAGACATTGAAGTCAGCTCTACTCAATAAAGTAACTGGTGCAGTTTGTTTCATTGAATGAACGAGAGCAGTTTGATTCTCTGAAGGAATGACCGCAACTGGTCTCATGAAATGAATATGTTATGTTTGTTTCATTGAATCAATGAATAATGTTTGATTCATTGAATGTTCGTTTGAAGTGAGATTCAATGAATTCACTGGTGCAGATTGTTTCATTGAATGAATGCCTTAAGGTCGAGATATTTACATCATGACATTAGCTCATTTACTTGAAATAGCTTGTACAGTTTATTACATAGAATGAATGAGTGCGGTAGGATTCATTCAATGCAGTTTGTTTCATTGAATCAATGAATTACGCTTGATTCATTGAATGCTCAAATGATGTTTGATTCCATGAATGAATGAATGTTGTTTGTTTCATTGACTGAAAGCGTTGAACTCGAGACATTGAAGTCAGCTCTGAAGTAACTGGTGTAGTTTGTTTCATTGAATGACCTCCTTCAACTGACTGAACTGGTCCTCACCCTGAACAACTTCTCTTTCCAATCCTCCTACTTCCTCCAAACCAAAGGAGTAGCCATGGGCACCTGCATGGGCCCCAGCTATGCCTGCCTCTTTGTAGGATATGTGGAACAGTCCATCTTCTTCCGCTACACTGGCCCCACCCCCCACCTTTTCCTCCGCTACATCGATGACTGGATCGGCGCTGCCTCGTGCTCCCATGAGGAGGTTGAACAGTTCACCCACTTTACCAACACTTTCCACCCCGACCTCAAATTCACCTGGACCGTCTCAGACTCCTCCCTCCCCTTCCTAGACCTTTCCATTTCCATCTCAGCTGACCGAATTGACATGGACATTTACTATAAACCGACCGACTCTCACAGCTACCTAGACTGCACCTCCTCCCACCCTGCCCCCTGTAGAAACACCATCCCATATTCCCAATCCTTCGTCTCCGCCGCATCTGCTCCCAGGAGGACCAGTTCCAAATCCGTACCACCCAGATGGCCTCCTTCTTGAAGGACCGCAATTTCCCCCCAAACATAGTCAATGATGCCCTCCACCGCATCTCTTCCACTTCCCGTTCCTCTGCCCCTGAGCCCCGCCCCTTCAACCGCCACCAGGACAGAACCGCAGTGGTCCTCACCTACCACCCCACCAAACTCCATGTCCAGCGTATCATCCGCCGTCATTTCCGCCACCTCCAAACGGACCCCACCACCAGGGACATATTTCACTCCCCTCCCCTATCAGTGTTCCAAAAAGACCACTCCCTCCGTGACTCCCACGTCAGGTCCACACCTCCCACCAATCCAACCTTCACTTCCGGCACCTTCCCCTGCAACCACAAGAAATGCAAAACTTGCACCCACACCTCCCTCCAAGGCCCCAAGGGACACTTCCATATCTGCCACAAATTCACCTGCACCTCCACACACATCATCTATTGCATCCGCTGCACCCGATGTGGCCTCCTCTATATTGGGGAAACAGGCCGCCTACTTGCGGAACATTTCAGAGAACACCTCTGGGACACCCGGACCAACCAACCCAACCACCCATGCAGGTCCTTGGACTCCTCCATCGCCAGACCATGGCAACATGACGGTTGGAGTAAGAGCGCCTCATCTTCCGCCTGGGAACCCTCCAACCACAAGGTATGAACTCAGATTTCTCCAGTTTCCTCATTTCCCCTCCCCCCACCTTGTCTCAGTCAAATCCCTCGAACTCAGCTCCGCCTTCCTAACCTGCAATCTTCTTCCTGACCTCTCTGCCCCCACCCCACTCTGGCCTATCACCCTCACCTTGACCTCCCTCCACCTATCGCATTCCCAACGCCCCTACCCTAAGTGCCTCCTCCCTACCTTTTATCTTAGCCTGCTGGACACACTTTCCTCATTCCTGAAGAAGGGCTGATGCCTGAAATGTTGATTCTCCTGTTCCTTGGATGCTGCCTGACCTGCTGCGCTTTTCCAGCAACACATTTTCGGCACGGTGGTTAGCACTGCTGCCTCACAGCACCAGAGACACGGTTTGATTCCTGCCTTGGGCGACTATCTTCGTGGAGTTTGCACATTCTCCCCGTGTCTGCATGGGTTTTTCTGGATACTCTGGTTTCCTCCCACAGTCCAAAGGTGTGCAGGTCAGGTGAATTGGCCATGCTAAATTGCCCACAGTATTGGATGCATTCGTCAGAGGGAAATGGGTTTGGGTGGGCTACTCTTTGGAGGGTCAGTATGGACTTGTTGGGCTAAATGGTCTGTTTCCACACTGTAGGGAATCTAATCTTCCTTATGATATTATGCTTTCAGCATGTTTGCTTCTTATCCAATTTTCCTTCCTACAAATTTATCAGATAAATACTAACCCTCTTTACTAACCCTCTTAATTACTTGTACGGACCATTGAATTTTGCTTTCAATATTTATCTTGCAAAGATAACAATACCAATAACCTCCCAACTGAAATGTTTGAGGTGCTGAATATTTATCTGCTACTCACAATATCTCGCTATGAAATCTGTGCAATGGACCTGAACACCCAGATCCCTTGCTACATCTATTTTCTCCAGGGCTTTTCCATTTAGAGTATAGTTCACTCTTGATTTGGATCTTCCAAAATGTATCACCTCACATTTGCCCAGACTGAACTCCAGCTGCCATTTATCTTTCTAACTCTCCAATCTATCTACATTCTGCTGCATTCTCTGACAGTCCCCTTCACTATCTGCTACTCCACCAATCTTAGTGTCATCTTCCAACTTGCTAATCAGACCACCTATACTTTGCTCCATACCATTCATGTATATCACAAAAACAGTGGTCCCAACACAGTTCCATGTGGAACACCACTGGTCACAGGTCTCTATTTTGAGAAACTCCCTTTCACTCTACTTTGTCTCCTGCTGCCCAGCCAGTTCTCTATCCATCTAGCTAGTAACCCCTCAATCCCACACGACCTCACTTTCTCCATCAGCCTACCATGGTGACACTTATCAAACGTCCATGTATATGACATCAATAGCCCTTCCCTTATCAATCAACTTTGTCACTTCCTCATAGAATTCTATTAAGTTAGTCACACATAACCTTCCCTGCACGAAACCATGTTGCCTATCAATGATAAGCTCATTTTCTTCCAAATGTATATGGATCCTATCCCTCTTTACTTTCTCCTGCAGCTTCCCTACCACTGACATCAGGCTCACTGGTTTATAACTTGCTCACTTCTTAGCCTAGGAGACAACGTTAGCAATTCTCCAGTCCTTCGGGACCTCACTCATGTTCAAGGATGCTGCAAAGGTATCCATTAAGGTCCCAGCTATTTCCTCTCCCGCTTCTCTCAGTAACCTGGGATAGATCCCATCCAGATCTGGGGACATGCCCACCTTAATGCCTTTTAGAATACCCAACACTTCCTCCCTCTTTCTGTCAACTTGACCTTAAGGAATGAAACATCTATCCCTAACCTCAACATCTGTCAACTCCCTCTCCTCGGTGAATACAGATGCAAAGTATCATTAACAATCTCACCAAGTTTGTCTGACTCCACACATAACTTTGGGATTTTCCTTAATCCTGTTTGCTAAATATATTTCATAAAAATAAGGAATATGTGTGTTGATTACAGGTTGAGACCTCTGCAGCACCAGCCTCCAAAACTTTTTTTTAACTTGATCCTCCCTGAAACCACAGACTGTTCTCCATACCCTAACCACAAGCTCTAGGTGAGAGTATGTTTGTCATGTGCACTTGTAAGCTGTTCCCCTTTTTGCATTCGCATTTGCAAATTTAACCCTTGTTATGCTGTAGCTTAATCACACAATTTTCAATATACTCCACACACCTATCAGTTCTCTTACTCAATTTAGATCCAGTGAGACTCTATCGCCATCTTGAATCTGTATTTCGGCAATAACTACAATGTCTTTTCGGCCTGGATTGTGAAGAAAATTTTGACCATTTGGCCAAGGCTTTACGTGTTTTGGGGTTTTGCTGGGGCTGCTCTTGAGTCCCTCTTTTCAGGATAAATACTGAATGAGGCAATTGCCTTCACTCAAGTAGTGTTCCCCAAGCTTAGTTGGACTGGTGAGGGTGACCACTTCCATCGGAATACCCTCTAATTCATATGCCCCAGTTGGTGCAATTTCTAATGATGAAGCCTATTTAATGTCCAGTTGGATTTCAGCTAGAAGGTGCTTTTGCATGCTTACATCATGAATTTCACTAACCAATAGGTCTATCAGCATCTCATTAAGGATTAAACCAAAGTCACATGCCAGTTGACATAACCTGCTCAAAAAGTCCTGATATGGATTCCTCTCTTTCTTAAGGATGTTTGGGGTTGTATTATTCCTTACCTAAATTTGTCAATTCTTGAAAGGTTTTGGTATCTGGTGCTTCAGGGTAAGTTAAGTGCCTAATAACTGATAAAGCAGCATGTCCACAAACTGTGAAGAGAATTACTTACTTTTCGTGTGCCCCAATGTAATCTGCCCAGAGAAAATAGTGCATTCTTTCCACATCCTGGGCATAGTCTTTGACAGCAGGATTGGATGAGTCAAGCTTCTCAAATAATAGCATGATGCCAGAAATGCTTAGCCCATCTCAAAGTCGACTTTTGTGTGTGAATTTCTTCAGAAGCATGTTATTCTCCATTAGTGACTGAAATAACTCCACAGAGGCCAGTGTGCTGTCACCAAGACAACCTTTTTCTTACATGTAGAGTCTGAGACACTGGTCCTGCTTCCTCAGAATCTGCTTTCAGAGTGAAAAGAACCTCTGACACTCCATTTATTTATTTATTTATTACTTTCAAACACCATTTATCACCCCGTTTCATCTGACCAGCAATCAAAATAGTTTCAAAGGGTATGGACACTCCTATTTCTCCCTGCCAGTTACTGCTCCCTGATTACACCAGATTAATAGGCCCAATCATATTCTGTGAGGTCCATCTGGCTTGCCTTATTACAATCGCTGCACTCTCCTCATAAGATAGCTCCTTTGGTCCATAGCTTTCTGCATTTAAATAATTTTCAGCTTGTCTATTTTTTCGTGCCAAAGTGCAGAACCTCACATTTTGTGGGATATAGCGACACATGGGAAGAGCATGTGAAACGAGCAGCAAACCTATTTAAGCAAGTATTGTTGTGGTTTAGTGATACATTTAACCAAAAGTGAATTTAGAATGGTTAAAGTATCTTATCTAGAACATATTGTAAACAAGAAAAATACTTGCCGAGGCCAGTGGAAATTAAGGCTGTAATAGAATTCCCTTTTCCTAAAAATGAAACAAAAAATTTATGGTGTAGAGGACAGCAAAGAGGGTTGCTTCAGAGTACAACAGGGCCTTGATCAGATGGGCAGATGGACAGAAGAGTGGCAGATGGAGTTTAATTTAGATAAATGGGACGTGCAGCAATTTGATAAGGCAAATACAGAACATGTGCACATATTGATGAAGTCCTTGGAGATGTTGCTAAACAGAGACCTTGGAGTGCAGGTTCATAGTTTGTTGAAAGTGGAGTCACAGTTAGATAGGATAGTGAAGAAGGCATTTGATATGCTTGCCTTTATTGGTGGACGTGGGAGGTCATATTGCAGGTGCCAATGACATTGATTTGGAATACTGCATACAATTCTGATCTCCTTGCTACAGGAAAGATGTTGTAAAGCTTGAGAACATTCAGAAAATATTTGCAAGGATGTTGCCAGGATTGGAGGGTTGAGCTATAGGGAGAGGCTGAATAGGCTGGGGCTTTTTATTTAATCCCTGGAGCATAGAGGTCTGTAAAATCATGAGGGGCATGGTTGGAGTGAATAGCTAAGATCCTCTTTCCCAGAGTTGGGAAGCTCAAATTAGAGGGCATAGACATGGGAGCAATTTAAAAGAGATCTAAGGGGCAACTTTTTCATGTGGAGGGTGGTGCATGTATGGACTGAGCTGCTAGAGGAAGTGGTGGAGGCTGGATGGGTATATGAATAGGAAGGATTTACAGAGAACCTTGATTATCCGAAGGACACAGGCGGGGAGTATTTCACTCGGTTAATCGAATTCCAGATAATTGAATGCCGGCTAACATAGTTTAGCCAAGCATCGGGACCTTGCGATGTTGCCAGATAATCCGATATTCGGATAATTGAATGCTGGATATTTGAGGTTCCTTTGTGCAGGGATATTGGCCAAATGCTTGCAAATGGGACTAGATTAATTTGGGATATCTGGTCAACATGGATGAGTATGATGACAGGGTCTATTTACAAGCTGCACATGTCTGTGTCATATCTTTTCACAAGGCTTGTGCATAGTTTCGTACAAATTTGTGAAGGAAGCAAGCAAAAGTGGTATGGTCAGCAGCATACTAAGCGACCTTTGAGAAGGTGAAGGCAATCTCTGTTAATGGATTAGTGCTGGTTGTGTTGTAAACGTGGATAGAGTAATTGTAGATTGGGAGGCAGGAAGTTAGAATTTCATGTTTAGTAAAATTGTAAAATGCCAGAGGGAAAAGCATTGTGTGATCCCTTTAAAAGATGGTGTTTTTCCATGTTTAGAGATTTGGAATGTATGTCTGTGAGCAGAAGCTTAGGGGTTTGCAGGAAAGAGAGTCCAAACTGAAACGTTTGTATCAAAAGGCCGTACAGTTTGCATGCCAAGCAGCAGTTTTTAACCAAGGCAAGAGGTTTTTGAATTTAGCCAATCAATTTGAACCAGACATCTAGATACCAAAAACCTATTACATTTAGATCTGATAAGTTTGGTCCTAACCATGTCAAAACCATGTTAAGAAATATTGATATGTCATCAGGGAGGCATGGTGGCTCAGTGGTTAGCACTGCTGCCTCACAGCGCTAGGGTCCCAGGTTCAATTCCAGCCTTGGGTGACTGTCTGTGTGGAGATTGCACGTTCTCCCCATATCTGCGTGGGTTTCCTCCAGGTGCTACGGTTTCCTCCTACATTCCAAAGATGTGGCCATGCTAAATTGCCCACAGTGTTATGTACATTAGTCAGAGGGAAATAGGTCTGGGTGGGTTACTCTTCAGAGGGTTGGTGTGGACTGGTTGGGCCGAAGGGCCTGTTTCCACACTGGAAGGAATCTAATCTAATCTAATATCAAGGGTATAAAAGGAGGGGGGCAGTTGGACAAAATCCCCAGAGCTAGCTGACATCTGCCAGAGCTAACAGCCCTCAGCACTCGAGAGAGAAATTGACTCTTACAATCATCTCTGTATTAGAGAAAGCACCATTTAAATAAATATAATACCAATGATGAAGATTCAGAGAAAAAGGCATTCCTGATAGAAGAATCTGAGAAAGTATTCCTGACAGAAGACTTGATGGGAGAAGACACAGAACATTCCAGAAGACACGTAACCTGACTATAATTTTCGAGAGACTATTTTCATTATATGAGTAAGTCTTGTAATTATTGGAACAGCATACCATCAGAATCTTGAGTTATTCAGGAATAGTTAATAGTCAGAAGGGAGTATTCAGTTTGTTAATAGTTTAGTTAATTTGTGCACTTCAAGTTAGATAATTAAATTGTTAATTGTTGATTTTAAAGTGAGTGTCAGGGATTCATTTTTATTTAACCACTAGAAGTTGCTGAAGAGCAGGTCACAGTAATTTTCATACTCTTTTCACAGATTATAGGGTGAGGCGCACCTCTTTAAATGCTTCAGTTTTTTTCCTTGGCAGGGGGTGAGGGGGGGGGGGGAGCGGGGAAGTCAACCTCTGCTTTATAACAGTTCTATATGAGATTTTCAGTTCTTTCAAAGTTGCAATTTCAATAGAAATTGGGGTCAGTTACAATCTTATTACAGGATGATGAATCAGGAACAGAGAAGCATGGGAGGCTAAGAAAGTAAACTGATATCAGATGAAGAACTCTAATGTAGAAAAGAACCGTCAAGATTATTGTTGGCTCTTCAACACTTTGCGGTTAGATTACATTCCCTACAGTGTGGAAACAGGCCCTTCGGCCCAACAAGTTCACATCGACCCTCTGAAGAGCAACCCACCGTGACCCATTCCCCTGCACCTAAAAATACAGGCACTTTAGCATGGCCAATTCACCTAACCTGCAAATCTTTGGACTGTGGGAGGAAACCAGAGCACCTGAAGGAAGCCCACGCAGACATGGGGAGAACATGCAAACTCCACACAGACAAGTTGCCCAAGGTGGGAATTGAACCTGGGTCCCTGGTGCTGTGAGGCAGCAGTGCTAACCACTGAGCCACCGTGCCATCCTAACTACCATGCATAACAAGGAAATACTAATTGGTACTAATCATAACGGCAGGCTAGTCATGAAGATTCGGTCACATAGGATCCAGGCAGAGTGAGCTAATTGGATTCAACATTGGCTCAATGGTAGGGAGTAGAGGGTGATGGTTGATGCTAGGATCTTTGTTATTGATTATTTACATAAATGAGCTGGATGTACAAGGCATGATTAGTAAGCTTACAGATGATATAAAATTAGGAGACCAAAAGAGCATAAGACATAGGAGCAGAAATTAGGCAATTCAGCCCATTCAATCACGGCTGATAAGTTTCTCAACACCATTCTCCCCATAACCCTTGATCCTCTTGATACTCAAGACTCTATTTATTACAGATTGACCACTCTCTGGCTGAAGAAGTTTCTCCATATCTCTGTTCTAAAAGGTCTTCCCTTTAAGGCTATAATCTCTGGTCCTTGTCTCTGCTACCAATGAAAACATCTTCCTAACATCCACTCTGTTTCGGCCATTCAGTATTCTGTATGTTTCAAATACATTCCCCTTATCCTTCTAAACTCCACCAAGTATAAACACAGAGTCCTCAAAAGCTCCTCGTATGTTAAGCTTTTCATTCTTGGGACCATTCTCACGAACTTCCTCTGATCATGGCCCAGGGCAAATACATCCTTTCTGCGATATGGGGTCCAAAACTGTGCACATTACCTCAAATGTGGTCTGACCAGAGCCTTATAGAGCCTCAGAAGTACATCCCTACCTTTATATTCAAGTCCTCTCGAAATTAAGTGCCATCATTGACTCTGCAGATTTACATTGAGAAAATCCTAGAGTAGAACTCCCAAGTCTCTTTGCACTTCAGACTTCTGAATTTTCTCCCCATTCAATCCATTCCTTTATTTGTCCTGCCAAAGTGTAGACCTCACATTTTCCCAGTTCAACAGATAGAGCATGACAGCGCAGTACCAATGGCCCTTTGGCCCTCAATGTTGCAGTGACCTGAGGAACCAATCTGAAGCCCATCTATCCTAAAATATTCTACTTTCATCCAGTGACCATTTAAATGCCCTTAAATTTGGTGAGTATAACACTGTTGCAGGCAGTGCTTTCCATCCCGCTACTACTCTCTGAGTAAAGAAACTACCTCTGACATCTGTCCTATATCTATCATCCCTCAATTTAAAGCTATGTCCCCTTGTACTAGCCGTCACAATCTGAAGAAAAAGGCTCTCACTGTCCACCCTGTCTAATCCTCTGATCATCTTGTATGTCTCAATTTAGTCACCTCTCAACCTTCTTCTCTCTCACGAAAACAGCCTCAAGTCCCTCAGCTTTTCCTCATAACACCTTCCCTCCATACCAAGCACCATCCTCGTAAATCTCCTCTAAACCCTTTCCAAATCTTCCACAACCTGCCCATAATGTGGTGACCAGACTGGATGTAATATTCCAAGTTCAGTCGTACCAGAATTTTGTATAGCTGCAACATGGTCTCGTGACTCCAAAACACAATCCCTCTACCAGTAAAAGCTAACATACTGTTATGAAGATGTGGGTGTACTGTAACTTCAAGAGAGTTAAAAGCTAGCAGTGACAGCGCCAAATGTTCTCAATAAGATACAATGTAACATGTGGTCCAGCTACTGGGGTAGCTAGGGTAGCTGGTTGCCTGGAAACGACAAAACAGATTTGAATTAGGCCAATCAGTTTAAATTATACCCAGAAAAATGCCAAACTCCAATCTAATTTGAATTTAATATATTGACAAACTTAAAAGCCAATGGTACAATCCAATGCTTTGTGGATATAAGACATGGGAAAATTGAATATTCAGGATGAGAACGGCCAAGACAATGACATCTGCACATTGCCAGAAAAATAGCTCTCTTAAAGATACCTTTATTGATCAGTAGCCTGTGAAACAGAATCTCCAAGAAGACGAAAAGAAGACAGGAATACAGAAAAGACTGAAAGCTGTCTCGTTTTGAGATAAGAAGTGGTGTTTTGGAAATCTTAATCAGGGGTTTTATCAGACTAGTGGAAGGAGAAGGTAAAAGATAGGATAGAAGAAGGAGGTGTAAATAGTTGTTAGTTAATTATTCTCTGTTATACTATAAGAAATAAAGTTGTTAACTTTTACTTTAAATAGTTCTTAGCCTCCCGAATATTCACCGATTGCTGCACGGGATAAATCTTTCCTGTGTTGCTGTTTTAAATTAAGCAAGTGGGGTTACCACGTGTCATAAAAAACACCGAATGCCTTCTTAACAACCCTATCAACCTGGGTGGCAACCTTCAGGCTCTCTGATCAAGATTTCTTTGCTCATCCACACTATCAAGAATCTTACTATTAGCCCAATAATCTTTATTCCTGTAGCTCCTTGCAAAGTGATCCACCTCAGACTTTTCCACATTAAACTCAATTTCCCACCTCCCAGTCCAGCTCTATGTCCCTCTGTAACTTGTAACATCCTTCAGCACTATCTACAACTCCACTGACCTTAGTGTCATCCACAACTTTACTAACACATCCTGTGCACTCGTGTAGGTCATTTATACAAATGACAAGCAGCAGTGATCCCAAAACAAAACCTTGTGGTACACCACTAGTAACTGAACTCCATTTCCCATCAGCCACCACCCTCTTGTCTTCTTTCAGTTAGCCAATGTATGGTTCAAACCACTAAATCACCCTCAATCCCATGCCTCCGTATTTTGTGCAATAGCCTACAGCCTTACTGAAATCCATATACACCACATCAACTGCTTTACCCTCATCCACCTGCTTGGTCACTTTTTCAAAGAACTCAATAAGGTTTGTGAGGCACGACCTACACTTTGCAAAACTGTGTTGACTATCTCTAATCAACTTATTCCTCTCTAGATTATTATAAATCCTATCTCTTATAACCTTTTCCAATACTTTACCCCCAACCGAAGTAAGGCTCACTGGTCTATAATTACCACGGTTGTCTCTACACGCCTTCTTGAACAAGGGGACAACATTTGCTATCCTCCAATCTTCTGGCACTATTCATGTAGACAATGATGACATAAGGTTCAAAGCCAAAAGGTCTGCAAACTCCTCCCTGGCTTTCCAAAGAATCCTAGGATAAATCCCATCTGGCCCAGGGGATTTATCTGTTTTCACACTTTTCAGAATTGCTTACACCTCCTTCTTGCGAACGTCAATCCCATCTGTTCTAATAGTCTGTATCTCAGTATTTTCCTCAGCAACATTCTGTTTTTCCACTGTGAATACTGATGAAAAACATTCATTTAGCGCTTCCCCATTACCTCGGACTTGACTCACAACTCCCCATTACCAAACAAGTTTGGCCCTAATCTTTATCAGCATTAAGGAGAATCCCAAAGCATTTTATTCTTATAAAGGAAGCAAACAAGTAACTAGAGAACAGATTTGTCCACTAAAGGATAATGAAGGAAGGCTGTGTGTTGAACCTGAGAGAATGGGTGAGATTCTGAATGATTACTTTGCATCAGTGTTCACTGAGGAGAGGAACACATGAATCTTGAGATTAGAGATAGAAGTTTGATTAGTCTGGATCAAGTTGACATAAGTAGGGAAGATGTGTTGGGTAGGCTAGAGTTATTAAGGTGAACAAATCCCCCAGACTGGATGGGATCTATCCCAGGTTGTTGAGGGAGGCAAGAGAGGAAATAGCTGGGGCCCTGACAGATATTTTTGTGGCATCCTTAAATACAGGTAAGGTGCCAGAGGACTGGAAGGCTGCTCATGTTGTCCCCCTGTACAAGAAGGGTAGTAGGGATATTCCAGGAGAGATGGAAAGTTTAAGGGGGATATACGCGGCAAGTCCGTCACATAGAGGGTGATGGGCGTCTGGAACGTGTTGCCAGCAGAGGCATGGTAGATTCATTTTCCAGAACCACTCTAATCGAAACTCGTTTAAGATGCATCTGGACAGATGCAAGAGTAGGTGGGGAGCAGAGGGATACAGATGCTTAGGAAGTGGGCGACAGGTTTAGACAGTAGATTTGAATCGGCTCAGGCTTGGAGAGCCGAAGGGCCTATTCCTGGGCTGTGGTGGGAAAGTTGCTGGAAAGGGTACTGTGGAATAGGATCTATTTATATTTAGAAAAGAATGGGTTTTTCAGTGATAGGCAACATGGTTTTCTGCAAGGGAGATTGTGCCTTACCAACATAATAAAGTTCTTTGAAGAAGTGACCAAGTTGAAAGATGAAGGAAGGGCTGTTGATGTCATATACATGGACTTTAGTAAGGCATTTGATGGTATACTAATGGAGAAAGTGAAGTCACATGGTGTGCAGGGTGTTCTAGCTAAGTGGATAAAGAACTGGTTGAGCAACAGGAGACAGAGAGTAGTGTTTGAAGGGAGTTTCTCGAAATGGAGAAAGGTGACCAGCAATGTTCCACAGGGGTCAGTGTTGGGGCCACGGTTGTTTATGATATATATAAATGATCTGGAAGAGGGCACTGTTGGTATAATCAGCAAGTTTGCAGATGACACGAAGATTGGTGGAGTTGCAGAAAGCATAGTGGACTATCAAAGAATACAGGAGGATATGGATAGACTGGAGAGTTGGGCGGAGAAGTGGCAGATGGATTTCAATACAGACAAATGTGAAGTGATGCATTTAGGCAAGACTAATTCGAGAGTGAATTATACAATGAACAGAAGAGCCTTGGGAAAAGTTGATGGGCAGAGAGATCTGGGAGTGCAGGTCCATTGTACCCTGAAGGTTGCTGCACAGGTGGATAGAGTGGTCAAGAAGGCATGTCTTCTTTGGTTGGGGTATTGAGTATAAGAGCTGGCAAGTCATGTTAAAATTGTACAAGACATTGGTTCGGCCACATTTTGAATACTGTGTACAGTTCTGGTCGCCACATTACCAAAAGGATGTGGACGTTTTGGAGAGGGTGCAGAGAAGATTTATGAGGATGTTGCCTGGTATGGAAGGTGCTAGCTATGAAGAGAGGTTGAGGAGGTTAGATTTGTTTTCATGAGAAAAAAGGAGATTGAGGGGGGACCTGATTGAGGTTTACAAAATCATGAAGGTTATAGACAAGGTGGATAGAAACAACCTTTTTCCCAGGGTGAAGGCTTCAATAACAAGAGGTCACACTTTCAAGGTGAGAGATGGAAAGTTTAAGGGGGATATACGCGGCAAGTCCGTCACATAGAGGGTGATGGGCGTCTGGAACGTGTTGCCAGCAGAGGCATGGTAGATTCATTTTCCAGAACCACTCTAATCGAAACTCGTTTAACTCTGGACAGATGCAAGAGTAGGTGGGGAGCAGAGGGATACAGATGCTTAGGAAGTGGGCGACAGGTTTAGACAGTAGATTTGAATCGGCTCAGGCTTGGAGAGCCGAAGGGCCTATTCCTGGGCTGTAAATTTTCTTTGTTTTTTGTTCTTTGTTCTTTGTTCTGTGTTCTTTGTTCCTTGTTCTAGTCATTATTTTATTCCTGATATACCTATAGAAAGCTTTAAGACTTTTCTTGAATCTATCTGCCAACGACTTCTCATGTCCCCTCCTGCCTCTTCTAAGCTCTCTCTTTCAGTCTTTCCCAGTTAACTTGTAATTCTTAAGCATCCTAACTGAGCCTTCACGACTCATCCTAACATAAGCTTTCTTCTTCATCTTGACAAGAGATTCAACATCTTTAGTAAACCATGGCTGCCTTGCTCGACCACTTCCTCCCTATCTGACAGGTACATACTTATCAAGGACACGCAGTAGCTGTTCCTTGAATAAGCTCCACCTTTCAATTGTGCCCATCTCCTGTAGTTTCCTTCTCCATCTTCTCCTTTAATTTTCCAATACTTGGAAAGTTAAAGTCCCCCATAACAATTACCCTGTTACTCTGGCTCCTATCCAGAATTATCTTTGCTATCCTTTCCTCTCTGGAACTATTCAGAGGCCTATAGAAACCTCTCCTTTCTTGTTTCTAACTTCAGCCCATACTACCTCAGTAGATGAGTCCTCAAATGTCCTTTCTGCTACCATAATAGTGTCCTTGACAGACAATGCCACACCTCCCCATCTTTTACAATCTTTTCTGTTCTTACTGAACAACCATTCCTGTCCCTGCTCTATCCATTTCTCCAAAATGGCCACAACATTGAAGTCTCAGGTACCAACACATGCTGCAAGTTCACCCACCTTATTCTGGATGCTCCTGGCATTGAAGTAGACACACTTCAACCCACCTTCCTGCTTGTGGTGAACTCTTGTGACCTTGAAACCATATTTTTGACCTCACTACTCTTAACCTCTTCGACACTGGAATTACAATTTAGGTTCCCATCCCCCTGCTGAATTAGTTTAAACCCTCCCAAATAGCACTAGGACATTTGCCTCCAAGGATATCGTTACCCCTCTGGTTCAGGTGTTGACCATCCTGTTTGTAGAGGTCCCACCTACCCCAGAATGAGCCCCAGTTATCAAGATAAAGCTGAAGCATTTGTAGCAGTCTTCAGTCAGAAGTACCAAGTGAATGATACATCTCAAACCCCTCCAGTGTTCCCCAGGACCATAGGTATCATTCTTCAGCCCATTGGATTCACTCCACTTGGTATCAAAAAATGGTTGGAGGCACTAGATATTGCAAAGGCTGTGGGCCTTTATAACATTCCAGCAATAATACTGAAAACTTGTGCTGCAGACCTTCCACAACCAAGCTCTTCCAGTACAGTTATAACATCCGACAATGTGGAAAATTATCCAAGTATGTCCCGTATGCAAAAAAGCAGGACAAATCCAACCTGGCCAATTCCAAGCCTATTTGTCTATTCTTGAACATCAGTAAAGTGATGGAAGATGCCATCAATAGTGCTATCAGGCAGCGCCTGTCCAGCAATAACTTGCTCCATGACACTTAGTTTTGGTTCCGCCAGGACCATTCGACTCCTGACCTCATTACAAACTTGGTTCAAACATGGACCAAGCACTGAATTCTAGATGTTAATATCAAGGCCACGTTCCATTAAATGTGGCACCAAGAAGCCCTAGCAAAATGGGTATTAATGGGTATCAGGGGACAAACTGTCTGGTAATTGGAGTCATATCTGATATATAGGTAATAGTCATGTTTGTTGGGGGTCAATCATCGCAGCTTTAGGACGTGTCTGCAGAAGTTCCTTAGGGTAATGTCCGAGGCCTAAACATCTTCAGCTGCTTCATCAATGACCTTCCCTCCATCATAATGTCAGATTGGGATGTTCATCAATGATTGTCGCACCATTCACTTTGCCTCCGACACTGAAGTAGTGCATGTTCAAATGCAGCACAATCTGGATAATATCCATGCTTCAGCTAACAAGTGGCAAGTAACATTCATATCACACAAATTGCAAGCAATGATCATCTACAGTAAGAGAGAACATAACCACAGCCCTTTGACATTCAAATCAGTGCATCCCCACTATCAATATGCCTGGAGGAACCATTTGACCTGTAATTCAACTGGAATCACCACAAAAACAAAGTGGCTAAGGATTTTGCTTAAATGCCAGGAATGCTACAGTGAGTAACTCACATCATGATGCCCTAAAGACTCTCATAGAACATAAAATTACTCCTTTGGCCCAATTCATCTATGCCAACCAGGTTTCCTAAACTAAACTAGTACCATTTGCTTATGTTTGGCCCATATTCCTCAAGACCTTTCTTGTCTATGTACCTGTCGAAATGTCTTTTAAATTTTGTAATTGTACCCGGTTCTACCCACTTCCTGTCAGCTTGTTCCAAATGTGTGAAAAATCTGCCCCTTGGGTCCCTTTGTAAATCTTTCCTCTCTCATCTTAAACCTATGCCTTCTAGTTTTGGACTCCCCTACCCTGGGGAAAAGACTTTAGCTGTTCACCTTATCTCGCCCCATCATAATATTATAAACCTGTGTAAGGTCATCCCTTAGTCTTCAATGCTCCAGGGAAAAAAGTTCCAGCCTCTCCTGATAACTCAACTTCCAGTCTCAGTAATATCCTGAAATCTTTTTTGCAACCTTTATATTTTAATAACATCCTTCTTATAGCAGGCCGACCAGAATTGTATGCAGTACTCTATATATGACCCAAATGTACAACTGTTACATGATGTCCCAGCTCCTGTACTCAAGTGTTCTGACTGATGAAGGCAAGTATGCCAAACACCTTCTTCCCCACCCTGTCTATTTGTGACAGCACTTCCATAGAACATAGAAAAGGACAGCACAGAACAGGCCCTTTGGCCTAAGATATTGTGCCAAGATTTAATCCTAATGTAAAATATAGTAACTTAACCTGCACACCCTTCAACTCACTGCTATCCATGTGCATGTCCAACAGTCGGTGAAATGTCCCTAATGACTCTGCATCCACCACCACAGCTGGCAACGCATTCCATGCATTCACAACTCTCTGACGTCTCCTCTATACCTTCCTCCTAATATCTTCAAACTATGACTTCTCGTATCAGTCAAATCCTGCCTTGGGGAAAGGCTATTGACTATCTATTCATCTCATTATTTTGTACACCTTGATCAGGTCTCCTCTCTTCCTCCTTCTCTCCAGAGAGAAATGTCTGAGCTTATTCAACCTTTCTTCATAAGGCAAGCCCTCCAGTCCAGGCAGCATCCTGGTAAACCTTCTTTGCACCCTCTCCAAAGCCTCTGTATCTTTCCTATAGTAGGGCAACCAGAACTGGACCCAATATTCCAAGTGTGGTCTCACCAAGGACTTGTCGAGCTGCAGTAAAATCTCGTGGCTCTTAAACTCGATGCCCCTGTTAATGAAAGCCAAAACACCATATGCTTTCTTAACAACCCTATCCACTTGGGTGACACCTTTGAGGGATCTATGTACTTGCACACCAAGATTCCTCTGTTCCTCCACACCGCCAAGAAACCTGTCTTTAATCTACATCCAGCATTTGAGTTCGACCCTTTAGGTTGCCTTCTAGGTCTCTTTTAAATCATTCCCCTCTCATTATAAACCCATACCTTCTAGTTTTGGACTCCCCCACCCCAGGGAAAAGGCCTTGCCTATTTATCCTATTCATACCCCTCATGATTTTATAAACCTGTATAAGGTTACCCCTCAGACTCCAAGGGTCCAGAGAAAACAGCCCCAGCCTATTCAGCCTCTCCAATCCTGGCAGCATCCTTGTAAATCTTTTCTGAACCCTTTCAAGTTTCACAACCTTCTTCCCGTAGTAGGGAGACCAGGATCGCACACTGTATTCCAAAAGTGGCCTAACCAATGTCCGATACAGCCGCAACATGACCTCCCAACTCTGATACTCAATGCTGTGATCAATACCAGGATACCCTCTTGGCTGACACCACATTTGCAAATTTTAACTCCCTCCACTGGGGCGGCATGGTGGCTCAGTGGTTAGCACTGCTGCCTCACAGCACCAAGGCCTGGGTTCAATTCCTGCCTTGGGCAACTGTCTGTGTGGAGTTTGCACATTCTCCCCGTATCTGCGTGAGTTTCGTCCGGGTGCTCTGGTTTCCTCCCACAGTCCAAAGATCTGTAGGTTAGGTGAATTGGCCATGCTAAATTGCCCATGGTGTTAGATGCATTAGTCAGGGGTAAATATAGGGGAATGGGTCTAGGTGGATTGCTCTTCGGAGGGGCGGCGTGGACTTGTTGGGCAGAAGGGTCTGTTTCCACACTGTAGGAAATCTAATCGTCAACACTCGGTAGAAGCAACATATAGTATCGGCAAAATGCTCTGCAGAAATTCACCAAATGTTCATAGACAGCACCTTCCATTGACCACTTCCATTGAAAAGGACAAAGGCAGCAGATAACATAGGAACACCACCGCCAGCAAGTTCTCCTCCAAGCCACTCACCATGTTGACTGAATGAATGAGAATTAACGCTTGATTCATAGATTGCACGATTGACTTTTGATTCCAATAATGAATGAATGCAGGGTGTTTGATTGAATGAAGGCGTTCAGCTCGAGGTATTTGTATTAAGGAAATAATCTGTAATCGTTGAATTATCATGTGCAGTTTGTTTCATTGAAAGAAAGAATGATTTAATGAAAGAATGAATGCAGTTTAATCTCTGAATAATCAAGTTAACATTCTTGAAACATGCGTTTCATAAATCCAACCGCATTCATTCATTCAATCTCTCAAGCTGTTGGTTCATTGAATGTACGATGAAAGTTTGATGCAATGAATGAATCAATGAATGCATTTGTATGTCATGAAATGTACGTGTTTAGAATGTTTGTCTCATTCAAAGAGTGCAAAAGAATTCCATTACAAATTGTGTAAAGTTTGTTTCATTGAATCTATGAATTACGCTTGATTCATTGATTGCACGAATGATGTTTGATTCTATAGATGAATGAATGCAGTTGTTTCAATGACTGAAAGCGTTTAACTCGAGACATTGAAGTCAGCTCTACTGACTGAAGTAACTGGTGTAGTTTGTTTCATTGAATGAACGAGAGCAGTTTGATTCTCTGAATGAATTAACGCAACTGGTCTCATGAAATGAATATGTGATGTTTTTTTCATTGAATCAATGAATAATGTTTGATTCATTGACTGTACGATTGAAGATAGGTTTAATGAATGAGTGCAGTTTGTTGCATTGAATGAAGGCGTTGAGGTCGAGATATTTACATCATGTAATTAGCTCATTTACTTGAAATAGCTTGTATAGTTTATTTCATAGAATGAATGAGAACAGTAGGATTCATTCAATGATTTTGTTAGGAATGATTAATTGAATCAGTGAATAACGTTTGATGCATTTAATGTAGGATTGACTTTTGATTCCAATAATGAATGAAAGCAGGTTGTTTCATTCAATGAATGCATTTGTATTAAGGAAATAGGCTCTAATCGTTGAATTATCATGTGCAGTTTGTTTCATTGGAAGAAAGAACGCATGCAGTTTAATCTCTGAGTAATCAAGTTAACATTTTTGACACATTCGTTTCATGGATCCAACTGCATTCATTCATTCAATGTCTCAAGCTGTTGATTTATTGAATGTAAGATTAAAGTTTGATGCAATGAATGAATCAATGAATGTAGTCGATTGTCATGAAGTGAACGTGTTTAGCATGTTTATCTCATTCAAAGAGTGCAAAAGGATTCCATTACAGACTGTGTAAAGTTTGTTTCATTGAATCAATGAATAATGTTTGATTCATTGACTGTACGATTGAAGATAGGTTTAATGAATGAGTGCAGTTTGTTGCATTGAATGAAGGCGTTGAGGTCGAGATATTTACATCATGTAATTAGCTCATTTACTTGAAATAGCTTGTATAGTTTATTTCATAGAATGAATGAGAACAATAGGATTCATTCAATGATTTTGTTAGGAATGATTAATTGAATCAGTGAATAACGTTTGATGCATTTAATGTAGGATTGACTTTTGATTCCAATAATGAATGAAAGCAGGTTGTTTCATTCAATGAATGCATTTGAATTAAGGAAATAAGCTCTAATCGTTGAATTATCATGTGCAGTTTGTTTCATTGGAAGAAAGAACGCATGCAGTTTAATCTCTGAATAATCAAGTTAACATTCTTGAAACATGCGTTTCATGGATCCAACTGCATTCATTCATTCACTGTCTCAAGCTGTTAATTTATTGAATGTACGATGAAAGTTTGATGCAATGAATGAATCAATGAGTGCAAAAGGATTCCATTACAGACTGTGTAAAGTTTGTTTCATCGAATCAATGAATTACGCTTGATTCATTGAATGCACAAATGATGTTTGATTCCATGAATGAATGAATTTTGTTTGTTTCATTGACTGAAAGCGTTGAACTCGAGACATTGAAGTCAGCTCTACTCACTAAAGTAGCTGGTGTAGTTTGTTTCATTGAATGAACGAGAGCAGTTTGATTCTCTGAATGATTGAACGTAAATGGTCTCATGAAATGAATATGTGATGTTTGTTTCATTGAATCAATGAATAATGTTTGATTCATTAATGTACGATTGAAGTTATATTCAATGAATTCACTGGTGCAGATTGTTTCATTGAATTAATGCGTTAAGTTCGAGACAGTTACATCATGACTTTAGCTCATTTACTTGAAATAGCTTGTACAGTTTATTACATAGAATGAATGAGTGCGGTAGGATTCATTCAATGAATTAAGAATGATTCATTGAATCAGTGAATTAACGCTTGATTCATAGATTGCACGATTGACTTTTGATTCCAATAATGAATGAATGCAGGGTGTTTGATTGAATGAAGGCGTTCAGCTCGAGGCATTTGTATTAAGGAAATAATCTGTAATCGTTGAAGTCAGCTCTACTCACTGAAGTAACTGGTGTAGTTTGTTTCATTGAATGAACGAGAGCAGTTTGATTCTCTGAATGAATGAACGCAACTGGTCTCATGAAATGAATATGTGATGTTTTTTTCATTGAATCAATGAATAATGTTTGATTCATTGACTGTACGATTGAAGATAGGTTTAATGAATGAGTGTAGTGTGTTTCATTGAATGAAGGCGTTGAGGTCGAGATATTTACATCATGTAATTAGCTCATTTACTTGAAAAAGCTTGTATAGTTTATTTCATAGAATGAATGAGAACGTTAGGATTCATTCAATGATTTTGTTAAGAATGATTAATTGAATCAGTCAATAACGTTTGTTGCATTGAGTGTAGGATTGACTTTTGATTCCAATAATGAATGAAAGCAGGTTGTTTCATTGAATGAATGCATTTTTATTAAGGAAATAATCTCTAATCGTTCAATTATCTTGTGCAGTTTGTTTCATTTGGAAGAAAGAATGAATGCAGTTTGATTCAATGAAAGAACGAATGCAGTTTCATCTCTGAATAATCAAGTTAACATTTTTGACACATTCGTTTCATGGATCCAACTGCATTCATTCATTCAATGTCTCAAGCTGTTGATTTATTGAATGTAAGATTAAAGTTTGATGCAATGAATGAATCAATGAATGTAGTCGATTGTCATGAAGTGAACGTGTTTAGCATGTTTATCTCATTCAAAGAGTGCAAAAGGATTCCATTACAGACTGTGTAAAGTTTGTTTCATTGAATCAATGAATAATGTTTGATTCATTGACTGTACGATTGAAGATAGGTTTAATGAATGAGTGCAGTTTGTTGCATTGAATGAAGGCGTTGAGGTCGAGATATTTACATCATGTAATTAGCTCATTTACTTGAAATAGCTTGTATAGTTTATTTCATAGAATGAATGAGAACAGTAGGATTCATTCAATGATTTTGTTAGGAATGATTAATTGAATCAGTGAATAACGTTTGATGCATTTAATGTAGGATTGACTTTAGATTCCAATAATGAATGAAAGCAGGTTGTTTCTTTCAATGAATGCATTTGAATTAAGGAAATAAGCTCTAATCGTTGAATTATCATGTGCAGTTTATTTCATTGGAAGGAAGAACGCATGCAGTTTAATCTCTGAATAATCAAGTTAACATTCTTGAAACATGCGTTTCATGGATCCAACTGCATTCATTCATTCACTGTCTCAAGCTGTTAATTTATTGAATGTACGATGAAAGTTTGATGCAATGAATGAATCAATGAATGTATTCAATTGTCATGAAGTGAACGTGTCTAGCATGTTTATCTCATTCAAAGAGTGCAAAAGGATTCCATTACAGACTGTGTAAAGTTTGTTTCATTGAATCAATGAATTACGCTTGATTCATTGAATGCACAAATGATGTTTGATTCCATAGATGAATGAATTTTGTTTGTTTCATTGACTGAAAGCGTTGAACTCGAGACATTGAAGTCAGCTCTACTCACTAAAGTAACTGGTGCAGTTTGTTTCATTGAATGAACGAGAGCAGTTTGATTCTCTGAATGAATGAACGTAAATGGTCTCATGAAATGAATATGTGATGTTTGTTTCATTGAATCAATGAATAATGTTTGATTCATTAATGTACGATTGAAGTTATATTCAATGAATTCACTGGTGCAGATTGTTTCATTGAATTAATGCGTTAAGTTCGAGACAGTTACATCATGACTTTAGCTCATTTACTTGAAATAGCTTGTACAGTTTATTACATAGAATGAATGAGTGCGGTAGGATTCATTCAATGAATCAAGAATGATTCATTGAATCAGTGAATTAACGCTTGATTCATAGATTGCACGATTGACTTTTGATTCCAATAATGAATGAATGCAGGGTGTTTGATTGAATGAAGGCGTTCAGCTCGAGGCATTTGTATTAAGGAAATAATCTGTAATCGTTGAATTATCATGTGCAGTTTGTTTCATTGAAAGAAAGAATGATTTAATGAAAGAATGAATGCAGTTTAATCTCTGAATAATCAAGTTAACATTCTTGAAACATGCGTTTCATAAATCCAACCGCATTCATTCATTCAATCTCTCAAGCTGTTGGTTCATTGAATGTACGATTAAAGTTTGATGCAATGAATGAATCAATGAATGCATTTGTATGTCATGAAATGTACGTGTTTAGAATGTTTGTCTCATTCAAAGAGTGCAAAAGAATTCCATTACAGATTGTGTAAAGTTTGTTTCATTGAATCTATGAATTACGCTTGATTCATTGATTGCACGAATGATGTTTGATTCTATAGATGAATGAATGCAGGTTGTTTCAATGACTGAAAGCGTTTAACTCGAGACATTGAAGTCAGCTCTACTCACTGAAGTAACTGGTGTAGTTTGTTTCATTGAATGAACGAGAGCAGTTTGATTCTCTGAATGAATGAACGCAACTGGTCTCATGAAATGAATGTGATGTTTTTTTCATTGAATCAATGAATAATGTTTGATTCATTGACTGTACGATTGAAGATAGGTTTAATGAATGAGTGTAGTGTGTTTCATTGAATGAAGGCGTTGAGGTCGAGATATTTACATCATGTAATTAGCTCATTTACTTGAAATAGCTTGTATAGTTTATTTCATAGAATGAATGAGAACAGTAGGATTCATTCAATGATTTTGTTAGGAATGATTAATTGAATCTGTGAATAACGTTTGATGCATTTAATGTAGGATTGACTTTTGATTCCAATAATGAATGAAAGCAGGTTGTTTCATTCAATGAATGCATTTGAATTAAGGAAATAAGCTCTAATCGTTGAATTATCATGTGCAGTTTGTTTCATTGGAAGAAAGAACGCATGCAGTTTAATCTCTAAAAAATCAAGTTAACATTCTTGAAACATGCGTTTCATGGATCCAACTGCATTCATTCATTCAATGTCTCAAGCTGTTGATTTATTGAATGTAAGATTAAAGTTTGATGCAATGAATGAATCAATGAATGTAGTCGATTGTCATGAAGTGAACGTGTTTAGCATGTTTATCTCATTCAAAGAGTGCAAAAGGATTCCATTACAGACTGTGTAAAGTTCGTTTCATCGAATCAATGAATTACGCTTGATTCATTGAATGCACAAATGATGTTTGATTCCATAGATGAATGAATTTTGTTTGTTTCATTGACTGAAAGCGTTGAACTCGAGACATTGAAGTCAGCTCTACTCACTGAAGTAACTGGTGCAGTTTGTTTCATTGAATGAACGAGAGCAGTTTGATTCTCTGAATGAATGAACGTAAATGGTCTCATGAAATGAATATGTGATGCTTTTTTCATTGAATCAATGAATAATGTTTGATTCATTGACTGTACGATTGAAGATAGGTTTAATGAATGAGTGTAGTGTGTTTCATTGAATGAAGGCGTTGAGGTCGAGATATTTACATCATGTAATTAGCTCATTTACTTGAAAAAGCTTGTATAGTTTATTTCATAGAATGAATGAGAACGTTAGGATTCATTCAATGATTTTGTTAAGAATGATTAATTGAATCAGTCAATAACGTTTGTTGCATTGCGTGTAGGATTGACTTTTGCTTCCAATAATGAATGAAAGCAGGTTGTTTCATTGAATGAATGCATTTTTATTAAGGAAATAATCTCTAATCGTTCAATTATCTTGTGCAGTTAGTTTCATTTGGAAGAAAGAATGAATGCAGTTTGATTCAATGAAAGAACGAATGCAGTTTAAACTCTGAATAATCAAGTTAACATTTTGACACATTCGTTTCATGGATCCAACTGCATTCATTCATTCAATGTCTCAAGCTGTTGATTTATTGAATGTAAGATTAAAGTTTGATGCAATGAATGAATCAATGAATGTAGTCGATTGTCATGAAGTGAACGTGTTTAGCATTTTTATCTCATTCAAAGAGTGCAAAAGGATTCCATTACAGACTGTTTAAAGTTTGTTTCATTGAATCAACGAATAATGTTTGATTCATTGACTGTACGATTGAAGATAGGTTTAATGAATGAGTGTAGTGTGTTTCATTGAATGAAGGCGTTGAGGTCGAGATATTTACATCATGTAATTAGCTCATTTACTTGAAAAAGCTTGTATAGTTTATTTCATAGAATGAATGAGAACGTTAGGATTCATTCAATGATTTTGTTAAGAATGATTAATTGAATCAGTCAATAACGTTTGTTGCATTGAGTGTAGGATTGACTTTTGCTTCCAATAATGAATGAAAGCAGGTTGTTTCATTGAATGAATGCATTTTTATTAAGGAAATAATCTCTAATCGTTCAATTATCTTGTGCAGTTTGTTTCATTTGGATGAAAGAATGAATGCAGTTTGATTCAATGAAAGAACGAATGCAGTTTAAACTCTGAATAATCAAGTTAACATTTTGACACATTCGTTTCATGGATCCAACTGCATTCATTCATTCAATGTCTCAAGCTGTTGATTTATTGAATGTAAGATTAAAGTTTGATGCAATGAATGAATCAATGAATGTAGTCGATTGTCATGAAGTGAACGTGTTTAGCATTTTTATCTCATTCAAAGAGTGCAAAAGGATTCCATTACAGACTGTGTAAAGTTTGTTTCATTGAATCAACGAATAATGTTTGATTCATTGACTGTACGATTGAAGATAGGTTTAATGAATGAGTGTAGTGTGTTTCATTGAATGAAGGCGTTGAGGTCGAGATATTTACATCATGTAATTAGCTCATTTACTTGAAATAGCTTGTATAGTTTATTTCATAGAATGAATGAGAACAGTAGGATTCATTCAATGATTTTGTTAGGAATGATTAATTGAATCAGTGAATAACGTTTGATGCATTTAATGTAGGATTGACTTTTGATTCCAATAATGAATGAAAGCAGGTTGTTTCATTCAATGAATGCATTTGTATTAAGGAAATAGGCTCTAATCGTTGAATTATCATGTGCAGTTTGTTTCATTGGAAGAAAGAACGCATGCAGTTTAATCTCTGAGTAATCAAGTTAACATTTTTGACACATTCGTTTCATGGATCCAACTGCATTCATTCATTCAATGTCTCAAGCTGTTGATTTATTGAATGTAAGATTAAAGTTTGATGCAATGAATGAATCAATGAATGTAGTCGATTGTCATGAAGTGAACGTGTTTAGCATGATTATCTCATTCAAAGAGTGCAAAAGGATTCCATTACAGACTGTGTAAAGTTTGTTTCATTGAATCAATGAATTACGCTTGATTCATTGAATGCACAAATGATGTTTGATTCCATAGATGAATGAATTTTGTTTGTTTCATTGACTGAAAGCGTTGAACTCGAGACATTGAAGTCAGCTCTACTCACTAAAGTAACTGGTGCAGTTTGTTTCATTGAATGAACGAGAGCAGTTTGATTCTCTGAATGAATGAACGTAAATGGTCTCATGAAATGAATATGTGATGTTTGTTTCATTGAATCAATGAATAATGTTTGATTCATTAATGTACGATTGAAGTTATATTCAATGAATTCACTGGTGCAGATTGTTTCATTGAATTAATGCGTTAAGTTCGAGACAGTTACATCATGACTTTAGCTCATTTACTTGAAATAGCTTGTACAGTTTATTACATAGGATGAATGAGTGCGGTAGGATTCATTCAATGAATCAAGAATGATTCATTGAATCAGTGAATTAACGCTTGATTCATAGATTGCACGATTGACTTTTGATTCCAATAATGAATGAATGCAGGGTGTTTGATTGAATGAAGGCGTTCAGCTCGAGGCATTTGTATTAAGGAAATAATCTGTAATCGTTGAATTATCATGTGCAGTTTGTTTCATTGAAAGAAAGAATGATTTAATGAAAGAATGAATGCAGTTTAATCTCTGAATAATCAAGTTAACATTCTTGAAACATGCGTTTCATAAATCCAACCGCATTCATTCATTCAATCTCTCAAGCTGTTGGTTCATTGAATGTACGATTAAAGTTTGATGCAATGAATGAATCAATGAATGCATTTGTATGTCATGAAATGTACGTGTTTAGAATGTTTGTCTCATTCAAAGAGTGCAAAAGAATTCCATTACAGATTGTGTAAAGTTTGTTTCATTGAATCTATGAATTACGCTTGATTCATTGATTGCACGAATGATGTTTGATTCTATAGATGAATGAATGCAGGTTGTTTCAATGACTGAAAGCGTTTAACTCGAGACATTGAAGTCAGCTCTACTCACTGAAGTAACTGGTGTAGTTTGTTTCATTGAATGAACGAGAGCAGTTTGATTCTCTGAATGAATGAACGCAACTGGTCTCATGAAATGAATGTGATGTTTTTTTCATTGAATCAATGAATAATGTTTGATTCATTGACTGTACGATTGAAGATAGGTTTAATGAATGAGTGTAGTGTGTTTCATTGAATGAAGGCGTTGAGGTCGAGATATTTACATCATGTAATTAGCTCATTTACTTGAAATAGCTTGTATAGTTTATTTCATAGAATGAATGAGAACAGTAGGATTCATTCAATGATTTTGTTAGGAATGATTAATTGAATCTGTGAATAACGTTTGATGCATTTAATGTAGGATTGACTTTTGATTCCAATAATGAATGAAAGCAGGTTGTTTCATTCAATGAATGCATTTGAATTAAGGAAATAAGCTCTAATCGTTGAATTATCATGTGCAGTTTGTTTCATTGGAAGAAAGAACGCATGCAGTTTAATCTCTAAATAATCAAGTTAACATTCTTGAAACATGCGTTTCATGGATCCAACTGCATTCATTCATTCAATGTCTCAAGCTGTTGATTTATTGAATGTAAGATTAAAGTTTGATGCAATGAATGAATCAATGAATGTAGTCGATTGTCATGAAGTGAACGTGTTTAGCATGTTTATCTCATTCAAAGAGTGCAAAAGGATTCCATTACAGACTGTGTAAAGTTCGTTTCATCGAATCAATGAATTACGCTTGATTCATTGAATGCACAAATGATGTTTGATTCCATAGATGAATGAATTTTGTTTGTTTCATTGACTGAAAGCGTTGAACTCGAGACATTGAAGTCAGCTCTACTCACTGAAGTAACTGGTGCAGTTTGTTTCATTGAATGAACGAGAGCAGTTTGATTCTCTGAATGAATGAACGTAAATGGTCTCATGAAATGAATATGTGATGCTTTTTTCATTGAATCAATGAATAATGTTTGATTCATTGACTGTACGATTGAAGATAGGTTTAATGAATGAGTGTAGTGTGTTTCATTGAATGAAGGCGTTGAGGTCGAGATATTTACATCATGTAATTAGCTCATTTACTTGAAAAAGCTTGTATAGTTTATTTCATAGAATGAATGAGAACGTTAGGATTCATTCAATGATTTTGTTAAGAATGATTAATTGAATCAGTCAATAACGTTTGTTGCATTGCGTGTAGGATTGACTTTTGCTTCCAATAATGAATGAAAGCAGGTTGTTTCATTGAATGAATGCATTTTTATTAAGGAAAAAATCTCTAATCGTTCAATTATCTTGTGCAGTTAGTTTCATTTGGAAGAAAGAATGAATGCAGTTTGATTCAATGAAAGAACGAATGCAGTTTAAACTCTGAATAATCAAGTTAACATTTTGACACATTCGTTTCATGGATCCAACTGCATTCATTCATTCAATGTCTCAAGCTGTTGATTTATTGAATGTAAGATTAAAGTTTGATGCAATGAATGAATCAATGAATGTAGTCGATTGTCATGAAGTGAACGTGTTTAGCATTTTTATCTCATTCAAAGAGTGCAAAAGGATTCCATTACAGACTGTTTAAAGTTTGTTTCATTGAATCAACGAATAATGTTTGATTCATTGACTGTACGATTGAAGATAGGTTTAATGAATGAGTGTAGTGTGTTTCATTGAATGAAGGCGTTGAGGTCGAGATATTTACATCATGTAATTAGCTCATTTACTTGAAAAAGCTTGTATAGTTTATTTCATAGAATGAATGAGAACGTTAGGATTCATTCAATGATTTTGTTAAGAATGATTAATTGAATCAGTCAATAACGTTTGTTGCATTGAGTGTAGGATTGACTTTTGCTTCCAATAATGAATGAAAGCAGGTTGTTTCATTGAATGAATGCATTTTTATTAAGGAAATAATCTCTAATCGTTCAATTATCTTGTGCAGTTTGTTTCATTTGGATGAAAGAATGAATGCAGTTTGATTCAATGAAAGAACGAATGCAGTTTAAACTCTGAATAATCAAGTTAACATTTTGACACATTCGTTTCATGGATCCAACTGCATTCATTCATTCAATGTCTCAAGCTGTTGATTTATTGAATGTAAGATTAAAGTTTGATGCAATGAATGAATCAATGAATGTAGTCGATTGTCATGAAGTGAACGTGTTTAGCATTTTTATCTCATTCAAAGAGTGCAAAAGGATTCCATTACAGACTGTGTAAAGTTTGTTTCATTGAATCAACGAATAATGTTTGATTCATTGACTGTACGATTGAAGATAGGTTTAATGAATGAGTGTAGTGTGTTTCATTGAATGAAGGCGTTGAGGTCGAGATATTTACATCATGTAATTAGCTCATTTACTTGAAATAGCTTGTATAGTTTATTTCATAGAATGAATGAGAACAGTAGGATTCATTCAATGATTTTGTTAGGAATGATTAATTGAATCAGTGAATAACGTTTGATGCATTTAATGTAGGATTGACTTTTGATTCCAATAATGAATGAAAGCAGGTTGTTTCATTCAATGAATGCATTTGTATTAAGGAAATAGGCTCTAATCGTTGAATTATCATGTGCAGTTTGTTTCATTGGAAGAAAGAACGCATGCAGTTTAATCTCTGAGTAATCAAGTTAACATTTTTGACACATTCGTTTCATGGATCCAACTGCATTCATTCATTCAATGTCTCAAGCTGTTGATTTATTGAATGTAAGATTAAAGTTTGATGCAATGAATGAATCAATGAATGTAGTCGATTGTCATGAAGTGAACGTGTTTAGCATGATTATCTCATTCAAAGAGTGCAAAAGGATTCCATTACAGACTGTGTAAAGTTTGTTTCATTGAATCAATGAATTACGCTTGATTCATTGAATGCACAAATGATGTTTGATTCCATAGATGAATGAATTTTGTTTGTTTCATTGACTGAAAGCGTTGAACTCGAGACATTGAAGTCAGCTCTACTCACTAAAGTAACTGGTGCAGTTTGTTTCATTGAATGAACGAGAGCAGTTTGATTCTCTGAATGAATGAACGTAAATGGTCTCATGAAATGAATATGTGATGTTTGTTTCATTGAATCAATGAATAATGTTTGATTCATTAATGTACGATTGAAGTTATATTCAATGAATTCACTGGTGCAGATTGTTTCATTGAATTAATGCGTTAAGTTCGAGACAGTTACATCATGACTTTAGCTCATTTACTTGAAATAGCTTGTACAGTTTATTACATAGGATGAATGAGTGCGGTAGGATTCATTCAATGAATCAAGAATGATTCATTGAATCAGTGAATTAACGCTTGATTCATAGATTGCACGATTGACTTTTGATTCCAATAATGAATGAATGCAGGGTGTTTGATTGAATGAAGGCGTTCAGCTCGAGGCATTTGTATTAAGGAAATAATCTGTAATCGTTGAATTATCATGTGCAGTTTGTTTCATTGAAAGAAAGAATGATTTAATGAAAGAATGAATGCAGTTTAATCTCTGAATAATCAAGTTAACATTCTTGAAACATGCGTTTCATAAATCCAACCGCATTCATTCATTCAATCTCTCAAGCTGTTGGTTCATTGAATGTACGATTAAAGTTTGATGCAATGAATGAATCAATGAATGCATTTGTATGTCATGAAATGTACGTGTTTAGAATGTTTGTCTCATTCAAAGAGTGCAAAAGAATTCCATTACAGATTGTGTAAAGTTTGTTTCATTGAATCTATGAATTACGCTTGATTCATTGATTGCACGAATGATGTTTGATTCTATAGATGAATGAATGCAGGTTGTTTCAAAGACTGAAAGCGTTTAACTCGAGACATTGAAGTCAGCTCTACTCACTGAAGTAACTGGTGTAGTTTGTTTCATTGAATGAACGAGAGCAGTTTGATTCTCTGAATGAATGAACGCAACTGGTCTCATGAAATGAATGTGATGTTTTTTTCATTGAATCAATGAATAATGTTTGATTCATTGACTGTACGATTGAAGATAGGTTTAATGAATGAGTGTAGTGTGTTTCATTGAATGAAGGCGTTGAGGTCGAGATATTTACATCATGTAATTAGCTCATTTACTTGAAAAAGCATGTATAGTTTATTTCATAGAATGAATGAGAACGTTAGGATTCATTCAATGATTTTGTTAAGAATGATTAATTGAATCAGTCAATAACGTTTGTTGCATTGAGTGTAGGATTGACTTTTGATTCCAATAATGAATGAAAGCAGGTTGTTTCATTGAATGAATGCATTTTTATTAAGGAAATAATCTCTAATCGTTCAATTATCTTGTGCAGTTTGTTTCATTTGGAAGAAAGAATGAATGCAGTTTGATTCAATGAAAGAACGAATGCAGTTTCATCTCTGAATAATCAAGTTAACATTTTTGACACATTCGTTTCATGCATCCAACTGCATTCATTCATTCAATGTCTCAAGCTGTTGATTTATTGAATGTAAGATTAAAGTTTGATGCAATGAATGAATCAATGAATGTAGTCGATTGTCATGAAGTGAACGTGTTTAGCATGTTTATCTCATTCAAAGAGTGCAAAAGGATTCCATTACAGACTGTGTAAAGTTTGTTTCATTGAATCAATGAATAATGTTTGATTCATTGACTGTACGATTGAAGATAGGTTTAATGAATGAGTGCAGTTTGTTGCATTGAATGAAGGCGTTGAGGTCGAGATATTTACATCATGTAATTAGCTCATTTACTTGAAATAGCTTGTATAGTTTATTTCATAGAATGAATGAGAACAGTAGGATTCATTCAATGATTTTGTTAGGAATGATTAATTGAATCTGTGAATAACGTTTGATGCATTTAATGTAGGATTGACTTTTGATTCCAATAATGAATGAAAGTAGGTTGTTTCATTCAATGAATGCATTTGTATTAAGGAAATAGGCTCTAATCGTTGAATTATCATGTGCAGTTTGTTTCATTGGAAGAAAGAACGCATGCAGTTTAATCTCTGAGTAATCAAGTTAACATTCTTGAAACATGCGTTTCATGGATCCAACTGCATTCATTCATTCAATGTCTCAAGCTGTTAATTTATTGAATGTACGATGAAAGTTTGATGCAATGAATGAATCAATGAATGTATTCAATTGTCATGAAGTGAACGTGTCTAGCATGTTTATCTCATTCAAAGAGTGCAAAAGGATTCCATTACAGACTGTGTAAAGTTTGTTTCATTGAATCAATGAATTACGCTTGATTCATTGAATGCACAAATGATGTTTGATTACATGAACGAATGAATTTTGTTTGTTTCATTGACTGAAAGCGTTGAACTCGAGACATTGAAGTCAGCTCTACTCACTAAAGTAACTGGTGCAGTTTGTTTCATTGAATGAACGAGAGCAGTTGGATTCTCTGAATGAATGAACGTAAATAGTCTCATGAAATGAATATGTGATGTTTGTTTCATTGAATCAATGAATAATGTTTGATTCATTAATGTACGATTGAAGTTATATTCGCTGAATTCACTGGTGCAGATTGTTTCATTGAATTAATGCGTTAAGTTCGAGACAGTTACATCATGACTTTAGCTCATTTACTTGAAATAGCTTGTACAGTTTATTACATAGAATGAATGAGTGCGGTAGGATTCATTCAATGAATCAAGAATGATTCATTGAATCAGTGAATTTACGCTTGATTCATAGATTGCACGATTGACTTTTGATTCCAATAATGAATGAATGCAGGGTGTTTGATTGAATGAAGGCGTTCAGCTCGAGGCATTTGTATTAAGGAAATAATCTGTAATCGTTGAATTATCATGTGCAGTTTGTTTCATTGAAAGAAAGAATGATTTAATGAAAGAATGAATGCAGTTTAATCTCTGAATAATCAAGTTAACATTCTTGAAACATGCGTTTCATAAATCCAACCGCATTCATTCATTCAATCTCTCAAGCTGTTGTTTCATTGAATGTGCGATTAAAGTTTGATGCAATGAATGAATCAATGAATGCATTTGTATGTCATGCCATGTACGTGTTTAGAATGTTTGTCTCATTCAAAGAGTGCAAAAGAATTCCATTACAGATTGTGTAAAGTTTGTTTCATTGAATCTATGAATTACGCTTGATTCATTGATTGCACGAATGATGTTTGATTCCATAGATGAATGAATGCAGATTGTTTCAATGACTGAAAGCGTTTAACTCGAGACATTGAAGTCAGCTCTACTCAATGAAGTAACTGGTGTAGTTTGTTTCATTGAATGAACGAGAGCAGTTTGATTCTCTGAATGAATGAACGCAACTGGTCTCATGAAATGAATGTGATGTTTTTTTCATTGAATCAATGAATAATGTTTGATTCATTGACTGTACGATTGAAGATAGGTTTAATGAATGAGTGTAGTGTGTTTCATTGAATGAAGGCGTTGAGGTCGAGATATTTACATCATGTAATTAGCTCATTTACTTGAAAAAGCTTGTATAGTTTATTTCATAGAATGAATGAGAACGTTAGGATTCATTCAATGATTTTGTTAGGAATGATTAATTGAATCAGTGAATAACGTTTGATGCATTTAATGTAGGATTGACTTTTGATTCCAATAATGAATGAAAGCAGGTTCTTTCATTCAATGAATGCATTTGAGTTAAGGAAATAAGCTCTAATCGTTGAATTATCATGTGCAGTTTGTTTCATTGGAAGAAAGAACGCATGCAGTTTAATCTCTGAATAATCAAGTTAACATTCTTGAAACATGCGTTTCATGGATCCAATTGCATTCATTCATTCACTGTCTCAAGCTGTTCATTTATTGAATGTACGATGAAAGTTTGATGCAATGAATGAATCAATGAGTGCAAAAGGATTCCATTACAGACTGTGTAAAGTTTGTTTCATCGAATCAATGAATTACGCTTGATTCATTGTTTGCACAAATGATGTTTGATTCCATGAATGAATGAATTTTGTTTGTTTCATTGACTGAAAGCGTTGAACTCGAGACATTGAAGTCAGCTCTACTCACTAAAGTAACTGGTGTAGTTTGTTTCATTGAATGAACGAGAGCAGTTTGATTCTCTGAATGAATGAACGTAAATGGTCTCATGAAATGAATATGTGATGTTTGTTTCATTGAATCAATGAATAATGTTTGATTCATTAATGTACGATTGAAGTTATATTCAATGAATTCACTGGTGCAGATTGTTTCATTGAATTAATGCGTTAAGTTCGAGACAGTTACATCATGACTTTAGCTCATTTACTTGAAATAGCTTGTACAGTTTATTACATAGAATGAATGAGTGCGGTAGGATTCATTCAATGAATCAAGAATGATTCATTGAATCAGTGAATTAACGCTTGATTCATAGATTGCACGATTGACTTTTGATTCCAATAATGAATGAATGCAGGGTGTTTGATTGAATGAAGGCGTTCAGCTCGAGGCATTTGTATTAAGGAAATAATCTGTAATCGTTGAATTATCATGTGCAGTTTGTTTCATTGAAAGAAAGAATGATTTAATAAAAGAATGAATGCAGTTTAATCTCTGAATAATCAAGTTAACATTCTTGAAACATGCGTTTCATAAATCCAACCGCATTCATTCATTCAATCTCTCAAGCTGTTGGTTCATTGAATGTACGATTAAAGTTTGATGCAATGAATGAATCAATGAATGCATTTGTATGTCATGAAATGTACGTGTTTAGAATGTTTGTCTCATTCAAAGAGTGCAAAAGAATTCCATTACAGATTGTGCAAAGTTTGTTTCATTGAATCTATGAATTACGCTTGATTCATTGATTGCACGAATGATGTTTGATTCCATAGATGAATGAATGCAGATTGTTTCAATGACTGAAAGCGTTTAACTCGAGACATTGAAGTCAGCTCTACTCACTGAAGTAACTGGTGTAGTTTGTTTCATTGAATGAACGAGAGCAGTTTGATTCTCTGAATGAATGAACGCAACTGGTCTCATGAAATGAATATGTGATGTTATTTTCATTGAATCAATGAATAATGTTTGATTCATTAATGTACGATTGAAGTTATATTCAATGAATTCACTGGTGCAGATTGTTTCATTGAATTAATGCGTTAAGTTCGAGACAGTTACATCATGACTTTAGCTCATTTACTTGAAATAGCTTGTACAGTTTATTACATGGAATGAATGAGTGCGGTAGGATTCATTCAATGAATCAAGAATGATTCATTGAATCAGTGAATTAACGCTTGATTCATAGATTGCACGATTGACTTTTGATTCCAATAATGAATGAATGCAGGGTGTTTGATTGAATGAAGGCGTTCAGCTCGAGGCATTTGTATTAAGGAAATAATCTGTAATCGATGAATTATCATGTGCAGTTTGTTTCATTGAAAGAAAGAATGATTCAATGAAAGAATGAATGCAGTTTAATCTCTGAATAATCAAGTTAACATTCTTGAAACATGCGTTTCATAAATCTAACCGCATTCATTCATTCAATCTCTAAAGCTGTTGGTTCATTGAATGTACGATTAAAGTTTGATGCAATGAATGAATCAATGAATGCATTTGTATGTCATGAAATGTACGTGTTTAGAATGTTTGTCTCATTCAAAGAGTGTAAACGAATTCCATTACAGATTGTGTAAAGTTTGCTTCATTCAATCTATGAATTACGCTTGATTCATTGATTGCACGAATGATGTTTGATTCCATAGATGAATGAATGCAGATTGTTTCAATGACTGAAAGCGTTTAACTCGAGACATTGAAGTCAGCTCTACTCACTGAAGTAACTGGTGTAGTTTGTTTCATTGAATGAACGAGAGCAGTTTGATTCTCTGAATGAATGAACGCAACTGGTCTCATGAAATGAATATGTGATGTTTTTTTCATTGAATCAATGAATAATGTTTGATTCATTGACTGTACGATTGAAGATAGGTTTAATGAATGAGTGTAGTGTGTTTCATTGAATGAAGGCGTTGAGGTCGAGATATTTACATCATGTAATTAGCTCATTTACTTGAAAAAGCTTATATAGTTTATTTCATAGAATGAATGAGAACGTTAGGATTCATTCAATGATTTTGTTAAGAATGATTAATTGAATCAGTCAATAACGTTTGTTGCAATGAGTGTAGGATTGACTTTTGATTCCAATAATGAATGAAATCAGGTTGTTTCATTGAATGAATGCATTTTTATGATAAAAATGATCTCTAATCGTTGAATTATCATGTGCAGTTTGTTTCATTTGGAAGAAAGAATGAATGCAGTTTGATTCAATGAAAGAACGAATGCAGTTTAATCTCTGAATAATCAAGTTAACATTTTTGACACATTCGTTTCATGGATCCAACTGCATTCATTCATTCAATGTCTCAAGCTGTTGATTTATTGAATGTAAGATTAAAGTTTGATGCAATGAATGAAACAATGAATGTAGTCGATTGTCATGAAGTGAACGTGTTTAGCATGTTTATCTCATTCAAAGAGTGCAAAAGGATTCCATTACAGACTGTGTAAAGTTTGTTTCATTGAATCAATGAATAATGTTTGATTCATTGACTGTACGATTGAAGATAGGTTTAATGAATGAGTGCAGTTTGTTGCATTGAATGAAGGCGTTGAGGTCGAGATATTTACATCATGTAATTAGCTCATTTACTTGAAATAGCTTGTATAGTTTATTTCATAGAATGAATGAGAACAGTAGGATTCATTCAATGATTTTGTTAGGAATGATTAATTGAATCAGTGAATAACGTTTGATGCATTTAATGTAGGATTGACTTTTGATTCCAATAATGAATGAAAGCAGGTTGTTTCATTCAATGAATGCATTTGAATTAAGGAAATAAGCTCTAATCGTTGAATTATCATGTGCAGTTTGTTTCATTGGAAGAAAGAACGCATGCAGTTTAATCTCTGAATAATCAAGTTAACATTCTTGAAACATGCGTTTCATGGATCCAACTGCATTCATTCATTCAATGTCTCAAGCTGTTAATTTATTGAATGTACGATGAAAGTTTGATGCAATGAATGAATCAATGAATGTATTCAATTGTCATGAAGTGAACGTGTCTAGCATGTTTATCTCATTCAAAGAGTGCAAAAGGATTCCATTACAGACTGTGTAAAGTTTGTTTCACCGAATCAATGAATTACGCTTGATTCATTGAATGCACAAATGATGTTTGATTCCATGAATGAATGAATTTTGTTTGTTTCATTGACTGAAAGCGTTGAACTCGAGACATTGAAGTCAGCTCTACTCACTAAAGTAACTGGTGCAGTTTGTTTCATTGAATGAACGAGAGCAGTTTGATTCTCTGAATGAATGAACGTAAATAGTCTCATGAAATGAATATGTGATGTTTGTTTCATTGAATCAATGAATAATGTTTGATTCATTAATGTACGATTGAAGTTATATTCAATGAATTCACTGGTGCAGATTGTTTCATTGAATTAATGCGTTAAGTTCGAGACAGTTACATCATGACTTTAGCTCATTTACTTGAAATAGCTTGTACAGTTTATTACATGGAATGAATGAGTGCGGTAGGATTGATTCATTGAATCAGTGAATTAACGCTTGATTCATAGATTGCACGATTGACTTTTGATTCCAATAATGAATGAATGCAGGGTGTTTGATTGAATGAAGGTGTTCAGCTCGAGGCATTTGTATTAAGGAAATAATCTGTAATCGATGAATTATCATGTGCAGTTTGTTTCATTGAAAGAAAGAATGATTCAATGAAAGAATGAATGCAGTTTAATCTCTGAATAATCAAGTTAACATTCTTGAAACATGCGTTTCATAAATCTAACCGCATTCATTCATTCAATCTCTAAAGCTGTTGGTTCATTGAATGTACGATTAAAGTTTGATGCAATGAATGAATCAATGAATGCATTTGTATGTCATGAAATGTACGTGTTTAGAATGTTTGTCTCATTCAAAGAGTGTAAACGAATTCCATTACAGATTGTGTAAAGTTTGCTTCATTCAATCTATGAATTACGCTTGATTCATTGATTGCACGAATGATGTTTGATTCCATAGATGAATGAATGCAGATTGTTTCAATGACTGAAAGCGTTTAACTCGAGACATTGAAGTCAGCTCTACTCACTGAAGTAACTGGTGTAGTTTGTTTCATTGAATGAACGAGAGCAGTTTGATTCTCTGAATGAATGAACGCAACTGGTCTCATGAAATGAATATGTGATGTTTTTTTCATTGAATCAATGAATAATGTTTGATTCATTGACTGTACGATTGAAGATAGGTTTAATGAATGAGTGTAGTGTGTTTCATTGAATGAAGGCGTTGAGGTCGAGATATTTACATCATGTAATTAGCTCATTTACTTGAAAAAGCTTATATAGTTTATTTCATAGAATGAATGAGAACGTTAGGATTCATTCAATGATTTTGTTAAGAATGATTAATTGAATCAGTCAATAACGTTTGTTGCAATGAGTGTAGGATTGACTTTTGATTCCAATAATGAATGAAATCAGGTTGTTTCATTGAATGAATGCATTTTTATGATAAAAATGATCTCTAATCGTTGAATTATCATGTGCAGTTTGTTTCATTTGGAAGAAAGAATGAATGCAGTTTGATTCAATGAAAGAACGAATGCAGTTTAATCTCTGAATAATCAAGTTAACATTTTTGACACATTCGTTTCATGGATCCAACTGCATTCATTCATTCAATGTCTCAAGCTGTTGATTTATTGAATGTAAGATTAAAGTTTGATGCAATGAATGAATCAATGAATGTAGTCGATTGTCATGAAGTGAACGTGTTTAGCATGTTTATCTCATTCAAAGAGTGCAAAAGGATTCCATTACAGACTGTGTAAAGTTTGTTTCATTGAATCAATGAATAATGTTTGATTCATTGACTGTACGATTGAAGATAGGTTTAATGAATGAGTGCAGTTTGTTGCATTGAATGAAGGCGTTGAGGTCGAGATATTTACATCATGTAATTAGCTAATTTACTTGAAATAGCTTGTATAGTTTATTTCATAGAATGAATGAGAACAGTAGGATTCATTCAATGATTTTGTTAGGAATGATTAATTGAATCAGTGAATAACGTTTGATGCATTTAATGTAGGATTGACTTTTGATTCCAATAATGAATGAAAGCAGGTTGTTTCATTCAATGAATGCATTTGAATTAAGGAAATAAGCTCTAATCGTTGAATTATCATGTGCAGTTTGTTTCATTGGAAGAAAGAACGCATGCAGTTTAATCTCTGAATAATCAAGTTAACATTCTTGAAACATGCGTTTCATGGATCCAACTGCATTCATTCATTCAATGTCTCAAGCTGTTAATTTATTGAATGTACGATGAAAGTTTGATGCAATGAATGAATCAATGAATGTATTCAATTGTCATGAAGTGAACGTGTCTAGCATGTTTATCTCATTCAAAGAGTGCAAAAGGATTCCATTACAGACTGTGTAAAGTTTGTTTCACCGAATCAATGAATTACGCTTGATTCATTGAATGCACAAATGATGTTTGATTCCATGAATGAATGAATTTTGTTTGTTTCATTGACTGAAAGCGTTGAACTCGAGACATTGAAGTCAGCTCTACTCACTAAAGTAACTGGTGCAGTTTGTTTCATTGAATGAACGAGAGCAGTTTGATTCTCTGAATGAATGAACGTAAATAGTCTCATGAAATGAATATGTGATGTTTGTTTCATTGAATCAATGAATAATGTTTGATTCATTAATGTACGATTGAAGTTATATTCAATGAATTCACTGGTGCAGATTGTTTCATTGAATTAATGCGTTAAGTTCGAGACAGTTACATCATGACTTTAGCTCATTTACTTGAAATAGCTTGTACAGTTTATTACATGGAATGAATGAGTGCGGTAGGATTCATTCAATGAATCAAGAATGATTCATTGAATCAGTGAATTAACGCTTGATTCATAGATTGCACGATTGACTTTTGATTCCAATAATGAATGAATGCAGGGTGTTTGATTGAATGAAGGCGTTCAGCTCGAGGCATTTGTATTAAGGAAATAATCTGTAATCGATCAATTATCTTGTGCAGTTTGTTTCATTTGGAAGAAAGAATGAATGCAGTTTGATTCAATGAAAGAACGAATGCAGTTTAATCTGTGAATAATCAAGTTAACATTTTTGACACATTCGTTTCATGGATCCAACTGCATTCATTCATTCAATGTCTCAAGCTGTTGATTTATTGAATGTAAGATTAAAGTTTGATGCAATGAATGAATCAATGAATGTAGTCGATTGTCATGAAGTGAACGTGTTTAGCATGTTTATCTCATTCAAAGAGTGCAAAAGGATTCCATTACAGACTGTGTAAAGTTTGTTGCATTGAATGAAGGCGTTGAGGTCGAGATATTTACATCATGTAATTAGCTCATTTACTTGAAATAGCTTGTATAGTTTATTTCATAGAATGAATGAGAACAGTCGGATTCATTCAATGATTTTGTTAGGAATGATTCATTGAATCAGTGAATAACGTTTGATGCATTTAATGTAGGATTGACATTTGATTCCAATAATGAATGAAAGCAGGTTGTTTCATTCAATGAATGCATTTGAATTAAGGAAATAAGCTCTAATCGTTGAATTATCATGTGCAGTTTGTTTCATTGGAAGAAAGAACGCATGCAGTTTAATCTCTGAATAATCAAGTTAACATTCTTGAAACATGCGTTTCATGGATCCAACTGCATTCATTCATTCAATGTCTCAAGCTGTTAATTTATTGAATGTACGATGAAAGTTTGATGAATCAATGAATATATTCAATTGTCATGAAGTGAACGTGTCTAGCATGTTTATCTCATTCAAAGAGTGCAAAAGGATTCCATTACAGACTGTGTAAAGTTTGTTTCATCGAATCAATGAATTACGCTTGATTCATTGAATGCACAAATGATGTTTGATTCCATGAATGAATGAATTTTGTTTGTTTCATTGACTGAAAGCGTTGAACTCGAGACATTGAAGTCAGCTCTACTCACTGAGGTAACTGGTGTAGTTTGTTTCATTGAATGAACGAGAGCAGTTTGATTCTCTGAATGAATGAACGCAACTGGTCTCATGAAATGAATATGTGATGTTTTTTTCATTGAATCAATGATTAGTGTTTGATTCGTTGACTGTACGATTGAAGATAGGTTTAATGAATGAGTGTAGTGTGTTTCATTGAATGAAGGCGTTGAGGTCGAGATATTTACATCATGTAATTAGCTCATTTACTTGAAAAAGCTTGTATAGTTTATTTCATAGAATGAATGAGAACGTTAGGATTCATTCAATGATTTTGTTAAGAATGATTAATTGAATCAGTCAATAACGTTTGTTGCATTGAGTGTAGGATTGACTTTTGCTTCCAATAATGAATGAAAGCAGGTTGTTTCATTGAATGAATGCATTTTTATTAAGGAAATAATCTCTAATCGTTCAATTATCTTGTGCAGTTTGTTTCATTTGGAAGAAAGAATGAATGCAGTTTGATTCAATGAAAGAACGAATGCAGTTTAAACTCTGAATAATCAAGTTAACATTTTGACACATTCGTTTCATGGATCCAACTGCATTCATTCATTCAATGTCTCAAGCTGTTGATTTATTGAATGTAAGATTAAAGTTTGATGCAATGAACCAATCAATGAATGTAGTCGATTGTCATGGAGTGAACGTGTTTAGCATTTTTATCTCATTCAAAGAGTGCAAAAGGATTCCATTACAGACTGTGTAAAGTTTGTTTCATTGAATCAATGAATAATGTTTGATTCATTGACTGTACGATTGAAGATAGGTTTAATGAATGAGTGTAGTGTGTTTCATTGAATGAAGGCGTTGAGGTCGAGATATTTACATCATGTAATTAGCTCATTTACTTGAAAAAGCTTGTATAGTTTTTTTCATAGAATAAATGAGAACGTTAGGATTCATTCAATGATTTTGTTAAGAATGATTAATTGAATCAGTCAATAACGTTTGTTGCATTGAGTGTAGGATTGACTTTTGATTCCAATCATGAATGAAAGCAGGTTTTTTCATTGAATGAATGCATTTTTATTAAGGAAATAATCTCTAATCGTTCAATTATCTTGTGCAGTTTGTTTCATTTGGAAGAAAGAATGAATGCAGTTTGATTCAATGAAAGAACGAATGCAGTTTAATCTCTGAATGATCAAGTTAACATTTTTGACACATTCGTTTCATGGATCCAACTGCATTCATTCATTCAATGTCTCAAGCTGTTGATTTATTGAATGTAAGATTAAAGTTTGATGCAATGAATGAATCAATGAATGTAGTCGATTGTCATGAAGTGAACGTGTTTAGCATGTTTATCTCATTCAAAGAGTGCAAAAGGATTCCATTACAGACTGTGTAAAGTTTGTTTCATTGAATCAATGAATAATGTTTGATTCATTGACTGTACGATTGAAGATAGGTTTAATGAATGAGTGCAGTTTGTTGCATTGAATGAAGGCGTTGAGGTCGAGATATTTACATCATGTAATTAGCTCATGTACTTGAAATAGCTTGTATAGTTTATTTCATAGAATGAATGAGAACAGTAGGATTCATTCAATGATTTTGTTAGGAATGATTAATTGAATCAGTGAATAACGTTTGATGCATTTAATGTAGGATTGACTTTAGATTCCAATAATGAATGAAAGCAGGTTGTTTCATTCAATGAATGCATTTGAATTAAGGAAATAAGCTCTAATCATTGAATTATCATGTGCAGTTTGTTTCATTGGAAGAAAGAACGCATGCAGTTTAATCTCTGAATAATCAAGTTAACATTCTTGAAACATGCGTTTCATGGATCCAACTGCATTCATTCATTCAATGTCTCAAGCTGTTAATTTATTGAATGTACGATGAAAGTTTGATGCAATGAATGAATGAATGAATGTATTCAATTGTCATGAAGTGAACGTGTCTAGCATGTTTATCTCATTCAAAGAGTGCAAAAGGATTCCATTACAGACTGTGTAAAGTTTGTTTCATTGAATCAACGAATAATGTTTGATTCATTGACTGTACGATTGAAGATAGGTTTAATGAATGAGTGTAGTGTGTTTCATTGAATGAAGGCGTTGAGGTCGAGATATTTACATCATGTAATTAGCTCATTTACTTTAAAAAGCTTGTATAGTTTATTTCATAGAATGAATGAGAACGTTAGGATTCATTCAATGATTTTGTTAAGAATGATTAATTGAATCAGTCAATAACGTTTGTTGCATTGAGTGTAGGATTGACTTTTGCTTCCAATAATGAATGAAAGCAGGTTGTTTCATTGAATGAATGCATTTTTATTAAGGAAATAATCTCTAATCGTTCAATTATCTTGTGCAGTTTGTTTCATTTGGAAGAAAGAATGAATGCAGTTTGATTCAATGAAAGAACGAATGCAGTTTAAACTCTGAATAATCAAGTTAACATTTTGACACATTCGTTTCATGGATCCAACTGCATTCATTCATTCAATGTCTCAAGCTGTTGATTTATTGAATGTAAGATTAAAGTTTGATGCAATGAATGAATCAATGAATGTAGTCGATTGTCATGGAGTGAACGTGTTTAGCATTTTTATCTCATTCAAAGAGTGCAAAAGGATTCCATTACAGACTGTGTAAAGTTTGTTTCATTGAATCAATGAATAATGTTTGATTCATTGACTGTACGATTGAAGATAGGTTTAATGAATGAGTGTAGTGTGTTTCATTGAATGAAGGCGTTGAGGTCGAGATATTTACATCATGTAATTAGCTCATTTACTTGAAAAAGCTTGTATAGTTTTTTTCATAGAATAAATGAGAACGTTAGGATTCATTCAATGATTTTGTTAAGAATGATTAATTGAATCAGTCAATAACGTTTGTTGCATTGAGTGTAGGATTGACTTTTGATTCCAATCATGAATGAAAGCAGGTTTTTTCATTGAATGAATGCATTTTTATTCAGGAAATAATCTCTAATCGTTCAATTATCTTGTGCAGTTTGTTTCATTTGGAAGAAAGAATGAATGCAGTTTGATTCAATGAAAGAACGAATGCAGTTTAATCTCTGAATGATCAAGTTAACATTTTTGACACATTCGTTTCATGGATCCAACTGCATTCATTCATTCAATGTCTCAAGCTGTTGATTTATTGAATGTAAGATTAAAGTTTGATGCAATGAATGAATCAATGAATGTAGTCGATTGTCAATAAGTGAACGTGTTTAGCATGTTTATCTCATTCAAAGAGTGCAAAAGGATTCCATTACAGACTGTGTAAAGTTTGTTGCATTGAATGAAGGCGTTGAGGTCGAGATATTTACATCATGTAATTAGCTCATTTACTTGAAATAGCTTGTATAGTTTATTTCATAGAATGAATGAGAACAGTCGGATTCATTCAATGATTTTGTTAGGAATGATTCATTGAATCAGTGAATAACGTTTGATGCATTTAATGTAGGATTGACTTTTGATTCCAATAATGAATGAAAGCAGGTTGTTTCATTCAATGAATGCATTTGAATTAAGGAAATAAGCTCTAATCGTTGAATTATCATGTGCAGTTTGTTTCATTGGAAGAAAGAACGCATGCAGTTTAATCTCTGAATAATCAAGTTAACATTCTTGAAACATGCGTTTCATGGATCCAACTGCATTCATTCATTCAATGTCTCAAGCTGTTAATTTATTGAATGTACGATGAAAGTTTGATGAATCAATGAATGTATTCAATTGTCATGAAGTGAACGTGTCTAGCATGTTTATCTCATTCAAAGAGTGCAAAAGGATTCCATTACAGACTGTGTAAAGATTGTTTCATCGAATCAATGAATTACGCTTGATTCATTGAATGCACAAATGATGTTTGATTCCATGAATGAATGAATTTTGTTTGTTTCATTGACTGAAAGCGTTGAACTCGAGACATTGAAGTCAGCTCTACTCACTGAGGTAACTGGTGTAGTTTGTTTCATTGAATGAACGAGAGCAGTTTGATTCTCTGAATGAATGAACGCAACTGGTCTCATGAAATGAATATGTGATGTTTTTTTCATTGAATCAATGAATAATGTTTGATTCGTTGACTGTACGATTGAAGATAGGTTTAATGAATGAGTGTAGTGTGTTTCATTGAATGAAGGCGTTGAGGTCGAGATATTTACATCATGTAATTAGCTCATTTACTTGAAAAAGCTTGTACAGTTTATTTCATAGAATGAATGAGAACGTTAGGATTCATTCAATGATTTTGTTAAGAATGATTAATTGAATCAGTCAATAACGTTTGTTGCATTGAGTGTAGGATTGACTTTTGATTCCAATAATGAATGAAAGCAGGTTGTTTCATTGAATGAATGCATTTTTATTCAGGAAATAATCTCTAATCGTTCAATTATCTTGTGCAGTTTGTTTCATTTGGAAGAAAGAATGAATGCAGTTTGATTCAATGAAAGAACGAATGCAGTTTAAACTTTGAATAATGAAGTTATTATTTTTGACACATTCGTTTCATGGATCCAACTGCATTCATTCATTCAATGTCTCAAGCTGTTGATTTATTGAATGTAAGATTAAAGTTTGATGCAATGAATGAATCAATGAATGTAGTCGATTGTCATGAAGTGAACGTGTTTAGCATGTTTATCTCATTCAAAGAGTGCAAAAGGATTCCATTACAGACTGTGTAAAGTTTGTTTCATTGAATCAATGAATAATGTTTGATTCATTGACTGTACGATTGAAGATAGGTTTAATGAATGAGTGCAGTTTGTTGCATTGAATGAAGGCGTTGAGGTCGAGATATTTACATCATGTAATTAGCTCATGTACTTGAAATAGCTTGTATAGTTTATTTCATAGAATGAATGAGAACAGTAGGATTCATTCAATGATTTTGTTAGGAATGATTAATTGAATCAGTGAATAACGTTTGATGCATTTAATGTAGGATTGACTTTAGATTCCAATAATGAATGAAAGCAGGTTGTTTCATTCAATGAATGCATTTGAATTAAGGAAATAAGCTCTAATCGTTGAATTATCATGTGCAGTTTGTTTCATTGGAAGAAAGAACGCATGCAGTTTAATCTCTGAATAATCAAGTTAACATTCTTGAAACATGCGTTTCATGGATCCAACTGCATTCATTCATTCAATGTCTCAAGCTGTTAATTTATTGAATGTACGATGAAAGTTTGATGCAATGAATGAATGAATGAATGTATTCAATTGTCATGAAGTGAACGTGTCTAGCATGTTTATCTCATTCAAAGAGTGCAAAAGGATTCCATTACAGACTGTGTAAAGTTTGTTTCATCGAATCAATGAATTACGCTTGATTCATTGAATGCACAAATGATGTTTGATTCCATGAATGAATGAATTTTGTTTGTTTCATTGACTGAAAGCGTTGAACTCGAGACATTGAAGTCAGCTCTACTCACTAAAGTAACTGGTGCAGTTTGTTTCATTGAATGAACGAGAGCAGTTTGATTCTCTGAATGAATGAACGTAAATGGTCTCATGAAATGAATATGTGATGTTTGTTTCATTGAATCAATGAATAATGTTTGATTCATTAATGTACGATTGAAGTTATATTCAATGAATTCACTGGTGCAGATTGTTTCATTGAATTAATGCGTTAAGTTCGAGACAGTTACATCATGACTTTAGCTCATTTACTTGAAATAGCTTGTACAGTTTATTACATAGAATGAATGAGTGCGGTAGGATTCATTCAATGAATCAAGAATGATTCATTGAATCAGTGAATTAACGCTTGATTCATAGATTGCACGATTGACTTTTGATTCCAATAATGAATGAATGCAGGGTGTTTGATTGAATGAAGGCGTTCAGCTCGAGGCATTTGTATTAAGGAAATAATCTGTAATCGTTGAATTATCATGTGCAGTTTGTTTCATTGAAAGAAAGAATGATTTAATAAAAGAATGAATGCAGTTTAATCTCTGAATAATCAAGTTAACATTCTTGAAACATGCGTTTCATGGATCCAACTGCATTCATTCATTCAATGTCTCAAGCTGTTAATTTATTGAATGTACGATGAAAGTTTGATGCAATGAATGAATCAATGAATGTATTCAATTGTCATGAAGTGAACGTGTCTAGCATGTTTATCTCATTCAACGAGTGCAAAAGGATTCCATTACAGACTGTGTAAAGTTCGTTTCCTCGAATCAATGAATTACGCTTGATTCATTGAATGCACAAATGATGTTTGATTCCATAGATGAATGAATTTTGTTTGTTTCATTGACTGAAAGCGTTGAACTCGAGACATTGAAGTCAGCTCTACTCACTAAAGTAACTGGTGCAGTTTGTTTCATTGAATGAACGAGAGCAGTTTGATTCTCTGAATGAATGAACGTAAATGGTCTCATGAAATGAATATGTGATGTTTTTTTCATTGAATCAATGAATAATGTTTGATTCATTGACTGTACGATTGAAGATAGGTTTAATGAATGAGTGTAGTGTGTTTCATTGAATGAAGGCGTTGAGTTCGAGATATTTACATCATGTAATTAGCTCATTTACTTGAAAAAGCTTGTATAGTTTATTTCAGAGAATGAATGAGAACGTTAGGATTCATTCAATGATTTTGTTAAGAATGATTAATTGAATCAGTCAATAACGTTTGTTGCATTGAGTGTAGGATTGACTTTTGCTTCCAATAATGAATGAAAGCAGGTTGTTTCATTGAATGAATGCATTTTTATTAAGGAAATAATCTCTAATCGTTCAATTATCTTGTGCAGTTTGTTTCATTTGGAAGAAAGAATGAATGCAGTTTGATTCAATGAAAGAACGAATGCAGTTTAAACTCTGAATAATCAAGTTAACATTTTGACACATTCGTTTCATGGATCCAACTGCATTCATTCATTCAATGTCTCAAGCTGTTGATTTATTGAATGTAAGATTAAAGTTTGATGCAATGAATGAATCAATGAATGTAGTCGATTGTCATGAAGTGAACGTGTTTAGCATTTTTATCTCATTCAAAGAGTGCAAAAGGATTCCATTACAGACTGTGTAAAGTTTGTTTCATTGAATCAACGAATAATGTTTGATTCATTGACTGTACGATTGAAGATAGGTTTAATGAATGAGTGTAGTGTGTTTCATTGAATGAAGGCGTTGAGGTCGAGATATTTACATCATGTAATTAGCTCATTTACTTGAAAAAGCTTGTATAGTTTATTTCATAGAATGAATGAGAACGTTAGGATTCATTCAATGATTTTGTTAAGAATGATTAATTGAATCAGTCAATAACGTTTGTTGCATTGAGTGTAGGATTGACTTTTGCTTCCAATAATGAATGAAAGCAGGTTGTTTCATTGAATGAATGCATTTTTATTAAGGAAATAATCTCTAATCGTTCAATTATCTTGTGCAGTTTGTTTCATTTGGAAGAAAGAATGAATGCAGTTTGATTCCATGAAAGAACGAATGCAGTTTAAACTCTGAATAATCAAGTTAACTTTTTGACACATTCGTTTCATGGATCCAACTGCATTCATTCATTCAATGTCTCAAGCTGTTGATTTATTGAATGTAAGATTAAAGTTTGATGCAATGAATGAATCAATGAATGTAGTCGATTGTCATGAAGTGAACGTGTTTAGCATGTTTATCTCATTCAAAGAGTGCAAAAGGATTCCATTACAGACTGTGTAAAGTTTGTTGCATTGAATGAAGGCGTTGAGGTCGAGATATTTACATCATGTAATTAGCTCATTTACTTGAAATAGCTTGTATAGTTTATTTCATAGAATGAATGAGAACAGTCGGATTCATTCAATGATTTTGTTAGGAATGATTCATTGAATCAGTGAATAACGTTTGATGCATTTAATGTAGGATTGACTTTTGATTCCAATAATGAATGAAAGCAGGTTGTTTCATTCATTGAATGCATTTGAATTAAGGAAATAAGCTCTAATCGTTGAATTATCATGTGCAGTTTGTTTCATTGGAAGAAAGAACGCATGCAGTTTAATCTCTGAATAATTAAGTTAACATTCTTGAAACATGGATCCAACTGCATTCATTCATTCAATGTCTCAAGCTGTTAATTTATTGAATGTACGATGAAAGTTTGATGAATCAATGAATGTATTCAATTGTCATGAAGCGAACGTGTCTAGCATGTGTATCTCATTCAAAGAGTGCAAAAGGATTCCATTACAGACTGTGTAAAGTTTGTTTCACCGAATCAATGAATTACGCTTGATTCATTGAATGCACAAATGATGTTTGATTCCATGAATGAATGAATTTTGTTTGTTTCATTGACTGAAAGCGTTGAACTCGAGACATTGAAGTCAGCTCTACTCACTAAAGTAACTGGTGCAGATGGTTTCATTGAATGAACGAGAGCAGTTTGATTCTCTGAATGAATGAACGTAAATGGTCTCATGAAATGAATATGTGATGTTTGTTTCATTGAATCAATGAATAATGTTTGATTCATTAATGTACGATTGAAGTTATATTCAATGAATTCACTGGTGCAGATTGTTTCATTGAATTAATGCGTTAAGTTCGAGACAGTTACATCATGACTTTAGCTCATTTACTTGAAATAGCTTCTACAAGAATGATTCATTGAATCAGTGAATTAACGCTTGATTCATAGATTGCACGATTGACTTTTGATTCCAATAATGAATGAATGCAGGGTGTTTGATTGAATGAAGGCGTTCAGCTCGAGGCATTTGTATTAAGGAAATAATCTGTAATCGTTGAATTATCATGTGCAGTTTGTTTCATTGAATGAAAGAATGATTTAATGAAAGAATGAATGCAGTTTAATCTCTGAATAATCAAGTTAACATTCTTGAAACATGCGTTTCATAAATCCAACCGCATTCATTCATTCAATCTCTCAAGCTGTTGGTTCATTGAATGTACGATTAAAGTTTGATGCAATGAATGAATCAATGAATGCATTTGTATGTCATGAAATGTACGTGTTTAGAATGTTTGTCTCATTCAAAGAGTGCAAAAGAATTCCATTACAGATTGTGTAAAGTTTGTTTCATTGAATCTATGAATTACGCTTGATTCATTGATTGCACGAATGATGTTTGATTCCATAGATGAATGAATGCAGATTGTTTCAATGAATGAAAGCGTTTAACTCGAGACATTGAAGTCAGCTCTACTCACTGAAGTAACTGGAGTAGTTTGTTTCATTGAATGAACGATAGCAGTTTGATTCTCTGAATGAATGAACGCAACTGGTCTCATGAAATGAATATGTGATGTTATTTTCATTGAATCAATGAATAATGTTTGATTCATTGACTGTACGATTGTAGATAGGTTTAATGAATGAGTGTAGTGTGTTTCATTGAATGAAGGCGTTGAGGTCGAGATATTTACATCATGTAATTAGCTCATTTACTTGAAAAAGCTTGTATAGTTTATTTCATAGAATGAATGAGAACGTTAGGATTCATTCAATGATTTTGTTAAGAATGATTAATTGAATCAGTCAATATCGTTTGAGCATTTAATGTAGGATTGACTTTTGATTCCAATAATGAATGAAATCAGGTTGTTTCATTCAATGAAATCACTTTCATTAAGGAAATAATCTCTAATCGTTGAATTATCTTGTGCAATTTGTTTCATTTGGAAGAAAGAATGAATGCACTTTGATTCAATGAAAGAACGAATGCAGTTTAATCTCTGAATAATCAAGTTAACATTTTTGACACATTCGTTTCATGGATCCAACTGCATTCATTCATTCAATGTCTCAAGCTGTTGATTTATTGAATGTAAGATTAAAGTTTGATGCAATGAATGAATCAATGAATGTAGTCGATTGTCATGAAGTGAACATGTTTAGCATTTTTATCTCATTCAAAGAGTGCAAAAGGATTCCATTACAGACTGTGTAAAGTTTGTTTTATTGAATGAATGAATAATGTTTGATTCATTGACTGTACGATTGAAGATAGGTTTAATGAATGAGTGTAGTGTGTTTCATTGAATGAAGGCGTTGAGGTCGAGATATTTACATCATGTAATTAGCTCATTTACTTGAAAAAGCTTGTATAGTTTATTTCATAGAATGAATGCGAACAGTAGGATTCATTCAATGATTTTGTTAGGAATGATTAATTGAATCAGTGAATAACGTTTGATGCATTTAATGTAGGATTGACTTTTGATTCCAATAATGAATGAAAGCAGGTTCTTTCATTCAATGAATGCATTTGAATTAAGGAAATAAGCTCTAATCGTTGAATTATCATGTGCAGTTTGTTTCATTGGAAGAAAGAACGCATGCAGTTTAATCTCTAAATAATCAAGTTAACATTCTTGAAACATGCGTTTCATGGATCCAACTGCATTCATTCATTCAATGTCTCAAGCTGTTAATTTATTGAATGTACGATGAAAGTTTGATGCAATGAATGAATCAATGAATGTATTCAATTGTCATGAAGTGAACGTGTCTAGCATGTTTATCTCATTCAACGAGTGCAAAAGGATTCCATTACAGACTGTGTAAAGTTCGTTTCATCGAATCAATGTATTACGCTTGATTCATTGAATGCACAAATGATGTTTGATTCCATAGATGAATGAATTTTGTTTGTCTCATTGACTGAAAGCGTTGAACTCGAGACATTGAAGTCAGCTCTACTCACTAAAGTAACTGGTGCAGTTTGTTTCATTGAATGAACGAGAGCAGTTTGATTCTCTGAATGAATGAACGTAAATGGTCTCATGAAATGAATATGTGATGTTTTTTTCATTGAATCAATGAATAATGTTTGATTCATTGACTGTACGATTGAAGATAGGTTTAATGAATGAGTGTAGTGTGTTTCATTGAATGAAGGCGTTGAGGTCGAGATATTTACATCATGTAATTAGCTCATTTACTTGAAAAAGCCTGTATAGTTTATTTCATAGAATGAATGAGAACGTTAGGATTCATTCAATGATTTTGTTAAGAATGATTAATTGAATCAGTCAATAACGTTTGTTGCATTGAGTGTAGGATTGACTTTTGCTTCCAATAATGAATGAAAGCAGGTTGTTTCATTGAATGAATGCATTTTTATTAAGGAAATAATCTCTAATCGTTCAATTATCTTGTGCAGTTTGTTTCATTTGGAAGAAAGAATGAATGCAGTTTGATTCAATGAAAGAACGAATGCAGTTTAAACTCTGAATAATCAAGTTAACATTTGACACATTAGTTTCATGGATCCAACTGCATTCATTCATTCAATGTCTCAAGCTGTTGATTTATTGAATGTAAGATTAAAGTTTGATGCAATGAATGAATCAATGAATGTAGTCGATTGTCATGAAGTGAACGTGTTTAGCATTTTTATCTCATTCAAAGAGTGCAAAAGGATTCCATTACAGACTGTGTAAAGTTTGTTTCATTGAATCAACGAATAATGTTTGATTCATTGACTGTACGATTGAAGATAGGTTTAATGAATGAGTGTAGTGTGTTTCATTGAATGAAGGCGTTGAGGTCGAGATATTTACATCATGTAATTAGCTCATTTACTTGAAAAAGCTTGTATAGTTTATTTCATAGAATGAATGAGAACGTTAGGATTCATTCAATGATTTTGTTAAGAATGATTAATTGAATCAGTCAATAACGTTTGTTGCATTGAGTGTAGGATTGACTTTTGCTTCCAATAATGAATGAAAGCAGGTTGTTTCATTGAATGAATGCATTTTTATTAAGGAAATAATCTCTAATCGTTCAATTATCTTGTGCAGTTTGTTTCATTTGGAAGAAAGAATGAATGCAGTTTGATTCAATGAAAGAACGAATGCAGTTTAAACTCTGAATAATCAAGTTAACATTTTGACACATTCGTTTCATGGATCCAACTGCATTCATTCATTCAATGTCTCAAGCTGTTGATTTATTGAATGTAAGATTAAAGTTTGATGCAATGAATGAATCAATGAATGTAGTCGATTGTCATGAAGTGAACGTGTTTAGCATTATTATCTCATTCAAAGAGTGCAAAAGGATTCCATTACAGACTGTGTAAAGTTTGTTTCATTGAATCAATGAATAATGTTTGATTCATTGACTGTACGATTGAAGATAGGTTTAATGAATGAGTGTAGTGTGTTTCATTGAATGAAGGCGTTGAGGTCGAGATATTTACATCATGTAATTAGCTCATTTACTTGAAAAAGCTTGTATAGTTTTTTTCATAGAATAAATGAGAACGTTAGGATTCATTCAATGATTTTGTTAAGAATGATTAATTGAATCAGTCAATAACGTTTGTTGCATTGAGTGTAGGATTGACTTTTGATTCCAATCATGAATGAAAGCAGGTTTTTTCATTGAATGAATGCATTTTTATTAAGGAAATAATCTCTAATCGTTCAATTATCTTGTGCAGTTTGTTTCATTTGGAAGAAAGAATGAATGCAGTTTGATTCAATGAAAGAACGAATGCAGTTTAATCTCTGAATAATCAAGTTAACATTTTTGACACATTCGTTTCATGGATCCAACTGCATTCATTCATTCAATGTCTCAAGCTGTTGATTTATTGAATGTAAGATTAAAGTTTGATGCAATGAATGAATCAATGAATGTAGTCGATTGTCATGAAGTGAACGTGTTTAGCATGTTTATCTCATTCAAAGAGTGCAAAAGGATTCCATTACAGACTGTGTAAAGTTTGTTGCATTGAATGAAGGCGTTGAGGTCGAGATATTTACATCATGTAATTAGCTCATTTACTTGAAATAGCTTGTATAGTTTATTTCATAGAATGAATGAGAACAGTCGGATTCATTCAATGATTTTGTTAGGAATGATTCATTGAATCAGTGAATAACGTTTGATGCATTTAATGTAGGATTGACTTTTGATTCCAATAATGAATGAAAGCAGGTTGTTTCATTCAATGAATGCATTTGAATTAAGGAAATAAGCTCTAATCGTTGAATTATCATGTGCAGTTTGTTTCATTGGAAGAAAGAACGCATGCAGTTTAATCTCTGAATAATCAAGTTAACATTCTTGAAACATGCGTTTCATGGATCCAACTGCATTCATTCATTCAATGTCTCAAGCTGTTAATTTATTGAATGTACGATGAAAGTTTGATGAATCAATGAATGTATTCAATTGTCATGAAGTGAACGTGTCTAGCATGTTTATCTCATTCAAAGAGTGCAAAAGGATTCCATTACAGACTGTGTAAAGTTTGTTTCATCGAATCAATGAATTACGCTTGATTCATTGAATGCACAAATGATGTTTGATTCCATGAATGAATGAATTTTGTTTGTTTCATTGACTGAAAGCGTTGAACTCGAGACATTGAAGTCAGCTCTACTCACTGAGGTAACTGGTGTAGTTTGTTTCATTGAATGAACGAGAGCAGTTTGATTCTCTGAATGAATGAACGCAACTGGTCTCATGAAATGAATATGTGATGTTTTTTTCATTGAATCAATGAATAATGTTTGATTCGTTGACTGTACGATTGAAGATAGGTTTAATGAATGAGTGTAGTGTGTTTCATTGAATGAAGGCGTTGAGGTCGAGATATTTACATCATGTAATTAGCTCATTTACTTGAAAAAGCTTGTATAGTTTATTTCATAGAATGAATGAGAACGTTAGGATTCATTCAATGATTTTGTTAAGAATGATTAATTGAATCAGTCAATAACGTTTATTGCATTGAGTGTAGGATTGACTTTTGATTCCAATAATGAATGAAAGCAGGTTGTTTCATTGAATGAATGCATTTTTATTAAGGAAATAATCTCTAATCGTTCAATTATCTTGTGCAGTTTGTTTCATTTGGAAGAAAGAATGAATGCAGTTTGATTCAATGAAAGAACGAATGCAGTTTAAACTTTGAATAATCAAGTTAACATTTTTGACACATTCGTTTCATGGATCCAACTGCATTCATTCATTCAATGTCTCAAGCTGTTGATTTATTGAATGTAAGATTAAAGATGATGCAATGAATGAATCAATGAATGTAGTCGATTGTCATGAAGTGAACGTGTTTAGCATGTTTATCTCATTCAAAGAGTGCAAAAGGATTCCATTACAGACTGTGTAAAGTTTGTTTCATTGAATCAATGAATAATGTTTGATTCATTGACTGTACGATTGAAGATAGGTTTAATGAATGAGTGCAGTTTGTTGCATTGAATGAAGGCGTTGAGGTCGAGATATTTACATCATGTAATTAGCTCATGTACTTGAAATAGCTTGTATAGTTTATTTCATAGAATGAATGAGAACAGTAGGATTCATTCAATGATTTTGTTAGGAATGATTAATTGAATCAGTGAATAACGTTTGATGCATTTAATGTAGGATTGACTTTAGATTCCAATAATGAATGAAAGCAGGTTGTTTCATTCAATGAATGCATTTGAATTAAGGAAATAAGCTCTAATCGTTGAATTATCATGTGCAGTTTGTTTCATTGGAAGAAAGAACGCATGCAGTTTAATCTCTGAATAATCAAGTTAACATTCTTGAAACATGCGTTTCATGGATCCAACTGCATTCATTCATTCAATGTCTCAAGCTGTTAATTTATTGAATGTACGATGAAAGTTTGATGCAATGAATGAATGAATGAATGTATTCAATTGTCATGAAGTGAACGTGTCTAGCATGTTTATCTCATTCAAAGAGTGCAAAAGGATTCCATTACAGACTGTGTAAAGTTTGTTTCATCGAATCAATGAATTACGCTTGATTCATTGAATGCACAAATGATGTTTGATTCCATGAATGAATGAATTTTGTTTGTTTCATTGACTGAAAGCGTTTAACTCGAGACATTGAAGTCAGCTCTACTCACTAAAGTAACTGGTGCAGTTTGTTTCATTGAATGAACGAGAGCAGTTTGATTCTCTGAATGAATGAACGTAAATAGTCTCATGAAATGAATATGTGATGTCTGTTTCATTGAATCAATGAATAATGTTTGATTCATTAATGTACGATTGAAGTTATATTCAATGAATTCACTGGTGCAGATTGTTTCATTGAATTAATGCGTTAAGTTCGAGACAGTTACATCATGACTTTAGCTCATTTACTTGAAATAGCTTGTACAGTTTATTACATAGAATGAATGAGTGCGGTAGGATTCATTCAATGAATCAAGAATGATTCAATGAATCAGTGAATTAACGCTTGATTCATAGATTGCACGATTGACTTTTGATTCCAATAATGAATGAATGCAGGGTGTTTGATTGAATGAAGGCGTTCAGCTCGAGGCATTTGTATTAAGGAAATAATCTGTAATCGTTGAATTATCATGTGCAGTTTGTTTCATTGAAAGAAAGAATGATTTAATAAAAGAATGAATGCAGTTTAATCTCTGAATAATCAAGTTAACATTCTTGAAACATGCGTTTCATAAATCCAACCGCATTCATTCATTCAATCTCTCAAGCTGTTGGTTCATTGAATGTACGATGAAAGTTTGATGCAATGAATGAATCAATGAAGGCATTTGTATGTCATGAAATGTACGTGTTTAGAATGTTTGTCTCATTCAAAGAGTGCAAAAGAATTCCATTACAGATTGTGTAAAGTTTGTTTCATTGAATCTATGAATTACGCTTGATTCATTGATTGCACGAATGATGTTTGATTCCATAGATGAATGAATGCAGATTGTTGCAATGAATGAAAGCGTTTAACTCGAGACATTGAAGTCAGCTCTATTCACTGAAGTAACTGGTGTAGTTTGTTTCATTGAATGAACGAGAGCAGTTTGATTCTCTGAATGAATGAACGCAACTGGACTCATGAAATGAATATGTGATGTTATTTTCATTGAATCAATGAATAATGTTTGATTCATTGACTGTACTATTGAAGATAGGTTTAATGAATGAGTGTAGTGTGTTTCATTGAATGAAGGCGTTGAGGTCGAGATATTTACATCATGTAATTAGCTCATTTACTTGAAAAAGCTTGTATAGTTTATTTCATAGAATGAATGCGAACAGTAGGATTCATTCAATGATTTTGTTAGGAATGATTAATTGAGCAGTGAAAACGTTTGATGCATTTAATGTAGGATTGACTTTTGATTCCAATAATGAATGAAAGCAGGTTCTTTCATTCAATGAATGCATTTGAATTAAGGAAATAAGCTCTAATCGTTGAATTATCATGTGCAGTTTGTTTCATTGGAAGAAAGAACGCATGCAGTTTAATCTCTAAATAATCAAGTTAACATTCTTGAAACATGCGTTTCATGGATCCAACAGCATTTATTCATTCAATGTCTCAAGCTGTTAATTTATTGAATGTACGATGAAAGTTTGATGCAATGAATGAATCAATGAATGTATTCAATTGTCATGAAGTGAACGTGTCTAGCATGTTTATCTCATTCAAAGAGTGCAAAAGGATTCCATTACAGACTGTGTAAAGTTCGTTTCATCGAATCAATGAATTACGCTTGATTCATTGAATGCACAAATGATGTTTGATTCCATAGATGAATGAATTTTGTTTGTTTCATTGACTGAAAGCGTTGAACTCGAGACATTGAAGTCAGCTCTACTCACTAAAGTAACTGGTGCAGTTTGTTTCATTGAATGAACGAGAGCAGTTTGATTCTCTGAATGAATGAACGCAACTGGTCTCATGAAATGAATATGTGATGTTATTTTCATTGAATCAATGAATAATGTTTGATTCATTGACTGTACGATTGAAGATAGGTTTAATGAATGAGTGTAGTGTGTTTCATTGAATGAAGGCGTTGAGGTCGAGATATTTACATCATGTAATTAGCTCATTTACTTGAAAAAGCTTGTATAGTTTGTTTCATAGAATGAATGAGAACGTTAGGATTCATTCAATGATTTTGTTAAGAATGATTAATTGAATCAGTCAATGACGTTTGTTGCATTGAGTGTAGGATTGACTTTTGCTTCCAATAATGAATGAAAGCAGGTTGTTTCATTGAATGAATGCATTTTTATTAAGGAAATAATCTCTAATCGTTCAATTATCTTGTGCAGTTTGTTTCATTTGGAAGAACGAATGAATGCAGTTTTATTCAATGAATGACCGAATGCAGTTTAAACTCTGAATAATCAAGTTAACATTTTGACACATTCGTTTCATGGATCCAACTGCATTCATTCATTCAATGTCTCAAGCTGTTGATTTATTGAATGTAAGATTAAAGTTTGATGCAATGAATGAATCAATGAATGTAGTCGATTGTCATGAAGTGAACGTGTTTAGCATTTTTATCTCATTCAAAGAGTGCAAAAGGATTCCATTACAGACTGTGTAAAGTTTGTTTCATTGAATCAACGAATAATGTTTGATTCATTGACTGTACGATTGAAGATAGGTTTAATGAATGAGTGTACCGTGTTTCATTGAATGAAGGCTTTGAGGTCGAGATATTTACATCATGTAATTAGCTCATTTACTTGAAAAAGCTTGTACAGTTTATTTCATAGAATGAATGAGAACGTTAGGATTCATTCAATGATTTTGTTAAGAATGATTAATTGAATCAGTCAATAACGTTTGTTGCATTGAGTGTAGGATTGACTTTTGCTTCCAATAATGAATGAAAGCAGGTTGTTTCATTGAATGAATGCATTTTTATTAAGGAAATAATCTCTAATCGTTCAATTATCTTGTGCAGTTTGTTTCATTTGGAAGAAAGAATGAATGCAGTTTGATTCAATGAAAGAACGAATGCAGTTTAAACTCTGAATAATCAAGTTAACATTTTGACACATTCGTTTCATGGATCCAACTGCATTCATTCATTCAATGTCTCAAGCTGTTGATTTATTGAATGTAAGATTAAAGTTTGATGCAATGAATGAATCAATGAATGTAGTCGATTGTCATGAAGTGAACGTGTTTAGCATTTTTATCTCATTCAAAGAGTGCAAAAGGATTCCATTACAGACTGTGTAAAGTTTGTTTCATTGAATCAATGAATAATGTTTGATTCATTGACTGTACGATTGAAGATAGGTTTAATGAATGAGTGTAGTGTGTTTCATTGAATGAAGGCGTTGAGGTCGAGATATTTACATCATGTAATTAGCTCATTTACTTGAAAAAGCTTGTATAGTTTATTTCATAGAATAAATGAGAACGTTAGGATTCATTCAATGATTTTGTTAAGAATGATTAATTGAATCAGTCAATAACGTTTGTTGCATTGAGTGTAGGATTGACTTTTGATTCCAATAATGAATGAAAGCTGGTTTTTTCATTGAATGAATGCATTTTTATTAAGGAAATAATCTCGAATCGTTCAATTATCTTGTGCAGTTTGTTTCATTTGGAAGAAAGAATGAATGCAGTTTGATTCAATGAAAGAACGAATGCAGTTTAATCTCTGAATAATCAAGTTAACATTTTTGACACATTCGTTTCATGGATCCAACTGCATTCATTCATTCAATGTCTCAAGCTGTTGATTTATTGAATGTAAGATTAAAGTTTGATGCAATGAATGAATCAATGAATGTAGTCGATTGTCATGAAGTGAACGTGTTTAGCATGTTTATCTCATTCAAAGAGTGCAAAAGGATTCCATTACAGATTGTGTAAAGTTTGTTGCATTGAATGAAGGCGTTGAGGTCGAGATATTTACATCATGTAATTAGCTCATTTACTTGAAATAGCGTGTATAGTTTATTTCATAGAATGAATGAGAACAGTCGGATTCATTCAATGATTTTGTTACGAATGATTCATTGAATCAGTGAATAACGTTTGATGCATTTAATGTAGGATTGACTTTTGATTCCAATAATGAATGAAAGCAGGTTGTTTCATTCAATGAATGCATTTGAATGAAGGAAATAAGCTCTAATCGTTGAATTATCATGTGCAGTTTGTTTCATTGGAAGAAAGAACGCATGCAGTTTAATCTCTGAATAATCAAGTTAACATTCTTGAAACATGCGTTTCATGGATCCAACTGCATTCATTCATTCAATGTCTCAAGCTGTTAATTTATTGAATGTACGATGAAAGTTTGATGAATCAATGAATGTATTCAATTGTCATGAAGTGAACGTGTCTAGCATGTTTATCTCATTCAAAGAGTGCAAAAGGATTCCATTACAGACTGTGTAAAGTTTGTTTCATCGAATCAATGAATTACGCTTGATTCATTGAATGCACAAATGATGTTTGATTCCATGAATGAATGAATTTTGTTTGTTTCATTGACTGAAAGCGTTGAACTCGAGACATTGAAGTCAGCTCTACTCACGAAAGTAACTGGTGCAGTTTGTTTCATTGAATGAACGAGAGCAGTTTGATTCTCTGTATGAATGAACGTAAATGGTCTCATGAAATGAATATGTGATGTTTGTTTCATTGAATCAATGAATAATGTTTGATTCATTAATGTACGATTGAAGTTATATTCAATGAATTCACTGGTGCAGATTGTTTCATTGAATTAATGCGTTAAGTTCGAGACAGTTACATCATGACTTTAGCTCATTTACTTGAAATAGCTTGTACAGTTTATTACATAGAATGAATGAGTGCGGTAGGATTCATTCAATGAATCAAGAATGATTCATTGAATCAGTGAATTAACGCTTGATTCATAGATTGCACGATTGACTTTTGATTCCAATAATGAATGAATGCAGGGTGTTTGATTGAATGAAGGCGTTCAGCTCGAGACATTTTTATTAAGGAAATAATCTGTAATCGCTGAATGAACATGTGCAGTTTGTTTCATTGAAAGAAAGAATGATTTAATGAAAGAATGAATGCAGTTTAATCTCTGAATAATCAAGTTAACATGCTTGAAACATGCGTTTCATAAATCCAACCGCATTCATTCATTCAATCTCTCAAGCTGTTGGTTCATTGAATGTACGATTAAAGTTTGATGCAATGAATGAATCAATGAATGCATTTGTATGTCATGAAATGTACGTGTTTAGAATGTTTATCTCATTCAAAGAGTGCAAAAGAATTCCATTACAGATTGTGTAAAGTTTGTTTCATTGAATCTATGAATTACGCTTGATTCATTGATTGCACGAATGATGTTTGATTCCATAGATGAATGAATGCAGATTGTTTCAATGACTGAAAGCGTTTAACTCGAGACATTGAAGTCAGCTCTACTCACTGAAGTAACTGGTGTAGTTTGTTTCATTGAACGAACGAGAGCAGTTTGATTCTCTGAATGAATGAACGCAACTGGTCTCATGAAATGAATATGTGATGTTTCTTTCATTGAATCAATGAATAATGTTTGATTCATTGACTGTACGATTGAAGATAGGTTTAATGAATGAGTGTAGTGTGTTTCATTGAATGAAGGCGTTGAGGTCGAGATATTTACATCATGTAATTAGCTCATTTACTTGAAAAAGCTTGTATAGTTTATTTCATAGAATGAATGAGAACGTTAGGATTCATTCAATGATTTTGTTAAGAATGATTAATTGAATCAGTCAATAACGTTTGCTGCATTGAGTGTAGGATTGACTTTTGATTCCAATAATGAATGAAAGCAGGTTGTTTCATTGAATGAATGCATTTTTATGAAGAAAATAATCTCTAATCGTTCAATTATCTTGTGCAGTTAGTTTCATTTGGAAGAAAGAATGAATGCAGTTTGATTCAATGAAAGAACGAATGCAGTTTAATCTCTGAATAATCAAGTTAACATTTTTGACACATTCGTTTCATGGATCCAACTGCATTCATTCATTCAATGTCTCAAGCTGTTGATTTATTGAATGTAAGATTAAAGTTTGATGCAATGAATGAATCAATGAATGTAGTCGATTGTCATGAAGTGAACGTGTTTAGCATGTTTATCTCATTCAAAGAGTGCAAAAGGATTCCATTACAGACTGTGTAAAGTTTGTTTCATTGAATCAATGAATAATGTTTTTGTTTCATTGACTGTACGATTGAAGATAGGTTTAATGAATGAGTGTAGTGTGTTTCATTGAATGAAGGCGTTGAGGTCGAGATATTTACATCATGTAATTAGCTCATTTACTTGAAAAAGCTTGTATAGTTTATTTCATAGAATGAATGAGAACAGTAGGATTCATTCAATGATTTTGTTAGGAATGATTAATTGAATCAGTGAATAACGTTTGATGCATTTAATGTAGGATTGACATTTGATTCCAATAATGAATGAAAGCAGGTTGTTTCATTCATTGAATGCATTTGAATTAAGGAAATAAGCTCTAATCGTTGAATTATCATGTGCAGTTTGTTTCATTGGAAGAAAGAACGCATGCAGTTTAATCTCTGAATAATCAAGTTAACATTCTTGAAACATGCGTTTCATGGATCCAACTGCATTCATTCATTCAATGTCTCAAGCTGTTAATTTATTGAATGTACGATGAAAGTTTGATGAATCAATGAATGTATTCAATTGTCATGAAGTGAACGTGTCTAGCATGTTCAAAGAGTGCAAAAGGTTTCCATTACAGACTGTGTAAAGTTTGTTTCATCGAATCAATGAATTCCGCTTGATTCATTGAATGCACAAATGATGTTTGATTCCATGAATGAATGAATTTTGTTTGTTTCATTGACTGAAAGCGTTGAACTCGAGACATTGAAGTCAGCTCTACTCACTAAAGTAACTGGTGCAGTTTGTTTCATTGAATGAACGAGAGCAGTTTGATTCTCTGAATGAATGAACGTAAATGGTCTCATGAAATGAATATGTGATGTTTGTTTCATTGAATCAATGAATAATGTTTGATTCATTAATGTACGATTGAAGTTATATTCAATGAATTCACTGGTGCAGATTGTTTCATTGAATTAATGCGTTAAGTTCGAGACAGTTACATCATGACTTTAGCTCATTTACTTGAAATAGCTTGTACAGTTTATTACATAGAATGAATGAGTGCGGTAGGATTCATTCAATGAATCAAGAATGATTCATTGAATCAGTGAATTAACGCTTGATTCATAGATTGCACGATTGACTTTTGATTCCAATAATGAATGAATGCAGGGTGTTTGATTGAATGAAGGCGTTCAGCTCGAGGCATTTGTATTAAGGAAATAATCTGTAATCGCTGAACTAACATGTGCAGTTTGTTTCATTGAAAGAAAGAATGATTTAATGAAAGAATGAATGCAGTTTAATCTCTGAATAATCAAGTTAACATGCTTGAAACATGCGTTTCATAAATCCAACCGCATTCATTCATTCAATCTCTCAAGCTGTTGGTTCATTGAATGTACGATTAAAGTTTGATGCAATGAATGAATCAATGAATGCATTTGTATGTCATGAAATGTACGTGTTTAGAATGTTTATCTCATTCAAAGAGTGCAAAAGAATTCCATTACAGATTGTGTAAAGTTTGTTTCATTGAATCTATGAATTACGCTTGATTCATTGATTGCACGAATGATGTTTGATTCCATAGATGAATGAATGCAGATTGTTTCAATGACTGAAAGCGTTTAACTCGAGACATTGAAGTCAGCTCTACTCACTGAAGTAACTGGTGTAGTTTGTTTCATTGAACGAACGAGAGCAGTTTGATTCTCTGAATGAATGAACGCAACTGGTCTCATGAAATGAATATGTGATGTTTCTTTCATTGAATCAATGAATAATGTTTGATTCATTGACTGTACGATTGAAGATAGGTTTAATGAATGAGTGTAGTGTGTTTCATTGAATGAAGGCGTTGAGGTCGAGATATTTACATCAGTAATTAGCTCATTTACTTGAAAAAGCTTGTATAGTTTATTTCATAGAATGAATGAGAACGTTAGGATTCATTCAATGATTTTTTTAAGAATGATTAATTGAATCAGTCAATAACGTTTGTTGCATTGAGTGTAGGATTGACTTTTGATTCCAATAATGAATGAAAGCAGGTTGTTTCATTGAATGAATGCATTTTTATGAAGAAAATAATCTCTAATCGTTCAATTATCTTGTGCAGTTAGTTTCATTTGGAAGAAAGAATGAATGCAGTTTGATTCAATGAAAGAACGAATGCAGTTTAATCTCTGAATAATCAAGTTAACATTTTTGACACATTCGTTTCATGGATCCAACTGCATTCATTCATTCAATGTCTCAAGCTGTTAATTTATTGAATGTACGATGAAAGTTTGATGCAATGAATGAATCAATGAATGTATTCAATTGTCATGAAGTGAACGTGTCTAGCATGTTTATCTCATTCAAAGAGTGCAAAAGGATTCCATTACAGACTGTGTAAAGTTTGTTTCATCGAATCAATGAATTACGCTTGATTCATTGAATGCACAAATAATGTTTGATTCCATGAATGAATGAATTTTGTTTGTTTCATTGACTGAAAGCGTTGAACTCGAGACATTGAAGTCAGCTCTACTCACTAAAGTAACTGGTGCAGTTTGTTTCATTGAATGAACGAGAGCAGTTTGATTCTCTGAATGAATGAACGTAAATGGTCTCATGAAATGAATATGTGATGTTTGTTTCATTGAATCAATGAATAATGTTTGATTCATTAATGTACGATTGAAGTTATATTCAATGAATTCACTGGTGCAGATTGTTTCATTGAATTAATGCGTTAAGTTCGAGACAGTTACATCATGACTTTAGCTCATTTACTTGAAATAGCTTGTACAGTTTATTACATAGAATGAATGAGTGTGGTAGGATTCATTCAATGAATCAAGAATGATTCATTGAATCAGTGAATTAACGCTTGATTCATAGATTGCACGATTGACTTTTGATTCCAATAATGAATGAATGCAGGGTGTTTGATTGAATGAAGGCGTTCAGCTCGAGGCATTTGTATTAAGGAAATAATCTGTAATCGTTGAATTATCATGTGCAGTTTGTTTCATTGAAAGAAAGAATGATTTAATGAAAGAATGAATGCAGTTTAATCTCTGAATAATCAAGTTAACATTCTTGAAACATGCGTTTCATAAATCCAACCGCATTCATTCATTCAATCTCTCAAGCTGTTGGTTCATTGAATGTACGACTAAAGTTTGATGCAATGAATGAATCAATGAATGCATTTGTATGTCATGAAATGTACGTGTTTAGAATGTTTGTCTCATTCAAAGAGTGCAAAAGAATTCCATTACAGATTGTGTAAAGTTTGTTTCATTCAATCTATGAATTACGCTTGATTCATTGATTGCACGAATGATGTTTGATTCCATAGATGAATGAATGCAGATTGTTTCAATGACTGAAAGCGTTTAACTCGAGACATTGAAGTCAGCTCTACTCACTGAAGTAACTGGAGTAGTTTGTTTCATTGAATGAACGAGAGCAGTTTGATTCTCTGAATGAATGAACGCAACTGGTCTCATGAAATGAATATGTGATGTTTTTTTCATTGAATGAATGAATAATGTTTGATTCATTGACTGTACGATTGAAGATAGGTTTAATGAATGAGTGTAGTGTGTTTCATTGAATGAAGGCGTTGAGGTCGAGATATTTACATCATGTAATCAGCTCATTTACTTGAAAAAGCTTGTATAGTTTATTTCATAGAATGAATGAGAACGTTAGGATTCATTCAATGATTTTGTTAAGAATGATTAATTGAATCAGTCAATAACGTTTGTTGCATTGAGTGTAGGATTGACTTTTGATTCCAATAATGAATGAAAGCAGGCTGTTTCATTGAATGAATGCATTTTTATTAAGGAAATAATCTCTAATCGTTCAATTATCTTGTGCAGTTTGTTTCATTTGGAAGAAAGAATGAATGCAGTTTGATTCAATGAAAGAACGAATACAGTTTAATCTCTGAATAATCAAGTTAACATTTTTGACACATTCGTTTCATGGATCCAACTGCATTCATTCATTCAATGTCTCAAGCTGTTGATTTATTGAATGTAAGATTAAAGTTTGATGCAATGAATGAATCAATGAATGTAGTCGATTGTCATGAAGTGAACGTGTTTAGCATGTTTATCTCATTCAAAGAGTGCAAAAGGATTCCATTACAGACTGTGTAATTTTGTTTCATTGAATCAATGAATAATGTTTTTGTTTCTTTAACTATACGATTGAAGATAGGTTTAATGATTGAGTGTAGTGTGTTTCATTGAATGAAGGCGTTGAGGTCGAGATATTTACATCATGTAATTAGCTCATTTACTTGAAAAAGCTTGTATAGTTTATTTCATAGAATGAATGAGAACAGTAGGATTCATTCAATGATTTTGTTAGGAATGAATCATTGAATCAGTGAATAACGTTTGATGCATTTAATGTAGGATTGACATTTGATTCCAATAATGAATGAAAGCAGGTTGTTTCATTCATTGAATGCATTTGAATTAAGGAAATAAGCTCTAATCGTTGAATTATCATGTGCAGTTTGTTTCATTGGAAGAAAGAACGCATGCAGTTTAATCTCTGAATAATCAAGTTAACATTCTTGAAACATGCGTTTCATGGATCCAACTGCATTCATTCATTCAATGTCTCAAGCTGTTAATTTATTGAATGTACGATGAAAGTTTGATGCAATGAATGAATCAATGAATGTATTCAATTGTCATGAAGTGAACGTGTCTAGCATGTTTATCTCATTCAAAGAGTGCAAAAGGATTCCATTACAGACTGTGTAAAGTTTGTTTCACCGAATCAATGAATTACGCTTGATTCATTGAATGCACAAATGATGTTTGATTCCATGAATGAATGAATTTTGTTTGTTTCATTGACTGAAAGCGTTGAACTCGAGACATTGAAGTCAGCTCTACTCACTAAAGTAACTGGTGCAGTTTGTTTCATTGAATGAACGAGAGCAGTTTGATTCTCTGAATGAATGAACGTAAATGGTCTCATGAAATGTATATGTGATGTTTGTTTCATTGAATCAATTGATAATGTTTGATTCATTAATGTACGATTGAAGTTATATTCAATGAATTCACTGGTGCAGATTGTTTCATTGAATTAATGCGTTAAGTTCGAGACAGTTACATCATGACTTTACTCATTTACTTGAAATAGCTTGTACAGTTTATTACATGGAATGAATGAGTGCGGTAGGATTCATTCAATGAATCAAGAATGATTCATTGAATCAGTGAATTAACGCTTGATTCATAGATTGCACGATTGACTTTTGATTCCAATAATGAATGAATGCAGGGTGTTTGATTGAATGAAGGCGTTCAGCTCGAGACATTTGTATTAAGGAAATAATCTGTAATCGTTGAATTATCATGTGCAGTTTGTTTCATTGAAAGAAAGAATGATTTAATGAAAGAATGAATGCAGTTTAATCTCTGAATAATCAAGTTAACATTCTTGAAACATGCGTTTCATAAATCCAACCGCATTCATTCATTCAATCTCTCAAGCTGTTGGTTCATTGAATGTACGATTAAAGTTTGATGCAATGAATGAATCAATGAATGCATTTGTATGTCATGAAATGTACGTGTTTAGAATGTTTGTCTCATTCAAAGAGTGCAAAAGAATTCCATTACAGATTGTGTAAAGTTTGTTTCATTCAATCTATGAATTACGCTTGATTCATTGATTGCACGAATGATGTTTGATTCCATAGATGAATGAATGCAGATTGTTTCAATGACTGAAAGCGTTTAACTCGAGACATTGAAGTCAGCTCTACTCACTGAAGGAACTGGAGTAGTTTGTTTCATTGAATGAACGAGAGCAGTTTGATTCTCTGAATGAATGAACGCAACTGGTCTCATGAAATGAATATGTGATGTTTTTTTCATTGAATCAATGAATAATGTTTGATTCAGTGACTGTACGATTGAAGATAGGTTTAATGAATGAGTGTAGTGTGTTTCATTGAATGAAGGCGTTGAGGTCGAGATATTTACATCATGTAATTAGCTCATTTATTTGAAAAAGCTTGTATAGTTTATTTCATAGAATGAATGAGAACGTTAGGATTCATTCAATGATTTTGTTAAGAATGATTAATTGAATCAGTCAATAACGTTTGTGGCATTGAGTGTAGGATTGACTTTTGATTCCAATAATGAATGAAAGCAGGCTGTTTCATTGAATGAATGCATTTTTATTAAGGAAATAATCTCTAATCGTTCAATTATCTTGTGCAGTTTGTTTCATTTGGAAGAAAGAATGAATGCAGTTTGATTCAATGAAAGAACGAATGCAGTTTAATCTCTGAATAATCAAGTTAACATTTTTGACACATTCGTTTCATGGATCCAACTGCATTCATTCATTCAATGTCTCAAGCTGTTAATTTATTGAATGTACGATGAAAGTTTGATGCAATGAATGAATCAATGAATGTATTCAATTGTCATGAAGTGAACGTGTCTAGCATGTTTATCTCATTCAAAGAGTGCAAAAGGATTCCATTACAGACTGTGTAAAGTTTGTTTCATCGAATCAATGAATTACGCTTGATTCATTGAATGCACAAATAATGTTTGATTCCATGAATGAGTGAATTTTGTTTGTTTCATTGACTAAAAGCGTTGAACTCGAGACATTGAAGTCAGCTCTACTCACTAAAGTAACTGGTGCAGTTTGTTTCATTGAATGAACGAGAGCAGTTTGATTCTCTGAATGAATGAACGTAAATGGTCTCATGAAATGAATATGTGATGTTTGTTTCATTGAATCAATGAATAATGTTTGATTCATTAATGTACGATTGAAGTTATATTCAATGAATTCACTGGTGCAGATTGTTTCATTGAATTAATGCGTTAAGTTCGAGACAGTTACATCATGACTTTAGCTCATTTACTTGAAATAGCTTGTACAGTTTATTACATAGAATGAATGAGTGTGGTAGGATTCATTCAATGAATCAAGAATGATTCATTGAATCAGTGAATTAACGCTTGATTCATAGATTGCACGATTGACTTTTGATTCCAATAATGAATGAATGCAGGGTGTTTGATTGAATGAAGGCGTTCAGCTCGAGGCATTTGTATTAAGGAAATAATCTGTAATCGTTGAATTATCATGTGCAGTTTGTTTCATTGAAAGAAAGAATGATTTAATGAAAGAATGAATGCAGTTTAATCTCTGAATAATCAAGTTAACATTCTTGAAACATGCGTTTCATAAATCCAACCGCATTCATTCATTCAATCTCTCAAGCTGTTGGTTCATTGAATGTACGACTAAAGTTTGATGCAATGAATGAATCAATGAATGCATTTGTATGTCATGAAATGTACGTGTTTAGAATGTTTGTCTCATTCAAAGAGTGCAAAAGAATTCCATTACAGATTGTGTAAAGTTTGTTTCATTCAATCTATGAATTACGCTTGATTCATTGATTGCACGAATGATGTTTGATTCCATAGATGAATGAATGCAGATTGTTTCAATGACTGAAAGCGTTTAACTCGAGACATTGAAGTCAGCTCTACTCACTGAAGTAACTGGTGTAGTTTGTTTCATTGAATGAACGAGAGCAGTTTGATTCTCTGAATGAATGAACGCAACTGGTCTCATGAAATGAATATGTGATGTTTTTTTCATTGAATGAATGAATAATGTTTGATTCATTGACTGTACGATTGAAGATAGGTTTAATGAATGAGTGTAGTGTGTTTCATTGAATGAAGGCGTTGAGGTCGAGATATTTACATCATGTAATCAGCTCATTTACTTGAAAAAGCTTGTATAGTTTATTTCATAGAATGAATGAGAACGTTAGGATTCATTCAATGATTTTGTTAAGAATGATTAATTGAATCAGTCAATAACGTTTGTTGCATTGAGTGTAGGATTGACTTTTGATTCCAATAATGAATGAAAGCAGGCTGTTTCATTGAATGAATGCATTTTTATTAAGGAAATAATCTCTAATCGTTCAATTATCTTGTGCAGTTAGTTTCATTTGGAAGAAAGAATGAATGCAGTTTGATTCAATGAAAGAACGAATACAGTTTAATCTCTGAATAATCAAGTTAACATTTTTGACACATTCGTTTCATGGATCCAACTGCATTCATTCATTCAATGTCTCAAGCTGTTGGTTTATTGAATGTAAGATTAAAGTTTGATGCAATGAATGAATCAATGAATGTAGTCGATTGTCATGAAGTGAACGTGTTTAGCATGTTTATCTCATTCAAAGAGTGCAAAAGGATTCCATTACAGACTGTGTAATGTTTGTTTCATTGAATCAATGAATAATGTTTTTGTTTCTTTGACTATACGATTGAAGATAGGTTTAATGAATGAGTGTAGTGTGTTTCATTGAATGAAGGCGTTGAGGTCGAGATATTTACATCATGTAATTAGCTCATTTACTTGAAAAAGCTTGTATAGTTTATTTCATAGAATGAATGAGAACAGTAGGATTCATTCAATGATTTTGTTAGGAATGATTAATTGAATCAGTGAATAACGTTTGATGCATTTAATGTAGGATTGACATTTGATTCCAATAATGAATGAAAGCAGGTTGTTTCATTCATTGAATGCATTTGAATTAAGGAAATAAGCTCTAATCGTTGAATTATCATGTGCAGTTTGTTTCATTGGAAGAAAGAACGCATGCAGTTTAATCTCTGAATAATCAAGTTAACATTCTTGAAACATGCGTTTCATGGATCCAACTGCATTCATTCATTCAATGTCTCAAGCTGTTAATTTATTGAATGTACGATGAAAGTTTGATGCAATGAATGAATCAATGAATGTATTCAATTGTCATGAAGTGAACGTGTCTAGCATGTTTATCTCATTCAAAGAGTGCAAAAGGATTCCATTACAGACTGTGTAAAGTTTGTTTCATCGAATCAATGAATTACGCTTGATTCATTGAATGCACAAATGATGTTTGATTCCATGAATGAATGAATTTTGTTTGTTTCATTGACTGAAAGCGTTGAACTCGAGACAATGAAGTCAGCTCTACTCACTAAAGTAACTGGTGCAGTTTGTTTCCTTAAATGAACGAGAGCAGTTTGATTCTCTGAATGAATGAACGTAAATGGTCTCATGAAATGAATATGTGATGTTTGTTTCATTGAATCAATGAATAATGTTTGATTCATTAATGTACGATTGAAGTTATATTCAATGAATTCACTGGTGCAGATTGTTTCATTGAATTAATGCGTTAAGTTCGAGACGGTTACATCATGACTTTAGCTCATTTACTTGAAATAGCTTGTACAGTTTATTACATAGAACGAATGAGTGTGGTAGGATTCATTCAATGAATCAAGAATGATTAATTGAATCAGTGAATTAACGCTTGATTCATAGATTGCACGATTGACTTTTGATTCCAGGGTGTTTGATTGAATGAAGGCGTTCAGCTCGAGGCATTTGTATTAAGGAAATAATCTGTAATCGATGAATTATCATATGCAGTTTGTTTCATTGAAAGAAAGAATGATTCAATGAAAGAATGAATACAGTTTAATCTCTGAATAATCAAGTTAACATTCTTGAAACATGCGTTTCATAAATCTAACCGCATTCATTCATTCAAACTCTAAAGCTGTTGGTTCATTGAATGTACGATTAAAGTTTGATGCAATGAATGAATCAATGAATGCATTTGTATGTCATGAAATGTACGTGTTTAGAATGTTTGTCTCATTCAAAGAGTGCAAAAAAATTCCATTACAGATTGTGTAAAGTTTGTTTCATTGAATCTATGAATTACGCTTGATTCATTGATTGCACGAATGATGTTTGATTCCATAGATGAATGAATGCAGATTGTTTCAATGACTGAAAGCGTTTAACTCGAGACATTGAAGTCAGCTCTACTCACTGAAGTAACTGGTGTAGTTTGTTTCATTGAACGAACGAGAGCAGTTTGATTCTCTGAATGAATGAACGCAACTGGTCTCATGAAATGAATATGTGATGTGTCTTTCATTGAATCAATGAATAATGTTTGATTCATTGACTGTACGATTGAAGATAGGTTTAATGAATGAGTGTAGTGTGTTTCATTGAATGAAGGCGTTGAGGTCGAGATATTTACATCATGTAATTAGCTCATTTACTTGAAAAAGCTTGTATAGTTTATTTCATAGAATGAATGAGAACGTTAGGATTCATTCAATGATTTTGTTAAGAATGATTAATTGAATCAGTCAATAACGTTTGCTGCATTGAGTGTAGGATTGACTTTTGATTCCAATAATGAATGAAAGCAGGTTGTTTCATTGAATGAATGCATTTTTATTAAGGAAATAATCTCTAATCGTTCAATTATCTTGTGCAGTTAGTTTCATTTGGAAGAAAGAATGAATGCAGTTTGATTCAATGAAAGAACGAATACAGTTTAATCTCTGAATAATCAAGTTAACATTTTTGACACATTCGTTTCATGGATCCAACTGCATTCATTCATTCAATGTCTCAAGCTGTTGATTTATTGAATGTAAGATTAAAGTTTGATGCAATGAATGAATCAATGAATGTAGTCGATTGTCATGAAGTGAACGTGTTTAGCATGTTTATCTCATTCAAAGAGTGCAAAAGGATTCCATTACAGACTGTGTAATTTTGTTTCATTGAATCAATGAATAATGTTTTTGTTTCTTTGACTATACGATTGAAGATAGGTTTAATGAATGAGTGTAGTGTGTTTCATTGAATGAAGGCGTTGAGGTCGAGATATTTACATCATGTAATTAGCTCATTTACTTGAAAAAGCTTGTATAGTTTATTTCATAGAATGAATGAGAACAGTAGGATTCATTCAATGATTTTGTTAGGAATGATTAATTGAATCAGTGAATAACGTTTGATGCATTTAATGTAGGATTGACATTTGATTCCAATAATGAATGAAAGCAGGTTGTTTCATTCATTGAATGCATTTGAATTAAGGAAATAAGCTCTAATCGTTGAATTATCATGTGCAGTTTGTTTCATTGGAAGAAAGAACGCATGCAGTTTAATCTCTGAATAATCAAGTTAACATTCTTGAAACATGCGTTTCATGGATCCAACTGCATTCATTCATTCAATGTCTCAAGCTGTTAATTTATTGAATGTACGATGAAAGTTTGATGCAATGAATGAATCAATGAATGTATTCAATTGTCATGAAGTGAACGTGTCTAGCATGTTTATCTCATTCAAAGAGTGCAAAAGGTTTCCATTACAGACTGTGTAAAGTTTGTTTCACCGAATCAATGAATTACGCTTGATTCATTGAATGCACAAATGATGTTTGATTCCATGAATGAATGAATTTTGTTTGTTTCATTGACTGAAAGCGTTGAACTCGAGACATTGAAGTCAGCTCTACTCACTAAAGTAACTGGTGCAGTTTGTTTCATTGAATGAACGAGAGCAGTTTGATTCTCTGAATGAATGAACGTAAATGGTCTCATGAAATGTATATGTGATGTTTGTTTCATTGAATCAATTGATAATGTTTGATTCATTAATGTACGATTGAAGTTATATTCAATGAATTCACTGGTGCAGATTGTTTCATTGAATTAATGCGTTAAGTTCGAGACAGTTACATCATGACTTTACTCATTTACTTGAAATAGCTTGTACAGTTTATTACATGGAATGAATGAGTGCGGTAGGATTCATTCAATGAATCAAGAATGATTCATTGAATCAGTGAATTAACGCTTGATTCATAGATTGCACGATTGACTTTTGATTCCAATAATGAATGAATGCAGGGTGTTTGATTGAATGAAGGCGTTCAGCTCGAGACATTTGTATTAAGGAAATAATCTGTAATCGTTGAATTATCATGTGCAGTTTGTTTCATTGAAAGAAAGAATGATTTAATGAAAGAATGAATGCAGTTTAATCTCTGAATAATCAAGTTAACATTCTTGAAACATGCGTTTCATAAATCCAACCGCATTCATTCATTCAATCTCTCAAGCTGTTGGTTCATTGAATGTACGATTAAAGTTTGATGCAATGAATGAATCAATGAATGCATTTGTATGTCATGAAATGTACGTGTTTAGAATGTTTGTCTCATTCAAAGAGTGCAAAAGAATTCCATTACAGATTGTGTAAAGTTTGTTTCATTCAATCTATGAATTACGCTTGATTCATTGATTGCACGAATGATGTTTGATTCCATAGATGAATGAATGCAGATTGTTTCAATGACTGAAAGCGTTTAACTCGAGACATTGAAGTCAGCTCTACTCACTGAAGGAACTGGAGTAGTTTGTTTCATTGAATGAACGAGAGCAGTTTGATTCTCTGAATGAATGAACGCAACTGGTCTCATGAAATGAATATGTGATGTTTTTTTCATTGAATCAATGAATAATGTTTGATTCAGTGACTGTACGATTGAAGATAGGTTTAATGAATGAGTGTAGTGTGTTTCATTGAATGAAGGCGTTGAGGTCGAGATATTTACATCATGTAATTAGCTCATTTATTTGAAAAAGCTTGTATAGTTTATTTCATAGAATGAATGAGAACGTTAGGATTCATTCAATGATTTTGTTAAGAATGATTAATTGAATCAGTCAATAACGTTTGTGGCATTGAGTGTAGGATTGACTTTTGATTCCAATAATGAATGAAAGCAGGCTGTTTCATTGAATGAATGCATTTTTATTAAGGAAATAATCTCTAATCGTTCAATTATCTTGTGCAGTTTGTTTCATTTGGAAGAAAGAATGAATGCAGTTTGATTCAATGAAAGAACGAATGCAGTTTAATCTCTGAATAATCAAGTTAACATTTTTGACACATTCGTTTCATGGATCCAACTGCATTCATTCATTCAATGTCTCAAGCTGTTAATTTATTGAATGTACGATGAAAGTTTGATGCAATGAATGAATCAATGAATGTATTCAATTGTCATGAAGTGAACGTGTCTAGCATGTTTATCTCATTCAAAGAGTGCAAAAGGATTCCATTACAGACTGTGTAAAGTTTGTTTCATCGAATCAATGAATTACGCTTGATTCATTGAATGCACAAATAATGTTTGATTCCATGAATGAGTGAATTTTGTTTGTTTCATTGACTAAAAGCGTTGAACTCGAGACATTGAAGTCAGCTCTACTCACTAAAGTAACTGGTGCAGTTTGTTTCATTGAATGAACGAGAGCAGTTTGATTCTCTGAATGAATGAACGTAAATGGTCTCATGAAATGAATATGTGATGTTTGTTTCATTGAATCAATGAATAATGTTTGATTCATTAATGTACGATTGAAGTTATATTCAATGAATTCACTGGTGCAGATTGTTTCATTGAATTAATGCGTTAAGTTCGAGACAGTTACATCATGACTTTAGCTCATTTACTTGAAATAGCTTGTACAGTTTATTACATAGAATGAATGAGTGTGGTAGGATTCATTCAATGAATCAAGAATGATTCATTGAATCAGTGAATTAACGCTTGATTCATAGATTGCACGATTGACTTTTGATTCCAATAATGAATGAATGCAGGGTGTTTGATTGAATGAAGGCGTTCAGCTCGAGGCATTTGTATTAAGGAAATAATCTGTAATCGTTGAATTATCATGTGCAGTTTGTTTCATTGAAAGAAAGAATGATTTAATGAAAGAATGAATGCAGTTTAATCTCTGAATAATCAAGTTAACATTCTTGAAACATGCGTTTCATAAATCCAACCGCATTCATTCATTCAATCTCTCAAGCTGTTGGTTCATTGAATGTACGACTAAAGTTTGATGCAATGAATGAATCAATGAATGCATTTGTATGTCATGAAATGTACGTGTTTAGAATGTTTGTCTCATTCAAAGAGTGCAAAAGAATTCCATTACAGATTGTGTAAAGTTTGTTTCATTCAATCTATGAATTACGCTTGATTCATTGATTGCACGAATGATGTTTGATTCCATAGATGAATGAATGCAGATTGTTTCAATGACTGAAAGCGTTTAACTCGAGACATTGAAGTCAGCTCTACTCACTGAAGTAACTGGTGTAGTTTGTTTCATTGAATGAACGAGAGCAGTTTGATTCTCTGAATGAATGAACGCAACTGGTCTCATGAAATGAATATGTGATGTTTTTTTCATTGAATGAATGAATAATGTTTGATTCATTGACTGTACGATTGAAGATAGGTTTAATGAATGAGTGTAGTGTGTTTCATTGAATGAAGGCGTTGAGGTCGAGATATTTACATCATGTAATCAGCTCATTTACTTGAAAAAGCTTGTATAGTTTATTTCATAGAATGAATGAGAACGTTAGGATTCATTCAATGATTTTGTTAAGAATGATTAATTGAATCAGTCAATAACGTTTGTTGCATTGAGTGTAGGATTGACTTTTGATTCCAATAATGAATGAAAGCAGGCTGTTTCATTGAATGAATGCATTTTTATTAAGGAAATAATCTCTAATCGTTCAATTATCTTGTGCAGTTAGTTTCATTTGGAAGAAAGAATGAATGCAGTTTGATTCAATGAAAGAACGAATACAGTTTAATCTCTGAATAATCAAGTTAACATTTTTGACACATTCGTTTCATGGATCCAACTGCATTCATTCATTCAATGTCTCAAGCTGTTGATTTATTGAATGTAAGATTAAAGTTTGATGCAATGAATGAATCAATGAATGTAGTCGATTGTCATGAAGTGAACGTGTTTAGCATGTTTATCTCATTCAAAGAGTGCAAAAGGATTCCATTACAGACTGTGTAATGTTTGTTTCATTGAATCAATGAATAATGTTTTTGTTTCTTTGACTATACGATTGAAGATAGGTTTAATGAATGAGTGTAGTGTGTTTCATTGAATGAAGGCGTTGAGGTCGAGATATTTACATCATGTAATTAGCTCATTTACTTGAAAAAGCTTGTATAGTTTATTTCATAGAATGAATGAGAACAGTAGGATTCATTCAATGATTTTGTTAGGAATGATTAATTGAATCAGTGAATAACGTTTGATGCATTTAATGTAGGATTGACATTTGATTCCAATAATGAATGAAAGCAGGTTGTTTCATTCATTGAATGCATTTGAATTAAGGAAATAAGCTCTAATCGTTGAATTATCATGTGCAGTTTGTTTCATTGGAAGAAAGAACGCATGCAGTTTAATCTCTGAATAATCAAGTTAACATTCTTGAAACATGCGTTTCATGGATCCAACTGCATTCATTCATTCAATGTCTCAAGCTGTTAATTTATTGAATGTACGATGAAAGTTTGATGCAATGAATGAATCAATGAATGTATTCAATTGTCATGAAGTGAACGTGTCTAGCATGTTTATCTCATTCAAAGAGTGCAAAAGGATTCCATTACAGACTGTGTAAAGTTTGTTTCATCGAATCAATGAATTACGCTTGATTCATTGAATGCACAAATGATGTTTGATTCCATGAATGAATGAATTTTGTTTGTTTCATTGACTGAAAGCGTTGAACTCGAGACAATGAAGTCAGCTCTACTCACTAAAGTAACTGGTGCAGTTTGTTTCCTTAAATGAACGAGAGCGGTTTGATTCTCTGAATGAATGAACGTAAATGGTCTCATGAAATGAATATGTGATGTTTGTTTCATTGAATCAATGAATAATGTTTGATTCATTAATGTACGATTGAAGTTATATTCAATGAATTCACTGGTGCAGATTGTTTCATTGAATTAATGCGTTAAGTTCGAGACGGTTACATCATGACTTTAGCTCATTTACTTGAAATAGCTTGTACAGTTTATTACATAGAATGAATGAGTGTGGTAGGATTCATTCAATGAATCAAGAATGATTAATTGAATCAGTGAATTAACGCTTGATTCATAGATTGCACGATTGACTTTTGATTCCAGGGTGTTTGATTGAATGAAGGCGTTCAGCTCGAGGCATTTGTATTAAGGAAATAATCTGTAATCGATGAATTATCATATGCAGTTTGTTTCATTGAAAGAAAGAATGATTCAATGAAAGAATGAATACAGTTTAATCTCTGAATAATCAAGTTAACATTCTTGAAACATGCGTTTCATAAATCTAACCGCATTCATTCATTCAAACTCTAAAGCTGTTGGTTCATTGAATGTACGATTAAAGTTTGATGCAATGAATGAATCAATGAATGCATTTGTATGTCATGAAATGTACGTGTTTAGAATGTTTGTCTCATTCAAAGAGTGCAAAAAAATTCCATTACAGATTGTGTAAAGTTTGTTTCATTGAATCTATGAATTACGCTTGATTCATTGATTGCACGAATGATGTTTGATTCCATAGATGAATGAATGCAGATTGTTTCAATGACTGAAAGCGTTTAACTCGAGACATTGAAGTCAGCTCTACTCACTGAAGTAACTGGTGTAGTTTGTTTCATTGAACGAACGAGAGCAGTTTGATTCTCTGAATGAATGAACGCAACTGGTCTCATGAAATGAATATGTGATGTTTCTTTCATTGAATCAATGAATAATGTTTGATTCATTGACTGTACGATTGAAGATAGGTTTAATGAATGAGTGTAGTGTGTTTCATTGAATGAAGGCGTTGAGGTCGAGATATTTACATCATGTAATTAGCTCATTTACTTGAAAAAGCTTGTATAGTTTATTTCATAGAATGAATGAGAACGTTAGGATTCATTCAATGATTTTGTTAAGAATAATTAATTGAATCAGTCAATAACGTTTGTTGCATTGAGTGTAGGATTGACTTTTGATTCCAATAATGAATGAAAGCAGGCTGTTTCATTGAATGAATGCATTTTTATTAAGGAAATAATCTCTAATCGTTCAATTATCTTGTGCAGTTAGTTTCATTTGGAAGAAAGAATGAATGCAGTTTGATTCAATGAAAGAACGAATACAGTTTAATCTCTGAATAATCAAGTTAACATTTTTGACACATTCGTTTCATGGATCCAACTGCATTCATTCATTCAATGTCTCAAGCTGTTGATTTATTGAATGTAAGATTAAAGTTTGATGCAATGAATGAATCAATGAATGTAGTCGATTGTCATGAAGTGAACGTGTTTAGCATGTTTATCTCATTCAAAGAGTGCAAAAGGATTCCATTACAGACTGTGTAAAGTTTATTTCATTGAATCAATGAATAATGTTTGATTCATTGACTGTACGATTGAAGATAGGTTTAATGATTGAGTGCAGTTTGTTGCATTGAATGAAGGCGTTGAGGTCGAGATATTTACATCATGTAATTAGCTCATTTACTTGAAAAAGCTTGTATAGTTTATTGCATAGAATGAATGAGAACAGTAGGATTCATTCAATGATTTTGTTAGGAATGATTAATTGAATCAGTGAATAACGTTTGATGCATTTAATGTAGGATTGACTTTTGCTTCCAATAATGAATGAAAGCAGGTTGTTTCATTAAATGAATGCATTTGAATTAAGGAAATAAGCTCTAATCGTTGAATTATCATGTGCAGTTTGTTTCATTGGAAGAAAGAACGCATGCAGTTTAATCTCTGAATAATCAAGTTAACATTCTTGAAACATGCGTTTCATGGATCCAACTGCATTCATTCATTCAATGTCTCAAGCTGTTAATTTATTGAATGTACGATGAAAGTTTAATGCAATGAATGAATCAATGAATGTATTCAATTGTCATGAAGTGAACGTGTCTAGCATGTTTATCTCATTCAAAGAGTGCAAAAGGATTCCATTACAGACTGTGTAAAGTTTGTTTCATCGAATCAATGAATTACGCTTGATTCATTGAATGCACAAATGATGTTTGATTCCATGAATGAATGAATTTTGTTTGTTTCATTGACTGAAAGCGTTGAACTCGAGACATTGAAGTCAGCTCTACTCACTAAAGTAACTGGTGCAGTTTGTTTCCTTAAATGAACGAGAGCAGTTTGATTCTCTGAATGAATGAACGTAAATGGTCTCATGAAATGAATATGTGATGTTTGTTTCATTGAATCAATGAATAATGTTTGATTCATTAATGTACGATTGAAGTTATATTCAATGAATTCACTGGTGCAGATTGTTTCATTGAATTAATGCGTTAAGTTCGAGACAGTTACATCATGACTTTAGCTCATTTACTTGAAATAGCTTGTACAGTTTATTACATGGAATGAAAGAGTGCGGTAGGATTCATTCAATGAATCAAGAATGATTCATTGAATCAGTGAATTAACGCTTGATTCATAGATTGCACGATTGACTTTTGATTCCAATAATGAATGAATGCAGGGTGTTTGATTGAATGAAGGCGTTCAGCTCGAGGCATTTGTATTAAGGAAATAATCTGTAATCGTTGAATTATCATGTGCAGTTTGTTTCATTGAAAGAAAGAATGATTTAATGAAAGAATGAATGCAGTTTAATCTCTGAATAATCAAGTTAACATTCTTGAAACATGCGTTTCATAAATCCAACCGCATTCATTCATTCAATCTCTCAAGCTGTTGGTTCATTGAATGTACGAATAAAGTATGATGCAATGAATGAATCAATGAATGCATTTGTATGTCATGAAATGTACGTGTTTAGAATGTTTGTCTCATTCAAAGAGTGCAAAAGAATTCCATTACAGATTGTGTAAAGTTTGTTTCATTCAATCTCTGAATTCCGCTTGATTCATTGATTGCACGAATGATGTTTGATTACATAGGTGAATGAATGCAGATTGTTTCAATGACTGAAAGCGTTTAACTCGAGACATTGAAGTCAGCTCTACTCACTGAAGTAACTGGAGTAGTTTGTTTCATTGAATGAACGATAGCAGTTTGATTCTCTGAATGAATGAACGCAACTGGTCTCATGAAATGAATATGTGATGTTTTTTTCATTGAATCAATGAATAATGTTTGATTCATTGACTGTACGATTGAAGATAGGTTTAATGAATGAGTGTAGTGTGTTTCATTGAATGAAGGCGTTGAGGTCGAGATATTTACATCATGTAATTAGCTCATTTACTTGAAAAAGCTTGTATAGTTTATTTCATAGAATGAATGAGAACGTTAGGATTCATTCAATGATTTTGTTAAGAATAATTAATTGAATCAGTCAATAACGTTTGTTGCATTGAGTGTAGTTTTGACTTTTGATTCCAATAATGAATGAAAGCAGGCTGTTTCATTGAATGAATGCATTTTTATTAAGGAAATAATCTCTAATCGTTCAATTATCTTGTGCAGTTAGTTTCATTTGGAAGAAAGAATGAATGCAGTTTGATTCAATGAAAGAACGAATACAGTTTAATCTCTGAATAATCAAGTTAACATTTTTGACACATTCGTTTCATGGATCCAACTGCATTCATTCATTCAATGTCTCAAGCTGTTGATTTATTGAATGTAAGATTAAAGTTTGATGCAATGAATGAATCAATGAATGTAGTCGATTGTCATGAAGTGAACGTGTTTAGCATGTTTATCACATTCAAAGAGTGCAAAAGGATTCCATTACAGACTGTGTAAAGTTTATTTCATTGAATCAATGAATAATGTATGATTCATTGACTGTACGATTGAAGATAGGTTTAATGAATGAGTGCAGTTTGTTGCATTGAATGAAGGCGTTGAGGTCGAGATATTTACATCATGTAATTAGCTCATTTACTTGAAAAAGCTTGTATAGTTTATTTCATAGAATGAATGAGAACAGTAGGATTCATTCAATGATTTTGTTAGGAATGATTAATTGAATCAGTGAATAACGTTTGATGCATTTAATGTAGGATTGACTTTTGATTCCAATAATGAATGAAAGCAGGTTGTTTCATTCAATGAATGCATTTGAATTAAGGAAATACGCTCTAATCGTTGAATTATCATGTGCAGTTTGTTTCATTGGAAGAAAGAACGCATGCAGTTTAATCTCTGAATAATCAAGTTAACATTCTTGAAACATGCGTTTCATGGATCCAACTGCATTCATTCATTCAATGTCTCAAGCTGTTAATTTATTGAATGTACGATCAAAGTTTGATGCAATGAATGAATCAATGAATGTATTCAATTGTCATGAAGTGAACGTGTCTAGCATGTTTATCTCATTCAAAGAGTGCAAAAGGATTCCATTACAGACTGTGTAAAGTTTGTTTCATCGAATCAATGAATTACGCTTGATTCATTGAATGCACAAATGATGTTTGATTCCATGAATGAATGAATTTTGTTTGTTTCATTGACTGAAAGCGTTGAACTCGAGACATTGAAGTCAGCTCTACTCACTAAAGTAACTGGTGCAGTTTGTTTCCTTAAATGAACGAGAGCAGTTTGATTCTCTGAATGAATGAACGTAAATGGTCTCATGAAATGAATATGTGATGTTTGTTTCATTGAATCAATGAATAATGTTTGATTCATTAATGTACGATTGAAGTTATATTCAATGAATTCACAGGTGCAGATTGTTTCATTGAATTAATGTGTTAAGTTCGAGACAGTTACATCATGACTTTAGCTCATTTACTTGAAATAGCTTGTACAGTTTATTACATAGAATGAATGAGTGCGGTAGGATTCATTCAATGAATCAAGAATGATTCATTGAATCAGTGAATTAACGCTTGATTCATAGATTGCACGATTGACTTTTGATTCCAATAATGAATGAATGCAGGGTGTTTGATTGAATGAAGGCGTTCAGCTCGAGGCATTTGTATTAAGGAAATAATCTGTAATCGTTGAATTATCATGTGCAGTTTGTTTCATTGAAAGAAAGAATGATTTAATGAAAGAATGAATGCAGTTTAATCTCTGAATAATCAAGTTAACATTCTTGAAACATGCGTTTCATAAATCCAACCGCATTCATTCATTCAATCTCTCAAGCTGTTGGTTCATTGAATGTACGATTAAAGTTTGATGCAATGAATGAATCAATGAATGCATTTGTATGTCATGAAATGTACGTGTTTAGAATGTTTGTCTCATTCAAAGAGTGCAAAAGAATTCCATTACAGATTGTGTAAAGTTTGTTTCATTCAATCTATGAATTCCGCTTGATTCATTGATTGCACGAATGATGTTTGATTACATAGGTGAATGAATGCAGATTGTTTCAATGACTGAAAGCGTTTAACACGAGACATTGAAGTCAGCTCTACTCACTGAAGTAACTGGAGTAGTTTGTTTCATTGAATGAACGATAGCAGTTTGATTCTCTGAATGAATGAACGCAACTGGTCTCATGAAATGAATATGTGATGTTTTTTTCATTGAATCAATGAATAATGTTTGATTCATTGACTGTACGATTGAAGATAGGTTTAATGAATGAGTGTAGTGTGTTTCATTGAATGAAGGCGTTGAGGTCGAGATATTTACATCATGTAATTAGCTCATTTACTTGAAAAAGCTTGTATAGTTTATTTCATAGAATGAATGAGAACGTTAGGATTCATTCAATGATTTTGTTAAGAATGATTAATTGAATCAGTCAATAACGTTTGTTGCATTGAGTGTAGGATTGACTTTTGATTCCAATAATGAATGAAAGCAGGCTGTTTCATTGAATGAATGCATTTTTATTAAGGAAATAATCTCTAATCGTTCAATTATCTTGTGCAGTTTGTTTCATTTGGAAGAAAGAATGAATGCAGTTTGATTCAATGAAAGAACGAATGCAGTTTAATCTCTGAATAATCAAGTTAACATTTTTGACACATTCGTTTCATGGATCCAACTGCATTCATTCATTCAATGTCTCAAGCTGTTGATTTATTGAATGTAAGATTAAAGTTTGATGCAATGAATGAATCAATGAATGTAGTCGATTGTCATGAAGTGAACGTGTTTAGCATGTTTATCTCATTCAAAGAGTGCAAAAGGATTCCATTACAGACTGTGTAAAGTTTGTTTCATTGAATCAATGAATAATGTTTGATTCATTGACTGTACGATTGAAGATAGGTTTAATGAATGAGTGCAGTTTGTTGCATTGAATGAAGGCGTTGAGGTCGAGATATTTACATCATGTAATTAGCTCATTTACTTGAAATAGCTTGTATAGTTTATTTCATAGAATGAATGAGAACGTTAGGATTCATTCAATGATTTTGTTAAGAATGATTAATTGAATCAGTGAATAACGTTTGATGCATTTAATGTAGGATTGACTTTTGCTTCCAATAATGAATGAAAGCAGGTTGTTTCATTCAATGAATGCATTTGAATTAAGGAAATAAGCTCTAATCGTTGAATTATCATGTGCAGTTTGTTTCATTGGAAGAAAGAACGCATGCAGTTTAATCTCTGAATAATCAAGTTAACATTCTTGAAACATGCGTTTCATGGATCCAACTGCATTCATTCATTCAATGTCTCAAGCTGTTAATTTATTGAATGTACGATGAAAGTTTAATGCAATGAATGAATCAATGAATGTATTCAATTGTCATGAAGTGAACGTGTCTAGCATGTTTATCTCATTCAAAGAGTGCAAAAGGATTCCATTACAGACTGTGTAAAGTTTGTTTCATCGAATCAATGAATTACGCTTGATTCATTGAATGCACAAATGATGTTTGATTCCATGAATGAATGAATTTTGTTTGTTTCATTGACTGAAAGCGTTGAACTCGAGACATTGAAGTCAGCTCTACTCACTAAAGTAACTGGTGCAGTTTGTTTCCTTAAATGAACGAGAGCAGTTTGATTCTCTGAATGAATGAACGTAAATGGTCTCATGAAATGAATATGTGATGTTTGTTTCATTGAATCAATGAATAATGTTTGATTCATTAATGTACGATTGAAGTTATATTCAATGAATTCACTGGTGCAGATTGTTTCATTGAATTAATGCGTTAAGTTCGAGACAGTTACATCATGACTTTAGCTCATTTACTTGAAATAGCTTGTACAGTTTATTACATGGAATGAAAGAGTGCGGTAGGATTCATTCAATGAATCAAGAATGATTCATTGAATCAGTGAATTAACGCTTGATTCATAGATTGCACGATTGACTTTTGATTCCAATAATGAATGAATGCAGGGTGTTTGATTGAATGAAGGCGTTCAGCTCGAGGCATTTGTATTAAGGAAATAATCTGTAATCGTTGAATTATCATGTGCAGTTTGTTTCATTGAAAGAAAGAATGATTTAATGAAAGAATGAATGCAGTTTAATCTCTGAATAATCAAGTTAACATTCTTGAAACATGCGTTTCATAAATCCAACCGCATTCATTCATTCAATCTCTCAAGCTGTTGGTTCATTGAATGTACGAATAAAGTATGATGCAATGAATGAATCAATGAATGCATTTGTATGTCATGAAATGTACGTGTTTAGAATGTTTGTCTCATTCAAAGAGTGCAAAAGAATTCCATTACAGATTGTGTAAAGTTTGTTTCATTCAATCTCTGAATTCCGCTTGATTCATTGATTGCACGAATGATGTTTGATTACATAGGTGAATGAATGCAGATTGTTTCAATGACTGAAAGCGTTTAACTCGAGACATTGAAGTCAGCTCTACTCACTGAAGTAACTGGAGTAGTTTGTTTCATTGAATGAACGATAGCAGTTTGATTCTCTGAATGAATGAACGCAACTGGTCTCATGAAATGAATATGTGATGTTTTTTTCATTGAATCAATGAATAATGTTTGATTCATTGACTGTACGATTGAAGATAGGTTTAATGAATGAGTGTAGTGTGTTTCATTGAATGAAGGCGTTGAGGTCGAGATATTTACATCATGTAATTAGCTCATTTACTTGAAAAAGCTTGTATAGTTTATTTCATAGAATGAATGAGAACGTTAGGATTCATTCAATGATTTTGTTAAGAATAATTAATTGAATCAGTCAATAACGTTTGTTGCATTGAGTGTAGGATTGACTTTTGATTCCAATAATGAATGAAAGCAGGCTGTTTCATTGAATGAATGCATTTTTATTAAGGAAATAATCTCTAATCGTTCAATTATCTTGTGCAGTTAGTTTCATTTGGAAGAAAGAATGAATGCAGTTTGATTCAATGAAAGAACGAATACAGTTTAATCTCTGAATAATCAAGTTAACATTTTTGACACATTCGTTTCATGGATCCAACTGCATTCATTCATTCAATGTCTCAAGCTGTTGATTTATTGAATGTAAGATTAAAGTTTGATGCAATGAATGAATCAATGAATGTAGTCGATTGTCATGAAGTGAACGTGTTTAGCATGTTTATCACATTCAAAGAGTGCAAAAGGATTCCATTACAGACTGTGTAAAGTTTATTTCATTGAATCAATGAATAATGTATGATTCATTGACTGTACGATTGAAGATAGGTTTAATGAATGAGTGCAGTTTGTTGCATTGAATGAAGGCGTTGAGGTCGAGATATTTACATCATGTAATTAGCTCATTTACTTGAAAAAGCTTGTATAGTTTATTTCATAGAATGAATGAGAACAGTAGGATTCATTCAATGATTTTGTTAGGAATGATTAATTGAATCAGTGAATAACGTTTGATGCATTGAATGTAGGATTGACTTTTGATTCCAATAATGAATGAAAGCAGGTTGTTTCATTCAATGAATGCATTTGAATTAAGGAAATACGCTCTAATCGTTGAATTATCATGTGCAGTTTGTTTCATTGGAAGAAAGAACGCATGCAGTTTAATCTCTGAATAATCAAGTTAACATTCTTGAAACATGCGTTTCATGGATCCAACTGCATTCATTCATTCAATGTCTCAAGCTGTTAATTTATTGAATGTACGATCAAAGTTTGATGCAATGAATGAATCAATGAATGTATTCAATTGTCATGAAGTGAACGTGTCTAGCATGTTTATCTCATTCAAAGAGTGCAAAAGGATTCCATTACAGACTGTGTAAAGTTTGTTTCATCGAATCAATGAATTACGCTTGATTCATTGAATGCACAAATGATGTTTGATTCCATGAATGAATGAATTTTGTTTGTTTCATTGACTGAAAGCGTTGAACTCGAGACATTGAAGTCAGCTCTACTCACTAAAGTAACTGGTGCAGTTTGTTTCCTTAAATGAACGAGAGCAGTTTGATTCTCTGAATGAATGAACGTAAATGGTCTCATGAAATGAATATGTGATGTTTGTTTCATTGAATCAATGAATAATGTTTGATTCATTAATGTACGATTGAAGTTATATTCAATGAATTCACTGGTGCAGATTGTTTCATTGAATTAATGTGTTAAGTTCGAGACAGTTACATCATGGCTTTAGCTCATTTACTTGAAATAGCTTGTACAGTTTATTACATAGAATGAATGAGTGCGGTAGGATTCATTCAATGAATCAAGAATGATTCATTGAATCAGTGAATTAACGCTTGATTCATAGATTGCACGATTGACTTTTGATTCCAATAATGAATGAATGCAGGGTGTTTGATTGAATGAAGGCGTTCAGCTCGAGGCATTTGTATTAAGGAAATAATCTGTAATCGTTGAATTATCATGTGCAGTTTGTTTCATTGAAAGAAAGAATGATTTAATGAAAGAATGAATGCAGTTTAATCTCTGAATAATCAAGTTAACATTCTTGAAACATGCGTTTCATAAATCCAACCGCATTCATTCATTCAATCTCTCAAGCTGTTGGTTCATTGAATGTACGATTAAAGTTTGATGCAATGAATGAATCAATGAATGCATTTGTATGTCATGAAATGTACGTGTTTAGAATGTTTGTCTCATTCAAAGAGTGCAAAAGAATTCCATTACAGATTGTGTAAAGTTTGTTTCATTCAATCTATGAATTCCGCTTGATTCATTGATTGCACGAATGATGTTTGATTACATAGGTGAATGAATGCAGATTGTTTCAATGACTGAAAGCGTTTAACACGAGACATTGAAGTCAGCTCTACTCACTGAAGTAACTGGAGTAGTTTGTTTCATTGAATGAACGATAGCAGTTTGATTCTCTGAATGAATGAACGCAACTGGTCTCATGAAATGAATATGTGATGTTTTTTTCATTGAATCAATGAATAATGTTTGATTCATTGACTGTACGATTGAAGATAGGTTTAATGAATGAGTGTAGTGTGTTTCATTGAATGAAGGCGTTGAGGTCGAGATATTTACATCATGTAATTAGCTCATTTACTTGAAAAAGCTTGTATAGTTTATTTCATAGAATGAATGAGAACGTTAGGATTCATTCAATGATTTTGTTAAGAATGATTAATTGAATCAGTCAATAACGTTTGTTGCATTGAGTGTAGGATTGACTTTTGATTCCAATAATGAATGAAAGCAGGCTGTTTCATTGAATGAATGCATTTTTATTAAGGAAATAATCTCTAATCGTTCAATTATCATGTGCAGTTAGTTTCATTTGGAAGAAAGAATGAATGCAGTTTGATTCAATGAAAGAACGAATACAGTTTAATCTCTGAATAATCAAGTTAACATTTTTGACACATTCGTTTCATGGATCCAACTGCATTCATTCATTCAATGTCTCAAGCTGTTGATTTATTGAATGTAAGATTAAAGTTTGATGCAATGAATGAATCAATGAATGTAGACGATTGTCATGAAGTGAACGTGTTTAGCATGTTTATCTCATTCAAAGAGTGCAAAAGGATTCCATTACAGACTGTGTAAAGTTTATTTCATTGAATCAATGAATAATGTTTGATTCATTGACTGTACGATTGAAGATAGGTTTAATGAATGAGTGCAGTTTGTTGCATTGAATGAAGGCGTTGAGGTCGAGATATTTACATCATGTAATTAGCTCATTTACTTGAAAAAGCTTGTATAGTTTATTTCATAGAATGAATGAGAACAGTAGGATTCATTCAATGATTTTGTTAGGAATGATTAATTGAATCAGTGAATAACGTTTGATGCATTTAATGTAGGATTGACTTTTGATTCCAATAATGAATGAAAGCAGGTTGTTTCATTCAATGAATGCATTTGAATTAAGGAAATACGCTCTAATCGTTGAATTATCATGTGCAGTTTGTTTCATTGGAAGAAAGAACGCATGCAGTTTAATCTCTGAATAATCAAGTTAACATTCTTGAAACATGCGTTTCATGGATCCAACTGCATTCATTCATTCAATGTCTCAAGCTGTTAATTTATTGAATGTACGATGAAAGTTTGATGCAATGAATGAATCAATGAATGTATTCAATTGTCATGAAGTGAACGTGTCTAGCATGTTTATCTCATTCAAAGAGTGCAAAAGGATTCCATTACAGACTGTGTAAAGTTTGTTTCATCGAATCAATGAATTACGCTTGATTCATTGAATGCACAAATGATGTTTGATTCCATGAATGAATGAATTTTGTTTGTTTCATTGACTGAAAGCGTTGAACTCGAGACATTGAAGTCAGCTCTACTCACTAAAGTAACTGGTGCAGTTTGTTTCCTTAAATGAACGAGAGCAGTTTGATTCTCTGAATGAATGAACGTAAATGGTCTCATGAAATGAATATGTGATGTTTGTTTCATTGAATCAATGAATAATGTTTGATTCATTAATGTACGATTGAAGTTACATTCAATGAATTCACTGGTGCAGATTGTTTCATTGAATTAATGTGTTAAGTTCGAGACAGTTACATCATGACTTTAGCTCATTTACTTGAAATAGCTTGTACAGTTTATTACATAGAATGAATGAGTGCGGTAGGATTCATTCAATGAATCAAGAATGATTCATTGAATCAGTGAATTAACGCTTGATTCATAGATTGCACGATTGACTTTTGATTCCAGGGTGTTTGATTGAATGAAGGCGTTCAGGTCGAGGCATTTGTATTGAGGAAATAATGTGTAATCGATGAATTATCATATGCAGTTTGTTTCATTGAAAGAAAGAATGATTCAATGAAAGAATGAATACAGTTTAATCTCTGAATAATCAAGTTAACATTCTTGAAACATGCGTTTCATAAATCTAACCGCATTCATTCATTCAAACTCTAAAGCTGTTGGTTCATTGAATGTACGATTAAATTTGATGCAATGAATGAATCAATGAATGCATTTGTATGTCATGAAATGGACGTGTTTAGAATGTTTGTCTCATTCAAAGAGTGCAAAAGAATTCCATTACAGATTGTGTAAAGTTTGTTTCATTCAATCTATGAATTCCGCTTGATTCATTGATTGCACGAATGATGTTTGATTCCATAGATGAATGAATGCAGATTGTTTCAATGACTGAAAGCATTTAACTCGAGACATTGAAGTCAGCTCAACTCACTGAGGTAACTGGTGTAGTTTGTTTCATTGAATGAACGAGAGCAGTTTGATTCTCTGAATGAATGAACGCAACTGGTCTCGTGAAATGAATATGTGAAGTTTTTTTCATTGAATGAATGAATAATGTTTGATTCATTGACTGAACGATTGAAGATAGGTTTAATGAATGAGTGTAGTGTGTTTCATTGAATGAAGGCGTTGAGGTCGAGATATTTACATCATGTAATTAGCTCATTTACTTGAAAAAGCTTGTATAGTTTAATTAATAGAATGAATGAGAACGTTAGGATTCATTCAATGATTTTGTTAAGAATGATTAATTGAATCAGTCAATAACGTTTGTTGCATTGAGTGTAGGATTGACTTTTGATTCCAATAATGAATGAAAGCAGGTTGTTTCATTGAATGAATGCATTTTTATTAAGGAAATAATCTCTAATCGTTCAATTATCTTGTGCAGTTTGTTTCATTTGGAAGAAAGAATGAATGCAGTTTGATTCAATGAAAGAACGAATGCAGTTTAATCTCTGAATAATCAAGTTAACATTTTTGACACATTCGTTTCATGGATCCAACTGCATTCATTCATTCAATGTCTCAAGCTGTTGATTTATTGAATGTAAGATTAAAGTTTGATGCAATGAATGAATCAATGAATGTAGTCGATTGTCATGAAGTGAACGTGTTTAGCATGTTTATCTCATTCAAAGAGTGCAAAAGGATTCCATTACAGACTGTGTAAAGTTTGTTTCATTGAATCAATGAATAATGTTTGATTCATTGACTGTACGATTGAAGATAGGTTTAATGAATGAGTGCAGTTTGTTGCATTGAATGAAGGCGTTGAGGTCGAGATATTTACATCATGTAATTAGCTCATTTACTTGAAATAGCTTGTATAGTTTATTTCATAGAATGAATGAGAACAGTAGGATTCATTCAATGATTTTTTTAGGAATGATTAATTGAATCAGTGAATAACGTTTGATGCATTAAATGTAGGATTGATTTTTGGTTCCAATAATGAATGAAAGCAGGTTGTTTCATTCAATGAATGCATTTGAATTAAGGAAATAAGCTCTAATCGTTGAATTATCATGTGCAGTTTGTTTCATTGGAAGAAAGAACGCATGCAGTTTAATCTCTGAATAATCAAGTTAACATTCTTGAAACATGCGTTTCATGGATCCAACTGCATTCATTCATTCAATGTCTCAAGCTGTTAATTTATTGAATGTACGATGAAAGTTTGATGCAATGAATGAATCAATGAATGTATTCAATTGTCATGAAGTGAACGTGTCTAGCATGTTTATCTCATTCAAAGAGTGCAAAAGGATTCCATTACAGACTGTGTAAAGTTTGTTTCATCGAATCAATGAATTACGCTTGATTCATTGAATGCACAAATGATGTTTGATTCCATGAATGAATGAATTTTGTTTGTTTCATTGACTGAAAGCGTTGAACTCGAGACATTGAAGTCAGCTCTACTCACTAAAGTAACTGGTGCAGTTTGTTTCATTAAATGAACGAGAGCAGTTTGATTCTCTGATTGAATGAACGTTAATGGTCTCATGAAATGAATATGTGATGTTTGTTTCATTGAATCAATGAATAATGTTTGATTCATTAATGTACGATTGAAGTTATATTGAATGAATTCACTGGTGCAGATTGTTTCATTGAATTAATGCGTTAAGTTCGAGACAGTTACATCATGACTTTAGCTCATTTACTTGAAATAGCTTGTACAGTTTATTACATAGAATGAATGAGTGCGGTAGGATTCATTCAATGAATCAAGAATGATTCATTGAATCAGTGAATTAACGCTTGATTCATAGATTGCACGATTGACTTTTGATTCCAATAATGAATGAATGCAGGGTGTTTGATTGAATGAAGGCGTTCAGCTCGAGGCATTTGTATTAAGGAAATAATCTGTAATCGATGAATTATCATGTGCAGTTTGTTTCATTGAAAGAAAGAATGATTCAATGAAAGAATGAATGCAGTTTAATCTCTGAATAATCAAGTTAACATTCTTGAAACATGCGTTTCATAAATCTAACCGCATTCATTCATTCAATCTCTAAAGCTGTTGGTTCATTGAATGTACGATTAAAGTTTGATGCAATGAATGAATCAATGAATGCATTTGTATGTCATGAAATGTACGTGTTTAGAATGTTTGTCTCATTCAAAGAGTGTAAACGAATTCCATTACAGATTGTGTAAAGTTTGCTTCATTCAATCTATGAATTACGCTTGATTCATTGATTGCACGAATGATGTTTGATTCCATAGATGAATGAATGCAGATTGTTTCAATGACTGAAAGCGTTTAACTCGAGACATTGAAGTCAGCTCTACTCACTGAAGTAACTGGTGTAGTTTGTTTCATTGAATGAACGAGAGCAGTTTGATTCTCTGAATGAATGAACGCAACTGGTCTCATGAAATGAATATGTGATGTTTTTTTCATTGAATCAATGAATAATGTTTGATTCATTGACTGTACGATTGAAGATAGGTTTAATGAATGAGTGTAGTGTGTTTCATTGAATGAAGGCGTTGAGGTCGAGATATTTACATCATGTAATTAGCTCATTTACTTGAAAAAGCTTGTATAGTTTATTTCATAGAATGAATGAGAACGTTAGGATTCATTCAATGATTTTGTTAAGAATGATTAATTGAATCAGTCAATAACGTTTGTTGCATTGAGTGTAGGATTGACTTTTGATTCCAATAATGAATGAAAGCAGGCTGTTTCATTGAATGAATGCATTTTTATTAAGGAAATAATCTCTAATCGTTCAATTATCTTGTGCAGTTTGTTTCATTTGGAAGAAAGAATGAATGCAGTTTGATTCAATGAAAGAACGAATGCAGTTTAATCTCTGAATAATCAAGTTAACATTTTTGACACATTCGTTTCATGGATCCAACTGCATTCATTCATTCAATGTCTCAAGCTGTTGATTTATTGAATGTAAGATTAAAGTTTGATGCAATGAATGAATCAATGAATGTAGTCGATTGTCATGAAGTGAACGTGTTTAGCATGTTTATCTCATTCAAAGAGTGCAAAAGGATTCCATTACAGACTGTGTAAAGTTTGTTTCATTGAATCAATGAATAATGTTTGATTCATTGACTGTACGATTGAAGATAGGTTTAATGAATGAGTGCAGTTTGTTGCATTGAATGAAGGCGTTGAGGTCGAGATATTTACATCATGTAATTAGCTCATTTACTTGAAATAGCTTGTATAGTTTATTTCATAGAATGAATGAGAACAGTAGGATTCATTCAATGATTTTTTTAGGAATGATTAATTGAATCAGTGAATAACGTTTGATGCATTAAATGTAGGATTGATTTTTGGTTCCAATAATGAATGAAAGCAGGTTGTTTCATTCAATGAATGCATTTGAATTAAGGAAATAAGCTCTAATCGTTGAATTATCATGTGCAGTTTGTTTCATTGGAAGAAAGAACGCATGCAGTTTAATCTCTGAATAATCAAGTTAACATTCTTGAAACATGCGTTTCATGGATCCAACTGCATTCATTCATTCAATGTCTCAAGCTGTTAATTTATTGAATGTACGATGAAAGTTTGATGCAATGAATGAATCAATGAATGTATTCAATTGTCATGAAGTGAACGTGTCTAGCATGTTTATCTCATTCAAAGAGTGCAAAAGGATTCCATTACAGACTGTGTAAAGTTTGTTTCATCGAATCAATGAATTACGCTTGATTCATTGAATGCACAAATGATGTTTGATTCCATGAATGAATGAATTTTGTTTGTTTCATTGACTGAAAGCGTTGAACTCGAGACATTGAAGTCAGCTCTACTCACTAAAGTAACTGGTGCAGTTTGTTTCATTAAATGAACGAGAGCAGTTTGATTCTCTGATTGAATGAACGTTAATGGTCTCATGAAATGAATATGTGATGTTTGTTTCATTGAATCAATGAATAATGTTTGATTCATTAATGTACGATTGAAGTTATATTGAATGAATTCACTGGTGCAGATTGTTTCATTGAATTAATGCGTTAAGTTCGAGACAGTTACATCATGACTTTAGCTCATTTACTTGAAATAGCTTGTACAGTTTATTACATAGAATGAATGAGTGCGGTAGGATTCATTCAATGAATCAAGAATGATTCATTGAATCAGTGAATTAACGCTTGATTCATAGATTGCACGATTGACTTTTGATTCCAATAATGAATGAATGCAGGGTGTTTGATTGAATGAAGGCGTTCAGCTCGAGGCATTTGTATTAAGGAAATAATCTGTAATCGATGAATTATCATGTGCAGTTTGTTTCATTGAAAGAAAGAATGATTCAATGAAAGAATGAATGCAGTTTAATCTCTGAATAATCAAGTTAACATTCTTGAAACATGCGTTTCATAAATCTAACCGCATTCATTCATTCAATCTCTAAAGCTGTTGGTTCATTGAATGTACGATTAAAGTTTGATGCAATGAATGAATCAATGAATGCATTTGTATGTCATGAAATGTACGTGTTTAGAATGTTTGTCTCATTCAAAGAGTGTAAACGAATTCCATTACAGATTGTGTAAAGTTTGCTTCATTCAATCTATGAATTACGCTTGATTCATTGATTGCACGAATGATGTTTGATTCCATAGATGAATGAATGCAGATTGTTTCAATGACTGAAAGCGTTTAACTCGAGACATTGAAGTCAGCTCTACTCACTGAAGTAACTGGTGTAGTTTGTTTCATTGAATGAACGAGAGCAGTTTGATTCTCTGAATGAATGAACGCAACTGGTCTCATGAAATGAATATGTGATGTTTTTTTCATTGAATCAATGAATAATGTTTGATTCATTGACTGTACGATTGAAGATAGGTTTAATGAATGAGTGTAGTGTGTTTCATTGAATGAAGGCGTTGAGGTCGAGATATTTACATCATGTAATTAGCTCATTTACTTGAAAAAGCTTGTATAGTTTATTTCATAGAATGAATGAGAACGTTAGGATTCATTCAATGATTTTGTTAAGAATGATTAATTGAATCAGTCAATAACGTTTGTTGCATTGAGTGTAGGATTGACTTTTGATTCCAATAATGAATTAAAGCAGGCTGTTTCATTGAATGAATGCATTTTTATTAAGGAAATAATCTCTAATCGTTCAATTATCTTGTGCAGTTAGTTTCATTTGGAAGAAAGAATGAATGCAGTTTGATTCAATGAAAGAACGAATACAGTTTAATCTCTGAATAATCAAGATAACATTTTTGACACATTCGTTTCATGGATCCAACTGCATTCATTCATTCAATGTCTCAAGCTGTTGATTTATTGAATGTAAGATTAAAGTTTGATGCAATGAATGAATCAATGAATGTAGTCGATTGTCATGAAGTGAACGTGTTTAGCATGTTTATCTCATTCAAAGAGTGCAAAAGGATTCCATTACAGACTGTGTAAAGTTTGTTTCATCGAATCAATGAATTACGCTTGATTCATTGAATGCACAAATGATGTTTGATTCCATGAATGAATGAATTTTGTTTGTTTCATTGACTGAAAGCGTTGAACTCGAGACATTGAAGTCAGCTCTACTCACTAAAGTAACTGGTGCAGTTTGTTTCCTTAAATGAACGAGAGCAGTTTGATTCTCTGAATGAATGAACGTAAATGGTCTCATGAAATGAATATGTGATGTTTGTTTCATTGAATCAATGAATAATGTTTGATTCATTAATGTACGATTGAAGTTATATTCAATGAATTCACTGGTGCAGATTGTTTCATTGAATTAATGTGTTAAGTTCGAGACAGTTACATCATGACTTTAGCTCATTTACTTGAAATAGCTTGTACAGTTTATTACATAGAATGAATGAGTGCGGTAGGATTCATTCAATGAATCAAGAATGATTCATTGAATCAGTGAATTAACGCTTGATTCATAGATTGCACGATTGACTTTTGATTCCAATAATGAATGAATGCAGGGTGTTTGATTGAATGAAGGCGTTCAGCTCGAGGCATTTGTATTAAGGAAATAATCTGTAATCGTTGAATTATCATGTGCAGTTTGTTTCATTGAAAGAAAGAATGATTTAATGAAAGAATGAATGCAGTTTAATCTCTGAATAATCAAGTTAACATTCTTGAAACATGCCTTTCATAAATCCAACCGCATTCATTCATTCAATCTCTCAAGCTGTTGGTTCATTGAATGTACGATTAAAGTTTGATGCAATGAATGAATCAATGAATGCATTTGTATTCATGAAATGTACGTGTTTAGAATGTTTGTCTCATTCAAAGAGTGCAAAAGAATTCCATTACAGATTGTGTAAAGTTTGTTTCATTCAATCTATGAATTCCGCTTGATTCATTGATTGCACGAATGATGTTTGATTACATAGGTGAATGAATGCAGATTGTTTCAATGACTGAAAGCGTTTAACACGAGACATTGAAGTCAGCTCTACTCACTGAAGTAACTGGAGTAGTTTGTTTCATTGAATGAACGATAGCAGTTTGATTCTCTGAATGAATGAACGCAACTGGTCTCATGAAATGAATATGTGATGTTTTTTTCATTGAATCAATGAATAATGTTTGATTCATTGACTGTACGATTGAAGATAGGTTTAATGAATGAGTGTAGTGTGTTTCATTGAATGAAGGCGTTGAGGTCGAGATATTTACATCATGTAATTAGCTCATTTACTTGAAAAAGCTTGTATAGTTTATTTCATAGAATGAATGAGAACGTTAGGATTCATTCAATGATTTTGTTAAGAATGATTAATTGAATCAGTCAATAACGTTTGTTGCATTGAGTGTAGGATTGACTTTTGATTCCAATAATGAATGAAAGCAGGCTGTTTCATTGAATGAATGCATTTTTATTAAGGAAATAATCTCTAATCGTTCAATTATCTTGTGCAGTTAGTTTCATTTGGAAGAAAGAATGAATGCAGTTTGATTCAATGAAAGAACGAATACAGTTTAATCTCTGAATAATCAAGTTAACATTTTTGACACATTCGTTTCATGGATCCAACTGCATTCATTCATTCAATGTCTCAAGCTGTTGATTTATTGAATGTAAGATTAAAGTTTGATGCAATGAATGAATCAATGAATGTAGTCGATTGTCATGAAGTGAACGTGTTTAGCATGTTTATCTCATTCAAAGAGTGCAAAAGGATTCCATTACAGACTGTGTAAAGTTTATTTCATTGAATCAATGAATAATGTTTGATTCATTGTACGATTGAAGATAGGTTTAATGAATGAGTGCAGTTTGTTGCATTGAATGAAGGCGTTGAGGTCGAGATATTTACATCATGTAATTAGCTCATTTACTTGAAAAAGCTTGTATAGTTTATTTCATAGAATGAATGAGAACAGTAGGATTCATTCAATGATTTTGTTAGGAATGATTAATTGAATCAGTGAATAACGTTTGATGCATTTAATGTAGGATTGACTTTTGATTCCAATAATGAATGAAAGCAGGTTGTTTCATTCAATGAATGCATTTGAATTAAGGAAATACGCTCTAATCGTTGAATTATCATGTGCAGTTTGTTTCATTGGAAGAAAGAACGCATGCAGTTTAATCTCTGAATAATCAAGTTAACATTCTTGAAACATGCGTTTCATGGATCCAACTGCATTCATTCATTCAATGTCTCAAGCTGTTAATTTATTGAATGTACGATGAAAGTTTGATGCAATGAATGAATCAATGAATGTATTCAATTGTCATGAAGTGAACGTGTCTAGCATGTTTATCTCATTCAAAGAGTGCAAAAGGATTCCATTACAGACTGTGTAAAGTTTGTTTCATCGAATCAATGAATTACGCTTGATTCATTGAATGCACAAATGATGTTTGATTCCATGAATGAATGAATTTTGTTTGTTTCATTGACTGAAAGCGTTGAACTCGAGACATTGAAGTCAGCTCTACTCACTAAAGTAACTGGTGCAGTTTGTTTCCTTAAATGAACGAGAGCAGTTTGATTCTCTGAATGAATGAACGTAAATGGTCTCATGAAATGAATATGTGATGTTTGTTTCATTGAATCAATGAATAATGTTTGATTCATTAATGTACGATTGAAGTTATATTGAATGAATTCACTGGTGCAGATTGTTTCATTGAATTAATGTGTTAAGTTCGAGACAGTTACATCATGACTTTAGCTCATTTACTTGAAATAGCTTGTACAGTTTATTACATAGAATGAATGAGTGCGGTAGGATTCATTCAATGAATCAAGAATGATTCATTGAATCAGTGAATTAACGCTTGATTCATAGATTGCACGATTGACTTTTGATTCCAGGGTGTTTGATTGAATGAAGGCGTTCAGGTCGAGGCATTTGTATTGAGGAAATAATGTGTAATCGATGAATTATCATATGCAGTTTGTTTCATTGAAAGAAAGAATGATTCAATGAAAGAATGAATACAGTTTAATCTCTGAATAATCAAGTTAACATTCTTGAAACATGCGTTTCATAAATCTAACCGCATTCATTCATTCAAACTCTAAAGCTGTTGGTTCATTGAATGTACGATTAAATTTGATGCAATGAATGAATCAATGAATGCATTTGTATGTCATGAAATGGACGTGTTTAGAATGTTTGTCTCATTCAAAGAGTTGAAAAGAATTCCATTACAGATTGTGTAAAGTTTGCTTCATTCAATCTATGAATTACGCTTGATTCATTGATTGCACGAATGATGTTTGATTCCATAGATGAATGAATGCAGATGGTTTCAATGACTGAAAGCATTTAACTCGAGACATTGAAGTCAGCTCTACTCACTGAAGTAACTGGTGTAGTTTGTTTCATTGAATGAACGATAGCAGTTTGATTCTCTGAATGAATGAACGCAACTGGTCTCGTGAAATGAATATGTGAAGTTTTTTTCATTGAATGAATGAAAGATGTTTGATTCATTGACTGAACGATTGAAGATAGGTTTAATGAATGAGTGTAGTGTGTTTCATTGAATGAAGGCGTTGAGGTCGAGATATTTACATCATGTAATTAGCTCATTTACTTGAAAAAGCTTGTATAGTTTAATTAATAGAATGAATGAGAACGTTAGGATTCATTCAATGATTTTGTTAAGAATGATTAATTGAATCAGTCAATAACGTTTGTTGCATTGAGTGTAGGATTGACTTTTGATTCCAATAATGAATGAAAGCAGGTTGTTTCATTGAATGAATGCATTTTTATTAAGGAAATAATCTCTAATCGTTGAATTCACATGTGCAGTTTGTTTCATTTGGAAGAAAGAATGAATGCAGTTTGATTCAATGAAAGAACGAATGCAGTTTAATCTCTGAATAATCAAGTTAACATTTTTGACACATTCGTTTCATGGATCCAACTGCATTGGATGATTTATTCAATGTCTCAAGCTGTTGATTTATTGAATGTAAGATTAAAGTTTGATGCAATGAATGAATCAATGAATGTAGTCGATTGTCATGAAGTGAACGTGTTTAGCATGTTTATCTCATTCAAAGAGTGCAAAAGGATTCCATTACAGACTGTGTAAAGTTTGTTTCATTGAATCAATGAATAATGTTTGATTCATTGATTGTACGATTGAAGATAGGTTTAATGAATGAGTGCAGTTTGTTGCATTGAATGAAGGCGTTGAGGTCGAGATATTTACATCATGTAATTAGCTCATTTACTTGAAATAGCTTGTATAGTTTATTTCATAGAATGAATGAGAACTGTAGGATTCATTCAATGATTTTGCTAGGAATGATTAATTGAATCAGTGAATAACGTTTGATGCATTTAATGTAGAATTGACTTTTGATTCCAATAATGAATGAAAGCAGGTTGTTTCATTCAATGAATGCATTTGAATTAAGGAAATAAGCTCTAATCGTTGAATTATCATGTGCAGTTTGTTTCATTGGAAGAAAGAACGCATGCAGTTTAATCTCTGAATAATCAAGTTAACATTCTTGAAACATGCGTTTCATGGATCCAACTGCATTCATTCATTCAATGTCTCAAGCTGTTAATTTAATGAATGTACGATGAAAGTTTGATGCAATGAATGAATCAATGAATGTATTCAATTGTCATGAAGTGAACGTGTCTAGCATGTTTATCTCATTCAAAGAGTGCAAAAGGATTCCATTACAGACTGTGTAAAGTTTGTTTCATCGAATCAATGAATTACGCTTGATTCATTGAATGCACAAATGATGTTTGATTCCATGAATGAATGAAATTTGTTTGTTTCATTGACTGAAAACGTTGAACTCGAGACATTGAAGTCAGCTCTACTCACTAAAGTATCTGGTGCAGTTTGTTTCATTGAATGAACGAGAGCAGTTTGATTCTCTGAATGAATGAACGTAAATGGTCTCATGAAATGAATATGTGATGTTTGTTTCATTGAATCAATGAATAATGTTTGATTCATTAATGTACGATTGAAGTTATATTGAATGAATTCACTGGTGCAGATTGTTTCATTGAATTAATGCGTTAAGTTCGAGACAGTTACATCATGTCTTTAGCTCATTTACTTGAAATAGCTTGTACAGTTTATTACATAGAATGAATGAGTGCGGTAGGATTCATTCAATGAATCAAGAATGATTCATTGAATCAGTGAATTAACGCTTGATTCATAGATTGCACGATTGACTTTTGATTCCAATAATGAATGAATGCAGGGTGTTTGATTGAATGAAGGCGTTCAGCTCGAGGCATTTGTATTAAGGAAATAATCTGTAATCGTTGAATTATCATGTGCAGTTTGTTTCATTGAAAGAAAGAATGATTCAATGAAAGAATGAATGCAGTTTAATCTCTGAATAATCAAGTTAACATTCTTGAAACATGCGTTTCATAAATCCAACCGCATTCATTCATTCAATCTCTAAAGCTGTTGGTTCATTGAATGTACTATTAAAGTTTGATGCAATGAATGAATCAATGAATGCATTTGTATGTCATGAAATGTACGTGTTTAGAATGTTTGTCTCATTCAAAGAGTGTAAACGAATTCCATTACAGATTGTGTAAAGTTTGCTTCATTCAATCTATGAATTACGCTTGATTCATTGATTGCACGAATGATGTTTGATTCCATAGATGAATGAATGCAGATTGTTTCAATGACTGAAAGCGTTTAACTCGAGACATTGAAGTCAGCTCTACTCACTGAAGTAACTGGTGTAGTTTGTTTCATTGAATGAACGAGAGCAGTTTGATTCTCTGAATGAATGAACGCAACTGGTCTCATGAAATGAATATGTGATGTTTTTTTCATTGAATCAATGAATAATGTTTGATTCATTGACTGTACGATTGAAGATAGGTTTAATGAATGAGTGTAGTGTGTTTCATTGAATGAAGGCGTTGAGGTCGAGATATTTACATCATGTAATTAGCTCATTTACTTGAAAAAGCTAATATAGTTTATTTCATAGAATGAATGAGAACGTTAGGATTCATTCAATGATTTTGTTAAGAATGATTAATTGAATCAGTCAATAACGTTTGTTGCAATGAGTGTAGGATTGACTTTTGATTCCAATAATGAATGAAATCAGGTTGTTTCATTGAATGAAAACATTTTTATGATAAAAATAATCTCTAATCGTTGAATTATCATGTGCAGTTTGTTTCATTTGGAAGAAAGAATGAATGCAGTTTGATTCAATGAAAGAACGAATGCAGTTTAATCTCTGAATAATCAAGTTAACATTTTTGACACATTCGTTTCATGGATCCAACTGCATTCATTCATTCAATGTCTCAAGCTGTTGATTTATTGAATGTAAGATTAAAGTTTGATGCAATGAATGAATCAATGAATGTAGTCGATTGTCATGAAGTGAACGTGTTTAGCATGTTTATCTCATTCAAAGAGTGCAAAAGGATTCCATTACAGACTGTGTAAAGTTTGTTTCATTGAATCAATGAATAATGTTTGATTCATTGACTGTACGATTGAAGATAGGTTTAATGAATGAGTACAGTTTGTTGAATTGAATGAAGGCGTTGAGGTCGAGATATTTACATCATGTAATTAGCTCATTTACTTGAAATAGCTTGTATAGTTTATTTCATAGAATGAATGAGAACAGTAGGATTCATTCAATGATTTTGTTAGGAATGATTAATTGAATCAGTGAATAACGTTTGATGCATTTAATGTAGGATTGACTTTTGATTCCAATAATGAATGAAAGCAGGTTGTTTCATTCAATGAATGCATTTGAATTAAGGAAATAAGCTCTAATCGTTGAATTATCATGTGCAGTTTGTTTCATTGGAAGAAAGAACGCATGCAGTTTTATCTCTGAATAATCAAGTTAACATTCTTGAAACATGCGTTTCATGGATCCAACTGCATTCATTCATTCAATGTCTCAAGCTGTTAATTTATTGAATGTACGATGAAAGTTTGATGCAATGAATGAATCAATGAATGTATTCAATTGTCATGAAGTGAACGTGTCTAGCATGTTTATCTCATTCAAAGAGTGCAAAAGGATTCCATTACAGACTGTGTAAAGTTTGTTTCACCGAATCAATGAATTACGCTTGATTCATTGAATGCACAAATGATGTTTGATTCCATGAATGAATGAATTTTGTTTGTTTCATTGACTGAAAGCGTTGAACTCGAGACATTGAAGTCAGCTCTACTCACTAAAGTAACTGGTGCAGTTTGTTTCATTGAATGAACGAGAGCAGTTTGATTCTCTGAATGAATGAACGTAAATAGTCTCATGAAATGAATATGTGATGTTTGTTTCATTGAATCAATGAATAATGTTTGATTCATTAATGTACGATTGAAGTTATATGCAATGAATTCACTGGTGCAGATTGTTTCATTGAATTAATGCGTTAAGTTCGAGACAGTTACATCATGACTTTAGCTCATTTACTTGAAATAGCTTGTACAGTTTATTACATGGAATGAATGAGTGCGGTAGGATTCATTCAATGAATCAAGAATGATTCATTGAATCAGTGAATTAACGCTTGATTCATAGATTGCACGATTGACTTTTGATTCCAATAATGAATGAATGCAGGGTGTTTGATTGAATGAAGGCGTTCAGCTCGAGGCATTTGTATTAAGGAAATAATCTGTAATCGATGAATTATCATGTGCAGTTTGTTTCATTGAAAGAAAGAATGATTCAATGAAAGAATGAATGCAGTTTAATCTCTGAATAATCAAGTTAACATTCTTGAAACATGCGTTTCATAAATCTAACCGCATTCATTCATTCAATCTCTAAAGCTGTTGGTTCATTGAATGTACGATTAAAGTTTGATGCAATGAATGAATCAATGAATGCATTTGTATGTCATGAAATGTACGTGTTTAGAATGTTTGTCTCATTCAAAGAGTGTAAACGAATTCCATTACAGATTGTGTAAAGTTTGCTTCATTCAATCTATGAATTACGCTTGATTCATTGATTGCACGAATGATGTTTGATTCCATAGATGAATGAATGCAGATTGTTTCAATGACTGAAAGCGTTTAACTCGAGACATTGAAGTCAGCTCTACTCACTGAAGTAACTGGTGTAGTTTGTTTCATTGAATGAACGAGAGCAGTTTGATTCTCTGAATGAATGAACGCAACTGGTCTCATGAAATGAATATGTGATGTTTTTTTCATTGAATCAATGAATAATGTTTGATTCATTGACTGTACGATTGAAGATAGGTTTAATGAATGAGTGTAGTGTGTTTCATTGAATGAAGGCGTTGAGGTCGAGATATTTACATCATGTAATTAGCTCATTTACTTGAAAAAGCTTATATAGTTTATTTCATAGAATGAATGAGAACGTTAGGATTCATTCAATGATTTTGTTAAGAATGATTAATTGAATCAGTCAATAACGTTTGTTGCATTGAGTGTAGGATTGACTTTTGATTCCAATAATGAATGAAATCAGGTTGTTTCATTGAATGAATGCATTTTTATTAAGGAAATAATCTCTAATCGTTCAATTATCTTGTGCAGTTTGTTTCATTTGGAAGAAAGAATGAATGCAGTTTGATTCAATGAAAGAACGAATGCAGTTTAATCTGTGAATAATCAAGTTAACATTTTTGACACATTCGTTTCATGGATCCAACTGCATTCATTCATTCAATGTCTCAAGCTGTTGATTTATTGAATGTAAGATTAAAGTTTGATGCAATGAATGAATCAATGAATGTAGTCGATTGTCATGAAGTGAACGTGTTTAGCATGTTTATCTCATTCAAAGAGTGCAAAAGGATTCCATTACAGATTGTGTAAAGTTTGCTTCATTCAATCTATGAATTACGCTTGATTGATTGATTGCACGAATGATGTTTGATTCCATAGATGAATGAATGCAGATTATTTCAATGACTGAAAGCGTTTAACTCGAGACATTGAAGTCAGCTCTACTCACTGAAGTAACTGGTGTAGTTTGTTTCATTGAATGAACGAGAGCAGTTTGATTCTCTGAATGAATGAACGCAACTGGTCTCATGAAATGAATATGTGATGTTTTTTTCATTGAATCAATGAATAATGTTTGATTCATTGACTGTACGATTGAAGATAGGTTTAATGAATGAGTGTAGTGTGTTTCATTGAATGAAGGCGTTGAGGTCGAGATATTTACATCATGTAATTAGCTCATTTACTTGAAAAAGCTTGTATAGTTTATTTCATAGAATGAATGAGAACGTTAGGATTCATTCAATGATTTTGTTAAGAATGATTAATTGAATCAGTCAATAACGTTTGTTGCATTGAGTGTAGGATTGACTTTTGATTCCAATAATGAATGAAATCAGGTTGTTTCATTGAATGAATGCATTTTTATGATAAAAATAATCTCTAATCGTTGAATTATCATGTGCAGTTTGTTTCATTTGGAAGAAAGAATGAATGCAGTTTGATTCAATGAAAGAACGAATGCAGTTTAATCTCTGAATAATCAAGTTAACATTTTTGACACATTCGTTTCATGGATCCAACTGCATTCATTCATTCAATGTCTCAAGCTGTTGATTTATTGAATGTAAGATTAAAGTTTGATGCAATGAATGAATCAATGAATGTAGTCGATTGTCATGAAGTGAACGTGTTTAGCATGTTTATCTCATTCAAAGAGTGCAAAAGGATTCCATTACAGACTGTGTAAAGTTTGTTTCATTGAATCAATGAATAATGTTTGATTCATTGACTGTACGATTGAAGATAGGTTTAATGAATGAGTGCAGTTTGTTGCATTGAATGAAGGCGTTGAGGTCGAGATATTTACATCATGTAATTAGCTCATTTACTTGAAATAGCTTGTATAGTTTATTTCATAGAATGAATGAGAACAGTAGGATTCATTCAATGATTTTGTTAGGAATGATTAATTTAATCAGTGAATAACGTTTGATGCATTTAATGTAGGATTGACTTTTGATTCCAATAATGAATGAAAGCAGGTTGTTTCATTCAATGAATGCATTTGAATTAAGGAAATAAGCTCTAATCGTTGAATTATCATGTGCAGTTTGTTCCATTGGAAGAAAGAACGCATGCAGTTTAATCTCTGAATAATCAAGTTAACATTCTTGAAACATGCGTTTCATGGATCCAACTGCATTCATTCATTCAATGTCTCAAGCTGTTAATTTATTGAATGTACGATGAAAGTTTGAGGCAATGAATGAATCAATGAATGTATTCAATTGTCATGAAGTGAACGTGTCTAGCATGTTTATCTCATTCAAAGAGTGCAAAAGGATTCCATTACAGACTGTGTAAAGTTTGTTTCATCGAATCAATGAATCACGCTTGATTCATTGAATGCACAAATGATGTCTGATTCCATGAATGAATGAATTTTGTTTGTTTCATTGACTGAAAGCGTTGAACTCGAGACATTGAAGTCAGCTCTACTCACTAAAGTAACTGGTGCAGTTTGTTTCATTAAATGAACGAGAGCAGTTTGATTCTCTGATTGAATGAACGTTAATGGTCTCATGAAATGAATATGTGATGTTTGTTTCATTGAATCAATGAATAATGTTTGATTCATTAATGTACGATTGAAGTTATATTCAATGAATTCACTGGTGCAGATTGTTTCATTGAATTAATGCGTTAAGTTCGAGACAGTTACATCATGACTTTAGCTCATTTACTTGAAATAGCTTGTACAGTTTATTACATGGAATGAATGAGTGCGGTAGGATTCATTCAATGAATCAAGAATGATTCATTGAATCAGTGAATTAACGCTTGATTCATAGATTGCACGATTGACTTTTGATTCCAATAATGAATGAATGCAGGGTGTTTGATTGAATGAAGGCGTTCAGCTCGAGGCATTTGTATTAAGGAAATAATCTGTAATCGATGAATTATCATGTGCAGTTTGTTTCATTGAAAGAAAGAATGATTCAATGAAAGAATGAATGCAGTTTAATCTCTGAATAATCAAGTTAACATTCTTGAAACATGCGTTTCATAAATCTAACCGCATTCATTCATTCAATCTCTAAAGCTGTTGGTTCATTGAATGTACGATTAAAGTTTGATGCAATGAATGAATCAATGAATGCATTTGTATGTCATGAAATGTACGTGTTTAGAATGTTTGTCTCATTCAAAGAGTGTAAACGAATTCCATTACAGATTGTGTAAAGTTTGCTTCATTCAATCTATGAATTACGCTTGATTCATTGATTGCACGAATGATGTTTGATTCCATAGATGAATGAATGCAGATTGTTTCAATGACTGAAAGCGTTTAACTCGAGACATTGAAGTCAGCTCTACTCACTGAAGTAACTGGTGTAGTTTGTTTCATTGAATGAACGAGAGCAGTTTGATTCTCTGAATGAATGAACGCAACTGGTCTCATGAAATGAATATGTGATGTTTTTTTCATTGAATCAATGAATAATGTTTGATTCATTGACTGTACGATTGAAGATAGGTTTAATGAATGAGTGTAGTGTGTTTCATTGAATGAAGGCGTTGAGGTCGAGATATTTACATCATGTAATTAGCTCATTTACTTGAAAAAGCTTATATAGTTTATTTCATAGAATGAATGAGAACGTTAGGATTCATTCAATGATTTTGTTAAGAATGATTAATTGAATCAGTCAATAACGTTTGTTGCAATGAGTGTAGGATTGACTTTTGATTCCAATAATGAATGAAATCAGGTTGTTTCATTGAATGAATGCATTTTTATGATAAAAATGATCTCTAATCGTTGAATTATCATGTGCAGTTTGTTTCATTTGGAAGAAAGAATGAATGCAGTTTGATTCAATGAAAGAACGAATGCAGTTTAATCTCTGAATAATCAAGTTAACATTTTTGACACATTCGTTTCATGGATCCAACTGCATTCATTCATTCAATGTCTCAAGCTGTTGATTTATTGAATGTAAGATTAAAGTTTGATGCAATGAATGAATCAATGAATGTAGTCGATTGTCATGAAGTGAACGTGTTTAGCATGTTTATCTCATTCAAAGAGTGCAAAAGGATTCCATTACAGACTGTGTAAAGTTTGTTTCATTGAATCAATGAATAATGTTTGATTCATTGACTGTACGATTGAAGATAGGTTTAATGAATGAGTGCAGTTTGTTGCATTGAATGAAGGCGTTGAGGTCGAGATATTTACATCATGTAATTAGCTCATTTACTTGAAATAGCTTGTATAGTTGATTTCATAGAATGAATGAGAACAGTAGGATTCATTCAATGATTTTGTTAGGAATGATTAATTGAATCAGTGAATAACGTTTGATGCATTTAATGTAGGATTGACTTTTGATTCCAATAATGAATGAAAGCAGGTTGTTTCATTCAATGAATGCATTTGAATTAAGGAAATAAGCTCTAATCGTTGAATTATCATGTGCAGTTTGTTTCATTGGAAGAAAGAACGCATGCAGTTTAATCTCTGAATAATCAAGTTAACATTCTTGAAACATGCGTTTCATGGATCCAACTGCATTCATTCATTCAATGTCTCAAGCTGTTAATTTATTGAATGTACGATGAAAGTTTGATGCAATGAATGAATCAATGAATGTATTCAATTGTCATGAAGTGAACGTGTCTAGCATGTTTATCTCATTCAAAGAGTGCAAAAGGATTCCATTACAGACTGTGTAAAGTTTGTTTCACCGAATCAATGAATTACGCTTGATTCATTGAATGCACAAATGATGTTTGATTCCATGAATGAATGAATTTTGTTTGTTTCATTGACTGAAAGCGTTGAACTCGAGACATTGAAGTCAGCTCTACTCACTAAAGTAACTGGTGCAGTTTGTTTCATTGAATGAACGAGAGCAGTTTGATTCTCTGAATGAATGAACGTAAATAGTCTCATGAAATGAATATGTGATGTTTGTTTCATTGAATCAATGAATAATGTTTGATTCATTAATGTACGATTGAAGTTATATTCAATGAATTCACTGGTGCAGATTGTTTCATTGAATTAATGCGTTAAGTTCGAGACAGTTACATCATGACTTTAGCTCATTTACTTGAAATAGCTTGTACAGTTTATTACATGGAATGAATGAGTGCGGTAGGATTCATTCAATGAATCAAGAATGATTCATTGAATCAGTGAATTAACGCTTGATTCATAGATTGCACGATTGACTTTTGATTCCAATAATGAATGAATGCAGGGTGTTTGATTGAATGAAGGCGTTCAGCTCGAGGCATTTGTATTAAGGAAATAATCTGTAATCGATGAATTATCATGTGCAGTTTGTTTCATTGAAAGAAAGAATGATTCAATGAAAGAATGAATGCAGTTTAATCTCTGAATAATCAAGTTAACATTCTTGAAACATGCGTTTCATAAATCTAACCGCATTCATTCATTCAATCTCTAAAGCTGTTGGTTCATTGAATGTACGATTAAAGTTTGATGCAATGAATGAATCAATGAATGCATTTGTATGTCATGAAATGTACGTGTTTAGAATGTTTGTCTCATTCAAAGAGTGTAAACGAATTCCATTACAGATTGTGTAAAGTTTGCTTCATTCAATCTATGAATTACGCTTGATTCATTGATTGCACGAATGATGTTTGATTCCATAGATGAATGAATGCAGATTGTTTCAATGACTGAAAGCGTTTAACTCGAGACATTGAAGTCAGCTCTACTCACTGAAGTAACTGGTGTAGTTTGTTTCATTGAATGAACGAGAGCAGTTTGATTCTCTGAATGAATGAACGCAACTGGTCTCATGAAATGAATATGTGATGTTTTTTTCATTGAATCAATGAATAATGTTTGATTCATTGACTGTACGATTGAAGATAGGTTTAATGAATGAGTGTAGTGTGTTTCATTGAATGAAGGCGTTGAGGTCGAGATATTTACATCATGTAATTAGCTCATTTACTTGAAAAAGCTTATATAGTTTATTTCATAGAATGAATGAGAACGTTAGGATTCATTCAATGATTTTGTTAAGAATGATTAATTGAATCAGTCAATAACGTTTGTTGCAATGAGTGTAGGATTGACTTTTGATTCCAATAATGAATGAAATCAGGTTGTTTCATTGAATGAATGCATTTTTATGATAAAAATGATCTCTAATCGTTGAATTATCATGTGCAGTTAGTTTCATTTGGAAGAAAGAATGAATGCAGTTTGATTCAATGAAAGAACGAATGCAGTTTAATCTCTGAATAATCAAGTTAACATTTTTGACACATTCGTTTCATGGATCCAACTGCATTCATTCATTCAATGTCTCAAGCTGTTGATTTATTGAATGTAAGATTAAAGTTTGATGCAATGAATGAATCAATGAATGTAGTCGATTGTCATGAAGTGAACGTGTTTAGCATGTTTATCTCATTCAAAGAGTGCAAAAGGATTCCATTACAGACTGTGTAAAGTTTGTTTCATTGAATCAATGAATAATGTTTGATTCATTGACTGTACGATTGAAGATAGGTTTAATGAATGAGTGCAGTTTGTTGCATTGAATGAAGGCGTTGAGGTCGAGATATTTACATCATGTAATTAGCTCATTTACTTGAAAAAGCTTATATAGTTTATTTCATAGAATGAATGAGAACAGTAGGATTCATTCAATGATTTTGTTAGGAATGATTAATTGAATCAGTGAATAACGTTTGATGCATTTAATGTAGGATTGACTTTTGATTCCAATAATGAATGAAAGCAGGTTGTTTCATTCAATGAATGCATTTGAATTAAGGAAATAAGCTCTAATCGTTGAATTATCATGTGCAGTTTGTTTCATTTGGAAGAAAGAATGAATGCAGTTTGATTCAATGAAAGAACGAATGCAGTTTAATCTGTGAATAATCAAGTTAACATTTTTGACACATTCGTTTCATGGATCCAACTGCATTCATTCATTCAATGTCTCAAGCTGTTGATTTATTGAATGTAAGATTAAAGTTTGATGCAATGAATGAATCAATGAATGTAGTCGATTGTCATGAAGTGAACGTGTTTAGCATGTTTATCTCATTCAAAGAGTGCAAAAGGATTCCATTACAGACTGTGTAAAGTTTGTTTCATTGAATCAATGAATAATGTTTGATTCATTGACTGTACGATTGAAGATAGGTTTAATGAATGAGTGCAGTTTGTTGCATTGAATGAAGGCGTTGAGGTCGAGATATTTACATCATGTAATTAGCTCATTTACTTGAAATAGCTTGTATAGTTTATTTCATAGAATGAATGAGAACAGTAGGATTCATTCAATGATTTTGTTAGGAATGATTAATTGAATCAGTGAATAACGTTTGATGCATTTAATGTAGGATTGACTTTTGATTCCAATAATGAATGAAAGCAGGTTGTTTCATTCAATGAATGCATTTGAATTAAGGAAATAAGCTCTAATCGTTGAATTATCATGTGCAGTTTGTTTCATTGGAAGAAAGAACGCATGCAGTTTAATCTCTGAATAATCAAGTTAACATTCTTGAAACATGCGTTTCATGGATCCAACTGCATTCATTCATTCAATGTCTCAAGCTGTTAATTTATTGAATGTACGATGAAAGTTTGATGCAATGAATGAATCAATGAATGTATTCAATTGTCATGAAGTGAACGTGTCTAGCATGTTTATCTCATTCAAAGAGTGCAAAAGGATTCCATTACAGACTGTGTAAAGTTTGTTTCACCGAATCAATGAATTACGCTTGATTCATTGAATGCACAAATGATGTTTGATTCCATGAATGAATGAATTTTGTTTGTTTCATTGACTGAAAGCGTTGAACTCGAGACATTGAAGTCAGCTCTACTCACTAAAGTAACTGGTGCAGTTTGTTTCATTGAATGAACGAGAGCAGTTTGATTCTCTGAATGAATGAACGTAAATAGTCTCATGAAATGAATATGTGATGTTTGTTTCATTGAATCAATGAATAATGTTTGATTCATTAATGTACGATTGAAGTTATATTCAATGAATTCACTGGTGCAGATTGTTTCATTGAATTAATGCGTTAAGTTCGAGACAGTTACATCATGACTTTAGCTCATTTACTTGAAATAGCTTGTACAGTTTATTACATGGAATGAATGAGTGCGGTAGGATTCATTCAATGAATCAAGAATGATTCATTGAATCAGTGAATTAACGCTTGATTCATAGATTGCACGATTGACTTTTGATTCCAATAATGAATGAATGCAGGGTGTTTGATTGAATGAAGGCGTTCAGCTCGAGGCATTTGTATTAAGGAAATAATCTGTAATCGATGAATTATCATGTGCAGTTTGTTTCATTGAAAGAAAGAATGATTCAATGAAAGAATGAATGCAGTTTAATCTCTGAATAATCAAGTTAACATTCTTGAAACATGCGTTTCATAAATCTAACCGCATTCATTCATTCAATCTCTAAAGCTGTTGGTTCATTGAATGTACGATTAAAGTTTGATGCAATGAATGAATCAATGAATGCATTTGTATGTCATGAAATGTACGTGTTTAGAATGTTTGTCTCATTCAAAGAGTGTAAACGAATTCCATTACAGATTGTGTAAAGTTTGCTTCATTCAATCTATGAATTACGCTTGATTCATTGATTGCACGAATGATGTTTGATTCCATAGATGAATGAATGCAGATTGTTTCAATGACTGAAAGCGTTTAACTCGAGACATTGAAGTCAGCTCTACTCACTGAAGTAACTGGTGTAGTTTGTTTCATTGAATGAACGAGAGCAGTTTGATTCTCTGAATGAATGAACGCAACTGGTCTCATGAAATGAATATGTGATGTTTTTTTCATTGAATCAATGAATAATGTTTGATTCATTGACTGTACGATTGAAGATAGGTTTAATGAATGAGTGTAGTGTGTTTCATTGAATGAAGGCGTTGAGGTCGAGATATTTACATCATGTAATTAGCTCATTTACTTGAAAAAGCTTATATAGTTTATTTCATAGAATGAATGAGAACGTTAGGATTCATTCAATGATTTTGTTAAGAATGATTAATTGAATCAGTCAATAACGTTTGTTGCAATGAGTGTAGGATTGACTTTTGATTCCAATAATGAATGAAATCAGGTTGTTTCATTGAATGAATGCATTTTTATGATAAAAATGATCTCTAATCGTTGAATTATCATGTGCAGTTAGTTTCATTTGGAAGAAAGAATGAATGCAGTTTGATTCAATGAAAGAACGAATGCAGTTTAATCTCTGAATAATCAAGTTAACATTTTTGACACATTCGTTTCATGGATCCAACTGCATTCATTCATTCAATGTCTCAAGCTGTTGATTTATTGAATGTAAGATTAAAGTTTGATGCAATGAATGAATCAATGAATGTAGTCGATTGTCATGAAGTGAACGTGTTTAGCATGTTTATCTCATTCAAAGAGTGCAAAAGGATTCCATTACAGACTGTGTAAAGTTTGTTTCATTGAATCAATGAATAATGTTTGATTCATTGACTGTACGATTGAAGATAGGTTTAATGAATGAGTGCAGTTTGTTGCATTGAATGAAGGCGTTGAGGTCGAGATATTTACATCATGTAATTAGCTCATTTACTTGAAATAGCTTGTATAGTTTATTTCATAGAATGAATGAGAACAGTAGGATTCATTCAATGATTTTGTTAGGAATGATTAATTGAATCAGTGAATAACGTTTGATGCATTTAATGTAGGATTGACTTTTGATTCCAATAATGAATGAAAGCAGGTTGTTTCATTCAATGAATGCATTTGAATTAAGGAAATAAGCTCTAATCGTTGAATTATCATGTGCAGTTTGTTTCATTGGAAGAAAGAACGCATGCAGTTTAATCTCTGAATAATCAAGTTAACATTCTTGAAACATGCGTTTCATGGATCCAACTGCATTCATTCATTCAATGTCTCAAGCTGTTAATTTATTGAATGTACGATGAAAGTTTGATGCAATGAATGAATCAATGAATGTATTCAATTGTCATGAAGTGAACGTGTCTAGCATGTTTATCTCATTCAAAGAGTGCAAAAGGATTCCATTACAGACTGTGTAAAGTTTGTTTCACCGAATCAATGAATTACGCTTGATTCATTGAATGCACAAATGATGTTTGATTCCATGAATGAATGAATTTTGTTTGTTTCATTGACTGAAAGCGTTGAACTCGAGACATTGAAGTCAGCTCTACTCACTAAAGTAACTGGTGCAGTTTGTTTCATTGAATGAACGAGAGCAGTTTGATTCTCTGAATGAATGAACGTAAATAGTCTCATGAAATGAATATGTGATGTTTGTTTCATTGAATCAATGAATAATGTTTGATTCATTAATGTACGATTGAAGTTATATTCAATGAATTCACTGGTGCAGATTGTTTCATTGAATTAATGCGTTAAGTTCGAGACAGTTACATCATGACTTTAGCTCATTTACTTGAAATAGCTTGTACAGTTTATTACATGGAATGAATGAGTGCGGTAGGATTCATTCAATGAATCAAGAATGATTCATTGAATCAGTGAATTAACGCTTGATTCATAGATTGCACGATTGACTTTTGATTCCAATAATGAATGAATGCAGGGTGTTTGATTGAATGAAGGCGTTCAGCTCGAGGCATTTGTATTAAGGAAATAATCTGTAATCGATGAATTATCATGTGCAGTTTGTTTCATTGAAAGAAAGAATGATTCAATGAAAGAATGAATGCAGTTTAATCTCTGAATAATCAAGTTAACATTCTTGAAACATGCGTTTCATAAATCTAACCGCATTCATTCATTCAATCTCTAAAGCTGTTGGTTCATTGAATGTACGATTAAAGTTTGATGCAATGAATGAATCAATGAATGCATTTGTATGTCATGAAATGTACGTGTTTAGAATGTTTGTCTCATTCAAAGAGTGTAAACGAATTCCATTACAGATTGTGTAAAGTTTGCTTCATTCAATCTATGAATTACGCTTGATTCATTGATTGCACGAATGATGTTTGATTCCATAGATGAATGAATGCAGATTGTTTCAATGACTGAAAGCGTTTAACTCGAGACATTGAAGTCAGCTCTACTCACTGAAGTAACTGGTGTAGTTTGTTTCATTGAATGAACGAGAGCAGTTTGATTCTCTGAATGAATGAACGCAACTGGTCTCATGAAATGAATATGTGATGTTTTTTTCATTGAATCAATGAATAATGTTTGATTCATTGACTGTACGATTGAAGATAGGTTTAATGAATGAGTGTAGTGTGTTTCATTGAATGAAGGCGTTGAGGTCGAGATATTTACATCATGTAATTAGCTCATTTACTTGAAAAAGCTTATATAGTTTATTTCATAGAATGAATGAGAACGTTAGGATTCATTCAATGATTTTGTTAAGAATGATTAATTGAATCAGTCAATAACGTTTGTTGCAATGAGTGTAGGATTGACTTTTGATTCCAATAATGAATGAAATCAGGTTGTTTCATTGAATGAATGCATTTTTATGATAAAAATGATCTCTAATCGTTGAATTATCATGTGCAGTTAGTTTCATTTGGAAGAAAGAATGAATGCAGTTTGATTCAATGAAAGAACGAATGCAGTTTAATCTCTGAATAATCAAGTTAACATTTTTGACACATTCGTTTCATGGATCCAACTGCATTCATTCATTCAATGTCTCAAGCTGTTGATTTATTGAATGTAAGATTAAAGTTTGATGCAATGAATGAATCAATGAATGTAGTCGATTGTCATGAAGTGAACGTGTTTAGCATGTTTATCTCATTCAAAGAGTGCAAAAGGATTCCATTACAGACTGTGTAAAGTTTGTTTCATTGAATCAATGAATAATGTTTGATTCATTGACTGTACGATTGAAGATAGGTTTAATGAATGAGTGCAGTTTGTTGCATTGAATGAAGGCGTTGAGGTCGAGATATTTACATCATGTAATTAGCTCATTTACTTGAAATAGCTTGTATAGTTTATTTCATAGAATGAATGAGAACAGTAGGATTCATTCAATGATTTTGTTAGGAATGATTAATTGAATCAGTGAATAACGTTTGATGCATTTAATGTAGGATTGACTTTTGATTCCAATAATGAATGAAAGCAGGTTGTTTCATTCAATGAATGCATTTGAATTAAGGAAATAAGCTCTAATCGTTGAATTATCATGTGCAGTTTGTTTCATTGGAAGAAAGAACGCATGCAGTTTAATCTCTGAATAATCAAGTTAACATTCTTGAAACATGCGTTTCATGCATTCATTCAATGTCTCAAGCTGTTAATTTATTGAATGTACGATGAAAGTTTGATGCAATGAATGAATCAATGAATGTATTCAATTGTCATGAAGTGAACGTGTCTAGCATGTTTATCTCATTCAAAGAGTGCAAAAGGATTCCATTACAGACTGTGTAAAGTTTGTTTCACCGAATCAATGAATTACGCTTGATTCATTGAATGCACAAATGATGTTTGATTCCATGAATGAATGAATTTTGTTTGTTTCATTGACTGAAAGCGTTGAACTCGAGACATTGAAGTCAGCTCTACTCACTAAAGTAACTGGTGCAGTTTGTTTCATTGAATGAACGAGAGCAGTTTGATTCTCTGAATGAATGAACGTAAATAGTCTCATGAAATGAATATGTGATGTTTGTTTCATTGAATCAATGAATAATGTTTGATTCATTAATGTACGATTGAAGTTATATTCAATGAATTCACTGGTGCAGATTGTTTCATTGAATTAATGCGTTAAGTTCGAGACAGTTACATCATGACTTTAGCTCATTTACTTGAAATAGCTTGTACAGTTTATTACATGGAATGAATGAGTGCGGTAGGATTCATTCAATGAATCAAGAATGATTCATTGAATCAGTGAATTAACGCTTGATTCATAGATTGCACGATTGACTTTTGATTCCAATAATGAATGAATGCAGGGTGTTTGATTGAATGAAGGCGTTCAGCTCGAGGCATTTGTATTAAGGAAATAATCTGTAATCGATGAATTATCATGTGCAGTTTGTTTCATTGAAAGAAAGAATGATTCAATGAAAGAATGAATGCAGTTTAATCTCTGAATAATCAAGTTAACATTCTTGAAACATGCGTTTCATAAATCTAACCGCATTCATTCATTCAATCTCTAAAGCTGTTGGTTCATTGAATGTACGATTAAAGTTTGATGCAATGAATGAATCAATGAATGCATTTGTATGTCATGAAATGTACGTGTTTAGAATGTTTGTCTCATTCAAAGAGTGTAAACGAATTCCATTACAGATTGTGTAAAGTTTGCTTCATTCAATCTATGAATTACGCTTGATTCATTGATTGCACGAATGATGTTTGATTCCATAGATGAATGAATGCAGATTGTTTCAATGACTGAAAGCGTTTAACTCGAGACATTGAAGTCAGCTCTACTCACTGAAGTAACTGGTGTAGTTTGTTTCATTGAATGAACGAGAGCAGTTTGATTCTCTGAATGAATGAACGCAACTGGTCTCATGAAATGAATATGTGATGTTTTTTTCATTGAATCAATGAATAATGTTTGATTCATTGACTGTACGATTGAAGATAGGTTTAATGAATGAGTGTAGTGTGTTTCATTGAATGAAGGCGTTGAGGTCGAGATATTTACATCATGTAATTAGCTCATTTACTTGAAAAAGCTTATATAGTTTATTTCATAGAATGAATGAGAACGTTAGGATTCATTCAATGATTTTGTTAAGAATGATTAATTGAATCAGTCAATAACGTTTGTTGCAATGAGTGTAGGATTGACTTTTGATTCCAATAATGAATGAAATCAGGTTGTTTCATTGAATGAATGCATTTTTATGATAAAAATGATCTCTAATCGTTGAATTATCATGTGCAGTTTGTTTCATTTGGAAGAAAGAATGAATGCAGTTTGATTCAATGAAAGAACGAATGCAGTTTAATCTCTGAATAATCAAGTTAACATTTTTGACACATTCGTTTCATGGATCCAACTGCATTCATTCATTCAATGTCTCAAGCTGTTGATTTATTGAATGTAAGATTAAAGTTTGATGCAATGAATGAAACAATGAATGTAGTCGATTGTCATGAAGTGAACGTGTTTAGCATGTTTATCTCATTCAAAGAGTGCAAAAGGATTCCATTACAGACTGTGTAAAGTTTGTTTCATTGAATCAATGAATAATGTTTGATTCATTGACTGTACGATTGAAGATAGGTTTAATGAATGAGTGCAGTTTGTTGCATTGAATGAAGGCGTTGAGGTCGAGATATTTACATCATGTAATTAGCTCATTTACTTGAAATAGCTTGTATAGTTTATTTCATAGAATGAATGAGAACAGTAGGATTCATTCAATGATTTTGTTAGGAATGATTAATTGAATCAGTGAATAACGTTTGATGCATTTAATGTAGGATTGACTTTTGATTCCAATAATGAATGAAAGCAGGTTGTTTCATTCAATGAATGCATTTGAATTAAGGAAATAAGCTCTAATCGTTGAATTATCATGTGCAGTTTGTTTCATTGGAAGAAAGAACGCATGCAGTTTAATCTCTGAATAATCAAGTTAACATTCTTGAAACATGCGTTTCATGCATTCATTCAATGTCTCAAGCTGTTAATTTATTGAATGTACGATGAAAGTTTGATGCAATGAATGAATCAATGAATGTATTCAATTGTCATGAAGTGAACGTGTCTAGCATGTTTATCTCATTCAAAGAGTGCAAAAGGATTCCATTACAGACTGTGTAAAGTTTGTTTCACCGAATCAATGAATTACGCTTGATTCATTGAATGCACAAATGATGTTTGATTCCATGAATGAATGAATTTTGTTTGTTTCATTGACTGAAAGCGTTGAACTCGAGACATTGAAGTCAGCTCTACTCACTAAAGTAACTGGTGCAGTTTGTTTCATTGAATGAACGAGAGCAGTTTGATTCTCTGAATGAATGAACGTAAATAGTCTCATGAAATGAATATGTGATGTTTGTTTCATTGAATCAATGAATAATGTTTGATTCATTAATGTACGATTGAAGTTATATTCAATGAATTCACTGGTGCAGATTGTTTCATTGAATTAATGCGTTAAGTTCGAGACAGTTACATCATGACTTTAGCTCATTTACTTGAAATAGCTTGTACAGTTTATTACATGGAATGAATGAGTGCGGTAGGATTGATTCATTGAATCAGTGAATTAACGCTTGATTCATAGATTGCACGATTGACTTTTGATTCCAATAATGAATGAATGCAGGGTGTTTGATTGAATGAAGGTGTTCAGCTCGAGGCATTTGTATTAAGGAAATAATCTGTAATCGATGAATTATCATGTGCAGTTTGTTTCATTGAAAGAAAGAATGATTCAATGAAAGAATGAATGCAGTTTAATCTCTGAATAATCAAGTTAACATTCTTGAAACATGCGTTTCATAAATCTAACCGCATTCATTCATTCAATCTCTAAAGCTGTTGGTTCATTGAATGTACGATTAAAGTTTGATGCAATGAATGAATCAATGAATGCATTTGTATGTCATGAAATGTACGTGTTTAGAATGTTTGTCTCATTCAAAGAGTGTAAACGAATTCCATTACAGATTGTGTAAAGTTTGCTTCATTCAATCTATGAATTACGCTTGATTCATTGATTGCACGAATGATGTTTGATTCCATAGATGAATGAATGCAGATTGTTTCAATGACTGAAAGCGTTTAACTCGAGACATTGAAGTCAGCTCTACTCACTGAAGTAACTGGTGTAGTTTGTTTCATTGAATGAACGAGAGCAGTTTGATTCTCTGAATGAATGAACGCAACTGGTCTCATGAAATGAATATGTGATGTTTTTTTCATTGAATCAATGAATAATGTTTGATTCATTGACTGTACGATTGAAGATAGGTTTAATGAATGAGTGTAGTGTGTTTCATTGAATGAAGGCGTTGAGGTCGAGATATTTACATCATGTAATTAGCTCATTTACTTGAAAAAGCTTATATAGTTTATTTCATAGAATGAATGAGAACGTTAGGATTCATTCAATGATTTTGTTAAGAATGATTAATTGAATCAGTCAATAACGTTTGTTGCAATGAGTGTAGGATTGACTTTTGATTCCAATAATGAATGAAATCAGGTTGTTTCATTGAATGAATGCATTTTTATGATAAAAATGATCTCTAATCGTTGAATTATCATGTGCAGTTTGTTTCATTTGGAAGAAAGAATGAATGCAGTTTGATTCAATGAAAGAACGAATGCAGTTTAATCTCTGAATAATCAAGTTAACATTTTTGACACATTCGTTTCATGGATCCAACTGCATTCATTCATTCAATGTCTCAAGCTGTTGATTTATTGAATGTAAGATTAAAGTTTGATGCAATGAATGAATCAATGAATGTAGTCGATTGTCATGAAGTGAACGTGTTTAGCATGTTTATCTCATTCAAAGAGTGCAAAAGGATTCCATTACAGACTGTGTAAAGTTTGTTTCATTGAATCAATGAATAATGTTTGATTCATTGACTGTACGATTGAAGATAGGTTTAATGAATGAGTGCAGTTTGTTGCATTGAATGAAGGCGTTGAGGTCGAGATATTTACATCATGTAATTAGCTAATTTACTTGAAATAGCTTGTATAGTTTATTTCATAGAATGAATGAGAACAGTAGGATTCATTCAATGATTTTGTTAGGAATGATTAATTGAATCAGTGAATAACGTTTGATGCATTTAATGTAGGATTGACTTTTGATTCCAATAATGAATGAAAGCAGGTTGTTTCATTCAATGAATGCATTTGAATTAAGGAAATAAGCTCTAATCGTTGAATTATCATGTGCAGTTTGTTTCATTGGAAGAAAGAACGCATGCAGTTTAATCTCTGAATAATCAAGTTAACATTCTTGAAACATGCGTTTCATGGATCCAACTGCATTCATTCATTCAATGTCTCAAGCTGTTAATTTATTGAATGTACGATGAAAGTTTGATGCAATGAATGAATCAATGAATGTATTCAATTGTCATGAAGTGAACGTGTCTAGCATGTTTATCTCATTCAAAGAGTGCAAAAGGATTCCATTACAGACTGTGTAAAGTTTGTTTCACCGAATCAATGAATTACGCTTGATTCATTGAATGCACAAATGATGTTTGATTCCATGAATGAATGAATTTTGTTTGTTTCATTGACTGAAAGCGTTGAACTCGAGACATTGAAGTCAGCTCTACTCACTAAAGTAACTGGTGCAGTTTGTTTCATTGAATGAACGAGAGCAGTTTGATTCTCTGAATGAATGAACGTAAATAGTCTCATGAAATGAATATGTGATGTTTGTTTCATTGAATCAATGAATAATGTTTGATTCATTAATGTACGATTGAAGTTATATTCAATGAATTCACTGGTGCAGATTGTTTCATTGAATTAATGCGTTAAGTTCGAGACAGTTACATCATGACTTTAGCTCATTTACTTGAAATAGCTTGTACAGTTTATTACATGGAATGAATGAGTGCGGTAGGATTCATTCAATGAATCAAGAATGATTCATTGAATCAGTGAATTAACGCTTGATTCATAGATTGCACGATTGACTTTTGATTCCAATAATGAATGAATGCAGGGTGTTTGATTGAATGAAGGCGTTCAGCTCGAGGCATTTGTATTAAGGAAATAATCTGTAATCGATGAATTATCATGTGCAGTTTGTTTCATTGAAAGAAAGAATGATTCAATGAAAGAATGAATGCAGTTTAATCTCTGAATAATCAAGTTAACATTCTTGAAACATGCGTTTCATAAATCTAACCGCATTCATTCATTCAATCTCTAAAGCTGTTGGTTCATTGAATGTACGATTAAAGTTTGATGCAATGAATGAATCAATGAATGCATTTGTATGTCATGAAATGTACGTGTTTAGAATGTTTGTCTCATTCAAAGAGTGTAAACGAATTCCATTACAGATTGTGTAAAGTTTGCTTCATTCAATCTATGAATTACGCTTGATTCATTGATTGCACGAATGATGTTTGATTCCATAGATGAATGAATGCAGATTGTTTCAATGACTGAAAGCGTTTAACTCGAGACATTGAAGTCAGCTCTACTCACTGAAGTAACTGGTGTAGTTTGTTTCATTGAATGAACGAGAGCAGTTTGATTCTCTGAATGAATGAACGCAACTGGTCTCATGAAATGAATATGTGATGTTTTTTTCATTGAATCAATGAATAATGTTTGATTCATTGACTGTACGATTGAAGATAGGTTTAATGAATGAGTGTAGTGTGTTTCATTGAATGAAGGCGTTGAGGTCGAGATATTTACATCATGTAATTAGCTCATTTACTTGAAAAAGCTTATATAGTTTATTTCATAGAATGAATGAGAACGTTAGGATTCATTCAATGATTTTGTTAAGAATGATTAATTGAATCAGTCAATAACGTTTGTTGCATTGAGTGTAGGATTGACTTTTGATTCCAATAATGAATGAAAGCAGGTTGTTTCATTGAATGAATGCATTTTTATTAAGGAAATAATCTCTAATCGTTCAATTATCTTGTGCAGTTTGTTTCATTTGGAAGAAAGAATGAATGCAGTTTGATTCAATGAAAGAACGAATGCAGTTTAATCTGTGAATAATCAAGTTAACATTTTTGACACATTCGTTTCATGGATCCAACTGCATTCATTCATTCAATGTCTCAAGCTGTTGATTTATTGAATGTAAGATTAAAGTTTGATGCAATGAATGAATCAATGAATGTAGTCGATTGTCATGAAGTGAACGTGTTTAGCATGTTTATCTCATTCAAAGAGTGCAAAAGGATTCCATTACAGATTGTGTAAAGTTTGCTTCATTCAATCTATGAATTACGCTTGATTCATTGATTGCACGAATGATGTTTGATTCCATAGATGAATGAATGCAGATTATTTCAATGACTGAAAGCGTTTAACTCGAGACATTGAAGTCAGCTCTACTCACTGAAGTAACTGGTGTAGTTTGTTTCATTGAATGAACGAGAGCAGTTTGATTCTCTGAATGAATGAACGCAACTGGTCTCATGAAATGAATATGTGATGTTTTTTTCATTGAATCAATGAATAATGTTTGATTCATTGACTGTACGATTGAAGATAGGTTTAATGAATGAGTGTAGTGTGTTTCATTGAATGAAGGCGTTGAGGTCGAGATATTTACATCATGTAATTAGCTCATTTACTTGAAAAAGCTTGTGTAGTTTATTTCATAGAATGAATGAGAACAGTAGGATTCATTCAATGATTTTGTTAAGAATGATTAATTGAATCAGTCAATAACGTTTGTTGCATTGAGTGTAGGATTGACTTTTGATTCCAATAATGAATGAAATCAGGTTGTTTCATTGAATGAATGCATTTTTATTAAGGAAATAATCTCTAATCGTTCAATTATCTTGTGCAGTTTGTTTCATTTGGAAGAAAGAATGAATGCAGTTTGATTCAATGAAAGAACGAATGCAGTTTAATCTGTGAATAATCAAGTTAACATTTTGACACATTCGTTTCATGGATCCAACTGCATTCATTCATTCAATGTCTCAAGCTGTTGATTTATTGAATGTAAGATTAAAGTTTGATGCAATGAATGAATCAATGAATGTAGTCGATTGTCATGAAGTGAACGTGTTTAGCATGTTTATCTCATTCAAAGAGTGCAAAAGGATTCCATTACAGATTGTGTAAAGTTTGCTTCATTCAATCTATGAATTACGCTTGATTCATTGATTGCACGAATGATGTTTGATTCCATAGATGAATGAATGCAGATTATTTCAATGACTGAAAGCGTTTAACTCGAGACATTGAAGTCAGCTCTACTCACTGAAGTAACTGGTGTAGTTTGTTTCATTGAATGAACGAGAGCAGTTTGATTCTCTGAATGAATGAACGCAACTGGTCTCATGAAATGAATATGTGATGTTTTTTTCATTGAATCAATGAATTATGTTTGATTCATTGACTGTACGATTGAAGATAGGTTTAATGAATGAGTGTAGTGTGTTTCATTGAATGAAGGCGTTGAGGTCGAGATATTTACATCATGTAATTAGCTCATTTACTTGAAAAAGCTTGTATAGTTTATTTCATAGAATGAATGAGAACGTTAGGATTCATTCAATGATTTTGTTAAGAATGATTAATTGAATCAGTCAATAACGTTTGTTGCATTGAGTGTAGGATTGACTTTTGATTCCAATAATGAATGAAATCAGGTTGTTTCATTGAATGAATGCATTTTTATGATAAAAATAATCTCTAATCGTTGAATTATCATGTGCAGTTTGTTTCATTTGGAAGAAAGAATGAATGCAGTTTGATTCAATGAAAGAACGAATGCAGTTTAATCTCTGAATAATCAAGTTAACATTTTTGACACATTCGTTTCATGGATCCAACTGCATTCATTCATTCAATGTCTCAAGCTGTTGATTTATTGAATGTAAGATTAAAGTTTGATGCAATGAATGAATCAATGAATGTAGTCGATTGTCATGAAGTGAACGTGTTTAGCATGTTTATCTCATTCAAAGAGTGCAAAAGGATTCCATTACAGATTGTGGAAAGTTTGCTTCATTCAATCTATGAATTACGCTTGATTCATTGATTGCACGAATGATGTTTGATTCCATAGATGAATGAATGCAGATTATTTCAATGACTGAAAGCGTTTAACTCGAGACATTGAAGTCAGCTCTACTCACTGAAGTAACTGGTGTAGTTAGTTTCATTGAATGAACGAGAGCAGTTTGATTCTCTGAATGAATGAACGCAACTGGTCTCATGAAATGAATATGTGATGTTTTTTTCATTGAATCAATGAATAATGTTTGATTCATTGACTGTACGATTGAAGATAGGTTTAATGAATGAGTGCAGTTTGTTGCATTGAATGAAGGCGTTGAGGTCGAGATATTTACATCATGTAATTAGCTCATTTACTTGAAATAGCTTGTATAGTTGATTTCATAGAATGAATGAGAACAGTAGGATTCATTCAATGATTTTGTTAGGAATGATTAATTGAATCAGTGAATAACGTTTGATGCATTTAATGTAGGATTGACTTTTGATTCCAATAATGAATGAAAGCAGGTTGTTTCATTCAATGAATGCATTTGAATTAAGGAAATAAGCTCTAATCGTTGAATTATCATGTGCAGTTTGTTTCATTGGAAGAAAGAACGCATGCAGTTTAATCTCTGAATAATCAAGTTAACATTCTTGAAACATGCGTTTCATGGATCCAACTGCATTCATTCATTCAATGTCTCAAGCTGTTAATTTATTGAATGTACGATGAAAGTTTGATGCAATGAATGAATCAATGAATGTATTCAATTGTCATGAAGTGAACGTGTCTAGCATGTTTATCTCATTCAAAGAGTGCAAAAGGATTCCATTACAGACTGTGTAAAGTTTGTTTCACCGAATCAATGAATTACGCTTGATTCATTGAATGCACAAATGATGTTTGATTCCATGAATGAATGAATTTTGTTTGTTTCATTGACTGAAAGCGTTGAACTCGAGACATTGAAGTCAGCTCTACTCACTAAAGTAACTGGTGCAGTTTGTTTCATTGAATGAACGAGAGCAGTTTGATTCTCTGAATGAATGAACGTAAATAGTCTCATGAAATGAATATGTGATGTTTGTTTCATTGAATCAATGAATAATGTTTGATTCATTAATGTACGATTGAAGTTATATTCAATGAATTCACTGGTGTAGATTGTTTCATTGAATTAATGCGTTAAGTTCGAGACAGTTACATCATGACTTTAGCTCATTTACTTGAAATAGCTTGTACAGTTTATTACATGGAATGAATGAGTGCGGTAGGATTCATTCAATGAATCAAGAATGATTCATTGAATCAGTGAATTAACGCTTGATTCATAGATTGCACGATTGACTTTTGATTCCAATAATGAATGAATGCAGGGTGTTTGATTGAATGAAGGCGTTCAGCTCGAGGCATTTGTATTAAGGAAATAATCTGTAATCGATGAATTATCATGTGCAGTTTGTTTCATTGAAAGAAAGAATGATTTAATGAAAGAATGAATGCAGTTTAATCTCTGAATAATCAAGTTAACATTCTTGAAACATGCGTTTCATAAATCTAACCGCATTCATTCATTCAATCTCTAAAGCTGTTGGTTCATTGAATGTACGATTAAAGTTTGATGCAATGAATGAATCAATGAATGCATTTGTATGTCATGAAATGTACGTGTTTAGAATGTTTGTCTCATTCAAAGAGTGTAAACGAATTCCATTACAGATTGTGTAAAGTTTGCTTCATTCAATCTATGAATTACGCTTGATTCATTGATTGCACGAATGATGTTTGATTCCATAGATGAATGAATGCAGATTGTTTCAATGACTGAAAGCGTTTAACTCGAGACATTGAAGTCAGCTCTACTCACTGAAGTAACTGGTGTAGTTTGTTTCATTGAATGAACGAGAGCAGTTTGATTCTCTGAATGAATGAATGCAACTGGTCTCATGAAATGAATATGTGATGTTTTTTTCATTGAATCAATGAATAATGTTTGATTCATTGACTGTACGATTGAAGATAGGTTTAATGAATGAGTGTAGTGTGTTTCATTGAATGAAGGCGTTGAGGTCGAGATATTTACATCATGTAATTAGCTCATTTACTTGAAAAAGCTTATATAGTTTATTTCATAGAATGAATGAGAACGTTAGGATTCATTCAATGATTTTGTTAAGAATGATTAATTGAATCAGTCAATAACGTTTGTTGCATTGAGTGTAGGATTGACTTTTGATTCCAATAATGAATGAAATCAGGTTGTTTCATTGAATGAATGCATTTTTATTAAGGAAATAATCTCTAATCGTTCAATTATCTTGTGCAGTTTGTTTCATTTGGAAGAAAGAATGAATGCAGTTTGATTCAATGAAAGAACGAATGCAGTTTAATCTGTGAATAATCAAGTTAACATTTTTGACACATTCGTTTCATGGATCCAACTGCATTCATTCATTCAATGTCTCAAGCTGTTGATTTATTGAATGTAAGATTAAAGTTTGATGCAATGAATGAATCAATGAATGTAGTCGATTGTCATGAAGTGAACGTGTTTAGCATGTTTATCTCATTCAAAGAGTGCAAAAGGATTCCATTACAGATTGTGGAAAGTTTGCTTCATTCAATCTATGAATTACGCTTGATTCATTGATTGCACGAATGATGTTTGATTCCATAGATGAATGAATGCAGATTATTTCAATGACTGAAAGCGTTTAACTCGAGACATTGAAGTCAGCTCTACTCACTGAAGTAACTGGTGTAGTTAGTTTCATTGAATGAACGAGAGCAGTTTGATTCTCTGAATGAATGAACGCAACTGGTCTCATGAAATGAATATGTGATGTTTTTTTCATTGAATCAATGAATAATGTTTGATTCATTGACTGTACGATTGAAGATAGGTTTAATGAATGAGTGTAGTGTGTTTCATTGAATGAAGGCGTTGAGGTCGAGATATTTACATCATGTAATTAGCTCATTTACTTGAAATAGCTTGTATAGTTGATTTCATAGAATGAATGAGAACAGTAGGATTCATTCAATGATTTTGTTAGGAATGATTAATTGAATCAGTGAATAACGTTTGATGCATTTAATGTAGGATTGACTTTTGATTCCAATAATGAATGAAAGCAGGTTGTTTCATTCAATGAATGCATTTGAATTAAGGAAATAAGCTCTAATCGTTGAATTATCATGTGCAGTTTGTTTCATTGGAAGAAAGAACGCATGCAGTTTAATCTCTGAATAATCAAGTTAACATTCTTGAAACATGCGTTTCATGGATCCAACTGCATTCATTCATTCAATGTCTCAAGCTGTTAATTTATTGAATGTACGATGAAAGTTTGAGGCAATGAATGAATCAATGAATGTATTCAATTGTCATGAAGTGAACGTGTCTAGCATGTTTATCTCATTCAAAGAGTGCAAAAGGATTCCATTACAGACTGTGTAAAGTTTGTTTCATCGAATCAATGAATTACGCTTGATTCATTGAATGCACAAATGATGTTTGATTCCATGAATGAATGAATTTTGTTTGTTTCATTGACTGAAAGCGTTGAACTCGAGACATTGAAGTCAGCTCTACTCACTAAAGTAACTGGTGCAGTTTGTTTCATTAAATGAACGAGAGCAGTTTGATTCTCTGATTGAATGAACGTTAATGGTCTCATGAAATGAATATGTGATGTTTGTTTCATTGAATCAATGAATAATGTTTGATTCATTGTCTGTACGATTGAAGATAGGTTTAATGAATGAGTGTAGTGTGTTTCATTGAATGAAGGCGTTGAGGTCGAGATATTTACATCATGTAATTAGCTCATTTACTTGAAAAAGCTTATATAGTTTATTTCATAGAATGAATGAGAACGTTAGGATTCATTCAATGATTTTGTTAAGAATGATTAATTGAATCAGTCAATAACGTTTGTTGCAATGAGTGTAGGATTGACTTTTGATTCCAATAATGAATGAAATCAGGTTGTTTCATTGAATGAATGCATTTTTATGATAAAAATGATCTCTAATCGTTGAATTATCATGTGCAGTTTGTTTCATTTGGAAGAAAGAATGAATGCAGTTTGATTCAATGAAAGAACGAATGCAGTTTAATCTCTGAATAATCAAGTTAACATTTTTGACACATTCGTTTCATGGATCCAACTGCATTCATTCATTCAATGTCTCAAGCTGTTGATTTATTGAATGTAAGATTAAAGTTTGATGCAATGAATGAATCAATGAATGTAGTCGATTGTCATGAAGTGAACGTGTTTAGCATGTTTATCTCATTCAAAGAGTGCAAAAGGATTCCATTACAGACTGTGTAAAGTTTGTTTCATTGAATCAATGAATAATGTTTGATTCATTGACTGTACGATTGAAGATAGGTTTAATGAATGAGTACAGTTTGTTGAATTGAATGAAGGCGTTGACGTCGAGATATTTACATCATGTAATTAGCTCATTTACTTGAAATAGCTTGTATAGTTTATTTCATAGAATGAATGAGAACAGTAGGATTCATTCAATGATTTTGTTAGGAATGATTAATTGAATCAGTGAATAACGTTTGATGCATTTAATGTAGGATTGACTTTTGATTCCAATAATGAATGAAAGCAGGTTGTTTCATTCAATGAATGCATTTGAATTAAGGAAATAAGCTCTAATCGTTGAATTATCATGTGCAGTTTGTTTCATTGGAAGAAAGAACGCATGCAGTTTAATCTCTGAATAATCAAGTTAACATTCTTGAAACATGCGTTTCATGGATCCAACTGCATTCATTCATTCAATGTCTCAAGCTGTTAATTTATTGAATGTACGATGAAAGTTTGATGCAATGAATGAATCAATGAATGTATTCAATTGTCATGAAGTGAACGTGTCTAGCATGTTTATCTCATTCAAAGAGTGCAAAAGGATTCCATTACAGACTGTGTAAAGTTTGTTTCACCGAATCAATGAATTACGCTTGACTCATTGAATGCACAAATGATGTTTGATTCCATGAATGAATGAATTTTGTTTGTTTCATTGACTGAAAGCGTTGAACTCGAGACATTGAAGTCAGCTCTACTCACTAAAGTAACTGGTGCAGTTTGTTTCATTGAATGAACGAGAGCAGTTTGATTCTCTGAATGAATGAACGTAAATAGTCTCATGAAATGAATATGTGATGTTTGTTTCATTGAATCAATGAATAATGTTTGATTCATTAATGTACGATTGAAGTTATATTCAATGAATTCACTGGTGTAGATTGTTTCATTGAATTAATGCGTTAAGTTCGAGACAGTTACATCATGACTTTAGCTCATTTACTTGAAATAGCTTGTACAGTTTATTACATGGAATGAATGAGTGCGGTAGGATTCATTCAATGAATCAAGAATGATTCATTGAATCAGTGAATTAACGCTTGATTCATAGATTGCACGATTGACTTTTGATTCCAATAATGAATGAATGCAGGGTGTTTGACTGAATAAAGGCGTTCAGCTCGAGGCATTTGTATTAAGGAAATAATCTGTAATCGATGAATTATCATGTGCAGTTTGTTTCATTGAAAGAAAGAATGATTCAATGAAAGAATGAATGCAGTTTAATCTCTGAATAATCAAGTTAACATTCTTGAAACATGCGTTTCATAAATCTAACCGCATTCATTCATTCAATCTCTAAAGATGTTGGTTCATTGAATGTACGATTAAAGTTTGATGCAATGAATGAATCAATGAATGCATTTGTATGTCATGAAATGTACGTGTTTAGAATGTTTGTCTCATTCAAAGAGTGTAAACGAATTCCATTACAGATTGTGTAAAGTTTGCTTCATTCAATCTATGAATTACGCTTGATTCATTGATTGCACGAATGATGTTTGATTCCATAGATGAATGAATGCAGATTGTTTCAATGACTGAAAGCGTTTAACTCGAGACATTGAAGTCAGCTCTACTCACTGAAGTAACTGGTGTAGTTTGTTTCATTGAATGAACGAGAGCAGTTTGATTCTCTGAATGAATGAACGCAACTGGTCTCATGAAATGAATATGTGATGTTTTTTTCATTGAATCAATGAATAATGTTTGATTCATTGACTGTACGATTGAAGATAGGTTTAATGAATGAGTGTAGTGTGTTTCATTGAATGAAGGCGTTGAGGTCGAGATATTTACATCATGTAATTAGCTCATTTACTTGAAAAAGCTTATATAGTTTATTTCATAGAATGAATGAGAACGTTAGGATTCATTCAATGATTTTGTTAAGAATGATTAATTGAATCAGTCAATAACGTTTGTTGCATTGAGTGTAGGATTGACTTTTGATTCCAATAATGAATGAAAGCAGGTTGTTTCATTGAATGAATGCATTTTTATTAAGGAAATAATCTCTAATCGTTCAATTATCTTGTGCAGTTTGTTTCATTTGGAAGAAAGAATGAATGCAGTTTGATTCAATGAAAGAACGAATGCAGTTTAATCTGTGAATAATCAAGTTAACATTTTTGACACATTCGTTTCATGGATCCAACTGCATTCATTCATTCAATGTCTCAAGCTGTTGATTTATTGAATGTAAGATTAAAGTTTGATGCAATGAATGAATCAATGAATGTAGTCGATTGTCATGAAGTGAACGTGTTTAGCATGTTTATCTCATTCAAAGAGTGCAAAAGGATTCCATTACAGATTGTGTAAAGTTTGCTTCATTCAATCTATGAATTACGCTTGATTCATTGATTGCACGAATGATGTTTGATTCCATAGATGAATGAATGCAGATTATTTCAATGACTGAAAGCGTTTAACTCGAGACATTGAAGTCAGCTCTACTCACTGAAGTAACTGGTGTAGTTTGTTTCATTGAATGAACGAGAGCAGTTTGATTCTCTGAATGAATGAACGCAACTGGTCTCATGAAATGAATATGTGATGTTTTTTTCATTGAATCAATGAATAATGTTTGATTCATTGACTGTACGATTGAAGATAGGTTTAATGAATGAGTGTAGTGTGTTTCATTGAATGAAGGCGTTGAGGTCGAGATATTTACATCATGTAATTAGCTCATTTACTTGAAAAAGCTTGTGTAGTTTATTTCATAGAATGAATGAGAACGTTAGGATTCATTCAATGATTTTGTTAAGAATGATTAATTGAATCAGTCAATAACGTTTGTTGCATTGAGTGTAGGATTGACTTTTGATTCCAATAATGAATGAAATCAGGTTGTTTCATTGAATGAATGCATTTTTATGATAAAAATAATCTCTAATCGTTGAATTATCATGTGCAGTTTGTTTCATTTGGAAGAAAGAATAAATGCAGTTTGATTCAATGAAAGAACGAATGCAGTTTAATCTGTGAATAATCAAGTTAACATTTTTGACACATTCGTTTCATGGATCCAACTGCATTCATTCATTCAATGTCTCAAGCTGTTGATTTATTGAATGTAAGATTAAAGTTTGATGCAATGAATGAATCAATGAATGTAGTCGATTGTCATGAAGTGAACGTGTTTAGCATGTTTATCTCATTCAAAGAGTGCAAAAGGATTCCATTACAGACTGTGTAAAGTTTGTTTCATTGAATCAATGAATAATGTTTGATTCATTGACTGTACGATTGAAGATAGGTTTAATGAATGAGTGCAGTTTGTTGCATTGAATGAAGGCGTTGAGGTCGAGATATTTACATCATGTAATTAGCTCATTTACTTGAAATAGCTTGTATAGTTTATTTCATAGAATGAATGAGAACAGTAGGATTCATTCAATGATTTTGTTAGGAATGATTAATTGAATCAGTGAATAACGTTTGATGCATTTAATGTAGGATTGACTTTTGATTCCAATAATGAATGAAAGCAGGTTGTTTCATTCAATGAATGCATTTGAATTAAGGAAATAAGCTCTAATCGTTGAATTATCATGTGCAGTTTGTTTCATTGGAAGAAAGAACGCATGCAGTTTAATCTCTGAATAATCAAGTTAACATTCTTGAAACATGCGTTTCATGGATCCAACTGCATTCATTCATTCAATGTCTCAAGCTGTTAATTTATTGAATGTACGATGAAAGTTTGATGCAATGAATGAATCAATGAATGTATTCAATTGTCATGAAGTGAACGTGTCTAGCATGTTTATCTCATTCAAAGAGTGCAAAAGGATTCCATTACAGACTGTGTAAAGTTTGTTTCACCGAATCAATGAATTACGCTTGATTCATTGAATGCACAAATGATGTTTGATTCCATGAATGAATGAATTTTGTTTGTTTCATTGACTGAAAGCGTTGAACTCGAGACATTGAAGTCAGCTCTACTCACTAAAGTAACTGGTGCAGTTTGTTTCATTGAATGAACGAGAGCAGTTTGATTCTCTGAATGAATGAACGTAAATAGTCTCATGAAATGAATATGTGATGTTTGTTTCATTGAATCAATGAATAATGTTTGATTCATTAATGTACGATTGAAGTTATATTCAATGAATTCACTGGTGCAGATTGTTTCATTGAATTAATGCGTTAAGTTCGAGACAGTTACATCATGACTTTAGCTCATTTACTTGAAATAGCTTGTACAGTTTATTACATGGAATGAATGAGTGCGGTAGGATTCATTCAATGAATCAAGAATGATTCATTGAATCAGTGAATTAACGCTTGATTCATAGATTGCACGATTGACTTTTGATTCCAATAATGAATGAATGCAGGGTGTTTGATTGAATGAAGGCGTTCAGCTCGAGGCATTTGTATTAAGGAAATAATCTGTAATCGATGAATTATCATGTGCAGTTTGTTTCATTGAAAGAAAGAATGATTCAATGAAAGAATGAATGCAGTTTAATCTCTGAATAATCAAGTTAACATTCTTGAAACATGCGTTTCATAAATCTAACCGCATTCATTCATTCAATCTCTAAAGCTGTTGGTTCATTGAATGTACGATTAAAGTTTGATGCAATGAATGAATCAATGAATGCATTTGTATGTCATGAAATGTACGTGTTTAGAATGTTTGTCTCATTCAAAGAGTGTAAACGAATTCCATTACAGATTGTGTAAAGTTTGCTTCATTCAATCTATGAATTACGCTTGATTCATTGATTGCACGAATGATGTTTGATTCCATAGATGAATGAATGCAGATTGTTTCAATGACTGAAAGCGTTTAACTCGAGACATTGAAGTCAGCTCTACTCACTGAAGTAACTGGTGTAGTTTGTTTCATTGAATGAACGAGAGCAGTTTGATTCTCTGAATGAATGAATGCAACTGGTCTCATGAAATGAATATGTGATGTTTTTTTCATTGAATCAATGAATAATGTTTGATTCATTGACTGTACGATTGAAGATAGGTTTAATGAATGAGTGTAGTGTGTTTCATTGAATGAAGGCGTTGAGGTCGAGATATTTACATCATGTAATTAGCTCATTTACTTGAAAAAGCTTATATAGTTTATTTCATAGAATGAATGAGAACGTTAGGATTCATTCAATGATTTTGTTAAGAATGATTAATTGAATCAGTCAATAACGTTTGTTGCATTGAGTGTAGGATTGACTTTTGATTCCAATAATGAATGAAATCAGGTTGTTTCATTGAATGAATGCATTTTTATTAAGGAAATAATCTCTAATCGTTCAATTATCTTGTGCAGTTTGTTTCATTTGGAAGAAAGAATGAATGCAGTTTGATTCAATGAAAGAACGAATGCAGTTTAATCTGTGAATAATCAAGTTAACATTTTTGACACATTCGTTTCATGGATCCAACTGCATTCATTCATTCAATGTCTCAAGCTGTTGATTTATTGAATGTAAGATTAAAGTTTGATGCAATGAATGAATCAATGAATGTAGTCGATTGTCATGAAGTGAATGTGTTTAGCATGTTTATCTCATTCAAAGAGTGCAAAAGGATTCCATTACAGATTGTGTAAAGTTTGCTTCATTCAATCTATGAATTACGCTTGATTCATTGATTGCACGAATGATGTTTGATTCCATAGATGAATGAATGCAGATTGTTTCAATGACTGAAAGCGTTTAACTCGAGACATTGAAGTCAGCTCTACTCACTGAAGTAACTGGTGTAGTTTGTTTCATTGAATGAACGAGAGCAGTTTGATTCTCTGAATGAATGAACGCAACTGGTCTCATGAAATGAATATGTGATGTTTTTTTCATTGAATCAATGAATAATGTTTGATTCATTGACTGTACGATTGAAGATAGGTTTAATGAATGAGTGTAGTGTGTTTCATTGAATGAAGGCGTTGAGGTCGAGATATTTACATCATGTAATTAGCTCATTTACTTGAAAAAGCTTATATAGTTTATTTCATAGAATGAATGAGAACGTTAGGATTCATTCAATGATTTTGTTAAGAATGATTAATTGAATCAGTCAATAACGTTTGTTGCAATGAGTGTAGGATTGACTTTTGATTCCAATAATGAATGAAATCAGGTTGTTTCATTGAATGAATGCATTTTTATGATAAAAATAATCTCTAATCGTTGAATTATCATGTGCAGTTTGTTTCATTTGGAAGAAAGAATGAATGCAGTTTGATTCAATGAAAGAACGAATGCAGTTTAATCTCTGAATAATCAAGTTAACATTTTTGACACATTCGTTTCATGGATCCAACTGCATTCATTCATTCAATGTCTCAAGCTGTTGATTTATTGAATGTAAGATTAAAGTTTGATGCAATGAATGAATCAATGAATGTAGTCGATTGTCATGAAGTGAACGTGTTTAGCATGTTTATCTCATTCAAAGAGTGCAAAAGGATTCCATTACAGACTGTGTAAAGTTTGTTTCATTGAATCAATGAATAATGTTTGATTCATTGACTGTACGATTGAAGATAGGTTTAATGAATGAGTACAGTTTGTTGAATTGAATGAAGGCGTTGACGTCGAGATATTTACATCATGTAATTAGCTCATTTACTTGAAATAGCTTGTATAGTTTATTTCATAGAATGAATGAGAACAGTAGGATTCATTCAATGATTTTGTTAGGAATGATTAATTGAATCAGTGAATAACGTTTGATGCATTTAATGTAGGATTGACTTTTGATTCCAATAATGAATGAAAACAGGTTGTTTCATTCAATGAATGCATTTGAATTAAGGAAATAAGCTCTAATCGTTGAATTATCATGTGCAGTTTGTTTCATTGGAAGAAAGAACGCATGCAGTTTAATCTCTGAATAATCAAGTTAACATTCTTGAAACATGCGTTTCATGGATCCAACTGCATTCATTCATTCAATGTCTCAAGCTGTTAATTTATTGAATGTACGATGAAAGTTTGATGCAATGAATGAATCAATGAATGTATTCAATTGTCATGAAGTGAACGTGTCTAGCATGTTTATCTCATTCAAAGAGTGCAAAAGGATTCCATTACAGACTGTGTAAAGTTTGTTTCACCGAATCAATGAATTACGCTTGATTCATTGAATGCACAAATGATGTTTGATTCCATGAATGAATGAATTTTGTTTGTTTCATTGACTGAAAGCGTTGAACTCGAGACATTGAAGTCAGCTCTACTCACTAAAGTAACTGGTGCAGTTTGTTTCATTGAATGAACGAGAGCAGTTTGATTCTCTGAATGAATGAACGTAAATAGTCTCATGAAATGAATATGTGATGTTTGTTTCATTGAATCAATGAATAATGTTTGATTCATTAATGTACGATTGAAGTTATATTCAATGAATTCACTGGTGCAGATTGTTTCATTGAATTAATGCGTTAAGTTCGAGACAGTTACATCATGACTTTAGATCATTTACTTGAAATAGCTTGTACAGTTTATTACATGGAATGAATGAGTGCGGTAGGATTCATTCAATGAATCAAGAATGATTCATTGAATCAGTGAATTAACGCTTGATTCATAGATTGCACGATTGACTTTTGATTCCAATAATGAATGAATGCAGGGTGTTTGATTGAATGAAGGCGTTCAGCTCGAGGCATTTGTATTAAGGAAATAATCTGTAATCGATGAATTATCATGTGCAGTTTGTTTCATTGAAAGAAAGAATGATTCAATGAAAGAATGAATGCAGTTTAATCTCTGAATAATCAAGTTAACATTCTTGAAACATGCGTTTCATAAATCTAACCGCATTCATTCATTCAATCTCTAAAGCTGTTGGTTCATTGAATGTACGATTAAAGTTTGATGCAATGAATGAATCAATGAATGCATTTGTATGTCATGAAATGTACGTGTTTAGAATGTTTGTCTCATTCAAAGAGTGTAAACGAATTCCATTACAGATTGTGTAAAGTTTGCTTCATTCAATCTATGAATTACGCTTGATTCATTGATTGCACGAATGATGTTTGATTCCATAGATGAATGAATGCAGATTGTTTCAATGACTGAAAGCGTTTAACTCGAGACATTGAAGTCAGCTCTACTCACTGAAGTAACTGGTGCAGTTTGTTTCATTGAATGAACGAGAGCAGTTTGATTCTCTGAATGAATGAACGCAACTGGTCTCATGAAATGAATATGTGATGTTTTTTTCATTGAATCAATGAATAATGTTTGATTCATTGACTGTACGATTGAAGATAGGTTTAATGAATGAGTGTAGTGTGTTTCATTGAATGAAGGCGTTGAGGTCGAGATATTTACATCATGTAATTAGCTCATTTACTTGAAAAAGCTTATATAGTTTATTTCATAGAATGAATGAGAACGTTAGGATTCATTCAATGATTTTGTTAAGAATGATTAATTGAATCAGTCAATAACGTTTGTTGCATTGAGTGTAGGATTGACTTTTGATTCCAATAATGAATGAAAGCAGGTTGTTTCATTGAATGAATGCATTTTTATTAAGGAAATAATCTCTAATCGTTCAATTATCTTGTGCAGTTTGTTTCATTTGGAAGAAAGAATGAATGCAGTTTGATTCAATGAAAGAACGAATGCAGTTTAATCTGTGAATAATCAAGTTAACATTTTTGACACATTCGTTTCATGGATCCAACTGCATTCATTCATTCAATGTCTCAAGCTGTTGATTTATTGAATGTAAGATTAAAGTTTGATGCAATGAATGAATCAATGAATGTAGTCGATTGTCATGAAGTGAACGTGTTTAGCATGTTTATCTCATTCAAAGAGTGCAAAAGGATTCCATTACAGACTGTGTAAAGTTTGTTTCATTGAATCAATGAATAATGTTTGATTCATTGACTGTACGATTGAAGATAGGTTTAATGAATGAGTACAGTTTGTTGCATTGAATGAAGGTGTTGAGGTCGAGATATTTACATCATGTAATTAGCTCATTTACTTGAAATAGCTTGTATAGTTTATTTCATAGAATGAATGAGAACAGTAGGATTCATTCAATGATTTTGTTAGGAATGATTAATTGAATCAGTGAATAACGTTTGATGCATTTAATGTAGGATTGACTTTTGATTCCAATAATGAATGAAAGCAGGTTGTTTCATTCAATGAATGCATTTGAATTAAGGAAATAAGCTCTAATCGTTGAATTATCATGTGCAGTTTGTTTCATTGGAAGAAAGAACGCATGCAGTTTAATCTCTGAATAATCAAGTTAACATTCTTGAAACATGCGTTTCATGGATCCAACTGCATTCATTCATTCAATGTCTCAAGCTGTTAATTTATTGAATGTACGATGAAAGTTTGAGGCAATGAATGAATCAATGAATGTATTCAATTGTCATGAAGTGAACGTGTCTAGCATGTTTATCTCATTCAAAGAGTGCAAAAGGATTCCATTACAGACTGTGTAAAGTTTGTTTCATCGAATCAATGAATTACGCTTGATTCATTGAATGCACAAATGATGTTTGATTCCATGAATGAATGAATTTTGTTTGTTTCATTGACTGAAAGCGTTGAACTCGAGACATTGAAGTCAGCTCTACTCACTAAAGTAACTGGTGCAGTTTGTTTCATTGAATGAACGAGAGCAGTTTGATTCTCTGAATGAATGAACGTAAATGGTCTAATGAAATGAATATGTGATGTTTGTTTCATTGAATCAATGAATAATGTTTGATTCATTAATGTACGATTGAAGTTATATTCAATGAATTCACTGGTGCTGATTGTTTCATTGAATTAATGCGTTAAGTTCGAGACAGTTACATCATGACTTTAGCTCATTTACTTGAAATAGCTTGTACAGTTTATTACATAGAATGAATGAGTGCGGTAGGATTCATTCAATGAATCAAGAATGATTCATTGAATCAGTGAATTAACGCTTGATTCATAGATTGCACGATTGACTTTTGATTCCAATAATGAATGAATGCAGGGTGTTTGATTGAATGAAGGCGTTCAGCTCGAGGCATTTGTATTAAGGAAATAATCTGTAATCGATGAATTATCATGTGCAGTTTGTTTCATTGAAAGAAAGAATGATTCAATGAAAGAATGAATGCAGTTTAATCTCTGAATAATCAAGTTAACATTCTTGAAACATGCGTTTCATAAATCTAACCGCATGCATTCATTCAATCTCTAAAGCTGTTGGTTCATTGAATGTACGATTAAAGTTTGATGCAATGAATGAATCAATGAATGCATTTGTATGTCATGAAATGTACGTGTTTAGAATGTTTGTCTCATTCAAAGAGTGTAAACGAATTCCATTACAGATTGTGTAAAGTTTGCTTCATTCAATCTATGAATTACGCTTGATTCATTGATTGCACGAATGATGTTTGATTCCATAGATGAATGAATGCAGATTATTTCAATGACTGAAAGCGTTTAACTCGAGACATTGAAGTCAGCTCTACTCACTGAAGTAACTGGTGTAGTTTGTTTCATTGAATGAAAGAGAGCAGTTTGATTCTCTGAATGAATGAACGCAACTGGTCTCATGAAATGAATATGTGATGTTTTTTTCATTGAATCAATGAATAATGTTTGATTCATTGACTGTACGATTGAAGATAGGTTTAATGAATGAGTGTAGTGTGTTTCATTGAATGAAGGCGTTGAGGTCGAGATATTTACATCATGTAATTAGCTCATTTACTTGAAAAAGCTTGTATAGTTTATTTCATAGAATGAATGAGAACGTTAGGATTCATTCAATGATTTTGTTAAGAATGATTAATTGAATCAGTCAATAACGTTTGTTGCATTGAGTGTAGGATTGACTTTTGATTCCAATAATGAATGAAATCAGGTTGTTTCATTGAATGAATGCATTTTTATTAAGGAAATAATCTCTAATCGTTCAATTATCTTGTGCAGTTTGTTTCATTTGGAAGAAAGAATGAATGCAGTTTGATTCAATGAAAGAACGAATGCAGTTTAATCTGTGAATAATCAAGTTAACATTTTTGACACATTCGTTTCATGGATCCAACTGCATTCATTCATTCAATGTCTCAAGCTGTTGATTTATTGAATGTAAGATTAAAGTTTGATGCAATGAATGAATCAATGAATGTAGTCGATTGTCATGAAGTGAACGTGTTTAGCATGTTTATCTCATTCAAAGAGTGCAAAAGGATTCCATTACAGACTGTGTAAAGTTTGTTTCATTGAATCAATGAATAATGTTTGATTCATTGACTGTACGATTGAAGATAGGTTTAATGAATGAGTGCAGTTTGTTGCATTGAATGAAGGCGTTGAGGTCGAGATATTTACATCATGTAATTAGCTCATTTACTTGAAATAGCTTGTATAGTTTATTTCATAGAATGAATGAGAACAGTAGGATTCATTCAATGATTTTTTTAGGAATGATTAATTGAATCAGTGAATAACGTTTGATGCATTAAATGTAGGATTGATTTTTGGTTCCAATAATGAATGAAAGCAGGTTGTTTCATTCAATGAATGCATTTGAATTAAGGAAATAAGCTCTAATCGTTGAATTATCATGTGCAGTTTGTTTCATTGGAAGAAAGAACGCATGCAGTTTAATCTCTGAATAATCAAGTTAACATTCTTGAAACATGCGTTTCATGGATCCAACTGCATTCATTCATTCAATGTCTCAAGCTGTTAATTTATTGAATGTACGATGAAAGTTTGATGCAATGAATGAATCAATGAATGTATTCAATTGTCATGAAGTGAACGTGTCTAGCATGTTTATCTCATTCAAAGAGTGCAAAAGGATTCCATTACAGACTATGTAAAGTTTGTTTCATCGAATCAATGAATTACGCTTGATTCATTGAATGCACAAATGATGTTTGATTCCATGAATGAATGAATTTTGTTTGTTTCATTGACTGAAAGCGTTGAACTCGAGACATTGAAGTCAGCTCTACTCACTAAAGTAACTGGTGCAGTTTGTTTCATTAAATGAACGAGAGCAGTTTGATTCTCTGATTGAATGAACGTTAATGGTCTCATGAAATGAATATGTGATGTTTGTTTCATTGAATCAATGAATAATGTTTGATTCATTAATGTACGATTGAAGTTATATTGAATGAATTCACTGGTGCAGATTGTTTCATTGAATTAATGCGTTAAGTTCGAGACAGTTACATCATGACTTTAGCTCATTTACTTGAAATAGCTTGTACAGTTTATTACATAGAATGAATGAGTGCGGTAGGATTCATACAATGAATCAAGAATGATTCATTGAATCAGTGAATTAACGCTTGATTCATAGATTGCACGATTGACTTTTGATTCCAATAATGAATGAATGCAGGGTGTTTGATTGAATGAAGGCGTTCAGCTCGAGGCATTTGTATTAAGGAAATAATCTGTAATCGATTAATTATCATGTGCAGTTCGTTTCATTGAAAGAAAGAATGATTCAATGAAAGAATGAATGCAGTTTAATCTCTGAATAATCAAGTTAACATTCTTGAAACATGCGTTTCATAAATCTAACCGCATTCATTCATTCAATCTCTAAAGCTGTTGGTTCATTGAATGTACGATTAAAGTTTGATGCAATGAATGAATCAATGAATGCATTTGTATGTCATGAAATGTACGTGTTTAGAATGTTTGTCTCATTCAAAGAGTGTAAACGAATTCCATTACAGATTGTGTAAAGTTTGCTTCATTCAATCTATGAATTACGCTTGATTCATTGATTGCACGAATGATGTTTGATTCCATAGATGAATGAATGCAGATTGTTTCAATGACTGAAAGCGTTTAACTCGAGACATTGAAGTCAGCTCTACTCACTGAAGTAACTGGTGTAGTTTGTTTCATTGAATGAACGAGAGCAGTTTGATTCTCTGAATGAATGAACGCAACTGGTCTCATGAAATGAATATGTGATGTTTTTTTTCATTGAATCAATGAATAATGTTTGATTCATTGACTGTACGATTGAAGATAGGTTTAATGAATGAGTGTAGTGTGTTTCATTGAATGAAGGCGTTGAGGTCGAGATATTTACATCATGTAATTAGCTCATTTACTTGAAAAAGCTTATATAGTTTATTTCATAGAATGAATGAGAACGTTAGGATTCATTCAATGATTTTGTTAAGAATGATTAATTGAATCAGTCAATAACGTTTGTTGCATTGAGTGTAGGATTGACTTTTGATTCCAATAATGAATGAAATCAGGTTGTTTCATTGAATGAATGCATTTTTATTAAGGAAATAATCTCTAATCGTTCAATTATCTTGTGCAGTTTGCTTCATTTGGAAGAAAGAATGAATGCAGTTTGATTCAATGAAAGAACGAATGCAGTTTAATCTCTGAATAATCAAGTTAACATTTTTGACACATTCGTTTCATGGATCCAACTGCATTCATTCATTCAATGTCTCAAGCTGTTGATTTATTGAATGTAAGATTAAAGTTTGATGCAATGAATGAATCAATGAATGTAGTCGATTGTCATGAAGTGAACGTGTTTAGCATGTTTATCTCATTCAAAGAGTGCAAAAGGATTCCATTACAGACTGTGTAAAGTTTGTTTCATTGAATCAATGAATAATGTTTGATTCATTGACTGTACGATTGAAGATAGGTTTAATGAATGAGTGCAGTTTGTTGCATTGAATGAAGGCGTTGAGGTCGAGATATTTACATCATGTAATTAGCTCATTTACTTGAAATAGCTTGTATAGTTTATTTCATAGAATGAATGAGAACAGTAGGATTCATTCAATGATTTTTTTTAGGAATGATTAATTGAATCAGTGAATAACGTTTGATGCATTTAATGTAGGATTGACTTTTGATTCCAATAATGAATGAAAGCAGGTTGTTTCATTCAATGAATGCATTTGAATTAAGGAAATAAGCTCTAATCGTTGAATTATCATGTGCAGTTTGTTTCATTGGAAGAAAGAACGCATGCAGTTTAATCGCTGAATAATCAAGTTAACATTCTTGAAACATGCGATTCATGGATCCAACTGCATTCATTCATTCAATGTCTCAAGCTGTTAATTTATTGAATGTACGATGAAAGTTTGAGGCAATGAATGAATCAATGAATGTATTCAATTGTCATGAAGTGAACGTGTCTAGCATGTTTATCTCATTCAAAGAGTGCAAAAGGATTCCATTACAGACTGTGTAAAGTTTGTTTCATCGAATCAATGAATTACGCTTGATTCATTGAATGCACAAATGATGTTTGATTCCATGAATGAATGAATTTTGTTTGTTTCATTGACTGAAAGCGTTGAACTCGAGACATTGAAGTCAGCTCTACTCACTAAAGTAACTGGTCCAGTTTGTTTCATTAAATGAACGAGAGCAGTTTGATTCTCTGATTGAATGAACGTTAATGGTCTCATGAACTGAATATGTGATGTTTGTTTCATTGAATCAATGAATAATGTTTGATTCATTAATGTACGATTGAAGTTATATTGAATGAATTCACTGGTGCAGATTGTTTCATTGAATTAATGCGTTAAGTTCGAGACAGTTACATCATGACTTTAGCTCATTTACTTGAAATAGCTTGTACAGTTTATTACATAGAATGAATGAGTGCGGTAGGATTCATTCAATGAATCAAGAATGATTCATTGAATCAGTGAATGAACGCTTGATTCATAGATTGCACGATTGACTTTTGATTCCAATAATGAATGAATGCAGGGTGTTTGATTGAATGAAGGCGTTCAGCTCGAGGCATTTGTATTAAGGAAATAATCTGTAATCGATGAATTATCATGTGCAGTTTGTTTCATTGAAAGAAAGAATGATTCAATGAAAGAATGAATGCAGTTTAATCTCTGAATAATCAAGTTAACATTCTTGAAACATGCGTTTCATAAATCTAACCGCATTCATTCATTCAATCTCTAAAGCTGTTGGTTCATTGAATGTACGATTAAAGTTTGATGCAATGAATGAATCAATGAATGCATTTGTATGTCATGAAATGTACGTGTTTAGAATGTTTGTCTCATTCAAAGAGTGTAAACGAATTCCATTACAGATTGTGTAAAGTTTGCTTCATTCAATCTATGAATTACGCTTGATTCATTGATTGCACGAATGATGTTTGATTCCATAGATGAATGAATGCAGATTGTTTCAATGACTGAAAGCGTTTAACTCGAGACATTGAAGTCAGCTCTACTCACTGAAGTAACTGGTGTAGTTTGTTTCATTGAATGAACGAGAGCAGTTTGATTCTCTGAATGAATGAACGCAACTGGTCTCATGAAATGAATATGTGATGTTTTTTTCATTGAATCAATGAATAATGTTTGATTCATTGACTGTACGATTGAAGATAGGTTTAATGAATGAGTGTAGTGTGTTTCATTGAATGAAGGCGTTGAGGTCGAGATATTTACATCATGTAATTAGCTCATTTACTTGAAAAAGCTAATATAGTTTATTTCATAGAATGAATGAGAACGTTAGGATTCATTCAATGATTTTGTTAAGAATGATTAATTGAATCAGTCAATAACGTTTGTTGCAATGAGTGTAGGATTGACTTTTGATTCCAATAATGAATGAAATCAGGTTGTTTCATTGAATGAATGCATTTTTATGATAAAAATAATCTCTAATCGTTGAATTATCATGTGCAGTTTGTTTCATTTGGAAGAAAGAATGAATGCAGTTTGATTCAATGAAAGAACCAATGCAGTTTAATCTCTGAATAATCAAGTTAACATTTTTGACACATTCGTTTCATGGATCCAACTGCATTCATTCATTCAATGTCTCAAGCTGTTGATTTATTGAATGTAAGATTAAAGTTTGATGCAATGAATGAATCTATGAATGTAGTCGATTGTCATGAAGTGAACGTGTTTAGCATGTTTATCTCATTCAAAGAGTGCAAAAGGATTCCATTACAGACTGTGTAAAGTTTGTTTCATTGAATCAATGAATAATGTTTGATTCATTGACTGTACGATTGAAGATAGGTTTAATGAATGAGTACAGTTTGTTGAATTGAATGAAGGCGTTGAGGTCGAGATATTTACATCATGTAATTAGCTCATTTACTTGAAATAGCTTGTATAGTTTATTTCATAGAATGAATGAGAACAGTAGGATTCATTCAATGATTTTGTTAGGAATGATTAATTGAATCAGTGAATAACGTTTGATGCATTTAATGTAGGATTGACTTTTGATTCCAAAAAAAAAGGAAAGCAGGTTGTTTCATTCAATGAATGCATTTGAATTAAGGAAATAAGCTCTAATCGTTGAATTATCATGTGCAGTTTGTTTCATTGGAAGAAAGAACGCATGCAGTTTTATCTCTGAATAATCAAGTTAACATTCTTGAAACATGCGTTTCATGGATCCAACTGCATTCATTCATTCAATGTCTCAAGCTGTTAATTTATTGAATGTACGATGAAAGTTTGATGCAATGAATGAATCAATGAATGTATTCAATTGTCATGAAGTGAACGTGTCTAGCATGTTTATCTCATTCAAAGAGTGCAAAAGGATTCCATTACAGACTGTGTAAAGTTTGTTTCACCGAATCAATGAATTACGCTTGATTCATTGAATGCACAAATGATGTTTGATTCCATGAATGAATGAATTTTGTTTGTTTCATTGACTGAAAGCGTTGAACTCGAGACATTGAAGTCAGCTCTACTCACTAAAGTAACTGGTGCAGTTTGTTTCATTGAATGAACGAGAGCAGTTTGATTCTCTGAATGAATGAACGTAAATAGTCTCATGAAATGAATATGTGATGTTTGTTTCATTGAATCAATGAATAATGTTTGATTCATTAATGTACGATTGAAGTTATATGCAATGAATTCACTGGTGCAGATTGTTTCATTGAATTAATGCGTTAAGTTCGAGACAGTTACATCATGACTTTAGCTCATTTACTTGAAATAGCTTGTACAGTTTATTACATGGAATGAATGAGTGCGGTAGGATTCATTCAATGAATCAAGAATGATTCATTGAATCAGTGAATTAACGCTTGATTCATAGATTGCACGATTGACTTTTGATTCCAATAATGAATGAATGCAGGGTGTTTGATTGAATGAAGGCGTTCAGCTCGAGGCATTTGTATTAAGGAAATAATCTGTAATCGATGAATTATCATGTGCAGTTTGTTTCATTGAAAGAAAGAATGATTCAATGAAAGAATGAATGCAGTTTAATCTCTGAATAATCAAGTTAACATTTTTGAAACATGCGTTTCATAAATCTAACCGCATTCATTCATTCAATCTCTAAAGCTGTTGGTTCATTGAATGTACGATTAAAGTTTGATGCAATGAATGAATCAATGAATGCATTTGTATGTCATGAAATGTACGTGTTTAGAATGTTTGTCTCATTCAAAGAGTGTAAACGAATTCCATTACAGATTGTGTAAAGTTTGCTTCATTCAATCTATGAATTACGCTTGATTCATTGATTGCACGAATGATGTTTGATTCCATAGATGAATGAATGCAGATTGTTTCAATGACTGAAAGCGTTTAACTCGAGACATTGAAGTCAGCTCTACTCACTGAAGTAACTGGTGTAGTTTGTTTCATTGAATGAACGAGAGCAGTTTGATTCTCTGAATGAATGAACGCAACTGGTCTCATGAAATGAATATGTGATGTTTTTTTCATTGAATCAATGAATAATGTTTGATTCATTGACTGTACGATTGAAGATAGGTTTAATGAATGAGTGTAGTGTGTTTCATTGAATGAAGGCGTTGAGGTCGAGATATTTACATCATGTAATTAGCTCATTTACTTGAAAAAGCTTATATAGTTTATTTCATAGAATGAATGAGAACGTTAGGATTCATTCAATGATTTTGTTAAGAATGATTAATTGAATCAGTCAATAACGTTTGTTGCATTGAGTGTAGGATTGACTTTTGATTCCAATAATGAATGAAATCAGGTTGTTTCATTGAATGAATGCATTTTTATTAAGGAAATAATCTCTAATCGTTCAATTATCTTGTGCAGTTTGTTTCATTTGGAAGAAAGAATGAATGCAGTTTGATTCAATGAAAGAACGAATGCAGTTTAATCTGTGAATAATCAAGTTAACATTTTGACACATTCGTTTCATGGATCCAACTGCATTCATTCATTCAATGTCTCAAGCTGTTGATTTATTGAATGTAAGATTAAAGTTTGATGCAATGAATGAATCAATGAATGTAGTCGATTGTCATGAAGTGAACGTGTTTAGCATGTTTATCTCATTCAAAGAGTGCAAAAGGATTCCATTACAGATTGTGTAAAGTTTGCTTCATTCAATCTATGAATTACGCTTGATTCATTGATTGCACGAATGATGTTTGATTCCATAGATGAATGAATGCAGATTATTTCAATGACTGAAAGCGTTTAACTCGAGACATTGAAGTCAGCTCTACTCACTGAAGTAACTGGTGTAGTTTGTTTCATTGAATGAACGAGAGCAGTTTGATTCTCTGAATGAATGAACGCAACTGGTCTCATGAAATGAATATGTGATGTTTTTTTCATTGAATCAATGAATTATGTTTGATTCATTGACTGTACGATTGAAGATAGGTTTAATGAATGAGTGTAGTGTGTTTCATTGAATGAAGGCGTTGAGGTCGAGATATTTACATCATGTAATTAGCTCATTTACTTGAAAAAGCTTGTATAGTTTATTTCATAGAATGAATGAGAACGTTAGGATTCATTCAATGATTTTGTTAAGAATGATTAATTGAATCAGTCAATAACGTTTGTTGCATTGAGTGTAGGATTGACTTTTGATTCCAATAATGAATGAAATCAGGTTGTTTCATTGAATGAATGCATTTTTATGATAAAAATAATCTCTAATCGTTGAATTATCATGTGCAGTTTGTTTCATTTGGAAGAAAGAATGAATGCAGTTTGATTCAATGAAAGAACGAATGCAGTTTAATCTCTGAATAATCAAGTTAACATTTTTGACACATTCGTTTCATGGATCCAACTGCATTCATTCATTCAATGTCTCAAGCTGTTGATTTATTGAATGTAAGATTAAAGTTTGATGCAATGAATGAATCAATGAATGTAGTCGATTGTCATGAAGTGAACGTGTTTAGCATGTTTATCTCATTCAAAGAGTGCAAAAGGATTCCATTACAGACTGTGTAAAGTTTGTTTCATTGAATCAATGAATAATGTTTGATTCATTGACTGTACGATTGAAGATAGGTTTAATGAATGAGTGCAGTTTGTTGCATTGAATGAAGGCGTTGAGGTCGAGATATTTACATCATGTAATTAGCTCATTTACTTGAAATAGCTTGTATAGTTTATTTCATAGAATGAATGAGAACAGTAGGATTCATTCAATGATTTTGTTAGGAATGATTAATTGAATCAGTCAATAACGTTTGATGCATTTAATGTAGGATTGACTTTTGATTCCAATAATGAATGAAAGCAGGTTGTTTCATTCAATGAATGCATTTGAATTAAGGAAATAAGCTCTAATCGTTGAATTATCATGTGCAGTTTGTTCCATTGGAAGAAAGAACGCATGCAGTTTAATCTCTGAATAATCAAGTTAACATTCTTGAAACATGCGTTTCATGGATCCAACTGCATTCATTCATTCAATGTCTCAAGCTGTTAATTTATTGAATGTACGATGAAAGTTTGAGGCAATGAATGAATCAATGAATGTATTCAATTGTCATGAAGTGAACGTGTCTAGCATGTTTATCTCATTCAAAGAGTGCAAAAGGATTCCATTACAGACTGTGTAAAGTTTGTTTCATCGAATCAATGAATTACGCTTGATTCATTGAATGCACAAATGATGTCTGATTCCATGAATGAATGAATTTTGTTTGTTTCATTGACTGAAAGCGTTGAACTCGAGACATTGAAGTCAGCTCTACTCACTAAAGTAACTGGTGCAGTTTGTTTCATTAAATGAACGAGAGCAGTTTGATTCTCTGATTGAATGAACGTTAATGGTCTCATGAAATGAATATGTGATGTTTGTTTCATTGAATCAATGAATAATGTTTGATTCATTAATGTACGATTGAAGTTATATTGAATGAATTCACTGGTGCAGATTGTTTCATTGAATTAATGCGTTAAGTTCGAGACAGTTACATCATGACTTTAGCTCATTTACTTGAAATAGCTTGTACAGTTTATTACATGGAATGAATGAGTGCGGTAGGATTCATTCAAAGAATCAAGAATGATTCATTGAATCAGTGAATTAACGCTTGATTCATAGATTGCACGATTGACTTTTGATTCCAATAATGAATGAATGCAGGGTGTTTGATTGAATGAAGGCGTTCAGCTCGAGGCATTTGTATTAAGGAAATAATCTGTAATCGATGAATTATCATGTGCAGTTTGTTTCATTGAAAGAAAGAATGATTCAATGAAAGAATGAATGCAGTTTAATCTCTGAATAATCAAGTTAACATTCTTGAAACATGCGTTTCATAAATCTAACCGCATTCATTCATTCAATCTCTAAAGCTGTTGGTTCATTGAATGTACGATTAAAGTTTGATGCAATGAATGAATCAATGAATGCATTTGTATGTCATGAAATGTACGTGTTTAGAATGTTTGTCTCATTCAAAGAGTGTAAACGAATTCCATTACAGATTGTGTAAAGTTTGCTTCATTCAATCTATGAATTACGCTTGATTCATTGATTGCACGAATGTAGTTTGATTCCATAGATGAATGAATGCAGATTGTTTCAATGACTGAAAGCGTTTAACTCGAGACATTGAAGTCAGCTCTACTCACTGAAGTAACTGGTGTAGTTTGTTTCATTGAATGAACGAGAGCAGTTTGATTCTCTGAATGAATGAACGCAACTGGTCTCATGAAATGAATATGTGATGTTTTTTTCATTGAATCAATGAATAATGTTTGATTCATTGACTGTACGATTGAAGATAGGTTTAATGAATGAGTGTAGTGTGTTTCATTGAATGAAGGCGTTGAGGTCGAGATATTTACATCATGTAATTAGCTCATTTACTTGAAAAAGCTTATATAGTTTATTTCATAGAATGAATGAGAACGTTAGGATTCATTCAATGATTTTGTTAAGAATGATTAATTGAATCAGTCAATAACGTTTGTTGCAATGAGTGTAGGATTGACTTTTGATTCCAATAATGAATGAAATCAGGTTGTTTCATTGAATGAATGCATTTTTATTAAGGAAATAATCTCTAATCGTTGAATTATCATGTGCAGTTTGTTTCATTTGGAAGAAAGAATGAATGCAGTTTGATTCAATGAAAGAACGAATGCAGTTTAATCTCTGAATAATCAAGTTAACATTTTTGACACATTCGTTTCATGGATCCAACTGCATTCATTCATTCAATGTCTCAAGCTGTTGATTTATTGAATGTAAGATTAAAGTTTGATGCAATGAATGAATCAATGAATGTAGTCGATTGTCATGAAGTGAACGTGTTTAGCATGTTTATCTCATTCAAAGAGTGCAAAAGGATTCCATTACAGACTGTGTAAAGTTTGTTTCATTGAATCAATGAATAATGTTTGATTCATTGACTGTACGATTGAAGATAGGTTTAATGAATGAGTGCAGTTTGTTGCATTGAATGAAGGCGTTGAGGTCGAGATATTTACATCATGTAATTAGCTCATTTACTTGAAATAGCTTGTATAGTTTATTTCATAGAATGAATGAGAACAGTAGGATTCATTCAATGATTTTGTTAGGAATGATTAATTGAATCAGTGAATAACGTTTGATGCATTTAATGTAGGATTGACTTTTGATTCCAATAATGAATGAAAGCAGGTTGTTTCATTCAATGAATGCATTTGAATTAAGGAAATAAGCTCTAATCGTTGAATTATCATGTGCAGTTTGTTCCATTGGAAGAAAGAACGCATGCAGTTTAATCTCTGAATAATCAAGTTAACATTCTAGAAACATGCGTTTCATGGATCCAACTGCATTCATTCATTCAATGTCTCAAGCTGTTAATTTATTGAATGTACGATGAAAGTTTGAGGCAATGAATGAATCAATGAATGTATTCAATTGTCATGAAGTGAACGTGTCTAGCATGTTTATCTCATTCAAAGAGTGCAAAAGGATTCCATTACAGACTGTGTAAAGTTTGTTTCATCGAATCAATGAATTACGCTTGATTCATTGAATGCACAAATGATGTCTGATTCCATGAATGAATGAATTTTGTTTGTTTCATTGACTGAAAGCGTTGAACTCGAGACATTGAAGTCAGCTCTACTCACTAAAGTAACTGGTGCAGTTTGTTTCATTAAATGAACGAGAGCAGTTTGATTCTCTGATTGAATGAACGTTAATGGTCTCATGAAATGAATATGTGATGTTTGTTTCATTGAATCAATGAATAATGTTTGATTCATTAATGTACGATTGAAGTTATATTGAATGAATTCACTGGTGCAGATTGTTTCATTGAATTAATGCGTTAAGTTCGAGACAGTTACATCATGACTTTAGCTCATTTACTTGAAATAGCTTGTACAGTTTATTACATGGAATGAATGAGTGCGGTAGGATTCATTCAATGAATCAAGAATGATTCATTGAATCAGTGAATTAACGCTTGATTCATAGATTGCACGATTGACTTTTGATTCCAATAATGAATGAATGCAGGGTGTTTGATTGAATGAAGGCGTTCAGCTCGAGGCATTTGTATTAAGGAAATAATCTGTAATCGATGAATTATCATGTGCAGTTTGTTTCATTGAAAGAAAGAATGATTCAATGAAAGAATGAATGCAGTTTAATCTCTGAATAATCAAGTTAACATTCTTGAAACATGCGGTTCATAAATCTAACCGCATTCATTCATTCAATCTCTAAAGCTTTTGGTTCATTGAATGTACGATTAAAGTTTGATGCAATGAATGAATCAATGAATGCATTTGTATGTCATGAAATGTACGTGTTTAGAATGTTTGTCTCATTCAAAGAGTGTAAACGAATTCCATTACAGATTGTGTAAAGTTTGCTTCATTCAATCTATGAATTACGCTTGATTCATTGATTGCACGAATGATGTTTGATTCCATAGATGAATGAATGCAGATTGTTTCAATGACTGAAAGCGTTTAACTCGAGACATTGAAGTCAGCTCTACTCACTGAAGTAACTGGTGTAGTTTGTTTCATTGAATGAACGAGAGCAGTTTGATTCTCTGAATGAATGAACGCAACTGGTCTCATGAAATGAATATGTGATGTTTTTTTCATTGAATCAATGAATAATGTTTGATTCATTGACTGTACGATTGAAGATAGGTTTAATGAATGAGTGTAGTGTGTTTCATTGAATGAAGGCGTTGAGGTCGAGATATTTACATCATGTAATTAGCTCATTTACTTGAAAAAGCTTATATAGTTTATTTCATAGAATGAATGAGAACGTTAGGATTCATTCAATGATTTTGTTAAGAATGATTAATTGAATCAGTCAATAACGTTTGTTGCAATGAGTGTAGGATTGACTTTTGATTCCAATAATGAATGAAATCAGGTTGTTTCATTGAATGAATGCATTTTTATGATAAAAATAATTTCTAATCGTTGAATTATCATGTGCAGTTTGTTTCATTTGGAAGAAAGAATGAATGCAGTTTGATTCAATGAAAGAACGAATGCAGTTTAATCTCTGAATAATCAAGTTAACATTTTTGACACATTCGTTTCATGGATCCAACTGCATTCATTCATTCAATGTCTCAAGCTGTTGATTTATTGAATGTAAGATTAAAGTTTGATGCAATGAATGAATCAATGAATGTAGTCGATTGTCATGAAGTGAACGTGTTTAGCATGTTTATCTCATTCAAAGAGTGCAAAAGGATTCCATTACAGACTGTGTAAAGTTTGTTTCATTGAATCAATGAATAATGTTTGATTCATTGACTGTACGATTGAAGATAGGTTTAATGAATGAGTACAGTTTGTTGAATTGAATGAAGGCGTTGAGGTCGAGATATTTACATCATGTAATTAGCTCATTTACTTGAAATAGCTTGTATAGTTTATTTCATAGAATGAATGAGAACAGTAGGATTCATTCAATGATTTTGTTAGGAATGATTAATTGAATCAGTGAATAACGTTTGATGCATTTAATGTAGGATTGACTTTTGATTCCAATAATGAATGAAAGCAGGTTGTTTCATTCAATGAATGCATTTGAATTAAGGAAATAAGCTCTAATCGTTGAATTATCATGTGCAGTTTGTTTCATTGGAAGAAAGAACGCATGCAGTTTAATCTCTGAATAATCAAGTTAACATTCTTGAAACATGCGTTTCATGGATCCAACTGCATTCATTCATTCAATGTCTCAAGCTGTTAATTTATTGAATGTACGATGAAAGTTTGATGCAATGAATGAATCAATGAATGTATTCAATTGTCATGAAGTGAACGTGTCTAGCATGTTTATCTCATTCAAAGAGTGCAAAAGGATTCCATTACAGACTGTGTAAAGTTTGTTTCACCGAATCAATGAATTACGCTTGATTCATTGAATGCACAAATGATGTTTGATTCCATGAATGAATGAATTTTGTTTGTTTCATTGACTGAAAGCGTTGAACTCGAGACATTGAAGTCAGCTCTACTCACTAAAGTAACTGGTGCAGTTTGTTTCATTGAATGAACGAGAGCAGTTTGATTCTCTGAATGAATGAACGTAAATAGTCTCATGAAATGAATATGTGATGTTTGTTTCATTGAATCAATGAATAATGTTTGATTCATTAATGTACGATTGAAGTTATATTCAATGAATTCACTGGTGCAGATTGTTTCATTGAATTAATGCGTTAAGTTCGAGACAGTTACATCATGACTTTAGCTCATTTACTTGAAATAGCTTGTACAGTTTATTACATGGAATGAATGAGTGCGGTAGGATTCATTCAATGAATCAAGAATGATTCATTGAATCAGTGAATTAACGCTTGATTCATAGATTGCACGATTGACTTTTGATTCCAATAATGAATGAATGCAGGGTGTTTGATTGAATGAAGGCGTTCAGCTCGAGGCATTTGTATTAAGGAAATAATCTGTAATCGATGAATTATCATGTGCAGTTTGTTTCATTGAAAGAAAGAATGATTCAATGAAAGAATGAATGCAGTTTAATCTCTGAATAATCAAGTTAACATTCTTGAAACATGCGTTTCATAAATCTAACCGCATTCATTCATTCAATCTCTAAAGCTGTTGGTTCATTGAATGTACGATTAAAGTTTGATGCAATGAATGAATCAATGAATGCATTTGTATGTCATGAAATGTACGTGTTTAGAATGTTTGTCTCATTCAAAGAGTGTAAACGAATTCCATTACAGATTGTGTAAAGTTTGCTTCATTCAATCTATGAATTACGCTTGATTCATTGATTGCACGAATGATGTTTGATTCCATAGATGAATGAATGCAGATTGTTTCAATGACTGAAAGCGTTTAACTCGAGACATTGAAGTCAGCTCTACTCACTGAAGTAACTGGTGTAGTTTGTTTCATTGAATGAACGAGAGCAGTTTGATTCTCTGAATGAATGAACGCAACTGGTCTCATGAAATGAATAAGTGATGTTTTTTTCATTGAATCAATGAATAATGTTTGATTCATTGCCTGTACGATTGAAGATAGGTTTAATGAATGAGTGTAGTGTGTTTCATTGAATGAAGGCGTTGAGGTCGAGATATTTACATCATGTAATTAGCTCATTTACTTGAAAAAGCTTATATAGTTTATTTCATAGAATGAATGAGAACGTTAGGATTCATTCAATGATTTTGTTAAGAATGATTAATTGAATCAGTCAATAACGTTTGTTGCATTGAGTGTAGGATTGACTTTTGATTCCAATAATGAATGAAATCAGGTTGTTTCATTGAATGAATGCATTTTTATTAAGGAAATAATCTCTAATCGTTCAATTATCTTGTGCAGTTTGTTTCATTTGGAAGAAAGAATGAATGCAGTTTGATTCAATGAAAGAACGAATGCAGTTTAATCTGTGAATAATCAAGTTAACATTTTTGACACATTCGTTTCATGGATCCAACTGCATTCATTCATTCAATGTCTCAAGCTGTTGATTTATTGAATGTAAGATTAAAGTTTGATGCAATGAATGAATCAATGAATGTAGTCGATTGTCATGAAGTGAACGTGTTTAGCATGTTTATCTCATTCAAAGAGTGCAAAAGGATTCCATTACAGATTGTGTAAAGTTTGCTTCATTCAATCTATGAATTACGCTTGATTCATTGATTGCACGAATGATGTTTGATTCCATAGATGAATGAATGCAGATTATTTCAATGACTGAAAGCGTTTAACTCGAGACATTGAAGTCAGCTCTACTCACTGAAGTAACTGGTGTAGTTTGTTTCATTGAATGAACGAGAGCAGTTTGATTCTCTGAATGAATGAACGCAACTGGTCTCATGAAATGAATATGTGATGTTTTTTTCATTGAATCAATGAATAATGTTTGATTCATTGACTGTACGATTGAAGATAGGTTTAATGAATGAGTGTAGTGTGTTTCATTGAATGAAGGCGTTGAGGTCGAGATATTTACATCATGTAATTAGCTCATTTACTTGAAAAAGCTTGTATAGTTTATTTCATAGAATGAATGAGAACGTTAGGATTCATTCAATGATTTTGTTAAGAATGATTAATTGAATCAGTCAATAACGTTTGTTGCATTGAGTGTAGGATTGACTTTTGATTCCAATAATGAATGAAATCAGGTTGTTTCATTGAATGAATGCATTTTTATTAAGGAAATAATCTCTAATCGTTCAATTATCTTGTGCAGTTTGTTTCATTTGGAAGAAAGAATGAATGCAGTTTGATTCAATGAAAGAACGAATGCAGTTTAATCTGTGAATAATCAAGTTAACATTTTTGACACATTCGTTTCATGGATCCAACTGCATTCATTCATTCAATGTCTCAAGCTGTTGATTTATTGAATGTAAGATTAAAGTTTGATGCAATGAATGAATCAATGAATGTAGTCGATTGTCATGAAGTGAACGTGTTTAGCATGTTTATCTCATTCAAAGAGTGCAAAAGGATTCCATTACAGATTGTGTAAAGTTTGCTTCATTCAATCTATGAATTACGCTTGATTCATTGATTGCACGAATGATGTTTGATTCCATAGATGAATGAATGCAGATTATTTCAATGACTGAAAGCGTTTAACTCGAGACATTGAAGTCAGCTCTACTCACTGAAGTAACTGGTGTAGTTTGTTTCATTGAATGAACGAGAGCAGTTTGATTCTCTGAATGAATGAACGCAACTGGTCTCATGAAATGAATATGTGATGTTTTTTTCATTGAATCAATGAATAATGTTTGATTCATTGACTGTACGATTGAAGATAGGTTTAATGAATGAGTGTAGTGTGTTTCATTGAATGAAGGCGTTGAGGTCGAGATATTTACATCATGTAATTAGCTCATTTACTTGAAAAAGCTTGTATAGTTTATTTCATAGAATGAATGAGAACGTTAGGATTCATTCAATGATTTTGTTAAGAATGATTAATTGAATCAGTCAATAACGTTTGTTGCATTGAGTGTAGGATTGACTTTTGATTCCAATAATGAATGAAATCAGGTTGTTTCATTGAATGAATGCATTTTTATGATAAAAATAATCTCTAATCGTTGAATTATCATGTGCAGTTTGTTTCATTTGGAAGAAAGAATGAATGCAGTTTGATTCAATGAAAGAACGAATGCAGTTTAATCTCTGAATAATCAAGTTAACATTTTTGACACATTCGTTTCATGGATCCAACTGCATTCATTCATTCAATGTCTCAAGCTGTTGATTTATTGAATGTAAGATTAAAGTTTGATGCAATGAATGAATCAATGAATGTAGTCGATTGTCATGAAGTGAACGTGTCTAGCATGTTTATCTCATTCAAAGAGTGCAAAAGGATTCCATTACAGACTGTGTAAAGTTTGTTTCATCGAATCAATGAATTACGCTTGATTCATTGAATGCACAAATGATGTCTGATTCCATGAATGAATGAATTTTGTTTGTTTCATTGACTGAAAGCGTTGAACTCGAGACATTGAAGTCAGCTCTACTCACTAAAGTAACTGGTGCAGTTTGTTTCATTAAATGAACGAGAGCAGTTTGATTCTCTGATTGAATGAACGTTAATGGTCTCATGAAATGAATATGTGATGTTTGTTTCATTGAATCAATGAATAATGTTTGATTCATTAATGTACGATTGAAGTTATATTCAATGAATTCACTGGTGCAGATTGTTTCATTGAATTAATGCGTTAAGTTCGAGACAGTTACATCATGACTTTAGCTCATTTACTTGAAATAGCTTGTACAGTTTATTACATGGAATGAATGAGTGCGGTAGGATTCATTCAATGAATCAAGAATGATTCATTGAATCAGTGAATTAACGCTTGATTCATAGATTGCACGATTGACTTTTGATTCCAATAATGAATGAATGCAGGGTGTTTGATTGAATGAAGGCGTTCAGCTCGAGGCATTTGTATTAAGGAAATAATCTGTAATCGATGAATTATCATGTGCAGTTTGTTTCATTGAAAGAAAGAATGATTCAATGAAAGAATGAATGCAGTTTAATCTCTGAATAATCAAGTTAACATTCTTGAAACATGCGGTTCATAAATCTAACCGCATTCATTCATTCAATCTCTAAAGCTTTTGGTTCATTGAATGTACGATTAAAGTTTGATGCAATGAATGAATCAATGAATGCATTTGTATGTCATGAAATGTACGTGTTTAGAATGTTTGTCTCATTCAAAGAGTGTAAACGAATTCCATTACAGATTGTGTAAAGTTTGCTTCATTCAATCTATGAATTACGCTTGATTCATTGATTGCACGAATGATGTTTGATTCCATAGATGAATGAATGCAGATTGTTTCAATAACTGAAAGCGTTTAACTCGAGACATTGAAGTCAGCTCTACTCACTGAAGTAACTGGTGTAGTTTGTTTCATTGAATGAACGAGAGCAGTTTGATTCTCTGAATGAATGAACGCAACTGGTCTCATGAAATGAATATGTGATGTTTTTTTCATTGAATCAATGAATAATGTTTGATTCATTGACTGTACGATTGAAGATAGGTTTAATGAATGAGTGTAGTGTGTTTCATTGAATGAAGGCGTTGAGGTCGAGATATTTACATCATGTAATTAGCTCATTTACTTGAAAAAGCTTATATAGTTTATTTCATAGAATGAATGAGAACGTTAGGATTCATTCAATGATTTTGTTAAGAATGATTAATTGAATCAGTCAATAACGTTTGTTGCAATGAGTGTAGGATTGACTTTTGATTCCAATAATGAATGAAATCAGGTTGTTTCATTGAATGAATGCATTTTTATGATAAAAATAATCTCTAATCGTTGAATTATCATGTGCAGTTTGTTTCATTTGGAAGAAAGAATGAATGCAGTTTGATTCAATGAAAGAACGAATGCAGTTTAATCTCTGAATAATCAAGTTAACATTTTTGACACATTCGTTTCATGGATCCAACTGCATTCATTCATTCAATGTCTCAAGCTGTTGATTTATTGAATGTAAGATTAAAGTTTGATGCAATGAATGAATCAATGAATGTAGTCGATTGTCATGAAGTGAACGTGTTTAGCATGTTTATCTCATTCAAAGAGTGCAAAAGGATTCCATTACAGACTGTGTAAAGTTTGTTTCATTGAATCAATGAATAATGTTTGATTCATTGACTGTACGATTGAAGATAGGTTTAATGAATGAGTACAGTTTGTTGAATTGAATGAAGGCGTTGAGGTCGAGATATTTACATCATGTAATTAGCTCATTTACTTGAAATAGCTTGTATAGTTTATTTCATAGAATGAATGAGAACAGTAGGATTCATTCAATGATTTTGTTAGGAATGATTAATTGAATCAGTCAATAACGTTTGATGCATTTAATGTAGGATTGACTTTTGATTCCAATAATGAATGAAAGCAGGTTGTTTCATTCAATGAATGCATTTGAATTAAGGAAATAAGCTCTAATCGTTGAATTATCATGTGCAGTTTGTTTCATTGGAAGAAAGAACGCATGCAGTTTAATCTCTGAATAATCAAGTTAACATTCTTGAAACATGCGTTTCATGGATCCAACTGCATTCATTCATTCAATGTCTCAAGCTGTTAATTTATTGAATGTACGATGAAAGTTTGATGCAATGAATGAATCAATGAATGTATTCAATTGTCATGAAGTGAACGTGTCTAGCATGTTTATCTCATTCAAAGAGTGCAAAAGGATTCCATTACAGACTGTGTAAAGTTTGTTTCACCGAATCAATGAATTACGCTTGATTCATTGAATGCACAAATGATGTTTGATTCCATGAATGAATGAATTTTGTTTGTTTCATTGACTGAAAGCGTTGAACTCGAGACATTGAAGTCAGCTCTACTCACTAAAGTAACTGGTGCAGTTTGTTTCATTAAATGAACGAGAGCAGTTTGATTCTCTGATTGAATGAACGTAAATAGTCTCATGAAATGAATATGTGATGTTTGTTTCATTGAATCAATGAATAATGTTTGATTCATTAATGTACGATTGAAGTTATATTCAATGAATTCACTGGTGCAGATTGTTTCATTGAATTAATGCGTTAAGTTCGAGACAGTTACATCATGACTTTAGCTCATTTACTTGAAATAGCTTGTACAGTTTATTACATGGAATGAATGAGTGCGGTAGGATTCATTCAATGAATCAAGAATGATTCATTGAATCAGTGAATTAACGCTTGATTCATAGATTGCACGATTGACTTTTGATTCCAATAATGAATGAATGCAGGGTGTTTGATTGAATGAAGGCGTTCAGCTCGAGGCATTTGTATTAAGGAAATAATCTGTAATCGATGAATTATCATGTGCAGTTTGTTTCATTGAAAGAAAGAATGATTCAATGAAAGAATGAATGCAGTTTAATCTCTGAATAATCAAGTTAACATTCTTGAAACATGCGTTTCATAAATCTAACCGCATTCATTCATTCAATCTCTAAAGCTGTTGGTTCATTGAATGTACGATTAAAGTTTGATGCAATGAATGAATCAATGAATGCATTTGTATGTCATGAAATGTACGTGTTTAGAATGTTTGTCTCATTCAAAGAGTGTAAACGAATTCCATTACAGATTGTGTAAAGTTTGCTTCATTCAATCTATGAATTACGCTTGATTCATTGATTGCACGAATGATGTTTGATTCCATAGATGAATGAATGCAGATTGTTTCAATGACTGAAAGCGTTTAACTCGAGACATTGAAGTCAGCTCTACTCACTGAAGTAACTGGTGTAGTTTGTTTCATTGAATGAACGAGAGCAGTTTGATTCTCTGAATGAATGAACGCAACTGGTCTCATGAAATGAATAAGTGATGTTTTTTTCATTGAATCAATGAATAATGTTTGATTCATTGACTGTACGATTGAAGATAGGTTTAATGAATGAGTGTAGTGTGTTTCATTGAATGAAGGCGTTGAGGTCGAGATATTTACATCATGTAATTAGCTCATTTACTTGAAAAAGCTTATATAGTTTATTTCATAGAATGAATGAGAACGTTAGGATTCATTCAATGATTTTGTTAAGAATGATTAATTGAATCAGTCAATAACGTTTGTTGCATTGAGTGTAGGATTGACTTTTGATTCCAATAATGAATGAAATCAGGTTGTTTCATTGAATGAATGCATTTTTATTAAGGAAATAATCTCTAATCGTTCAATTATCTTGTGCAGTTTGTTTCATTTGGAAGAAAGAATGAATGCAGTTTGATTCAATGAAAGAACGAATGCAGTTTAATCTGTGAATAATCAAGTTAACATTTTTGACACATTCGTTTCATGGATCCAACTGCATTCATTCATTCAATGTCTCAAGCTGTTGATTTATTGAATGTAAGATTAAAGTTTGATGCAATGAATGAATCAATGAATGTAGTCGATTGTCATGAAGTGAACGTGTTTAGCATGTTTATCTCATTCAAAGAGTGCAAAAGGATTCCATTACAGATTGTGTAAAGTTTGCTTCATTCAATCTATGAATTACGCTTGATTCATTGATTGCACGAATGATGTTTGATTCCATAGATGAATGAATGCAGATTATTTCAATGACTGAAAGCGTTTAACTCGAGACATTGAAGTCAGCTCTACTCACTGAAGTAACTGGTGTAGTTTGTTTCATTGAATGAACGAGAGCAGTTTGATTCTCTGAATGAATGAACGCAACTGGTCTCATGAAATGAATATGTGATGTTTTTTTCATTGAATCAATGAATAATGTTTGATTCATTGACTGTACGATTGAAGATAGGTTTAATGAATGAGTGTAGTGTGTTTCATTGAATGAAGGCGTTGAGGTCGAGATATTTACATCATGTAATTAGCTCATTTACTTGAAAAAGCTTGTATAGTTTATTTCATAGAATGAATGAGAACGTTAGGATTCATTCAATGATTTTGTTAAGAATGATTAATTGAATCAGTCAATAACGTTTGTTGCATTGAGTGTAGGATTGACTTTTGATTCCAATAATGAATGAAATCAGGTTGTTTCATTGAATGAATGCATTTTTATTAAGGAAATAATCTCTAATCGTTCAATTATCTTGTGCAGTTTGTTTCATTTGGAAGAAAGAATGAATGCAGTTTGATTCAATGAAAGAACGAATGCAGTTTAATCTGTGAATAATCAAGTTAACATTTTTGACACATTCGTTTCATGGATCCAACTGCATTCATTCATTCAATGTCTCAAGCTGTTGATTTATTGAATGTAAGATTAAAGTTTGATGCAATGAATGAATCAATGAATGTAGTCGATTGTCATGAAGTGAACGTGTTTAGCATGTTTATCTCATTCAAAGAGTGCAAAAGGATTCCATTACAGATTGTGTAAAGTTTGCTTCATTCAATCTATGAATTACGCTTGATTCATTGATTGCACGAATGATGTTTGATTCCATAGATGAATGAATGCAGATTATTTCAATGACTGAAAGCGTTTAACTCGAGACATTGAAGTCAGCTCTACTCACTGAAGTAACTGGTGTAGTTTGTTTCATTGAATGAACGAGAGCAGTTTGATTCTCTGAATGAATGAACGCAACTGGTCTCATGAAATGAATATGTGATGTTTTTTTCATTGAATCAATGAATAATGTTTGATTCATTGACTGTACGATTGAAGATAGGTTTAATGAATGAGTGTAGTGTGTTTCATTGAATGAAGGCGTTGAGGTCGAGATATTTACATCATGTAATTAGCTCATTTACTTGAAAAAGCTTGTATAGTTTATTTCATAGAATGAATGAGAACGTTAGGATTCATTCAATGATTTTGTTAAGAATGATTAATTGAATCAGTCAATAACGTTTGTTGCATTGAGTGTAGGATTGACTTTTGATTCCAATAATGAATGAAATCAGGTTGTTTCATTGAATGAATGCATTTTTATGATAAAAATAATCTCTAATCGTTGAATTATCATGTGCAGTTTGTTTCATTTGGAAGAAAGAATGAATGCAGTTTGATTCAATGAAAGAACGAATGCAGTTTAATCTCTGAATAATCAAGTTAACATTTTTGACACATTCGTTTCATGGATCCAACTGCATTCATTCATTCAATGTCTCAAGCTGTTGATTTATTGAATGTAAGATTAAAGTTTGATGCAATGAATGAATCAATGAATGTAGTCGATTGTCATGAAGTGAACGTGTCTAGCATGTTTATCTCATTCAAAGAGTGCAAAAGGATTCCATTACAGACTGTGTAAAGTTTGTTTCATCGAATCAATGAATTACGCTTGATTCATTGAATGCACAAATGATGTCTGATTCCATGAATGAATGAATTTTGTTTGTTTCATTGACTGAAAGCGTTGAACTCGAGACATTGAAGTCAGCTCTACTCACTAAAGTAACTGGTGCAGTTTGTTTCATTAAATGAACGAGAGCAGTTTGATTCTCTGATTGAATGAACGTTAATGGTCTCATGAAATGAATATGTGATGTTTGTTTCATTGAATCAATGAATAATGTTTGATTCATTAATGTACGATTGAAGTTATATTCAATGAATTCACTGGTGCAGATTGTTTCATTGAATTAATGCGTTAAGTTCGAGACAGTTACATCATGACTTTAGCTCATTTACTTGAAATAGCTTGTACAGTTTATTACATGGAATGAATGAGTGCGGTAGGATTCATTCAATGAATCAAGAATGATTCATTGAATCAGTGAATTAACGCTTGATTCATAGATTGCACGATTGACTTTTGATTCCAATAATGAATGAATGCAGGGTGTTTGATTGAATGAAGGCGTTCAGCTCGAGGCATTTGTATTAAGGAAATAATCTGTAATCGATGAATTATCATGTGCAGTTTGTTTCATTGAAAGAAAGAATGATTCAATGAAAGAATGAATGCAGTTTAATCTCTGAATAATCAAGTTAACATTCTTGAAACATGCGGTTCATAAATCTAACCGCATTCATTCATTCAATCTCTAAAGCTTTTGGTTCATTGAATGTACGATTAAAGTTTGATGCAATGAATGAATCAATGAATGCATTTGTATGTCATGAAATGTACGTGTTTAGAATGTTTGTCTCATTCAAAGAGTGTAAACGAATTCCATTACAGATTGTGTAAAGTTTGCTTCATTCAATCTATGAATTACGCTTGATTCATTGATTGCACGAATGATGTTTGATTCCATAGATGAATGAATGCAGATTGTTTCAATAACTGAAAGCGTTTAACTCGAGACATTGAAGTCAGCTCTACTCACTGAAGTAACTGGTGTAGTTTGTTTCATTGAATGAACGAGAGCAGTTTGATTCTCTGAATGAATGAACGCAACTGGTCTCATGAAATGAATATGTGATGTTTTTTTCATTGAATCAATGAATAATGTTTGATTCATTGACTGTACGATTGAAGATAGGTTTAATGAATGAGTGTAGTGTGTTTCATTGAATGAAGGCGTTGAGGTCGAGATATTTACATCATGTAATTAGCTCATTTACTTGAAAAAGCTTATATAGTTTATTTCATAGAATGAATGAGAACGTTAGGATTCATTCAATGATTTTGTTAAGAATGATTAATTGAATCAGTCAATAACGTTTGTTGCAATGAGTGTAGGATTGACTTTTGATTCCAATAATGAATGAAATCAGGTTGTTTCATTGAATGAATGCATTTTTATGATAAAAATAATCTCTAATCGTTGAATTATCATGTGCAGTTTGTTTCATTTGGAAGAAAGAATGAATGCAGTTTGATTCAATGAAAGAACGAATGCAGTTTAATCTCTGAATAATCAAGTTAACATTTTTGACACATTCGTTTCATGGATCCAACTGCATTCATTCATTCAATGTCTCAAGCTGTTGATTTATTGAATGTAAGATTAAAGTTTGATGCAATGAATGAATCAATGAATGTAGTCGATTGTCATGAAGTGAACGTGTTTAGCATGTTTATCTCATTCAAAGAGTGCAAAAGGATTCCATTACAGACTGTGTAAAGTTTGTTTCATTGAATCAATGAATAATGTTTGATTCATTGACTGTACGATTGAAGATAGGTTTAATGAATGAGTACAGTTTGTTGAATTGAATGAAGGCGTTGAGGTCGAGATATTTACATCATGTAATTAGCTCATTTACTTGAAATAGCTTGTATAGTTTATTTCATAGAATGAATGAGAACAGTAGGATTCATTCAATGATTTTGTTAGGAATGATTAATTGAATCAGTCAATAACGTTTGATGCATTTAATGTAGGATTGACTTTTGATTCCAATAATGAATGAAAGCAGGTTGTTTCATTCAATGAATGCATTTGAATTAAGGAAATAAGCTCTAATCGTTGAATTATCATGTGCAGTTTGTTTCATTGGAAGAAAGAACGCATGCAGTTTAATCTCTGAATAATCAAGTTAACATTCTTGAAACATGCGTTTCATGGATCCAACTGCATTCATTCATTCAATGTCTCAAGCTGTTAATTTATTGAATGTACGATGAAAGTTTGATGCAATGAATGAATCAATGAATGTATTCAATTGTCATGAAGTGAACGTGTCTAGCATGTTTATCTCATTCAAAGAGTGCAAAAGGATTCCATTACAGACTGTGTAAAGTTTGTTTCACCGAATCAATGAATTACGCTTGATTCATTGAATGCACAAATGATGTTTGATTCCATGAATGAATGAATTTTGTTTGTTTCATTGACTGAAAGCGTTGAACTCGAGACATTGAAGTCAGCTCTACTCACTAAAGTAACTGGTGCAGTTTGTTTCATTAAATGAACGAGAGCAGTTTGATTCTCTGATTGAATGAACGTAAATAGTCTCATGAAATGAATATGTGATGTTTGTTTCATTGAATCAATGAATAATGTTTGATTCATTAATGTACGATTGAAGTTATATTCAATGAATTCACTGGTGCAGATTGTTTCATTGAATTAATGCGTTAAGTTCGAGACAGTTACATCATGACTTTAGCTCATTTACTTGAAATAGCTTGTACAGTTTATTACATGGAATGAATGAGTGCGGTAGGATTCATTCAATGAATCAAGAATGATTCATTGAATCAGTGAATTAACGCTTGATTCATAGATTGCACGATTGACTTTTGATTCCAATAATGAATGAATGCAGGGTGTTTGATTGAATGAAGGCGTTCAGCTCGAGGCATTTGTATTAAGGAAATAATCTGTAATCGATGAATTATCATGTGCAGTTTGTTTCATTGAAAGAAAGAATGATTCAATGAAAGAATGAATGCAGTTTAATCTCTGAATAATCAAGTTAACATTCTTGAAACATGCGTTTCATAAATCTAACCGCATTCATTCATTCAATCTCTAAAGCTGTTGGTTCATTGAATGTACGATTAAAGTTTGATGCAATGAATGAATCAATGAATGCATTTGTATGTCATGAAATGTACGTGTTTAGAATGTTTGTCTCATTCAAAGAGTGTAAACGAATTCCATTACAGATTGTGTAAAGTTTGCTTCATTCAATCTATGAATTACGCTTGATTCATTGATTGCACGAATGATGTTTGATTCCATAGATGAATGAATGCAGATTGTTTCAATGACTGAAAGCGTTTAACTCGAGACATTGAAGTCAGCTCTACTCACTGAAGTAACTGGTGTAGTTTGTTTCATTGAATGAACGAGAGCAGTTTGATTCTCTGAATGAATGAACGCAACTGGTCTCATGAAATGAATAAGTGATGTTTTTTTCATTGAATCAATGAATAATGTTTGATTCATTGACTGTACGATTGAAGATAGGTTTAATGAATGAGTGTAGTGTGTTTCATTGAATGAAGGCGTTGAGGTCGAGATATTTACATCATGTAATTAGCTCATTTACTTGAAAAAGCTTATATAGTTTATTTCATAGAATGAATGAGAACGTTAGGATTCATTCAATGATTTTGTTAAGAATGATTAATTGAATCAGTCAATAACGTTTGTTGCATTGAGTGTAGGATTGACTTTTGATTCCAATAATGAATGAAATCAGGTTGTTTCATTGAATGAATGCATTTTTATTAAGGAAATAATCTCTAATCGTTCAATTATCTTGTGCAGTTTGTTTCATTTGGAAGAAAGAATGAATGCAGTTTGATTCAATGAAAGAACGAATGCAGTTTAATCTGTGAATAATCAAGTTAACATTTTTGACACATTCGTTTCATGGATCCAACTGCATTCATTCATTCAATGTCTCAAGCTGTTGATTTATTGAATGTAAGATTAAAGTTTGATGCAATGAATGAATCAATGAATGTAGTCGATTGTCATGAAGTGAACGTGTTTAGCATGTTTATCTCATTCAAAGAGTGCAAAAGGATTCCATTACAGATTGTGTAAAGTTTGCTTCATTCAATCTATGAATTACGCTTGATTCATTGATTGCACGAATGATGTTTGATTCCATAGATGAATGAATGCAGATTATTTCAATGACTGAAAGCGTTTAACTCGAGACATTGAAGTCAGCTCTACTCACTGAAGTAACTGGTGTAGTTTGTTTCATTGAATGAACGAGAGCAGTTTGATTCTCTGAATGAATGAACGCAACTGGTCTCATGAAATGAATATGTGATGTTTTTTTCATTGAATCAATGAATAATGTTTGATTCATTGACTGTACGATTGAAGATAGGTTTAATGAATGAGTGTAGTGTGTTTCATTGAATGAAGGCGTTGAGGTCGAGATATTTACATCATGTAATTAGCTCATTTACTTGAAAAAGCTTGTATAGTTTATTTCATAGAATGAATGAGAACGTTAGGATTCATTCAATGATTTTGTTAAGAATGATTAATTGAATCAGTCAATAACGTTTGTTGCATTGAGTGTAGGATTGACTTTTGATTCCAATAATGAATGAAATCAGGTTGTTTCATTGAATGAATGCATTTTTATTAAGGAAATAATCTCTAATCGTTCAATTATCTTGTGCAGTTTGTTTCATTTGGAAGAAAGAATGAATGCAGTTTGATTCAATGAAAGAACGAATGCAGTTTAATCTGTGAATAATCAAGTTAACATTTTTGACACATTCGTTTCATGGATCCAACTGCATTCATTCATTCAATGTCTCAAGCTGTTGATTTATTGAATGTAAGATTAAAGTTTGATGCAATGAATGAATCAATGAATGTAGTCGATTGTCATGAAGTGAACGTGTTTAGCATGTTTATCTCATTCAAAGAGTGCAAAAGGATTCCATTACAGATTGTGTAAAGTTTGCTTCATTCAATCTATGAATTACGCTTGATTCATTGATTGCACGAATGATGTTTGATTCCATAGATGAATGAATGCAGATTATTTCAATGACTGAAAGCGTTTAACTCGAGACATTGAAGTCAGCTCTACTCACTGAAGTAACTGGTGTAGTTTGTTTCATTGAATGAACGAGAGCAGTTTGATTCTCTGAATGAATGAACGCAACTGGTCTCATGAAATGAATATGTGATGTTTTTTTCATTGAATCAATGAATAATGTTTGATTCATTGACTGTACGATTGAAGATAGGTTTAATGAATGAGTGTAGTGTGTTTCATTGAATGAAGGCGTTGAGGTCGAGATATTTACATCATGTAATTAGCTCATTTACTTGAAAAAGCTTGTATAGTTTATTTCATAGAATGAATGAGAACGTTAGGATTCATTCAATGATTTTGTTAAGAATGATTAATTGAATCAGTCAATAACGTTTGTTGCATTGAGTGTAGGATTGACTTTTGATTCCAATAATGAATGAAATCAGGTTGTTTCATTGAATGAATGCATTTTTATGATAAAAATAATCTCTAATCGTTGAATTATCATGTGCAGTTTGTTTCATTTGGAAGAAAGAATGAATGCAGTTTGATTCAATGAAAGAACGAATGCAGTTTAATCTCTGAATAATCAAGTTAACATTTTTGACACATTCGTTTCATGGATCCAACTGCATTCATTCATTCAATGTCTCAAGCTGTTGATTTATTGAATGTAAGATTAAAGTTTGATGCAATGAATGAATCAATGAATGTAGTCGATTGTCATGAAGTGAACGTGTCTAGCATGTTTATCTCATTCAAAGAGTGCAAAAGGATTCCATTACAGACTGTGTAAAGTTTGTTTCATCGAATCAATGAATTACGCTTGATTCATTGAATACACAAATGATGTCTGATTCCATGAATGAATGAATTTTGTTTGTTTCATTGACTGAAAGCGTTGAACTCGAGACATTGAAGTCAGCTCTACTCACTAAAGTAACTGGTGCAGTTTGTTTCATTAAATGAACGAGAGCAGTTTGATTCTCTGATTGAATGAACGTTAATGGTCTCATGAAATGAATATGTGATGTTTGTTTCATTGAATCAATGAATAATGTTTGATTCATTAATGTACGATTGAAGTTATATTGAATGAATTCACTGGTGCAGATTGTTTCATTGAATTAATGCGTTAAGTTCGAGACAGTTACATCATGACTTTAGCTCATTTACTTGAAATAGCTTGTACAGTTTATTACATAGAATGAATGAGTGCGGTAGGATTCATTCAATGAATCAAGAATGATTCATTGAATCAGTGAATTAACGCTTGATTCATAGATTGCACGATTGACTTTTGATTCCAATAATGAATGAATGCAGGGTGTTTGATTGAATGAAGGCGTTCAGCTCGAGGCATTTGTATTAAGGAAATAATCTGTAATCGTTGAATTATCATGTGCAGTTTGTTTCATTGAAAGAAAGAATGATTTAATGAAAGAATGAATGCAGTTTAATCTTTGAATAATCAAGTTAACATTCTTGAAACATGCGTTTCATAAATCCAACCGCATTCATTCATTCAATCTCTCAAGCTGTTGGTTCATTGAATGTACGATTAAAGTTTGATGCAATGAATGAATCAATGAATGCATTTGTATGTCATGAAATGTACGTGTTTAGAATGTTTGTCTCATTCAAAGAGTGCAAAAGAATTCCATTACAGATTGTGTAAAGTTTGTTTCATTCAATCTATGAATTACGCTTGATTCATTGATTGCACGAATGATGTTTGATTCCATAGGTGAATAAATGCAGATTGTTTCAATGACTGAAAGCGTTTAACTCGAGACATTGAAGTCAGCTCTACTCACTGAAGTAACTGGTGTAGTTTGTTTCATTGAATGAACGAGAGCAGTTTGATTCTCTGAATGAATGAACGCAACTGGTCTCATGAAATGAATATGTGATGTTTTTTTCATTGAATCAATGAATAATGTTTGATTCATTGACTGTACGATTGAAGATAGGTTTAATGAATGAGTGTAGTGTGTTTCATTGAATGAAGGCGTTGAGGTCGAGATATTTACATCATGTAATTAGCTCATTTACTTGAAAAAGCTTATATAGTTTATTTCATAGAATGAATGAGAACGTTAGGATTCATTCAATGATTTTGTTAAGATTGATTAATTGAATCAGTCAATAACGTTTGTTGCATTGAGTGTAGGATTGACTTTTGATTCCAATAATGAATGAAATCAGGTTGTTTCATTGAATGAATGCATTTTTATTAAGGAAATAATCTCTAATCGTTCAATTATCTTGTGCAGTTTGTTTCATTTGGAAGAAAGAATGAATGCAGTTTGATTCAATGAAAGAACGAATGCAGTTTAATCTGTGAATAATCAAGATAACATTTTTGACACATTCGTTTCATGGATCCAACTGCATTCATTCATTCAATGTCTCAAGCTGTTGATTTATTGAATGTAAGATTAAAGTTTGATGCAATGAATGAATCAATGAATGTAGTCGATTGTCATGAAGTGAACGTGTTTAGCATGTTTATCTCATTCAAAGAGTGCAAAAGGATTCCATTACAGACTGTGTAAAGTTTGTTTCATTGAATCAATGAATAATGTTTGATTCATTGACTGTACGATTGAAGATAGGTTTAATGAATGAGTGCAGTTTGTTGCATTGAATGAAGGCGTTGAGGTCGAGATATTTACATCATGTAATTAGCTCATTTACTTGAAATAGCTTGTATAGTTTATTTCATAGAATGAATGAGAACAGTAGGATTCATTCAATGATTTTTTTAGGAATGATTAATTGAATCAGTGAATAACGTTTGATGCATTAAATGTAGGATTGATTTTTGGTTCCAATAATGAATGAAAGCAGGTTGTTTCATTCAATGAATGCATTTGAATTAAGGAAATAAGCTCTAATCGTTGAATTATCATGTGCAGTTTGTTTCATTGGAAGAAAGAACGCATGCAGTTTAATCTCTGAATAATCAAGTTAACATTCTTGAAACATGCGTTTCATGGATCCAACTGCATTCATTCATTCAATGTCTCAAGCTGTTAATTTATTGAATGTACGATGAAAGTTTGATGCAATGAATGAATCAATGAATGTATTCAATTGTCATGAAGTGAACGTGTCTAGCATGTTTATCTCATTCAAAGAGTGCAAAAGGATTCCATTACAGACTGTGTAAAGTTTGTTTCATCGAATCAATGAATTACGCTTGATTCATTGAATGCACAAATGATGTTTGATTCCATGAATGAATGAATTTTGTTTGTTTCATTGACTGAAAGCGTTGAACTCGAGACATTGAAGTCAGCTCTACTCACTAAAGTAACTGGTGCAGTTTGTTTCATTAAATGAACGAGAGCAGTTTGATTCTCTGATTGAATGAACGTTAATGGTCTCATGAAATGAATATGTGATGTTTGTTTCATTGAATCAATGAATAATGTTTGATTCATTAATGTACGATTGAAGTTATATTGAATGAATTCACTGGTGCAGATTGTTTCATTGAATTAATGCGTTAAGTTCGAGACAGTTACATCATGACTTTAGCTCATTTACTTGAAATAGCTTGTATTACATGGAATGAATGAGTGCGGTAGGATTCATTCAATGAATCAAGAATGATTCATTGAATCAGTGAATTAACGCTTGATTCATAGATTGCACGATTGACTTTTGATTCCAATAATGAATGAATGCAGGGTGTTTGATTGAATGAAGGCGTTCAGCTCGAGGCATTTGTATTAAGGAAATAATCTGTAATCGATGAATTATCATGTGCAGTTTGTTTCATTGAAAGAAAGAATGATTCAATGAAAGAATGAATGCAGTTTAATCTCTGAATAATCAAGTTAACATTCTTGAAACATGCGTTTCATAAATCTAACCGCATTCATTCATTCAATCTCTAAAGCTGTTGGTTCATTGAATGTACGATTAAAGTTTGATGCAATGAATGAATCAATGAATGCATTTGTATGTCATGAAATGTACGTGTTTAGAATGTTTGTCTCATTCAAAGAGTGTAAACGAATTCCATTACAGATTGTGTAAAGTTTGCTTCATTCAATCTATGAATTACGCTTGATTCATTGATTGCACGAATGATGTTTGATTCCATAGATGAATGAATGCAGATTGTTTCAATGACTGAAAGCGTTTAACTCGAGACATTGAAGTCAGCTCTACTCACTGAAGTAACTGGTGTAGTTTGTTTCATTGAATGAACGAGAGCAGTTTGATTCTCTGAATGAATGAACGCAACTGGTCTCATGAAATGAATATGTGATGTTTTTTTCATTGAATCAATGAATAATGTTTGATTCATTGACTGTACGATTGAAGATAGGTTTAATGAATGAGTGTAGTGTGTTTCATTGAATGAAGGCGTTGAGGTCGAGACATTTACATCATGTAATTAGCTCATTTACTTGAAAAAGCTTATATAGTTTATTTCATAGAATGAATGAGAACGTTAGGATTCATTCAATGATTTTGTTAAGAATGATTAATTGAATCAGTCAATAACGTTTGTTGCAATGAGTGTAGGATTGACTTTTGATTCCAATAATGAATGAAATCAGGTTGTTTCATTGAATGAATGCATTTTTATGATAAAAATAATCTCTAATCGTTGAATTATCATGTGCAGTTTGTTTCATTTGGAAGAAAGAATGAATGCAGTTTGATTCAATGAAAGAACGAATGCAGTTTAATCTGTGAATAATCAAGTTAACATTTTTGACACATTCGTTTCATGGATCCAACTGCATTCATTCATTCAATGTCTCAAGCTGTTGATTTATTGAATGTAAGATTAAAGTTTGATGCAATGAATGAATCAATGAATGTAGTCGATTGTCATGAAGTGAACGTGTTTAGCATGTTTATCTCATTCAAAGAGTGCAAAAGGATTCCATTACAGACTGTGTAAAGTTTGTTTCATTGAATCAATGAATAATGTTTGATTCATTGACTGTACGATTGAAGATAGGTTTAATGAATGAGTGCAGTTTGTTGCATTGAATGAAGGCGTTGAGGTCGAGATATTTACATCATGTAATTAGCTCATTTACTTGAAATAGCTTGTATAGTTGATTTCATAGAATGAATGAGAACAGTAGGATTCATTCAATGATTTTGTTAGGAATGATTAATTGAATCAGTGAATAACGTTTGATGCATTTAATGTAGGATTGACTTTTGATTCCAATAATGAATGAAAGCAGGTTGTTTCATTCAATGAATGCATTTGAATTAAGGAAATAAGCTCTAATCGTTGAATTATCATGTGCAGTTTGTTTCATTGGAAGAAAGAACGCATGCAGTTTAATCTCTGAATAATCAAGTTAACATTCTTGAAACATGCGTTTCATGGATCCAACTGCATTCATTCATTCAATGTCTCAAGCTGTTAATTTATTGAATGTACGATGAAAGTTTGAGGCAATGAATGAATCAATGAATGTATTCAATTGTCATGAAGTGAACGTGTCTAGCATGTTTATCTCATTCAAAGAGTGCAAAAGGATTCCATTACAGACTGTGTAAAGTTTGTTTCATCGAATCAATGAATTACGCTTGATTCATTGAATGCACAAATGATGTTTGATTCCATGAATGAATGAATTTTGTTTGTTTCATTGACTGAAAGCGTTGAACTCGAGACATTGAAGTCAGCTCTACTCACTAAAGTAACTGGTGCAGTTTGTTTCATTAAATGAACGAGAGCAGTTTGATTCTCTGATTGAATGAACGTTAATGGTCTCATGAAATGAATATGTGATGTTTGTTTCATTGAATCAATGAATAATGTTTGATTCATTAATGTACGATTGAAGTTATATTCAATGAATTCACTGGTGCAGATTGTTTCATTGAATTAATGCGTTAAGTTCGAGACAGTTACATCATGACTTTAGCTCATTTACTTGAAATAGCTTGTACAGTTTATTACATGGAATGAATGAGTGCGGTAGGATTCATTCAATGAATCAAGAATGATTCATTGAATCAGTGAATTAACGCTTGATTCATAGATTGCACGATTGACTTTTGATTCCAATAATGAATGAATGCAGGGTGTTTGATTGAATGAAGGCGTTCAGCTCGAGGCATTTGTATTAAGGAAATAATCTGTAATCGATGAATTATCATGTGCAGTTTGTTTCATTGAAAGAAAGAATGATTCAATGAAAGAATGAATGCAGTTTAATCTCTGAATAATCAAGTTAACATTCTTGAAACATGCGTTTCATAAATCTAACCGCATTCATTCATTCAATCTCTAAAGCTGTTGGTTCATTGAATGTACGATTAAAGTTTGATGCAATGAATGAATCAATGAATGCATTTGTATGTCATGAAATGTACGTGTTTAGAATGTTTGTCTCATTCAAAGAGTGTAAACGAATTCCATTACAGATTGTGTAAAGTTTGCTTCATTCAATCTATGAATTACGCTTGATTCATTGATTGCACGAATGATGTTTGATTCCATAGATGAATGAATGCAGATTGTTTCAATGACTGAAAGCGTTTAACTCGAGACATTGAAGTCAGCTCTACTCACTGAAGTAACTGGTGTAGTTTGTTTCATTGAATGAACGAGAGCAGTTTGATTCTCTGAATGAATGAACGCAACTGGTCTCATGAAATGAATATGTGATGTTTTTTTCATTGAATCAATGAATAATGTTTGATTCATTGACTGTACGATTGAAGATAGGTTTAATGAATGAGTGTAGTGTGTTTCATTGAATGAAGGCGTTGAGGTCGAGATATTTACATCATGTAATTAGCTCATTTACTTGAAAAAGCTTATATAGTTTATTTCATAGAATGAATGAGAACGTTAGGATTCATTCAATGATTTTGTTAAGAATGATTAATTGAATCAGTCAATAACGTTTGTTGCAATGAGTGTAGGATTGACTTTTGATTCCAATAATGAATGAAATCAGGTTGTTTCATTGAATGAATGCATTTTTATGATAAAAATGATCTCTAATCGTTGAATTATCATGTGCAGTTTGTTTCATTTGGAAGAAAGAATGAATGCAGTTTGATTCAATGAAAGAACGAATGCAGTTTAATCTCTGAATAATCAAGTTAACATTTTTGACACATTCGTTTCATGGATCCAACTGCATTCATTCATTCAATGTCTCAAGCTGTTGATTTATTGAATGTAAGATTAAAGTTTGATGCAATGAATGAATCAATGAATGTAGTCGATTGTCATGAAGTGAACGTGTTTAGCATGTTTATCTCATTCAAAGAGTGCAAAAGGATTCCATTACAGACTGTGTAAAGTTTGTTTCATTGAATCAATGAATAATGTTTGATTCATTGACTGTACGATTGAAGATAGGTTTAATGAATGAGTGCAGTTTGTTGCATTGAATGAAGGCGTTGAGGTCGAGATATTTACATCATGTAATTAGCTCATTTACTTGAAATAGCTTGTATAGTTTATTTCATAGAATGAATGAGAACAGTAGGATTCATTCAATGATTTTTTTAGGAATGATTAATTGAATCAGTGAATAACGTTTGATGCATTAAATGTAGGATTGATTTTTGGTTCCAATAATGAATGAAAGCAGGTTGTTTCATTCAATGAATGCATTTGAATTAAGGAAATAAGCTCTAATCGTTGAATTATCATGTGCAGTTTGTTTCATTGGAAGAAAGAACGCATGCAGTTTAATCTCTGAATAATCAAGTTAACATTCTTGAAACATGCGTTTCATGGATCCAACTGCATTCATTCATTCAATGTCTCAAGCTGTTAATTTATTGAATGTACGATGAAAGTTTGATGCAATGAATGAATCAATGAATGTATTCAATTGTCATGAAGTGAACGTGTCTAGCATGTTTATCTCATTCAAAGAGTGCAAAAGGATTCCATTACAGACTGTGTAAAGTTTGTTTCATCGAATCAATGAATTACGCTTGATTCATTGAATGCACAAATGATGTTTGATTCCATGAATGAATGAATTTTGTTTGTTTCATTGACTGAAAGCGTTGAACTCGAGACATTGAAGTCAGCTCTACTCACTAAAGTAACTGGTGCAGTTTGTTTCATTAAATGAACGAGAGCAGTTTGATTCTCTGATTGAATGAACGTTAATGGTCTCATGAAATGAATATGTGATGTTTGTTTCATTGAATCAATGAATAATGTTTGATTCATTAATGTACGATTGAAGTTATATTGAATGAATTCACTGGTGCAGATTGTTTCATTGAATTAATGCGTTAAGTTCGAGACAGTTACATCATGACTTTAGCTCATTTACTTGAAATAGCTTGTATTACATGGAATGAATGAGTGCGGTAGGATTCATTCAATGAATCAAGAATGATTCATTGAATCAGTGAATTAACGCTTGATTCATAGATTGCACGATTGACTTTTGATTCCAATAATGAATGAATGCAGGGTGTTTGATTGAATGAAGGCGTTCAGCTCGAGGCATTTGTATTAAGGAAATAATCTGTAATCGATGAATTATCATGTGCAGTTTGTTTCATTGAAAGAAAGAATGATTCAATGAAAGAATGAATGCAGTTTAATCTCTGAATAATCAAGTTAACATTCTTGAAACATGCGTTTCATAAATCTAACCGCATTCATTCATTCAATCTCTAAAGCTGTTGGTTCATTGAATGTACGATTAAAGTTTGATGCAATGAATGAATCAATGAATGCATTTGTATGTCATGAAATGTACGTGTTTAGAATGTTTGTCTCATTCAAAGAGTGTAAACGAATTCCATTACAGATTGTGTAAAGTTTGCTTCATTCAATCTATGAATTACGCTTGATTCATTGATTGCACGAATGATGTTTGATTCCATAGATGAATGAATGCAGATTGTTTCAATGACTGAAAGCGTTTAACTCGAGACATTGAAGTCAGCTCTACTCACTGAAGTAACTGGTGTAGTTTGTTTCATTGAATGAACGAGAGCAGTTTGATTCTCTGAATGAATGAACGCAACTGGTCTCATGAAATGAATATGTGATGTTTTTTTCATTGAATCAATGAATAATGTTTGATTCATTGACTGTACGATTGAAGATAGGTTTAATGAATGAGTGTAGTGTGTTTCATTGAATGAAGGCGTTGAGGTCGAGACATTTACATCATGTAATTAGCTCATTTACTTGAAAAAGCTTATATAGTTTATTTCATAGAATGAATGAGAACGTTAGGATTCATTCAATGATTTTGTTAAGAATGATTAATTGAATCAGTCAATAACGTTTGTTGCAATGAGTGTAGGATTGACTTTTGATTCCAATAATGAATGAAATCAGGTTGTTTCATTGAATGAATGCATTTTTATGATAAAAATAATCTCTAATCGTTGAATTATCATGTGCAGTTTGTTTCATTTGGAAGAAAGAATGAATGCAGTTTGATTCAATGAAAGAACGAATGCAGTTTAATCTGTGAATAATCAAGTTAACATTTTTGACACATTCGTTTCATGGATCCAACTGCATTCATTCATTCAATGTCTCAAGCTGTTGATTTATTGAATGTAAGATTAAAGTTTGATGCAATGAATGAATCAATGAATGTAGTCGATTGTCATGAAGTGAACGTGTTTAGCATGTTTATCTCATTCAAAGAGTGCAAAAGGATTCCATTACAGACTGTGTAAAGTTTGTTTCATTGAATCAATGAATAATGTTTGATTCATTGACTGTACGATTGAAGATAGGTTTAATGAATGAGTGCAGTTTGTTGCATTGAATGAAGGCGTTGAGGTCGAGATATTTACATCATGTAATTAGCTCATTTACTTGAAATAGCTTGTATAGTTGATTTCATAGAATGAATGAGAACAGTAGGATTCATTCAATGATTTTGTTAGGAATGATTAATTGAATCAGTGAATAACGTTTGATGCATTTAATGTAGGATTGACTTTTGATTCCAATAATGAATGAAAGCAGGTTGTTTCATTCAATGAATGCATTTGAATTAAGGAAATAAGCTCTAATCGTTGAATTATCATGTGCAGTTTGTTTCATTGGAAGAAAGAACGCATGCAGTTTAATCTCTGAATAATCAAGTTAACATTCTTGAAACATGCGTTTCATGGATCCAACTGCATTCATTCATTCAATGTCTCAAGCTGTTAATTTATTGAATGTACGATGAAAGTTTGAGGCAATGAATGAATCAATGAATGTATTCAATTGTCATGAAGTGAACGTGTCTAGCATGTTTATCTCATTCAAAGAGTGCAAAAGGATTCCATTACAGACTGTGTAAAGTTTGTTTCATCGAATCAATGAATTACGCTTGATTCATTGAATGCACAAATGATGTTTGATTCCATGAATGAATGAATTTTGTTTGTTTCATTGACTGAAAGCGTTGAACTCGAGACATTGAAGTCAGCTCTACTCACTAAAGTAACTGGTGCAGTTTGTTTCATTAAATGAACGAGAGCAGTTTGATTCTCTGATTGAATGAACGTTAATGGTCTCATGAAATGAATATGTGATGTTTGTTTCATTGAATCAATGAATAATGTTTGATTCATTAATGTACGATTGAAGTTATATTCAATGAATTCACTGGTGCAGATTGTTTCATTGAATTAATGCGTTAAGTTCGAGACAGTTACATCATGACTTTAGCTCATTTACTTGAAATAGCTTGTACAGTTTATTACATGGAATGAATGAGTGCGGTAGGATTCATTCAATGAATCAAGAATGATTCATTGAATCAGTGAATTAACGCTTGATTCATAGATTGCACGATTGACTTTTGATTCCAATAATGAATGAATGCAGGGTGTTTGATTGAATGAAGGCGTTCAGCTCGAGGCATTTGTATTAAGGAAATAATCTGTAATCGATGAATTATCATGTGCAGTTTGTTTCATTGAAAGAAAGAATGATTCAATGAAAGAATGAATGCAGTTTAATCTCTGAATAATCAAGTTAACATTCTTGAAACATGCGTTTCATAAATCTAACCGCATTCATTCATTCAATCTCTAAAGCTGTTGGTTCATTGAATGTACGATTAAAGTTTGATGCAATGAATGAATCAATGAATGCATTTGTATGTCATGAAATGTACGTGTTTAGAATGTTTGTCTCATTCAAAGAGTGTAAACGAATTCCATTACAGATTGTGTAAAGTTTGCTTCATTCAATCTATGAATTACGCTTGATTCATTGATTGCACGAATGATGTTTGATTCCATAGATGAATGAATGCAGATTGTTTCAATGACTGAAAGCGTTTAACTCGAGACATTGAAGTCAGCTCTACTCACTGAAGTAACTGGTGTAGTTTGTTTCATTGAATGAACGAGAGCAGTTTGATTCTCTGAATGAATGAACGCAACTGGTCTCATGAAATGAATATGTGATGTTTTTTTCATTGAATCAATGAATAATGTTTGATTCATTGACTGTACGATTGAAGATAGGTTTAATGAATGAGTGTAGTGTGTTTCATTGAATGAAGGCGTTGAGGTCGAGATATTTACATCATGTAATTAGCTCATTTACTTGAAAAAGCTTATATAGTTTATTTCATAGAATGAATGAGAACGTTAGGATTCATTCAATGATTTTGTTAAGAATGATTAATTGAATCAGTCAATAACGTTTGTTGCAATGAGTGTAGGATTGACTTTTGATTCCAATAATGAATGAAATCAGGTTGTTTCATTGAATGAATGCATTTTTATGATAAAAATGATCTCTAATCGTTGAATTATCATGTGCAGTTTGTTTCATTTGGAAGAAAGAATGAATGCAGTTTGATTCAATGAAAGAACGAATGCAGTTTAATCTCTGAATAATCAAGTTAACATTTTTGACACATTCGTTTCATGGATCCAACTGCATTCATTCATTCAATGTCTCAAGCTGTTGATTTATTGAATGTAAGATTAAAGTTTGATGCAATGAATGAATCAATGAATGTAGTCGATTGTCATGAAGTGAACGTGTTTAGCATGTTTATCTCATTCAAAGAGTGCAAAAGGATTCCATTACAGACTGTGTAAAGTTTGTTTCATTGAATCAATGAATAATGTTTGATTCATTGACTGTACGATTGAAGATAGGTTTAATGAATGAGTACAGTTTGTTGAATTGAATGAAGGCGTTGACGTCGAGATATTTACATCATGTAATTAGCTCATTTACTTGAAATAGCTTGTATAGTTTATTTCATAGAATGAATGAGAACAGTAGGATTCATTCAATGATTTTGTTAGGAATGATTAATTGAATCAGTGAATAACGTTTGATGCATTTAATGTAGGATTGACTTTTGATTCCAATAATGAATGAAAGCAGGTTGTTTCATTCAATGAATGCATTTGAATTAAGGAAATAAGCTCTAATCGTTGAATTATCATGTGCAGTTTGTTTCATTGGAAGAAAGAACGCATGCAGTTTAATCTCTGAATAATCAAGTTAACATTCTTGAAACATGCGTTTCATGGATCCAACTGCATTCATTCATTCAATGTCTCAAGCTGTTAATTTATTGAATGTACGATGAAAGTTTGATGCAATGAATGAATCAATGAATGTATTCAATTGTCATGAAGTGAACGTGTCTAGCATGTTTATCTCATTCAAAGAGTGCAAAAGGATTCCATTACAGACTGTGTAAAGTTTGTTTCACCGAATCAATGAATTACGCTTGATTCATTGAATGCACAAATGATGTTTGATTCCATGAATGAATGAATTTTGTTTGTTTCATTGACTGAAAGCGTTGAACTCGAGACATTGAAGTCAGCTCTACTCACTAAAGTAACTGGTACAGTTTGTTTCATTGAATGAACGAGAGCAGTTTGATTCTCTGAATGAATGAACGTAAATAGTCTCATGAAATGAATATGTGATGTTTGTTTCATTGAATCAATGAATAATGTTTGATTCATTAATGTACGATTGAAGTTATATTCAATGAATTCACTGGTGTAGATTGTTTCATTGAATTAATGCGTTAAGTTCGAGACAGTTACATCATGACTTTAGCTCATTTACTTGAAATAGCTTGTACAGTTTATTACATGGAATGAATGAGTGCGGTAGGATTCATTCAATGAATCAAGAATGATTCATTGAATCATGAATTAACGCTTGATTCATAGATTGCACGATTGACTTTTGATTCCAATAATGAATGAATGCAGGGTGTTTGATTGAATGAAGGCGTTCAGCTCGAGGCATTTGTATTAAGGAAATAATCTGTAATCGATGAATTATCATGTGCAGTTTGTTTCATTGAAAGAAAGAATGATTCAATGAAAGAATGAATGCAGTTTAATCTCTGAATAATCAAGTTAACATTCTTGAAACATGCGTTTCATAAATCTAACCGCATTCATTCATTCAATCTCTAAAGCTGTTGGTTCATTGAATGTACGATTAAAGTTTGATGCAATGAATGAATCAATGAATGCATTTGTATGTCATGAAATGTACGTGTTTAGAATGTTTGTCTCATTCAAAGAGTGTAAACGAATTCCATTACAGATTGTGTAAAGTTTGCTTCATTCAATCTATGAATTACGCTTGATTCATTGATTGCACGAATGATGTTTGATTCCATAGATGAATGAATGCAGATTGTTTCAATGACTGAAAGCGTTTAACTCGAGACATTGAAGTCAGCTCTACTCACTGAAGTAACTGGTGTAGTTTGTTTCATTGAATGAACGAGAGCAGTTTGATTCTCTGAATGAATGAACGCAACTGGTCTCATGAAATGAATATGTGATGTTTTTTTCATTGAATCAATGAATAATGTTTGATTCATTGACTGTACGATTGAAGATAGGTTTAATGAATGAGTGTAGTGTGTTTCATTGAATGAAGGCGTTGAGGTCGAGATATTTACATCATGTAATTAGCTCATTTACTTGAAAAAGCTTATATAGTTTATTTCATAGAATGAATGAGAACGTTAGGATTCATTCAATGATTTTGTTAAGAATGATTAATTGAATCAGTCAATAACGTTTGTTGCATTGAGTGTAGGATTGACTTTTGATTCCAACAATGAATGAAAGCAGGTTGTTTCATTGAATGAATGCATTTTTATTAAGGAAATAATCTCTAATCGTTCAATTATCTTGTGCAGTTTGTTTCATTTGGAAGAAAGAATGAATGCAGTTTGATTCAATGAAAGAACGAATGCAGTTTAATCTGTGAATAATCAAGTTAACATTTTTGACACATTCGTTTCATGGATCCAACTGCATTCATTCATTCAATGTCTCAAGCTGTTGATTTATTGAATGTAAGATTAAAGTTTGATGCAATGAATGAATCAATGAATGTAGTCGATTGTCATGAAGTGAACGTGTTTAGCATGTTTATCTCATTCAAAGAGTGCAAAAGGATTCCATTACAGATTGTGTAAAGTTTGCTTCATTCAATCTATGAATTACGCTTGATTCATTGATTGCACGAATGATGTTTGATTCCATAGATGAATGAATGCAGATTATTTCAATGACTGAAAGCGTTTAACTCGAGACATTGAAGTCAGCTCTACTCACTGAAGTAACTGGTGTAGTTTGTTTCATTGAATGAACGAGAGCAGTTTGATTCTCTGAATGAATGAACGCAACTGGTCTCATGAAATGAATATGTGATGTTTTTTTCATTGAATCAATGAATAATGTTTGATTCATTGACTGTACGATTGAAGATAGGTTTAATGAATGAGTGTAGTGTGTTTCATTGAATGAAGGCGTTGAGGTCGAGATATTTACATCATGTAATTAGCTCATTTACTTGAAAAAGCTTGTGTAGTTTATTTCATAGAATGAATGAGAACGTTAGGATTCATTCAATGATTTTGTTAAGAATGATTAATTGAATCAGTCAATAACGTTTGTTGCATTGAGTGTAGGATTGACTTTTGATTCCAATAATGAATGAAATCAGGTTGTTTCATTGAATGAATGCATTTTTATGATAAAAATAATCTCTAATCGTTTAATTATCATGTGCAGTTTGTTTCATTTGGAAGAAAGAATAAATGCAGTTTGATTCAATGAAAGAACGAATGCAGTTTAATCTCTGAATAATCAAGTTAACATTTTTGACACATTCGTTTCATGGATCCAACTGCATTCATTCATTCAATGTCTCAAGCTGTTGATTTATTGAATGTAAGATTAAAGTTTGATGCAATGAATGAATCAATGAATGTAGTCGATTGTCATGAAGTGAACGTGTTTAGCATGTTTATCTCATTCAAAGAGTGCAAAAGGATTCCATTACAGACTGTGTAAAGTTTGTTTCATTGAATCAATGAATAATGTTTGATTCATTGACTGTACGATTGAAGATAGGTTTAATGAATGAGTGCAGTTTGTTGCATTGAATGAAGGCGTTGAGGTCGAGATATTTACATCATGTAATTAGCTCATTTACTTGAAATAGCTTGTATAGTTTATTTCATAGAATGAATGAGAACAGTAGGATTCATTCAATGATTTTGTTAGGAATGATTAATTGAATCAGTGAATAACGTTTGATGCATTTAATGTAGGATTGACTTTTGATTCCAATAATGAATGAAAGCAGGTTGTTTCATTCAATGAATGCATTTGAATTAAGGAAATAAGCTCTAATCGTTGAATTATCATGTGCAGTTTGTTTCATTGGAAGAAAGAACGCATGCAGTTTAATCTCTGAATAATCAAGTTAACATTCTTGAAACATGCGTTTCATGGATCCAACTGCATTCATTCATTCAATGTCTCAAGCTGTTAATTTATTGAATGTACGATGAAAGTTTGATGCAATGAATGAATCAATGAATGTATTCAATTGTCATGAAGTGAACGTGTCTAGCATGTTTATCTCATTCAAAGAGTGCAAAAGGATTCCATTACAGACTGTGTAAAGTTTGTTTCACCGAATCAATGAATTACGCTTGATTCATTGAATGCACAAATGATGTTTGATTCCATGAATGAATGAATTTTGTTTGTTTCATTGACTGAAAGCGTTGAACTCGAGACATTGAAGTCAGCTCTACTCACTAAAGTAACTGGTGCAGTTTGTTTCATTGAATGAACGAGAGCAGTTTGATTCTCTGAATGAATGAACGTAAATAGTCTCATGAAATGAATATGTGATGTTTGTTTCATTGAATCAATGAATAATGTTTGATTCATTAATGTACGATTGAAGTTATATTCAATGAATTCACTGGTGCAGATTGTTTCATTGAATTAATGCGTTAAGTTCGAGACAGTTACATCATGACTTTAGCTCATTTACTTGAAATAGCTTGTACAGTTTATTACATGGAATGAATGAGTGCGGTAGGATTCATTCAATGAATCAAGAATGATTCATTGAATCAGTGAATTAACGCTTGATTCATAGATTGCACGATTGACTTTTGATTCCAATAATGAATGAATGCAGGGTGTTTGATTGAATGAAGGCGTTCAGCTCGAGGCATTTGTATTAAGGAAATAATCTGTAATCGATGAATTATCATGTGCAGTTTGTTTCATTGAAAGAAAGAATGATTCAATGAAAGAATGAATGCAGTTTAATCTCTGAATAATCAAGTTAACATTCTTGAAACATGCGTTTCATAAATCTAACCGCATTCATTCATTCAATCTCTAAAGCTGTTGGTTCATTGAATGTACGATTAAAGTTTGATGCAATGAATGAATCAATGAATGCATTTGTATGTCATGAAATGTACGTGTTTAGAATGTTTGTCTCATTCAAAGAGTGTAAACGAATTCCATTACAGATTGTGTAAAGTTTGCTTCATTCAATCTATGAATTACGCTTGATTCATTGATTGCACGAATGATGTTTGATTCCATAGATGAATGAAAGCAGGTTGTTTCATTGAATGAATGCATTTTTATTAAGGAAATAATCTCTAATCGTTCAATTATCTTGTGCAGTTTGTTTCATTTGGAAGAAAGAATGAATGCAGTTTGATTCAATGAAAGAACGAATGCAGTTTAATCTGTGAATAATCAAGTTAACATTTTTGACACATTCGTTTCATGGATCCAACTGCATTCATTCATTCAATGTCTCAAGCTGTTGATTTATTGAATGTAAGATTAAAGTTTGATGCAATGAATGAATCAATGAATGTAGTCGATTGTCATGAAGTGAACGTGTTTAGCATGTTTATCTCATTCAAAGAGTGCAAAAGGATTCCATTACAGATTGTGTAAAGTTTGCTTCATTCAATCTATGAATTACGCTTGATTCATTGATTGCACGAATGATGTTTGATTCCATAGATGAATGAATGCAGATTATTTCAATGACTGAAAGCGTTTAACTCGAGACATTGAAGTCAGCTCTACTCACTGAAGTAACTGGTGTAGTTAGTTTCATTGAATGAACGAGAGCAGTTTGATTCTCTGAATGAATGAACGCAACTGGTCTCATGAAATGAATATGTGATGTTTTTTTCATTGAATCAATGAATAATGTTTGATTCATTGACTGTACGATTGAAGATAGGTTTAATGAATGAGTGTAGTGTGTTTCATTGAATGAAGGCGTTGAGGTCGAGATATTTACATCATGTAATTAGCTCATTTACTTGAAAAAGCTTGTATAGTTTATTTCATAGAATGAATGAGAACGTTAGGATTCATTCAATGATTTTGTTAAGAATGATTAATTGAATCAGTCAATAACGTTTGTTGCATTGAGTGTAGGATTGACTTTTGATTCCAATAATGAATGAAATCAGGTTGTTTCATTGAATGAATGCATTTTTATGATAAAAATAATCTCTAATCGTTGAATTATCATGTGCAGTTTGTTTCATTTGGAAGAAAGAATGAATGCAGTTTGATTCAATGAAAGAACGAATGCAGTTTAATCTCTGAATAATCAAGTTAACATTTTTGACACATTCGTTTCATGGATCCAACTGCATTCATTCATTCAATGTCTCAAGCTGTTGATTTATTGAATGTAAGATTAAAGTTTGATGCAATGAATGAATCAATGAATGTAGTCGATTGTCATGAAGTGAACGTGTTTAGCATGTTTATCTCATTCAAAGAGTGCAAAAGGATTCCATTACAGACTGTGTAAAGTTTGTTTCATTGAATCAATGAATAATGTTTGATTCATTGACTGTACGATTGAAGATAGGTTTAATGAATGAGTGCAGTTTGTTGCATTGAATGAAGGCGTTGAGGTCGAGATATTTACATCATGTAATTAGCTCATTTACTTGAAATAGCTTGTATAGTTTATTTCATAGAATGAATGAGAACAGTAGGATTCATTCAATGATTTTGTTAGGAATGATTAATTGAATCAGTGAATAACGTTTGATGCATTTAATGTAGGATTGACTTTTGATTCCAATAATGAATGAAAGCAGGTTGTTTCATTCAATGAATGCATTTGAATTAAGGAAATAAGCTCTAATCGTTGAATTATCATGTGCAGTTTGTTTCATTGGAAGAAAGAACGCATGCAGTTTAATCTCTGAATAATCAAGTTAACATTCTTGAAACATGCGTTTCATGGATCCAACTGCATTCATTCATTCAATGTCTCAAGCTGTTAATTTATTGAATGTACGATGAAAGTTTGAGGCAATGAATGAATCAATGAATGTATTCAATTGTCATGAAGTGAACGTGTCTAGCATGTTTATCTCATTCAAAGAGTGCAAAAGGATTCCATAACAGACTGTGTAAAGTTTGTTTCATCGAATCAATGAATTACGCTTGATTCATTGAATGCACAAATGATGTCTGATTCCATGAATGAATGAATTTTGTTTGTTTCATTGACTGAAAGCGTTGAACTCGAGACATTGAAGTCAGCTCTACTCACTAAAGTAACTGGTGCAGTTTGTTTCATTAAATGAACGAGAGCAGTTTGATTCTCTGATTGAATGAACGTTAATGGTCTCATGAAATGAATATGTGATGTTTGTTTCATTGAATCAATGAATAATGTTTGATTCATTAATGTACGATTGAAGTTATATTGAATGAATTCACTGGTGCAGATTGTTTCATTGAATTAATGCGTTAAGTTCGAGACAGTTACATCATGACTTTAGCTCATTTACTTGAAATAGCTTGTACAGTTTATTACATAGAATGAATGAGTGCGGTAGGATTCATTCAATGAATCAAGAATGATTCATTGAATCAGTGAATTAACGCTTGATTCATAGATTGCACGATTGACTTTTGATTCCAATAATGAATGAATGCAGGGTGTTTGATTGAATGAAGGCGTTCAGCTCGAGGCATTTGTATTAAGGAAATAATCTGTAATCGATTAATTATCATGTGCAGTTTGTTTCATTGAAAGAAAGAATGATTCAATGAAAGAATGAATGCAGTTTAATCTCTGAATAATCAAGTTAACATTCTTGAAACATGCGTTTCATAAATCTAACCGCATTCATTCATTCAATCTCTAAAGCTGTTGGTTCATTGAATGTACGATTAAAGTTTGATGCAATGAATGAATCAATGAATGCATTTGTATGTCATGAAATGTACGTGTTTAGAATGTTTGTCTCATTCAAAGAGTGTAAACGAATTCCATTACAGATTGTGTAAAGTTTGCTTCATTCAATCTATGAATTACGCTTGATTCATTGATTGCACGAATGATGTTTGATTCCATAGATGAATGAATGCAGATTGTTTCAATGACTGAAAGCGTTTAACTCGAGACATTGAAGTCAGCTCTACTCACTGAAGTAACTGGTGTAGTTTGTTTCATTGAATGAACGAGAGCAGTTTGATTCTCTGAATGAATGAACGCAACTGGTCTCATGAAATGAATATGTGATGTTTTTTTCATTGAATCAATGAATAATGTTTGATTCATTGACTGTACGATTGAAGATAGGTTTAATGAATGAGTGTAGTGTGTTTCATTGAATGAAGGCGTTGAGGTCGAGATATTTACATCATGTAATTAGCTCATTTACTTGAAAAAGCTTATATAGTTTATTTCATAGAATGAATGAGAACGTTAGGATTCATTCAATGATTTTGTTAAGAATGATTAATTGAATCAGTCAATAACGTTTGTTGCAATGAGTGTAGGATTGACTTTTGATTCCAATAATGAATGAAATCAGGTTGTTTCATTGAATGAATGCATTTTTATGATAAAAATGATCTCTAATCGTTGAATTATCATGTGCAGTTTGTTTCATTTGGAAGAAAGAATGAATGCAGTTTGATTCAATGAAAGAACGAATGCAGTTTAATCTCTGAATAATCAAGTTAACATTTTTGACACATTCGTTTCATGGATCCAACTGCATTCATTCATTCAATGTCTCAAGCTGTTGATTTATTGAATGTAAGATTAAAGTTTGATGCAATGAATGAATCAATGAATGTAGTCGATTGTCATGAAGTGAACGTGTTTAGCATGTTTATCTCATTCAAAGAGTGCAAAAGGATTCCATTACAGACTGTGTAAAGTTTGTTTCATTGAATCAATGAATAATGTTTGATTCATTGACTGTACGATTGAAGATAGGTTTAATGAATGAGTACAGTTTGTTGAATTGAATGAAGGCGTTGACGTCGAGATATTTACATCATGTAATTAGCTCATTTACTTGAAATAGCTTGTATAGTTTATTTCATAGAATGAATGAGAACAGTAGGATTCATTCAATGATTTTGTTAGGAATGATTAATTGAATCAGTGAATAACGTTTGATGCATTTAATGTAGGATTGACTTTTGATTCCAATAATGAATGAAAGCAGGTTGTTTCATTCAATGAATGCATTTGAATTAAGGAAATAAGCTCTAATCGTTGAATTATCATGTGCAGTTTGTTTCATTGGAAGAAAGAACGCATGCAGTTTAATCTCTGAATAATCAAGTTAACATTCTTGAAACATGCGTTTCATGGATCCAACTGCATTCATTCATTCAATGTCTCAAGCTGTTAATTTATTGAATGTACGATGAAAGTTTGATGCAATGAATGAATCAATGAATGTATTCAATTGTCATGAAGTGAACGTGTCTAGCATGTTTATCTCATTCAAAGAGTGCAAAAGGATTCCATTACAGACTGTGTAAAGTTTGTTTCACCGAATCAATGAATTACGCTTGATTCATTGAATGCACAAATGATGTTTGATTCCATGAATGAATGAATTTTGTTTGTTTCATTGACTGAAAGCGTTGAACTCGAGACATTGAAGTCAGCTCTACTCACTAAAGTAACTGGTGCAGTTTGTTTCATTGAATGAACGAGAGCAGTTTGATTCTCTGAATGAATGAACGTAAATAGTCTCATGAAATGAATATGTGATGTTTGTTTCATTGAATCAATGAATAATGTTTGATTCATTAATGTACGATTGAAGTTATATTCAATGAATTCACTGGTGTAGATTGTTTCATTGAATTAATGCGTTAAGTTCGAGACAGTTACATCATGACTTTAGCTCATTTACTTGAAATAGCTTGTACAGTTTATTACATGGAATGAATGAGTGCGGTAGGATTCATTCAATGAATCAAGAATGATTCATTGAATCAGTGAATTAACGCTTGATTCATAGATTGCACGATTGACTTTTGATTCCAATAATGAATGAATGCAGGGTGTTTGATTGAATGAAGGCGTTCAGCTCGAGGCATTTGTATTAAGGAAATAATCTGTAATCGATGAATTATCATGTGCAGTTTGTTTCATTGAAAGAAAGAATGATTCAATGAAAGAATGAATGCAGTTTAATCTCTGAATAATCAAGTTAACATTCTTGAAACATGCGTTTCATAAATCTAACCGCATTCATTCATTCAATCTCTAAAGCTGTTGGTTCATTGAATGTACGATTAAAGTTTGATGCAATGAATGAATCAATGAATGCATTTGTATATCATGAAATGTACGTGTTTAGAATGTTTGTCTCATTCAAAGAGTGTAAACGAATTCCATTACAGATTGTGTAAAGTTTGCTTCATTCAATCTATGAATTACGCTTGATTCATTGATTGCACGAATGATGTTTGATTCCATAGATGAATGAATGCAGATTGTTTCAATGACTGAAAGCGTTTAACTCGAGACATTGAAGTCAGCTCTACTCACTGAAGTAACTGGTGCAGTTTGTTTCATTGAATGAACGAGAGCAGTTTGATTCTCTGAATGAATGAACGCAACTGGTCTCATGAAATGAATATGTGATGTTTTTTTCATTGAATCAATGAATAATGTTTGATTCATTGACTGTACGATTGAAGATAGGTTTAATGAATGAGTGTAGTGTGTTTCATTGAATGAAGGCGTTGAGGTCGAGATATTTACATCATGTAATTAGCTCATTTACTTGAAAAAGCTTATATAGTTTATTTCATAGAATGAATGAGAACGTTAGGATTCATTCAATGATTTTGTTAAGAATGATTAATTGAATCAGTCAATAACGTTTGTTGCATTGAGTGTAGGATTGACTTTTGATTCCAATAATGAATGAAAGCAGGTTGTTTCATTGAATGAATGCATTTTTATTAAGGAAATAATCTCTAATCGTTCAATTATCTTGTGCAGTTTGTTTCATTTGGAAGAAAGAATGAATGCAGTTTGATTCAATGAAAGAACGAATGCAGTTTAATCTGTGAATAATCAAGTTAACATTTTTGACACATTCGTTTCATGGATCCAACTGCATTCATTCATTCAATGTCTCAAGCTGTTGATTTATTGAATGTAAGATTAAAGTTTGATGCAATGAATGAATCAATGAATGTAGTCGATTGTCATGAAGTGAACGTGTTTAGCATGTTTATCTCATTCAAAGAGTGCAAAAGGATTCCATTACAGACTGTGTAAAGTTTGTTTCATTGAATCAATGAATAATGTTTGATTCATTGACTGTACGATTGAAGATAGGTTTAATGAATGAGTACAGTTTGTTGCATTGAATGAAGGTGTTGAGGTCGAGATATTTACATCATGTAATTAGCTCATTTACTTGAAATAGCTTGTATAGTTTATTTCATAGAATGAATGAGAACAGTAGGATTCATTCAATGATTTTGTTAGGAATGATTAATTGAATCAGTGAATAACGTTTGATGCATTTAATGTAGGATTGACTTTTGATTCCAATAATGAATGAAAGCAGGTTGTTTCATTCAATGAATGCATTTGAATTAAGGAAATAAGCTCTAATCGTTGAATTATCATGTGCAGTTTGTTTCATTGGAAGAAAGAACGCATGCAGTTTAATCTCTGAATAATCAAGTTAACATTCTTGAAACATGCGTTTCATGGATCCAACTGCATTCATTCATTCAATGTCTCAAGCTGTTAATTTATTGAATGTACGATGAAAGTTTGAGGCAATGAATGAATCAATGAATGTATTCAATTGTCATGAAGTGAACGTGTCTAGCATGTTTATCTCATTCAAAGAGTGCAAAAGGATTCCATTACAGACTGTGTAAAGTTTGTTTCATCGAATCAATGAATTACGCTTGATTCATTGAATGCACAAATGATGTTTGATTCCATGAATGAATGAATTTTGTTTGTTTCATTGACTGAAAGCGTTGAACTCGAGACATTGAAGTCAGCTCTACTCACTAAAGTAACTGGTGCAGTTTGTTTCATTGAATGAACGAGAGCAGTTTGATTCTCTGAATGAATGAACGTAAATGGTCTAATGAAATGAATATGTGATGTTTGTTTCATTGAATCAATGAATAATGTTTGATTCATTAATGTACGATTGAAGTTATATTCAATGAATTCACTGGTGCTGATTGTTTCATTGAATTAATGCGTTAAGTTCGAGACAGTTACATCATGACTTTAGCTCATTTACTTGAAATAGCTTGTACAGTTTATTACATAGAATGAATGAGTGCGGTAGGATTCATTCAATGAATCAAGAATGATTCATTGAATCAGTGAATTAACGCTTGATTCATAGATTGCACGATTGACTTTTGATTCCAATAATGAATGAATGCAGGGTGTTTGATTGAATGAAGGCGTTCAGCTCGAGGCATTTGTATTAAGGAAATAATCTGTAATCGATGAATTATCATGTGCAGTTTGTTTCATTGAAAGAAAGAATGATTCAATGAAAGAATGAATGCAGTTTAATCTCTGAATAATCAAGTTAACATTCTTGAAACATGCGTTTCATAAATCTAACCGCATTCATTCATTCAATCTCTAAAGCTGTTGGTTCATTGAATGTACGATTAAAGTTTGATGCAATGAATGAATCAATGAATGCATTTGTATGTCATGAAATGTACGTGTTTAGAATGTTTGTCTCATTCAAAGAGTGTAAACGAATTCCATTACAGATTGTGTAAAGTTTGCTTCATTCAATCTATGAATTACGCTTGATTCATTGATTGCACGAATGATGTTTGATTCCATAGATGAATGAATGCAGATTATTTCAATGACTGAAAGCGTTTAACTCGAGACATTGAAGTCAGCTCTACTCACTGAAGTAACTGGTGTAGTTTGTTTCATTGAATGAAAGAGAGCAGTTTGATTCTCTGAATGAATGAACGCAACTGGTCTCATGAAATGAATATGTGATGTTTTTTTCATTGAATCAATGAATAATGTTTGATTCATTGACTGTACGATTGAAGATAGGTTTAATGAATGAGTGTAGTGTGTTTCATTGAATGAAGGCGTTGAGGTCGAGATATTTACATCATGTAATTAGCTCATTTACTTGAAAAAGCTTGTATAGTTTATTTCATAGAATGAATGAGAACGTTAGGATTCATTCAATGATTTTGTTAAGAATGATTAATTGAATCAGTCAATAACGTTTGTTGCATTGAGTGTAGGATTGACTTTTGATTCCAATAATGAATGAAATCAGGTTGTTTCATTGAATGAATGCATTTTTATTAAGGAAATAATCTCTAATCGTTCAATTATCTTGTGCAGTTTGTTTCATTTGGAAGAAAGAATGAATGCAGTTTGATTCAATGAAAGAACGAATGCAGTTTAATCTGTGAATAATCAAGTTAACATTTTTGACACATTCGTTTCATGGATCCAACTGCATTCATTCATTCAATGTCTCAAGCTGTTGATTTATTGAATGTAAGATTAAAGTTTGATGCAATGAATGAATCAATGAATGTAGTCGATTGTCATGAAGTGAACGTGTTTAGCATGTTTATCTCATTCAAAGAGTGCAAAAGGATTCCATTACAGACTGTGTAAAGTTTGTTTCATTGAATCAATGAATAATGTTTGATTCATTGACTGTACGATTGAAGATAGGTTTAATGAATGAGTGCAGTTTGTTGCATTGAATGAAGGCGTTGAGGTCGAGATATTTACATCATGTAATTAGCTCATTTACTTGAAATAGCTTGTATAGTTTATTTCATAGAATGAATGAGAACAGTAGGATTCATTCAATGATTTTTTTAGGAATGATTAATTGAATCAGTGAATAACGTTTGATGCATTAAATGTAGGATTGATTTTTGGTTCCAATAATGAATGAAAGCAGGTTGTTTCATTCAATGAATGCATTTGAATTAAGGAAATAAGCTCTAATCGTTGAATTATCATGTGCAGTTTGTTTCATTGGAAGAAAGAACGCATGCAGTTTAATCTCTGAATAATCAAGTTAACATTCTTGAAACATGCGTTTCATGGATCCAACTGCATTCATTCATTCAATGTCTCAAGCTGTTAATTTATTGAATGTACGATGAAAGTTTGATGCAATGAATGAATCAATGAATGTATTCAATTGTCATGAAGTGAACGTGTCTAGCATGTTTATCTCATTCAAAGAGTGCAAAAGGATTCCATTACAGACTATGTAAAGTTTGTTTCATCGAATCAATGAATTACGCTTGATTCATTGAATGCACAAATGATGTTTGATTCCATGAATGAATGAATTTTGTTTGTTTCATTGACTGAAAGCGTTGAACTCGAGACATTGAAGTCAGCTCTACTCACTAAAGTAACTGGTGCAGTTTGTTTCATTAAATGAACGAGAGCAGTTTGATTCTCTGATTGAATGAACGTTAATGGTCTCATGAAATGAATATGTGATGTTTGTTTCATTGAATCAATGAATAATGTTTGATTCATTAATGTACGATTGAAGTTATATTGAATGAATTCACTGGTGCAGATTGTTTCATTGAATTAATGCGTTAAGTTCGAGACAGTTACATCATGACTTTAGCTCATTTACTTGAAATAGCTTGTACAGTTTATTACATAGAATGAATGAGTGCGGTAGGATTCATTCAATGAATCAAGAATGATTCATTGAATCAGTGAATTAACGCTTGATTCATAGATTGCACGATTGACTTTTGATTCCAATAATGAATGAATGCAGGGTGTTTGATTGAATGAAGGCGTTCAGCTCGAGGCATTTGTATTAAGGAAATAATCTGTAAGCGATGAATTATCATGTGCAGTTTGTTTCATTGAAAGAAAGAATGATTCAATGAAAGAATGAATGCAGTTTAATCTCTGAATAATCAAGTTAACATTCTTGAAACATGCGTTTCATAAATCTAACCGCATTCATTCATTCAATCTCTAAAGCTGTTGGTTCATTGAATGTACGATTAAAGTTTGATGCAATGAATGAATCAATGAATGCATTTGTATGTCATGAAATGTACGTGTTTAGAATGTTTGTCTCATTCAAAGAGTGTAAACGAATTCCATTACAGATTGTGTAAAGTTTGCTTCATTCAATCTATGAATTACGCTTGATTCATTGATTGCACGAATGTAGTTTGATTCCATAGATGAATGAATGCAGATTGTTTCAATGACTGAAAGCGTTTAACTCGAGACATTGAAGTCAGCTCTACTCACTGAAGTAACTGGTGTAGTTTGTTTCATTGAATGAACGAGAGCAGTTTGATTCTCTGAATGAATGAACGCAACTGGTCTCATGAAATGAATATGTGATGTTTTTTTCATTGAATCAATGAATAATGTTTGATTCATTGACTGTACGATTGAAGATAGGTTTAATGAATGAGTGTAGTGTGTTTCATTGAATGAAGGCGTTGAGGTCGAGATATTTACATCATGTAATTAGCTCATTTACTTGAAAAAGCTTATATAGTTTATTTCATAGAATGAATGAGAACGTTAGGATTCATTCAATGATTTTGTTAAGAATGATTAATTGAATCAGTCAATAACGTTTGTTGCATTGAGTGTAGGATTGACTTTTGATTCCAATAATGAATGAAATCAGGTTGTTTCATTGAATGAATGCATTTTTATTAAGGAAATAATCTCTAATCGTTCAATTATCTTGTGCAGTTTGCTTCATTTGGAAGAAAGAATGAATGCAGTTTGATTCAATGAAAGAACGAATGCAGTTTAATCTCTGAATAATCAAGTTAACATTTTTGACACATTCGTTTCATGGATCCAACTGCATTCATTCATTCAATGTCTCAAGCTGTTGATTTATTGAATGTAAGATTAAAGTTTGATGCAATGAATGAATCAATGAATGTAGTCGATTGTCATGAAGTGAACGTGTTTAGCATGTTTATCTCATTCAAAGAGTGCAAAAGGATTCCATTACAGACTGTGTAAAGTTTGTTTCATTGAATCAATGAATAATGTTTGATTCATTGACTGTACGATTGAAGATAGGTTTAATGAATGAGTGCAGTTTGTTGCATTGAATGAAGGCGTTGAGGTCGAGATATTTACATCATGTAATTAGCTCATTTACTTGAAATAGCTTGTATAGTTTATTTCATAGAATGAATGAGAACAGTAGGATTCATTCAATGATTTTTTTAGGAATGATTAATTGAATCAGTGAATAACGTTTGATGCATTTAATGTAGGATTGACTTTTGATTCCAATAATGAATGAAAGCAGGTTGTTTCATTCAATGAATGCATTTGAATTAAGGAAATAAGCTCTAATCGTTGAATTATCATGTGCAGTTTGTTTCATTGGAAGAAAGAACGCATGCAGTTTAATCTCTGAATAATCAAGTTAACATTCTTGAAACATGCGTTTCATGGATCCAACTGCATTCATTCATTCAATGTCTCAAGCTGTTAATTTATTGAATGTACGATGAAAGTTTGATGCAATGAATGAATCAATGAATGTATTCAATTGTCATGAAGTGAACGTGTCTAGCATGTTTATCTCATTCAAAGAGTGCAAAAGGATTCCATTACAGACTGTGTAAAGTTTGTTTCACCGAATCAATGAATTACGCTTGATTCATTGAATGCACAAATGATGTTTGATTCCATGAATGAATGAATTTTGTTTGTTTCATTGACTGAAAGCGTTGAACTCGAGACATTGAAGTCAGCTCTACTCACTAAAGTAACTGGTGCAGTTTGTTTCATTGAATGAACGAGAGCAGTTTGATTCTCTGATTGAATGAACGTAAATAGTCTCATGAAATGAATATGTGATGTTTGTTTCATTGAATCAATGAATAATGTTTGATTCATTAATGTACGATTGAAGTTATATTCAATGAATTCACTGGTGCAGATTGTTTCATTGAATTAATGCGTTAAGTTCGAGACAGTTACATCATGACTTTAGCTCATTTACTTGAAATAGCTTGTACAGTTTATTACATGGAATGAATGAGTGCGGTAGGATTCATTCAATGAATCAAGAATGATTCATTGAATCAGTGAATTATCGCTTGATTCATAGATTGCACGATTGACTTTTGATTCCAATAATGAATGAATGCAGGGTGTTTGATTGAATGAAGGCGTTCAGCTCGAGGCATTTGTATTAAGGAAATAATCTGTAATCGATGAATTATCATGTGCAGTTTGTTTCATTGAAAGAAAGAATGATTCAATGAAAGAATGAATGCAGTTTAATCTCTGAATAATCAAGTTAACATTCTTGAAACATGCGTTTCATAAATCTAACCGCATTCATTCATTCAATCTCTAAAGCTGTTGGTTCATTGAATGTACGATTAAAGTTTGATGCAATGAATGAATCAATGAATGCATTTGTATGTCATGAAATGTACGTGTTTAGAATGTTTGTCTCATTCAAAGAGTGTAAACGAATTCCATTACAGATTGTGTAAAGTTTGCTTCATTCAATCTATGAATTACGCTTGATTCATTGATTGCACAAATGATGTTTGATTCCATAGATGAATGAATGCAGATTGTTTCAATGACTGAAAGCGTTTAACTCGAGACATTGAAGTCAGCTCTACTCACTGAAGTAACTGGTGTAGTTTGTTTCATTGAATGAACGAGAGCAGTTTGATTCTCTGAATGAATGAACGCAACTGGTCTCATGAAATGAATATGTGATGTTTTTTTCATTGAATCAATGAATAATGTTTGATTCATTGACTGTACGATTGAAGATAGGTTTAATGAATGAGTGTAGTGTGTTTCATTGAATGAAGGCGTTGAGGTCGAGATATTTACATCATGTAATTAGCTCATTTACTTGAAAAAGCTTGTATAGTTTATTTCATAGAATGAATGAGAACGTTAGGATTCATTCAATGATTTTGTTAAGAATGATTAATTGAATCAGTCAATAACGTTTGTTGCAATGAGTGTAGGATTGACTTTTGATTCCAATAATGAATGAAATCAGGTTGTTTCATTGAATGAATGCATTTTTATTAAGGAAATAATCTCTAATCGTTGAATTATCATGTGCAGTTTGTTTCATTTGGAAGAAAGAATGAATGCAGTTTGATTCAATGAAAGAACGAATGCAGTTTAATATCTGAATAATCAAGTTAACATTTTTGACACATTCGTTTCATGGATCCAACTGCATTCATTCATTCAATGTCTCAAACTGTTGATTTATTGAATGTAAGATTAAAGTTTGATGCAATGAATGAATCAATGAATGTAGTCGATTGTCATGAAGTGAACGTGTTTAGCATGTTTATCTCATTCAAAGAGTGCAAAAGGATTCCATTACAGACTGTGTAAAGTTTGTTTCATTGAATCAATGAATAATGTTTGATTCATTGACTGTACGATTGAAGATAGGTTTAATGAATGAGTGCAGTTTGTTGCATTGAATGAAGGCGTTGAGGTCGAGATATTTACATCATGTAATTAGCTCATTTACTTGAAATAGCTTGTATAGTTTATTTCATAGAATGAATGAGAACAGTAGGATTCATTCAATGATTTTGTTAGGAATGATTAATTGAATCAGTGAATAACGTTTGATGCATTTAATGTAGGATTGACTTTTGATTCCAAGAATGAATGAAAGCAGGTTGTTTCATTCAATGAATGCATTTGAATTAAGGAAATAAGCTCTAATCGATGAATTATCATGTGCAGTTTGTTTCATTGGAAGAAAGAACGCATGCAGTTTAATCTCTGAATAATCAAGTTAACATTCTTAAAACATGCGTTTCATGGATCCAACTGCATTCATTCATTCAATGTCTCAAGCTGTTAATTTATTGAATGTACGATGACAGTTTGAGGCAATGAATGAATCAATGAATGTATTCAATTGTCATGAAGTGAACGTGTCTAGCATGTTTATCTCATTCAAAGAGTGCAAAAGGATTCCATTACAGACTGTGTAAAGTTTGTTTCATCGAATCAATGAATTACGCTTGATTCATTGAATGCACAAATGATGTCTGATTCCATGAATGAATGAATTTTGTTTGTTTCATTGACTGAAAGCGTTGAACTCGAGACATTGAAGTCAGCTCTACTCACTAAAGTAACTGGTGCAGTTTGTTTCATTAAATGAACGAGAGCAGTTTGATTCTCTGATTGAATGAACGTTAATGGTCTCATGAAATGAATATGTGATGTTTGTTTCATTGAATCAATGAATAATGTTTGATTCATTAATGTACGATTGAAGTTATATTGAATGAATTCACTGGTGCAGATTGTTTCATTGAATTAATGCGTTAAGTTCGAGACAGTTACATCATGACTTTAGCTCATTTACTTGAAATAGCTTGTACAGTTTATTACATGGAATGAATGAGTGCGGTAGGATTCATTCAATGAATCAAGAATGATTCATCGAATCAGTGAATTAACGCTTGATTCATAGATTGCACGATTGACTTTTGATTCCAATAATGAATGAATGCAGGGTGTTTGATTGAATGAAGGCGTTCAGCTCGAGGCATTTGTATTAAGGAAATAATCTGTAATCGATGAATTATCATGTGCAGTTTGTTTCATTGAAAGAAAGAATGATTCAATGAAAGAATGAATGCAGTTTAATCTCTGAATAATCAAGTTAACATTCTTGAAACATGCGTTTCATAAATCTAACCGCATTCATTCATTCAATCTCTAAAGCTGTTGGTTCATTGAATGTACGATTAAAGTTTGATGCAATGAATGAATCAATGAATGCATTTGTATGTCATGAAATGTACGTGTTTAGAATGTTTGTCTCATTCAAAGAGTGTAAACGAATTCCATTACAGATTGTGTAAAGTTTGCTTCATTCAATCTATGAATTACGCTTGATTCATTGATTGCACGAATGTAGTTTGATTCCATAGATGAATGAATGCAGATTGTTTCAATGACTGAAAGCGTTTAACTCGAGACATTGAAGTCAGCTCTACTCACTGAAGTAACTGGTGTAGTTTGTTTCATTGAATGAACGAGAGCAGTTTGATTCTCTGAATGAATGAACGCAACTGGTCTCATGAAATGAATATGTGATGTTTTTTTCATTGAATCAATGAATAATGTTTGATTCATTGACTGTACGATTGAAGATAGGTTTAATGAATGAGTGTAGTGTGTTTCATTGAATGAAGGCGTTGAGGTCGAGATATTTACATCATGTAATTAGCTCATTTACTTGAAAAAGCTTATATAGTTTATTTCATAGAATGAATGAGAACGTTAGGATTCATTCAATGATTTTGTTAAGAATGATTAATTGAATCAGTCAATAACGTTTGTTGCAATGAGTGTAGGATTGACTTTTGATTCCAATAATGAATGAAATCAGGTTGTTTCATTGAATGAATGCATTTTTATGATAAAAATAATCTCTAATCGTTGAATTATCATGTGCAGTTTGTTTCATTTGGAAGAAAGAATGAATGCAGTTTGATTCAATGAAAGAACGAATGCAGTTTAATCTCTGAATAATCAAGTTAACATTTTTGACACATTCGTTTCATGGATCCAACTGCATTCATTCATTCAATGTCTCAAGCTGTTGATTTATTGAATGTAAGATTAAAGTTTGATGCAATGAATGAATCAATGAATGTAGTCGATTGTCATGAAGTGAACGTGTTTAGCATGTTTATCTCATTCAAAGAGTGCAAAAGGATTCCATTACAGACTGTGTAAAGTTTGTTTCATTGAATCAATGAATAATGTTTGATTCATTGACTGTACGATTGAAGATAGGTTTAATGAATGAGTACAGTTTGTTGAATTGAATGAAGGCGTTGAGGTCGAGATATTTACATCATGTAATTAGCTCATTTACTTGAAATAGCTTGTATAGTTTATTTCATAGAATGAATGAGAACAGTAGGATTCATTCAATGATTTTGTTAGGAATGATTAATTGAATCAGTGAATAACGTTTGATGCATTTAATGTAGGATTGACTTTTGATTCCAAGAATGAATGAAAACAGGTTGTTTCATTCAATGAATGCATTTGAATTAAGGAAATAAGCTCTAATCGTTGAATTATCATGTGCAGTTTGTTTCATTGGAAGAAAGAACGCATGCAGTTTAATCTCTGAATAATCAAGTTAACATTCTTGAAACATGCGTTTCATGGATCCAACTGCATTCATTCATTCAATGTCTCAAGCTGTTAATTTATTGAATGTACGATGAAAGTTTGATGCAATGAATGAATCAATGAATGTATTCAATTGTCATGAAGTGAACGTGTCTAGCATGTTTATCTCATTCAAAGAGTGCAAAAGGATTCCATTACAGACTGTGTAAAGTTTGTTTCACCGAATCAATGAATTACGCTTGATTCATTGAATGCACAAATGATGTTTGATTCCATGAATGAATGAATTTTGTTTGTTTCATTGACTGAAAGCGTTGAACTCGAGACATTGAAGTCAGCTCTACTCACTAAAGTAACTGGTGCAGTTTGTTTCATTGAATGAACGAGAGCAGTTTGATTCTCTGAATGAATGAACGTAAATAGTCTCATGAAATGAATATGTGATGTTTGTTTCATTGAATCAATGAATAATGTTTGATTCATTAATGTACGATTGAAGTTATATTCAATGAATTCACTGGTGCAGATTGTTTCATTGAATTAATGCGTTAAGTTCGAGACAGTTACATCATGACTTTAGCTCATTTACTTGAAATAGCTTGTACAGTTTATTACATGGAATGAATGAGTGCGGTAGGATTCATTCAATGAATCAAGAATGATTCATTGAATCAGTGAATTAACGCTTGATTCATAGATTGCACGATTGACTTTTGATTCCAATAATGAATGAATGCAGGGTGTTTGATTGAATGAAGGCGTTCAGCTCGAGGCATTTGTATTAAGGAAATAATCTGTAATCGATGAATTATCATGTGCAGTTTGTTTCATTGAAAGAAAGAATGATTCAATGAAAGAATGAATGCAGTTTAATCTCTGAATAATCAAGTTAACATTCTTGAAACATGCGTTTCATAAATCTAACCGCATTCATTCATTCAATCTCTAAAGCTGTTGGTTTGATGCTGTTGGTACGATTAAAGTTTGATGCAATGAATGAATCAATGAATGCATTTGTATGTCATGAAATGTACGTGTTTAGAATGTTTGTCTCATTCAAAGAGTGTAAACGAATTCCATTACAGATTGTGTAAAGTTTGCTTCATTCAATCTATGAATTACGCTTGATTCATTGATTGCACGAATGATGTTTGATTCCATAGATGAATGAATGCAGATTGTTTCAATGACTGAAAGCGTTTAACTCGAGACATTGAAGTCAGCTCTACTCACTGAAGTAACTGGTGTAGTTTGTTTCATTGAATGAACGAGAGCAGTTTGATTCTCTGAATGAATGAACGCAACTGGTCTCATGAAATGAATATGTGATGTTTTTTTCATTGAATCAATGAATAATGTTTGATTCATTGACTGTACGATTGAAGATAGGTTTAATGAATGAGTGTAGTGTGTTTCATTGAATGAAGGCGTTGAGGTCGAGATATTTACATCATGTAATTAGCTCATTTACTTGAAAAAGCTTATATAGTTTATTTCATAGAATGAATGAGAACGTTAGGATTCATTCAATGATTTTGTTAAGAATGATTAATTGAATCAGTCAATAACGTTTGTTGCATTGAGTGTAGGATTGACTTTTGATTCCAATAATGAATGAAAGCAGGTTGTTTCATTGAATGAATGCATTTTTATTAAGGAAATAATCTCTAATCGTTCAATTATCTTGTGCAGTTTGTTTCATTTGGAAGAAAGAATGAATGCAGTTTGATTCAATGAAAGAACGAATGCAGTTTAATCTGTGAATAATCAAGTTAACATTTTTGACACATTCGTTTCATGGATCCAACTGCATTCATTCATTCAATGTCTCAAGCTGTTGATTTATTGAATGTAAGATTAAAGTTTGATGCAATGAATGAATCAATGAATGTAGTCGATTGTCATGAAGTGAACGTGTTTAGCATGTTTATCTCATTCAAAGAGTGCAAAAGGATTCCATTACAGACTGTGTAAAGTTTGTTTCATTGAATCAATGAATAATGTTTGATTCATTGACTGTACGATTGAAGATAGGTTTAATGAATGAGTACAGTTTGTTGCATTGAATGAAGGTGTTGAGGTCGAGATATTTACATCATGTAATTAGCTCATTTACTTGAAATAGCTTGTATAGTTTATTTCATAGAATGAATGAGAACAGTAGGATTCATTCAATGATTTTGTTAGGAATGATTAATTGAATCAGTGAATAACGTTTGATGCATTTAATGTAGGATTGACTTTTGATTCCAATAATGAATGAAAGCAGGTTGTTTCATTCAATGAATGCATTTGAATTAAGGAAATAAGCTCTAATCGTTGAATTATCATGTGCAGTTTGTTTCATTGGAAGAAAGAACGCATGCAGTTTAATCTCTGAATAATCAAGTTAACATTCTTGAAACATGCGTTTCATGGATCCAACTGCATTCATTCATTCAATGTCTCAAGCTGTTAATTTATTGAATGTACGATGAAAGTTTGAGGCAATGAATGAATCAATGAATGTATTCAATTGTCATGAAGTGAACGTGTCTAGCATGTTTATCTCATTCAAAGAGTGCAAAAGGATTCCATTACAGACTGTGTAAAGTTTGTTTCATCGAATCAATGAATTACGCTTGATTCATTGAATGCACAAATGATGTTTGATTCCATGAATGAATGAATTTTGTTTGTTTCATTGACTGAAAGCGTTGAACTCGAGACATTGAAGTCAGCTCTACTCACTAAAGTAACTGGTGCAGTTTGTTTCATTGAATGAACGAGAGCAGTTTGATTCTCTGAATGAATGAACGTAAATGGTCTAATGAAATGAATATGTGATGTTTGTTTCATTGAATCAATGAATAATGTTTGATTCATTAATGTACGATTGAAGTTATATTCAATGAATTCACTGGTGCTGATTGTTTCATTGAATTAATGCGTTAAGTTCGAGACAGTTACATCATGACTTTAGCTCATTTACTTGAAATAGCTTGTACAGTTTATTACATAGAATGAATGAGTGCGGTAGGATTCATTCAATGAATCAAGAATGATTCATTGAATCAGTGAATTAACGCTTGATTCATAGATTGCACGATTGACTTTTGATTCCAATAATGAATGAATGCAGGGTGTTTGATTGAATGAAGGCGTTCAGCTCGAGGCATTTGTATTAAGGAAATAATCTGTAATCGATGAATTATCATGTGCAGTTTGTTTCATTGAAAGAAAGAATGATTCAATGAAAGAATGAATGCAGTTTAATCTCTGAATAATCAAGTTAACATTCTTGAAACATGCGTTTCATAAATCTAACCGCATTCATTCATTCAATCTCTAAAGCTGTTGGTTCATTGAATGTACGATTAAAGTTTGATGCAATGAATGAATCAATGAATGCATTTGTATGTCATGAAATGTACGTGTTTAGAATGTTTGTCTCATTCAAAGAGTGTAAACGAATTCCATTACAGATTGTGTAAAGTTTGCTTCATTCAATCTATGAATTACGCTTGATTCATTGATTGCACGAATGATGTTTGATTCCATAGATGAATGAATGCAGATTGTTTCAATGACTGAAAGCGTTTAACTCGAGACATTGAAGTCAGCTCTACTCACTGAAGTAACTGGTGTAGTTTGTTTCATTGAATGAACGAGAGCAGTTTGATTCTCTGAATGAATGAACGCAACTGGTCTCATGAAATGAATATGTGATGTTTTTTTCATTGAATCAATGAATAATGTTTGATTCATTGACTGTACGATTGAAGATAGGTTTAATGAATGAGTGTAGTGTGTTTCATTGAATGAAGGCGTTGAGGTCGAGATATTTACATCATGTAATTAGCTGATTTACTTGAAAAAGCTTGTATAGTTTAATTAATAGAATGAATGAGAACGTTAGGATTCATTCAATGATTTTGTTAAGAATGATTAATTGAATCAGTCAATAACGTTTGTTGCATTGAGTGTAGGATTGACTTTTGATTCCAATAATGAATGAAAGCAGGTTGTTTCATTGAATGAATGCATTTTTATTAAGGAAATAATCTCTAATCGTTGAATTCTCATGTGCAGTTTGTTTCATTTGGAAGAAAGAATGACTGCAGTTTGATTCAATGAAAGAACGAATGCAGTTTAATCTCTGAATAATCAAGTTAACATTTTTGACACATTCGTTTCATGGATCCAACTGCATTGGATGAATTATTCAATGTCTCAAGCTGTTGATTTATTGAATGTAAGATTAAAGTTTGATGCAATGAATGAATCAATGAATGTAGTCGATTGTCATGAAGTGAACGTGTTTAGCATGTTTATCTCATTCAAAGAGTGCAAAAGGATTCCATTACAGACTGTGTAAAGGTTGTTTCATTGAATCAATGAATAATGTTTGATTCATTGATTGTACGATTGAAGATAGGTTTAATGAATGAGTGCAGTTTGTTGCATTGAATGAAGGCGTTGAGGTCGAGATATTTACATCATGTAATTAGCTCATTTACTTGAAATAGCTTGTATAGTTTATTTCATAGAATGAATGAGAACTGTAGGATTCATTCAATGATTTTGCTAGGAATGATTAATTGAATCAGTGAATAACGTTTGATGCATTTAATGTAGGATTGACTTTTGATTCCAATAATGAAAGAAAGCAGGTTGTTTCATTCAATGAATGCATTTGAATTAAGGAAAAAAGCTCTAATCGTTGAATTATCATGTGCAGTTTGTTTCATTGGAAGAAAGAACGCATGCAGTTTAATCTCTGAATAATCAAGTTAACATTCTTGAAACATGCGTTTCATGGATCCAACTGCATTCATTCATTCAATGTCTCAAGCTGTTAATTTAATGAATGTACGATGAAAGTTTGATGCAATGAATGAATCAATGAATGTATTCAATTGTCATGAAGTGAACGTGTCTAGCATGTTTATCTCATTCAAAGAGTGCAAAAGGATTCCATTACAGACTGTGTAAAGTTTGTTTCATCGAATCAATGAATTACGCTTGATTCATTGAATGCACAAATGATGTTTGATTCCATGAATGAATGAATTTTGTTTGTTTCATTGACTGAAAGCGTTGAACTCGAGACATTGAAGTCAGCTCTACTCACTAAAGTAACTGGTGCAGTTTGTTTCATTGAATGAACGAGAGCAGTTTGATTCTCTGAATGAATGAACGTAAATGGTCTCATGAAATGAATATGTGATGTTTGTTTCATTGAATCAATGAATAATGTTTGATTCATTAATGTACGATTGAAGTTATATTCAATGAATTCACTGGTGCAGATTGTTTCATTGAATTAATGCGTTAAGTTCGAGACAGTTACATCATGACTTTAGCTCATTTACTTGAAATAGCTTGTACAGTTTATTACATAGAATGAATGAGTGCGGTAGGATTCATTCAATGAATCAAGAAAGATTCATTGAATCAGTGAATTAACGCTTGATTCATAGATTGCACGATTGACTTTTGATTCCAGGGTGTTTGATTGAATGAAGGCGTTCAGCTCGAGGCATTTGTATTGAGGAAATAATGTGTAATCGATGAATTATCATATGCAGTTTGTTTCATTGAAAGAAAGAATGATTCAATGAAAGAATGAATACAGTTTAATCTCTGAATAATCAAGTTAACATTCTTGAAACATGCGTTTCATAAATCTAACCGCATTCATTCATTCAAACTCTAAAGCTGTTGGTTCATTGAATGTACGATTAAATTTGATGCAATGAATGAATCAATGAATGCATTTGTATGTCATGAAATGGACGTGTTTAGAATGTTTGTCTCATTCAAAGAGTGCAAAAGAATTCCATTACAGATTGTGTAAAGTTTGCTTCATTCAATCTATGAATTACGCTTGATTCATTGATTGCACGAATGATGTTTGATTCCATAGATGAATGAATGCAGATTGTTTCAATGACTGAAAGCATTTAACTCGAGACATTGAAGTCAGCTCTACTCACTGAAGTAACTGGTGTAGTTTGTTTCATTGAATGAACGAGAGCAGTTTGATTCTCTGAATGAATGAACGCAACTGGTCTCGTGAAATGAATATGTGAAGTTTTTTTCATTGAATGAATGAATAATGTTTGATTCATTGACTGAACGTTTGAAGATAGGTTTAATGAATGAGTGTAGTGTGTTTCATTGAATGAAGGCGTTGAGGTCGAGATATTTACATCATGTAATTAGCTCATTTACTTGAAAAAGCTTGTATAGATTAATTAATAGAATGAATGAGAACGTTAGGATTCATTCAATGATTTTGTTAAGAATGATTAATTGAATCAGTCAATAACGTTTGTTGCATTGAGTGTAGGATTGACTTTTGATTCCAATAATGAATGAAAGCAGGTTGTTTCATTGAATGAATGCACATTTATTAACTTAATAATCTCTAATCGTTGAATTCTCATGTGCAGTTTGTTTCATTTGGAAGAAAGAATGAATGCAGTTTGATTCAATGAAAGAACGAATGCAGTTTAATCTCTGAATAATCAAGTTAACATTTTTGACACATTCGTTTCATGGATCCAACTGCATTGGATGATTTATTCAATGTCTCAAGCTGTTGATTTATTGAATGTAAGATTAAAGTTTGATGCAATGAATGAATCAATGAATGTAGTCGATTGTCATGAAGTGAACGTGTTTAGCATGTTTATCTCATTCAAAGAGTGCAAAAGGATTCCATTACAGACTGTGTAAAGTTTGTTTCATTGAATCAATGAATAATGTTTCATTCATTGATTGTACGATTGAAGATAGGTTTAATGAATGAGTGCAGTTTGTTGCATTGAATGAAGGCGTTGAGGTCGAGATATTTACATCATGTAATTAGCTCATTTACTTGAAATAGCTTGTATAGTTTATTTCATAGAATGAATGAGAACTGTAGGATTCATTCAATGATTTTGCTAGGAATGATTAATTGAATCAGTGAATAACGTTTGATGCATTTAATGTAGGATTGACTTTTGATTCCAATAATGAATGAAAGCAGGTTGTTTCATTGAATGAATGCATTTGAATTAAGGAAATAAGCTCTAATCGTTGAATTATCATGTGCAGTTTGTTTCATTGGAAGAAAGAACGCATGCAGTTTAATCTCTGAATAAACAAGTTAACATTCTTGAAACATGCGTTTCATGGATCCAACTGCATTCATTCATTCAATGTCTCAAGCTGTTAATTTAATGAATGTACGATGAAAGTTTGATGCAATGAATGAATCAATGAATGTATTCAATTGTCATGAAGTGAACGTGTCTAGCATGTTTATCTCATTCAAAGAGTGCAAAAGGATTCCATTACAGACTGTGTAAAGTTTGTTTCATCGAATCAATGAATTACGCTTGATTCATTGAATGCACAAATGATGTTTGATTCCATAGATGAATGAATGCAGGTTGTTTCAATGACTGAAAGCGTTGAACTCGAGACATTGAAGTCAGCTCTACTCACTAAAGTAACTGGTGCAGTTTGTTTCATTGAATGAACGAGAGCAGTTTGATTCTCTGAATGAATGAACGTAAATGGTCTCATGAAATGAATATGTGATGTTTGTTTCATTGAATCAATGAATAATGTTTGATTCATTAATGTACGATTGAAGTTATATTCAATGAATTCACTGGTGCAGATTGTTTCATTGAATTAATGCGTTAAGTTCGAGTCAGTTACATCATGTCTTTAGCTCATTTACTTGAAATAGCTTGTACAGTTTATTACATTGAATGAATGAGTGCGGTAGGATTCATTCAATGAATCAAGAATGATTCATTGAATCAGTGAATTAACGCTTGATTCATAGATTGCACGATTGACTTTTGATTCCAATAATGAATGAATGCAGGGTGTTTGATTGAATGAAGGCGTTCAGCTCGAGGCATTTGTATTAAGGAAATGATCTGTAATCGTTGAATTATCATGTGCAGTTTGTTTCATTGAAAGAAAGAATGATTTAATGAAAGAATGAATGCAGTTTAATCTCTGAATAATCAAGTTAACATTCTTGAAACATGCGTTTCATAAATCCAACCGCATTCATTCATTCAATCTCTCAAGCTGTTGGTTCATTGAATGTACGATTAAAGTTTGATGCAATGAATGAATCAATGAATGCATTTGTATGTCATGAAATGTACGTGTTTAGAATGTTTGTCTCATTCAAAGAGTGCAAAAGAATTCCATTACAGATTGTGTAAAGTTTGTTTCATTCAATCTATGAATTCCGGTTTATTCATTGATTGCACGAATGATGTTTGATTACATAGGTGAATAAATGCAGATTGTTTCAATCACTGAAAGCGTTTAACTCGAGACATTGAAGTCAGCTCTACTCACTCAAGTAACTGGAGTAGTTTGTTTCATTGAATGAACGATAGCAGTTTGATTCTCTGAATGAATGAACGCAACTGGTCTCATGAAATGAATATGTGATGTTTTTTTCATTGAATCAATGAATAATGTTTGATTCATTGACTGTACGATTGAAGATAGGTTTAATGAATGAGTGTAGTGTGTTTCATTGAATGAAGGCGTTGAGGTCGAGATATTTACATCATGTAATTAGCTCATTTACTTGAAAAAGCTTGTATAGTTTATTTCATAGAATGAATGAGAACGTTAGGATTCATTCAATGATTTTGTTAAGAATGATTAATTGAATCAGTCAATAACGTTTGTTGCATTGAGTGTAGGATTGACTTTTGATTCCAATAATGAATGAAATCAGGTTGTTTCATTGAATGAATGCATTTTTATGATAAAAATAATCTCTAATCGTTGAATTATCATGTGCAGTTTGTTTCATTTGGAAGAAAGAATGAATGCAGTTTGATTCAATGAAAGAACGAATGCAGTTTAATCTCTGAATAATCAAGTTAACATTTTTGACACATTCGTTTCATGGATCCAACTGCATTCATTCATTCAATGTCTCAAGCTGTTGATTTATTGAATGTAAGATTAAAGTTTGATGCAATGAATGAATCAATGAATGTAGTCGATTGTCATGAAGTGAACGTGTTTAGCATGTTTATCTCATTCAAAGAGTGCAAAAGGATTCCATTACAGACTGTGTAAAGTTTGTTTCATTGAATCAATGAATAATGTTTGATTCATTGACTGTACGATTGAAGATAGGTTTAATGAATGAGTACAGTTTGTTGAATTGAATGAAGGCGTTGAGGTCGAGATATTTACATCATGTAATTAGCTCATTTACTTGAAATAGCTTGTATAGTTTATTTCATAGAATGAATGAGAACAGTAGGATTCATTCAATGATTTTGTTAGGAATGATTAATTGAATCAGTGAATAACGTTTGATGCATTTAATGTAGGATTGACTTTTGATTCCAAGAATGAATGAAAGCAGGTTGTTTCATTCAATGAATGCATTTGAATTAAGGAAATAAGCTCTAATCGTTGAATTATCATGTGCAGTTTGTTTCATTGGAAGAAAGAACGCATGCAGTTTAATCTCTGAATAATCAAGTTAACATTCTTGAAACATGCGTTTCATGGATCCAACTGCATTCATTCATTCAATGTCTCAAGCTGTTAATTTATTGAATGTACGATGAAAGTTTGATGCAATGAATGAATCAATGAATGTATTCAATTGTCATGAAGTGAACGTGTCTAGCATGTTTATCTCATTCAAAGAGTGCAAAAGGATTCCATTACAGACTGTGTAAAGTTTGTTTCATCGAATCAATGAATTACGCTTGATTCATTGAATGCACAAATGATGTCTGATTCCATGAATGAATGAATTTTGTTTGTTTCATTGACTGAAAGCGTTGAACTCGAGACATTGAAGTCAGCTCTACTCACTAAAGTAACTGGTGCAGTTTGTTTCATTGAATGAACGAGAGCAGTTTGATTCTCTGAATGAATGAACGTAAATAGTCTCATGAAATGAATATGTGATGTTTGTTTCATTGAATCAATGAATAATGTTTGATTCATTAATGTACGATTGAAGTTATATTCAATGAATTCACTGGTGCAGATTGTTTCATTGAATTAATGCGTTAAGTTCGAGACAGTTACATCATGACTTTAGCTCATTTACTTGAAATAGCTTGTACAGTTTATTACATGGAATGAATGAGTGCGGTAGGATTCATTCAATGAATCAAGAATGATTCATTGAATCAGTGAATTAACGCTTGATTCATAGATTGCACGATTGACTTTTGATTCCAATAATGAATGAATGCAGGGTGTTTGATTGAATGAAGGCGTTCAGCTCGAGGCATTTGTATTAAGGAAATAATCTGTAATCGATGAATTATCATGTGCAGTTTGTTTCATTGAAAGAAAGAATGATTCAATGAAAGAATGAATGCAGTTTAATCTCTGAATAATCAAGTTAACATTCTTGAAACATGCGTTTCATAAATCTAACCGCATTCATTCATTCAATCTCTAAAGCTGTTGGTTCATTGAATGTACGATTAAAGTTTGATGCAATGAATGAATCAATGAATGCATTTGTATGTCATGAAATGTACGTGTTTAGAATGTTTGTCTCATTCAAAGAGTGTAAACGAATTCCATTACAGATTGTGTAAAGTTTGCTTCATTCAATCTATGAATTACGCTTGATTCATTGATTGCACGAATGATGTTTGATTCCATAGATGAATGAATGCAGATTGTTTCAATGACTGAAAGCGTTTAACTCGAGACATTGAAGTCAGCTCTACTCACTGAAGTAACTGGTGTAGTTTGTTTCATTGAATGAACGAGAGCAGTTTGATTCTCTGAATGAATGAACGCAACTGGTCTCATGAAATGAGTATGTGATGTTTTTTTCATTGAATCAATGAATAATGTTTGATTCATTGACTGTACGATTGAAGATAGGTTTAATGAATGAGTGTAGTGTGTTTCATTGAATGAAGGCGTTGAGGTCGAGATATTTACATCATGTAATTAGCTTATTTACTTGAAAAAGCTTGTATAGTTTATTTCATAGAATGAATGAGAACGTTAGGATTCATTCAATGATTTTGTTAAGTTTAATTAATTGAATCAGTCAATAACGTTTGTTGCATTGAGTGTAGGATTGACTTTTGATTCCAATAATGAATGAAAGCAGGCTGTTTCATTGAATGAATGCATTTTTATTAAGGAAATAATCTCTAATCGTTCAATTATCTTGTGCAGTTAGTTTCATTTGGAAGAAAGAATGAATGCAGTTTGATTCAATGAAAGAACGAATACAGTTTAATCTCTGAATAATCAAGTTAACATTTTTGACACATTCGTTTCATGGATCCAACTGCATTCATTCATTCAATTTCTCAAGCTGTTGATTTATTGAATGTAAGATTAAAGTTTGATGCAATGAATGAATCAATGAATGTAGTCGATTGTCATGAAGTGAACGTGTTTAGCATGTTTATCTCATTCAAAGAGTGCAAAAGGATTCCATTACAGACTGTGTAAAGTTTATTTCATTGAATCAATGAATAATGTTTGATTCATTGACTGTACGATTGAAGATAGGTTTAATGAATGAGTGTAGTGTGTTTCATTGAATGAAGGCGTTGAGGTCGAGATATTTACATCATGTAATTAGCTCATTTACTTGAAAAAGCTTGTATAGTTTATTTCATAGAATGAATGAGAACGTTAGGATTCATTCAATGATTTTGTTAAGAATGATTAATTGAATCAGTCAATAACGTTTGTTGCATTGAGTGTAGGATTGACTTTTGATTCCAATAATGAATGAAATCAGGTTGTTTCATTGAATGAATGCATTTTTATGATAAAAATAATCTCTAATCGTTGAATTATCATGTGCAGTTTGTTTCATTTGGAAGAAAGAATGAATGCAGTTTGATTCAATGAAAGAACGAATGCAGTTTAATCTCTGAATAATCAAGTTAACATTTTTGACACATTCGTTTCATGGATCCAACTGCATTCATTCATTCAATGTCTCAAGCTGTTGATTTATTGAATGTAAGATTAAAGTTTGATGCAATGAATGAATCAATGAATGTAGTCGATTGTCATGAAGTGAACGTGTTTAGCATGTTTATCTCATTCAAAGAGTGCAAAAGGATTCCATTACAGACTGTGTAAAGTTTGTTTCATTGAATCAATGAATAATGTTTGATTCATTGACTGTACGATTGAAGATAGGTTTAATGAATGAGTACAGTTTGTTGAATTGAATGAAGGCGTTGAGGTCGAGATATTTACATCATGTAATTAGCTCATTTACTTGAAATAGCTTGTATAGTTTATTTCATAGAATGAATGAGAACAGTAGGATTCATTCAATGATTTTGTTAGGAATGATTAATTGAATCAGTGAATAACGTTTGATGCATTTAATGTAGGATTGACTTTTGATTCCAAGAATGAATGAAAGCAGGTTGTTTCATTCAATGAATGCATTTGAATTAAGGAAATAAGCTCTAATCGTTGAATTATCATGTGCAGTTTGTTTCATTGGAAGAAAGAACGCATGCAGTTTAATCTCTGAATAATCAAGTTAACATTCTTGAAACATGCGTTTCATGGATCCAACTGCATTCATTCATTCAATGTCTCAAGCTGTTAATTTATTGAATGTACGATGAAAGTTTGATGCAATGAATGAATCAATGAATGTATTCAATTGTCATGAAGTGAACGTGTCTAGCATGTTTATCTCATTCAAAGAGTGCAAAAGGATTCCATTACAGACTGTGTAAAGTTTGTTTCATCGAATCAATGAATTACGCTTGATTCATTGAATGCACAAATGATGTTGAATTGCATGAATGAATGAATTTTGTTTGTTTCATTGACTGAAAACGTTGAACTCGAGACATTGAAGTCAACTCTACTCACTAAAGTAACTGGTGCAGTTTGTTTCATTGAATGAACGAGAGCAGTTTGATTCTCTGAATGAATGAACGTAAATAGTCTCATGAAATGAATATGTGATGTTTGTTTCATTGAATCAATGAATAATGTTTGATTCATTAATGTACGATTGAAGTTATATTCAATGAATTCACTGGTGCAGATTGTTTCATTGAATTAATGCGTTAGGTTCGAGACAGTTACATCATGACTTTAGCTCATTTACTTGAAATAGCTTGTACAGTTTATTACATGGAATGAATGAGTGCGGTAGGATTCATTCAATGAATCAAGAATGATTCATTGAATCAGTGAATTATCGCTTGATTCATAGATTGCACGATTGACTTTTGATTCCAATAATGAATGAATGCAGGGTGTTTGATTGAATGAAGGCGTTCAGCTCGAGGCATTTGTATTAAGGAAATAATCTGTAATCGATGAATTATCATGTGCAGTTTGTTTCATTGAAAGAAAGAATGATTCAATGAAAGAATGAATGCAGTTTAATCTCTGAATAATCAAGTTAACATTCTTGAAACATGCGTTTCATAAATCTAACCGCATTCATTCATTCAATCTCTAAAGCTGTTGGTTCATTGAATGTACGATTAAAGTTTGATGCAATGAATGAATCAATGAATGCATTTGTATGTCATGAAATGTACGTGTTTAGAATGTTTGTCTCATTCAAAGAGTGTAAACGAATTCCATTACAGATTGTGTAAAGTTTGCTTCATTCAATCTATGAATTACGCTTGATTCATTGATTGCACGAATGATGTTTGATTCCATAGATGAATGAATGCAGATTGTTTCAATGACTGAAAGCGTTTAACTCGAGACATTGAAGTCAGCTCTACTCACTGAAGTAACTGGTGTAGTTTGTTTCATTGAATGAACGAGAGCAGTTTGATTCTCTGAATGAATGAACGCAACTGGTCTCATGAAATGAATATGTGATGTTTTTTTCATTGAATCAATGAATAATGTTTGATTCATTGACTGTACGATTGAAGATAGGTTTAATGAATGAGTGTAGTGTGTTTCATTGAATGAAGGCGTTGAGGTCGAGATATTTACATCATGTAATTAGCTCATTTACTTGAAAAAGCTTGTATAGTTTATTTCATAGAATGAATGAGAACGTTAGGATTCATTCAATGATTTTGTTAAGAATGATTAATTGAATCAGTCAATAACGTTTGTTGCAATGAGTGTAGGATTGAATTTTGATTCCAATAATGAATGAAATCAGGTTGTTTCATTGAATGAATGCATTTTTATTAAGGAAATAATCTCTAATCGTTGAATTATCATGTGCAGTTTGTTTCATTTGGAAGAAAGAATGAATGCAGTTTGATTCAATGAAAGAACGAATGCAGTTTAATATCTGAATAATCAAGTTAACATTTTTGACACATTCGTTTCATGGATCCAACTGCATTCATTCATTCAATGTCTCAAACTGTTGATTTATTGAATGTAAGATTAAAGTTTGATGCAATGAATGAATCAATGAATGTAGTCGATTGTCATGAAGTGAACGTGTTTAGCATGTTTATCTCATTCAAAGAGTGCAAAAGGATTCCATTACAGACTGTGTAAAGTTTGTTTCATTGAATCAATGAATAATGTTTGATTCATTGACTGTACGATTGAAGATAGGTTTAATGAATGAGTGCAGTTTGTTGCATTGAATGAAGGCGTTGAGGTCGAGATATTTACATCATGTAATTAGCTCATTTACTTGAAATAGCTTGTATAGTTTATTTCATAGAATGAATGAGAACAGTAGGATTCATTCAATGATTTTGTTAGGAATGATTAATTGAATCAGTGAATAACGTTTGATGCATTTAATGTAGGATTGACTTTTGATTCCAAGAATGAATGAAAGCAGGTTGTTTCATTCAATGAATGCATTTGAATTAAGGAAATAAGCTCTAATCGATGAATTATCATGTGCAGTTTGTTTCATTGGAAGAAAGAACGCATGCAGTTTAATCTCTGAATAATCAAGTTAACATTCTTAAAACATGCGTTTCATGGATCCAACTGCATTCATTCATTCAATGTCTCAAGCTGTTAATTTATTGAATGTACGATGACAGTTTGAGGCAATGAATGAATCAATGAATGTATTCAATTGTCATGAAGTGAACGTGTCTAGCATGTTTATCTCATTCAAAGAGTGCAAAAGGATTCCATTACAGACTGTGTAAAGTTTGTTTCATCGAATCAATGAATTACGCTTGATTCATTGAATGCACAAATGATGTCTGATTCCATGAATGAATGAATTTTGTTTGTTTCATTGACTGAAAGCGTTGAACTCGAGACATTGAAGTCAGCTCTACTCACTAAAGTAACTGGTGCAGTTTGTTTCATTAAATGAACGAGAGCAGTTTGATTCTCTGAATGAATGAACGTTAATGGTCTCATGAAATGAATATGTGATGTTTGTTTCATTGAATCAATGAATAATGTTTGATTCATTAATGTACGATTGAAGTTATATTGAATGAATTCACTGGTGCAGATTGTTTCATTGAATTAATGCGTTAAGTTCGAGACAGTTACATCATGACTTTAGCTCATTTACTTGAAATAGCTTGTACAGTTTATTACATGGAATGAATGAGTGCGGTAGGATTCATTCAATGAATCAAGAATGATTCATCGAATCAGTGAATTAACGCTTGATTCATAGATTGCACGATTGACTTTTGATTCCAATAATGAATGAATGCAGGGTGTTTGATTGAATGAAGGCGTTCAGCTCGAGGCATTTGTATTAAGGAAATAATCTGTAATCGATGAATTATCATGTGCAGTTTGTTTCATTGAAAGAAAGAATGATTCAATGAAAGAATGAATGCAGTTTAATCTCTGAATAATCAAGTTAACATTCTTGAAACATGCGTTTCATAAATCTAACCGCATTCATTCATTCAATCTCTAAAGCTGTTGGTTCATTGAATGTACGATTAAAGTTTGATGCAATGAATGAATCAATGAATGCATTTGTATGTCATGAAATGTACGTGTTTAGAATGTTTGTCTCATTCACAGAGTGTAAACGAATTCCATTACAGATTGTGTAAAGTTTGCTTCATTCAATCTATGAATTACGCTTGATTCATTGATTGCACGAATGTAGTTTGATTCCATAGATGAATGAATGCAGATTGTTTCAATGACTGAAAGCGTTTAACTCGAGACATTGAAGTCAGCTCTACTCACTGAAGTAACTGGTGTAGTTTGTTTCATTGAATGAACGAGAGCAGTTTGATTCTCTGAATGAATGAACGCAACTGGTCTCATGAAATGAATATGTGATGTTTTTTTCATTGAATCAATGAATAATGTTTGATTCATTGACTGTACGATTGAAGATAGGTTTAATGAATGAGTGTAGTGTGTTTCATTGAATGAAGGCGTTGAGGTCGAGATATTTACATCATGTAATTAGCTCATTTACTTGAAAAAGCTTATATAGTTTATTTCATAGAATGAATGAGAACGTTAGGATTCATTCAATGATTTTGTTAAGAATGATTAATTGAATCAGTCAATAACGTTTGTTGCAATGAGTGTAGGATTGACTTTTGATTCCAATAATGAATGAAATCAGGTTGTTTCATTGAATGAATGCATTTTTATGATAAAAATAATCTCTAATCGTTGAATTATCATGTGCAGTTTGTTTCATTTGGAAGAAAGAATGAATGCAGTTTGATTCAATGAAAGAACGAATGCAGTTTAATCTCTGAATAATCAAGTTAACATTTTTGACACATTCGTTTCATGGATCCAACTGCATTCATTCATTCAATGTCTCAAGCTGTTGATTTATTGAATGTAAGATTAAAGTTTGATGCAATGAATGAATCAATGAATGTAGTCGATTGTCATGAAGTGAACGTGTTTAGCATGTTTATCTCATTCAAAGAGTGCAAAAGGATTCCATTACAGACTGTGTAAAGTTTGTTTCATTGAATCAATGAATAATGTTTGATTCATTGACTGTACGATTGAAGATAGGTTTAATGAATGAGTACAGTTTGTTGAATTGAATGAAGGCGTTGAGGTCGAGATATTTACATCATGTAATTAGCTCATTTACTTGAAATAGCTTGTATAGTTTATTTCATAGAATGAATGAGAACAGTAGGATTCAGTCAATGATTTTGTTAGGAATGATTAATTGAATCAGTGAATAACGTTTGATGCATTTAATGTAGGATTGACTTTTGATTCCAATAATGAATGAAAGCAGGTTGTTTCATTCAATGAATGCATTTGAATTAAGGAAATAAGCTCTAATCGTTGAATTATCATGTGCAGTTTGTTTCATTGGAAGAAAGAACGCATGCAGTTTAATCTCTGAATAATCAAGTTAACATTCTTGAAACATGCGTTTCATGGATCCAACTGCATTCATTCATTCAATGTCTCAAGCTGTTAATTTATTGAATGTACGATGAAAGTTTGATGCAATGAATGAATCAATGAATGTATTCAATTGTCATGAAGTGAACGTGTCTAGCATGTTTATCTCATTCAAAGAGTGCAAAAGGATTCCATTACAGACTGTGTAAAGTTTGTTTCACCGAATCAATGAATTACGCTTGATTCATTGAATGCACAAATGATGTTTGATTCCATGAATGAATGAATTTTGTTTGTTTCATTGACTGAAAGCGTTGAACTCGAGACATTGAAGTCAGCTCTACTCACTAAAGTAACTGGTGCAGTTTGTTTCATTGAATGAACGAGAGCAGTTTGATTCTCTGAATGAATGAACGTAAATAGTCTCATGAAATGAATATGTGATGTTTGTTTCATTGAATCAATGAATAATGTTTGATTCATTAATGTACGATTGAAGTTATATTCAATGAATTCACTGGTGCAGATTGTTTCATTGAATTAATGCGTTAAGTTCGAGACAGTTACATCATGACTTTAGCTCATTTACTTGAAATAGCTTGTACAGTTTATTACATGGAATGAATGAGTGCGGTAGGATTCATTCAATGAATCAAGAATGATTCATTGAATCAGTGAATTAACGCTTGATTCATAGATTGCACGATTGACTTTTGATTCCAATAATGAATGAATGCAGGGTGTTTGATTGAATGAAGGCGTTCAGCTCGAGGCATTTGTATTAAGGAAATAATCTGTAATCGATGAATTATCATGTGCAGTTTGTTTCATTGAAAGAAAGAATGATTCAATGAAAGAATGAATGCAGTTTAATCTCTGAATAATCAAGTTAACATTCTTGAAACATGCGTTTCATAAATCTAACCGCATTCATTCATTCAATCTCTAAAGCTGTTGGTTCATTGAATGTACGATTAAAGTTTGATGCAATGAATGAATCAATGAATGCATTTGTATGTCATGAAATGTACGTGTTTAGAATGTTTGTCTCATTCAAAGAGTGTAAACGAATTCCATTACAGATTGTGTAAAGTTTGCTTCATTCAATCTATGAATTACGCTTGATTCATTGATTGCACGAATGATGTTTGATTCCATAGATGAATGAATGCAGATTGTTTCAATGACTGAAAGCGTTTAACTCGAGACATTGAAGTCAGCTCTACTCACTGAAGTAACTGGTGTAGTTTGTTTCATTGAATGAACGAGAGCAGTTTGATTCTCTGAATGAATGAACGCAACTGGTCTCATGAAATGAATATGTGATGTTTTTTTCATTGAATCAATGAATAATGTTTGATTCATTGACTGTACGATTGAAGATAGGTTTAATGAATGAGTGTAGTGTGTTTCATTGAATGAAGGCGTTGAGGTCGAGATATTTACATCATGTAATTAGCTCATTTACTTGAAAAAGCTTATATAGTTTATTTCATAGAATGAATGAGAACGTTAGGATTCATTCAATGATTTTGTTAAGAATGATTAATTGAATCAGTCAATAACGTTTGTTGCATTGAGTGTAGGATTGACTTTTGATTCCAATAATGAATGAAAGCAGGTTGTTTCATTGAATGAATGCATTTTTATTAAGGAAATAATCTCTAATCGTTCAATTATCTTGTGCAGTTTGTTTCATTTGGAAGAAAGAATGAATGCAGTTTGATTCAATGAAAGAACGAATGCAGTTTAATCTGTGAATAATCAAGTTAACATTTTTGACACATTCGTTTCATGGATCCAACTGCATTCATTCATTCAATGTCTCAAGCTGTTGATTTATTGAATGTAAGATTAAAGTTTGATGCAATGAATGAATCAATGAATGTAGTCGATTGTCATGAAGTGAACGTGTTTAGCATGTTTATCTCATTCAAAGAGTGCAAAAGGATTCCATTACAGACTGTGTAAAGTTTGTTTCATTGAATCAATGAATAATGTTTGATTCATTGACTGTACGATTGAAGATAGGTTTAATGAATGAGTACAGTTTGTTGCATTGAATGAAGGTGTTGAGGTCGAGATATTTACATCATGTAATTAGCTCATTTACTTGAAATAGCTTGTATAGTTTATTTCATAGAATGAATGAGAACAGTAGGATTCATTCAATGATTTTGTTAGGAATGATTAATTGAATCAGTGAATAACGTTTGATGCATTTAATGTAGGATTGACTTTTGATTCCAATAATGAATGAAAGCAGGTTGTTTCATTCAATGAATGCATTTGAATTAAGGAAATAAGCTCTAATCGTTGAATTATCATGTGCAGTTTGTTTCATTGGAAGAAAGAACGCATGCAGTTTAATCTCTGAATAATCAAGTTAACATTCTTGAAACATGCGTTTCATGGATCCAACTGCATTCATTCATTCAATGTCTCAAGCTGTTAATTTATTGAATGTACGATGAAAGTTTGAGGCAATGAATGAATCAATGAATGTATTCAATTGTCATGAAGTGAACGTGTCTAGCATGTTTATCTCATTCAAAGAGTGCAAAAGGATTCCATTACAGACTGTGTAAAGTTTGTTTCATCGAATCAATGAATTACGCTTGATTCATTGAATGCACAAATGATGTTTGATTCCATGAATGAATGAATTTTGTTTGTTTCATTGACTGAAAGCGTTGAACTCGAGACATTGAAGTCAGCTCTACTCACTAAAGTAACTGGTGCAGTTTGTTTCATTGAATGAACGAGAGCAGTTTGATTCTCTGAATGAATGAACGTAAATGGTCTAATGAAATGAATATGTGATGTTTGTTTCATTGAATCAATGAATAATGTTTGATTCATTAATGTACGATTGAAGTTATATTCAATGAATTCACTGGTGCTGATTGTTTCATTGAATTAATGCGTTAAGTTCGAGACAGTTACATCATGACTTTAGCTCATTTACTTGAAATAGCTTGTACAGTTTATTACATAGAATGAATGAGTGCGGTAGGATTCATTCAATGAATCAAGAATGATTCATTGAATCAGTGAATTAACGCTTGATTCATAGATTGCACGATTGACTTTTGATTCCAATAATGAATGAATGCAGGGTGTTTGATTGAATGAAGGCGTTCAGCTCGAGGCATTTGTATTAAGGAAATAATCTGTAATCGATGAATTATCATGTGCAGTTTGTTTCATTGAAAAAAAGAATGATTCAATGAAAGAATGAATGCAGTTTAATCTCTGAATAATCAAGTTAACATTCTTGAAACATGCGTTTCATAAATCTAACCGCATTCATTCATTCAATCTCTAAAGCTGTTGGTTCATTGAATGTACGATTAAAGTTTGATGCAATGAATGAATCAATGAATGCATTTGTATGTCATGAAATGTACGTGTTTAGAATGTTTGTCTCATTCAAAGAGTGTAAACGAATTCCATTACAGATTGTGTAAAGTTTGCTTCATTCAATCTATGAATTACGCTTGATTCATTGATTGCACGAATGATGTTTGATTCCATAGATGAATGAATGCAGATTGTTTCAATGACTGAAAGCGTTTAACTCGAGACATTGAAGTCAGCTCTACTCACTGAAGTAACTGGTGTAGTTTGTTTCATTGAATGAACGAGAGCAGTTTGATTCTCTGAATGAATGAACGCAACTGGTCTCATGAAATGAATATGTGATGTTTTTTTCATTGAATCAATGAATAATGTTTGATTCATTGACTGTACGATTGAAGATAGGTTTAATGAATGAGTGTAGTGTGTTTCATTGAATGAAGGCGTTGAGGTCGAGATATTTACATCATGTAATTAGCTCATTTACTTGAAAAAGCTTGTATAGTTTAATTAATAGAATGAATGAGAACGTTAGGATTCATTCAATGATTTTGTTAAGAATGATTAATTGAATCAGTCAATAACGTTTGTTGCATTGAGTGTAGGATTGACTTTTGATTCCAATAATGAATGAAAGCAGGTTGTTTCATTGAATGAATGCATTTTTATTAAGGAAATAATCTCTAATCGTTGAATTCTCATGTGCAGTTTGTTTCATTTGGAAGAAAGAATGAATGCAGTTTGATTCAATGAAAGAACGAATGCAGTTTAATCTCTGAATAATCAAGTTAACATTTTTGACACATTCGTTTCATGGATCCAACTGCATTGGATGAATTATTCAATGTCTCAAGCTGTTGATTTATTGAATGTAAGATTAAAGTTTGATGCAATGAATGAATCAATGAATGTAGTCGATTGTCATGAAGTGAACGTGTTTAGCATGTTTATCTCATTCAAAGAGTGCAAAAGGATTCCATTACAGACTGTGTAAAGGTTGTTTCATTGAATCAATGAATAATGTTTGATTCATTGATTGTACGATTGAAGATAGGTTTAATGAATGAGTGCAGTTTGTTGCATTGAATGAAGGCGTTGAGGTCGAGATATTTACATCATGTAATTAGCTCATTTACTTGAAATAGCTTGTATAGTTTATTTCATAGAATGAATGAGAACTGTAGGATTCATTCAATGATTTTGCTAGGAATGATTAATTGAATCAGTGAATAACGTTTGATGCATTTAATGTAGGATTGACTTTTGATTCCAATAATGAAAGAAAGCAGGTTGTTTCATTCAATGAATGCATTTGAATTAAGGAAAAAAGCTCTAATCGTTGAATTATCATGTGCAGTTTGTTTCATTGGAAGAAAGAACGCATGCAGTTTAATCTCTGAATAATCAAGTTAACATTCTTGAAACATGCGTTTCATGGATCCAACTGCATTCATTCATTCAATGTCTCAAGCTGTTAATTTAATGAATGTACGATGAAAGTTTGATGCAATGAATGAATCAATGAATGTATTCAATTGTCATGAAGTGAACGTGTCTAGCATGTTTATCTCATTCAAAGAGTGCAAAAGGATTCCATTACAGACTGTGTAAAGTTTGTTTCATCGAATCAATGAATTACGCTTGATTCATTGAATGCACAAATGATGTTTGATTCCATGAATGAATGAATTTTGTTTGTTTCATTGACTGAAAGCGTTGAACTCGAGACATTGAAGTCAGCTCTACTCACTAAAGTAACTGGTGCAGTTTGTTTCATTGAATGAACGAGAGCAGTTTGATTCTCTGAATGAATGAACGTAAATGGTCTCATGAAATGAATATGTGATGTTTGTTTCATTGAATCAATGAATAATGTTTGATTCATTAATGTACGATTGAAGTTATATTCAATGAATTCACTGGTGCAGATTGTTTCATTGAATTAATGCGTTAAGTTCGAGACAGTTACATCATGACTTTAGCTCATTTACTTGAAATAGCTTGTACAGTTTATTACATAGAATGAATGAGTGCGGTAGGATTCATTCAATGAATCAAGAAAGATTCATTGAATCAGTGAATTAACGCTTGATTCATAGATTGCACGATTGACTTTTGATTCCAGGGTGTTTGATTGAATGAAGGCGTTCAGCTCGAGGCATTTGTATTGAGGAAATAATGTGTAATCGATGAATTATCATATGCAGTTTGTTTCATTGAAAGAAAGAATGATTCAATGAAAGAATGAATACAGTTTAATCTCTGAATAATCAAGTTAACATTCTTGAAACATGCGTTTCATAAATCTAACCGCATTCATTCATTCAAACTCTAAAGCTGTTGGTTCATTGAATGTACGATTAAATTTGATGCAATGAATGAATCAATGAATGCATTTGTATGTCATGAAATGGACGTGTTTAGAATGTTTGTCTCATTCAAAGAGTGCAAAAGAATTCCATTACAGATTGTGTAAAGTTTGCTTCATTCAATCTATGAATTACGCTTGATTCATTGATTGCACGAATGATGTTTGATTCCATAGATGAATGAATGCAGATTGTTTCAATGACTGAAAGCATTTAACTCGAGACATTGAAGTCAGCTCTACTCACTGAAGTAACTGGTGTAGTTTGTTTCATTGAATGAACGAGAGCAGTTTGATTCTCTGAATGAATGAACGCAACTGGTCTCGTGAAATGAATATGTGAAGTTTTTTTCATTGAATGAATGAATAATGTTTGATTCATTGACTGAACGTTTGAAGATAGGTTTAATGAATGAGTGTAGTGTGTTTCATTGAATGAAGGCGTTGAGGTCGAGATATTTACATCATGTAATTAGCTCATTTACTTGAAAAAGCTTGTATAGATTAATTAATAGAATGAATGAGAACGTTAGGATTCATTCAATGATTTTGTTAAGAATGATTAATTGAATCAGTCAATAACGTTTGTTGCATTGAGTGTAGGATTGACTTTTGATTCCAATAATGAATGAAAGCAGGTTGTTTCATTGAATGAATGCACATTTATTAACTTAATAATCTCTAATCGTTGAATTCTCATGTGCAGTTTGTTTCATTTGGAAGAAAGAATGAATGCAGTTTGATTCAATGAAAGAACGAATGCAGTTTAATCTCTGAATAATCAAGTTAACATTTTTGACACATTCGTTTCATGGATCCAACTGCATTGGATGATTTATTCAATGTCTCAAGCTGTTGATTTATTGAATGTAAGATTAAAGTTTGATGCAATGAATGAATCAATGAATGTAGTCGATTGTCATGAAGTGAACGTGTTTAGCATGTTTATCTCATTCAAAGAGTGCAAAAGGATTCCATTACAGACTGTGTAAAGTTTGTTTCATTGAATCAATGAATAATGTTTAATTCATTGATTGTACGATTGAAGATAGGTTTAATGAATGAGTGCAGTTTGTTGCATTGAATGAAGGCGTTGAGGTCGAGATATTTACATCATGTAATTAGCTCATTTACTTGAAATAGCTTGTATAGTTTATTTCATAGAATGAATGAGAACTGTAGGATTCATTCAATGATTTTGCTAGGAATGATTAATTGAATCAGTGAATAACGTTTGATGCATTTAATGTAGGATTGACTTTTGATTCCAATAATGAATGAAAGCAGGTTGTTTCATTGAATGAATGCATTTGAATTAAGGAAATAAGCTCTAATCGTTGAATTATCATGTGCAGTTTGTTTCATTGGAAGAAAGAACGCATGCAGTTTAATCTCTGAATAATCAAGTTAACATTCTTGAAACATGCGTTTCATGGATCCAACTGCATTCATTCATTCAATGTCTCAAGCTGTTAATTTAATGAATGTACGATGAAAGTTTGATGCAATGAATGAATCAATGAATGTATTCAATTGTCATGAAGTGAACGTGTCTAGCATGTTTATCTCATTCAAAGAGTGCAAAAGGATTCCATTACAGACTGTGTAAAGTTTGTTTCATCGAATCAATGAATTACGCTTGATTCATTGAATGCACAAATGATGTTTGATTCCATGAATGAATGAAATTTGTTTGTTTCATTGACTGAAAGCGTTGAACTCGAGACATTGAAGTCAGCTCTACTCACTAAAGTAACTGGTGCAGTTTGTTTCATTGAATGAACGAGAGCAGTTTGATTCTCTGAATGAATGAACGTAAATGGTCTCATGAAATGAATATGTGATGTTTGTTTCATTGAATCAATGAATAATGTTTGATTCATTAATGTACGATTGAAGTTATATTCAATGAATTCACTGGTGCAGATTGTTTCATTGAATTAATGCGTTAAGTTCGAGTCAGTTACATCATGTCTTTAGCTCATTTACTTGAAATAGCTTGTACAGTTTATTACATTGAATGAATGAGTGCGGTAGGATTCATTCAATGAATCAAGAATGATTCATTGAATCAGTGAATTAACGCTTGATTCATAGATTGCACGATTGACTTTTGATTCCAATAATGAATGAATGCAGGGTGTTTGATTGAATGAAGGCGTTCAGCTCGAGGCATTTGTATTAAGGAAATGATCTGTAATCGTTGAATTATCATGTGCAGTTTGTTTCATTGAAAGAAAGAATGATTTAATGAAAGAATGAATGCAGTTTAATCTCTGAATAATCAAGTTAACATTCTTGAAACATGCGTTTCATAAATCCAACCGCATTCATTCATTCAATCTCTCAAGCTGTTGGTTCATTGAATGTACGATTAAAGTTTGATGCAATGAATGAATCAATGAATGCATTTGTATGTCATGAAATGTACGTGTTTAGAATGTTTGTCTCATTCAAAGAGTGCAAAAGAATTCCATTACAGATTGTGTAAAGTTTGTTTCATTCAATCTATGAATTCCGCTTTATTCATTGATTGCACGAATGATGTTTGATTACATAGGTGAATAAATGCAGATTGTTTCAATGACTGAAAGCGTTTAACTCGAGACATTGAAGTCAGCTCTACTCACTCAAGTAACTGGAGTAGTTTGTTTCATTGAATGAACGATAGCAGTTTGATTCTCTGAATGAATGAACGCAACTGGTCTCATGAAATGAATATGTGATGTTTTTTTCATTGAATCAATGAATAATGTTTGATTCATTGACTGTACGATTGAAGATAGGTTTAATGAATGAGTGTAGTGTGTTTCATTGAATGAAGGCGTTGAGGTCGAGATATTTACATCATGTAATTAGCTCATTTACTTGAAAAAGCTTGTATAGTTTATTTCATAGAATGAATGAGAACGTTAGGATTCATTCAATGATTTTGTTAAGAATGATTAATTGAATCAGTCAATAACGTTTGTTGCATTGAGTGTAGGATTGACTTTTGATTCCAATAATGAATGAAAGCAGGTTGTTTCATTGAATGAATGCATTTTTATGATAAAAATAATCTCTAATCGTTGAATTATCATGTGCAGTTTGTTTCATTTGGTAGAAAGAATGAATGCAGTTTGATTCAATGAAAGAACGAATGCAGTTTAATCTCTGAATAATCAAGTTAACATTTTTGACACATTCGTTTCATGGATCCAACTGCATTCATTCATTCAATGTCTCAAGCTGTTGATTTATTGAATGTAAGATTAAAGTTTGATGCAATGAATGAATCAATGAATGTAGTCGATTGTCATGAAGTGAACGTGTTTAGCATGTTTATCTCATTCAAAGAGTGCAAAAGGATTCCATTACAGACTGTGTAAAGTTTATTTCATTGAATCAATGAATAATGTTTGATTCATTGACTGTACGATTGAAGATAGGTTTAATGAATGAGTGTAGTGTGTTTCATTGAATGAAGGCGTTGAGGTCGAGATATTTACATCATGTAATTAGCTCATTTACTTGAAAAAGCTTGTATAGTTTATTTCATAGAATGAATGAGAACGTTAGGATTCATTCAATGATTTTGTTAAGAATGATTAATTGAATCAGTCAATAACGTTTGTTGCATTGAGTGTAGGATTGACTTTTGATTCCAATAATGAATGAAATCAGGTTGTTTCATTGAATGAATGCATTTTTATGATAAAAATAATCTCTAATCGTTGAATTATCATGTGCAGTTTGTTTCATTTGGAAGAAAGAATGAATGCAGTTTGATTCAATGAAAGAACGAATGCAGTTTAATCTCTGAATAATCAAGTTAACATTTTTGACACATTCGTTTCATGGATCCAACTGCATTCATTCATTCAATGTCTCAAGCTGTTGATTTATTGAATGTAAGATTAAAGTTTGATGCAATGAATGAATCAATGAATGTAGTCGATTGTCATGAAGTGAACGTGTTTAGCATGTTTATCTCATTCAAAGAGTGCAAAAGGATTCCATTACAGACTGTGTAAAGTTTGTTTCATTGAATCAATGAATAATGTTTGATTCATTGACTGTACGATTGAAGATAGGTTTAATGAATGAGTACAGTTTGTTGAATTGAATGAAGGCGTTGAGGTCGAGATATTTACATCATGTAATTAGCTCATTTACTTGAAATAGCTTGTATAGTTTATTTCATAGAATGAATGAGAACAGTAGGATTCATTCAATGATTTTGTTAGGAATGATTAATTGAATCAGTGAATAACGTTTGATGCATTCAATGTAGGATTGACTTTTGATTCCAAGAATGAATGAAAGCAGGTTGTTTCATTCAATGAATGCATTTGAATTAAGGAAATAAGCTCTAATCGTTGAATTATCATGTGCAGTTTGTTTCATTGGAAGAAAGAACGCATGCAGTTTAATCTCTAAATAATCAAGTTAACATTCTTGAAACATGCGTTTCATGGATCCAACTGCATTCATTCATTCAATGTCTCAAGCTGTTAATTTATTGAATGTACGATGAAAGTTTGATGCAATGAATGAATCAATGAATGTATTCAATTGTCATGAAGTGAACGTGTCTAGCATGTTTATCTCATTCAAAGAGTGCAAAAGGATTCCATTACAGACTGTGTAAAGTTTGTTTCATCGAATCAATGAATTACGCTTGATTCATTGAATGCACAAATGATGTTGAATTGCATGAATGAATGAATTTTGTTTGTTTCATTGACTGAAAACGTTGAACTCGAGACATTGAAGTCAACTCTACTCACTAAAGTAACTGGTGCAGTTTGTTTCATTGAATGAACGAGAGCAGTTTGATTCTCTGAATGAATGAACGTAAATAGTCTCATGAAATGAATATGTGATGTTTGTTTCATTGAATCAATGAATAATGTTTGATTCATTAATGTACGATTGAAGTTATATTCAATGAATTCACTGGTGCAGATTGTTTCATTGAATTAATGCGTTAGGTTCGAGACAGTTACATCATGACTTTAGCTCATTTACTTGAAATAGCTTGTACAGTTTATTACATGGAATGAATGAGTGCGGTAGGATTCATTCAAAGAATCAAGAATGATTCATTGAATCAGTGAATTAACGCTTGATTCATAGATTGCACGATTGACTTTTGATTCCAATAATGAATGAATGCAGGGTGTTTGATTGAATGAAGGCGTTCAGCTCGAGGCATTTGTATTAAGGAAATAATCTGTAATCGATGAATTATCATGTGCAGTTTGTTTCATTGAAAGAAAGAATGATTCAATGAAAGAATGAATGCAGTTTAATCTCTGAATAATCAAGTTAACATTCTTGAAACATGCGTTTCATAAATCTAACCGCATTCATTCATTCAATCTCTAAAGCTGTTGGTTCATTGAATGTACGATTAAAGTTTGATGCAATGAATGAATCAATGAATGCATTTGTATGTCATGAAATGTACGTGTTTAGAATGTTTGTCTCATTCAAAGAGTGTAAACGAATTCCATTACAGATTGTGTAAAGTTTGCTTCATTCAATCTATGAATTACGCTTGATTCATTGATTGCACGAATGATGTTTGATTCCATAGATGAATGAATGCAGATTGTTTCAATGACTGAAAGCGTTTAACTCGAGACATTGAAGTCAGCTCTACTCACTGAAGTAACTGGTGTAGTTTGTTTCATTGAATGAACGAGAGCAGTTTGATTCTCTGAATGAATGAACGCAACTGGTCTCATGAAATGAATATGTGATGTTTTTTTCATTGAATCAATGAATAATGTTTGATTCATTGACTGTACGATTGAAGATAGGTTTAATGAATGAGTGTAGTGTGTTTCATTGAATGAAGGCGTTGAGGTCGAGATATTTACATCATGTAATTAGCTCATTTACTTGAAAAAGCTTATATAGTTTATTTCATAGAATGAATGAGAACGTTAGGATTCATTCAATGATTTTGTTAAGAATGATTAATTGAATCAGTCAATAACGTTTGTTGCATTGAGTGTAGGATTGACTTTTGATTCCAATAATGAATGAAATCAGGTTGTTTCATTGAATGAATGCATTTTTATTAAGGAAATAATCTCTAATCGTTCAATTATCTTGTGCAGTTTGTTTCATTTGGAAGAAAGAATGAATGCAGTTTGATTCAATGAAAGAACGAATGCAGTTTAATCTGTGAATAATCAAGTTAACATTTTTGACACATTCGTTTCATGGATCCAACTGCATTCATTCATTCAATGTCTCAAGCTGTTGATTTATTGAATGTAAGATTAAAGTTTGATGCAATGAATGAATCAATGAATGTAGTCGATTGTCATGAAGTGAACGTGTTTAGCATGTTTATCTCATTCAAAGAGTGCAAAAGGATTCCATTACAGACTGTGTAAAGTTTGTTTCATTGAATCAATGAATAATGTTTGATTCATTGACTGTACGATTGAAGATAGGTTTAATGAATGAGTGCAGTTTGTTGCATTGAATGAAGGCGTTGAGGTCGAGATATTTACATCATGTAATTAGCTCATTTACTTGAAATAGCTTGTATAGTTTATTTCATAGAATGAATGAGAACAGTAGGATTCATTCAATGATTTTGTTAGGAATGATTAATTGAATCAGTGAATAACGTTTGATGCATTTAATGTAGGATTGACTTTTGATTCCAAGAATGAATGAAAGCAGGTTGTTTCATTCAATGAATGCATTTGAATTAAGGAAATAAGCTCTAATCGTTGAATTATCATGTGCAGTTTGTTTCATTGGAAGAAAGAACGCATGCAGTTTAATCTCTGAATAATCAAGTTAACATTCTTGAAACATGCGTTTCATGGATCCAACTGCATTCATTCATTCAATGTCTCAAGCTGTTAATTTATTGAATGTACGATGAAAGTTTGAGGCAATGAATGAATCAATGAATGTATTCAATTGTCATGAAGTGAACGTGTCTAGCATGTTTATCTCATTCAAAGAGTGCAAAAGGATTCCATTACAGACTGTGTAAAGTTTGTTTCATCGAATCAATGAATTACGCTTGATTCATTGAATGCACAAATGATGTTTGATTCCATGAATGAATGAATTTTGTTTGTTTCATTGACTGAAAGCGTTGAACTCGAGACATTGAAGTCAGCTCTACTCACTAAAGTAACTGGTGCAGTTTGTTTCATTAAATGAACGAGAGCAGTTTGATTCTCTGATTGAATGAACGTTAATGGTCTCATGAAATGAATATGTGATGTTTGTTTCATTGAATCAATGAATAATGTTTGATTCATTAATGTACGATTGAAGTTATATTCAATGAATTCACTGGTGCAGATTGTTTCATTGAATTAATGCGTTAAGTTCGAGACAGTTACATCATGACTTTAGCTCATTTACTTGAAATAGCTTGTACAGTTTATTACATAGAATGAATGAGTGCGGTAGGATTCATTCAATGAATCAAGAATGATTCATTGAATCAGTGAATTAACGCTTGATTCATAGATTGCACGATTGACTTTTGAGTCCAATAATGAATGAATGCAGGGTGTTTGATTGAATGAAGGCGTTCAGCTCGAGGCATTTGTATTAAGGAAATAATCTGTAATCGATGAATTATCATGTGCAGTTTGTTTCATTGAAAGAAAGAATGATACAATGAAAGAATGAATGCAGTTTAATCTCTGAATAATCAAGTTAACATTCTTGAAACATGCGTTTCATAAATCTAACCGCATTCATTCATTCAATCTCTAAAGCTGTTGGTTCATTGAATGTACGATTAAAGTTTGATGCAATGAATGAATCAATGAATGCATTTGTATGTCATGAAATGTACGTGTTTAGAATGTTTGTCTCATTCAAAGAGTGTAAACGAATTCCATTACAGATTGTGTAAAGTTTGCTTCATTCAATCTATGAATTACGCTTGATTCATTGATTGCACGAATGATGTTTGATTCCATAGATGAATGAATGCAGATTGTTTCAATGACTGAAAGCGTTTAACTCGAGACATTGAAGTCAGCTCTACTCACTGAAGTAACTGGTGTAGTTTGTTTCATTGAATGAACGAGAGCAGTTTGATTCTCTGAATGAATGAACGCAACTGGTCTCATGAAATGAATATGTGATGTTTTTTTCATTGAATCAATGAATAATGTTTGATTCATTGACTGTACGATTGAAGATAGGTTTAATGAATGAGTGTAGTGTGTTTCATTGAATGAAGGCGTTGAGGTCGAGATATTTACATCATGTAATTAGCTCATTTACTTGAAAAAGCTTATATAGTTTATTTCATAGAATGAATGAGAACGTTAGGATTCATTCAATGATTTTGTTAAGAATGATTAATTGAATCAGTCAATAACGTTTGTTGCAATGAGTGTAGGATTGACTTTTGATTCCAATAATGAATGAAATCAGGTTGTTTCATTGAATGAATGCATTTTTATTAAGGAAATAATCTCTAATCGTTCAATTATCTTGTGCAGTTTGTTTCATTTGGAAGAAAGAATGAATGCAGTTTGATTCAATGAAAGAACGAATGCAGTTTAATCTCTGAATAATCAAGTTAACATTTTTGACACATTCGTTTCATGGATCCAACTGCATTCATTCATTCAATGTCTCAAGCTGTTGATTTATTGAATGTAAGATTAAAGTTTGATGCAATGAATGAATCAATGAATGTAGTCGATTGTCATGAAGTGAACGTGTTTAGCATGTTTATCTCATTCAAAGAGTGCAAAAGGATTCCATTACAGACTGTGTAAAGTTTGTTTCATTGAATCAATGAATAATGTTTGATTCATTGACTGTACGATTGAAGATAGGTTTAATGAATGAGTACAGTTTGTTGAATTGAATGAAGGCGTTGAGGTCGAGATATTTACATCATGTAATTAGCTCATTTACTTGAAATAGCTTGTATAGTTTATTTCATAGAATGAATGAGAACAGTAGGATTCATTCAATGATTTTGTTAGGAATGATTAATTGAATCAGTGAATAACGTTTGATGCATTTAATGTAGGATTGACTTTTGATTCCAATAATGAATGAAAGCAGGTTGTTTCATTCAATGAATGCATTTGAATTAAGGAAATAAGCTCTAATCGTTGAATTATCATGTGCAGTTTGTTTCATTGGAAGAAAGAACGCATGCAGTTTAATCTCTGAATAATCAAGTTAACATTCTTGAAACATGCGTTTCATGGATCCAACTGCATTCATTCATTCAATGTCTCAAGCTGTTAATTTATTGAATGTACGATGAAAGTTTGATGCAATGAATGAATCAATGAATGTATTCAATTGTCATGAATTGAACGTGTCTAGCATGTTTATCTCATTCAAAGAGTGCAAAAGGATTCCATTACAGACTGTGTAAAGTTTGTTTCATCGAATCAATGAATTACGCTTGATTCATTGAATGCACAAATGATGTTTGATTCCATGAATGAATGAATTTTGTTTGTTTCATTGACTGAAAGCGTTGAACTCGAGACATTGAAGTCAGCTCTACTCACTAAAGTAACTGGTGCAGTTTGTTTCATTGAATGAACGAGAGCAGTTTGATTCTCTGAATGAATGAACGTAAATGGTCTCATGAAATGAATATGTGATGTTTGTTTCATTGAATCAATGAATAATGTTTGATTCATTAATGTACGATTGAAGTTATATTCAATGAATTCACTGGTGCAGATTGTTTCATTGAATTAATGCGTTAAGTTCGAGACAGTTACATCATGACTTTAGCTCATTTACTTGAAATAGCTTGTACAGTTTATTACATAGAATAAATGAGTGCGGTAGGATTCATTCAAAGAATCAAGAATGATTCATTGAATCAGTGAATTAACGCTTGATTCATAGATTGCACGATTGACTTTTGATTCCAATAATGAATGAATGCAGGGTGTTTGATTGAATGAAGGCGTTCAGCTCGAGGCATTTGTATTAAGGAAATAATCTGTAATCGATTATTATCATGTGCAGTTTGTTTCATTGAAAGAAAGAATGATTCAATGAAAGAATGAATGCAGTTTAATCTCTGAATAATCAAGTTAACATTCTTGAAACATGCGTTTCATAAATCCAACCGCATTCATTCATTCAATCACTCAAGCTGTTGGTTCATTGAATGTACGATTAAAGTTTGATGCAATGAATGAATCAATGAATGCATTTGTATGTCATGAAATGTACGTGTTTAGAATGTTTGTCTCATTCAAAGAGTGCAAAAGAATTCCATTACAGATTGTGTAAAGTTTGTTTCATTCAATCTATGAATTACGCTTGATTCATTGATTGCACGAATGATGTTTGATTCAATAAATGAATGAATGCAGGTTGTTTCAATGACTGAAAGCGTTTAACTCGAGACATTGAAGTCAGCTCTACTCACTGAAGTAACTGGTGTAGTTTGTTTCATTGAATGAACGAGAGCAGTTTGATTCTCTGAATGAATGAACGCAACTGGTGTCATGAAATGAATATGTGATTTTTTTTCATTGAATCAATGAATAATGTTTGATTCATTGACTGTACGATTGAAGATAGGTTTAATGAATGAGTGTAGTGTGTTTCATTGAATGAAGGCGTTGAGGTCGAGATATTTACATCATGTAATTAGCTCATTTACTTGAAAAAGCTTGTATAGTTTATTTCATAGAATGAATGAGAACGTTAGGATTCATTCAATGATTTTGTTAAGAATGATTAATTGAATCAGTCAATAACGTTTGTTGCATTGAGTGTAGGATTGACTTTTGATTCCAATAATGAATGAAATCAGGTTGTTTCATTGAATGAATGCATTTTTATGATAAAAATAATCTCTAATCGTTGAATTATCATGTGCAGTTTGTTTCATTTGGAAGAAAGAATGAATGCAGTTTGATTCAATGAAAGAACGAATGCAGTTTAATCTCTGAATAATCAAGTTAATATTTTTGACACATTCGTTTCATGGATCCAACTGCATTCATTCATTCAATGTCTCAAGCTGTTGATTTATTGAATGTAAGATTAAAGTTTGATGCAATGAATGAATCAATGAATGTAGTCGATCGTCATGAAGTGAACGTGTTTAGCATGTTTATCTCATTCAAAGAGTGCAAAAGGATTCCATTACAGACTGTGTAAAGTTTGTTTCATTGAATCAATGAATAATGTTTGATTCATTGACTGTACGATTGAAGATAGGTTTAATGAATGAGTACAGTTTGTTGAATTGAATGAAGGCGTTGAGGTCGAGATATTTACATCATGTAATTAGCTCATTTACTTGAAATAGCTTGTATAGTTTATTTCATAGAATGAATGAGAACAGTAGGATTCATTCAATGATTTTGTTAGGAATGATTAATTGAATCAGTGAATAACGTTTGATGCATTTAATGTAGGATTGACTTTTGATTCCAATAATGAATGAAAGCAGGTTGTTTCATTCAATGAATGCATTTGAATTAAGGAAATAAGCTCTAATCGTTGAATTATCATGTGCAGTTTTTTCATTGGAAGAAAGAACGCATGCAGTTTAATCTCTGAATAATCAAGTTAACATTCTTGAAACATGCGTTTCATGGATCCAACTGCATTCATTCATTCAATGTCTCAAGCTGTTAATTTATTGAATGTACGATGAAAGTTTGATGCAATGAATGAATCAATGAATGTATTCAATTGTCATGAAGTGAACGTGTCTAGCATGTTAATCTCATTCAAAGAGTGCAAAAGGATTCCATTACAGACTGTGTAAAGTTTGTTTCATCGAATCAATGAATTACGCTTGATTCATTGAATGCACAAATGATGTTGGATTGCATGAATGAATGAATTTTGTTTGTTTCATTGACTGAAAGCGTTGAACTCGAGACATTGAAGTCAGCTCTACTCACTAAAGTAACTGGTGCAGTTTGTTTCATTGAATGAACGAGAGCAGTTTGATTCTCTGAATGAATGAACATAAATAGTCTCATGAAATGAATATGTGATGTTTGTTTCATTGAATCAATGAATAGTGTTTGATTCATTAATGTACGATTGAAGTTATATTCAATGAATTCACTGGTGCAGATTGTTTCATTGAATTAATGCGTTAGGTTCGAGACAGTTACATCATGACTTTAGCTCATTTACTTGAAATAGCTTGTACAGTTTATTACATGGAATGAATGAGTGCGGTAGGATTCATTCCATGAATTAAGAATGATTCATTGAATCAGTGAATTAACGCTTGATTCATAGATTGCACGATTGACTATTGATTCCAATAATGAATGAATGCAGGGTGTTTGATTGAATGAAGGCGTTCAGCTCGAGGCATTTGTATTAAGGAAATAATCTGTAATCGATGAATTATCATGTGCAGTTTGTTTCATTGAAAGAAAGAATGATTCAATGAAAGAATGAATGCAGTTTAATCTCTGAATAATCAAGTTAACATTCTTGAAACATGCGTTTCATAAATCTAATCGCATTCATTCATTCAATCTCTAAAGCTGTTGGTTCATTGAATGTACGATTAAAGTTTGATGCAATGAATGAATCAATGAATGCATTTGTATGTCATGAAATGTACGTGTTTAGAATGTTTGTCTCATTCAAAGAGTGTAAACGAATTCCATTACAGATTGTGTAAAGTTTGCTTCATTCAATCTATGAATTACGCTTGATTCATTGTTTGCACGAATGATGTTTGATTCCATAGATGAATGAATGCAGATTATTTCAATGACTGAAAGCGTTTAACTCGAGACATTGAAGTCAGCTCTACTCACTGAAGTAACTGGTGTAGTTTGTTTCATTGAATGAACGAGAGCAGTTTGATTCTCTGAATGAATGAACGCAACTGGTCTCATGAAATGAATATGTGATGTTTTTTTCATTGAATCAATGAATAATGTTTGATCCATTGACTGTACGATTCAAGATAGGTTTAATGAATGAGTGTAGTGTGTTTCATTGAATGAAGGCGTTGAGGTCGAGATATTTACATCATGTAATTAGCTCATTTACTTGAAAAAGCTTATATAGTTTATTTCATAGAATGAATGAGAACGTTAAGATTCATTCAATGATTTTGTTAAGAATGATTAATTGAATCAGTCAAAAACGTTTGTTGCATTGAGTGTAGGATTGACTTTTGATTCCAATAATGAATGAAAGCAGGTTGTTTCATTGAATGAATGCATTTTTATTAAGGAAATAATCTCTAATCGTTCAATTATCTTGTGCAGTTTGTTTCATTTGGAAGAAAGAATGAATGCAGTTTGATTCAATGAAAGAACGAATGCAGTTTAATCTCTGAATAATCAAGTTAACATTTTTGACACATTCGTTTCATGGATCCAACTGCATTCATTCATTCAATGTCTCAAGCTGTTAATTTATTGAATGTACGATGAAAGTTTGATGCAATGAATGAATCAATGAATGTATTCAATTGTCATGAAGTGAACGTGTGTAGCATGTTTATCTCATTCAAAGAGTGCAAAAGGATTCCATTACAGACTGTGTAAAGTTTGTTTCATCGAATCAATGAATTACGCTTGATTCATTGAATGCACAAATGATGTTGAATTGCATGAATGAATGAATTTTGTTTGTTTCATTGACTGAAAACGTTGAACTCGAGACATTGAAGTCAACTCTACTCACTAAAGTAACTGGTGCAGTTTGTTTCATTGAATGAACGAGAGCAGTTTGATTCTCTGAATGAATGAACGTAAATAGTCTCATGAAATGAATATGTGATGTTTGTTTCATTGAATCAATGAATAATGTTTGATTCATTAATGTACGATTGAAGTTATATTCAATGAATTCACTGGTGCAGATTGTTTCATTGAATTAATGCGTTAGGTTCGAGACAGTTACATCATGACTTTAGCTCATTTACTTGAAATAGCTTGTACAGTTTATTACATGGAATGAATGAGTGCGGTAGGATTCATTCAAAGAATCAAGAATGATTCATTGAATCAGTGAATGAACGCTTGATTCATAGATTGCACGATTGACTTTTGATTCCAATAATGAATGAATGCAGGGTGTTTGATTGAATGAAGGCGTTCAGCTCGAGGCATTTGTATTAAGGAAATAATCTGTAATCGATGAATTATCATGTGCAGTTTGTTTCATTGAAAGAAAGAATGATTCAATGAAAGAATGAATGCAGTTTAATCTCTGAATAATCAAGTTAACATTCTTGAAACATGCGTTTCATAAATCTAACCGCATTCATTCATTCAATCTCTAAAGCTGTTGGTTCATTGAATGTACGATTAAAGTTTGATGCAATGAATGAATCAATGAATGCATTTGTATGTCATGAAATGTACGTGTTTAGAATGTTTGTCTCATTCAAAGAGTGTAAACGAATTCCATTACAGATTGTGTAAAGTTTGCTTCATTCAATCTATGAATTACGCTTGATTCATTGATTGCACGAATGATGTTTGATTCCATAGATGAATGAATGCAGATTGTTTCAATGACTGAAAGCGTTTAACTCGAGACATTGAAGTCAGCTCTACTCACTGAAGTAACTGGTGTAGTTTGTTTCATTGAATGAACGAGAGCAGTTTGATTCTCTGAATGAATGAACGCAACTGGTCTCATGAAATGAATATGTGATGTTTTTTTCATTGAATCAATGAATAATGTTTGATTCATTGACTGTACGATTGAAGATAGGTTTAATGAATGAGTGTAGTGTGTTTCATTGAATGAAGGCGTTGAGGTCGAGATATTTACATCATGTAATTAGCTCATTTACTTGAAAAAGCTTATATAGTTTATTTCATAGAATGAATGAGAACGTTAGGATTCATTCAATGATTTTGTTAAGAATGATTAATTGAATCAGTCAATAACGTTTGTTGCATTGAGTGTAGGATTGACTTTTGATTCCAATAATGAATGAAATCAGGTTGTTTCATTGAATGAATGCATTTTTATTAAGGAAATAATCTCTAATCGTTCAATTATCTTGTGCAGTTTGTTTCATTTGGAAGAAAGAATGAATGCAGTTTGATTCAATGAAAGAACGAATGCAGTTTAATCTGTGAATAATCAAGTTAACATTTTTGACACATTCGTTTCATGGATCCAACTGCATTCATTCATTCAATGTCTCAAGCTGTTGATTTATTGAATGTAAGATTAAAGTTTGATGCAATGAATGAATCAATGAATGTAGTCGATTGTCATGAAGTGAACGTGTTTAGCATGTTTATCTCATTCAAAGAGTGCAAAAGGATTCCATTACAGACTGTGTAAAGTTTGTTTCATTGAATCAATGAATAATGTTTGATTCATTGACTGTACGATTGAAGATAGGTTTAATGAATGAGTGCAGTTTGTTGCATTGAATGAAGGCGTTGAGGTCGAGATATTTACATCATGTAATTAGCTCATTTACTTGAAATAGCTTGTATAGTTTATTTCATAGAATGAATGAGAACAGTAGGATTCATTCAATGATTTTGTTAGGAATGATTAATTGAATCAGTGAATAACGTTTGATGCATTTAATGTAGGATTGACTTTTGATTCCAATAATGAATGAAAGCAGGTTGTTTCATTCAATGAATGCATTTGAATTAAGGAAATAAGCTCTAATCGTTGAATTATCATGTGCAGTTTGTTTCATTGGAAGAAAGAACGCATGCAGTTTAATCTCTGAATAATCAAGTTAACATTCTTGAAACATGCGTTTCATGGATCCAACTGCATTCATTCATTCAATGTCTCAAGCTGTTAATTTATTGAATGTACGATGAAAGTTTGAGGCAATGAATGAATCAATGAATGTATTCAATTGTCATGAAGTGAACGTGTCTAGTATGTTTATCTCATTCAAAGAGTGCAAAAGGATTCCATTACAGACTGTGTAAAGTTTGTTTCATCGAATCAATGAATTACGCTTGATTCATTGAATGCACAAATGATGTTTGATTCCATGAATGAATGAATTTTGTTTGTTTCATTGACTGAAAGCGTTGAACTCGAGACATTGAAGTCAGCTCTACTCACTAAAGTAACTGGTGCAGTTTGTTTCATTAAATGAACGAGAGCAGTTTGATTCTCTGATTGAATGAACGTTAATGGTCTCATGAAATGAATATGTGATGTTTGTTTCATTGAATCAATGAATAATGTTTGATTCATTAATGTACGATTGAAGTTATATTGAATGAATTCACTGGTGCAGATTGTTTCATTGAATTAATGCGTTAAGTTCGAGACAGTTACATCATGACTTTAGCTCATTTACTTGAAATAGCTTGTACAGTTTATTACATAGAATGAATGAGTGCGGTAGGATTCATTCAATGAATCAAGAATGATTCATTGAATCAGTGAATTAACGCTTGATTCATAGATTGCACGATTGACTTTTGATTCCAATAATGAATGAATGCAGGGTGTTTGATTGAATGAAGGCGTTCAGCTCGAGGCATTTGTATTAAGGAAATAATCTGTAATCGATGAATTATCATGTGCAGTTTGTTTCATTGAAAGAAAGAATGATTCAATGAAAGAATGAATGCAGTTTAATCTCTGAATAATCAAGTTAACATTCTTGAAACATGCGTTTCATAAATCTAACCGCATTCATTCATTCAATCTCTAAAGCTGTTGGTTCATTGAATGTACGATTAAAGTTTGATGCAATGAATGAATCAATGAATGCATTTGTATGTCATGAAATGTACGTGTTTAGAATGTTTGTCTCATTCAAAGAGTGTAAACGAATTCCATTACAGATTGTGTAAAGTTTGCTTCATTCAATCTATGAATTACGCTTGATTCATTGATTGCACGAATGATGTTTGATTCCATAGATGAATGAATGCAGATTGTTTCAATGACTGAAAGCGTTTAACTCGAGACATTGAAGTCAGCTCTACTCACTGAAGTAACTGGTGTAGTTTGTTTCATTGAATGGACGAGAGCAGTTTGATTCTCTGAATGAATGAACGCAACTGGTCTCATGAAATGAATATGTGATGTTTTTTTCATTGAATCAATGAATAATGTTTGATTCATTGACTGTACGATTGAAGATAGGTTTAATGAATGAGTGTAGTGTGTTTCATTGAATGAAGGCGTTGAGGTCGAGATATTTACATCATGTAATTAGCTCATTTACTTGAAAAAGCTTATATAGTTTATTTCATAGAATGAATGAGAACGTTAGGATTCATTCAATGATTTTGTTAAGAATGATTAATTGAATCAGTCAATAACGTTTGTTGCATTGAGTGTAGGATTGACTTTTGATTCCAATAATGAATGAAATCAGGTTGTTTCATTGAATGAATGCATTTTTATTAAGGAAATAATCTCTAATCGTTCAATTATCTTGTGCAGTTTGTTTCATTTGGAAGAAAGAATGAATGCAGTTTGATTCAATGAAAGAACGAATGCAGTTTAATCTCTGAATAATCAAGTTAACATTTTTGACACATTCGTTTCATGGATCCAACTGCATTCATTCATTCAATGTCTCAAGCTGTTGATTTATTGAATGTAAGATTAAAGTTTGATGCAATGAATGAATCAATGAATGTAGTCGATTGTCATGAAGTGAACGTGTTTAGCAAGTTTATCTCATTCAAAGAGTGCAAAAGGATTCCATTACAGACTGTGTAAAGTTTGTTTCATTGAATCAATGAATAATGTTTGATTCATTGACTGTACGATTGAAGATAGGTTTAATGAATGAGTACAGTTTGTTGAATTGAATGAAGGCGTTGAGGTCGAGATATTTACATCATGTAATTAGCTCATTTACTTGAAATAGCTTGTATAGTTTATTTCATAGAATGAATGAGAACAGTAGGATTCATTCAATGATTTTGTAAGGAATGATTAATTGAATCAGTGAATAACGTTTGATGCATTTAATGTAGGATTGACTTTTGATTCCAATAATGAATGAAAGCAGGTTGTTTCATTCAATGAATGCATTTGAATTAAGGAAATAAGCTCTAATCGTTGAATTATCAAGTGCAGTTTGTTTCATTGGAAGAAAGAACGCATGCAGTTTAATCTCTGAATAATCAAGTTAACATTCTTGAAACATGCGTTTCATGGATCCAACTGCATTCATTCATTCAATGTCTCAAGCTGTTAATTTATTGAATGTACGATGAAAGTTTGATGCAATGAATGAATCAATGAATGTATTCAATTGTCATGAAGTGAACGTGTCTAGCATGTTTATCTCATTCAAAGAGTGCAAAAGGATTCCATTACAGACTGTGTAAAGTTTGTTTCACCGAATCAATGAATTACGCTTGATTCATTGAATGCACAAATGATGTTTGATTCCATGAATGAATGAATTTTGTTTGTTTCATTGACTGAAAGCGTTGAACTCGAGACATTGAAGTCAGCTCTACTCACTAAAGTAACTGGTGCAGTTTGTTTCATTAAATGAACGAGAGCAGTTTGATTCTCTGATTGAATGAACGTTAATGGTCTCATGAAATGAATATGTGATGTTTGTTTCATTGAATCAATGAATAATGTTTGATTCATTAATGTACGATTGAAGTTATATTCAATGAATTCACTGGTGCAGATTGTTTCATTGAATTAATGCGTTAAGTTCGAGACAGTTACATCATGACTTTAGCTCATTTACTTGAAATAGCTTGTACAGTTTATTACATAGAATGAATGAGTGCGGTAGGATTCATTCAATGAATCAAGAATGATTCATTGAATCAGTGAATTAACGCTTGATTCATAGATTGCACGATTGACTTTTGATTCCAATAATGAATGAATGCAGGGTGTTTGATTGAATGAAGGCGTTCAGCTCGAGGCATTTGTATTAAGGAAATAATCTGTAATCGATGAATTATCATGTGCAGTTTGTTTCATTGAAAGAAAGAATGATTCAATGAAAGAATGAATGCAGTTTAATCTCTGAATAATCAAGTTAACATTCTTGAAACATGCGTTTCATAAATCTAACCGCATTCATTCATTCAATCTCTAAAGCTGTTGGTTCATTGAATGTACGATTAAAGTTTGATGCAATGAATGAATCAATGAATGCATTTGTATGTCATGAAATGTACGTGTTTAGAATGTTTGTCTCATTCAAAGAGTGTAAACGAATTCCATTACAGATTGTGTAAAGTTTGCTTCATTCAATCTATGAATTACGCTTGATTCATTGATTGCACGAATGATGTTTGATTCCATAGATGAATGAATGCAGATTGTTTCAATGACTGAAAGCGTTTAACTCGAGACATTGAAGTCAGCTCTACTCACTGAAGTAACTGGTGTAGTTTGTTTCATTGAATGAACGAGAGCAATTTGATTCTCTGAATGAATGAACGCAACTGGTCTCATGAAATGAATATGTGATGTTTTTTTCATTGAATCAATGAATAATGTTTGATTCATTGACTGTACGATTGAAGATAGGTTTAATGAATGAGTGTAGTGTGTTTCATTGAATGAAGGCGTTGAGGTCGAGATATTTACATCATGTAATTAGCTCATTTACTTGAAAAAGCTTATATAGTTTATTTCATAGAATGAATGAGAACGTTAGGATTCATTCAATGATTTTGTTAAGAATGATTAATTGAATCAGTCAATAACGTTTGTTGCAATGAGTGTAGGATTGACTTTTGATTCCAATAATGAATGAAATCAGGTTGTTTCATTGAATGAATGCATTTTTATTAAGGAAATAATCTCTAATCGTTCAATTATCTTGTGCAGTTTGTTTCATTTCGAAGAAAGAATGAATGCAGTTTGATTCAATGAAAGAACGAATGCAGTTTAATCTCTGAATAATCAAGTTAACATTTTTGACACATTCGTTTCATGGATCCAACTGCATTCATTCATTCAATGTCTCAAGCTGTTGATTTATTGAATGTAAGATTAAAGTTTGATGCAATGAATGAATCAATGAATGTAGTCGATTGTCATGAAGTGAACGTGTTTAGCATGTTTATCTCATTCAAAGAGTGCAAAAGGATTCCATTACAGACTGTGTAAAGTTTGTTTCATTGAATCAATGAATAATGTTTGATTCATTGACTGTACGATTGAAGATAGGTTTAATGAATGAGTACAGTTTGTTGAATTGAATGAAGGCGTTGAGGTCGAGATATTTACATCATGTAATTAGCTCATTTACTTGAAATAGCTTGTATAGTTTATTTCATAGAATGAATGAGAACAGTAGGATTCATTCAATGATTTTGTTAGGAATGATTAATTGAATCAGTGAATAACGTTTGATGCATTTAATGTAGGATTGACTTTTGATTCCAATAATGAATGAAAGCAGGTTGTTTCATTCAATGAATGCATTTGAATTAAGGAAATAAGCTCTAATCGTTGAATTATCATGTGCAGTTTGTTTCATTGGAAGAAAGAACGCATGCAGTTTAATCTCTGAATAATCAAGTTAACATTCTTGAAACATGCGTTTCATGGATCCAACTGCATTCATTCATTCAATGTCTCAAGCTGTTAATTTATTGAATGTACGATGAAAGTTTGATGCAATGAATGAATCAATGAATGTATTCAATTGTCATGAATTGAACGTGTCTAGCATGTTTATCTCATTCAAAGAGTGCAAAAGGATTCCATTACAGACTGTGTAAAGTTTGTTTCATCGAATCAATGAATTACGCTTGATTCATTGAATGCACAAATGATGTTTGATTCCATGAATGAATGAATTTTGTTTGTTTCATTGACTGAAAGCGTTGAACTCGAGACATTGAAGTCAGCTCTACTCACTAAAGTAACTGGTGCAGTTTGTTTCATTGAATGAACGAGAGCAGTTTGATTCTCTGAATGAATGAACGTAAATGGTCTCATGAAATGAATATGTGATGTTTGTTTCATTGAATCAATGAATAATGTTTGATTCATTAATGTACGATTGAAGTTATATTCAATGAATTCACTGGTGCAGATTGTTTCATTGAATTAATGCGTTAAGTTCGAGACAGTTACATCATGACTTTAGCTCATTTACTTGAAATAGCTTGTACAGTTTATTACATAGAATAAATGAGTGCGGTAGGATTCATTCAAAGAATCAAGAATGATTCATTGAATCAGTGAATTAACGCTTGATTCATAGATTGCACGATTGACTTTTGATTCCAATAATGAATGAATGCAGGGTGTTTGATTGAATGAAGGCGTTCAGCTCGAGGCATTTGTATTAAGGAAATAATCTGTAATCGATTATTATCATGTGCAGTTTGTTTCATTGAAAGAAAGAATGATTCAATGAAAGAATGAATGCAGTTTAATCTCTGAATAATCAAGTTAACATTCTTGAAACATGCGTTTCATAAATCCAACCGCATTCATTCATTCAATCACTCAAGCTGTTGGTTCATTGAATGTACGATTAAAGTTTGATGCAATGAATGAATCAATGAATGCATTTGTATGTCATGAAATGTACGTGTTTAGAATGTTTGTCTCATTCAAAGAGTGCAAAAGAATTCCATTACAGATTGTGTAAAGTTTGTTTCATTCAATCTATGAATTACGCTTGATTCATTGATTGCACGAATGATGTTTGATTCAATAAATGAATGAATGCAGGTTGTTTCAATGACTGAAAGCGTTTAACTCGAGACATTGAAGTCAGCTCTACTCACTGAAGTAACTGGTGTAGTTTGTTTCATTGAATGAACGAGAGCAGTTTGATTCTCTGAATGAATGAACGCAACTGGTGTCATGAAATGAATATGTGATTTTTTTTCATTGAATCAATGAATAATGTTTGATTCATTGACTGTACGATTGAAGATAGGTTTAATGAATGAGTGTAGTGTGTTTCATTGAATGAAGGCGTTGAGGTCGAGATATTTACATCATGTAATTAGCTCATTTACTTGAAAAAGCTTGTATAGTTTATTTCATAGAATGAATGAGAACGTTAGGATTCATTCAATGATTTTGTTAAGAATGATTAATTGAATCAGTCAATAACGTTTGTTGCATTGAGTGTAGGATTGACTTTTGATTCCAATAATGAATGAAATCAGGTTGTTTCATTGAATGAATGCATTTTTATGATAAAAATAATCTCTAATCGTTGAATTATCATGTGCAGTTTGTTTCATTTGGAAGAAAGAATGAATGCAGTTTGATTCAATGAAAGAACGAATGCAGTTTAATCTCTGAATAATCAAGTTAATATTTTTGACACATTCGTTTCATGGATCCAACTGCATTCATTCATTCAATGTCTCAAGCTGTTGATTTATTGAATGTAAGATTAAAGTTTGATGCAATGAATGAATCAATGAATGTAGTCGATCGTCATGAAGTGAACGTGTTTAGCATGTTTATCTCATTCAAAGAGTGCAAAAGGATTCCATTACAGACTGTGTAAAGTTTGTTTCATTGAATCAATGAATAATGTTTGATTCATTGACTGTACGATTGAAGATAGGTTTAATGAATGAGTACAGTTTGTTGAATTGAATGAAGGCGTTGAGGTCGAGATATTTACATCATGTAATTAGCTCATTTACTTGAAATAGCTTGTATAGTTTATTTCATAGAATGAATGAGAACAGTAGGATTCATTCAATGATTTTGTTATGAATGATTAATTGAATCAGTGAATAACGTTTGATGCATTTAATGTAGGATTGACTTTTGATTCCAATAATGAATGAAAGCAGGTTGTTTCATTCAATGAATGCATTTGAATTAAGGAAATAAGCTCTAATCGTTGAATTATCATGTGCAGTTTTTTTCATTGGAAGAAAGAACGCATGCAGTTTAATCTCTGAATAATCAAGTTAACATTCTTGAAACATGCGTTTCATGGATCCAACTGCATTCATTCATTCAATGTCTCAAGCTGTTAATTTATTGAATGTACGATGAAAGTTTGATGCAATGAATGAATCAATGAATGTATTCAATTGTCATGAAGTGAACGTGTCTAGCATGTTAATCTCATTCAAAGAGTGCAAAAGGATTCCATTACAGACTGTGTAAAGTTTGTTTCATCGAATCAATGAATTACGCTTGATTCATTGAATGCACAAATGATGTTGGATTGCATGAATGAATGAATTTTGTTTGTTTCATTGACTGAAAGCGTTGAACTCGAGACATTGAAGTCAGCTCTACTCACTAAAGTAACTGGTGCAGTTTGTTTCATTGAATGAACGAGAGCAGTTTGATTCTCTGAATGAATGAACATAAATAGTCTCATGAAATGAATATGTGATGTTTGTTTCATTGAATCAATGAATAGTGTTTGATTCATTAATGTACGATTGAAGTTATATTCAATGAATTCACTGGTGCAGATTGTTTCATTGAATTAATGCGTTAGGTTCGAGACAGTTACATCATGACTTTAGCTCATTTACTTGAAATAGCTTGTACAGTTTATTACATGGAATGAATGAGTGCGGTAGGATTCATTCCATGAATTAAGAATGATTCATTGAATCAGTGAATTAACGCTTGATTCATAGATTGCACGATTGACTATTGATTCCAATAATGAATGAATGCAGGGTGTTTGATTGAATGAAGGCGTTCAGCTCGAGGCATTTGTATTAAGGAAATAATCTGTAATCGATGAATTATCATGTGCAGTTTGTTTCATTGAAAGAAAGAATGATTCAATGAAAGAATGAATGCAGTTTAATCTCTGAATAATCAAGTTAACATTCTTGAAACATGCGTTTCATAAATCTAATCGCATTCATTCATTCAATCTCTAAAGCTGTTGGTTCATTGAATGTACGATTAAAGTTTGATGCAATGAATGAATCAATGAATGCATTTGTATGTCATGAAATGTACGTGTTTAGAATGTTTGTCTCATTCAAAGAGTGTAAACGAATTCCATTACAGATTGTGTAAAGTTTGCTTCATTCAATCTATGAATTACGCTTGATTCATTGTTTGCACGAATGATGTTTGATTCCATAGATGAATGAATGCAGATTATTTCAATGACTGAAAGCGTTTAACTCGAGACATTGAAGTCAGCTCTACTCACTGAAGTAACTGGTGTAGTTTGTTTCATTGAATGAACGAGAGCAGTTTGATTCTCTGAATGAATGAACGCAACTGGTCTCATGAAATGAATATGTGATGTTTTTTTCATTGAATCAATGAATAATGTTTGATCCATTGACTGTACGATTGAAGATAGGTTTAATGAATGAGTGTAGTGTGTTTCATTGAATGAAGGCGTTGAGGTCGAGATATTTACATCATGTAATTAGCTCATTTACTTGAAAAAGCTTATATAGTTTATTTCATAGAATGAATGAGAACGTTAAGATTCATTCAATGATTTTGTTAAGAATGATTAATTGAATCAGTCAAAAACGTTTGTTGCATTGAGTGTAGGATTGACTTTTGATTCCAATAATGAATGAAATCAGGTTGTTTCATTGAATGAATGCATTTTTATTAAGGAAATAATCTCTAATCGTTCAATTATCTTGTGCAGTTTGTTTCATTTGGAAGAAAGAATGAATGCAGTTTGATTCAATGAAAGAACGAATGCAGTTTAATCTCTGAATAATCAAGTTAACATTTTTGACACATTCGTTTCATGGATCCAACTGCATTCATTCATTCAATGTCTCAAGCTGTTAATTTATTGAATGTACGATGAAAGTTTGATGCAATGAATGAATCAATGAATGTATTCAATTGTCATGAAGTGAACGTGTCTAGCATGTTTATCTCATTCAAAGAGTGCAAAAGGATTCCATTACAGACTGTGTAAAGTTTGTTTCATCGAATCAATGAATTACGCTTGATTCATTGAATGCACAAATGATGTTGAATTGCATGAATGAATGAATTTTGTTTGTTTCATTGACTGAAAACGTTGAACTCGAGACATTGAAGTCAACTCTACTCACTAAAGTAACTGGTGCAGTTTGTTTCATTGAATGAACGAGAGCAGTTTGATTCTCTGAATGAATGAACGTAAATAGTCTCATGAAATGAATATGTGATGTTTGTTTCATTGAATCAATGAATAATGTTTGATTCATTAATGTACGATTGAAGTTATATTCAATGAATTCACTGGTGCAGATTGTTTCATTGAATTAATGCGTTAGGTTCGAGACAGTTATTCATGACTTTAGCTCATTTACTTGAAATAGCTTGTACAGTTTATTACATGGAATGAATGAGTGCGGTAGGATTCATTCAAAGAATCAAGAATGATTCATTGAATCAGTGAATTAACGCTTGATTCATAGATTGCACGATTGACTTTTGATTCCAATAATGAATGAATGCAGGGTGTTTGATTGAATGAAGGCGTTCTGCTCGAGGCATTTGTATTAAGGAAATAATCTGTAATCGATGAATTATCATGTGCAGTTTGTTTCATTGAAAGAAAGAATGATTCAATGAAAGAATGAATGCAGTTTAATCTCTGAATAATCAAGTTAACATTCTTGAAACATGCGTTTCATAAATCTAACCGCATTCATTCATTCAATCTCTACAGCTGTTGGTTCATTGAATGTACGATTAAAGTTTGATGCAATGAATGAATCAATGAATGCATTTGTATGTCATGAAATGTACGTGTTTAGAATGTTTGTCTCATTCAAAGAGTGTAAACGAATTCCATTACAGATTGTGTAAAGTTTGCTTCATTCAATCTATGAATTACGCTTGATTCATTGATTGCACGAATGATGTTTGATTCCATAGATGAATGAATGCAGATTGTTTCAATGACTGAAAGCGTTTAACTCGAGACATTGAAGTCAGCTCTACTCACTGAAGTAACTGGTGTAGTTTGTTTCATTGAATGAACGAGAGCAGTTTGATTCTCTGAATGAATGAACGCAACTGGTCTCATGAAATGAATATGTGATGTTTTTTTCATTGAATCAATGAATAATGTTTGATTCATTGACTGTACGATTGAAGATAGGTTTAATGAATGAGTGTAGTGTGTTTCATTGAATGAAGGCGTTGAGGTCGAGATATTTACATCATGTAATTAGCTCATTTACTTGAAAAAGCTTATATAGTTTATTTCATAGAATGAATGAGAACGTTAGGATTCATTCAATGATTTTGTTAAGAATGATTAATTGAATCAGTCAATAACGTTTGTTGCATTGAGTGTAGGATTGACTTTTGATTCCAATAATGAATGAAATCAGGTTGTTTCATTGAATGAATGCATTTTTATTAAGGAAATAATCTCTAATCGTTCAATTATCTTGTGCAGTTTGTTTCATTTGGAAGAAAGAATGAATGCAGTTTGATTCAATGAAAGAACGAATGCAGTTTAATCTCTGAATAATCAAGTTAACATTTTTGACACATTCGTTTCATGGATCCAACTGCATTCATTCATTCAATGTCTCAAGCTGTTGATTTATTGAATGTAAGATTAAAGTTTGATGCAATGAATGAATCAATGAATGTAGTCGATTGTCATGAAGTGAACGTGTTTAGCATGTTTATCTCATTCAAAGAGTGCAAAAGGATTCCATTACAGACTGTGTAAAGTTTGTTTCATTGAATCAATGAATAATGTTTGATTCATTGACTGTACGATTGAAGATAGGTTTAATGAATGAGTGCAGTTTGTTGCATTGAATGAAGGCGTTGAGGTCGAGATATTTACATCATGTAATTAGCTCATTTACTTGAAATAGCTTGTATAGTTTATTTCATAGAATGAATGAGAACAGTAGGATTCATTCAATGATTTTGTTAGGAATGATTAATTGAATCAGTGAATAACGTTTGATGCATTTAATGTAGGATTGACTTTTGATTCCAATAATGAATGAAAGCAGGTTGTTTCATTCAATGAATGCATTTGAATTAAGGAAATAAGCTCTAATCGTTGAATTATCATGTGCAGTTTGTTTCATTGGAAGAAAGAACGCATGCAGTTTAATCTCTGAATAATCAAGTTAACATTCTTGAAACATGCGTTTCATGGATCCAACTGCATTCATTCATTCAATGTCTCAAGCTGTTAATTTATTGAATGTACGATGAAAGTTTGAGGCAATGAATGAATCAATGAATGTATTCAATTGTCATGAAGTGAACGTGTCTAGCATGTTTATCTCATTCAAAGAGTGCAAAAGGATTCCATTACAGACTGTGTAAAGTTTGTTTCATCGAATCAATGAATTACGCTTGATTCATTGAATGCACAAATGATGTTTGATTCCATGAATGAATGAATTTTGTTTGTTTCATTGACTGAAAGCGTCGAACTCGAGACATTGAAGTCAGCTCTACTCACTAAAGTAACTGGTGCAGTTTGTTTCATTAAATGAACGAGAGCAGTTTGATTCTCTGATTGAATGAACGTTAATGGTCTCATGAAATGAATATGTGATGTTTGTTTCATTGAATCAATGAATAATGTTTGATTCATTAATGTACGATTGAAGTTATATTCAATGAATTCACTGGTGCAGATTGTTTCATTGAATTAATGCGTTAAGTTCGAGACAGTTACATCATGACTTTAGCTCATTTACTTGAAATAGCTTGTACAGTTTATTACATAGAATGAATGAGTGCGGTAGGATTCATTCAATGAATCAAGAATGATTCATTGAATCAGTGAATTAACGCTTGATTCATAGATTGCACGATTGACTTTTGATTCCAATAATGAATGAATGCAGGGTGTTTGATTGAATGAAGGCGTTCAGCTCGAGGCATTTGTATTAAGGAAATAATCTGTAATCGATGAATTATCATGTGCAGTTTGTTTCATTGAAAGAAAGAATGATTCAATGAAAGAATGAATGCAGTTTAATCTCTGAATAATCAAGTTAACATTCTTGAAACATGCGTTTCATAAATCTAACCGCATTCATTCATTCAATCTCTAAAGCTGTTGGTTCATTGAATGTACGATTAAAGTTTGATGCAATGAATGAATCAATGAATGCATTTGTATGTCATGAAATGTACGTGTTTAGAATGTTTGTCTCATTCAAAGAGTGTAAACGAATTCCATTACAGATTGTGTAAAGTTTGCTTCATTCAATCTATGAATTACGCTTGATTCATTGATTGCACGAATGATGTTTGATTCCATAGATGAATGAATGCAGATTGTTTCAATGACTGAAAGCGTTTAACTCGAGACATTGAAGTCAGCTCTACTCACTGAAGTAACTGGTGTAGTTTGTTTCATTGAATGAACGAGAGCAGTTTGATTCTCTGAATGAATGAACGCAACTGGTCTCATGAAATGAATATGTGATGTTTTTTTCATTGAATCAATGAATAATGTTTGATTCATTGACTGTACGATTGAAGATAGGTTTAATGAATGAGTGTAGAGTGTTTCATTGAATGAAGGCGTTGAGGTCGAGATATTTACATCATGTAATTAGCTCATTTACTTGAAAAAGCTTATATAGTTTATTTCATAGAATGAATGAGAACGTTAGGATTCATTCAATGATTTTGTTAAGAATGATTAATTGAATCAGTCAATAACGTTTGTTGCATTGAGTGTCGGATTGACTTTTGATTCCAATAATGAATGAAATCAGGTTGTTTCATTGAATGAATGCATTTTTATTAAGGAAATAATCTCTAATCGTTCAATTATCTTGTGCAGTTTGTTTCATTTGGAAGAAAGAATGAATGCAGTTTGATTCAATGAAAGAACGAATGCAGTTTAATCTCTGAATAATCAAGTTAACATTTTTGACACATTCGTTTCATGGATCCAACTGCATTCATTCATTCAATGTCTCAAGCTGTTGATTTATTGAATGTAAGATTAAAGTTTGATGCAATGAATGAATCAATGAATGTAGTCGATTGTCATGAAGTGAACGTGTTTAGCAAGTTTATCTCATTCAAAGAGTGCAAAAGGATTCCATTACAGACTGTGTAAAGTTTGTTTCATTGAATCAATGAATAATGTTTGATTCATTGACTGTACGATTGAAGATAGGTTTAATGAATGAGTACAGTTTGTTGAATTGAATGAAGGCGTTGAGGTCGAGATATTTACATCATGTAATTAGCTCATTTACTTGAAATAGCTTGTATAGTTTATTTCATAGAATGAATGAGAACAGTAGGATTCATTCAATGATTTTGTAAGGAATGATTAATTGAATCAGTGAATAACGTTTGATGCATTTAATGTAGGATTGACTTTTGATTCCAATAATGAATGAAAGCAGGTTGTTTCATTCAATGAATGCATTTGAATTAAGGAAATAAGCTCTAATCGTTGAATTATCAAGTGCAGTTTGTTTCATTGGAAGAAAGAACGCATGCAGTTTAATCTCTGAATAATCAAGTTAACATTCTTGAAACATGCGTTTCATGGATCCAACTGCATTCATTCATTCAATGTCTCAAGCTGTTAATTTATTGAATGTACGATGAAAGTTTGATGCAATGAATGAATCAATGAATGTATTCAATTGTCATGAAGTGAACGTGTCTAGCATGTTTATCTCATTCAAAGAGTGCAAAAGGATTCCATTACAGACTGTGTAAAGTTTGTTTCACCGAATCAATGAATTACGCTTGATTCATTGAATGCACAAATGATGTTTGATTCCATGAATGAATGAATTTTGTTTGTTTCATTGACTGAAAGCGTTGAACTCGAGACATTGAAGTCAGCTCTACTCACTAAAGTAACTGGTGCAGTTTGTTTCATTGAATGAACGAGAGCAGTTTGATTCTCTGAATGAATGAACGTAAATAGTCTCATGAAATGAATATGTGATGTTTGTTTCATTGAATCAATGAATAATGTTTGATTCATTAATGTACGATTGAAGTTATATTCAATGAATTCACTGGTGCAGATTGTTTCATTGAATTAATGCGTTAAGTTCGAGACAGTTACATCATGACTTTAGATCATTTACTTGAAATAGCTTGTACAGTTTATTACATAGACTGAATGAGTGCGGTAGGATTCATTCAATGAATCAAGAATGATTCATTGAATCAGTGAATGAACGCTTGATTCATAGATTGCACGATTGACTTTTGATTCCAATAATGAATGAATGCAGGGTGTTTGATTGAATGAAGGCGTTCAGCTCGAGGCATTTGTATTCAGGAAATAATCTGTAATCGATGAATTATCATGTGCAGTTTGTTTCATTGAAAGAAAGAATGATTCAATGAAAGAATGAATGCAGTTTAATCTCTGAATAATCAAGTTAACATTCTTGAAACATGCGTTTCATAAATCTAACCGCATTCATTCATTCAATCTCGAAAGCTGTTGGTTCATTGAATGTACGATTAAAGTTTGATACAATGAATGAATCAATGAATGCATTTGTATGTCATGAAATGTACGTGTTTAGAATGTTTGTCTCATTCAAAGAGTGCAAACGAATTCCATTACAGATTGTGTAAAGTTTGCTTCATTCAATCTATGAATTACGCTTGATTCATTGATTGCACGAATGATGTTTGATTCCATAGATGAATGAATGCAGATTATTTCAATGACTGAAAGCGTTTAACTCGAGACATTGAAGTCAGCTCTACTCACTGAAGTAACTGGTGTAGTTTGTTTCATTGAATGAACGAGAGCAGTTTGATTCTCTGAATGAATGAACGCAACTGGTCTCATGAAATGAATATGTGATGTTTTTTTCATTGAATCAATGAATAATGTTTGATTCATTGACTGTACGATTGAAGATAGGTTTAATGAATGAGTGTAGTGTGTTTCATTGAATGAAGGCGTTGAGGTCGAGATATTTACATCATGTAATTAGCTCATTTACTTGAAAAAGCTTGTATAGTTTATTTCATAGAATGAATGAGAACGTTAGGATTCATTCAATGATTTTGTTAAGAATGATTAATTGAATCAGTCAATAACGTTTGTTGCATTGAGTGTAGGATTGACTTTTGATTCCAATAATGAATGAAATCAGGTTGTTTCATTGAATGAATGCATTTTTATGATAAAAATAATCTCTAATCGTTGAATTATCATGTGCAGTTTGTTTCATTTGGAAGAAAGAATGAATGCAGTTTGATTCAATGAAAGAACGAATGCAGTTTAATCTCTGAATAATCAAGTTAATATTTTTGACACATTCGTTTCATGGATCCAACTGCATTCATTCATTCAATGTCTCAAGCTGTTGATTTATTGAATGTAAGATTAAAGTTTGATGCAATGAATGAATCAATGAATGTAGTCGATCGTCATGAAGTGAACGTGTTTAGCATGTTTATCTCATTCAAAGAGTGCAAAAGGATTCCATTACAGACTGTGTAAAGTTTGTTTCATTGAATCAATGAATAATGTTTGATTCATTGACTGTACGATTGAAGATAGGTTTAATGAATGAGTACAGTTTGTTGAATTGAATGAAGGCGTTGAGGTCGAGATATTTACATCATGTAATTAGCTCATTTACTTGAAATAGCTTGTATAGTTTATTTCATAGAATGAATGAGAACAGTAGGATTCATTCAATGATTTTGTTAGGAATGATTAATTGAATCAGTGAATAACGTTTGATGCATTTAATGTAGGATTGACTTTTGATTCCAATAATGAATGAAAGCAGGTTGTTTCATTCAATGAATGCATTTGAATTAAGGAAATAAGCTCTAATCGTTGAATTATCATGTGCAGTTTTTTTCATTGGAAGAAAGAACGCATGCAGTTTAATCTCTGAATAATCAAGTTAACATTCTTGAAACATGCGTTTCATGGATCCAACTGCATTCATTCATTCAATGTCTCAAGCTGTTAATTTATTGAATGTACGATGAAAGTTTGATGCAATGAATGAATCAATGAATGTATTCAATTGTCATGAAGTGAACGTGTCTAGCATGTTAATCTCATTCAAAGAGTGCAAAAGGATTCCATTACAGACTGTGTAAAGTTTGTTTCATCGAATCAATGAATTACGCTTGATTCATTGAATGCACAAATGATGTTGGATTGCATGAATGAATGAATTTTGTTTGTTTCATTGACTGAAAGCGTTGAACTCGAGACATTGAAGTCAGCTCTACTCACTAAAGTAACTGGTGCAGTTTGTTTCATTGAATGAACGAGAGCAGTTTGATTCTCTGAATGAATGAACATAAATAGTCTCATGAAATGAATATGTGATGTTTGTTTCATTGAATCAATGAATAGTGTTTGATTCATTAATGTACGATTGAAGTTATATTCAATGAATTCACTGGTGCAGATTGTTTCATTGAATTAATGCGTTAGGTTCGAGACAGTTACATCATGACTTTAGCTCATTTACTTGAAATAGCTTGTACAGTTTATTACATGGAATGAATGAGTGCGGTAGGATTCATTCCATGAATTAAGAATGATTCATTGAATCAGTGAATTAACGCTTGATTCATAGATTGCACGATTGACTATTGATTCCAATAATGAATGAATGCAGGGTGTTTGATTGAATGAAGGCGTTCAGCTCGAGGCATTTGTATTAAGGAAATAATCTGTAATCGATGAATTATCATGTGCAGTTTGTTTCATTGAAAGAAAGAATGATTCAATGAAAGAATGAATGCAGTTTAATCTCTGAATAATCAAGTTAACATTCTTGAAACATGCGTTTCATAAATCTAATCGCATTCATTCATTCAATCTCTAAAGCTGTTGGTTCATTGAATGTACGATTAAAGTTTGATGCAATGAATGAATCAATGAATGCATTTGTATGTCATGAAATGTACGTGTTTAGAATGTTTGTCTCATTCAAAGAGTGTAAACGAATTCCATTACAGATTGTGTAAAGTTTGCTTCATTCAATCTATGAATTACGCTTGATTCATTGTTTGCACGAATGATGTTTGATTCCATAGATGAATGAATGCAGATTATTTCAATGACTGAAAGCGTTTAACTCGAGACATTGAAGTCAGCTCTACTCACTGAAGTAACTGGTGTAGTTTCTTTCATTGAATGAACGAGAGCAGTTTGATTCTCTGAATGAATGAACGCAACTGGTCTCATGAAATGAATATGTGATGTTTTTTTCATTGAATCAATGAATAATGTTTGATCCATTGACTGTACGATTGAAGATAGGTTTAATGAATGAGTGTAGTGTGTTTCATTGAATGAAGGCGTTGAGGTCGAGATATTTACATCATGTAATTAGCTCATTTACTTGAAAAAGCTTATATAGTTTATTTCATAGAATGAATGAGAACGTTAAGATTCATTCAATGATTTTGTTAAGAATGATTAATTGAATCAGTCAAAAACGTTTGTTGCATTGAGTGTAGGATTGACTTTTGATTCCAATAATGAATGAAAGCAGGTTGTTTCATTGAATGAATGCATTTTTATTAAGGAAATAATCTCTAATCGTTCAATTATCTTGTGCAGTTTGTTTCATTTGGAAGAAAGAATGAATGCAGTTTGATTCAATGAAAGAACGAATGCAGTTTAATCTCTGAATAATCAAGTTAACATTTTTGACACATTCGTTTCATGGATCCAACTGCATTCATTCATTCAATGTCTCAAGCTGTTAATTTATTGAATGTACGATGAAAGTTTGATGCAATGAATGAATCAATGAATGTATTCAATTGTCATGAAGTGAACGTGTCTAGCATGTTAATCTCATTCAAAGAGTGCAAAAGGATTCCATTACAGACTGTGTAAAGTTTGTTTCATCGAATCAATGAATTACGCTTGATTCATTGAATGCACAAATGATGTTGAATTGCATGAATGAATGAATTTTGTTTGTTTCATTGACTGAAAACGTTGAACTCGAGACATTGAAGTCAACTCTACTCACTAAAGTAACTGGTGCAGTTTGTTTCATTGAATGAACGAGAGCAGTTTGATTCTCTGAATGAATGAACGTAAATAGTCTCATGAAATGAATATGTGATGTTTGTTTCATTGAATCAATGAATAATGTTTGATTCATTAATGTACGATTGAAGTTATATTCAATGAATTCACTGGTGCAGATTGTTTCATTGAATTAATGCGTTAGGTTCGAGACAGTTATTCATGACTTTAGCTCATTTACTTGAAATAGCTTGTACAGTTTATTACATGGAATGAATGAGTGCGGTAGGATTCATTCAAAGAATCAAGAATGATTCATTGAATCAGTGAATGAACGCTTGATTCATAGATTGCACGATTGACTTTTGATTCCAATAATGAATGAATGCAGGGTGTTTGATTGAATGAAGGCGTTCAGCTCGAGGCATTTGTATTCAGGAAATAATCTGTAATCGATGAATTATCATGTGCAGTTTGTTTCATTGAAAGAAAGAATGATTCAATGAACGAATGAATGCAGTTTAATCTCTGAATAATCAAGTTAACATTCTTGAAACATGCGTTTCATAAATCTAACCGCATTCATTCATTCAATCTCTAAAGCTGTTGGTTCATTGAATGTACGATTAAAGTTTGATGCAATGAATGAATCAATGAATGCATTTGTATGTCATGAAATGTACGTGTTTAGAATGTTTGTCTCATTCAAAGAGTGTAAACGAATTCCATTACAGATTGTGTAAAGTTTGCTTCATTCAATCTATGAATTACGCTTGATTCATTGATTGCACGAATGATGTTTGATTCCATAGATGAATGAATGCAGATTGTTTCAATGACTGAAAGCGTTTAACTCGAGACATTGAAGTCAGCTCTACTCACTGAAGTAACTGGTGTAGTTTGTTTCATTGAATGAACGAGAGCAGTTTGATTCTCTGAATGAATGAACGCAACTGGTCTCATGAAATGAATATGTGATGTTTTTTTCATTGAATCAATGAATAATGTTTGATTCATTGACTGTACGATTGAAGATAGGTTTAATGAATGAGTGTAGTGTGTTTCATTGAATGAAGGCGTTGAGGTCGAGATATTTACATCATGTAATTAGCTCATTTACTTGAAAAAGCTTATATAGTTTATTTCATAGAATGAATGAGAACGTTAGGATTCATTCAATGATTTTGTTAAGAATGATTAATTGAATCAGTCAATAACGTTTGTTGCATTGAGTGTAGGATTGACTTTTGATTCCAATAATGAATGAAATCAGGTTGTTTCATTGAATGAATGCATTTTTATTAAGGAAATAATCTCTAATCGTTCAATTATCTTGTGCAGTTTGTTTCATTTGGAAGAAAGAATGAATGCAGTTTGATTCAATGAAAGAACGAATGCAGTTTAATCTCTGAATAATCAAGTTAACATTTTTGACACATTCGTTTCATGGATCCAACTGCATTCATTCATTCAATGTCTCAAGCTGTTGATTTATTGAATGTAAGATTAAAGTTTGATGCAATGAATGAATCAATGAATGTAGTCGATTGTCATGAAGTGAACGTGTTTAGCATGTTTATCTCATTCAAAGAGTGCAAAAGGATTCCATTACAGACTGTGTAAAGTTTGTTTCATTGAATCAATGAATAATGTTTGATTCATTGACTGTACGATTGAAGATAGGTTTAATGAATGAGTGCAGTTTGTTGCATTGAATGAAGGCGTTGAGGTCGAGATATTTACATCATGTAATTAGCTCATTTACTTGAAATAGCTTGTATAGTTTATTTCATAGAATGAATGAGAACAGTAGGATTCATTCAATGATTTTGTTAGGAATGATTAATTGAATCAGTGAATAACGTTTGATGCATTTAATGTAGGATTGACTTTTGATTCCAATAATGAATGAAAGCAGGTTGTTTCATTCAATGAATGCATTTGAATTAAGGAAATAAGCTCTAATCGTTGAATTATCATGTGCAGTTTGTTTCATTGGAAGAAAGAACGCATGCAGTTTAATCTCTGAATAATCAAGTTAACATTCTTGAAACATGCGTTTCATGGATCCAACTGCATTCATTCATTCAATGTCTCAAGCTGTTAATTTATTGAATGTACGATGAAAGTTTGAGGCAATGAATGAATCAATGAATGTATTCAATTGTCATGAAGTGAACGTGTCTAGCATGTTTATCTCATTCAAAGAGTGCAAAAGGATTCCATTACAGACTGTGTAAAGTTTGTTTCATCGAATCAATGAATTACGCTTGATTCATTGAATGCACAAATGATGTTTGATTCCATGAATGAATGAATTTTGTTTGTTTCATTGACTGAAAGCGTCGAACTCGAGACATTGAAGTCAGCTCTACTCACTAAAGTAACTGGTGCAGTTTGTTTCATTAAATGAACGAGAGCAGTTTGATTCTCTGATTGAATGAACGTTAATGGTCTCATGAAATGAATATGTGATGTTTGTTTCATTGAATCAATGAATAATGTTTGATTCATTAATGTACGATTGAAGTTATATTCAATGAATTCACTGGTGCAGATTGTTTCATTGAATTAATGCGTTAAGTTCGAGACAGTTACATCATGACTTTAGCTCATTTACTTGAAATAGCTTGTACAGTTTATTACATAGAATGAATGAGTGCGGTAGGATTCATTCAATGAATCAAGAATGATTCATTGAATCAGTGAATTAACGCTTGATTCATAGATTGCACGATTGACTATTGATTCCAATAATGAATGAATGCAGGGTGTTTGATTGAATGAAGGCGTTCAGCTCGAGGCATTTGTATTAAGGAAATAATCTGTAATCGATGAATTATCATGTGCAGTTTGTTTCATTGAAAGAAAGAATGATTCAATGAAAGAATGAATGCAGTTTAATCTCTGAATAATCAAGTTAACATTCTTGAAACATGCGTTTCATAAATCTAACCGCATTCATTCATTCAATCTCTAAAGCTGTTGGTTCATTGAATGTACGATTAAAGTTTGATGCAATGAATGAATCAATGAATGCATTTGTATGTCATGAAATGTACGTGTTTAGAATGTTTGTCTCATTCAAAGAGTGTAAACGAATTCCATTACAGATTGTGTAAAGTTTGCTTCATTCAATCTATGAATTACGCTTGATTCATTGATTGCACGAATGATGTTTGATTCCATAGATGAATGAATGCAGATTGTTTCAATGACTGAAAGCGTTTAACTCGAGACATTGAAGTCAGCTCTACTCACTGAAGTAACTGGTGTAGTTTGTTTCATTGAATGAACGAGAGCAGTTTGATTCTCTGAATGAATGAACGCAACTGGTCTCATGAAATGAATATGTGATGTTTTTTTCATTGAATCAATGAATAATGTTTGATTCATTGACTGTACGATTGAAGATAGGTTTAATGAATGAGTGTAGAGTGTTTCATTGAATGAAGGCGTTGAGGTCGAGATATTTACATCATGTAATTAGCTCATTTACTTGAAAAAGCTTATATAGTTTATTTCATAGAATGAATGAGAACGTTAGGATTCATTCAATGATTTTGTTAAGAATGATTAATTGAATCAGTCAATAACGTTTGTTGCATTGAGTGTAGGATTGACTTTTGATTCCAATAATGAATGAAATCAGGTTGTTTCATTGAATGAATGCATTTTTATTAAGGAAATAATCTCTAATCGTTCAATTATCTTGTGCAGTTTGTTTCATTTGGAAGAAAGAATGAATGCAGTTTGATTCAATGAAAGAACGAATGCAGTTTAATCTCTGAATAATCAAGTTAACATTTTTGACACATTCGTTTCATGGATCCAACTGCATTCATTCATTCAATGTCTCAAGCTGTTGATTTATTGAATGTAAGATTAAAGTTTGATGCAATGAATGAATCAATGAATGTAGTCGATTGTCATGAAGTGAACGTGTTTAGCAAGTTTATCTCATTCAAAGAGTGCAAAAGGATTCCATTACAGACTGTGTAAAGTTTGTTTCATTGAATCAATGAATAATGTTTGATTCATTGACTGTACGATTGAAGATAGGTTTAATGAATGAGTACAGTTTGTTGAATTGAATGAAGGCGTTGAGGTCGAGATATTTACATCATGTAATTAGCTCATTTACTTGAAATAGCTTGTATAGTTTATTTCATAGAATGAATGAGAACAGTAGGATTCATTCAATGATTTTGTAAGGAATGATTAATTGAATCAGTGAATAACGTTTGATGCATTTAATGTAGGATTGACTTTTGATTCCAATAATGAATGAAAGCAGGTTGTTTCATTCAATGAATGCATTTGAATTAAGGAAATAAGCTCTAATCGTTGAATTATCAAGTGCAGTTTGTTTCATTGGAAGAAAGAACGCATGCAGTTTAATCTCTGAATAATCAAGTTAACATTCTTGAAACATGCGTTTCATGGATCCAACTGCATTCATTCATTCAATGTCTCAAGCTGTTAATTTATTGAATGTACGATGAAAGTTTGATGCAATGAATGAATCAATGAATGTATTCAATTGTCATGAAGTGAACGTGTCTAGCATGTTTATCTCATTCAAAGAGTGCAAAAGGATTCCATTACAGACTGTGTAAAGTTTGTTTCACCGAATCAATGAATTACGCTTGATTCATTGAATGCACAAATGATGTTTGATTCCATGAATGAATGAATTTTGTTTGTTTCATTGACTGAAAGCGTTGAACTCGAGACATTGAAGTCAGCTCTACTCACTAAAGTAACTGGTGCAGTTTGTTTCATTGAATGAACGAGAGCAGTTTGATTCTCTGAATGAATGAACGTAAATAGTCTCATGAAATGAATATGTGATGTTTGTTTCATTGAATCAATGAATAATGTTTGATTCATTAATGTACGATTGAAGTTATATTCAATGAATTCACTGGTGCAGATTGTTTCATTGAATTAATGCGTTAAGTTCGAGACAGTTACATCATGACTTTAGATCATTTACTTGAAATAGCTTGTACAGTTTATTACATAGACTGAATGAGTGCGGTAGGATTCATTCAATGAATCAAGAATGATTCATTGAATCAGTGAATGAACGCTTGATTCATAGATTGCACGATTGACTTTTGATTCCAATAATGAATGAATGCAGGGTGTTTGATTGAATGAAGGCGTTCAGCTCGAGGCATTTGTATTCAGGAAATAATCTGTAATCGATGAATTATCATGTGCAGTTTGTTTCATTGAAAGAAAGAATGATTCAATGAAAGAATGAATGCAGTTTAATCTCTGAATAATCAAGTTAACATTCTTGAAACATGCGTTTCATAAATCTAACCGCATTCATTCATTCAATCTCGAAAGCTGTTGGTTCATTGAATGTACGATTAAAGTTTGATACAATGAATGAATCAATGAATGCATTTGTATGTCATGAAATGTACGTGTTTAGAATGTTTGTCTCATTCAAAGAGTGCAAACGAATTCCATTACAGATTGTGTAAAGTTTGCTTCATTCAATCTATGAATTACGCTTGATTCATTAATTGCACGAATGATGTTTGATTCCATAGATGAATGAATGCAGATTATTTCAATGACTGAAAGCGTTTAACTCGAGACATTGAAGTCAGCTCTACTCACTGAAGTAACTGGTGTAGTTTGTTTCATTGAATGAACGAGAGCAGTTTGATTCTCTGAATGAATGAACGCAACTGGTCTCATGAAATGAATATGTGATGTTTTTTTCATTGAATCAATGAATAATGTTTGATTCATTGACTGTACGATTGAAGATAGGTTTAATGAATGAGTGTAGTGTGTTTCATTGAATGAAGGCGTTGAGGTCGAGATATTTACATCATGTAATTAGCTCATTTACTTGAAAAAGCTTGTATAGTTTATTTCATAGAATGAATGAGAACGTTAGGATTCATTCAATGATTTTGTTAAGAATGATTAATTGAATCAGTCAATAACGTTTGTTGCATTGAGTGTAGGATTGACTTTTGATTCCAATAATGAATGAAATCAGGTTGTTTCATTGAATGAATGCATTTTTATGATAAAAATAATCTCTAATCGTTCAATTATCATGTGCAGTTTGTTTCATTTGGAAGAAAGAATGAATGCAGTTTGATTCAATGAAAGAACGAATGCAGTTTAATCTCTGAATAATCAAGTTAACATTTTTGACACATTCGTTTCATGGATCCAACTGCATTCATTCATTCAATGTCTCAAGCTGTTGATTTATTGAATGTAAGATTAAAGTTTGATGCAATGAATGAATCAATGAATGTAGTCGATTGTCATGAAGTGAACGTGTTTAGCATGTTTATCTCATTCAAAGAGTGCAAAAGGATTCCATTACAGACTGTGTAAAGTTTGTTTCATTGAATCAATGAATAATGTTTGATTCATTGACTGTACGATTGAAGATAGGTTTAATGAATGAGTACAGTTTGTTGAATTGAATGAAGGCGTTGAGGTCGAGATATTTACATCATGTAATTAGCTCATTTACTTGAAATAGCTTGTATAGTTTATTTCATAGAATGAATGAGAACAGTAGGATTCATTCAATGATTTTGTTAGGAATGATTAATTGAATCAGTGAATAACGTTTGATGCATTTAATGTAGGATTGACTTTTGATTCCAAGAATGAATGAAAGCAGGTTGTTTCATTCAATGAATGCATTTGAATTAAGGAAATAAGCTCTAATCGTTGAATTATCATGTGCAGTTTGTTTCATTGGAAGAAAGAACGCATGCAGTTTAATCTCTGAATAATCAAGTTAACATTCTTGAAACATGCGTTTCATGGATCCAACTGCATTCATTCATTCAATGTCTCAAGCTGTTAATTTATAAAATGTACGATGAAAGTTTGATGCAATGAATGAATCAATGAATGTATTCAATTGTCATGAATTGAACGTGTCTAGCATGTTTATCTCATTCAAAGAGTGCAAAAGGATTCCATTACAGACTGTGTAAAGTTTGTTTCATCGAATCAATGAATTACGCTTGATTCATTGAATGCACAAATGATGTTTGATTCCATGAATGAATGAATTTTGTTTGTTTCATTGACTGAAAGCGTTGAACTCGAGACATTGAAGTCAGCTCTACTCACTAAAGTAACTGGTGCAGTTTGTTTCATTGAATGAACGAGAGCAGTTTGATTCTCTGAATGAATGAACGTAAATGGTCTCATGAAATGAATATGTGACGTTTGTTTCATTGAATCAATGAATAATGTTTGATTCATTAATGTACGATTGAAGTTATATTCAATGAATTCACTGGTGCAGATTGTTTCATTGAATTAATGCGTTAAGTTCGAGACAGTTACATCATGACTTTAGCTCATTTACTTGAAATAGCTTGTACAGTTTATTACATAGAATGAATGAGTGCGGTAGGATTCATTCAAAGAATCAAGAATGATTCATTGAATCAGTGAATTAACGCTTGATTCATAGATTGCACGATTGACTTTTGATTCCAATAATGAATGAATGCAGGGTGTTTGATTGAATGAAGACGTTCAGCTCGAGGCATTTGTATTAAGGAAATAATCTGTAATCGATTATTATCATGTGCAGTTTGTTTCATTGAAAGAAAGAATGATTCAATGAAAGAATGAATGCAGTTTAATCTCTGAATAATCAAGTTAACATTCTTGAAACATGCGTTTCATAAATCCAACCGCATTCATTCATTCAATCACTCAAGCTGTTGGTTCATTGAATGTACGATTAAAGTTTGATGCAATGAATGAATCAATGAATGCATTTGTATGTCATGAAATGTACGTGTTTAGAATGTTTGTCTCATTCAAAGAGTGCAAAAGAATTCCATTACAGATTGTGTAAAGTTTGTTTCATTCAATCTATGAATTACGCTTGATTCATTGATTGCACGAATGATGTTTGATTCAATAAATGAATGAATGCAGGTTGTTTCAATGACTGAAAGCGTTTAACTCGAGACATTGAAGTCAGCTCTACTCACTGAAGTAACTGGTGTAGTTTGTTTCATTGAATGAACGAGAGCAGTTTGATTCTCTGAATGAATGAACGCAACTGGTGTCATGAAATGAATATGTGATGCTTTTTTCATTGAATCAATGAATAATGTTTGATTCATTGACTGTACGATTGAAGATAGGTTTAATGAATGAGTGTCGTGTGTTTCATTGAATGAAGGCGTTGAGGTCGAGATATTTACATCATGTAATTAGCTCATTTACTTGAAAAAGCTTGTATAGTTTATTTCATAGAATGAATGAGAACGTTAGGATTCATTCAATGATTTTGTTAAGAATGATTAATTGAATCAGTCAATAACGTTTGTTGCATTGAGTGTAGGATTGACTTTTGATTCCAATAATGAATGAAATCAGGTTGTTTCATTGAATGAATGCATTTTTATGATAAAAATAATCTCTAATCGTTGAATTATCATGTGCAGTTTGTTTCATTTGGAAGAAAGAATGAATGCAGTTTGATTCAATGAAAGAACGAATGCAGTTTAATCTCTGAATAATCAAGTTAATATTTTTGACACATTCGTTTCATGGATCCAACTGCATTCATTCATTCAATGTCTCAAGCTGTTGATTTATTGAATGTAAGATTAAAGTTTGATGCAATGAATGAATCAATGAATGTAGTCGATCGTCATGAAGTGAACGTGTTTAGCATGTTTATCTCATTCAAAGAGTGCAAAAGGATTCCATTACAGACTGTGTAAAGTTTGTTTCATTGAATCAATGAATAATGTTTGATTCATTGACTGTACGATTGAAGATAGGTTTAATGAATGAGTACAGTTTGTTGAATTGAATGAAGGCGTTGAGGTCGAGATATTTACATCATGTAATTAGCTCATTTACTTGAAATAGCTTGTATAGTTTATTTCATAGAATGAATGAGAACAGTAGGATTCATTCAATGATTTTGTTAGGAATGATTAATTGAATCAGTGAATAACGTTTGATGCATTTAATGTAGGATTGACTTTTGATTCCAGTAATGAATGAAAGCAGGTTGTTTCATTCAATGAATGCATTTGAATTAAGGAAATAAGCTCTAATCGTTGAATTATCATGTGCAGTTTTTTTCATTGGAAGAAAGAACGCATGCAGTTTAATCTCTGAATAATCAAGTTAACATTCTTGAAACATGCGTTTCATGGATCCAACTGCATTCATTCATTCAATGTCTCAAGCTGTTAATTTATTGAATGTACGATGAAAGTTTGATGCAATGAATGAATCAATGAATGTATTCAATTGTCATGAAGTGAACGTGTCTAGCATGTTAATCTCATTCAAAGAGTGCAAAAGGATTCCATTACAGACTGTGTAAAGTTTGTTTCATCGAATCAATGAATTACGCTTGATTCATTGAATGCACAAATGATGTTGGATTGCATGAATGAATAAATTTTGTTTGTTTCATTGACTGAAAGCGTTGAACTCGAGACATTGAAGTCAGCTCTACTCACTAAAGTAACTGGTGCAGTTTGTTTCATTGAATGAACGAGAGCAGTTTGATTCTCTGAATGAATGAACATAAATAGTCTCATGAAATGAATATGTGATGTTTGTTTCATTGAATCAATGAATAGTGTTTGATTCATTAATGTACGATTGAAGTTATATTCAATGAATTCACTGGTGCAGATTGTTTCATTGAATTAATGCGTTAGGTTCGAGACAGTTACATCATGACTTTAGCTCATTTACTTGAAATAGCTTGTACAGTTTATTACATGGAATGAATGAGTGCGGTAGGATTCATTCCATGAATTAAGAATGATTCATTGAATCAGTGAATTAACGCTTGATTCATAGATTGCACGATTGACTATTGATTCCAATAATGAATGAATGCAGGGTGTTTGATTGAATGAAGGCGTTCAGCTCGAGGCATTTGTATTAAGGAAATAATCTGTAATCGATGAATTATCATGTGCAGTTTGTTTCATTGAAAGAAAGAATGATTCAATGAAAGAATGAATGCAGTTTAATCTCTGAATAATCAAGTTAACATTCTTGAAACATGCGTTTCATAAATCTAATCGCATTCATTCATTCAATCTCTAAAGCTGTTGGTTCATTGAATGTACGATTAAAGTTTGATGCAATGAATGAATCAATGAATGCATTTGTATGTCATGAAATGTACGTGTTTAGAATGTTTGTCTCATTCAAAGAGTGTAAACGAATTCCATTACAGATTGTGTAAAGTTTGCTTCATTCAATCTATGAATTACGCTTGATTCATTGTTTGCACGAATGATGTTTGATTCCATAGATGAATGAATGCAGATTATTTCAATGACTGAAAGCGTTTAACTCGAGACATTGAAGTCAGCTCTACTCACTGAAGTAACTGGTGTAGTTTGTTTCATTGAATGAACGAGAGCAGTTTGATTCTCTGAATGAATGAACGCAACTGGTCTCATGAAATGAATATGTGATGTTTTTTTCATTGAATCAATGAATAATGTTTGATCCATTGACTGTACGATTGAAGATAGGTTTAATGAATGAGTGTAGTGTGTTTCATTGAATGAAGGCGTTGAGGTCGAGATATTTACATCATGTAATTAGCTCATTTACTTGAAAAAGCTTATATAGTTTATTTCATAGAATGAATGAGAACGTTAAGATTCATTCAATGATTTTGTTAAGAATGATTAATTGAATCAGTCAAAAACGTTTGTTGCATTGAGTGTAGGATTGACTTTTGATTCCAATAATGAATGAAAGCAGGTTGTTTCATTGAATGAATGCATTTTTATTAAGGAAATAATCTCTAATCGTTCAATTATCTTGTGCAGTTTGTTTCATTTGGAAGAAAGAATGAATGCAGTTTGATTCAATGAAAGAACGAATGCAGTTTAATCTCTGAATAATCAAGTTAACATTTTTGACACATTCGTTTCATGGATCCAACTGCATTCATTCATTCAATGTCTCAAGCTGTTAATTTATTGAATGTACGATGAAAGTTTGATGCAATGAATGAATCAATGAATGTATTCAATTGTCATGAAGTGAACGTGTCTAGCATGTTAATCTCATTCAAAGAGTGCAAAAGGATTCCATTACAGACTGTGTAAAGTTTGTTTCATCGAATCAATGAATTACGCTTGATTCATTGAATGCACAAATGATGTTGAATTGCATGAATGAATGAATTTTGTTTGTTTCATTGACTGAAAACGTTGAACTCGAGACATTGAAGTCAACTCTACTCACTAAAGTAACTGGTGCAGTTTGTTTCATTGAATGAACGAGAGCAGTTTGATTCTCTGAATGAATGAACGTAAATAGTCTCATGAAATGAATATGTGATGTTTGTTTCATTGAATCAATGAATAATGTTTGATTCATTAATGTACGATTGAAGTTATATTCAATGAATTCACTGGTGCAGATTGTTTCATTGAATTAATGCGTTAGGTTCGAGACAGTTACATCATGACTTTAGCTCATTTACTTGAAATAGCTTGTACAGTTTATTACATGGAATGAATGAGTGCGGTAGGATTCATTCAAAGAATCAAGAATGATTCATTGAATCAGTGAATTAACGCTTGATTCATAGATTGCACGATTGACTTTTGATTCCAATAATGAATGAATGCAGGGTGTTTGATTGAATGAAGGCGTTCAGCTCGAGGCATTTGTATTAAGGAAATAATCTGTAATCGATGAATTATCATGTGCAGTTTGTTTCATTGAAAGAAAGAATGATTCAATGAAAGAATGAATGCAGTTTAATCTCTGAATAATCAAGTTAACATTCTTGAAACATGCGTTTCATAAATCTAACCGCATTCATTCATTCAATCTCTAAAGCTGTTGGTTCATTGAATGTACGATTAAAGTTTGATGCAATGAATGAATCAATGAATGCATTTGTATGTCATGAAATGTACGTGTTTAGAATGTTTGTCTCATTCAAAGAGTGTAAACGAATTCCATTACAGATTGTGTAAAGTTTGCTTCATTCAATCTATGAATTACGCTTGATTCATTGATTGCACGAATGATGTTTGATTCCATAGATGAATGAATGCAGATTGTTTCAATGACTGAAAGCGTTTAACTCGAGACATTGAAGTCAGCTCTACTCACTGAAGTAACTGGTGTAGTTTGTTTCATTGAATGAACGAGAGCAGTTTGATTCTCTGAATGAATGAACGCAACTGGTCTCATGAAATGAATATGTGATGTTTTTTTCATTGAATCAATGAATAATGTTTGATTCATTGACTGTACGATTGAAGATAGGTTTAATGAATGAGTGTAGTGTGTTTCATTGAATGAAGGCGTTGAGGTCGAGATATTTACATCATGTAATTAGCTCATTTACTTGAAAAAGCTTATATAGTTTATTTCATAGAATGAATGAGAACGTTAGGATTCATTCAATGATTTTGTTAAGAATGATTAATTGAATCAGTCAATAACGTTTGTTGCATTGAGTGTAGGATTGACTTTTGATTCCAATAATGAATGAAATCAGGTTGTTTCATTGAATGAATGCATTTTTATTAAGGAAATAATCTCTAATCGTTCAATTATCTTGTGCAGTTTGTTTCATTTGGAAGAAAGAATGAATGCAGTTTGATTCAATGAAAGAACGAATGCAGTTTAATCTCTGAATAATCAAGTTAACATTTTTGACACATTCGTTTCATGGATCCAACTGCATTCATTCATTCAATGTCTCAAGCTGTTGATTTATTGAATGTAAGATTAAAGTTTGATGCAATGAATGAATCAATGAATGTAGTCGATTGTCATGAAGTGAACGTGTTTAGCATGTTTATCTCATTCAAAGAGTGCAAAAGGATTCCATTACAGACTGTGTAAAGTTTGTTTCATTGAATCAATGAATAATGTTTGATTCATTGACTGTACGATTGAAGATAGGTTTAATGAATGAGTACAGTTTGTTGCATTGAATGAAGGTGTTGAGGTCGAGATATTTACATCATGTGGTTAGCTCATTTACTTGAAATAGCTTGTATAGTTTATTTCATAGAATGAATGAGAACAGTAGGATTCATTCAATGATTTTGTTAGGAATGATTAATTGAATCAGTGAATAACGTTTGATGCATTTAATGTAGGATTGACTTTTGATTCCAATAATGAATGAAAGCAGGTTGTTTCATTCAATGAATGCATTTGAATTAAGGAAATAAGCTCTAATCGTTGAATTATCAAGTGCAGTTTGTTTCATTGGAAGAAAGAACGCATGCAGTTTAATCTCTGAATAATCAAGTTAACATTCTTGAAACATGCGTTTCATGGATCCAACTGCATTCATTCATTCAATGTCTCAAGCTGTTAATTTATTGAATGTACGATGAAAGTTTGATGCAATGAATGAATCAATGAATGTATTCAATTGTCATGAAGTGAACGTGTCTAGCATGTTTATCTCATTCAAAGAGTGCAAAAGGATTCCATTACAGACTGTGTAAAGTTTGTTTCATCGAATCAATGAATTACGCTTGATTCATTGAATGCACAAATGATGTTGGATTGCATGAATGAATGAATTTTGTTTGTTTCATTGACTGAAAGCGTTGAACTCGAGACATTGAAGTCAGCTCTACTCACTAAAGTAACTGGTGCAGTTTGTTTCATTGAATGAACGAGAGCAGTTTGATTCTCTGAATGAATGAACGTAAATAGTCTCATGAAATGAATATGTGATGTTTGTTTCATTGAATCAATGAATAATGTTTGATTCATTAATGTACGATTGAAGTTATATTCAATGAATTCACTGGTGCAGATTGTTTCATTGAATTAATGCGTTAGGTTCGAGACAGTTACATCATGACTTTAGCTCATTTACTTGAAATAGCTTGTACAGTTTATTACATGGAATGAATGAGTGCGGTAGGATTCATTCAAAGAATCAAGAATGATTCATTGAATCAGTGAATTAACGCTTGATTCATAGATTGCACGATTGACTTTTGATTCCAATAATGAATGAATGCAGGGTGTTTGATTGAATGAAGGCGTTCAGCTCGAGGCATTTGTATTAAGGAAATAATCTGTAATCGATGAATTATCATGTGCAGTTTGTTTCATTGAAAGAAAGAATGATTCAATGAAAGAATGAATGCAGTTTAATCTCTGAATAATCAAGTTTACATTCTTGAAACATGCGTTTCATAAATCTAACCGCATTCATTCATTCAATCTCTAAAGCTGTTGGTTCATTGAATGTACGATTAAAGTTTGATGCAATGAATGAATCAATGAATGCATTTGTATGTCATGAAATGTACGTGTTTAGAATGTTTGTCTCATTCAAAGAGTGTAAACGAATTCCATTACAGATTGTGTAATGTTTGCTTCATTCAATCTATGAATTACGCTTGATTCATTGATTGCACGAATGATGTTTGATTCCATAGATGAATGAATGCAGATTGTTTCAATGACTGAAAGCGTTTAACTCGAGACATTGAAGTCAGCTCTACTCACTGAAGTAACTGGTGTAGTTTGTTTCATTGAATGAACGAGAGCAGTTTGATTCTCTGAATGAATGAACGCAACTGGTCTCATGAAATGAATATGTGATGTTTTTTTCATTGAATCAATGAATAATGTTTGATTCATTGACTGTACGATTGAAGATAGGTTTAATGAATGAGTGTAGTGTGTTTCATTGAATGAAGGCGTTGAGGTCGAGATATTTACATCATGTAATTAGCTCATTTACTTGAAAAAGCTTATATAGTTTATTTCATAGAATGAATGAGAACGTTAGGATTCATTCAATGATTTTGTTAAGAATGATTAATTGAATCAGTCAATAACGTTTGTTGCATTGAGTGTAGGATTGACTTTTGATTCCAATAATGAATGAAATCAGGTTGTTTCATTGAATGAATGCATTTTTATTAAGGAAATAATCTCTAATCGTTCAATTATCTTGTGCAGTTTGTTTCATTTCGAAGAAAGAATGAATGCAGTTTGATTCAATGAAAGAACGAATGCAGTTTAATCTCTGAATAATCAAGTTAACATTTTTGACACATTCGTTTCATGGATCCAACTGCATTCATTCATTCAATGTCTCAAGCTGTTGATTTATTGAATGTAAGATTAAAGTTTGATGCAATGAATGAATCAATGAATGTAGTCGATTGTCATGAAGTGAACGTGTTTAGCATGTTTATCTCATTCAAAGAGTGCAAAAGGATTCCATTACAGACTGTGTAAAGTTTGTTTCATTGAATCAATGAATAATGTTTGATTCATTGACTGTACGATTGAAGATAGGTTTAATGAATGAGTACAGTTTGTTGCATTGAATGAAGGTGTTGAGGTCGAGATATTTACATCATGTGGTTAGCTCATTTACTTGAAATAGCTTGTATAGTTTATTTCATAGAATGAATGAGAACAGTAGGATTCATTCAATGATTTTGTTAGGAATGATTAATTGAATCAGTGAATAACGTTTGATGCATTTAATGTAGGATTGACTTTTGATTCCAATAATGAATGAAAGCAGGTTGTTTCATTCAATGAATGCATTTGAATTAAGGAAATAAGCTCTAATCGTTGAATTATCAAGTGCAGTTTGTTTCATTGGAAGAAAGAACGCATGCAGTTTAATCTCTGAATAATCAAGTTAACATTCTTGAAACATGCGTTTCATGGATCCAACTGCATTCATTCATTCAATGTCTCAAGCTGTTAATTTATTGAATGTACGATGAAAGTTTGATGCAATGAATGAATCAATGAATGTATTCAATTGTCATGAAGTGAACGTGTCTAGCATGTTTATCTCATTCAAAGAGTGCAAAAGGATTCCATTACAGACTGTGTAAAGTTTGTTTCACCGAATCAATGAATTACGCTTGATTCATTGAATGCACAAATGATGTTTGATTCCATGAATGAATGAATTTTGTTTGTTTCATTGACTGAAAGCGTTGAACTCGAGACATTGAAGTCAGCTCTACTCACTAAAGTAACTGGTGCAGTTTGTTTCATTGAATGAACGAGAGCAGTTTGATTCTCTGAATGAATGAACGTAAATAGTCTCATGAAATGAATATGTGATGTTTGTTTCATTGAATCAATGAATAATGTTTGATTCATTAATGTACGATTGAAGTTATATTCAATGAATTCACTGGTGCAGATTGTTTCATTGAATTAATGCGTTAAGTTCGAGACAGTTACATCATGACTTTAGCTCATTTACTTGAAATAGCTTGTACAGTTTATTACATGGAATGAATGAGTGCGGTAGGATTCATTCAATGAATCAAGAATGATTCATTGAATCAGTGAATTAACGCTTGATTCATAGATTGCACGATTGACTTTTGATTCCAATAATGAATGAATGCAGGGTGTTTGATTGAATGAAGGCGTTCAGCTCGAGGCATTTGTATTAAGGAAATAATCTGTAATCGATGAATTATCATGTGCAGTTTGTTTCATTGAAAGAAAGAAAGATTCAATGAAAGAATGAATGCAGTTTAATCTCTGAATAATCAAGTTAACATTCTTGAAACATGCGTTTCATAAATCTAACCGCATTCATTCATTCAATCTCTAAAGCTGTTGGTTCATTGAATGTACGATTAAAGTTTGATACAATGAATGAATCAATGAATGCATTTGTATGTCATGAAATGTACGTGTTTAGAATGTTTGTCTCATTCAAAGAGTGCAAACGAATTCCATTACAGATTGTGTAAAGTTTGCTTCATTCAATCTATGAATTACGCTTGATTCATTGATTGCACGAATGATGTTTGATTCCATAGATGAATGAATGCAGATTATTTCAATGACTGAAAGCGTTTAACTCGAGGCATTGAAGTCAGCTCTACTCACTGAAGTAACTGGTGTAGTTTGTTTCATTGAATGAACGAGAGCAGTTTGATTCTCTGAATGAATGAACGCAACTGGTCTCATGAAATGAATATGTGATGTTTTTTTCATTGAATCAATGAATAATGTTTGATCCATTGACTGTACGATTGAAGATAGGTTTAATGAATGAGTGTAGTGTGTTTCATTGAATGAAGGCGTTGAGGTCGAGATATTTACATCATGTAATTAGCTCATTTACTTGAAAAAGCTTATATAGTTTATTTCATAGAATGAATGAGAACGTTAAGATTCATTCAATGATTTTGTTAAGAATGATTAATTGAATCAGTCAAAAACGTTTGTTGCATTGAGTGTAGGATTGACTTTTGATTCCAATAATGAATGAAAGCAGGTTGTTTCATTGAATGAATGCATTTTTATTAAGGAAATAATCTCTAATCGTTCAATTATCTTGTGCAGTTTGTTTCATTTGGAAGAGAGAATGAATGCAGTTTGATTCAATGAAAGAACGAATGCAGTTTAATCTCTGAATAATCAAGTTAACATTTTTGACACATTCGTTTCATGGATCCAACTGCATTCATTCATTCAATGTCTCAAGCTGTTAATTTATTGAATGTACGATGAAAGTTTGATGCAATGAATGAATCAATGAATGTATTCAATTGTCATGAAGTGAACGTGTCTAGCATGTTAATCTCATTCAAAGAGTGCAAAAGGATTCCATTACAGACTGTGTAAAGTTTGTTTCATCGAATCAATGAATTACGCTTGATTCATTGAATGCACAAATGATGTTGAATTGCATGAATGAATGAATTTTGTTTGTTTCATTGACTGAAAACGTTGAACTCGAGACATTGAAGTCAACTCTACTCACTAAAGTAACTGGTGCAGTTTGTTTCATTGAATGAACGAGAGCAGTTTGATTCTCTGAATGAATGAACGTAAATAGTCTCATGAAATGAATATGTGATGTTTGTTTCATTGAATCAATGAATAATGTTTGATTCATTAATGTACGATTGAAGTTATATTCAATGAATTCACTGGTGCAGATTGTTTCATTGAATTAATGCGTTAGGTTCGAGACAGTTACATCATGACTTTAGCTCATTTACTTGAAATAGCTTGTACAGTTTATTACATGGAATGAATGAGTGCGGTAGGATTCATTCAAAGAATCAAGAATGATTCATTGAATCAGTGAATTAACGCTTGATTCATAGATTGCACGATTGACTTTTGATTCCAATAATGAATGAATGCAGGGTGTTTGATTGAATGAAGGCGTTCAGCTCGAGGCATTTGTATTAAGGAAATAATCTGTAATCGATGAATTATCATGTGCAGTTTGTTTCATTGAAAGAAAGAATGATTCAATGAAAGAATGAATGCAGTTTAATCTCTGAATAATCAAGTTAACATTCTTGAAACATGCGTTTCATAAATCTAACCGCATTCATTCATTCAATCTCTAAAGCTGTTGGTTCATTGAATGTACGATTAAAGTTTGATGCAATGAATGAATCAATGAATGCATTTGTATGTCATGAAATGTACGTGTTTAGAATGTTTGTCTCATTCAAAGAGTGTAAACGAATTCCATTACAGATTGTGTAAAGTTTGCTTCATTCAATCTATGAATTACGCTTGATTCATTGATTGCACGAATGATGTTTGATTCCATAGATGAATGAATGCAGATTGTTTCAATGACTGAAAGCGTTTAACTCGAGACATTGAAGTCAGCTCTACTCACTGAAGTAACTGGTGTAGTTTGTTTCATTGAATGAACGAGAGCAGTTTGATTCTCTGAATGAATGAACGCAACTGGTCTCATGAAATGAATATGTGATGTTTTTTTCATTGAATCAATGAATAATGTTTGATTCATTGACTGTACGATTGAAGATAGGTTTAATGAATGAGTGTAGTGTGTTTCATTGAATGAAGGCGTTGAGGTCGAGATATTTACATCATGTAATTAGCTCATTTACTTGAAAAAGCTTATATAGTTTATTTCATAGAATGAATGAGAACGTTAGGATTCATTCAATGATTTTGTTAAGAATGATTAATTGAATCAGTCAATAACGTTTGTTGCATTGAGTGTAGGATTGACTTTTGATTCCAATAATGAATGAAATCAGGTTGTTTCATTGAATGAATGCATTTTTATTAAGGAAATAATCTCTAATCGTTCAATTATCTTGTGCAGTTTGTTTCATTTGGAAGAAAGAATGAATGCAGTTTGATTCAATGAAAGAACGAATGCAGTTTAATCTCTGAATAATCAAGTTAACATTTTTGACACATTCGTTTCATGGATCCAACTGCATTCATTCATTCAATGTCTCAAGCTGTTGATTTATTGAATGTAAGATTAAAGTTTGATGCAATGAATGAATCAATGAATGTAGTCGATTGTCATGAAGTGAACGTGTTTAGCATGTTTATCTCATTCAAAGAGTGCAAAAGGATTCCATTACAGACTGTGTAAAGTTTGTTTCATTGAATCAATGAATAATGTTTGATTCATTGACTGTACGATTGAAGATAGGTTTAATGAATGAGTACAGTTTGTTGCATTGAATGAAGGTGTTGAGGTCGAGATATTTACATCATGTGGTTAGCTCATTTACTTGAAATAGCTTGTATAGTTTATTTCATAGAATGAATGAGAACAGTAGGATTCATTCAATGATTTTGTTAGGAATGATTAATTGAATCAGTGAATAACGTTTGATGCATTTAATGTAGGATTGACTTTTGATTCCAATAATGAATGAAAGCAGGTTGTTTCATTCAATGAATGCATTTGAATTAAGGAAATAAGCTCTAATCGTTGAATTATCAAGTGCAGTTTGTTTCATTGGAAGAAAGAACGCATGCAGTTTAATCTCTGAATAATCAAGTTAACATTCTTGAAACATGCGTTTCATGGATCCAACTGCATTCATTCATTCAATGTCTCAAGCTGTTAATTTATTGAATGTACGATGAAAGTTTGATGCAATGAATGAATCAATGAATGTATTCAATTGTCATGAAGTGAACGTGTCTAGCATGTTTATCTCATTCAAAGAGTGCAAAAGGATTCCATTACAGACTGTGTAAAGTTTGTTTCATCGAATCAATGAATTACGCTTGATTCATTGAATGCACAAATGATGTTGGATTGCATGAATGAATGAATTTTGTTTGTTTCATTGACTGAAAGCGTTGAACTCGAGACATTGAAGTCAGCTCTACTCACTAAAGTAACTGGTGCAGTTTGTTTCATTGAATGAACGAGAGCAGTTTGATTCTCTGAATGAATGAACGTAAATAGTCTCATGAAATGAATATGTGATGTTTGTTTCATTGAATCAATGAATAATGTTTGATTCATTAATGTACGATTGAAGTTATATTCAATGAATTCACTGGTGCAGATTGTTTCATTGAATTAATGCGTTAGGTTCGAGACAGTTACATCATGACTTTAGCTCATTTACTTGAAATAGCTTGTACAGTTTATTACATGGAATGAATGAGTGCGGTAGGATTCATTCAAAGAATCAAGAATGATTCATTGAATCAGTGAATTAACGCTTGATTCATAGATTGCACGATTGACTTTTGATTCCAATAATGAATGAATGCAGGGTGTTTGATTGAATGAAGGCGTTCAGCTCGAGGCATTTGTATTAAGGAAATAATCTGTAATCGATGAATTATCATGTGCAGTTTGTTTCATTGAAAGAAAGAATGATTCAATGAAAGAATGAATGCAGTTTAATCTCTGAATAATCAAGTTTACATTCTTGAAACATGCGTTTCATAAATCTAACCGCATTCATTCATTCAATCTCTAAAGCTGTTGGTTCATTGAATGTACGATTAAAGTTTGATGCAATGAATGAATCAATGAATGCATTTGTATGTCATGAAATGTACGTGTTTAGAATGTTTGTCTCATTCAAAGAGTGTAAACGAATTCCATTACAGATTGTGTAATGTTTGCTTCATTCAATCTATGAATTACGCTTGATTCATTGATTGCACGAATGATGTTTGATTCCATAGATGAATGAATGCAGATTGTTTCAATGACTGAAAGCGTTTAACTCGAGACATTGAAGTCAGCTCTACTCACTGAAGTAACTGGTGTAGTTTGTTTCATTGAATGAACGAGAGCAGTTTGATTCTCTGAATGAATGAACGCAACTGGTCTCATGAAATGAATATGTGATGTTTTTTTCATTGAATCAATGAATAATGTTTGATTCATTGACTGTACGATTGAAGATAGGTTTAATGAATGAGTGTAGTGTGTTTCATTGAATGAAGGCGTTGAGGTCGAGATATTTACATCATGTAATTAGCTCATTTACTTGAAAAAGCTTATATAGTTTATTTCATAGAATGAATGAGAACGTTAGGATTCATTCAATGATTTTGTTAAGAATGATTAATTGAATCAGTCAATAACGTTTGTTGCATTGAGTGTAGGATTGACTTTTGATTCCAATAATGAATGAAATCAGGTTGTTTCATTGAATGAATGCATTTTTATTAAGGAAATAATCTCTAATCGTTCAATTATCTTGTGCAGTTTGTTTCATTTCGAAGAAAGAATGAATGCAGTTTGATTCAATGAAAGAACGAATGCAGTTTAATCTCTGAATAATCAAGTTAACATTTTTGACACATTCGTTTCATGGATCCAACTGCATTCATTCATTCAATGTCTCAAGCTGTTGATTTATTGAATGTAAGATTAAAGTTTGATGCAATGAATGAATCAATGAATGTAGTCGATTGTCATGAAGTGAACGTGTTTAGCATGTTTATCTCATTCAAAGAGTGCAAAAGGATTCCATTACAGACTGTGTAAAGTTTGTTTCATTGAATCAATGAATAATGTTTGATTCATTGACTGTACGATTGAAGATAGGTTTAATGAATGAGTACAGTTTGTTGCATTGAATGAAGGTGTTGAGGTCGAGATATTTACATCATGTGGTTAGCTCATTTACTTGAAATAGCTTGTATAGTTTATTTCATAGAATGAATGAGAACAGTAGGATTCATTCAATGATTTTGTTAGGAATGATTAATTGAATCAGTGAATAACGTTTGATGCATTTAATGTAGGATTGACTTTTGATTCCAATAATGAATGAAAGCAGGTTGTTTCATTCAATGAATGCATTTGAATTAAGGAAATAAGCTCTAATCGTTGAATTATCAAGTGCAGTTTGTTTCATTGGAAGAAAGAACGCATGCAGTTTAATCTCTGAATAATCAAGTTAACATTCTTGAAACATGCGTTTCATGGATCCAACTGCATTCATTCATTCAATGTCTCAAGCTGTTAATTTATTGAATGTACGATGAAAGTTTGATGCAATGAATGAATCAATGAATGTATTCAATTGTCATGAAGTGAACGTGTCTAGCATGTTTATCTCATTCAAAGAGTGCAAAAGGATTCCATTACAGACTGTGTAAAGTTTGTTTCATCGAATCAATGAATTACGCTTGATTCATTGAATGCACAAATGATGTTTGATTCCATGAATGAATGAATTTTGTTTGTTTCATTGACTGAAAGCGTTGAACTCGAGACATTGAAGTCAGCTCTACTCACTAAAGTAACTGGTGCAGTTTGTTTCATTGAATGAACGAGAGCAGTTTGATTCTCTGAATGAATGAACGTAAATAGTCTCATGAAATGAATATGTGATGTTTGTTTCATTGAATCAATGAATAATGTTTGATTCATTAATGTACGATTGAAGTTATATTCAATGAATTCACTGGTGCAGATTGTTTCATTGAATTAATGCGTTAAGTTCGAGACAGTTACATCATGACTTTAGCTCATTTACTTGAAATAGCTTGTACAGTTTATTACATAGAATGAATGAGTGCGGTAGGATTCATTCAATGAATCAAGAATGATTCATTGAATCAGTGAATTAACGCTTGATTCATAGATTGCACGATTGACTTTTGATTCCAATAATGAATGAATGCAGGGTGTTTGATTGAATGAAGGCGTTCAGCTCGAGGCATTTGTATTAAGGAAATAATCTGTAATCGATGAATTATCATGTGCAGTTTGTTTCATTGAAAGAAAGAAAGATTCAATGAAAGAATGAATGCAGTTTAATCTCTGAATAATCAAGTTAACATTCTTGAAACATGCGTTTCATAAATCTAACCGCATTCATTCATTCAATCTCTAAAGCTGTTGGTTCATTGAATGTACGATTAAAGTTTGATACAATGAATGAATCAATGAATGCATTTGTATGTCATGAAATGTACGTGTTTAGAATGTTTGTCTCATTCAAAGAGTGCAAACGAATTCCATTACAGATTGTGTAAAGTTTGCTTCATTCAATCTATGAATTACGCTTGATTCATTGATTGCACGAATGATGTTTGATTCCATAGATGAATGAATGCAGATTATTTCAATGACTGAAAGCGTTTAACTCGAGGCATTGAAGTCAGCTCTACTCACTGAAGTAACTGGTGTAGTTTGTTTCATTGAATGAACGAGAGCAGTTTGATTCTCTGAATGAATGAACGCAACTGGTCTCATGAAATGAATATGTGATGTTTTTTTCATTGAATCAATGAATAATGTTTGATTCATTGACTGTACGATTGAAGATAGGTTTAATGAATGAGTGTAGTGTGTTTCATTGAATGAAGGCGTTGAGGTCGAGATATTTACATCATGTAATTAGCTCATTTACTTGAAAAAGCTTGTATAGTTTATTTCATAGAATGAATGAGAACGTTAGGATTCATTCAATGATTTTGTTAAGAATGATTAATTGAATCAGTCAATAACGTTTGTTGCATTGAGTGTAGGATTGACTTTTGATTCCAATAATGAATGAAATCAGGTTGTTTCATTGAATGAATGCATTTGTATGATAAAAATAATCTCTAATCGTTGAATTATCATGTGCAGTTTGTTTCATTTGGAAGAAAGAATGAATGCAGTTTGATTCAATGAAAGAACGAATGCAGTTTAATCTCTGAATAATCAAGTTAACATTTTTGACACATTCGTTTCATGGATCCAACTGCATTCATTCATTCAATGTCTCAAGCTGTTGATTTATTGAATGTAAGATTAAAGTTTGATGCAATGAATGAATCAATGAATGTAGTCGATCGTCATGAAGTGAACGTGTTTAGCATGTTTATCTCATTCAAAGAGTGCAAAAGGATTCCATTACAGACTGTGTAAAGTTTGTTTCATTGAATCAATGAATAATGTTTGATTCATTGACTGTACGATTGAAGATAGGTTTAATGAATGAGTACAGTTTGTTGAATTGAATGAAGGCGTTGAGGTCGAGATATTTACATCATGTAATTAGCTCATTTACTTGAAATAGCTTGTATAGTTTATTTCATAGAATGAATGAGAACAGTAGGATTCATTCAATGATTTTGTTAGGAATGATTAATTGAATCAGTGAATAACGTTTGATGCATTTAATGTAGGATTGACTTTTGATTCCAAGAATGAATGAAAGCAGGTTGTTTCATTCAATGAATGCATTTGAATTAAGGAAATAAGCTCTAATCGTTGAATTATCATGTGCAGTTTGTTTCATTGGAAGAAAGAACGCATGCAGTTTAATCTCTGAATAATCAAGTTAACATTCTTGAAACATGCGTTTCATGGATCCAACTGCATTCATTCATTCAATGTCTCAAGCTGTTAATTTATTGAATGTACGATGAAAGTTTAATGCAATGAATGAATCAATGAATGTATTCAATTGTCATGAAGTGAACGTGTCTAGCATGTTTATCTCATTCAAAGAGTGCAAAAGGATTCCATTACAGACAGTGTAAAGTTTGTTTCATCGATTCAATGAATTACGCTTGATTCATTGAATGCACAAATGATGTTTGATTGCATGAATGAATGAATTTTGTTTGTTTCATTGACTGAAAGCGTTGAACTCGAGACATTGAAGTCAGCTCTACTCACTAAAGTAACTGGTGCAGTTTGTTTCATTGAATGAACGAGAGCAGTTTGATTCTCTGAATGAATGAACGTAAATAGTCTCATGAAATGAATATGTGATGTTTGTTTCATTGAATCAATGAATAATGTTTGATTCATTAATGTACGATTGAAGTTATATTCAATGAATTCACTGGTGCAGATTGTTTCATTGAATTAATGCGTTAGGTTCGAGACAGTTACATCATGACTTTAGCTCATTTACTTGAAATAGCTTGTACAGTTTATTACATGGAATGAATGAGTGCGGTAGGATTCATTCCATGAATCAAGAATGATTCATTGAATCAGTGAATTAACGCTTGATTCATAGATTGCACGATTGACTATTGATTCCAATAATGAATGAATGCAGGGTGTTTGATTGAATGAAGGCGTTCAGCTCGAGGCATTTGTATTAAGGAAATAATCTGTAATCGATGAATTATCATGTGCAGTTTGTTTCATTGAAAGAAAGAATGATTCAATGAAAGAATGAATGCAGTTTAATCTCTGAATAATCAAGTTAACATTCTTGAAACATGCGTTTCATAAATCTAATCGCATTCATTCATTCAATCTCTAAAGCTGTTGGTTCATTGAATGTACGATTAAAGTTTGATGCAATGAATGAATCAATGAATGCATTTGTATGTCATGAAATGTACGTGTTTAGAATGTTTGTCTCATTCAAAGAGTGTAAACGAATTCCATTACAGATTGTGTAAAGTTTGCTTCATTCAATCTATGAATTACGCTTGATTCATTGATTGCACGAATGATGTTTGATTCCATAGATGAATGAATGCAGATTATTTCAATGACTGAAAGCGTTTAACTCGAGACATTGAAGTCAGCTCTACTCACTGAAGTAACTGGTGTAGTTTGTTTCATTGAATGAACGAGAGCAGTTTGATTCTCTGAATGAATGAACGCAACTGGTCTCATGAAATGAATATGTGATGTTTTTTTCATTGAATCAATGAATAATGTTTGATCCATTGACTGTACGATTGAAGATAGGTTTAATGAATGAGTGTAGTGTGTTTCATTGAATGAAGGCGTTGAGGTCGAGATATTTACATCATGTAATTAGCTCATTTACTTGAAAAAGCTTATATAGTTTATTTCATAGAATGAATGAGAACGTTAAGATTCATTCAATGATTTTGTTAAGAATGATTAATTGAATCAGTCAAAAACGTTTGTTGCATTGAGTGTAGGATTGACTTTTGATTCCAATAATGAATGAAAGCAGGTTGTTTCATTGAATGAATGCATTTTTATTAAGGAAATAATCTCTAATCGTTCAATTATCTTGTGCAGTTTGTTTCATTTGGAAGAAAGAATGAATGCAGTTTGATTCAATGAAAGAACGAATGCAGTTTAATCTCTGAATAATCAAGTTAACATTTTTGACACATTCGTTTCATGGATCCAACTGCATTCATTCATTCAATGTCTCAAGCTGTTAATTTATTGAATGTACGATGAAAGTTTGATGCAATGAATGAATCAATGAATGTATTCAATTGTCATGAAGTGAACGTGTCTAGCATGTTTATCTCATTCAAAGAGTGCAAAAGGATTCCATTACAGACTGTGTAAAGTTTGTTTCATCGAATCAATGAATTACGCTTGATTCATTGAATGCACAAATGATGTTGAATTGCATGAATGAATGAATTTTGTTTGTTTCATTGACTGAAAACGTTGAACTCGAGACATTGAAGTCAACTCTACTCACTAAAGTAACTGGTGCAGTTTGTTTCATTGAATGAACGAGAGCAGTTTGATTCTCTGAATGAATGAACGTAAATAGTCTCATGAAATGAATATGTGATGTTTGTTTCATTGAATCAATGAATAATGTTTGATTCATTAATGTACGATTGAAGTTATATTCAATGAATTCACTGGTGCAGATTGTTTCATTGAATTAATGCGTTAGGTTCGAGACAGTTACATCATGACTTTAGCTCATTTACTTGAAATAGCTTGTACTGTTTATTACATGGAATGAATGAGTGCGGTAGGATTCATTCAATGAATCAAGAATGATTCATTGAATCAGTGAATTAACGCTTGATTCATAGATTGCACGATTGACTTTTGATTCCAATAATGAATGAATGCAGGGTGTTTGATTGAATGAAGGCGTTCAGCTCGAGGCATTTGTATTAAGGAAATAATCTGTAATCGATGAATTATCATGTGCAGTTTGTTTCATTGAAAGAAAGAATGATTCAATGAAAGAATGAATGCAGTTTAATCTCTGAATAATCAAGTTAACATTCTTGAAACATGCGTTTCATAAATCTAACCGCATTCATTCATTCAATCTCTAAAGCTGTTGGTTCATTGAATGTACGATTAAAGTTTGATGCAATGAATGAATCAATGAATGCATTTGTATGTCATGAAATGTACGTGTTTAGAATGTTTGTCTCATTCAAAGAGTGTAAACGAATTCCATTACAGATTGTGTAAAGTTTGCTTCATTCAATCTATGAATTACGCTTGATTCATTGATTGCACGAATGATGTTTGATTCCATAGATGAATGAATGCAGATTGTTTCAATGACTGAAAGCGTTTAACTCGAGACATTGAAGTCAGCTCTACTCACTGAAGTAACTGGTGTAGTTTGTTTCATTGAATGAACGAGAGCAGTTTGATTCTCTGAATGAATGAACGCAACTGGTCTCATGAAATGAATATGTGATGTTTTTTTCATTGAATCAATGAATAATGTTTGATTCATTGACTGTACGATTGAAGATAGGTTTAATGAATGAGTGTAGTGTGTTTCATTGAATGAAGGCGTTGAGGTCAAGATATTTACATCATGTAATTAGCTCATTTACTTGAAAAAGCTTATATAGTTTATTTCATAGAATGAATGAGAACGTTAGGATTCATTCAATGATTTTGTTAAGAATGATTAATTGAATCAGTCAATAACGTTTGTTGCATTGAGTGTAGGATTGACTTTTGATTCCAATAATGAATGAAAGCAGGTTGTTTCATTGAATGAATGCATTTTTATTAAGGAAATAATCTCTAATCGTTCAATTATCTTGTGCAGTTTGTTTCATTTCGAAGAAAGAATGAATGCAGTTTGATTCAATGAAAGAACGAATGCAGTTTAATCTCTGAATAATCAAGTTAACATTTTTGACACATTCGTTTCATGGATCCAACTGCATTCATTCATTCAATGTCTCAAGCTGTTGATTTATTGAATGTAAGATTAAAGTTTGATGCAATGAATGAATCAATGAATGTAGTCGATTGTCATGAAGTGAACGTGTTTAGCATGTTTATCTCATTCAAAGAGTGCAAAAGGATTCCATTACAGACTGTGTAAAGTTTGTTTCATTGAATCAATGAATAATGTTTGATTCATTGACTGTACGATTGAAGATAGGTTTAATGAATGAGTACAGTTTGTTGCATTGAATGAAGGTGTTGAGGTCGAGATATTTACATCATGTGGTTAGCTCATTTACTTGAAATAGCTTGTATAGTTTATTCCATAGAATGAATGAGAACAGTAGGATTCATTCAATGATTTTGTTAGGAATGATTAATTGAATCAGTGAATAACGTTTGATTAATTTAATGTAGGATTGACTTTTGATTCCAATAATGAATGAAAGCAGGTTGTTTCATTCAATGAATGCATTTGAATTAAGGAAATAAGCTCTAATCGTTGAATTATCAAGTGCAGTTTGTTTCATTGGAAGAAAGAACGCATGCAGTTTAATCTCTGAATAATCAAGTTAACATTCTTGAAACATGCGTTTCATGGATCCAACTGCATTCATTCATTCAATGTCTCAAGCTGTTAATTTATTGAATGTACGATGAAAGTTTGATGCAATGAATGAATCAATGAATGTATTCAATTGTCATGAAGTGAACGTGTCTAGCATGTTTATCTCATTCAAAGAGTGCAAAAGGATTCCATTACAGACTGTGTAAAGTTTGTTTCATCGAATCAATGAATTACGCTTGATTCATTGAATGCACAAATGATGTTTGATTCCATGAATGAATGAATTTTGTTTGTTTCATTGACTGAAAGCGTTGAACTCGAGACATTGAAGTCAGCTCTACTCACTAAAGTAACTGGTGCAGTTTGTTTCATTGAATGAACGAGAGCAGTTTGATTCTCTGAATGAATGAACGTAAATAGTCTCATGAAATGAATATGTGATGTTTGTTTCATTGAATCAATGAATAATGTTTGATTCATTAATGTACGATTGAAGTTATATTCAATGAATTCACTGGTGCAGATTGTTTCATTGAATTAATGCGTTAAGTTCGAGACAGTTACATCATGACTTTAGCTCATTTACTTGAAATAGCTTGTACAGTTTATTACATAGAATGAATGAGTGCGGTAGGATTCATTCAATGAATCAAGAATGATTCATTGAATCAGTGAATTAACGCTTGATTCATAGATTGCACGATTGACTTTTGATTCCAATAATGAATGAATGCAGGGTGTTTGATTGAATGAAGGCGTTCAGCTCGAGGCATTTGTATTAAGGAAATAATCTGTAATCGATGAATTATCATGTGCAGTTTGTTTCATTGAAAGAAAGAAAGATTCAATGAAAGAATGAATGCAGTTTAATCTCTGAATAATCAAGTTAACATTCTTGAAACATGCGTTTCATAAATCTAACCGCATTCATTCATTCAATCTCTAAAGCTGTTGGTTCATTGAATGTACGATTAAAGTTTGATACAATGAATGAATCAATGAATGCATTTGTATGTCATGAAATGTACGTGTTTAGAATGTTTGTCTCATTCAAAGAGTGCAAACGAATTCCATTACAGATTGTGTAAAGTTTGCTTCATTCAATCTATGAATTACGCTTGATTCATTGATTGCACGAATGATGTTTGATTCCATAGATGAATGAATGCAGATTATTTCAATGACTGAAAGCGTTTAACTCGAGACATTGAAGTCAGCTCTACTCACTGAAGTAACTGGTGTAGTTTGTTTCATTGAATGAACGAGAGCAGTTTGATTCTCTGAATGAATGAACGCAACTGGTCTCATGAAATGAATATGTGATGTTTTTTTCATTGAATCAATGAATAATGTTTGATTCATTGACTGTACGATTGAAGATAGGTTTAATGAATGAGTGTAGTGTGTTTCATTGAATGAAGGCGTTGAGGTCGAGATATTTACATCATGTAATTAGCTCATTTACTTGAAAAAGCTTGTATAGTTTATTTCATAGAATGAATGAGAACGTTAGGATTCATTCAATGATTTTGTTAAGAATGATTAATTGAATCAGTCAATAACGTTTGTTGCATTGAGTGTAGGATTGACTTTTGATTCCAATAATGAATGAAATCAGGTTGTTTCATTGAATGAATGCATTTTTATGATAAAAATAATCTCTAATCGTTGAATTATCATGTGCAGTTTGTTTCATTTGGAAGAAAGAATGAATGCAGTTTGATTCAATGAAAGAACGAATGCAGTTTAATCTCTGAATAATCAAGTTAACATTTTTGACACATTCGTTTCATGGATCCAACTGCATTCATTCATTCAATGTCTCAAGCTGTTGATTTATTGAATGTAAGATTAAAGTTTGATGCAATGAATGAATCAATGAATGTAGTCGATCGTCATGAAGTGAACGTGTTTAGCATGTTTATCTCATTCAAAGAGTGCAAAAGGATTCCATTACAGACTGTGTAAAGTTTGTTTCATTGAATCAATGAATAATGTTTGATTCATTGACTGTACGATTGAAGATAGGTTTAATGAATGAGTACAGTTTGTTGAATTGAATGAAGGCGTTGAGGTCGAGATATTTACATCATGTAATTAGCTCATTTACTTGAAATAGCTTGTATAGTTTATTTCATAGAATGAATGAGAACAGTAGGATTCATTCAATGATTTTGTTAGGAATGATTAATTGAATCAGTGAATAACGTTTGATGCATTTAATGTAGGATTGACTTTTGATTCCAATAATGAATGAAAGCAGGTTGTTTCATTCAATGAATGCATTTGAATTAAGGAAATAAGCTCTAATCGTTGAATTATCATGTGCAGTTTGTTTCATTGGAAGAAAGAACGCATGCAGTTTAATCTCTGAATAATCAAGTTAACATTCTTGAAACATGCGTTTCATGGATCCAACTGCATTCATTCATTCAATGTCTCAAGCTGTTAATTTATTGAATGTACGATGAAAGTTTGATGCAATGAATGAATCAATGAATGTATTCAATTGTCATGAATTGAACGTGTCTAGCATGTTTATCTCATTCAAAGAGTGCAAAAGGATTCCATTACAGACAGTGTAAAGTTTGTTTCATCGATTCAATGAATTACGCTTGATTCATTGAATGCACAAATGATGTTTGATTGCATGAATGAATGAATTTTGTTTGTTTCATTGACTGAAAGCGTTGAACTCGAGACATTGAAGTCAGCTCTACTCACTAAAGTAACTGGTGCAGTTTGTTTCATTGAATGAACGAGAGCAGTTTGATTCTCTGAATGAATGAACGTAAATACTCTCATGAAATGAATATGTGATGTTTGTTTCATTGAATCAATGAATAATGTTTGATTCATTAATGTACGATTGAAGTTATATTCAATGAATTCACTGGTGCAGATTGTTTCATTGAATTAATGCGTTAGGTTCGAGACAGTTACATCATGACTTTAGCTCATTTACTTGAAATAGCTTGTACAGTTTATTACATGGAATGAATGAGTGCGGTAGGATTCATTCCATGAATCAAGAATGATTCATTGAATCAGTGAATTAACGCTTGATTCATAGATTGCACGATTGACTATTGATTCCAATAATGAATGAATGCAGGGTGTTTGATTGAATGAAGGCGTTCAGCTCGAGGCATTTGTATTAAGGAAATAATCTGTAATCGATGAATTATCATGTGCAGTTTGTTTCATTGAAAGAAAGAATGATTCAATGAAAGAATGAATGCAGTTTAATCTCTGAATAATCAAGTTAACATTCTTGAAACATGCGTTTCATAAATCTAATCGCATTCATTCATTCAATCTCTAAAGCTGTTGGTTCATTGAATGTACGATTAAAGTTTGATGCAATGAATGAATCAATGAATGCATTTGTATGTCATGAAATGTACGTGTTTAGAATGTTTGTCTCATTCAAAGAGTGTAAACGAATTCCATTACAGATTGTGTAAAGTTTGCTTCATTCATTCTATGAATTACGCTTGATTCATTGATTGCACGAATGATGTTTGATTCCATAGATGAATGAATGCAGATTGTTTCAATGACTGAAAGCGTTTAACTCGAGACATTGAAGTCACCTCTACTCACTGAAGTAACTGGTGTAGTTTGTTTCATTGAATGAACGAGAGCAGTTTGATTCTCTGAATGAATGAACGCAACTGGTCTCATGAAATGAATATGTGATGTTTTTTTCATTGAATCAATGAATAATGTTTGATTCATTGACTGTACGATTGAAGATAGGTTTAATGAATGAGTGTAGTGTGTTTCATTGAATGAAGGCGTTGAGGTCGAGATATTTACATCATGTAATTAGCTCATTTACTTGAAAAAGCTTATATAGTTTATTTCATAGAATGAATGAGAACGTTAGGATTCATTCAATGATTTTGTTAAGAATGATTAATTGAATCAGTCAAAAACGTTTGTTGCATTGAGTGTAGGATTGACTTTTGATTCCAATAATGAATGAAAGCAGGTTGTTTCATTCAATGAATGCATTTTTATTAAGGAAATAATCTCTAATCGTTCAATTATCTTGTGCAGTTTGTTTCATTTGGAAGAAAGAATGAATGCAGTTTGATTCAATGAAAGAACGAATGCAGTTTAATCTCTGAATAATCAAGTTAACATTTTTGACACATTCGTTTCATGGATCCAACTGCATTCATTCATTCAATGTCTCAAGCTGTTAATTTATTGAATGTACGATGAAAGTTTGATGCAATGAATGAATCAATGAATGTATTCAATTGTCATGAAGTGAACGTGTCTAGCATGTTAATCTCATTCAAAGAGTGCAAAAGGATTCCATTACAGACTGTAAAGTTTGTTTCACCGAATCAATGAATTACGCTTGATTCATTGAATGCACAAATGATGTTTGATTCCATGAATGAATGAATTTTGTTTGTTTCATTGACTGAAAGCGTTGAACTCGAGACATTGAAGTCAGCTCTACTCACTAAAGTAACTGGTGCAGTTTGTTTCATTGAATGAACGAGAGCAGTTTGATTCTCTGAATGAATGAACGTAAATGGTCTCATGAAATGAATATGTGATTTTTGTCTCATTGAATCAATGAATAATGTTTGATTCATTAATGTACGATTGAAGTTATATTCAATGAATTCACTGGTGCAGATTGTTTCATTGAATTAATGCGTTAAGTTCGAGACAGTTACATCATGACTTTAGCTCATTTACTTGAAATAGCTTGTACAGTTTATTACATAGAATGAATGAGTGCGGTAGGATTCATTCAATGAATCAAGAATGATTCATTGAATCAGTGAATTAACGCTTGATTCATAGATTGCACGATTGACTTTTGATTCCAATAATGAATGAATGCAGGGTGTTTGATTGAATGAAGGCGTTCAGCTCGAGGCATTTGTATTAAGGAAATAATCTGTAATCGATGAATTATCATGTGCAGTTTGTTTCATTGAAAGAAAGAATGATTCAATGAAAGAATGAATGCAGTTTAATCTCTGAATAATCAAGTTAACATTCTTGAAACATGCGTTTCATAAATCTAACCGCATTCATTCATTCAATCTCTAAAGCTGTTGGTTCATTGAATGTACGATTAAAGTTTGATGCAATGAATGAATCAATGAATGCATTTGTATGTCATGAAATGTACGTGTTTAGAATGTTTGTCTCATTCAAAGAGTGCAAAAGAATTCCATTACAGACTGTAAAGTTTGCTTCATTCATTCTATGAATTACGCTTGATTCATTGATTGCACGAATGATGTTTGATTCCATGAATGAATGAATTTTGTTTGTTTCATTGACTGAAAGCGTTTAACTCGAGACATTGAAGTCAGCTCTACTCACTGAAGTAACTGGTGTAGTTTGTTTCATTGAATGAACGAGAGCAGTTTGATTCTCTGAATGAATGAACGCAACTGGTCTCATGAAATGAATATGTGATGTTTTTTTCATTGAATCAATGAATAATGTTTGATTCATTGACTGTACGATTGAAGATAGGTTTAATGAATGAGTGTAGTGTGTTTCATTGAATGAAGGCGTTGAGGTCGAGATATTTACATCATGTAATTAGCTCATTTACTTGAAAAAGTTTATATAGTTTATTTCATAGAATGAATGAGAACGTTAGGATTCATTCAATGATTTTGTTAAGAATGATTAATTGAATCAGTCAATAACGTTTGTTGCATTGAGTGTAGGATTGACTTTTGATTCCAATAATGAATGAAAGCAGGTTGTTTCATTGAATGAATGCATTTTTATTAAGGAAATAATCTCTAATCGTTCAATTATCTTGTGCAGTTTGTTTCATTTGGAAGAAAGAATGAATGCAGTTTGATTCAATGAAAGAACGAATGCAGTTTAATCTGTGAATAATCAAGTTAACATTTTTGACACATTCGTTTCATGGATCCAACTGCATTCATTCATTCAATGTCTCAAGCTGTTGATTTATTGAATGTAAGATTAAAGTTTGATGCAATGAATGAATCAATGAATGTAGTCGATTGTCATGAAGTGAACGTGTTTAGCATGTTTATCTCATTCAAAGAGTGCAAAAGGATTCCATTACAGACTGTGTAAAGTTTGTTTCATTGAATCAATGAATAATGTTTGATTCATTGACTGTACGATTGAAGATAGGTTTAATGAATGAGTACAATTTGTTGCATTGAATGAAGGCGTTGAGGTCGAGATATTTACATCATGTAATTAGCTCATTTACTTGAAATAGCTTGTATAGTTTATTTCATAGAATGAATGAGAACAGTAGGATTCATTCAATGATTTTGTTAGGAATGATTAATTGAATCAGTGAATAACGTTTTTTTGCATTTAATGTAGGATTGTCTTTTGATTCCAATAATGAATGAAAGCAGGTTGTTTCATTCAATGAATGCATTTGAATTAAGGAAATAAGCTCTAATCGTTGAATTATCATGTGCAGTTTGTTTCATTGGAAGAAAGAACGCATGCAGTTTAATCTCTGAATAATCAAGTTAACATTCTTGAAACATGCGTTTCATGGATCCAACTGCATTCATTCATTCAATGTCTCAAGCTGTTAATTTATTGAATGTACGATGAAAGATTGATGCAATGAATGAATCAATGAATGTATTCAATTGTCATGAAGTGAACGTGTCTAGCATGTTAATCTCATTCAAAGAGTGCAAAAGGATTCCATTACAGACTGTAAAGTTTGTTTCACCGAATCAATGAATTACGCTTGATTCATTGAATGCACAAATGATGTTTGATTCCATGAATGAATGAATTTTGTTTGTTTCATTGACTGAAAGCGTTGAACTCGAGACATTGAAGTCAGCTCTACTCACTAAAGTAACTGGTGCAGTTTGTTTCATTGAATGAACGAGAGCAGTTTGATTCTCTGAATGAATGAACGTAAATGGTCTCATGAAATGAATATGTGATTTTTGTTTCATTGAATCAATGAATAATGTTTGATTCATTAATGTACGATTGAAGTTATATTCAATGAATTCACTGGTGCAGATTGTTTCATTGAATTAATGCGTTAAGTTCGAGACAGTTACATCATGACTTTAGCTCATTTACTTGAAATAGCTTGTACAGTTTATTACATAGAATGAATGAGTGCGGGAGGATTCATTCAATGAATCAAGAATGATTCATTGAATCAGTGAATGAACGCTTGATTCATAGATTGCACGATTGACTTTTGATTCCAATAATGAATGAATGCAGGGTGTTTGATTGAATGAAGGCGTTCAGCTCGAGGCATTTGTATTAAGGAAATAATCTGTAATCGATGAATTATCATGTGCAGTTTGTTTCATTGAAAGAAAGAATGATTCAATGAAAGAATGAATGCAGTTTAATCTCTGAATAATCAAGTTAACATTCTTGAAACATGCGTTTCATAAATCTAACCGCATTCATTCATTCAATCTCTAAAGCTGTTGGTTCATTGAATGTACGCTTAAAGTTTGATGCAATGAATGAATCAATGAATGCATTTGTATGTCATGAAATGTACGTGTTTAGAATGTTTGTCTCATTCAAAGAGTGCAAAAGAATTCCATTACAGATTGTGTAAAGTTTGTTTCATTCAATCTATGAATTACGCTTGATTCATTGATTGCACGAATGATGTTTGATTCCATAAATGAATGAATGCAGGTTGTTTCAATGACTGAAAGCGTTTAACTCGAGACATTGAAGTCAGCTCTACTCACTGAAGTAACTGGTGTAGTTTGTTTCATTGAATGAACGAGAGCAGTTTGATTCTCTGAATGAATGAACGCAACTGGTCTCATGAAATGAATATGTGATGTGTCTTTCCTTGAATCAATGAATAATGTTTGATTCATTGACTGTACGATTGAAGATAGGTTTAATGAATGAGTGTAGTGTGTTTCATTGAATGAAGGCGTTGAGGTCGAGATATTTACATCATGTAATCAGCTCATTTACTTGAAAAAGCTTGTTTCGTTTATTTCATAGAATGAATGAGAACGTTAGGATTCATTCAATGATTTTGTTAAGAATGATTAATTGAATCAGTCAATAACGTTTGTTGCATTGAGTGTAGGATTGACTTTTGATTCCAATAATGAATGAAAGCAGGTTGTTTCATTGAATGAATGCATTTTTATTAAGGAAATAATCTCTAATCGTTGAATTATCATGTGCAGATTGTTTCATTTGGAAGAAAGAATGAATGCAGTTTGATTCAATGAAAGAACGAATGCAGTTTAATCTCTGAATAATCAAGTTAACATTTTTGACACATTCGTTACATGGATCGAACTGCATTCATTCATTCAATGTCTCAAGCTGTTGATTTATTGAATGTAAGATTAAAGTTTGATGCAATGAATGAATCAATGAATGTAGTCGATTGTCATGAAGTGAACGTGTTTAGCATGTTTATCTCATTCAAAGAGTGCAAAAGGATTCCATTACAGACTGTGTAAAGTTTGTTTCATTGAATCAATGAATAATGTTTGATTCATTGACTGTATGATTGAAGATAGGTTTAATGAATGAGTGCAGTTTGTTTCATTGAATGAAGGCGTTGAGGTCGAGATATTTACATCATGTAATTAGCTCATTTACTTGAAAAAGCTTATATAGTTTATTTCATAGAATGAATGAGAACGTTAGGATTCATTCAATGATTTTGTTAAGAATGATTAATTGAATCAGTCAATAACGTTTGTTGCATTGAGTGTAGGATTGACTTTTGATTCCAATAATGAATGAAAGCAGGTTGTTTCATTGAATGAATGCATTTTTATTAAGGAAATAATCTCTAATCGTTCAATTATCTTGTGCAGTTTGTTTCATTTGGAAGAAAGAATGAATGCAGTTTGATTCAATGAAAGAACGAATGCAGTTTAATCGCTAAATAATCAAGTTAACATTTTTGACACATTCGTTTCATGGATCCAACTGCATTCATTCATTCAATGTCTCAAGCTGTTGATTTATTGAATGTAAGATTAAAGTTTGATGCAATGAATGAATCAATGAATGTAGTCGATTGTCATGAAGTGAACGTGTTTAGCATGTTTATCTCATTCAAAGAGTGCAAAAGGATTCCATTACAGACTGTGTAAAGTTTGTTTCATTGAATCAATGAATAATGTTTGATTCATTGACTGTACGATTGAAGATAGGTTTAATGAATGAGTACAGTTTGTTGCATTGAATGAAGGCGTTGAGGTCGAGATATTTACATCATGTAATTAGCTCATTTACTTGAAATAGCTTGTATAGTTTATTTCATAGAATGAATGAGAACAGTAGGATTCATTCAATGATTTTGTTAGGAATGATTAATTGAATCAGTGAATAACGTTTTTTTGCATTTAATGTAGGATTGACTTTTGATTCCAATAATGAATGAAAGCAGGTTGTTTCATTCAATGAATGCATTTGAATTAAGGAAATAAGCTCTAATCGTTGAATTATCATGTGCAGTTTGTTTCATTGGAAGAAAGAACGCATGCAGTTTAATCTCTGAATAATCAAGTTAACATTCTTGAAACATGCGTTTCATGGATCCAACTGCATTCATTCATTCAATGTCTCAAGCTGTTAATTTATTGAATGTACGATGAAAGTTTGATGCAATGAATGAATCAATGAATGTATTCAATTGTCATGAAGTGAACGTGTCTAGCATGTTAATCTCATTCAAAGAGTGCAAAAGGATTCCATTACAGACTGTAAAGTTTGTTTCACCGAATCAATGAATTACGCTTGATTCATTGAATGCACAAATGATGTTTGATTCCATGAATGAATGAATTTTGTTTGTTTCATTGACTGAAAGCGTTGAACTCGAGACATTGAAGTCAGCTCTACTCACTAAAGTAACTGGTGCAGTTTGTTTCATTGAATGAACGAGAGCAGTTTGATTCTCTGAATGAATGAACGTAAATGGTCTCATGAAATGAATATGTGATTTTTGTTTCATTGAATCAATGAATAATGTTTGATTCATTAATGTACGATTGAAGTTATATTCAATGAATTCACTGGTGCAGATTGTTTCATTGAATTAATGCGTTAAGTTCGAGACAGTTACATCATGACTTTAGCTCATTTACTTGAAATAGCTTGTACAGTTTATTACATAGAATGAATGAGTGCGGTAGGATTCATTCAATGAATCAAGAATGATTCATTGAATCAGTGAATTAACGCTTGATTCATAGATTGCACGATTGACTTTTGATTCCAATAATGAATGAATGCAGGGTGTTTGATTGAATGAAGGCGTTCAGCTCGAGGCATTTGTATTAAGGAAATAATCTGTAATCGATGAATTATCATGTGCAGTTTGTTTCATTGAAAGAAAGAATGATTCAATGAAAGAATGAATGCAGTTTAATCTCTGAATAATCAAGTTAACATTCTTGAAACATGCGTTTCATAATTCTAACCGCATTCATTCATTCAATCTCTAAAGCTGTTGGTTCATTGAATGTACGCTTAAAGTTTGATGCAATGAATGAATCAATGAATGCATTTGTATGTCATGAAATGTACGTGTTTAGAATGTTTGTCTCATTCAAAGAGTGCAAAAGAATTCCATTACAGATTGTGTAAAGTTTGTTTCATTCAATCTATGAATTACGCTTGATTCATTGATTGCACGAATGATGTTTGATTCCATAAATGAATGAATGCAGGTTGTTTCAATGACTGAAAGCGTTTAACTCGAGACATTGAAGTCAGCTCTACTCACTGAAGTAACTGGTGTAGTTTGTTTCATTGAATGAACGAGAGCAGTTTGATTCTCTGAATGAATGAACGCAACTGGTCTCATGAAATGAATATGTGATGTGTTTTTCCTTGAATCAATGAATAATGTTTGATTCATTGACTGTACGATTGAAGATAGGTTTAATGAATGAGTGTAGTGTGTTTCATTGAATGAAGGCGTTGAGGTCGAGATATTTACATCATGTAATCAGCTCATTTACTTGAAAAAGCTTGTTTCGTTTATTTCATAGAATGAATGAGAACGTTAGGATTCATTCAATGATTTTGTTAAGAATGATTAATTGAATCAGTCAATAACGTTTGTTGCATTGAGTGTAGGATTGACTTTTGATTCCAATAATGAATGAAAGCAGGTTGTTTCATTGAATGAATGCATTTTTATTCAGGAAATAATCTCTAATCGTTGAATTATCATGTGCAGTTTGTTTCATTTGGAAGAAAGAATGAATGCAGTTTGATTCAATGAAAGAACGAATGCAGTTTAATCTCTGAATAATCAAGTTAACATTTTTGACACATTCGTTACATGGATCGAACTGCATTCATTCATTCAATGTCTCAAGCTGTTGATTTATTGAATGTAAGATTAAAGTTTGATGCAATGAATGAATCAATGAATGTAGTCGATTGTCATGAAGTGAACGTGTTTAGCATGTTTATCTCATTCAAAGAGTGCAAAAGGATTCCATTACAGACTGTGTAAAGTTTGTTTCATTGAATCAATGAATAATGTTTGATTCATTGACTGTACGATTGAAGATAGGTTTAATGAATGAGTACAGTTTGTTGAATTGAATGAAGGCGTTGAGGTCGAGATATTTACATCATGTAATTAGCTCATTTATTTGAAATAGCTTGTATAGTTTATTTCATAGAATGAATGAGAACAGTAGGATTCATTCAATGATTTTGTTAGGAATGATTAATTGAATCAGTGAATAACGTTTTTTTGCATTTAATGTAGGATTGACTTTTGATTCCAATAATGAATGAAAGCAGGTTGTTTCATTCAATGAATGCATTTGAATTAAGGAAATAAGCTCTAATCGTTGAATTATCATGTGCAGTTTGTTTCATTGGAAGAAAGAACGCATGCAGTTTAATCTCTGAATAATCAAGTTAACATTCTTGAAACATGCGTTTCATGGATCCAACTGCATTCATTCATTCAATGTCTCAAGCTGTTAATTTATTGAATGTACGATGAAAGTTTGATGCAATGAATGAATCAATGAATGTATTCAATTGTCATGAAGTGAACGTGTCTAGCATGTTAATCTCATTCAAAGAGTGCAAAAGGATTCCATTACAGACTGTAAAGTTTGTTTCACCGAATCAATGAATTACGCTTGATTCATTGAATGCACAAATGATGTTTGATTCCATGAATGAATGAATTTTGTTTGTTTCATTGACTGAAAGCGTTGAACTCGAGACATTGAAGTCAGCTCTACTCACTAAAGTAACTGGTGCAGTTTGTTTCATTGAATGAACGAGAGCAGTTTGATTCTCTGAATGAATGAACGTAAATGGTCTCATGAAATGAATATGTGATTTTTGTTTCATTGAATCAATGAATAATGTTTGATTCATTAATGTACGATTGAAGTTATATTCAATGAATTCACTGGTGCAGATTGTTTCATTGAATTAATGCGTTAAGTTCGAGACAGTTACATCATGACTTTAGCTCATTTACTTGAAATAGCTTGTACAGTTTATTACATAGAATGAATGAGTGCGGTAGGATTCATTCAATGAATCAAGAATGATTCATTGAATCAGTGAATTAACGCTTGATTCATAGATTGCACGATTGACTTTTGATTCCAATAATGAATGAATGCAGGGTGTTTGATTGAATGAAGGCATTCAGCTCGAGGCATTTGTATTCAGGAAATAATCTGTAATCGATGAATTATCATGTGCAGTTTGTTTCATTGAAAGAAAGAATGATTCAATGAAAGAATGAATGCAGTTTAATCTCTGAATAATCAAGTTAACATTCTTGGAACATGCGTTTCATAAATCTAACCGCATTCATTCATTCAATCTCTAAAGCTGTTGGTTCATTGAATGTACGATTAAAGTTTGATGCAATGAATGAATCAATGAATGCATTTGTATGTCATGAAATGTACGTGTTTAGAATGTTTGTCTCATTCAAAGAGTGTAAACGAATTCCATTACAGATTGTGTAAAGTTTGCTTCATTCATTCTATGAATTACGCTTGATTCATTGATTGCACGAATGATGTTTGATTCCATAGATGAATGAATGCAGATTGTTTCAATGACTGAAAGCGTTTAACTCGAGACATTGAAGTCAGCTCTACTCACTGAAGTAACTGGTGTAGTTTGTTTCATTGAATGAACGAGAGCAGTTTGATTCTCTGAATGAATGAACGCAACTGGTCTCATGAAATGAATATGTGATGTTTTTTTCATTGAATCAATGAATAATATTTGATTCATTGACTGTACGATTGAAGATAGGTTTAATGAATGAGTGTAGTGTGTTTCATTGAATGAAGGCGTTGAGGTCGAGATATTTACATCATGTAATTAGCTCATTTACTTGAAAAAGCTTATATAGTTTATTTCATAGAATGAATGAGAACGTTAGGATTCATTCAATGATTTTGTTAAGAATGATTAATTGAATCAGTCAATAACGTTTGTTGCATTGAGTGTAGGATTGACTTTTGATTCCAATAATGAATGAAAGCAGGTTGTTTCATTGAATGAATGCATTTTTATTAAGGAAATAATCTCTAATCGTTCAATTATCTTGTGCAGTTTGTTTCATTTGGAAGAAAGAATGAATGCAGTTTGATTCAATGAAAGAACGAATGCAGTTTAATCGCTAAATAATCAAGTTAACATTTTTGACACATTCGTTTCATGGATCCAACTGCATTCATTCATTCAATGTCTCAAGCTGTTGATTTATTGAATGTAAGATTAAAGTTTGATGGAATGAATGAATCAATGAATGTAGTCGATTGTCATGAAGTGAACGTGTTTAGCATGTTTATCTCATTCAAAGAGTGCAAAAGGATTCCATTACAGACTGTGTAAAGTTTGTTTCATTGAATCAATGAATAATGTTTGATTCATTGACTGTACGATTGAAGATAGGTTTAATGAATGAGTACAGTTTGTTGAATTGAATGAAGGCGTTGAGGTCGAGATATTTACATCATGTAATTAGCTCATTTACTTGAAATAGCTTGTATAGTTTATTTCATAGAATGAATGAGAACAGTAGGATTCATTCAATGATTTTGTTAGGAATGATTAATTGAATCAGTGAATAACGTTTGATGCATTTAATGTAGGATTGACTTTTGATTCCAATAATGAATGAAAGCAGGTTGTTTCATTCAATGAATGCATTTGAATTAAGGAAATAAGCTCTAATCGTTGAATTATCATGTGCAGTTTGTTTCATTGGAAGAAAGAACGCATGCAGTTTAATCTCTGAATAATCAAGTTAACATTCTTGAAACATGCGATTCATGGATCCAACTGCATTCATTCATTCAATGTCTCAAGCTGTTAATTTATTGAATGTACGATGAAAGTTTGATGCAATGAATGAATCAATGAATGTATTCAATTGTCATGAAGTGAACATGTCTCGCATGTTTATCTCATTCAAAGAGTGCAAAAGGATTCCATTACAGACTGTGTAAAGTTTGTTTCATCGAATCAATGAATTAAGCTTGATTCATTGAATGCACAAATGATGTTGGATTGCATGAATGAATGAATTTTGTTTGTTTCATTGACTGAAAGCGTTGAACTCGAGACATTGAAGTCAGCTCTACTCACTAAAGTAACTGGTGCAGTTTGTTTCATTGAATGAACGAGAGCAGTTTGATTCTCTGAATGAATGAACGCAACTGGTCTCATGAAATGAATATGTGATGTTTTTTTCATTGAATCAATGAATAATGTTTGATTCATTGACTGTACGATTGAAGATAGGTTTAATGAATGAGTGTAGTGTGTTTCATTGAATGAAGGCGTTGAGGTCGAGATATTTACATCATGTAATTAGCTCATTTACTTGAAAAAGCTTATATAGTTTATTTCATAGAATGAATGAGAACGTTAGGATTCATTCAATGATTTTGTTAAGAATGATTAATTGAATCAGTCAATAACGTTTGTTGCATTGAGTGTAGGATTGACTTTTGATTCCAATAATGAATGAAAGCAGGTTGTTTCATTGAATGAATGCATTTTTATTAAGGAAATAATCTCTAATCGTTCAATTATCTTGTGCAGTTTGTTTCATTTGGAAGAAAGAATGAATGCAGTTTGATTCAATGAAAGAACGAATGCAGGTTAATCGCTGAATAATCAAGTAAACATTTTTGACACATTCGTTTCATGGATCCAACTGCATTCATTCATTCAATGTCTCAAGCTGTTGATTTATTGAATGTAAGATTAAAGTTTGATGGAATGAATGAATCAATGAATGTAGTCGATTGCCATGAAGTGAACGTGTTTAGCATGTTTATCTCATTCAAAGAGTGCAAAAGGATTCCATTACACACTGTGTAAAGTTTGTTTCATTGAATCAATGAATAATGTTTGATTCATTGACTGTTTACGATTGAAGATAGGTTTAATGAATGAGTACAGTTTGTTGCATTGAATGAAGGCGTTGAGGTCGAGATATTTACATCATGTAATTAGCTCATTTACTTGAAATAGCTTGTATAGTTTATTTCATAGAATGAATGAGAACAGTAGGATTAATTCTATGATTTTGATAGGAATGATTAATTGAATCAGTGAATAACGTTTGATGCATTTAATGTAGGATTGACTTTTGATTCCAATAATGAATGAAAGCAGGTTGTTTCAATCAATGAATGCATTTGAATTAAGGAAATAAGCTCTAATCGTTGAATTATCATGTGCAGTTTGTTTCATTGGAAGAAAGAAAGCATGCAGTTTAATCTCTGAATAATCAAGTTAACATTCTTGAAACATGCGTTTCATGGATCCAACTGCATTCATTCATTCAATGTCTCAAGCTGTTAATTTATTGAATGTACGATGAAAGTTTGATGCAATGAATGAATCAATGAATGTATTCAATTGTCATGAAGTGAACATGTCTCGCATGTTTATCTCATTCAAAGAGTGCAAAAGGATTCCATTACAGACTGTGTAAAGTTTGTTTCATCGAATCAATGAATTAAGCTTGATTCATTGAATGCACAAATGATGTTGGATTGCATGAATGAATGAATTTTGTTTGTTTCATTGACTGAAAGCGTTGAACTCGAGACATTGAAGTCAGCTCTACTCACTAAAGTAACTGGTGCAGTTTGTTTCATTGAATGAACGAGAGCAGTTTGATTCTCTGAATGAATGAACGTAAATAGTCTCATGAAATGAATATGTGATGTTTGTTTCATTGAATCAATGAATAATGTTTGATTCATTAATGTACGATTGAAGTTATATTCAATGAATTCACTGGTGCAGATTGTTTCATTGAATTAATGCGTTAAGTTCGAGACAGTTACATCATGACTTTAGCTCATTTACTTGAAATAGCTTGTACAGTTTATTACATGGAATGAATGAGTGCGGTAGGATTCATTCAATGAATCAAGAATGATTCATTGAATCAGTGAATTAACGCTTGATTCATAGATTGCACGATTGACTTTTGATTCCAATAATGAATGAATGCAGGGTGTTTGATTGAATGAAGGCGTTCAGCTCGAGGCATTTGTATTAAGGAAATAATCTGTAATCGATGAATTATCATGTGCAGTTTGTTTCATTGAAAGAAAGAATGATTCAATGAAAGAATGAATGCAGTTTAATCTCTGAATAATCAAGTTAACATTCTTGAAACATGCGTTTCATAAATCTAACCGCATTCATTCATTCAATCTCTAAAGCTGTTGGTTCATTGAATGTACGATTAAAGTTTGATGCAATGAATGAATCAATGAATGCATTTGTATGTCATGAAATGTACGTGTTTAGAATGTTTGTCTCATTCAAAGAGTGTAAACGAATTCCATTACAGATTGTGTAAAGTTTGCTTCATTCAATCTATGAATTACGCTTGATTCATTGATTGCACGAATGATGTTTGATTCCATAGATGAATGAATGCAGATTGTTTCAATGACTGAAAGCGTTTAACTCGAGACATTGAAGTCAGCTCTACTCACTGAAGTAACTGGTGTAGTTTGTTTCATTGAATGAACGAGAGCAGTTTGATTCTCTGAATGAATGAACGCAACTGGTCTCATGAAATGAATATGTGATGTTTTTTTCATTGAATCAATGAATAATGTTTGATTCATTGACTGTACGATTGAAGATAGGTTTAATGAATGAGTGTAGTGTGTTTCATTGAATGAAGGCGTTGAGGTCGAGATATTTACATCATGTAATTAGCTCATTTACTTGAAAAAGCTTATATAGTTTATTTCATAGAATGAATGAGAACGTTAGGATTCATTCAATGATTTTGTTAAGAATGATTAATTGAATCAGTCAATAACGTTTGTTGCATTGAGTGTAGGATTGACTTTTGATTCCAATAATGAATGAAAGCAGGTTGTTTCATTGAATGAATGCATTTTTATTAAGGAAATAATCTCTAATCGTTCAATTATCTTGTGCAGTTTGTTTCATTTGGAAGAAAGAATGAATGCAGTTTGATTCAATGAAAGAACGAATGCAGTTTAATCGCTAAATAATCAAGTTAACATTTTTGACACATTCGTTTCATGGATCCAACTGCATTCATTCATTCAATGTCTCAAGCTGTTGATTTATTGAATGTAAGATTAAAGTTTGATGCAATGAATGAATCAATGAATGTAGTCGATTGTCATGAAGTGAACGTGTTTAGCATGTTTATCTCATTCAAAGAGTGCAAAAGGATTCCATTACAGACTGTGTAAAGTTTGTTTCATTGAATCAATGAATAATGTTTGATTCATTGACTGTACGATTGAAGATAGGTTTAATGAATGAGTACAGTTTGTTGCATTGAATGAAGGCGTTGAGGTCGAGATATTTACATCATGTAATTAGCTCATTTACTTGAAATAGCTTGTATAGTTTATTTCATAGAATGAATGAGAACAGTAGGATTCATTCAATGATTTTGTTAGGAATGATTAATTGAATCAGTGAATAACGTTTGATGCATTTAATGTAGGATTGACTTTTGATTCCAATAATGAATGAAAGCAGGTTGTTTCATTCAATGAATGCATTTGAATTAAGGAAATAAGCTCTAATCGTTGAATTATCATGTGCAGTTTGTTTCATTGGAAGAAAGAACGCATGCAGTTTAATCTCTGAATAATCAAGTTAACATTCTTGAAACATGCGTTTCATGGATCCAACTGCATTCATTCATTCAATGTCTCAAGCTGTTAATTTATTGAATGTACGATGAAAGTTTGATGCAATGAATGAATCAATGAATGTATTCAATTGTCATGAAGTGAACGTGTCTAGCATGTTAATCTCATTCAAAGAGTGCAAAAGGATTCCATTACAGACTGTAAAGTTTGTTTCACCGAATCAATGAATTACGCTTGATTCATTGAATGCACAAATGATGTTTGATTCCATGAATGAATGAATTTTGTTTGTTTCATTGACTGAAAGCGTTGAACTCGAGACATTGAAGTCAGCTCTACTCACTAAAGTAACTGGTGCAGTTTGTTTCATTGAATGAACGAGAGCAGTTTGATTCTCAATGAATGAACGTAAATGGTCTCATGAAATGAATATGTGATTTTTGTCTCATTGAATCAATGAATAATGTTTGATTCATTAATGTACGATTGAAGTTATATTCAATGAATTCACTGGTGCAGATTGTTTCATTGAATTAATGCGTTAAGTTCGAGACAGTTACATCATGACTTTAGCTCATTTACTTGAAATAGCTTGTACAGTTTATTACATAGAATGAATGAGTGCGGTAGGATTCATTCAATGAATCAAGAATGATTCATTGAATCAGTGAATTAACGCTTGATTCATAGATTGCACGATTGACTTTTGATTCCAATAATGAATGAATGCAGGGTGTTTGATTGAATGAAGGCGTTCAGCTCGAGGCATTTGTATTAAGGAAATAATCTGTAATCGATGAATTATCATGTGCAGTTTGTTTCATTGAAAGAAAGAATGATTCAATGAAAGAATGAATGCAGTTTAATCTCTGAATAATCAAGTTAACATTCTTGAAACATGCGTTTCATAAATCTAACCGCATTCATTCATTCAATCTCTAAAGCTGTTGGTTCATTGAATGTACGATTAAAGTTTGATGCAATGAATGAATCAATGAATGCATTTGTATGTCATGAAATGTACGTGTTTAGAATGTTTGTCTCATTCAAAGAGTGTAAACGAATTCCATTACAGATTGTGTAAAGTTTGCTTCATTCATTCTATGAATTACGCTTGATTCATTGATTGCACGAATGATGTTTGATTCCATAGATGAATGAATGCAGATTGTTTCAATGACTGAAAGCGTTTAACTCGAGACATTGAAGTCAGCTCTACTCACTGAAGTAACTGGTGTAGTTTGTTTCATTGAATGAACGAGAGCAGTTTGATTCTCTGAATGAATGAACGCAACTGGTCTCATGAAATGAATATGTGATGTTTTTTTCATTGAATCAATGAATAATATTTGATTCATTGACTGTACGATTGAAGATAGGTTTAATGAATGAGTGTAGTGTGTTTCATTGAATGAAGGCGTTGAGGTCGAGATATTTACATCATGTAATTAGCTCATTTACTTGAAAAAGCTTATATAGTTTATTTCATAGAATGAATGAGAACGTTAGGATTCATTCAATGATTTTGTTAAGAATGATTAATTGAATCAGTCAATAACGTTTGTTGCATTGAGTGTAGGATTGACTTTTGATTCCAATAATGAATGAAAGCAGGTTGTTTCATTGAATGAATGCATTTTTATTAAGGAAATAATCTCTAATCGTTCAATTATCTTGTGCAGTTTGTTTCATTTGGAAGAAAGAATGAATGCAGTTTGATTCAATGAAAGAACGAATGCAGTTTAATCTGTGAATAATCAAGTTAACATTTTTGACACATTCGTTTCATGGATCCAACTGCATTCATTCATTCAATGTCTCAAGCTGTTGATTTATTGAATGTAAGATTAAAGTTTGATGCAATGAATGAATCAATGAATGTAGTCGATTGTCATGAAGTGAACGTGTTTAGCATGTTTATCTCATTCAAAGAGTGCAAAAGGATTCCATTACAGACTGTGTAAAGTTTGTTTCATTGAATCAATGAATAATGTTTGATTCATTGACTGTACGATTGAAGATAGGTTTAATGAATGAGTACAGTTTGTTGCATTGAATGAAGGCGTTGAGGTCGAGATATTTACATCATGTAATTAGCTCATTTACTTGAAATAGCTTGTATAGTTTATTTCATAGAATGAATGAGAACAGTAGGATTCATTCAATGATTTTGTTAGGAATGATTAATTGAATCAGTGAATAACGTTTTTTTGCATTTAATGTAGGATTGACTTTTGATTCCAATAATGAATGAAAGCAGGTTGTTTCATTCAATGAATGCATTTGAATTAAGGAAATAAGCTCTAATCGTTGAATTATCATGTGCAGTTTGTTTCATTGGAAGAAAGAACGCATGCAGTTTAATCTCTGAATAATCAAGTTAACATTCTTGAAACATGCGTTTCATGGATCCAACTGCATTCATTCATTCAATGTCTCAAGCTGTTAATTTATTGAATGTACGATGAAAGTTTGATGCAATGAATGAATCAATGAATGTATTCAATTGTCATGAAGTGAACGTGTCTAGCATGTTAATCTCATTCAAAGAGTGCAAAAGGATTCCATTACAGACTGTAAAGTTTGTTTCACCGAATCAATGAATTACGCTTGATTCATTGAATGCACAAATGATGTTTGATTCCATGAATGAATGAATTTTGTTTGTTTCATTGACTGAAAGCGTTGAACTCGAGACATTGAAGTCAGCTCTACTCACTAAAGTAACTGGTGCAGTTTGTTTCATTGAATGAACGAGAGCAGTTTGATTCTCTGAATGAATGAACGTAAATGGTCTCATGAAATGAATATGTGATTTTTGTTTCATTGAATCAATGAATAATGTTTGATTCATTAATGTACGATTGAAGTTATATTCAATGAATTCACTGGTGCAGATTGTTTCATTGAATTAATGCGTTAAGTTCGAGACAGTTACATCATGACTTTAGCTCATTTACTTGAAATAGCTTGTACAGTTTATTACATAGAATGAATGAGTGCGGTAGGATTCATTCAATGAATCAAGAATGATTCATTGAATCAGTGAATTAACGCTTGATTCATAGATTGCACGATTGACTTTTGATTCCAATAATGAATGAATGCAGGGTGTTTGATTGAATGAAGGCGTTCAGCTCGAGGCATTTGTATTAAGGAAATAATCTGTAATCGATGAATTATCATGTGCAGTTTGTTTCATTGAAAGAAAGAATGATTCAATGAAAGAATGAATGCAGTTTAATCTCTGAATAATCAAGTTAACATTCTTGAAACATGCGTTTCATAATTCTAACCGCATTCATTCATTCAATCTCTAAAGCTGTTGGTTCATTGAATGTACGCTTAAAGTTTGATGCAATGAATGAATCAATGAATGCATTTGTATGTCATGAAATGTACGTGTTTAGAATGTTTGTCTCATTCAAAGAGTGCAAAAGAATTCCATTACAGATTGTGTAAAGTTTGTTTCATTCAATCTATGAATTACGCTTGATTCATTGATTGCACGAATGATGTTTGATTCCATAAATGAATGAATGCAGGTTGTTTCAATGACTGAAAGCGTTTAACTCGAGACATTGAAGTCAGCTCTACTCACTGAAGTAACTGGTGTAGTTTGTTTCATTGAATGAACGAGAGCAGTTTGATTCTCTGAATGAATGAACGCAACTGGTCTCATGAAATGAATATGTGATGTGTTTTTCCTTGAATCAATGAATAATGTTTGATTCATTGACTGTACGATTGAAGATAGGTTTAATGAATGAGTGTAGTGTGTTTCATTGAATGAAGGCGTTGAGGTCGAGATATTTACATCATGTAATCAGCTCATTTACTTGAAAAAGCTTGTTTCGTTTATTTCATAGAATGAATGAGAACGTTAGGATTCATTCAATGATTTTGTTAAGAATGATTAATTGAATCAGTCAATAACGTTTGTTGCATTGAGTGTAGGATTGACTTTTGATTCCAATAATGAATGAAAGCAGGTTGTTTCATTGAATGAATGCATTTTTATTCAGGAAATAATCTCTAATCGTTGAATTATCATGTGCAGTTTGTTTCATTTGGAAGAAAGAATGAATGCAGTTTGATTCAATGAAAGAACGAATGCAGTTTAATCTGTGAATAATCAAGTTAACATTTTTGACACATTCGTTACATGGATCGAACTGCATTCATTCATTCAATGTCTCAAGCTGTTGATTTATTGAATGTAAGATTAAAGTTTGATGCAATGAATGAATCAATGAATGTAGTCGATTGTCATGAAGTGAACGTGTTTAGCATGTTTATCTCATTCAAAGAGTGCAAAAGGATTCCATTACAGACTGTGTAAAGTTTGTTTCATTGAATCAATGAATAATGTTTGATTCATTGACTGTACGATTGAAGATAGGTTTAATGAATGAGTACAGTTTGTTGAATTGAATGAAGGCGTTGAGGTCGAGATATTTACATCATGTAATTAGCTCATTTATTTGAAATAGCTTGTATAGTTTATTTCATAGAATGAATGAGAACAGTAGGATTCATTCAATGATTTTGTTAGGAATGATTAATTGAATCAGTGAATAACGTTTTTTTGCATTTAATGTAGGATTGACTTTTGATTCCAATAATGAATGAAAGCAGGTTGTTTCATTCAATGAATGCATTTGAATTAAGGAAATAAGCTCTAATCGTTGAATTATCATGTGCAGTTTGTTTCATTGGAAGAAAGAACGCATGCAGTTTAATCTCTGAATAATCAAGTTAACATTCTTGAAACATGCGTTTCATGGATCCAACTGCATTCATTCATTCAATGTCTCAAGCTGTTAATTTATTGAATGTACGATGAAAGTTTGATGCAATGAATGAATCAATGAATGTATTCAATTGTCATGAAGTGAACGTGTCTAGCATGTTAATCTCATTCAAAGAGTGCAAAAGGATTCCATTACAGACTGTAAAGTTTGTTTCACCGAATCAATGAATTACGCTTGATTCATTGAATGCACAAATGATGTTTGATTCCATGAATGAATGAATTTTGTTTGTTTCATTGACTGAAAGCGTTGAACTCGAGACATTGAAGTCAGCTCTACTCACTAAAGTAACTGGTGCAGTTTGTTTCATTGAATGAACGAGAGCAGTTTGATTCTCTGAATGAATGAACGTAAATGGTCTCATGAAATGAATATGTGATTTTTGTTTCATTGAATCAATGAATAATGTTTGATTCATTAATGTACGATTGAAGTTATATTCAATGAATTCACTGGTGCAGATTGTTTCATTGAATTAATGCGTTAAGTTCGAGACAGTTACATCATGACTTTAGCTCATTTACTTGAAATAGCTTGTACAGTTTATTACATAGAATGAATGAGTGCGGTAGGATTCATTCAATGAATCAAGAATGATTCATTGAATCAGTGAATTAACGCTTGATTCATAGATTGCACGATTGACTTTTGATTCCAATAATGAATGAATGCAGGGTGTTTGATTGAATGAAGGCATTCAGCTCGAGGCATTTGTATTAAGGAAATAATCTGTAATCGATGAATTATCATGTGCAGTTTGTTTCATTGAAAGAAAGAATGATTCAATGAAAGAATGAATGCAGTTTAATCTCTGAATAATCAAGTTAACATTCTTGAAACATGCGTTTCATAAATCTAACCGCATTCATTCATTCAACCTCTAAAGCTGTTGGTTCATTGAATGTACGATTAAAGTTTGATGCAATGAATGAATCAATGAATGCATTTGTATGTCATGAAATGTACGTGTTTAGAATGTTTGTCTCATTCAAAGAGTGTAAACGAATTCCATTACAGATTGTGTAAAGTTTGCTTCATTCATTCTATGAATTACGCTTGATTCATTGATTGCACGAATGATGTTTGATTCCATAGATGAATGAATGCAGATTGTTTCAATGACTGAAAGCGTTTAACTCGAGACATTGAAGTCAGCTCTACTCACTGAAGTAACTGGTGTAGTTTGTTTCATTGAATGAACGAGAGCAGTTTGATTCTCTGAATGAATGAACGCAACTGGTCTCATGAAATGAATATGTGATGTTTTTATCATTGAATCAATGAATAATATTTGATTCATTGACTGTACGATTGAAGATAGGTTTAATGAATGAGTGTAGTGTGTTTCATTGAATGAAGGCGTTGAGGTCGAGATATTTACATCATGTAATTAGCTCATTTACTTGAAAAAGCTTATATAGTTTATTTCATAGAATGAATGAGAACGTTAGGATTCATTCAATGATTTTGTTAAGAATGATTAATTGAATCAGTCAATAACGTTTGTTGCATTGAGTGTAGGATTGACTTTTGATTCCAATAATGAATGAAAGCAGGTTGTTTCATTGAATGAATGCATTTTTATTAAGGAAATAATCTCTAATCGTTCAATTATCTTGTGCAGTTTGTTTCATTTGGAAGAAAGAATGAATGCAGTTTGATTCAATGAAAGAACGAATGCAGTTTAATCTGTGAATAATCAAGTTAACATTTTTGACACATTCGTTACATGGATCGAACTGCATTCATTCATTCAATGTCTCAAGCTGTTGATTTATTGAATGTAAGATTAAAGTTTGATGCAATGAATGAATCAATGAATGTAGTCGATTGTCATGAAGTGAACGTGTTTAGCATGTTTATCTCATTCAAAGAGTGCAAAAGGATTCCATTACAGACTGTGTAAAGTTTGTTTCATTGAATCAATGAATAATGTTTGATTCATTGACTGTACGATTGAAGATAGGTTTAATGAATGAGTACAGTTTGTTGAATTGAATGAAGGCGTTGAGGTCGAGATATTTACATCATGTAATTAGCTCATTTATTTGAAATAGCTTGTATAGTTTATTTCATAGAATGAATGAGAACAGTAGGATTCATTCAATGATTTTGTTAGGAATGATTAATTGAATCAGTGAATAACGTTTTTTTGCATTTAATGTAGGATTGACTTTTGATTCCAATAATGAATGAAAGCAGGTTGTTTCATTCAATGAATGCATTTGAATTAAGGAAATAAGCTCTAATCGTTGAATTATCATGTGCAGTTTGTTTCATTGGAAGAAAGAACGCATGCAGTTTAATCTCTGAATAATCAAGTTAACATTCTTGAAACATGCGTTTCATGGATCCAACTGCATTCATTCATTCAATGTCTCAAGCTGTTAATTTATTGAATGTACGATGAAAGTTTGATGCAATGAATGAATCAATGAATGTATTCAATTGTCATGAAGTGAACGTGTCTAGCATGTTAATCTCATTCAAAGAGTGCAAAAGGATTCCATTACAGACTGTAAAGTTTGTTTCACCGAATCAATGAATTACGCTTGATTCATTGAATGCACAAATGATGTTTGATTCCATGAATGAATGAATTTTGTTTGTTTCATTGACTGAAAGCGTTGAAATCGAGACATTGAAGTCAGCTCTACTCACTAAAGTAACTGGTGCAGTTTGTTTCATTGAATGAACGAGAGCAGTTTGATTCTCTGAATGAATGAACGTAAATGGTCTCATGAAATGAATATGTGATTTTTGTTTCATTGAATCAATGAATAATGTTTGATTCATTAATGTACGATTGAAGTTATATTCAATGAATTCACTGGTGCAGATTGTTTCATTGAATTAATGCGTTAAGTTCGAGACAGTTACATCATGACTTTAGCTCATTTACTTGAAATAGCTTGTACAGTTTATTACATAGAATGAATGAGTGCGGTAGGATTCATTCAATGAATCAAGAATGATTCATTGAATCAGTGAATTAACGCTTGATTCATAGATTGCACGATTGACTTTTGATTCCAATAATGAATGAATGCAGGGTGTTTGATTGAATGAAGGCATTCAGCTCGAGGCATTTGTATTAAGGAAATAATCTGTAATCGATGAATTATCATGTGCAGTTTGTTTCATTGAAAGAAAGAATGATTCAATGAAAGAATGAATGCAGTTTAATCTCTGAATAATCAAGTTAACATTCTTGAAACATGCGTTTCATAAATCTAACCGCATTCATTCATTCAACCTCTAAAGCTGTTGGTTCATTGAATGTACGATTAAAGTTTGATGCAATGAATGAATCAATGAATGCATTTGTATGTCATGAAATGTACGTGTTTAGAATGTTTGTCTCATTCAAAGAGTGTAAACGAATTCCATTACAGATTGTGTAAAGTTTGCTTCATTCATTCTATGAATTACGCTTGATTCATTGATTGCACGAATGATGTTTGATTCCATAGATGAATGAATGCAGATTGTTTCAATGACTGAAAGCGTTTAACTCGAGACATTGAAGTCAGCTCTACTCACTGAAGTAACTGGTGTAGTTTGTTTCATTGAATGAACGAGAGCAGTTTGATTCTCTGAATGAATGAACGCAACTGGTCTCATGAAATGAATATGTGATGTTTTTATCATTGAATCAATGAATAATATTTGATTCATTGACTGTACGATTGAAGATAGGTTTAATGAATGAGTGTAGTGTGTTTCATTGAATGAAGGCGTTGAGGTCGAGATATTTACATCATGTAATTAGCTCATTTACTTGAAAAAGCTTATATAGTTTATTTCATAGAATGAATGAGAACGTTAGGATTCATTCAATGATTTTGTTAAGAATGATTAATTGAATCAGTCAATAACGTTTGTTGCATTGAGTGTAGGATTGACTTTTGATTCCAATAATGAATGAAAGCAGGTTGTTTCATTGAATGAATGCATTTTTATTAAGGAAATAATCTCTAATCGTTCAATTATCTTGTGCAGTTTGTTTCATTTGGAAGAAAGAATGAATGCAGTTTGATTCAATGAAAGAACGAATGCAGTTTAATCTGTGAATAATCAAGTTAACATTTTTGACACATTCGTTACATGGATCGAACTGCATTCATTCATTCAATGTCTCAAGCTGTTGATTTATTGAATGTAAGATTAAAGTTTGATGCAATGAATGAATCAATGAATGTAGTCGATTGTCATGAAGTGAACGTGTTTAGCATGTTTATCTCATTCAAAGAGTGCAAAAGGATTCCATTACAGACTGTGTAAAGTTTGTTTCATTGAATCAATGAATAATGTTTGATTCATTGACTGTACGATTGAAGATAGGTTTAATGAATGAGTACAGTTTGTTGAATTGAATGAAGGCGTTGAGGTCGAGATATTTACATCATGTAATTAGCTCATTTATTTGAAATAGCTTGTATAGTTTATTTCATAGAATGAATGAGAACAGTAGGATTCATTCAATGATTTTGTTAGGAATGATTAATTGAATCAGTGAATAACGTTTTTTTGCATTTAATGTAGGATTGACTTTTGATTCCAATAATGAATGAAAGCAGGTTGTTTCATTCAATGAATGCATTTGAATTAAGGAAATAAGCTCTAATCGTTGAATTATCATGTGCAGTTTGTTTCATTGGAAGAAAGAACGCATGCAGTTTAATCTCTGAATAATCAAGTTAACATTCTTGAAACATGCGTTTCATGGATCCAACTGCATTCATTCATTCAATGTCTCAAGCTGTTAATTTATTGAATGTACGATGAAAGTTTGATGCAATGAATGAATCAATGAATGTATTCAATTGTCATGAAGTGAACGTGTCTAGCATGTTAATCTCATTCAAAGAGTGCAAAAGGATTCCATTACAGACTGTAAAGTTTGTTTCACCGAATCAATGAATTACGCTTGATTCATTGAATGCACAAATGATGTTTGATTCCATGAATGAATGAATTTTGTTTGTTTCATTGACTGAAAGCGTTGAACTCGAGACATTGAAGTCAGCTCTACTCACTAAAGTAACTGGTGCAGTTTGTTTCATTGAATGAACGAGAGCAGTTTGATTCTCTGAATGAATGAACGTAAATGGTCTCATGAAATGAATATGTGATTTTTGTTTCATTGAATCAATGAATAATGTTTGATTCATTAATGTACGATTGAAGTTATATTCAATGAATTCACTGGTGCAGATTGTTTCATTGAATTAATGCGTTAAGTTCGAGACAGTTACATCATGACTTTAGCTCATTTACTTGAAATAGCTTGTACAGTTTATTACATAGAATGAATGAGTGCGGTAGGATTCATTCAATGAATCAAGAATGATTCATTGAATCAGTGAATTAACGCTTGATTCATAGATTGCACGATTGACTTTTGATTCCAATAATGAATGAATGCAGGGTGTTTGATTGAATGAAGGCATTCAGCTCGAGGCATTTGTATTAAGGAAATAATCTGTAATCGATGAATTATCATGTGCAGTTTGTTTCATTGAAAGAAAGAATGATTCAATGAAAGAATGAATGCAGTTTAATCTCTGAATAATCAAGTTAACATTCTTGAAACATGCGTTTCATAAATCTAACCGCATTCATTCATTCAATCTCTAAAGCTGTTGGTTCATTGAATGTACGATTAAAGTTTGATGCAATGAATGAATCAATGAATGCATTTGTATGTCATGAAATGTACGTGTTTAGAATGTTTGTCTCATTCAAAGAGTGTAAACGAATTCCATTACAGATTGTGTAAAGTTTGCTTCATTCATTCTATGAATTACGCTTGATTCATTGATTGCACGAATGATGTTTGATTCCATAGATGAATGAATGCAGATTGTTTCAATGACTGAAAGCGTTTAACTCGAGACATTGAAGTCAGCTCTACTCACTGAAGTAACTGGTGTAGTTTGTTTCATTGAATGAACGAGAGCAGTTTGATTCTCTGAATGAATGAACGCAACTGGTCTCATGAAATGAATATGTGATGTTTTTATCATTGAATCAATGAATAATATTTGATTCATTGACTGTACGATTGAAGATAGGTTTAATGAATGAGTGTAGTGTGTTTCATTGAATGAAGGCGTTGAGGTCGAGATATTTACATCATGTAATTAGCTCATTTACTTGAAAAAGCTTATATAGTTTATTTCATAGAATGAATGAGAACGTTAGGATTCATTCAATGATTTTGTTAAGAATGATTAATTGAATCAGTCAATAACGTTTGTTGCATTGAGTGTAGGATTGACTTTTGATTCCAATAATGAATGAAAGCAGGTTGTTTCATTGAATGAATGCATTTTTATTAAGGAAATAATCTCTAATCGTTCAATTATCTTGTGCAGTTTGTTTCATTTGGAAGAAAGAATGAATGCAGTTTGATTCAATGAAAGAACGAATGCAGTTTAATCTGTGAATAATCAAGTTAACATTTTTGACACATTCGTTTCATGGATCCAACTGCATTCATTCATTCAATGTCTCAAGCTGTTGATTTATTGAATGTAAGATTAAAGTTTGATGGAATGAATGAATCAATGAATGTAGTCGATTGTCATGAAGTGAACGTGTTTAGCATGTTTATCTCATTCAAAGAGTGCAAAAGGATTCCATTACAGACTGTGTAAAGTTTGTTTCATTGAATCAATGAATAATGTTTGATTCATTGACTGTACGATTGAAGATCGGTTTAATGAATGAGTACAGTTTGTTGAATTGAATGAAGGCGTTGAGGTCGAGATATTTACATCATGTAATTAGCTCATTTACTTGAAATAGCTTGTATAGTTTATTTCATAGAATGAATGAGAACAGTAGGATTCATTCAATGATTTTGTTAGGAATGATTAATTGAATCAGTGAATAACGTTTGATGCATTTAATGTAGGATTGACTTTTGATTCCAATAATGAATGAAAGCAGGTTGTTTCATTCAATGAATGCATTTGAATTAAGGAAATAAGCTCTAATCGTTGAATTATCATGTGCAGTTTGTTTCATTGGAAGAAAGAACGCATGCAGTTTAATCTCTGAATAATCAAGTTAACATTCTTGAAACATGCGTTTCATGGATCCAACTGCATTCATTCATTCAATGTCTCAAGCTGTTAATTTATTGAATGTACGATGAAAGTTTGATGCAATGAATGAATCAATGAATGTATTCAATTGTCATGAAGTGAACATGTCTCGCATGTTTATCTCATTCAAAGAGTGCAAAAGGATTCCATTACAGACTGTGTAAAGTTTGTTTCATCGAATCAATGAATTAAGCTTGATTCATTGAATGCACAAATGATGTTGGATTGCATGAATGAATGAATTTTGTTTGTTTCATTGACTGAAAGCGTTGAACTCGAGACATTGAAGTCAGCTCTACTCACTAAAGTAACTGGTGCAGTTTGTTTCATTGAATGAACGAGAGCAGTTTGATTCTCTGAATGAATGAACGTAAATAGTCTCATGAAATGAATATGTGATGTTTGTTTCATTGAATCAATGAATAATGTTTGATTCATTAATGTACGATTGAAGTTATATTCAATGAATTCACTGGTGCAGATTGTTTCATTGAATTAATGCGTTAAGTTCGAGACAGTTACATCATGACTTTAGCTCATTTACTTGAAATAGCTTGTACAGTTTATTCCATGGAATGAATGAGTGCGGTAGGATTCATTCAATGAATCAAGAATGATTCATTGAATCAGTGAATTAACGCTTGATTCATAGATTGCACGATTGACTTTTGATTCCAATAATGAATGAATGCAGGGTGTTTGATTGAATGAAGGCGTTCAGCTTGAGGCATTTGTATTAAGGAAATAATCTGTAATCGATGAATTATCATGTGCAGTTTGTTTCATTGAAAGAAAGAATGATTCAATGAAAGAATGAATGCAGTTTAATCTCTGAATAATCAAGTTAACATTCTTGAAACATGCGTTTCATAAATCTAACCGCATTCATTCATTCAATCTCTAAAGCTGTTGGTTCATTGAATGTACGATTAAAGTTTGATGCAATGAATGAATCAATGAATGCATTTGTATGTCATGAAATGTACGTGTTTAGAATGTTTGTCTCATTCAAAGAGTGTAAACGAATTCCATTACAGATTGTGTAAAGTTTGCTTCATTCAATCTATGAATTACGCTTGATTCATTGATTGCACGAATGATGTTTGATTCCATAGATGAATGAATGCAGATTGTTTCAATGACTGAAAGCGTTTAACTCGAGACATTGAAGTCAGCTCTACTCACTGAAGTAACTGGTGTAGTTTGTTTCATTGAATGAACGAGAGCAGTTTGATTCTCTGAATGAATGAACGCAACTGGTCTCATGAAATGAATATGTGATGTTTTTTTCATTGAATCAATGAATAATGTTTGATTCATTGACTGTACGATTGAAGATAGGTTTAATGAATGAGTGTAGTGTGTTTCATTGAATGAAGGCGTTGAGGTCGAGATATTTACATCATGTAATTAGCTCATTTACTTGAAAAAGCTTATATAGTTTATTTCATAGAATGAATGAGAACGTTAGGATTCATTCAATGATTTTGTTAAGAATGATTAATTGAATCAGTCAATAACGTTTGTTGCATTGAGTGTAGGATTGACTTTTGATTCCAATAATGAATGAAAGCAGGTTGTTTCATTGAATGAATGCATTTTTATTAAGGAAATAATCTCTAATCGTTCAATTATCTTGTGCAGTTTGTTTCATTTGGAAGAAAGAATGAATGCAGTTTGATTCAATGAAAGAACGAATGCAGTTTAATCGCTGAATAATCAAGTAAACATTTTTGACACATTCGTTTCATGGATCCAACTGCATTCATTCATTCAATGTCTCAAGCTGTTGATTTATTGAATGTAAGATTAAAGTTTGATGGAATGAATGAATCAATGAATGTAGTCGATTGTCATGAAGTGAACGTGTTTAGCATGTTTATCTCATTCAAAGAGTGCAAAAGGATTCCATTACACACTGTGTAAAGTTTGTTTCATTGAATCAATGAATAATGTTTGATTCATTGACTGTTTACGATTGAAGATAGGTTTAATGAATGAGTACAGTTTGTTGCATTGAATGAAGGCGTTGAGGTCGAGATATTTACATCATGTAATTAGCTCATTTACTTGAAATAGCTTGTATAGTTTATTTCATAGAATGAATGAGAACAGTAGGATTAATTCTATGATTTTGTTAGGAATGATTAATTGAATCAGTGAATAACGTTTGATGCATTTAATGTAGGATTGACTTTTGATTCCAATAATGAATGAAAGCAGGTTGTTTCATTCAATGAATGCATTTGAATTAAGGAAATAAGCTCTAATCGTTGAATTATCATGTGCAGTTTGTTTCATTGGAAGAAAGAAAGCATGCAGTTTAATCTCTGAATAATCAAGTTAACATTCTTGAAACATGCGTTTCATGGATCCAACTGCATTCATTCATTCAATGTCTCAAGCTGTTAATTTATTGAATGTACGATGAAAGTTTGATGCAATGAATGAATCAATGAATGTATTCAATTGTCATGAAGTGAACATGTCTCGCATGTTTATCTCATTCAAAGAGTGCAAAAGGATTCCATTACAGACTGTGTAAAGTTTGTTTCATCGAATCAATGAATTACGCTTGATTCATTGAATGCACAAATGATGTTTGATTCCATGAATGAATGAATTTTGTTTGTTTCATTGACTGAAAGCGTTGAACTCGAGACATTGAAGTCAGCTCTACTCACTAAAGTAACTGGTGCAGTTTGTTTCATTGAATGAACGAGAGCCGTTTGATTCTCAATGAATGAACGTAAATGGTCTCATGAAATGAATATGTGATTTTTGTCTCATTGAATCAATGAATAATGTTTGATTCATTAATGTACGATTGAAGTTATATTCAATGAATTCACTGGTGCAGATTGTTTCATTGAATTAATGCGTTAAGTTCGAGACAGTTACATCATGACTTTAGCTCATTTACTTGAAATAGCTTGTACAGTTTATTACATAGAATGAATGAGTGCGGTAGGATTCATTCAATGAATCAAGAATGATTCATTGAATCAGTGAATTAACGCTTGATTCATAGATTGCACGATTGACTTTTGATTCCAATAATGAAAAAATGCAGGGTGTTTGATTGAATGAAGGCGTTCAGCTCGAGGCATTTGTATGAAGGAAATAATCTGTAATCGATGAATTATCATGTGCAGTTTGTTTCATTGAAAGAAAGAATGATTCAATGAAAGAATGAATGCAGTTTAATCTCTGAATAATCAAGTTAACATTCTTGAAACATGCGTTTCATAAATCTAACCGCATTCATTCATTCAATCTCTAAAGCTGTTGGTTCATTGAATGTACGATTAAAGTTTGATGCAATGAATGAATCAATGAATGCATTTGTATGTCATGAAATGTACGTGTTTAGAATGTTTGTCTCATTCAAAGAGTGCAAAAGAATTCCATTACAGACTGTAAAGTTTGTTTCACCGAATCAATGAATTACGCTTGATTCATTGAATGCACAAATGATGTTTGATTCCATGAATGAATGAATTTTGTTTGTTTCATTGACTGAAAGCGTTGAACTCGAGACATTGAAGTCAGCTCTACTCACTAAAGTAACTGGTGCAGTTTGTTTCATTGAATGAACGAGAGCAGTTTGATTCTCTGAATGAATGAACGTAAATGGTCTCATGAAATGAATATGTGATTTTTGTTTCATTGAATCAATGAATAATGTTTGATTCATTAATGTACGATTGAAGTTATATTCAATGAATTCACTGGTGCAGATTGTTTCATTGAATTAATGCGTTAAGTTCGAGACAGTTACATCATGACTTTAGCTCATTTACTTGAAATAGCTTGTACAGTTTATTACATAGAATGAATGAGTGCGGTAGGATTCATTCAATGAATCAAGAATGATTCATTGAATCAGTGAATTAACGCTTGATTCATAGATTGCACGATTGACTTTTGATTCCAATAATGAATGAATGCAGGGTGTTTGATTGAATGAAGGCGTTCAGCTCGAGGCATTTGTATTAAGGAAATAATCTGTAATCGATGAATTATCATGTGCAGTTTGTTTCATTGAAAGAAAGAATGATTCAATGAAAGAATGAATGCAGTTTAATCTCTGAATAATCAAGTTAACATTCTTGAAACATGCGTTTCATAAATCTAACCGCATTCATTCATTCAATCTCTAAAGCTGTTGGTTCATTGAATGTACGATTAAAGTTTGATGCAATGAATGAATCAATGAATGCATTTGTATGTCATGAAATGTACGTGTTTAGAATGTTTGTCTCATTCAAAGAGTGTAAACGAATTCCATTACAGATTGTGTAAAGTTTGCTTCATTCATTCTATGAATTACGCTTGATTCATTGATTGCACGAATGATGTTTGATTCCATAGATGAATGAATGCAGATTGTTTCAATGACTGAAAGCGTTTAACTCGAGACATTGAAGTCAGCTCTACTCACTGAAGTAACTGGTGTAGTTTGTTTCATTGAATGAACGAGAGCAGTTTGATTCTCTGAATGAATGAACGCAACTGGTCTCATGAAATGAATATGTGATGTTTTTTTCATTGAATCAATGAATAATATTTGATTCATTGACTGTACGATTGAAGATAGGTTTAATGAATGAGTGTAGTGTGTTTCATTGAATGAAGGCGTTGAGGTCGAGATATTTACATCATGTAATTAGCTCATTTACTTGAAAAAGCTTATATAGTTTATTTCATAGAATGAATGAGAACGTTAGGATTCATTCAATGATTTTGTTAAGAATGATTAATTGAATCAGTCAATAACGTTTGTTGCATTGAGTGTAGGATTGACTTTTGATTCCAATAATGAATGAAAGCAGGTTGTTTCATTGAATGAATGCATTTTTATTAAGGAAATAATCTCTAATCGTTCAATTATCTTGTGCAGTTTGTTTCATTTGGAAGAAAGAATGAATGCAGTTTGATTCAATGAAAGAACGAATGCAGTTTAATCTGTGAATAATCAAGTTAACATTTTTGACACATTCGTTTCATGGATCCAACTGCATTCATTCATTCAATGTCTCAAGCTGTTGATTTATTGAATGTAAGATTAAAGTTTGATGCAATGAATGAATCAATGAATGTAGTCGATTGTCATGAAGTGAACGTGTTTAGCATGTTTATCTCATTCAAAGAGTGCAAAAGGATTCCATTACAGACTGTGTAAAGTTTGTTTCATTGAATCAATGAATAATGTTTGATTCATTGACTGTACGATTGAAGATAGGTTTAATGAATGAGTGCAGTTTGTTGCATTGAATGAAGGCGTTGAGGTCGAGATATTTACATCATGTAATTAGCTCATTTACTTGAAATAGCTTGTATAGTTTATTTCATAGAATGAATGAGAACAGTAGGATTCATTCAATGATTTTGTTAGGAATGATTAATTGAATCAGTGAATAACGTTTTTTTGCATTTAATGTAGGATTGACTTTTGATTCCAATAATGAATGAAAGCAGGTTGTTTCATTCAATGAATGCATTTGAATTAAGGAAATAAGCTCTAATCGTTGAATTATCATGTGCAGTTTGTTTCATTGGAAGAAAGAACGCATGCAGTTTAATCTCTGAATAATCAAGTTAACATTCTTGAAACATGCGTTTCATGGATCCAACTGCATTCATTCATTCAATGTCTCAAGCTGTTAATTTATTGAATGTACGATGAAAGTTTGATGCAATGAATGAATCAATGAATGTATTCAATTGTCATGAAGTGAACGTGTCTAGCATGTTAATCTCATTCAAAGAGTGCAAAAGGATTCCATTACAGACTGTAAAGTTTGTTTCACCGAATCAATGAATTACGCTTGATTCATTGAATGCACAAATGATGTTTGATTCCATGAATGAATGAATTTTGTTTGTTTCATTGACTGAAAGCGTTGAACTCGAGACATTGAAGTCAGCTCTACTCACTAAAGTAACTGGTGCAGTTTGTTTCATTGAATGAACGAGAGCAGTTTGATTCTCTGAATGAATGAACGTAAATGGTCTCATGAAATGAATATGTGATTTTTGTTTCATTGAATCAATGAATAATGTTTGATTCATTAATGTACGATTGAAGTTATATTCAATGAATTCACTGGTGCAGATTGTTTCATTGAATTAATGCGTTAAGTTCGAGACAGTTACATCATGACTTTAGCTCATTTACTTGAAATAGCTTGTACAGTTTATTACATAGAATGAATGAGTGCGGTAGGATTCATTGAATGAATCAAGAATGATTCATTGAATCAGTGAATTAACGCTTGATTCATAGATTGCACGATTGACTTTTGATTCCAATAATGAATGAATGCAGGGTGTTTGATTGAATGAAGGCGTTCAGCTCGAGGCATTTGTATTAAGGAAATAATCTGTAATCGATGAATTATCATGTGCAGTTTGTTTCATTGAAAGAAAGAATGATTCAATGAAAGAATGAATGCAGTTTAATCTCTGAATAATCAAGTTAACATTCTTGAAACATGCGTTTCATAAATCTAACCGCATTCATTCATTCAATCTCTAAAGCTGTTGGTTCATTGAATGTACGCTTAAAGTTTGATGCAATGAATGAATCAATGAATGCATTTGTATGTCATGAAATGTACGTGTTTAGAATGTTTGTCTCATTCAAAGAGTGCAAAAGAATTCCATTACAGATTGTGTAAAGTTTGTTTCATTCAATCTATGAATTACGCTTGATTCATTGATTGCACGAATGATGTTTGATTCCATAAATGAATGAATGCAGGTTGTTTCAATGACTGACAGCGTTTAACTCGAGACATTGAAGTCAGCTCTACTCACTGAAGTAACTGGTGTAGTTTGTTTCATTGAATGAACGAGAGCAGTTTGATTCTCTGAATGAATGAACGCAACTGGTCTCATGAAATGAATATGTGATGTGTTTTTCCTTGAATCAATGAATAATGTTTGATTCATTGACTGTACGATTGAAGATAGGTTTAATGAATGAGTGTAGTGTGTTTCATTGAATGAAGGCGTTGAGGTCGAGATATTTACATCATGTAATTAGCTCATTTACTTGAAAAAGCTTATATAGTTTATTTCATAGAATGAATGAGAACGTTAGGATTCATTCAATGATTTTGTTAAGAATGATTAATTGAATCAGTCAATAACGTTTGTTGCATTGAGTGTAGGATTGACTTTTGATTCCAATAATGAATGAAAGCAGGTTGTTTCATTGAATGAATGCATTTTTATTAAGGAAATAATCTCTAATCGTTCAATTATCTTGTGCAGTTTGTTTCATTTGGAAGAAAGAATGAATGCAGTTTGATTCAATGAAAGAACGAATGCAGTTTAATCGCTAAATAATCAAGTTAACATTTTTGACACATTCGTTTCATGGATCCAACTGCATTCATTCATTCAATGTCTCAAGCTGTTGATTTATTGAATGTAAGATTAAAGTTTGATGCAATGAATGAATCAATGAATGTAGTCGATTGTCATGAAGTGAACGTGTTTAGCATGTTTATCTCATTCAAAGAGTGCAAAAGGATTCCATTACAGACTGTGTAAAGTTTGTTTCATTGAATCAATGAATAATGTTTGATTCATTGACTGTACGATTGAAGATAGGTTTAATGAATGAGTACAGTTTGTTGAATTGAATGAAGGCGTTGAGGTCGAGATATTTACATCATGTAATTAGCTCATTTACTTGAAATAGCTTGTATAGTTTATTTCATAGAATGAATGAGAACAGTAGGATTCATTCAATGATTTTGTTAGGAATGATTAATTGAATCAGTGAATAACGTTTGATGCATTTAATGTAGGATTGACTTTTGATTCCAATAATGAATGAAAGCAGGTTGTTTCATTCAATGAATGCATTTGAATTAAGGAAATAAGCTCTAATCGTTGAATTATCATGTGCAGTTTGTTTCATTGGAAGAAAGAACGCATGCAGTTTAATCTCTGAATAATCAAGTTAACATTCTTGAAACATGCGTTTCATGGATCCAACTGCATTCATTCATTCAATGTCTCAAGCTGTTAATTTATTGAATGTACGATGAAAGTTTGATGCAATGAATGAATCAATGAATGTATTCAATTGTCATGAAGTGAACGTGTCTAGCATGTTAATCTCATTCAAAGAGTGCAAAAGGATTCCATTACAGACTGTAAAGTTTGTTTCACCGAATCAATGAATTACGCTTGATTCATTGAATGCACAAATGATGTTTGATTCCATGAATGAATGAATTTTGTTTGTTTCATTGACTGAAAGCGTTGAACTCGAGACATTGAAGTCAGCTCTACTCACTAAAGTAACTGGTGCAGTTTGTTTCATTGAATGAACGAGAGCAGTTTGATTCTCTGAATGAATGAACGTAAATGGTCTCATGAAATGAATATGTGATTTTTGTTTCATTGAATCAATGAATAATGTTTGATTCATTAATGTACGATTGAAGTTATATTCAATGAATTCACTGGTGCAGATTGTTTCATTGAATTAATGCGTTAAGTTCGAGACAGTTACATCATGACTTTAGCTCATTTACTTGAAATAGCTTGTACAGTTTATTACATAGAATGAATGAGTGCGGTAGGATTCATTCAATGAATCAAGAATGATTCATTGAATCAGTGAATTAACGCTTGATTCATAGATTGCACGATTGACTTTTGATTCCAATAATGAATGAATGCAGGGTGTTTGATTGAATGAAGGCGTTCAGCTCGAGGCATTTGTATTAAGGAAATAATCTGTAATCGATGAATTATCATGTGCAGTTTGTTTCATTGAAAGAAAGAATGATTCAATGAAAGAATGAATGCAGTTTAATCTCTGAATAATCAAGTTAACATTCTTGAAACATGCGTTTCATAAATCTAACCGCATTCATTCATTCAATCTCTAAAGCTGTTGGTTCATTGAATGTACGCTTAAAGTTTGATGCAATGAATGAATCAATGAATGCATTTGTATGTCATGAAATGTACGTGTTTAGAATGTTTGTCTCATTCAAAGAGTGCAAAAGAATTCCATTACAGATTGTGTAAAGTTTGTTTCATTCAATCTATGAATTACGCTTGATTCATTGATTGCACGAATGATGTTTGATTCCATAAATGAATGAATGCAGGTTGTTTCAATGACTGAAAGCGTTTAACTCGAGACATTGAAGTCAGCTCTACTCACTGAAGTAACTGGTGTAGTTTGTTTCATTGAATGAACGAGAGCAGTTTGATTCTCTGAATGAATGAACGCAACTGGTCTCATGAAATGAATATGTGATGTGTTTTTCCTTGAATCAATGAATAATGTTTGATTCATTGACTGTACGATTGAAGATAGGTTTAATGAATGAGTGTAGTGTGTTTCATTGAATGAAGGCGTTGAGGTCGAGATATTTACATCATGTAATCAGCTCATTTACTTGAAAAAGCTTGTTTCGTTTATTTCATAGAATGAATGAGAACGTTAGGATTCATTCAATGATTTTGTTAAGAATGATTAATTGAATTAGTCAATAACGTTTGTTGCATTGAGTGTAGGATTGACTTTTGATTCCAATAATGAATGAAAGCAGGTTGTTTCATTGAATGAATGCATTTTTATTAAGGAAATAATCTCTAATCGTTGAATTATCATGTGCAGTTTGTTTCATTTGGAAGAAAGAATGAATGCAGTTTGATTCAATGAAAGAACGAATGCAGTTTAATCTCTGAATAATCAAGTTAACATTTTTGACACATTCGTTACATGGATCGAACTGCATTCATTCATTCAATGTCTCAAGCTGTTGATTTATTGAATGTAAGATTAAAGTTTGATGCAATGAATGAATCAATGAATGTAGTCGATTGTCATGAAGTGAACGTGTTTAGCATGTTTATCTCATTCAAAGAGTGCAAAAGGATTCCATTACAGACTGTGTAAAGTTTGTTTCATTGAATCAATGAATAATGTTTGATTCATTGACTGTATGATTGAAGATAGGTTTAATGAATGAGTGCAGTTTGTTGCATTGAATGAAGGCGTTGAGGTCGAGATATTTACATCATGTAATTAGCTCATTTATTTGAAATAGCTTGTATAGTTTATTTCATAGAATGAATGAGAACAGTAGGATTCATTCAATGATTTTGTTAGGAATGATTAATTGAATCAGTGAATAACGTTTTTTTGCATTTAATGTAGGATTGACTTTTGATTCCAATAATGAATGAAAGCAGGTTGTTTCATTCAATGAATGCATTTGAATTAAGGAAATAAGCTCTAATCGTTGAATTATCATGTGCAGTTTGTTTCATTGGAAGAAAGAACGCATGCAGTTTAATCTCTGAATAATCAAGTTAACATTCTTGAAACATGCGTTTCATGGATCCAACTGCATTCATTCATTCAATGTCTCAAGCTGTTAATTTATTGAATGTACGATGAAAGTTTGATGCAATGAATGAATCAATGAATGTATTCAATTGTCATGAAGTGAACGTGTCTAGCATGTTAATCTCATTCAAAGAGTGCAAAAGGATTCCATTACAGACTGTAAAGTTTGTTTCACCGAATCAATGAATTACGCTTGATTCATTGAATGCACAAATGATGTTTGATTCCATGAATGAATGAATTTTGTTTGTTTCATTGACTGAAAGCGTTGAACTCGAGACATTGAAGTCAGCTCTACTCACTAAAGTAACTGGTGCAGTTTGTTTCATTGAATGAACGAGAGCAGTTTGATTCTCTGAATGAATGAACGTAAATGGTCTCATGAAATGAATATGTGATTTTTGTTTCATTGAATCAATGAATAATGTTTGATTCATTAATGTACGATTGAAGTTATATTCAATGAATTCACTGGTGCAGATTGTTTCATTGAATTAATGCGTTAAGTTCGAGACAGTTACATCATGACTTTAGCTCATTTACTTGAAATAGCTTGTACAGTTTATTACATAGAATGAATGAGTGCGGTAGGATTCATTCAATGAATCAAGAATGATTCATTGAATCAGTGAATTAACGCTTGATTCATAGATTGCACGATTGACTTTTGATTCCAATAATGAATGAATGCAGGGTGTTTGATTGAATGAAGGCGTTCAGCTCGAGGCATTTGTATTAAGGAAATAATCTGTAATCGATGAATTATCATGTGCAGTTTGTTTCATTGAAAGAAAGAATGATTCAATGAAAGAATGAATGCAGTTTAATCTCTGAATAATCAAGTTAACATTCTTGAAACATGCGTTTCATAAATCTAACCGCATTCATTCATTCAATCTCTAAAGCTGTTGGTTCATTGAATGTACGATTAAAGTTTGATGCAATGAATGAATCAATGAATGCATTTGTATGTCATGAAATGTACGTGTTTAGAATGTTTGTCTCATTCAAAGAGTGTAAACGAATTCCATTACAGATTGTGTAAAGTTTGCTTCATTCATTCTATGAATTACGCTTCATTCATTGATTGCACGAATGATGTTTGATTCCATAGATGAATGAATGCAGATTGTTTCAATGTCTGAAAGCGTTTAACTCGAGACATTGAAGTCAGCTCTACTCACTGAAGTAACTGGTGTAGTTTGTTTCATTGAATGAACGAGAGCAGTTTGATTCTCTGAATGAATGAACGCAACTGGTCTCATGAAATGAATATGTGATGTTTTTTTCATTGAATCAATGAATAATATTTGATTCATTGACTGTACGATTGAAGGTAGGTTTAATGAATGAGTGTAGTGTGTTTCATTGAATGAAGGCGTTGAGGTCGAGATATTTACATCATGTAATTAGCTCATTTACTTGAAAAAGCTTATATAGTTTATTTCATAGAATGAATGAGAACGTTAGGATTCATTCAATGATTTTGTTAAGAATGATTAATTGAATCAGTCAATAACGTTTGTTGCATTGAGTGTAGGATTGACTTTTGATTCCAATAATGAATGAAAGCAGGTTGTTTCATTGAATGAATGCATTTTTATTAAGGAAATAATCTCTAATCGTTCAATTATCTTGTGCAGTTTGTTTCATTTGGAAGAAAGAATGAATGCAGTTTGATTCAATGAAAGAACGAATGCAGTTTAATCTGTGAATAATCAAGTTAACATTTTTGACACATTCGTTTCATGGATCCAACTGCATTCATTCATTCAATGTCTCAAGCTGTTGATTTATTGAATGTAAGATTAAAGTTTGATGCAATGAATGAATCAATGAATGTAGTCGATTGTCATGAAGTGAACGTGTTTAGCATGTTTATCTCATTCAAAGAGTGCAAAAGGATTCCATTACACACTGTGTAAAGTTTGTTTCATTGAATCAATGAATAATGTTTGATTCATTGACTGTACGATTGAAGATAGGTTTAATGAATGAGTACAGTTTGTTGCATTGAATGAAGGTGTTGAGGTCGAGATATTTACATCATGTGATTAGCTCATTTACTTGAAATAGCTTGTATAGTTTATTTCATAGAATGAATGAGAACAGTAGGATTCATTCAATGATTTTGTTAGGAATGATTAATTGAATCAGTGAATAACGTTTGATGCATTTAATGTAGGATTGACTTTTGATTCCAATAATGAATGAAAGCAGGTTGTTTCATTCAATGAATGCATTTGAATTAAGGAAATAAGCTCTAATCGTTGAATTATCAAGTGCAGTTTGTTTCATTGGAAGAAAGAACGCATGCAGTTTAATCTCTGAATAATCAAGTTAACATTCTTGAAACATGCGTTTCATGGATCCAACTGCATTCATTCATTCAATGTCTCAAGCTGTTAATTTATTGAATGTACGATGAAAGTTTGATGCAATGAATGAATCAATGAATGTATTCAATTGTCATGAAGTGAACGTGTCTAGCATGTTTATCTCATTCAAAGAGTGCAATAGGATTCCATTACAGACTGTGTAAAGTTTGTTTCATCGAATCAATGAATTACGCTTGATTCATTGAATGCACAAATGATGTTTGATTCCATGAATGAATGAATTTTGTTTGTTTCATTGACTGAAAGCGTTGAACTCGAGACATTGAAGTCAGCTCTACTCACTAAAGTAACTGGTGCAGTTTGTTTCATTGAATGAACGAGAGCAGTTTGATTCTCTGAATGAATGAACGTAAATGGTCTCATGAAATGAATATGTGATGTTTGTTTCATTGAATCAATGAATAATGTTTGATTCATTAATGTACGATTGAAGTTATATTCAATGAATTCACTGGTGCAGATTGTTTCATTGAATTAATGCGTTAAGTTCGAGACAGTTACATCATGACTTTAGCTCATTTACTTGAAATAGCTTGTACAGTTTATTACATAGAATAAATGAGTGCGGTAGGATTCATTCAAAGAATCAAGAATGATTCATTGAATCAGTGAATTAACGCTTGATTCATAGATTGCACAATTGACTTTTGATTCCAATAATGAATGAATGCAGGGTGTTTGATTGAATGAAGGCGTTCAGCTCGAGGCATTTGTATTAAGGAAATAATCTGTAATCGATGAATTATCATGTGCAGTTTGTTTCATTGAAAGAAAGAATGATACAATGAAAGAATGAATGCAGTTTAATCTCTGAATAATCAAGTTAACATTCTTGAAACATGCGTTTCATAAATCCAACCGCATTCATTCATTCAATCACTCAAGCTGTTGGTTCATTGAATGTACGATTAAAGTTTGATGCAATGAATGAATCAATGAATGCATTTGTATGTCATGAAATGTACGTGTTTAGAATGTTTGTCTCATTCAAAGAGTGCAAAAGAATTCCATTACAGATTGTGTAAAGTTTGTTTCATTCAATCTATGAATTACGCTTGATTCATTGATTGCACGAATGATGTTTGATTCCATAAATGAATGAATGCAGGTTGTTTCAATGACTGAAAGCGTTTAACTCGAGACATTGAAGTCAGCTCTACTCACTGAAGTAACTGGTGTAGTTTGTTTCATTGAATGAACGAGAGCAGTTTGATTCTCTGAATGAATGAACGCAACTGGTGTCATGAAATGAATATGTGATGTTTTTTTCATTGAATCAATGAATAATGTTTGATTCATTGACTGTACGATTGAAGATAGGTTTAATGAATGAGTGTAGTGTGTTTCATTGAATGAAGGCGTTGAGGTCGAGATATTTACATCATGTAATTAGCTCATTTACTTGAAAACGCTTGTATAGTTTATTTCATAGAATGAATGAGAACGTTAGGATTCATTCAATGATTTTGTTAAGAATGATTAATTGAATCAGTCAATAACGTTTGTTGCATTGAGTGTAGGATTGACTTTTGATTCCAACAATGAATGAAATCAGGTTGTTTCATTGAATGAATGCATTTTTATGATAAAAATAATCTCAAATCGTTGAATTATCATGTGCAGTTTGTTTCATTTGGAAGAAAGAATGAATGCAGTTTGATTCAATGAAAGAACGAATGCAGTTTAATCTCTGAATAATCAAGTTAACATTTTTGACACATTCGTTTCATGGATCCAACTGCATTCATTCATTCAATGTCTCAAGCTGTTGATTTATTGAATGTAAGATTAAAGTTTGATGCAATGAATGAATCAATGAATGTAGTCGATTGTCATGAAGTGAACGTGTTTAGCATGTTTATCTCATTCAAAGAGTGCAAAAGGATTCCATTACAGACTGTGTAAAGTTTGTTTCATTGAATCAATGAATAATGTTTGATTCATTGACTGTACGATTGAAGATAGGTTTAATGAATGAGTACAGTTTGTTGAATTGAATGAAGGCGTTGAGGTCGAGATATTTACATCATGTAATTAGCTCATTTACTTGAAATAGCTTGTATAGTTTATTTCATAGAATGAATGAGAACAGTAGGATTCATTCAATGATTTTGTTAGGAATGATTAATTGAATCAGTGAATAACGTTTGATGCATTTAATGTAGGATTGACTTTTGATTCCAATAATGAATGAAAGCAGGTTGTTTCATTCAATGAATGCATTTGAATTAAGGAAATAAGCTCTAATCGTTGAATTATCATGTGCAGTTTGTTTCATTGGAAGAAAGAACGCATGCAGTTTAATCTCTGAATAATCAAGTTAACATTCTTGAAACATGCGTTTCATGGATCCAACTGCATTCATTCATTCAATGTCTCAAGCTGTTAATTTATTGAATGTACGATGAAAGTTTGATGCAATGAATGAATCAATGAATGTATTCAATTGTCATGAAGTGAACATGTCTCGCATGTTTATCTCATTCAAAGAGTGCAAAAGGATTCCATTACAGACTGTGTAAAGTTTGTTTCAACGAATCAATGAATTACGCTTGATTCATTGAATGCACAAATGATGTTGGATTCCATGAATGAATGAATTTTGTTTGTTTCATTGACTGAAAGCGTTGAACTCGAGACATTGAAGTCAGCTCTACTCACTAAAGTAACTGGTGCAGTTTGTTTCATTGAATGAACGAGAGCAGTTTGATTCTCTGAATGAATGAACGTAAATAGTCTCATGAAGTGAATATGTGATGTTTGTTTCATTGAATCAATGAATAATGTTTGATTCATTAATGTACGATTGAAGTTATATTCAATGAATTCACTGGTGCAGATTGTTTCATTGAATTAATGCGTTAAGTTCGAGACAGTTACATCATGACTTTAGCTCATTTACTTGAAATAGCTTGTACAGTTTATTACATAGAATGAATGAGTGCGGTAGGATTCATTCAATGAATCAAGAATGATTCATTGAATCAGTGAATTAACGCTTGATTCATAGATTGCACGATTGACTTTTGATTCCAATAATGAATGAATGCAGGGTGTTTGATTGAATGAAGGCGTTCAGCTCGAGGCATTTGTATTAAGGAAATAATCTGTAATCGATGAATTATCATGTGCAGTTTGTTTCATTGAAAGAAAGAATGATTCAATGAAAGAATGAATGCAGTTTAATCTCTGAATAATCAAGTTAACATTCTTGAAACATGCGTTTCATAAATCTAACCGCATTCATTCATTCAATCTCTAAAGCTGTTGGTTCATTGAATGTACGATTAAAGTTTGATGCAATGAATGAATCAATGAATGCATTTGTATGTCATGAAATGTACGTGTTTAGAATGTTTGTCTCATTCAAAGAGTGTAAACGAATTCCATTACAGATTGTGTAAAGTTTGCTTCATTCAATCTATGAATTACGCTTGATTCATTGATTGCACGAATGATGTTTGATTCCATAGATGAATGAATTCAGATTGTTTCAATGACTGAAAGCGTTTAACTCGAGACATTGAAGTCAGCTCTACTCACTGAAGTAACTGGTGTAGTTTGTTTCATTGAATGAACGAGAGCAGTTTGATTCTCTGAATGAATGAACGCAACTGGTCGCATGAAATGAATATGTGATGTTTTTTTCATTGAATCAATGAATAATGTTTGATTCATTGACTGTACGATTGAAGATAGGTTTAATGAATGAGTGTAGTGTGTTTCATTGAATGAAGGCGATGAGGTCGAGATATTTACATCATGTAATTAGCTCATTTACTTGAAAAAGCTTATATAGTTTATTTCATAGAATGAATGAGAACGTTAGGATTCATTCAATGATTTTGTTAAGAATGATTAATTGAATCAGTCAATAACGTTTGTTGCATTGAGTGTAGGATTGACTTTTGATTCCAATAATGAATGAAAGCAGGTTGTTTCATTGAATGAATGCATTTTTATTAAGGAAATAATCTCTAATCGTTCAATTATCATGTGCAGTTTGTTTCATTTGGAAGAAAGAATGAATGCAGTTTGATTCAATGAAAGAACGAATGCAGTTTAATCTCTGAATAATCAAGTTAACATTTTTGACACATTCGTTTCATGGATCCAACTGCATTCATTCATTCAATGTCTCAAGCTGTTGATTTATTGAATGTAAGATTAAAGTTTGATGCAATGAATGAATCAATGAATGTAGTCGATTGTCATGAAGTGAACGTGTTTAGCATGTTTATCTCATTCAAAGAGTGCAAAAGGATTCCATTACAGACTGTGTAAAGTTTGTTTCATTGAATCAATGAATAATGTTTGATTCATTGACTGTACGATTGAAGATAGGTTTAATGAATGAGTACAGTTTGTTGCATTGAATGAAGGCGTTGAGGTCGAGATATTTACATCATGTAATCAGCTCATTTACTTGAAATAGCTTGTATAGTTTATTTCATAGAATGAATGAGAACAGTAGGATTCATTCAATGATTTTGTTAGGAATGATTAATTGAATCAGTGAATAACGTTTGATGCATTTAATGTAGGATTGACTTTTGATTCCAATAATGAATGAAAGCAGGTTGTTTCATTCAATGAATGCATTTGAATTAAGGAACTAAGCTCTAATCGTTGAATTATCAAGTGCAGTTTGTTTCATTGGAAGAAAGAACGCATGCAGTTTAATCTCTGAATAATCAAGTTAACATTCTTGAAACATGCGTTTCATGGATCCAACTGCATTCATTCATTCAATGTCTCAAGCTGTTAATTTATTGAATGTACGATGAAAGTTTGATGCAATGAATGAATCAATGTATGTATTCAATTGTCATGAAGTGAACGTGTCTAGCATGTTTATCTCATTCAAAGAGTGCAAAAGGATTCCATTACAGACTGTGTAAAGTTTGTTTCATCGAATCAATGAATTACGCTTGATTCATTGAATGCACAAATGATGTTTGATTCCATGAATGAATGAATTTTGTTTGTTTCATTGACTGAAAGCGTTGAACTCGAGACATTGAAGTCAGCTCTACTCACTAAAGTAACTGGTGCAGTTTTTTTCATTGAATGAACGAGAGCAGTTTGATTCTCTGAATGAATGTACGTAAATGGTCTCATGAAATGAATATGTGATGTTTGTTTCATTGAATCAATGAATAATGTTTGATTCATTAATGTACGATTGAAGTTATATTCAATAAATTCACTGGTGCAGATTGTTTCATTGAATTAATGCGTTAAGTTCGAGACAGTTACATCATGACTTTAGCTCATTTACTTGAAATAGCTTGTACAGTTTATTACATGGAATGAATGAGTGCGGTAGGATTCATTCAAAGAATCAAGAATGATTCATTGAATCAGTGAATTAACGCTTGATTCATAGATTGCACGATTGACTTTTGATTCCAATAATGAATGAATGCAGGGTGTTTGATTGAATGAAGGCGTTCAGCTCGAGGCATTTGTATTAAGGAAATAATCTGTAATCGATGAATTATCATGTTCAGTTTGTTTCATTGAAAGAAAGAATGATTCAATGAAAGAATGAATGCAGTTTAATCTCTGAATAATCAAGTTAACATTCTTGAAACATGCGTTTCATAAATCTAACCGCATTCATTCATTCAATCTCTAAAGCTGTTGGTTCATTGAATGTACGATTAAAGTTTGATGCAATGAATGAATCAATGAATGCATTTGTATGTCATGAAATGTACGTGTTTAGAATGTTTGTCTCATTCAAAGAGTGCAAAAGAATTCCATTACAGATTGTGTAAAGTTTGTTTCATTCAATCTATGAATTACGCTTGATTCATTGATTGCACGAATGATGTTTGATTCCATAAATGAATGAATGCAGGTTGTTTCAATGACTGAAAGCGTTTAACTCGAGACATTGAAGTCAGCTCTACTCACTGAAGTAACTGGTGTAGTTTGTTTCATTGAATGAACGAGAGCAGTTTGATTCTCTGAATGAATGAACGCAACTGGTCTCATGAAATGAATATGTGATGTTTTTTTCATTGAATCAATGAATAATGTTTGATTCATTGACTGAACGATTGAAGATAGGTTTAATGAATGAGTGTAGTGTGTTTCATTGAATGAAGGCGTTGAGGTCGAGATATTTACATCATGTAATCAGCTCATTTACTTGAAAAAGCTTGTATAGTTTATTTCATAGAATGAATGAGAACGTTAGGATTCATTCAATGATTTTGTTAAGAATGATTAATTGAATCAGTCAATAACGTTTGTTGCATTGAGTGTAGGATTGACTTTTGATTCCAATAATGAATGAAAGCAGGTTGTTTCATTGAACGAATGCATTTTTATTAAGGAAATAATCTCTAATCGTTGAATTATCATGTGCAGTTTGTTTCATTTGGAAGAAAGAATGAATGCAGTTTGATTCAATGAAAGAACGAATGCAGTTTAATCTCTGAATAATCAAGTTAACATTTTTGACACATTCGTTACATGGATCGAACTGCATTCATTCATTCAATGTCTCAAGCTGTTGATTTATTGAATGTAAGATTAAAGTTTGATGCAATGAATGAATCAATGAATGTAGTCGATTGTCATGAAGTGAACGTGTTTAGCATGTTTATCTCATTCAAAGAGTGCAAAAGGATTCCATTACAGACTGTGTAAAGTTTGTTTCATTGAATCAATGAATAATGTTTGATTCATTGACTGTATGATTGAAGATAGGTTTAATGAATGAGTGCAGTTTGTTGCATTGAATGAAGGCGTTGAGGTCGAGATATTTACATCATGTAATTAGCTCATTTACTTGAAATAGCTTGTATAGTTTATTTCATAGAATGAATGAGAACAGTGGGATTCATTCAATGATTTTGTTAGGAATGATTAATTGAATCAGTGAATAACGTTTTTTTGCATTTAATGTAGGATTGACTTTTGATTCCAATAATGAATGAAAGCAGGTTGTTTCATTCAATGAATGCATTTGAATTAAGGAAATAAGCTCTAATCGTTGAATTATCATGTGCAGTTTGTTTCATTGGAAGAAAGAACGCATGCAGTTTAATCTCTGAATAATCAAGTTAACATTCTTGAAACATGCGTTTCATGGATCCAACTGCATTCATTCATTCAATGTCTCAAGCTGTTAATTTATTGAATGTACGATGAAAGTTTGATGCAATGAATGAATCAATGAATGTATTCAATTGTCATGAAGTGAACGTGTCTAGCATGTTAATCTCATTCAAAGAGTGCAAAAGGATTCCATTACAGACTGTAAAGTTTGTTTCACCGAATCAATGAATTACGCTTGATTGATTGAATGCACAAATGATGTTTGATTCCATGAATGAATGAATTTTGTTTGTTTCATTGACTGAAAGCGTTGAACTCGAGACATTGAAGTCAGCTCTACTCACTAAAGTAACTGGTGCAGTTTGTTTCATTGAATGAACGAGAGCAGTTTGATTCTCTGAACGAATGAACGTAAATAGTCTCATGAAATGAATATGTGATGTTTGTTTCATTGAATCAATGAATAATGTTTGATTCATTAATGTACGATTGAAGTTATATTCAATGAATTCACTGGTGCAGATTGTTTCATTGAATTAATGCGTTAGGTTCGAGACAGTTACATCATGACTTTAGCTCATTTACTTGAAATAGCTTGTACAGTTTATTACATAGAATGAATGAGAACAGTAGGATTCATTCAATGATTTTGTTAGGAATGATTAATTGAATCAGTGAATAACGTTTTTTTGCATTTAATGTAGGATTGACTTTTGATTCCAATAATGAATGAAAGCAGGTTGTTTCATTCAATGAATGCATTTGAATTAAGGAAATAAGCTCTAATCGTTGAATTATCATGTGCAGTTTGTTTCATTGGAAGAAAGAACGCATGCAGTTTAATCTCTGAATAATCAAGTTAACATTCTTGAAACATGCGTTTCATGGATCCAACTGCATTCATTCATTCAATGTCTCAAGCTGTTAATTTATTGAATGTACGATGAAAGTTTGATGCAATGAATGAATCAATGAATGTATTCAATTGTCATGAAGTGAACGTGTCTAGCATGTTAATCTCATTCAAAGAGTGCAAAAGGATTCCATTACAGACTGTAAAGTTTGTTTCACCGAATCAATGAATTACGCTTGATTCATTGAATGCACAAATGATGTTTGATTCCATGAATGAATGAATTTTGTTTGTTTCATTGACTGAAAGCGTTGAACTCGAGACATTGAAGTCAGCTCTACTCACTAAAGTAACTGGTGCAGTTTGTTTCATTGAATGAACGAGAGCAGTTTGATTCTCTGAATGAATGAACGTAAATGGTCTCATGAAATGAATATGTGATTTTTGTTTCATTGAATCAATGAATAATGTTTGATTCATTAATGTACGATTGAAGTTATATTCAATGAATTCACTGGTGCAGATTGTTTCATTGAATTAATGCGTTAGGTTCGAGACAGTTACATCATGACTTTAGCTCATTTACTTGAAATAGCTTGTACAGTTTATTACATAGAATGAATGAGTGCGGTAGGATTCATTCAATGAATCAAGAATGATTCATTGAATCAGTGAATTAACGCTTGATTCATAGATTGCACGATTGACTTTTGATTCCAATAATGAATGAATGCAGGGTGTTTGATTGAATGAAGGCGTTCAGCTCGAGGCATTTGTATTAAGGAAATAATCTGTAATCGATGAATTATCATGTGCAGTTTGTTTCATTGAAAGAAAGAATGATTCAATGAAAGAATGAATGCAGTTTAATCTCTGAATAATCAAGTTAACATTCTTGAAACATGCGTTTCATAAATCTAACCGCATTCATTCATTCAATCTCTAAAGCTGTTGGTTCATTGAATGTACGATTAAAGTTTGATGCAATGAATGAATCAATGAATGCATTTGTATGTCATGAAATGTACGTGTTTAGAATGTTTGTCTCATTCAAAGAGTGTAAACGAATTCCATTACAGATTGTGTAAAGTTTGCTTCATTCATTCTATGAATTACGCTTGATTCATTGATTGCACGAATGATGTTTGATTCCATAGATGAATGAATGCAGATTGTTTCAATGACTGAAAGCGTTTAACTCGAGACATTGAAGTCAGCTCTACTCACTGAAGTAACTGGTGTAGTTTGTTTCATTGAATGAACGAGAGCAGTTTGATTCTCTGAATGAATGAACGCAACTGGTCTCATGAAATGAATATGTGATGTTTTTTTCATTGAATCAATGAATAATGTTTGATTCATTGACTGTACGATTGAAGATAGGTTTAATGAATGAGTGTAGTGTGTTTCATTGAATGAAGGCGTTGAGGTCGAGATATTTACATCATGTAATTAGCTCATTTACTTGAAAAAGCTTATATAGTTTATTTCATAGAATGAATGAGAACGTTAGGATTCATTCAATGATTTTGTTAAGAATGATTGTTAAGAATCAGTCAATAACGTTTGTTGCATTGAGTGTAGGATTGACTTTTGATTCCAATAATGAATGAAAGCAGGTTGTTTCATTGAATGAATGCATTTTTATTAAGGAAATAATCTCTAATCGTTCAATTATCTTGTGCAGTTTGTTTCATTTGGAAGAAAGAATGAATGCAGTTTGATTCAATGAAAGAACGAATGCAGTTTAATCTGTGAATAATCAAGTTAACATTTTTGACACATTCGTTTCATGGATCCAACTGCATTCATTCATTCAATGTCTCAAGCTGTTGATTTATTGAATGTAAGATTAAAGTTTGATGCAATGAATGAATCAATGAATGTAGTCGATTGTCATGAAGTGAACGTGTTTAGCATGTTTATCTCATTCAAAGAGTGCAAAAGGATTCCATTACAGACTGTGTAAAGTTTGTTTCATTGAATCAATGAATAATGTTTGATTCATTGACTGTACGATTGAAGATAGGTTTAATGAATGAGTACAGTTTGTTGCATTGAATGAAGGTGTTGAGGTCGAGATATTTACATCATGTGATTAGCTCATTTACTTGAAATAGCTTGTATAGTTTATTTCATAGAATGAATGAGAACAGTAGGATTCATTCAATGATTTTGTTAGGAATGATTAATTGAATCAGTGAATAACGTTTGATGCATTTAATGTAGGATTGACTTTTGATTCCAATAATGAATGAAAGCAGGTTGTTTCATTCAATGAATGCATTTGAATTAAGGAAATAAGCTCTAATCGTTGAATTATCAAGTGCAGTTTGTTTCATTGGAAGAAAGAACGCATGCAGTTTAATCTCTGAATAATCAAGTTAACATTCTTGAAACATGCGTTTCATGGATCCAACTGCATTCATTCATTCAATGTCTCAAGCTGTTAATTTATTGAATGTACGATGAAAGTTTGATGCAATGAATGAATCAATGAATGTATTCAATTGTCATGAAGTGAACGTGTCTAGCATGTTTATCTCATTCAAAGAGTGCAATAGGATTCCATTACAGACTGTGTAAAGTTTGTTTCATCGAATCAATGAATCACGCTTGATTCATTGAATGCACAAATGATGTTTGATTCCATGAATGAATGAATTTTGTTTGTTTCATTGACTGAAAGCGTTGAACTCGAGACATTGAAGTCAGCTCTACTCACTAAAGTAACTGGTGCAGTTTGTTTCATTGAATGAACGAGAGCAGTTTGATTCTCTGAATGAATGAACGTAAATGGTCTCATGAAATGAATATGTGATGTTTGTTTCATTGAATCAATGAATAATGTTTGATTCATTAATGTACGATTGAAGTTATATTCAATGAATTCACTGGTGCAGATTGTTTCATTGAATTAATGCGTTAAGTTCGAGACAGTTACATCATGACTTTAGCTCATTTACTTGAAATAGCTTGTACAGTTTATTACATAGAATAAATGAGTGCGGTAGGATTCATTCAAAGAATCAAGAATGATTCATTGAATCAGTGAATTAACGCTTGATTCATAGATTGCACAATTGACTTTTGATTCCAATAATGAATGAATGCAGGGTGTTTGATTGAATGAAGGCGTTCAGCTCGAGGCATTTGTATTAAGGAAATAATCTGTAATCGATGAATTATCATGTGCAGTTTGTTTCATTGAAAGAAAGAATGATACAATGAAAGAATGAATGCAGTTTAATCTCTGAATAATCAAGTTAACATTCTTGAAACATGCGTTTCATAAATCCAACCGCATTCATTCATTCAATCACTCAAGCTGTTGGTTCATTGAATGTACGATTAAAGTTTGATGCAATGAATGAATCAATGAATGCATTTGTATGTCATGAAATGTACGTGTTTAGAATGTTTGTCTCATTCAAAGAGTGCAAAAGAATTCCATTACAGATTGTGTAAAGTTTGTTTCATTCAATCTATGAATTACGCTTGATTCATTGATTGCACGAATGATGTTTGATTCCATAAATGAATGAATGCAGGTTGTTTCAATGACTGAAAGCGTTTAACTCGAGACATTGAAGTCAGCTCTACTCACTGAAGTAACTGGTGTAGTTTGTTTCATTGAATGAACGAGAGCAGTTTGATTCTCTGAATGAATGAACGCAACTGGTGTCATGAAATGAATATGTGATGTTTTTTTCATTGAATCAATGAATAATGTTTGATTCATTGACTGTACGATTGAAGATAGGTTTAATGAATGAGTGTAGTGTGTTTCATTGAATGAAGGCGTTGAGGTCGAGATATTTACATCATGTAATTAGCTCATTTACTTGAAAACGCTTGTATAGTTTATTTCATAGAATGAATGAGAACGTTAGGATTCTTTCAATGATTTTGTTAAGAATGATTAATTGAATCAGTCAATAACGTTTGTTGCATTGAGTGTAGGATTGACTTTTGATTCCAATAATGAATGAAATCAGGTTGTTTCATTGAATGAATGCATTTTTATGATAAAAATAATCTCTAATCGTTGAATTATCATGTGCAGTTTGTTTCATTTGGAAGAAAGAATGAATGCAGTTTGATTCAATGAAAGAACGAATGCAGTTTAATCTCTGAATAATCAAGTTAACATTTTTGACACATTCGTTTCATGGATCCAACTGCATTCATTCATTCAATGTCTCAAGCTGTTGATTTATTGAATGTAAGATTAAAGTTTGATGCAATGAATGAATCAATGAATGTAGTCGATTGTCATGAAGTGAACGTGTTTAGCATGTTTATCTCATTCAAAGAGTGCAAAAGGATTCCATTACAGACTGTGTAAAGTTTGTTTCATTGAATCAATGAATAATGTTTGATTCATTGACTGTACGATTGAAGATAGGTTTAATGAATGAGTACAGTTTGTTGAATTGAATGAAGGCGTTGAGGTCGAGATATTTACATCATGTAATTAGCTCATTTACTTGAAATAGCTTGTATAGTTTATTTCATAGAATGAATGAGAACAGTAGGATTCATTCAATGATTTTGTTAGGAATGATTAATTGAATCAGTGAATAACGTTTGATGCATTTAATGTAGGATTGACTTTTGATTCCAATAATGAATGAAAGCAGGTTGTTTCATTCAATGAATGCATTTGAATTAAGGAAATAAGCTCTAATCGTTGAATTATCATGTGCAGTTTGTTTCATTGGAAGAAAGAACGCATGCAGTTTAATCTCTGAATAATCAAGTTAACATTCTTGAAACATGCGTTTCATGGATCCAACTGCATTCATTCATTCAATGTCTCAAGCTGTTAATTTATTGAATGTACGATGAAAGTTTGATGCAATGAATGAATCAATGAATGTATTCAATTGTCATGAAGTGAACATGTCTCGCATGTTTATCTCATTCAAAGAGTGCAAAAGGATTCCATTACAGACTGTGTAAAGTTTGTTTCAACGAATCAATGAATTACGCTTGATTCATTGAATGCACAAATGATGTTGGATTCCATGAATGAATGAATTTTGTTTGTTTCATTGACTGAAAGCGTTGAACTCGAGACATTGAAGTCAGCTCTACTCACTAAAGTAACTGGTGCAGTTTGTTTCATTGAATGAACGAGAGCAGTTTGATTCTCTGAATGAATGAACGTAAATAGTCTCATGAAGTGAATATGTGATGTTTGTTTCATTGAATCAATGAATAATGTTTGATTCATTAATGTACGATTGAAGTTATATTCAATGAATTCACTGGTGCAGATTGTTTCATTGAATTAATGCGTTAAGTTCGAGACAGTTACATCATGACTTTAGCTCATTTACTTGAAATAGCTTGTACAGTTTATTACATAGAATGAATGAGTGCGGTAGGATTCATTCAATGAATCAAGAATGATTCATTGAATCAGTGAATTAACGCTTGATTCATAGATTGCACGATTGACTTTTGATTCCAATAATGAATGAATGCAGGGTGTTTGATTGAATGAAGGCGTTCAGCTCGAGGCATTTGTATTAAGGAAATAATCTGTAATCGATGAATTATCATGTGCAGTTTGTTTCATTGAAAGAAAGAATGATTCAATGAAAGAATGAATGCAGTTTAATCTCTGAATAATCAAGTTAACATTCTTGAAACATGCGTTTCATAAATCTAACCGCATTCATTCATTCAATCTCTAAAGCTGTTGGTTCATTGAATGTACGATTAAAGTTTGATGCAATGAATGAATCAATGAATGCATTTGTATGTCATGAAATGTACGTGTTTAGAATGTTTGTCTCATTCAAAGAGTGTAAACGAATTCCATTACAGATTGTGTAAAGTTTGCTTCATTCAATCTATGAATTACGCTTGATTCATTGATTGCACGAATGATGTTTGATTCCATAGATGAATGAATGCAGATTGTTTCAATGACTGAAAGCGTTTAACTCGAGACATTGAAGTCAGCTCTACTCACTGAAGTAACTGGTGTAGTTTGTTTCATTGAATGAACGAGAGCAGTTTGATTCTCTGAATGAATGAACGCAACTGGTCGCATGAAATGAATATGTGATGTTTTTTTCATTGAATCAATGAATAATGTTTGATTCATTGACTGTACGATTGAAGATAGGTTTAATGAATGAGTGTAGTGTGTTTCATTGAATGAAGGCGTTGAGGTCGAGATATTTACATCATGTAATTAGCTCATTTACTTGAAAAAGCTTATATAGTTTATTTCATAGAATGAATGAGAACGTTAGGATTCATTCAATGATTTTGTTAAGAATGATTAATTGAATCAGTCAATAACGTTTGTTGCATTGAGTGTAGGATTGACTTTTGATTCCAATAATGAATGAAAGCAGGTTGTTTCATTGAATGAATGCATTTTTATTAAGGAAATAATCTCTAATCGTTCAATTATCATGTGCAGTTTGTTTCATTTGGAAGAAAGAATGAATGCAGTTTGATTCAATGAAAGAACGAATGCAGTTTAATCTCTGAATAATCAAGTTAACATTTTTGACACATTCGTTTCATGGATCCAACTGCATTCATTCATTCAATGTCTCAAGCTGTTGATTTATTGAATGTAAGATTAAAGTTTGATGCAATGAATGAATCAATGAATGTAGTCGATTGTCATGAAGTGAACGTGTTTAGCATGTTTATCTCATTCAAAGAGTGCAAAAGGATTCCATTACAGACTGTGTAAAGTTTGTTTCATTGAATCAATGAATAATGTTTGATTCATTGACTGTACGATTGAAGATAGGTTTAATGAATGAGTACAGTTTGTTGCATTGAATGAAGGCGTTGAGGTCGAGATATTTACATCATGTAATCAGCTCATTTACTTGAAATAGCTTGTATAGTTTATTTCATAGAATGAATGAGAACAGTAGGATTCATTCAATGATTTTGTTAGGAATGATTAATTGAATCAGTGAATAACGTTTGATGCATTTAATGTAGGATTGACTTTTGATTCCAATAATGAATGAAAGCAGGTTGTTTCATTCAATGAATGCATTTGAATTAAGGAACTAAGCTCTAATCGTTGAATTATCAAGTGCAGTTTGTTTCATTGGAAGAAAGAACGCATGCAGTTTAATCTCTGAATAATCAAGTTAACATTCTTGAAACATGCGTTTCATGGATCCAACTGCATTCATTCATTCAATGTCTCAAGCTGTTAATTTATTGAATGTACGATGAAAGTTTGATGCAATGAATGAATCAATGTATGTATTCAATTGTCATGAAGTGAACGTGTCTAGCATGTTTATCTCATTCAAAGAGTGCAAAAGGATTCCATTACAGACTGTGTAAAGTTTGTTTCATCGAATCAATGAATTACGCTTGATTCATTGAATGCACAAATGATGTTTGATTCCATGAATGAATGAATTTTGTTTGTTTCATTGACTGAAAGCGTTGAACTCGAGACATTGAAGTCAGCTCTACTCACTAAAGTAACTGGTGCAGTTTTTTTCATTGAATGAACGAGAGCAGTTTGATTCTCTGAATGAATGTACGTAAATGGTCTCATGAAATGAATATGTGATGTTTGTTTCATTGAATCAATGAATAATGTTTGATTCATTAATGTACGATTGAAGTTATATTCAATGAATTCACTGGTGCAGATTGTTTCATTGAATTAATGCGTTAAGTTCGAGACAGTTACATCATGACTTTAGCTCATTTACTTGAAATAGCTTGTACAGTTTATTACATGGAATGAATGAGTGCGGTAGGATTCATTCAAAGAATCAAGAATGATTCATTGAATCAGTGAATTAACGCTTGATTCATAGATTGCACGATTGACTTTTGATTCCAATAATGAATGAATGCAGGGTGTTTGATTGAATGAAGGCGTTCAGCTCGAGGCATTTGTATTAAGGAAATAATCTGTAATCGATGAATTATCATGTTCAGTTTGTTTCATTGAAAGAAAGAATGATTCAATGAAAGAATGAATGCAGTTTAATCTCTGAATAATCAAGTTAACATTCTTGAAACATGCGTTTCATAAATCTAACCGCATTCATTCATTCAATCTCTAAAGCTGTTGGTTCATTGAATGTACGATTAAAGTTTGATGCAATGAATGAATCAATGAATGCATTTGTATGTCATGAAATGTACGTGTTTAGAATGTTTGTCTCATTCAAAGAGTGCAAAAGAATTCCATTACAGATTGTGTAAAGTTTGTTTCATTCAATCTATGAATTACGCTTGATTCATTGATTGCACGAATGATGTTTGATTCCATAAATGAATGAATGCAGGTTGTTTCAATGACTGAAAGCGTTTAACTCGAGACATTGAAGTCAGCTCTACTCACTGAAGTAACTGGTGTAGTTTGTTTCATTGAATGAACGAGAGCAGTTTGATTCTCTGAATGAATGAACGCAACTGGTCTCATGAAATGAATATGTGATGTTTTTTTCATTGAATCAATGAATAATGTTTGATTCATTGACTGAACGATTGAAGATAGGTTTAATGAATGAGTGTAGTGTGTTTCATTGAATGAAGGCGTTGAGGTCGAGATATTTACATCATGTAATCAGCTCATTTACTTGAAAAAGCTTGTATAGTTTATTTCATAGAATGAATGAGAACGTTAGGATTCATTCAATGATTTTGTTAAGAATGATTAATTGAATCAGTCAATAACGTTTGTTGCATTGAGTGTAGGATTGACTTTTGATTCCAATAATGAATGAAAGCAGGTTGTTTCATTGAACGAATGCATTTTTATTAAGGAAATAATCTCTAATCGTTGAATTATCATGTGCAGTTTGTTTCATTTGGAAGAAAGAATGAATGCAGTTTGATTCAATGAAAGAACGAATGCAGTTTAATCTCTGAATAATCAAGTTAACATTTTTGACACATTCGTTACATGGATCGAACTGCATTCATTCATTCAATGTCTCAAGCTGTTGATTTATTGAATGTAAGATTAAAGTTTGATGCAATGAATGAATCAATGAATGTAGTCGATTGTCATGAAGTGAACGTGTTTAGCATGTTTATCTCATTCAAAGAGTGCAAAAGGATTCCATTACAGACTGTGTAAAGTTTGTTTCATTGAATCAATGAATAATGTTTGATTCATTGACTGTATGATTGAAGATAGGTTTAATGAATGAGTGCAGTTTGTTGCATTGAATGAAGGCGTTGAGGTCGAGATATTTACATCATGTAATTAGCTCATTTACTTGAAATAGCTTGTATAGTTTATTTCATAGAATGAATGAGAACAGTGGGATTCATTCAATGATTTTGTTAGGAATGATTAATTGAATCAGTGAATAACGTTTTTTTGCATTTAATGTAGGATTGACTTTTGATTCCAATAATGAATGAAAGCAGGTTGTTTCATTCAATGAATGCATTTGAATTAAGGAAATAAGCTCTAATCGTTGAATTATCATGTGCAGTTTGTTTCATTGGAAGAAAGAACGCATGCAGTTTAATCTCTGAATAATCAAGTTAACATTCTTGAAACATGCGTTTCATGGATCCAACTGCATTCATTCATTCAATGTCTCAAGCTGTTAATTTATTGAATGTACGATGAAAGTTTGATGCAATGAATGAATCAATGAATGTATTCAATTGTCATGAAGTGAACGTGTCTAGCATGTTAATCTCATTCAAAGAGTGCAAAAGGATTCCATTACAGACTGTAAAGTTTGTTTCACCGAATCAATGAATTACGCTTGATTCATTGAATGCACAAATGATGTTTGATTCCATGAATGAATGAATTTTGTTTGTTTCATTGACTGAAAGCGTTGAACTCGAGACATTGAAGTCAGCTCTACTCACTAAAGTAACTGGTGCAGTTTGTTTCATTGAATGAACGAGAGCAGTTTGATTCTCTGAATGAATGAACGTAAATGGTCTCATGAAATGAATATGTGATTTTTGTTTCATTGAATCAATGAATAATGTTTGATTCATTAATGTACGATTGAAGTTATATTCAATGAATTCACTGGTGCAGATTGTTTCATTGAATTAATGCGTTAAGTTCGAGACAGTTACATCATGACTTTAGCTCATTTACTTGAAATAGCTTGTACAGTTTATTACATAGAATGAATGAGTGCGGTAGGATTCATTCAATGAATCAAGAATGATTCATTGAATCAGTGAATTAACGCTTGATTCATAGATTGCACGATTGACTTTTGATTCCAATAATGAATGAATGCAGGGTGTTTGATTGAATGAAGGCGTTCAGCTCGAGGCATTTGTATTAAGGAAATAATCTGTAATCGATGAATTATCATGTGCAGTTTGTTTCATTGAAAGAAAGAATGATTCAATGAAAGAATGAATGCAGTTTAATCTCTGAATAATCAAGTTAACATTCTTGAAACATGCGTTTCATAAATCTAACCGCATTCATTCATTCAATCTCTAAAGCTGTTGGTTCATTGAATGTACGATTAAAGTTTGATGCAATGAATGAATCAATGAATGCATTTGTATGTCATGAAATGTACGTGTTTAGAATGTTTGTCTCATTCAAAGAGTGTAAACGAATTCCATTACAGATTGTGTAAAGTTTGCTTCATTCATTCTATGAATTACGCTTGATTCATTGATTGCACGAATGATGTTTGATTCCATAGATGAATGAATGCAGATTGTTTCAATGACTGAAAGCGTTTAACTCGAGACATTGAAGTCAGCTCTACTCACTGAAGTAACTGGTGTAGTTTGTTTCATTGAATGAACGAGAGCAGTTTGATTCTCTGAATGAATGAACGCAACTGGTCTCATGAAATGAATATGTGATGTTTTTTTCATTGAATCAATGAATAATGTTTGATTCATTGACTGTACGATTGAAGATAGGTTTAATGAATGAGTGTAGTGTGTTTCATTGAATGAAGGCGTTGAGGTCGAGATATTTACATCATGTAATTAGCTCATTTACTTGAAAAAGCTTATATAGTTTATTTCATAGAATGAATGAGAACGTTAGGATTCATTCAATGATTTTGTTAAGAATGATTGTTAAGAATCAGTCAATAACTTTTGATTCCAATAATGAATGAAAGCAGGTTGTTTCATTGAATGAATGCATTTTTATTAAGGAAATAATCTCTAATCGTTCAATTATCTTGTGCAGTTTGTTTCATTTGGAAGAAAGAATGAATGCAGTTTGATTCAATGAAAGAACGAATGCAGTTTAATCTGTGAATAATCAAGTTAACATTTTTGACACATTCGTTTCATGGATCCAACTGCATTCATTCATTCAATGTCTCAAGCTGTTGATTTATTGAATGTAAGATTAAAGTTTGATGCAATGAATGAATCAATGAATGTAGTCGATTGTCATGAAGTGAACGTGTTTAGCATGTTTATCTCATTCAAAGAGTGCAAAAGGATTCCATTACAGACTGTGTAAAGTTTGTTTCATTGAATCAATGAATAATGTTTGATTCATTGACTGTACGATTGAAGATAGGTTTAATGAATGAGTACAGTTTGTTGCATTGAATGAAGGCGTTGAGGTCGAGATATTTACATCATGTAATTAGCTCATTTACTTGAAATAGCTTGTATAGTTTATTTCATAGAATGAATGAGAACAGTAGGATTCATTCAATGATTTTGTTAGGAATGATTAATTGAATCAGTGAATAACGTTTTTTTGCATTTAATGTAGGATTGACTTTTGATTCCAATAATGAATGAAAGCAGGTTGTTTCATTCAATGAATGCATTTGAATTAAGGAAATAAGCTCTAATCGTTGAATTATCATGTGCAGTTTGTTTCATTGGAAGAAAGAACGCATGCAGTTTAATCTCTGAATAATCAAGTTAACATTCTTGAAACATGCGTTTCATGGATCCAACTGCATTCATTCATTCAATGTCTCAAGCTGTTAATTTATTGAATGTACGATGAAAGTTTGATGCAATGAATGAATCAATGAATGTATTCAATTGTCATGAAGTGAACGTGTCTAGCATGTTAATCTCATTCAAAGAGTGCAAAAGGATTCCATTACAGACTGTAAAGTTTGTTTCACCGAATCAATGAATTACGCTTGATTCATTGAATGCACAAATGATGTTTGATTCCATGAATGAATGAATTTTGTTTGTTTCATTGACTGAAAGCGTTGAACTCGAGACATTGAAGTCAGCTCTACTCACTAAAGTAACTGGTGCAGTTTGTTTCATTGAATGAACGAGAGCAGTTTGATTCTCTGAACGAATGAACGTAAATAGTCTCATGAAATGAATATGTGATGTTTGTTTCATTGAATCAATGAATAATGTTTGATTCATTAATGTACGATTGAAGTTATATTCAATGAATTCACTGGTGCAGATTGTTTCATTGAATTAATGCGTTAGGTTCGAGACAGTTACATCATGACTTTAGCTCATTTACTTGAAATAGCTTGTACAGTTTATTACATAGAATGAATGAGAACAGTAGGATTCATTCAATGATTTTGTTAGGAATGATTAATTGAATCAGTGAATAACGTTTTTTTGCATTTAATGTAGGATTGACTTTTGATTCCAATAATGAATGAAAGCAGGTTGTTTCATTCAATGAATGCATTTGAATTAAGGAAATAAGCTCTAATCGTTGAATTATCATGTGCAGTTTGTTTCATTGGAAGAAAGAACGCATGCAGTTTAATCTCTGAATAATCAAGTTAACATTCTTGAAACATGCGTTTCATGGATCCAACTGCATTCATTCATTCAATGTCTCAAGCTGTTAATTTATTGAATGTACGATGAAAGTTTGATGCAATGAATGAATCAATGAATGTATTCAATTGTCATGAAGTGAACGTGTCTAGCATGTTAATCTCATTCAAAGAGTGCAAAAGGATTCCATTACAGACTGTAAAGTTTGTTTCACCGAATCAATGAATTACGCTTGATTCATTGAATGCACAAATGATGTTTGATTCCATGAATGAATGAATTTTGTTTGTTTCATTGACTGAAAGCGTTGAACTCGAGACATTGAAGTCAGCTCTACTCACTAAAGTAACTGGTGCAGTTTGTTTCATTGAATGAACGAGAGCAGTTTGATTCTCTGAATGAATGAACGTAAATGGTCTCATGAAATGAATATGTGATTTTTGTTTCATTGAATCAATGAATAATGTTTGATTCATTAATGTACGATTGAAGTTATATTCAATGAATTCACTGGTGCAGATTGTTTCATTGAATTAATGCGTTAAGTTCGAGACAGTTACATCATGACTTTAGCTCATTTACTTGAAATAGCTTGTACAGTTTATTACATAGAATGAATGAGTGCGGTAGGATTCATTCAATGAATCAAGAATGATTCATTGAATCAGTGAATTAACGCTTGATTCATAGATTGCACGATTGACTTTTGATTCCAATAATGAATGAATGCAGGGTGTTTGATTGAATGAAGGCGTTCAGCTCGAGGCATTTGTATTAAGGAAATAATCTGTAATCGATGAATTATCATGTGCAGTTTGTTTCATTGAAAGAAAGAATGATTCAATGAAAGAATGAATGCAGTTTAATCTCTGAATAATCAAGTTAACATTCTTGAAACATGCGTTTCATAAATCTAACCGCATTCATTCATTCAATCTCTAAAGCTGTTGGTTCATTGAATGTACGATTAAAGTTTGATGCAATGAATGAATCAATGAATGCATTTGTATGTCATGAAATGTACGTGTTTAGAATGTTTGTCTCATTCAAAGAGTGTAAACGAATTCCATTACAGATTGTGTAAAGTTTGCTTCATTCATTCTATGAATTACGCTTGATTCATTGATTGCACGAATGATGTTTGATTCCATAGATGAATGAATGCAGATTGTTTCAATGACTGAAAGCGTTTAACTCGAGACATTGAAGTCAGCTCTACTCACTGAAGTAACTGGTGTAGTTTGTTTCATTGAATGAACGAGAGCAGTTTGATTCTCTGAATGAATGAACGCAACTGGTCTCATGAAATGAATATGTGATGTTTTTTTCATTGAATCAATGAATAATGTTTGATTCATTGACTGTACGATTGAAGATAGGTTTAATGAATGAGTGTAGTGTGTTTCATTGAATGAAGGCGTTGAGGTCGAGATATTTACATCATGTAATTAGCTCATTTACTTGAAAAAGCTTATATAGTTTATTTCATAGAATGAATGAGAACGTTAGGATTCATTCAATGATTTTGTTAAGAATGATTGTTAAGAATCAGTCAATAACGTTTGTTGCATTGAGTGTAGGATTGACTTTTGATTCCAATAATGAATGAAAGCAGGTTGTTTCATTGAATGAATGCATTTTTATTAAGGAAATAATCTCTAATCGTTCAATTATCTTGTGCAGTTTGTTTCATTTGGAAGAAAGAATGAATGCAGTTTGATTCAATGAAAGAACGAATGCAGTTTAATCTGTGAATAATCAAGTTAACATTTTTGACACATTCGTTTCATGGATCCAACTGCATTCATTCATTCAATGTCTCAAGCTGTTGATTTATTGAATGTAAGATTAAAGTTTGATGCAATGAATGAATCAATGAATGTAGTCGATTGTCATGAAGTGAACGTGTTTAGCATGTTTATCTCATTCAAAGAGTGCAAAAGGATTCCATTACAGACTGTGTAAAGTTTGTTTCATTGAATCAATGAATAATGTTTGATTCATTGACTGTACGATTGAAGATAGGTTTAATGAATGAGTACAGTTTGTTGCATTGAATGAAGGCGTTGAGGTCGAGATATTTACATCATGTAATCAGCTCATTTACTTGAAATAGCTTGTATAGTTTATTTCATAGAATGAATGAGAACAGTAGGATTCATTCAATGATTTTGTTAGGAATGATTAATTGAATCAGTGAATAACGTTTTTTTGCATTTAATGTAGGATTGACTTTTGATTCCAATAATGAATGAAAGCAGGTTGTTTCATTCAATGAATGCATTTGAATTAAGGAAATAAGCTCTAATCGTTGAATTATCATGTGCAGTTTGTTTCATTGGAAGAAAGAACGCATGCAGTTTAATCTCTGAATAATCAAGTTAACATTCTTGAAACATGCGTTTCATGGATCCAACTGCATTCATTCATTCAATGTCTCAAGCTGTTAATTTATTGAATGTACGATGAAAGTTTGATGCAATGAATGAATCAATGAATGTATTCAATTGTCATGAAGTGAACGTGTCTAGCATGTTAATCTCATTCAAAGAGTGCAAAAGGATTCCATTACAGACTGTAAAGTTTGTTTCACCGAATCAATGAATTACGCTTGATTGATTGAATGCACAAATGATGTTTGATTCCATGAATGAATGAATTTTGTTTGTTTCATTGACTGAAAGCGTTGAACTCGAGACATTGAAGTCAGCTCTACTCACTAAAGTAACTGGTGCAGTTTGTTTCATTGAATGAACGAGAGCAGTTTGATTCTCTGAACGAATGAACGTAAATAGTCTCATGAAATGAATATGTGATGTTTGTTTCATTGAATCAATGAATAATGTTTGATTCATTAATGTACGATTGAAGTTATATTCAATGAATTCACTGGTGCAGATTGTTTCATTGAATTAATGCGTTAGGTTCGAGACAGTTACATCATGACTTTAGCTCATTTACTTGAAATAGCTTGTACAGTTTATTACATAGAATGAATGAGTGCGGTAGGATTCATTCAATGAATCAAGAATGATTCATTGAATCAGTGAATGAACGCTTGATTCATAGATTGCACGATTGACTTTTGATTCCAATAATGAATGAATGCAGCGTGTTTGATTGAATGAAGGCGTTCAGCTCGAGGCATTTGTATTAAGGAAATAATCTGTAATCGATGAATTATCATGTGCAGTTTGTTTCATTGAAAGAAAGAATGATTCAATGAAAGAATGAATGCAGTTTAATCTCTGAATAATCAAGTTAACATTCTTGAAACATGCGTTTCATAAATCTAACCGCATTCATTCATTCAATCTCTAAAGCTGTTGGTTCATTGAATGTACGCTTAAAGTTTGATGCAATGAATGAATCAATGAATGCATTTGTATGTCATGAAATGTACGTGTTTAGAATGTTTGTCTCATTCAAAGAGTGTAAACGAATTCCATTACAGATTGTGTAAAGTTTGCTTCATTCAATCTATGAATTACGCTTGATTCATTGATTGCACGAATGATGTTTGATTCCATAGATGAATGAATGCAGATTGTTTCAATGACTGAAAGCGTTTAACTCGAGACATTGAAGTCAGCTCTACTCACTGAAGTAACTGGTGTAGTTTGTTTCATTGAATGAACGAGAGCAGTTTGATTCTCTGAATGAATGAACGCAACTGGTCTCATGAAATGAATATGTGATGTTTTTTTCATTGAATCAATGAATAATGTTTGATTCATTGACTGTATGTTTGAAGATAGGTTTAATGAATGAGTGTAGTGTGTTTCATTGAATGAAGGCGTTGAGGTCGAGATATTTACATCATGTAATTAGCTCATTTACTTGAAAAAGCTTATATAGTTTATTTCATAGAATGAATGAGAACGTTAGGATTCATTCAATGATTTTGTTAAGAATGATTAATTGAATCAGTGAATAACGTTTGTTGCATTGAGTGTAGGATTGACTTTTGATTCCAATAATGAATGAAAGCAGGTTGTTTCATTGAATGAATGCATTTTTATTAAGGAAATAATCTCTAATCGTTCAATTATCTTGTGCAGTTTGATTCATTTGGAAGAAAGAATGAATGCAGTTTGATTCAATGAAAGAACGAATGCAGTTTAATCTGTGAATAATCAAGTTAACATTTTTGACACATTCGTTTCATGGATCCAACTGCATTCATTCATTCAATGTCTCAAGCTGTTAATTTATTGAATGTACGATGAAAGTTTGATGCAATGAATGAATCAATGAATGTATTCAATTGTCATGAAGTGAACGTGTCTAGCATGTTTATCTCATTCAAAGAGTGCAAAAGGATTCCATTACAGACTGTGTAAAGTTTGTTTCATCGAATCAATGAATTACGCTTGATTCATTGAATGCACAAATGATGTTGGATTGCATGAATGAATGAATTTTGTTTGTTTCATTGACTGAAAGCGTTGAACTCGAGACATTGAAGTCAGCTCTACTCACTAAAGTAACTGGTGCAGTTTGTTTCATTGAATGAACGAGAGCAGTTTGATTCTCTGAACGAATGAACGTAAATAGTCTCATGAAATGAATATGTGATGTTTGTTTCATTGAATCAATGAATAATGTTTGATTCATTAATGTACGATTGAAGTTATATTCAATGAATTCACTGGTGCAGATTGTTTCATTGAATTAATGCGTTAGGTTCGATACAGTTACATCATGACTTTAGCTCATTTACTTGAAATAGCTTGTACAGTTTATTACATAGAATGAATGAGTGCGGTAGGATTCATTCAATGAATCAAGAATGATTCATTGAATCAGTGAATGAACGCTTGATTCATAGATTGCACGATTGACTTTTGATTCCAATAATGAATGAATGCAGGGTGTTTGATTGAATGAAGGCGTTCAGCTCGAGGCATTTGTATTAAGGAAATAATCTGTAATCGATGAATTATCATGTGCAGTTTGTTTCATTGAAAGAAAGAATGATTCAATGAAAGAATGAATGCAGTTTAATCTCTGAATAATCAAGTTAACATTCTTGAAACATGCGTTTCATAAATCTAACCGCATTCATTCATTCAATCTCTAAAGCTGTTGGTTCATTGAATGTACGATTAAAGTTTGATGCAATGAATGAATCAATGAATGCATTTGTATGTCATGAAATGTACGTGTTTAGAATGTTTGTCTCATTCAAAGAGTGTAAACGAATTCCATTACAGATTGTGTAAAGTTTGCTTCATTCAATCTATGAATTACGCTTGATTCATTGATTGCACGAATGATGTTTGATTCCATAGATGAATGAATGCAGATTGTTTCAATGACTGAAAGCGTTTAACTCGAGACATTGAAGTCACCTCTACTCACTGAAGTAACTGGTGTAGTTTGTTTCATTGAATGAACGAGAGCAGTTTGATTCTCTGAATGAATGAACGCAACTGGTCTCATGAAATGAATATGTGATGTTTTTTTCATTGAATCAATGAATAATGTTTGATTCATTGACTGTACGATTGAAGATAGGTTTAATGAATGAGTGTAGTGTGTTTCATTGAATGAAGGCGTTGAGGTCGAGATATTTACATCGTGTAATTAGCTCATTTACTTGAAAAAGCTTATATAGTTTATTTCATAGAATGAATGAGAACGTTAGGATTCATTCAATGATTTTGTTAAGAATGATTAATTGAATCAGTCAATAACGTTTGTTGCATTGAGTGTAGGATTGACTTTTGATTCCAATAATGAATGAAAGCAGGTTGTTTCATTGAACGAATGCATTTTTATTAAGTAAATAATCTCTAATCGTTCAATTATCATGTGCAGTTTGTTTCATTTGGAAGAAAGAATGAATGCAGTTTGATTCAATGAAAGAACGAATGCAGTTTAATCTGTGAATAATCAAGTTAACATTTTTGACACATTCGTTTCATGGATCCAACTGCATTCATTCATTCAATGTCTCAAGCTGTTGATTTATTGAATGTAAGATTAAAGTTTGATGCAATGAATGAATCAATGAATGTAGTCGATTGTCATGAAGTGAACGTGTTTAGCATGTTTATCTCATTCAAAGAGTGCAAAAGGATTCCATTACAGACTGTGTAAAGTTTGTTTCATTGAATCAATGAATAATGTTTGATTCATTGACTGTATGATTGAAGATAGGTTTAATGAATGAGTGCAGTTTGTTGCATTGAATGAAGGCGTTGAGGTCGAGATATTTACATCATGTAATTAGCTCATTTACTTGAAATAGCTTGTATAGTTTATTTCATAGAATGAATGAGAACAGTAGGATTCATTCAATGATTTTGTTAGGAATGATTAATTGAATCAGTGAATAACGTTTTTTTGCATTTAATGTAGGATTGACTTTTGATTCCAATAATGAATGAAAGCAGGTTGTTTCATTCAATGAATGCATTTGAATTAAGGAAATAAGCTCTAATCGTTGAATTATCATGTGCAGTTTGTTTCATTGGAAGAAAGAACGCATGCAGTTTAATCTCTGAATAATCAAGTTAACATTCTTGAAACATGCGTTTCATGGATCCAACTGCATTCATTCATTCAATGTCTCAAGCTGTTAATTTATTGAATGTACGATGAAAGTTTGATGCAATGAATGAATCAATGAATGTATTCAATTGTCATGAAGTGAACGTGTCTAGCATGTTAATCTCATTCAAAGAGTGCAAAAGGATTCCATTACAGACTGTAAAGTTTGTTTCACCGAATCAATGAATTACGCTTGATTCATTGAATGCACAAATGATGTTTGATTCCATGAATGAATGAATTTTGTTTGTTTCATTGACTGAAAGCGTTGAACTCGAGACATTCATAAATCTAACCGCATTCATTCATTCAATCTCTAAAGCTGTTGGTTCATTGAATGTACGATTAAAGTTTGATGCAATGAATGAATCAATGAATGCATTTGTATGTCATGAAATGTACGTGTTTAGAATGTTTGTCTCATTCAAAGAGTGTAAACGAATTCCATTACAGATTGTGTAAAGTTTGCTTCATTCATTCTATGAATTACGCTTGATTCATTGATTGCACGAATGATGTTTGATTCCATAGATGAATGAATGCAGATTGTTTCAATGACTGAAAGCGTTTAACTCGAGACATTGAAGTCAGCTCTACTCACTGAAGTAACTGGTGTAGTTTGTTTCATTGAATGAACGAGAGCAGTTTGATTCTCTGAATGAATGAACGCAACTGGTCTCATGAAATGAATATGTGATGTTTTTTTCATTGAATCAATGAATAATGTTTGATTCATTGACTGTACGATTGAAGATAGGTTTAATGAATGAGTGTAGTGTGTTTCATTGAATGAAGGCGTTGAGGTCGAGATATTTACATCATGTAATTAGCTCATTTACTTGAAAAAGCTTATATAGTTTATTTCATAGAATGAATGAGAACGTTAGGATTCATTCAATGATTTTGTTAAGAATGATTAATTGAATCAGTCAATAACGTTTGTTGCATTGAGTGTAGGATTGACTTTTGATTCCAATAATGAATGAAAGCAGGTTGTTTCATTGAATGAATGCATTTTTATTAAGGAAATAATCTCTAATCGTTCAATTATCTTGTGCAGTTTGTTTCATTTGGAAGAAAGAATGAATGCAGTTTGATTCAATGAAAGAACGAATGCAGTTTAATCTGTGAATAATCAAGTTAACATTTTTGACACATTCGTTTCATGGATCCAACTGCATTCATTCATTCAATGTCTCAAGCTGTTGATTTATTGAATGTAAGATTAAAGTTTGATGCAATGAATGAATCAATGAATGTAGTCGATTGTCATGAAGTGAACGTGTTTAGCATGTTTATCTCATTCAAAGAGTGCAAAAGGATTCCATTACAGACTGTGTAAAGTTTGTTTCATTGAATCAATGAATAATGTTTGATTCATTGACTGTACGATTGAAGATAGGTTTAATGAATGAGTACAGTTTGTTGCATTGAATGAAGGCGTTGAGGTCGAGATATTTACATCATGTAATTAGCTCATTTACTTGAAATAGCTTGTATAGTTTATTTCATAGAATGAATGAGAACAGTAGGATTCATTCAATGATTTTGTTAGGAATGATTAATTGAATCAGTGAATAACGTTTTTTTGCATTTAATGTAGGATTGACTTTTGATTCCAATAATGAATGAAAGCAGGTTGTTTCATTCAATGAATGCATTTGAATTAAGGAAATAAGCTCTAATCGTTGAATTATCATGTGCAGTTTGTTTCATTGGAAGAAAGAACGCATGCAGTTTAATCTCTGAATAATCAAGTTAACATTCTTGAAACATGCGTTTCATGGATCCAACTGCATTCATTCATTCAATGTCTCAAGCTGTTAATTTATTGAATGTACGATGAAAGTTTGATGCAATGAATGAATCAATGAATGTATTCAATTGTCATGAAGTGAACGTGTCTAGCATGTTAATCTCATTCAAAGAGTGCAAAAGGATTCCATTACAGACTGTAAAGTTTGTTTCACCGAATCAATGAATTACGCTTGATTGATTGAATGCACAAATGATGTTTGATTCCATGAATGAATGAATTTTGTTTGTTTCATTGACTGAAAGCGTTGAACTCGAGACATTGAAGTCAGCTCTACTCACTAAAGTAACTGGTGCAGTTTGTTTCATTGAATGAACGAGAGCAGTTTGATTCTCTGAACGAATGAACGTAAATAGTCTCATGAAATGAATATGTGATGTTTGTTTCATTGAATCAATGAATAATGTTTGATTCATTAATGTACGATTGAAGTTATATTCAATGAATTCACTGGTGCAGATTGTTTCATTGAATTAATGCGTTAGGTTCGAGACAGTTACATCATGACTTTAGCTCATTTACTTGAAATAGCTTGTACAGTTTATTACATAGAATGAATGAGTGCGGTAGGATTCATTCAATGAATCAAGAATGATTCATTGAATCAGTGAATGAACGCTTGATTCATAGATTGCACGATTGACTTTTGATTCCAATAATGAATGAATGCAGCGTGTTTGATTGAATGAAGGCGTTCAGCTCGAGGCATTTGTATTAAGGAAATAATCTGTAATCGATGAATTATCATGTGCAGTTTGTTTCATTGAAAGAAAGAATGATTCAATGAAAGAATGAATGCAGTTTAATCTCTGAATAATCAAGTTAACATTCTTGAAACATGCGTTTCATAAATCTAACCGCATTCATTCATTCAATCTCTAAAGCTGTTGGTTCATTGAATGTACGCTTAAAGTTTGATGCAATGAATGAATCAATGAATGCATTTGTATGTCATGAAATGTACGTGTTTAGAATGTTTGTCTCATTCAAAGAGTGTAAACGAATTCCATTACAGATTGTGTAAAGTTTGCTTCATTCAATCTATGAATTACGCTTGATTCATTGATTGCACGAATGATGTTTGATTCCATAGATGAATGAATGCAGATTGTTTCAATGACTGAAAGCGTTTAACTCGAGACATTGAAGTCAGCTCTACTCACTGAAGTAACTGGTGTAGTTTGTTTCATTGAATGAACGAGAGCAGTTTGATTCTCTGAATGAATGAACGCAACTGGTCTCATGAAATGAATATGTGATGTTTTTTTCATTGAATCAATGAATAATGTTTGATTCATTGACTGTATGTTTGAAGATAGGTTTAATGAATGAGTGTAGTGTGTTTCATTGAATGAAGGCGTTGAGGTCGAGATATTTACATCATGTAATTAGCTCATTTACTTGAAAAAGCTTATATAGTTTATTTCATAGAATGAATGAGAACGTTAGGATTCATTCAATGATTTTGTTAAGAATGATTAATTGAATCAGTGAATAACGTTTGTTGCATTGAGTGTAGGATTGACTTTTGATTCCAATAATGAATGAAAGCAGGTTGTTTCATTGAATGAATGCATTTTTATTAAGGAAATAATCTCTAATCGTTCAATTATCTTGTGCAGTTTGATTCATTTGGAAGAAAGAATGAATGCAGTTTGATTCAATGAAAGAACGAATGCAGTTTAATCTGTGAATAATCAAGTTAACATTTTTGACACATTCGTTTCATGGATCCAACTGCATTCATTCATTCAATGTCTCAAGCTGTTAATTTATTGAATGTACGATGAAAGTTTGATGCAATGAATGAATCAATGAATGTATTCAATTGTCATGAAGTGAACGTGTCTAGCATGTTTATCTCATTCAAAGAGTGCAAAAGGATTCCATTACAGACTGTGTAAAGTTTGTTTCATCGAATCAATGAATTACGCTTGATTCATTGAATGCACAAATGATGTTGGATTGCATGAATGAATGAATTTTGTTTGTTTCATTGACTGAAAGCGTTGAACTCGAGACATTGAAGTCAGCTCTACTCACTAAAGTAACTGGTGCAGTTTGTTTCATTGAATGAACGAGAGCAGTTTGATTCTCTGAACGAATGAACGTAAATAGTCTCATGAAATGAATATGTGATGTTTGTTTCATTGAATCAATGAATAATGTTTGATTCATTAATGTACGATTGAAGTTATATTCAATGAATTCACTGGTGCAGATTGTTTCATTGAATTAATGCGTTAGGTTCGATACAGTTACATCATGACTTTAGCTCATTTACTTGAAATAGCTTGTACAGTTTATTACATAGAATGAATGAGTGCGGTAGGATTCATTCAATGAATCAAGAATGATTCATTGAATCAGTGAATGAACGCTTGATTCATAGATTGCACGATTGACTTTTGATTCCAATAATGAATGAATGCAGGGTGTTTGATTGAATGAAGGCGTTCAGCTCGAGGCATTTGTATTAAGGAAATAATCTGTAATCGATGAATTATCATGTGCAGTTTGTTTCATTGAAAGAAAGAATGATTCAATGAAAGAATGAATGCAGTTTAATCTCTGAATAATCAAGTTAACATTCTTGAAACATGCGTTTCATAAATCTAACCGCATTCATTCATTCAATCTCTAAAGCTGTTGGTTCATTGAATGTACGATTAAAGTTTGATGCAATGAATGAATCAATGAATGCATTTGTATGTCATGAAATGTACGTGTTTAGAATGTTTGTCTCATTCAAAGAGTGTAAACGAATTCCATTACAGATTGTGTAAAGTTTGCTTCATTCAATCTATGAATTACGCTTGATTCATTGATTGCACGAATGATGTTTGATTCCATAGATGAATGAATGCAGATTGTTTCAATGACTGAAAGCGTTTAACTCGAGACATTGAAGTCACCTCTACTCACTGAAGTAACTGGTGTAGTTTGTTTCATTGAATGAACGAGAGCAGTTTGATTCTCTGAATGAATGAACGCAACTGGTCTCATGAAATGAATATGTGATGTTTTTTTCATTGAATCAATGAATAATGTTTGATTCATTGACTGTACGATTGAAGATAGGTTTAATGAATGAGTGTAGTGTGTTTCATTGAATGAAGGCGTTGAGGTCGAGATATTTACATCGTGTAATTAGCTCATTTACTTGAAAAAGCTTATATAGTTTATTTCATAGAATGAATGAGAACGTTAGGATTCATTCAATGATTTTGTTAAGAATGATTAATTGAATCAGTCAATAACGTTTGTTGCATTGAGTGTAGGATTGACTTTTGATTCCAATAATGAATGAAAGCAGGTTGTTTCATTGAACGAATGCATTTTTATTAAGTAAATAATCTCTAATCGTTCAATTATCATGTGCAGTTTGTTTCATTTGGAAGAAAGAATGAATGCAGTTTGATTCAATGAAAGAACGAATGCAGTTTAATCTGTGAATAATCAAGTTAACATTTTTGACACATTCGTTTCATGGATCCAACTGCATTCATTCATTCAATGTCTCAAGCTGTTGATTTATTGAATGTAAGATTAAAGTTTGATGCAATGAATGAATCAATGAATGTAGTCGATTGTCATGAAGTGAACGTGTTTAGCATGTTTATCTCATTCAAAGAGTGCAAAAGGATTCCATTACAGACTGTGTAAAGTTTGTTTCATTGAATCAATGAATAATGTTTGATTCATTGACTGTATGATTGAAGATAGGTTTAATGAATGAGTGCAGTTTGTTGCATTGAATGAAGGCGTTGAGGTCGAGATATTTACATCATGTAATTAGCTCATTTACTTGAAATAGCTTGTATAGTTTATTTCATAGAATGAATGAGAACAGTAGGATTCATTCAATGATTTTGTTAGGAATGATTAATTGAATCAGTGAATAACGTTTTTTTGCATTTAATGTAGGATTGACTTTTGATTCCAATAATGAATGAAAGCAGGTTGTTTCATTCAATGAATGCATTTGAATTAAGGAAATAAGCTCTAATCGTTGAATTATCATGTGCAGTTTGTTTCATTGGAAGAAAGAACGCATGCAGTTTAATCTCTGAATAATCAAGTTAACATTCTTGAAACATGCGTTTCATGGATCCAACTGCATTCATTCATTCAATGTCTCAAGCTGTTAATTTATTGAATGTACGATGAAAGTTTGATGCAATGAATGAATCAATGAATGTATTCAATTGTCATGAAGTGAACGTGTCTAGCATGTTAATCTCATTCAAAGAGTGCAAAAGGATTCCATTACAGACTGTAAAGTTTGTTTCACCGAATCAATGAATTACGCTTGATTCATTGAATGCACAAATGATGTTTGATTCCATGAATGAATGAATTTTGTTTGTTTCATTGACTGAAAGCGTTGAACTCGAGACATTCATAAATCTAACCGCATTCATTCATTCAATCTCTAAAGCTGTTGGTTCATTGAATGTACGATTAAAGTTTGATGCAATGAATGAATCAATGAATGCATTTGTATGTCATGAAATGTACGTGTTTAGAATGTTTGTCTCATTCAAAGAGTGTAAACGAATTCCATTACAGATTGTGTAAAGTTTGCTTCATTCATTCTATGAATTACGCTTGATTCATTGATTGCACGAATGATGTTTGATTCCATAGATGAATGAATGCAGATTGTTTCAATGACTGAAAGCGTTTAACTCGAGACATTGAAGTCAGCTCTACTCACTGAAGTAACTGGTGTAGTTTGTTTCATTGAATGAACGAGAGCAGTTTGATTCTCTGAATGAATGAACGCAACTGGTCTCATGAAATGAATATGTGATGTTTTTTTCATTGAATCAATGAATAATGTTTGATTCATTGACTGTACGATTGAAGATAGGTTTAATGAATGAGTGTAGTGTGTTTCATTGAATGAAGGCGTTGAGGTCGAGATATTTACATCATGTAATTAGCTCATTTACTTGAAAAAGCTTATATAGTTTATTTCATAGAATGAATGAGAACGTTAGGATTCATTCAATGATTTTGTTAAGAATGATTAATTGAATCAGTCAATAACGTTTGTTGCATTGAGTGTAGGATTGACTTTTGATTCCAATAATGAATGAAAGCAGGTTGTTTCATTGAATGAATGCATTTTTATTAAGGAAATAATCTCTAATCGTTCAATTATCTTGTGCAGTTTGTTTCATTTGGAAGAAAGAATGAATGCAGTTTGATTCAATGAAAGAACGAATGCAGTTTAATCTGTGAATAATCAAGTTAACATTTTTGACACATTCGTTTCATGGATCCAACTGCATTCATTCATTCAATGTCTCAAGCTGTTGATTTATTGAATGTAAGATTAAAGTTTGATGCAATGAATGAATCAATGAATGTAGTCGATTGTCATGAAGTGAACGTGTTTAGCATGTTTATCTCATTCAAAGAGTGCAAAAGGATTCCATTACAGACTGTGTAAAGTTTGTTTCATTGAATCAATGAATAATGTTTGATTCATTGACTGTACGATTGAAGATAGGTTTAATGAATGAGTACAGTTTGTTGCATTGAATGAAGGCGTTGAGGTCGAGATATTTACATCATGTAATTAGCTCATTTACTTGAAATAGCTTGTATAGTTTATTTCATAGAATGAATGAGAACAGTAGGATTCATTCAATGATTTTGTTAGGAATGATTAATTGAATCAGTGAATAACGTTTTTTTGCATTTAATGTAGGATTGACTTTTGATTCCAATAATGAATGAAAGCAGGTTGTTTCATTCAATGAATGCATTTGAATTAAGGAAATAAGCTCTAATCGTTGAATTATCATGTGCAGTTTGTTTCATTGGAAGAAAGAACGCATGCAGTTTAATCTCTGAATAATCAAGTTAACATTCTTGAAACATGCGTTTCATGGATCCAACTGCATTCATTCATTCAATGTCTCAAGCTGTTAATTTATTGAATGTACGATGAAAGTTTGATGCAATGAATGAATCAATGAATGTATTCAATTGTCATGAAGTGAACGTGTCTAGCATGTTAATCTCATTCAAAGAGTGCAAAAGGATTCCATTACAGACTGTAAAGTTTGTTTCACCGAATCAATGAATTACGCTTGATTCATTGAATGCACAAATGATGTTTGATTCCATGAATGAATGAATTTTGTTTGTTTCATTGACTGAAAGCGTTGAACTCGAGACATTGAAGTCAGCTCTACTCACTAAAGTAACTGGTGCAGTTTGTTTCATTGAATGAACGAGAGCAGTTTGATTCTCTGAACGAATGAACGTAAATAGTCTCATGAAATGAATATGTGATGTTTGTTTCATTGAATCAATGAATAATGTTTGATTCATTAATGTACGATTGAAGTTATATTCAATGAATTCACTGGTGCAGATTGTTTCATTGAATTAATGCGTTAGGTTCGAGACAGTTACATCATGACTTTAGCTCATTTACTTGAAATAGCTTGTACAGTTTATTACATAGAATGAATGAGTGCGGTAGGATTCATTCAATGAATCAAGAATGATTCATTGAATCAGTGAATGAACGCTTGATTCATAGATTGCACGATTGACTTTTGATTCCAATAATGAATGAATGCAGGGTGTTTGATTGAATGAAGGCGTTCAGCTCGAGGCATTTGTATTCAAGAAATAATCTGTAATCGATGAATTATCATGTGCAGTTTGTTTCATTGAAAGAAAGAATGATTCAATGAAAGAATGAATGCAGTTTAATCTCTGAATAATCAAGTTAACATTCTTGAAACATGCGTTTCATAAATCTAACCGCATTCATTCATTCAATCTCTAAAGCTGTTGGTTCATTGAATGTACGATTAAAGTTTGATGCAATGAATGAATCAATGAATGCATTTGTATGTCATGAAATGTACGTGTTTAGAATGTTTGTCTCATTCAAAGAGTGTAAACGAATTCCATTACAGATTGTGGAAAGTTTGCTTCATTCAATCTATGAATTACGCTTGATTCATTGATTGCACGAATGATGTTTGATTCCATAGATGAATGAATGCAGATTGTTTCAATGACTGAAAGCGTTTAACTCGAGACATTGAAGTCAGCTCTACTCACTGAAGTAACTGGTGTAGTTTGTTTCATTGAATGAACGAGAGCAGTTTGATTCTCTGAATGAATGAACGCAACTGGTCTCATGAAATGAATATGTGATGTTTTTTTCATTGAATCAATGAATAATGTTTGATTCATTGACTGTACGATTGAAGATAGGTTTAATGAATGAGTGTAGTGTGTTTCATTGAATGAAGGCGTTGAGGTCGAGATATTTACATCATGTAATTAGCTCATTTACTTGAAAAAGCTTATATAGTTTATTTCATAGAATGAATGAGAACGTTAGGATTCATTCAATGATTTTGTTAAGAATGATTAATTGAATCAGTCAATAACGTTTGTTGCATTGAGTGTAGGATTGACTTTTGATTCCAATAATGAATGAAAGCAGGTTGTTTCATTGAATGAATGCATTTTTATTAAGGAAATAATCTCTAATCGTTCAATTATCTTGTGCAGTTTGTTTCATTTCGAAGAAAGAATGAATGCAGTTTGATTCAATGAAAGAACGAATGCAGTTTAATCTCTGAATAATCAAGTTAACATTTTTGACACATTCGTTTCATGGATCCAACTGCATTCATTCATTCAATGTCTCAAGCTGTTGATTTATTGAATGTAAGATTAAAGTTTGATGCAATGAATGAATCAATGAATGTATTCAATTGTCATGAAGTGAACGTGTCTAGCATGTTTATCTCATTCAAAGAGTGCAAAAGGATTCCATTACAGACTGTGTAAAGTTTGTTTCATCGAATCAATGAATTACGCTTGATTCATTGAATGCACAAATGATGTTGGATTGCATGAATGAATGAATTTTGTTTGTTTCATTGACTGAAAGCGTTGAACTCGAGACATTGAAGTCAGCTCTACTCACTAAAGTAACTGGTGCAGTTTGTTTCATTGAATGAACGAGAGCAGTTTGATTCTCTGAATGAATGAACGTAAATAGTCTCATGAAATGAATATGTGATGTTTGTTTCATTGAATCAATGAATAATGTTTGATTCATTAATGTACGATTGAAGTTATATTCAATGAATTCACTGGTGCAGATTGTTTCATTGAATTAATGCGTTAGGTTCGAGACAGTTACATCATGACTTTAGCTCATTTACTTGAAATAGCTTGTACAGTTTATTACATGGAATGAATGAGTGCGGTAGGATTCATTCAATGAATCAAGAATGATTCATTGAATCAGTGAATGAACGCTTGATTCATAGATTGCACGATTGACTTTTGATTCCAATAATGAATGAATGCAGGGTGTTTGATTGAATGAAGGCGTTCAGCTCGAGGCATTTGTATTAAGGAAATAATCTGTAATCGATGAATTATCATGTGCAGTTTGTTTCATTGAAAGAAAGAATGATTCAATGAAAGAATGAATGCAGTTTAATCTCTGAATAATCAAGTTAACATTCTTGAAACATGCGTTTCATAAATCTAACCGCATTCATTCATTCAATCTCTAAAGCTGTTGGTTCATTGAATGTACGATTAAAGTTTGATGCAATGAATGAATCAATGAATGCATTTGTATGTCATGAAATGTACGTGTTTAGAATGTTTGTCTCATTCAAAGAGTGTAAACGAATTCCATTACAGATTGTGGAAAGTTTGCTTCATTCAATCTATGAATTACGCTTGATTCATTGATTGCACGAATGATGTTTGATTCCATAGATGAATGAATGCAGGTTGTTTCAATGACTGAAAGCGTTTAACTCGAGACATTGAAGTCAGCTCTACTCACTGAAGTAACTGGTGTAGTTTGTTTCATTGAATGAACGAGAGCAGTTTGATTCTCTGAATGAATGAACGCAACTGGTCTCATGAAATGAATATGTGATGTTTTTTTCATTGAATCAATGAATAATGTTTGATTCATTGACTGTACGATTGAAGATAGGTTTAATGAATGAGTGTAGTGTGTTTCATTGAATGAAGGCGTTGAGGTCGAGATATTTACATCATGTAATTAGCTCATTTACTTGAAAAAGCTTATATAGTTTATTTCATAGAATGAATGAGAACGTTAGGATTCATTCAATGATTTTGTTAAGAATGATTAATTGAATCAGTCAATAACGTTTGTTGCATTGAGTGTAGGATTGACTTTTGATTCCAATAATGAATGAAAGCAGGTTGTTTCATTGAATGAATGCATTTTTATTAAGGAAATAATCTCTAATCGTTCAATTATCTTGTGCAGTTTGTTTCATTTGGAAGAAAGAATGAATGCAGTTTGATTCAATGAAAGAACGAATGCAGTTGAATCTCTGAATAATCAAGTTAACATTTTTGACACATTCGTTTCATGGATCCAACTGCATTCATTCATTCAATGTCTCAAGCTGTTGATTTATTGAATGTAAGATTAAAGTTTGATGCAATGAATGAATCAATGAATGTAGTCGATTGTCATGAAGTGAACGTGTTTAGCATGTTTATCTCATTCAAAGAGTGCAAAAGGATTCCATTACAGACTGTGTAAAGTTTGTTTCATTGAATCAATGAATAATGTTTGATTCATTGACTGTACGATTGAAGATAGGTTTAATGAATGAGTACAGTTTGTTGCATTGAATGAAGGCGTTGAGGTCGAGATATTTACATCATGTAATTAGCTCATTTACTTGAAATAGCTTGTATAGTTTATTTCATAGAATGAATGAGAACAGTAGGATTCATTCAATGATTTTGTTAGGAATGATTAATTGAATCAGTGAATAACGTTTTTTTGCATTTAATGTAGGATTGACTTTTGATTCCAATAATGAATGAAAGCAGGTTGTTTCATTCAATGAATGCATTTGAATTAAGGAAATAAGCTCTAATCGTTGAATTATCATGTGCAGTTTGTTTCATTGGAAGAAAGAACGCATGCAGTTTAATCTCTGAATAATCAAGTTAACATTCTTGAAACATGCGTTTCATGGATCCAACTGCATTCATTCATTCAATGTCTCAAGCTGTTAATTTATTGAATGTACGATGAAAGTTTGATGCAATGAATGAATCAATGAATGTATTCAATTGTCATGAAGTGAACGTGTCTAGCATGTTAATCTCATTCAAAGAGTGCAAAAGGATTCCATTACAGACTGTAAAGTTTGTTTCACCGAATCAATGAATTACGCTTGATTGATTGAATGCACAAATGATGTTTGATTCCATGAATGAATGAATTTTGTTTGTTTCATTGACTGAAAGCGTTGAACTCGAGACATTGAAGTCAGCTCTACTCACTAAAGTAACTGGTGCAGTTTGTTTCATTGAATGAACGAGAGCAGTTTGATTCTCTGAACGAATGAACGTAAATAGTCTCATGAAATGAATATGTGATGTTTGTTTCATTGAATCAATGAATAATGTTTGATTCATTAATGTACGATTGAAGTTATATTCAATGAATTCACTGGTGCAGATTGTTTCATTGAATTAATGCGTTAGGTTCGAGACAGTTACATCATGACTTTAGCTCATTTACTTGAAATAGCTTGTACAGTTTATTACATAGAATGAATGAGTGCGGTAGGATTCATTCAATGAATCAAGAATGATTCATTGAATCAGTGAATGAACGCTTGATTCATAGATTGCACGATTGACTTTTGATTCCAATAATGAATGAATGCAGCGTGTTTGATTGAATGAAGGCGTTCAGCTCGAGGCATTTGTATTAAGGAAATAATCTGTAATCGATTAATTATCATGTGCAGTTTGTTTCATTGAAAGAAAGAATGATTCAATGAAAGAATGAATGCAGTTTAATCTCTGAATAATCAAGTTAACATTCTTGAAACATGCGTTTCATAAATCTAACCGCATTCATTCATTCAATCTCTAAAGCTGTTGGTTCATTGAATGTACGATTAAAGTTTGATGCAATGAATGAATCAATGAATGCATTTGTATGTCATGAAATGTACGTGTTTAGAATGTTTGTCTCATTCAAAGAGTGTAAACGAATTCCATTACAGATTGTGTAAAGTTTGCTTCATTCAATCTATGAATTACGCTTGATTCATTGATTGCACGAATGATGTTTGATTCCATAGATGAATGAATGCAGATTGTTTCAATGACTGAAAGCGTTTAACTCGAGACATTGAAGTCAGCTCTACTCACTGAAGTAACTGGTGTAGTTTGTTTCATTGAATGAACGAGAGCAGTTTGATTCTCTGAATGAATGAACGCAACTGGTCTCATGAAATGAATATGTGATGTTTTTTTCATTGAATCAATGAATAATGTTTGATTCATTGACTGTACGATTGAAGATAGGTTTAATGAATGAGTGTAGTGTGTTTCATTGAATGAAGGCGTTGAGGTCGAGATATTTACATCATGTAATTAGCTCATTTACTTGAAAAAGCTTATATAGTTTATTTCATAGAATGAATGAGAACGTTAGGATTCATTCAATGATTTTGTTAAGAATGATTAATTGAATCAGTCAATAACGTTTGTTGCATTGAGTGTAGGATTGACTTTTGATTCCAATAATGAATGAAAGCAGGTTGTTTCATTGAATGAATGCATTTTTATTAAGGAAATAATCTCTAATCGTTCAATTATCTTGTGCAGTTTGTTTCATTTCGAAGAAAGAATGAATGCAGTTTGATTCAATGAAAGAACGAATGCAGTTGAATCTCTGAATAATCAAGTTAACATTTTTGACACATTCGTTTCATGGATCCAACTGCATTCATTCATTCAATGTCTCAAGCTGTTGATTTATTGAATGTAAGATTAAAGTTTGATGCAATGAATGAATCAATGAATGTATTCAATTGTCATGAAGTGAACGTGTCTAGCATGTTTATCTCATTCAAAGAGTGCAAAAGGATTCCATTACAGACTGTGTAAAGTTTGTTTCATCGAATCAATGAATTACGCTTGATTCATTGAATGCACAAATGATGTTGGATTGCATGAATGAATGAATTTTGTTTGTTTCATTGACTGAAAGCGTTGAACTCGAGACATTGAAGTCAGCTCTACTCACTAAAGTAACTGGTGCAGTTTGTTTCATTGAATGAACGAGAGCAGTTTGATTCTCTGAATGAATGAACGTAAATAGTCTCATGAAATGAATATGTGATGTTTGTTTCATTGAATCAATGAATAATGTTTGATTCATTAATGTACGATTGAAGTTATATTCAATGAATTCACTGGTGCAGATTGTTTCATTGAATTAATGCGTTAGGTTCGAGACAGTTACATCATGACTTTAGCTCATTTACTTGAAATAGCTTGTACAGTTTATTACATGGAATGAATGAGTGCGGTAGGATTCATTCAATGAATCAAGAATGATTCATTGAATCAGTGAATGAACGCTTGATTCATAGATTGCACGATTGACTTTTGATTCCAATAATGAATGAATGCAGGGTGTTTGATTGAATGAAGGCGTTCAGCTCGAGGCATTTGTATTAAGGAAATAATCTGTAATCGATGAATTATCATGTGCAGTTTGTTTCATTGAAAGAAAGAATGATTCAATGAAAGAATGAATGCAGTTTAATCTCTGAATAATCAAGTTAACATTCTTGAAACATGCGTTTCATAAATCTAACCGCATTCATTCATTCAATCTCTAAAGCTGTTGGTTCATTGAATGTACGATTAAAGTTTGATGCAATGAATGAATCAATGAATGCATTTGTATGTCATGAAATGTACGTGTTTAGAATGTTTGTCTCATTCAAAGAGTGTAAACGAATTCCATTACAGATTGTGGAAAGTTTGCTTCATTCAATCTATGAATTACGCTTGATTCATTGATTGCACGAATGATGTTTGATTCCATAGATGAATGAATGCAGGTTGTTTCAATGACTGAAAGCGTTTAACTCGAGACATTGAAGTCAGCTCTACTCACTGAAGTAACTGGTGTAGTTTGTTTCATTGAATGAACGAGAGCAGTTTGATTCTCTGAATGAATGAACGCAACTGGTCTCATGAAATGAATATGTGATGTTTTTTTCATTGAATCAATGAATAATGTTTGATTCATTGACTGTACGATTGAAGATAGGTTTAATGAATGAGTGTAGTGTGTTTCATTGAATGAAGGCGTTGAGGTCGAGATATTTACATCATGTAATTAGCTCATTTACTTGAAAAAGCTTATATAGTTTATTTCATAGAATGAATGAGAACGTTAGGATTCATTCAATGATTTTGTTAAGAATGATTAATTGAATCAGTCAATAACGTTTGTTGCATTGAGTGTAGGATTGACTTTTGATTCCAATAATGAATGAAAGCAGGTTGTTTCATTGAATGAATGCATTTTTATTAAGGAAATAATCTCTAATCGTTCAATTATCTTGTGCAGTTTGTTTCATTTGGAAGAAAGAATGAATGCAGTTTGATTCAATGAAAGAACGAATGCAGTTTAATCTCTGAATAATCAAGTTAACATTTTTGACACATTCGTTTCATGGATCCAACTGCATTCATTCATTCAATGTCTCAAGCTGTTGATTTATTGAATGTAAGATTAAAGTTTGATGCAATGAATGAATCAATGAATGTAGTCGATTGTCATGAAGTGAACGTGTTTAGCATGTTTATCTCATTCAAAGAGTGCAAAAGGATTCCATTACAGACTGTGTAAAGTTTGTTTCATTGAATCAATGAATAATGTTTGATTCATTGACTGTACGATTGAAGATAGGTTTAATGAATGAGTACAGTTTGTTGCATTGAATGAAGGCGTTGAGGTCGAGATATTTACATCATGTAATTAGCTCATTTACTTGAAATAGCTTGTATAGTTTATTTCATAGAATGAATGAGAACAGTAGGATTCATTCAATGATTTTGTTAGGAATGATTAATTGAATCAGTGAATAACGTTTTTTTGCATTTAATGTAGGATTGACTTTTGATTCCAATAATGAATGAAAGCAGGTTGTTTCATTCAATGAATGCATTTGAATTAAGGAAATAAGCTCTAATCGTTGAATTATCATGTGCAGTTTGTTTCATTGGAAGAAAGAACGCATGCAGTTTAATCTCTGAATAATCAAGTTAACATTCTTGAAACATGCGTTTCATGGATCCAACTGCATTCATTCATTCAATGTCTCAAGCTGTTAATTTATTGAATGTACGATGAAAGTTTGATGCAATGAATGAATCAATGAATGTATTCAATTGTCATGAAGTGAACGTGTCTAGCATGTTAATCTCATTCAAAGAGTGCAAAAGGATTCCATTACAGACTGTAAAGTTTGTTTCACCGAATCAATGAATTACGCTTGATTGATTGAATGCACAAATGATGTTTGATTCCATGAATGAATGAATTTTGTTTGTTTCATTGACTGAAAGCGTTGAACTCGAGACATTGAAGTCAGCTCTACTCACTAAAGTAACTGGTGCAGTTTGTTTCATTGAATGAACGAGAGCAGTTTGATTCTCTGAACGAATGAACGTAAATAGTCTCATGAAATGAATATGTGATGTTTGTTTCATTGAATCAATGAATAATGTTTGATTCATTAATGTACGATTGAAGTTATATTCAATGAATTCACTGGTGCAGATTGTTTCATTGAATTAATGCGTTAGGTTCGAGACAGTTACATCATGACTTTAGCTCATTTACTTGAAATAGCTTGTACAGTTTATTACATAGAATGAATGAGTGCGGTAGGATTCATTCAATGAATCAAGAATGATTCATTGAATCAGTGAATGAACGCTTGATTCATAGATTGCACGATTGACTTTTGATTCCAATAATGAATGAATGCAGCGTGTTTGATTGAATGAAGGCGTTCAGCTCGAGGCATTTGTATTAAGGAAATAATCTGTAATCGATTAATTATCATGTGCAGTTTGTTTCATTGAAAGAAAGAATGATTCAATGAAAGAATGAATGCAGTTTAATCTCTGAATAATCAAGTTAACATTCTTGAAACATGCGTTTCATAAATCTAACCGCATTCATTCATTCAATCTCTAAAGCTGTTGGTTCATTGAATGTACGATTAAAGTTTGATGCAATGAATGAATCAATGAATGCATTTGTATGTCATGAAATGTACGTGTTTAGAATGTTTGTCTCATTCAAAGAGTGTAAACGAATTCCATTACAGATTGTGTAAAGTTTGCTTCATTCAATCTATGAATTACGCTTGATTCATTGATTGCACGAATGATGTTTGATTCCATAGATGAATGAATGCAGATTGTTTCAATGACTGAAAGCGTTTAACTCGAGACATTGAAGTCAGCTCTACTCACTGAAGTAACTGGTGTAGTTTGTTTCATTGAATGAACGAGAGCAGTTTGATTCTCTGAATGAATGAACGCAACTGGTCTCATGAAATGAATATGTGATGTTTTTTTCATTGAATCAATGAATAATGTTTGATTCATTGACTGTACGATTGAAGATAGGTTTAATGAATGAGTGTAGTGTGTTTCATTGAATGAAGGCGTTGAGGTCGAGATATTTACATCATGTAATTAGCTCATTTACTTGAAAAAGCTTATATAGTTTATTTCATAGAATGAATGAGAACGTTAGGATTCATTCAATGATTTTGTTAAGAATGATTAATTGAATCAGTCAATAACGTTTGTTGCATTGAGTGTAGGATTGACTTTTGATTCCAATAATGAATGAAAGCAGGTTGTTTCATTGAATGAATGCATTTTTATTAAGGAAATAATCTCTAATCGTTCAATTATCTTGTGCAGTTTGTTTCATTTCGAAGAAAGAATGAATGCAGTTTGATTCAATGAAAGAACGAATGCAGTTTAATCTCTGAATAATCAAGTTAACATTTTTGACACATTCGTTTCATGGATCCAACTGCATTCATTCATTCAATGTCTCAAGCTGTTGATTTATTGAATGTAAGATTAAAGTTTGATGCAATGAATGAATCAATGAATGTATTCAATTGTCATGAAGTGAACGTGTCTAGCATGTTTATCTCATTCAAAGAGTGCAAAAGGATTCCATTACAGACTGTGTAAAGTTTGTTTCATCGAATCAATGAATTACGCTTGATTCATTGAATGCACAAATGATGTTGGATTGCATGAATGAATGAATTTTGTTTGTTTCATTGACTGAAAGCGTTGAACTCGAGACATTGAAGTCAGCTCTACTCACTAAAGTAACTGGTGCAGTTTGTTTCATTGAATGAACGAGAGCAGTTTGATTCTCTGAATGAATGAACGTAAATAGTCTCATGAAATGAATATGTGATGTTTGTTTCATTGAATCAATGAATAATGTTTGATTCATTAATGTACGATTGAAGTTATATTCAATGAATTCACTGGTGCAGATTGTTTCATTGAATTAATGCGTTAGGTTCGAGACAGTTACATCATGACTTTAGCTCATTTACTTGAAATAGCTTGTACAGTTTATTACATGGAATGAATGAGTGCGGTAGGATTCATTCAATGAATCAAGAATGATTCATTGAATCAGTGAATGAACGCTTGATTCATAGATTGCACGATTGACTTTTGATTCCAATAATGAATGAATGCAGGGTGTTTGATTGAATGAAGGCGTTCAGCTCGAGGCATTTGTATTCAGGAAATAATCTGTAATCGATGAATTATCATGTGCAGTTTGTTTCATTGAAAGAAAGAATGATTCAATGAAAGAATGAATGCAGTTTAATCTCTGAATAATCAAGTTAACATTCTTGAAACATGCGTTTCATAAATCTAACCGCATTCATTCATTCAATCTCTAAAGCTGTTGGTTCATTGAATGTACGATTAAAGTTTGATGCAATGAATGAATCAATGAATGCATTTGTATGTCATGAAATGTACGTGTTTAGAATGTTTGTCTCATTCAAATAGTGTAAACGAATTCCATTACAGATTGTGGAAAGTTTGCTTCATTCAATCTATGAATTACGCTTGATTCATTGATTGCACGAATGATGTTTGATTCCATAGATGAATGAATGCAGATTGTTTCAATGACTGAAAGCGTTTAACTCGAGACATTGAAGTCAGCTCTACTCACTGAAGTAACTGGTGTAGTTTGTTTCATTGAATGAACGAGAGCAGTTTGATTCTCTGAATGAATGAACGCAACTGGTCTCATGAAATGAATATGTGATGTTTTTTTCATTGAATCAATGAATAATGTTTGATTCATTGACTGTACGATTGAAGATAGGTTTAATGAATGAGTGTAGTGTGTTTCATTGAATGAAGGCGTTGAGGTCGAGATATTTACATCATGTAATTAGCTCATTTACTTGAAAAAGCTTATATAGTTTATTTCATAGAATGAATGAGAACGTTAGGATTCATTCAATGATTTTGTTAAGAATGATTAATTGAATCAGTCAATAACGTTTGTTGCATTGAGTGTAGGATTGACTTTTGATTCCAATAATGAATGAAAGCAGGTTGTTTCATTGAATGAATGCAATTTTTATTAAGGAAATAATCTCTAATCGTTCAATTATCATGTGCAGTTTGTTTCATTTCGAAGAAAGAATGAATGCAGTTTGATTCAATGAAAGAACGAATGCAGTTTAATCTCTGAATAATCAAGTTAACATTTTTGACACATTCGTTTCATGGATCCAACTGCATTCATTCATTCAATGTCTCAAGCTGTTGATTTATTGAATGTAAGATTAAAGTTTGATGCAATGAATGAATCAATGAATGTAGTCGATTGTCATGAAGTGAACGTGTTTAGCATGTTTATCTCATTCAAAGAGTGCAAAAGGATTCCATTACAGACTGTGTAAAGTTTGTTTCATTGAATCAATGAATAATGTTTGATTCATTGACTGTACGATTGAAGATAGGTTTAATGAATGAGTACAGTTTGTTGCATTGAATGAAGGCGTTGAGGTCGAGATATTTACATCATGTAATTAGCTCATTTACTTGAAATAGCTTGTATAGTTTATTTCATAGAATGAATGAGAACAGTAGGATTCATTCAATGATTTTGTTAGGAATGATTAATTGAATCAGTGAATAACGTTTTTTTGCATTTAATGTAGGATTGACTTTTGATTCCAATAATGAATGAAAGCAGGTTGTTTCATTCAATGAATGCATTTGAATTAAGGAAATAAGCTCTAATCGTTGAATTATCATGTGCAGTTTGTTTCATTGGAAGAAAGAACGCATGCAGTTTAATCTCTGAATAATCAAGTTAACATTCTTGAAACATGCGTTTCATGGATCCAACTGCATTCATTCATTCAATGTCTCAAGCTGTTAATTTATTGAATGTACGATGAAAGTTTGATGCAATGAATGAATCAATGAATGTATTCAATTGTCATGAAGTGAACGTGTCTAGCATGTTAATCTCATTCAAAGAGTGCAAAAGGATTCCATTACAGACTGTAAAGTTTGTTTCACCGAATCAATGAATTACGCTTGATTGATTGAATGCACAAATGATGTTTGATTCCATGAATGAATGAATTTTGTTTGTTTCATTGACTGAAAGCGTTGAACTCGAGACATTGAAGTCAGCTCTACTCACTAAAGTAACTGGTGCAGTTTGTTTCATTGACTGAACGAGAGCAGTTTGATTCTCTGAACGAATGAACGTAAATAGTCTCATGAAATGAATATGTGATGTTTGTTTCATTGAATCAATGAATAATGTTTGATTCATTAATGTACGATTGAAGTTATATTCAATGAATTCACTGGTGCAGATTGTTTCATTGAATTAATGCGTTAGGTTCGAGACAGTTACATCATGACTTTAGCTCATTTACTTGAAATAGCTTGTACAGTTTATTACATAGAATGAATGAGTGCGGTAGGATTCATTCAATGAATCAAGAATGATTCATTGAATCAGTGAATGAACGCTTGATTCATAGATTGCACGATTGACTTTTGATTCCAATAATGAATGAATGCAGCGTGTTTGATTGAATGAAGGCGTTCAGCTCGAGGCATTTGTATTAAGGAAATAATCTGTAATCGATTAATTATCATGTGCAGTTTGTTTCATTGAAAGAAAGAATGATTCAATGAAAGAATGAATGCAGTTTAATCTCTGAATAATCAAGTTAACATTCTTGAAACATGCGTTTCATAAATCTAACCGCATTCATTCATTCAATCTCTAAAGCTGTTGGTTCATTGAATGTACGATTAAAGTTTGATGCAATGAATGAATCAATGAATGCATTTGTATGTCATGAAATGTACGTGTTTAGAATGTTTGTCTCATTCAAAGAGTGTAAACGAATTCCATTACAGATTGTGTAAAGTTTGCTTCATTCAATCTATGAATTACGCTTGATTCATTGATTGCACGAATGATGTTTGATTCCATAGATGAATGAATGCAGATTGTTTCAATGACTGAAAGCGTTTAACTCGAGACATTGAAGTCAGCTCTACTCACTGAAGTAACTGGTGTAGTTTGTTTCATTGAATGAACGAGAGCAGTTTGATTCTCTGAATGAATGAACGCAACTGGTCTCATGAAATGAATATGTGATGTTTTTTTCATTGAATCAATGAATAATGTTTGATTCATTGACTGTACGATTGAAGATAGGTTTAATGAATGAGTGTAGTGTGTTTCATTGAATGAAGGCGTTGAGGTCGAGATATTTACATCATGTAATTAGCTCATTTACTTGAAAAAGCTTATATAGTTTATTTCATAGAATGAATGAGAACGTTAGGATTCATTCAATGATTTTGTTAAGAATGATTAATTGAATCAGTCAATAACGTTTGTTGCATTGAGTGTAGGATTGACTTTTGATTCCAATAATGAATGAAAGCAGGTTGTTTCATTGAATGAATGCATTTTTATTAAGGAAATAATCTCTAATCGTTCAATTATCTTGTGCAGTTTGTTTCATTTCGAAGAAAGAATGAATGCAGTTTGATTCAATGAAAGAACGAATGCAGTTTAATCTCTGAATAATCAAGTTAACATTTTTGACACATTCGTTTCATGGATCCAACTGCATTCATTCATTCAATGTCTCAAGCTGTTGATTTATTGAATGTAAGATTAAAGTTTGATGCAATGAATGAATCAATGAATGTATTCAATTGTCATGAAGTGAACGTGTCTAGCATGTTTATCTCATTCAAAGAGTGCAAAAGGATTCCATTACAGACTGTGTAAAGTTTGTTTCATCGAATCAATGAATTACGCTTGATTCATTGAATGCACAAATGATGTTGGATTGCATGAATGAATGAATTTTGTTTGTTTCATTGACTGAAAGCGTTGAACTCGAGACATTGAAGTCAGCTCTACTCACTAAAGTAACTGGTGCAGTTTGTTTCATTGAATGAACGAGAGCAGTTTGATTCTCTGAATGAATGAACGTAAATAGTCTCATGAAATGAATATGTGATGTTTGTTTCATTGAATCAATGAATAATGTTTGATTCATTAATGTACGATTGAAGTTATATTCAATGAATTCACTGGTGCAGATTGTTTCATTGAATTAATGCGTTAGGTTCGAGACAGTTACATCATGACTTTAGCTCATTTACTTGAAATAGCTTGTACAGTTTATTACATGGAATGAATGAGTGCGGTAGGATTCATTCAATGAATCAAGAATGATTCATTGAATCAGTGAATGAACGCTTGATTCATAGATTGCACGATTGACTTTTGATTCCAATAATGAATGAATGCAGGGTGTTTGATTGAATGAAGGCGTTCAGCTCGAGGCATTTGTATTCAGGAAATAATCTGTAATCGATGAATTATCATGTGCAGTTTGTTTCATTGAAAGAAAGAATGATTCAATGAAAGAATGAATGCAGTTTAATCTCTGAATAATCAAGTTAACATTCTTGAAACATGCGTTTCATAAATCTAACCGCATTCATTCATTCAATCTCTAAAGCTGTTGGTTCATTGAATGTACGATTAAAGTTTGATGCAATGAATGAATCAATGAATGCATTTGTATGTCATGAAATGTACGTGTTTAGAATGTTTGTCTCATTCAAAGAGTGTAAACGAATTCCATTACAGATTGTGTAAAGTTTGCTTCATTCAATCTATGAATTACGCTTGATTCATTGATTGCACGAATGATGTTTGATTCCATAGATGAATGAATGCAGGTTGTTTCAATGACTGAAAGCGTTTAACTCGAGACATTGAAGTCAGCTCTACTCACTGAAGTAACTGGTGTAGTTTGTTTCATTGAATGAACGAGAGCAGTTTGATTCTCTGAATGAATGAACGCAACTGGTCTCATGAAATGAATATGTGATGTTTTTTTCATTGAATCAATGAATAATGTTTGATTCATTGACTGTACGATTGAAGATAGGTTTAATGAATGAGTGTAGTGTGTTTCATTGAATGAAGGCGTTGAGGTCGAGATATTTACATCATGTAATTAGCTCATTTACTTGAAAAAGCTTATATAGTTTATTTCATAGAATGAATGAGAACGTTAGGATTCATTCAATGATTTTGTTAAGAATGATTAATTGAATCAGTCAATAACGTTTGTTGCATTGAGTGTAGGATTGACTTTTGATTCCAATAATGAATGAAAGCAGGTTGTTTCATTGAATGAATGCATTTTTATTAAGGAAATAATCTCTAATCGTTCAATTATCTTGTGCAGTTTGTTTCATTTGGAAGAAAGAATGAATGCAGTTTGATTCAATGAAAGAACGAATGCAGTTTAATCTCTGAATAATCAAGTTAACATTTTTGACACATTCGTTTCATGGATCCAACTGCATTCATTCATTCAATGTCTCAAGCTGTTGATTTATTGAATGTAAGATTAAAGTTTGATGCAATGAATGAATCAATGAATGTATTCAATTGTCATGAAGTGAACGTGTCTAGCATGTTTATCTCATTCAAAGAGTGCAAAAGGATTCCATTACAGACTGTGTAAAGTTTGTTTCATCGAATCAATGAATTACGCTTGATTCATTGAATGCACAAATGATGTTGGATTGCATGAATGAATGAATTTTGTTTGTTTCATTGACTGAAAGCGTTGAACTCGAGACATTGAAGTCAGCTCTACTCACTAAAGTAACTGGTGCAGTTTGTTTCATTGAATGAACGAGAGCAGTTTGATTCTCTGAATGAATGAACGTAAATAGTCTCATGAAATGAATATGTGATGTTTGTTTCATTGAATCAATGAATAATGTTTGATTCATTAATGTACGATTGAAGTTATATTCAATGAATTCACTGGTGCAGATTGTTTCATTGAATTAATGCGTTAGGTTCGAGACAGTTACATCATGACTTTAGCTCATTTACTTGAAATAGCTTGTACAGTTTATTACATGGAATGAATGAGTGCGGTAGGATTCATTCAATGAATCAAGAATGATTCATTGAATCAGTGAATGAACGCTTGATTCATAGATTGCACGATTGACTTTTGATTCCAATAATGAATGAATGCAGGGTGTTTGATTGAATGAAGGCGTTCAGCTCGAGGCATTTGTATTAAGGAAATAATCTGTAATCGATGAATTATCATGTGCAGTTTGTTTCATTGAAAGAAAGAATGATTCAATGAAAGAATGAATGCAGTTTAATCTCTGAATAATCAAGTTAACATTCTTGAAACATGCGTTTCATAAATCTAACCGCATTCATTCATTCAATCTCTAAAGCTGTTGGTTCATTGAATGTACGATTAAAGTTTGATGCAATGAATGAATCAATGAATGCATTTGTATGTCATGAAATGTACGTGTTTAGAATGTTTGTCTCATTCAAAGAGTGTAAACGAATTCCATTACAGATTGTGGAAAGTTTGCTTCATTCAATCTATGAATTACGCTTGATTCATTGATTGCACGAATGATGTTTGATTCCATAGATGAATGAATGCAGATTGTTTCAATGACTGAAAGCGTTTAACTCGAGACATTGAAGTCAGCTCTACTCACTGAAGTAACTGGTGTAGTTTGTTTCATTGAATGAACGAGAGCAGTTTGATTCTCTGAATGAATGAACGCAACTGGTCTCATGAAATGAATATGTGATGTTTTTTTCATTGAATCAATGAATAATGTTTGATTCATTGACTGTACGATTGAAGATAGGTTTAATGAATGAGTGTAGTGTGTTTCATTGAATGAAGGCGTTGAGGTCGAGATATTTACATCATGTAATTAGCTCATTTACTTGAAAAAGCTTATATAGTTTATTTCATAGAATGAATGAGAACGTTAGGATTCATTCAATGATTTTGTTAAGAATGATTAATTGAATCAGTCAATAACGTTTGTTGCATTGAGTGTAGGATTGACTTTTGATTCCAATAATGAATGAAAGCAGGTTGTTTCATTGAATGAATGCAATTTTTATTAAGGAAATAATCTCTAATCGTTCAATTATCATGTGCAGTTTGTTTCATTTCGAAGAAAGAATGAATGCAGTTTGATTCAATGAAAGAACGAATGCAGTTTAATCTCTGAATAATCAAGTTAACATTTTTGACACATTCGTTTCATGGATCCAACTGCATTCATTCATTCAATGTCTCAAGCTGTTGATTTATTGAATGTAAGATTAAAGTTTGATGCAATGAATGAATCAATGAATGTAGTCGATTGTCATGAAGTGAACGTGTTTAGCATGTTTATCTCATTCAAAGAGTGCAAAAGGATTCCATTACAGACTGTGTAAAGTTTGTTTCATTGAATCAATGAATAATGTTTGATTCATTGACTGTACGATTGAAGATAGGTTTAATGAATGAGTACAGTTTGTTGCATTGAATGAAGGCGTTGAGGTCGAGATATTTACATCATGTAATTAGCTCATTTACTTGAAATAGCTTGTATAGTTTATTTCATAGAATGAATGAGAACAGTAGGATTCATTCAATGATTTTGTTAGGAATGATTAATTGAATCAGTGAATAACGTTTGATGCATTTAATGTAGGATTGACTTTTGATTCCAATAATGAATGAAAGCAGGTTGTTTCATTCAATGAATGCATTTGAATTAAGGAAATAAGCTCTAATCGTTGAATTATCAAGTGCAGTTTGTTTCATTGGAAGAAAGAACGCATGCAGTTTAATCTCTGAATAATCAAGTTAACATTCTTGAAACATGCGTTTCATGGATCCAACTGCATTCATTCATTCAATGTCTCAAGCTGTTAATTTATTGAATGTACGATCAAAGTTTGATGCAATGAATGAATCAATGTATGTATTCAATTGTCATGAAGTGAACGTGTCTAGCATGTTTATCTCATTCAAAGAGTGCAAAAGGATTCCATTACAGACTGTGTAAAGTTTGTTTCATCGAATCAATGAATTACGCTTGATTCATTGAATGCACAAATGATGTTTGATTCCATGAATGAATGAATTTTGTTTGTTTCATTGACTGAAAGCGTTGAACTCGAGACATTGAAGTCAGCTCTACTCACTAAAGTAACTGGTGCAGTTTGTTTCATTGAATGAACGAGAGCAACGTGATTCTCTGAATGAATGTACGTAAATAGTCTCATGAAATGAATATGTGATGTTTGTTTCATTGAATCAATGAATAATGTTTGATTCATTAATGTACGATTGAAGTTATATTCAATGAATTCACTGGTGCAGATTGTTTCATTGAATTAATGCGTTAAGTTCGAGACAGTTACATCATGACTTTAGCTCATTTACTTGAAATAGCTTGTACAGTTTATTACATACAATAAATGAGTGCGGTAGGATTCATTCAAAGAATCAAGAATGATTCATTGAATCAGTGAATTAACGCTTGATTCATAGATTGCACGATTGACTTTTGATTCCAATAATGAATGAATGCAGGGTGTTTGATTGAATGAAGGCGTTCAGCTCGAGGCATTTGTATTAAGGAAATAATCTGTAATCGATGAATTATCATGTTCAGTTTGTTTCATTGAAAGAAAGAATGATTCAATGAAAGAATGAATGCAGTTTAATCTCTGAATAATCAAGTTAACATTCTTGAAACATGCGTTTCATAAATCCAACCGCATTCATTCATTCAATCTCTCAAGCTGTTGGTTCATTGAATGTACGATTAAAGTTTGATGCAATGAATGAATCAATGAATGCATTTGTATGTCATGAAATGTACGTGTTTAGAATGTTTGTCTCATTCAAAGAGTGCAAAAGAATTCCATTACAGATTGTGTAAAGTTTGTTTCATTCAATCTATGAATTACGCTTGATTCATTGATTGCACGAATGATGTTTGATTCCATAAATGAATGAATGCAGGTTGTTTCAATGACTGAAAGCGTTTAACTCGAGACATTGAAGTCAGCTCTACTCACTGAAGTAACTGGTGTAGTTTGTTTCATTGAATGAACGAGAGCAGTTTGATTCTCTGAATGAATGAACGCAACTGGTCTCATGAAATGAATATGTGATGTTTTTTTCATTGAATCAATGAATAATGTTTGATTCATTGACTGTACGATTGAAGATAGGTTTAATGAATGAGTGTAGTGTGTTTCATTGAATGAAGGCGTTGAGGTCGAGATATTTACATCATGTAATCAGCTCATTTACTTGAAAAAGCTTGTATAGTTTATTTCATAGAATGAATGAGAACGTTAGGATTCATTCAATGATTTTGTTAAGAATGATTAATTGAATCAGTCAATAACGTTTGTTGCATTGAGTGTAGGATTGACTTTTGATTCCAATAATGAATGAAAGCAGGTTGTTTCATTGAACGAATGCATTTTTATTAAGGAAATAATCTCTAATCGTTGAATTATCATGTGCAGTTTGTTTCATTTGGAAGAAAGAATGAATGCAGTTTGATTCAATGAAAGAACGAATGCAGTTTAATCTCTGAATAATCAAGTTAACATTTTTGACACATTCGTTTCATGGATCCAACTGCATTCATTCATTCAATGTCTCAAGCTGTTGATTTATTGAATGTAAGATTAAAGTTTGATGCAATGAATGAATCAATGAATGTAGTCGATTGTCATGAAGTGAACGTGTTTAGCATGTTTATCTCATTCAAAGAGTGCAAAAGGATTCCATTACAGACTGTGTAAAGTTTGTTTCATTGAATCAATGAATAATGTTTGATTCATTGACTGTACGATTGAAGATAGGTTTAATGAATGAGTACAGTTTGTTGCATTGAATGAAGGCGTTGAGGTCGAGATATTTACATCATGTAATTAGCTCATTTACTTGAAATAGCTTGTATAGTTTATTTCATAGAATGAATGAGAACAGTAGGATTCATTCAATGATTTTGTTAGGAATGATTAATTGAATCAGTGAATAACGTTTTTTTGCATTTAATGTAGGATTGACTTTTGATTCCAATAATGAATGAAAGCAGGTTGTTTCATTCAATGAATGCTTTTGAATTAAGGAAATAAGCTCTAATCGTTGAATTATCAAGTGCAGTTTGTTTCATTGGAAGAAAGAACGCATGCAGTTTAATCTCTGAATAATCAAGTTAACATTCTTGCAACATGCGTTTCATGGATCCAACTGCATTCATTCATTCAATGTCTCAAGCTGTTAATTTATTGAATGTACGATGAAAGTTTGATGCAATGAATGAATCAATGAATGTATTCAATTGTCATGAAGTGAACGTGTCTAGCATGTTAATCTCATTCAAAGAGTGCAAAAGGATTCCATTACAGACTGTGTAAAGTTTGTTTCATCGAATCACTGAATTACGCTTGATTCATTGAATGCACAAATGATGTTGGATTGCATGAATGAATGAATTTTGTTTGTTTCATTGACTGAAAGCGTTGAACTCGAGACATTGAAGTCAGCTCTACTCACTAAAGTAACTGGTGCAGTTTGTTTCATTGAATGAACGAGAGCAGTTTGATTCTCTGAATGAATGAACGTAAATAGTCTCATGAAATGAATATGTGATGTTTGTTTCATTGAATCAATGAATAATGTTTGATTCATTAATGTACGATTGAAGTTATATTCAATGAATTCACTGGTGCAGATTGCTTCATTGAATTAATGCGTTAGGTTCGAGACAGTTACATCATGACTTTAGCTCATTTACTTGAAATAGCTTGTACAGTTTATTACATGGAATGAATGAGTGCGGTAGGATTCATTCAATGAATCAAGAATGATTCATTGAATCAGTGAATGAACGCTTGATTCATAGATTGCACGATTGACTTTTGATTCCAATAATGAATGAATGCAGGGTGTTTGATTGAATGAAGGCGTTCAGCTCGAGGCATTTGTATTCAGGAAATAATCTGTAATCGATGAATTATCATGTGCAGTTTGTTTCATTGAAAGAAAGAATGATTCAATGAAAGAATGAATGCAGTTTAATCTCTGAATAATCAAGTTAACATTCTTGAAACATGCGTTTCATAAATCTAACCGCATTCATTCATTCAATCTCTAAAGCTGTTGGTTCATTGAATGTACGATTAAAGTTTGATGCAATGAATGAATCAATGAATGCATTTGTATGTCATGAAATGTACGTGTTTAGAATGTTTGTCTCATTCAAAGAGTGCAAAAGAATTCCATTACAGATTGTGTAAAGTTTGTTTCATTCAATCTATGAATTACGCTTGATTCATTGATTGCACGAATGATGTTTGATTCCATAAATGAATGAATGCAGGTTGTTTCAATGACTGAAAGCGTTTAACTCGAGACATTGAAGTCAGCTCTACTCACTGAAGTAACTGGTGTAGTTTGTTTCATTGAATGAACGAGAGCAGTTTGATTCTCTGAATGAATGAACGCAACTGGTCTCATGAAATGAATATGTGATGTTTTTTTCATTGAATCAATGAATAATGTTTGATTCATTGACTGTACGATTGAAGATAGGTTTAATGAATGAGTGTAGTGTGTTTCATTGAATGAAGGCGTTGAGGTCGAGATATTTACATCATGTAATTAGCTCATTTACTTGAAAAAGCTTATATAGTTTATTTCATAGAATGAATGAGAACGTTAGGATTCATTCAATGATTTTGTTAAGAATGATTAATTGAATCAGTCAATAACGTTTGTTGCATTGAGTGTAGGATTGACTTTTGATTCCAATAATGAATGAAAGCAGGTTGTTTCATTGAATGAATGCATTTTTATTAAGTAAATAATCTCTAATCGTTCAATTATCATGTGCAGTTTGTTTCATTTGGAAGAAAGAATGAATGCAGTTTGATTCAATGAAAGAACGAATGCAGTTTAATCTGTGAATAATCAAGTTAACATTTTTGACACATTCGTTTCATGGATCCAACTGCATTCATTCATTCAATGTCTCAAGCTGTTGATTTATTGAATGTAAGATTAAAGTTTGATGCAATGAATGAATCAATGAATGTAGTCGATTGTCATGAAGTGAACGTGTTTAGCATGTTTATCTCATTCAAAGAGTGCAAAAGGATTCCATTACAGACTGTGTAAAGTTTGTTTCATTGAATCAATGAATAATGTTTGATTCATTGACTGTATGATTGAAGATAGGTTTAATGAATGAGTGCAGTTTGTTGCATTGAATGAAGGCGTTGAGGTCGAGATATTTACATCATGTAATTAGCTCATTTACTTGAAATAGCTTGTATAGTTTATTTCATAGAATGAATGAGAACAGTAGGATTCATTCAATGATTTTGTTAGGAATGATTAATTGAATCATTGAATAACGTTTTTTTGCATTTAATGTTGGATTGACTTTTGATTCCAATAATGAATGAAAGCAGGTTGTTTCATTCAATGAATGCATTTGAATTAAGGAAATAAGCTCTAATCGTTGAATTATCATGTGCAGTTTGTTTCATTGGAAGAAAGAACGCATGCAGTTTAATCTCTGAATAATCAAGTTAACATTCTTGAAACATGCGTTTCATGGATCCAACTGCATTCATTCATTCAATGTCTCAAGCTGTTAATTTATTGAATGTACGATGAAAGTTTGATGCAATGAATGAATCAATGAATGTATTCAATTGTCATGAAGTGAACGTGTCTAGCATGTTAATCTCATTCAAAGAGTGCAAAAGGATTCCATTACAGACTGTAAAGTTTGTTTCACCGAATCAATGAATTACGCTTGATTCATTGAATGCACAAATGATGTTTGATTCCATGAATGAATGAATTTTGTTTGTTTCATTGACTGAAAGCGTTGAACTCGAGACATTGAAGTCAGCTCTACTCACTAAAGTAACTGGTGCAGTTTTTTTCATTGAATGAACGAGAGCAGTTTGATTCTCTGAATGAATGTACGTAAATGGTCTCATGAAATGAATATGTGATGTTTGTTTCATTGAATCAATGAATAATGTTTGATTCATTAATGTACGATTGAAGTTATATTCAATGAATTCACTGGTGCAGATTGTTTCATTGAATTAATGCGTTAAGTTCGAGACAGTTACATCATGACTTTAGCTCATTTACTTGAAATAGCTTGTACAGTTTATTACATACAATAAATGAGTGCGGTAGGATTCATTCAAAGAATCAAGAATGATTCATTGAATCAGTGAATTAACGCTTGATTCATAGATTGCACGATTGACTTTTGATTCCAATAATGAATGAATGCAGGGTGTTTGATTGAATGAAGGCGTTCAGCTCGAGGCATTTGTATTAAGGAAATAATCTGTAATCGATGAATTATCATGTTCAGTTTGTTTCATTGAAAGAAAGAATGATTCAATGAAAGAATGAATGCAGTTTAATCTCTGAATAATCAAGTTAACATTCTTGAAACATGCGTTTCATGGATCCAACTGCATTCATTCATTCAATGTCTCAAGCTGTTGATTTATTGAATGTAAGATTAAAGTTTGATGCAATGAATGAATCAATGAATGTAGTCGATTGTCATGAAGTGAACGTGTTTAGCATGTTTATCTCATTCAAAGAGTGCAAAAGGATTCCATTACAGACTGTGTAAAGTTTGTTTCATTGAATCAATGAATAATGTTTGATTCATTGACTGTACGATTGAAGATAGGTTTAATGAATGAGTACAGTTTGTTGCATTGAATGAAGGCGTTGAGGTCGAGATATTTACATCATGTAATTAGCTCATTTACTTGAAATAGCTTGTATAGTTTATTTCATAGAATGAATGAGAACAGTAGGATTCATTCAATGATTTTGTTAGGAATGATTAATTGAATCAGTGAATAACGTTTGATGCATTTAATGTAGGATTGACTTTTGATTCCAATAATGAATGAAAGCAGGTTGTTTCATTCAATGAATGCATTTGAATTAAGGAAATAAGCTCTAATCGTTGAATTATCAAGTGCAGTTTGTTTCATTGGAAGAAAGAACGCATGCAGTTTAATCTCTGAATAATCAAGTTAACATTCTTGAAACATGCGTTTCATGGATCCAACTGCATTCATTCATTCAATGTCTCAAGCTGTTAATTTATTGAATGTACGATCAAAGTTTGATGCAATGAATGAATCAATGTATGTATTCAATTGTCATGAAGTGAACGTGTCTAGCATGTTTATCTCATTCAAAGAGTGCAAAAGGATTCCATTACAGACTGTGTAAAGTTTGTTTCATCGAATCAATGAATTACGCTTGATTCATTGAATGCACAAATGATGTTTGATTCCATGAATGAATGAATTTTGTTTGTTTCATTGACTGAAAGCGTTGAACTCGAGACATTGAAGTCAGCTCTACTCACTAAAGTAACTGGTGCAGTTTGTTTCATTGAATGAACGAGAGCAACTTGATTCTCTGAATGAATGTACGTAAATAGTCTCATGAAATGAATATGTGATGTTTGTTTCATTGAATCAATGAATAATGTTTGATTCATTAATGTACGATTGAAGTTATATTCAATGAATTCACTGGTGCAGATTGTTTCATTGAATTAATGCGTTAAGTTCGAGACAGTTACATCATGACTTTAGCTCATTTACTTGAAATAGCTTGTACAGTTTATTACATACAATAAATGAGTGCGGTAGGATTCATTCAAAGAATCAAGAATGATTCATTGAATCAGTGAATTAACGCTTGATTCATAGATTGCACGATTGACTTTTGATTCCAATAATGAATGAATGCAGGGTGTTTGATTGAATGAAGGCGTTCAGCTCGAGGCATTTGTATTAAGGAAATAATCTGTAATCGATGAATTATCATGTTCAGTTTGTTTCATTGAAAGAAAGAATGATTCAATGAAAGAATGAATGCAGTTTAATCTCTGAATAATCAAGTTAACATTCTTGAAACATGCGTTTCATAAATCCAACCGCATTCATTCATTCAATCTCTCAAGCTGTTGGTTCATTGAATGTACGATTAAAGTTTGATGCAATGAATGAATCAATGAATGCATTTGTATGTCATGAAATGTACGTGTTTAGAATGTTTGTCTCATTCAAAGAGTGCAAAAGAATTCCATTACAGATTGTGTAAAGTTTGTTTCATTCAATCTATGAATTACGCTTGATTCATTGATTGCACGAATGATGTTTGATTCCATAAATGAATGAATGCAGGTTGTTTCAATGACTGAAAGCGTTTAACTCGAGACATTGAAGTCAGCTCTACTCACTGAAGTAACTGGTGTAGTTTGTTTCATTGAATGAACGAGAGCAGTTTGATTCTCTGAATGAATGAACGCAACTGGTCTCATGAAATGAATATGTGATGTTTTTTTCATTGAATCAATGAATAATGTTTGATTCATTGACTGTACGATTGAAGATAGGTTTAATGAATGAGTGTAGTGTGTTTCATTGAATGAAGGCGTTGAGGTCGAGATATTTACATCATGTAATCAGCTCATTTTCTTGAAAAAGCTTGTATAGTTTATTTCATAGAATGAATGAGAACGTTAGGATTCATTCAATGATTTTGTTAAGAATGATTAATTGAATCAGTCAATAACGTTTGTTGCATTGAGTGTAGGATTGACTTTTGATTCCAATAATGAATGAAAGCAGGTTGTTTCATTGAACGAATGCATTTTTATTAAGGAAATAATCTCTAATCGTTGAATTATCATGTGCAGTTTGTTTCATTTGGAAGAAAGAATGAATGCAGTTTGATTCAATGAAAGAACGAATGCAGTTTAATCTCTGAATAATCAAGTTAACATTTTTGACACATTCGTTACATGGATCGAACTGCATTCATTCATTCAATGTCTCAAGCTGTTGATTTATTGAATGTAAGATTAAAGTTTGATGCAATGAATGAATCAATGAATGTAGTCGATTGTCATGAAGTGAACGTGTTAGCATGTTTATCTCATTCAAAGAGTGCAAAAGGATTCCATTACAGACTGTGTAAAGTTTGTTTCATTGAATCAATGAATAATGTTTGATTCATTGACTGTATGATTGAAGATAGGTTTAATGAATGAGTGCAGTTTGTTGCATTGAATGAAGGCGTTGAGGTCGAGATATTTACATCATGTAATTAGCTCATTTACTTGAAATAGCTTGTATAGTTTATTTCATAGAATGAATGAGAACAGTAGGATTCATTCAATGATTTTGTTAGGAATGATTAATTGAATCAGTGAATAACGTTTTTTTGCATTTAATGTAGGATTGACTTTTGATTCCAATAATGAATGAAAGCAGGTTGTTTCATTCAATGAATGCATTTGAATTAAGGAAATAAGCTCTAATCGTTGAATTATCATGTGCAGTTTGTTTCATTGGAAGAAAGAACGCATGCAGTTTAATCTCTGAATAATCAAGTTAACATTCTTGAAACATGCGTTTCATGGATCCAACTGCATTCATTCATTCAATGTCTCAAGCTGTTAATTTATTGAATGTACGATGAAAGTTTGATGCAATGAATGAATCAATGAATGTATTCAATTGTCATGAAGTGAACGTGTCTAGCATGTTAATCTCATTCAAAGAGTGCAAAAGGATTCCATTACAGACTGTAAAGTTTGTTTCACCGAATCAATGAATTACGCTTGATTCATTGAATGCACAAATGATGTTTGATTCCATGAATGAATGAATTTTGTTTGTTTCATTGACTGAAAGCGTTGAACTCGAGACATTGAAGTCAGCTCTACTCACTAAAGTAACTGGTGCAGTTTGTTTCATTGAATGAACGAGAGCAGTTTGATTCTCTGAATGAATGAACGTAAATGGTCTCATGAAATGAATATGTGATTTTTGTTTCATTGAATCAATGAATAATGTTTGATTCATTAATGTACGATTGAAGTTATATTCAATGAATTCACTGGTGCAGATTGTTTCATTGAATTAATGCGTTAAGTTCGAGGCAGTTACATCATGACTTTAGCTCATTTACTTGAAATAGCTTGTACAGTTTATTACATAGAATGAATGAGTGCGGTAGGATTCATTCAATGAATCAAGAATGATTCATTGAATCAGTGAATTAACGCTTGATTCATAGATTGCACGATTGACTTTTGATTCCAATAATGAATGAATGCAGGGTGTTTGATTGAATGAAGGCGTTCTGCTCGAGGCATTTGTATTAAGGAAATAATCTGTAATCGATGAATTATCATGTGCAGTTTGTTTCATTGAAAGAAAGAATGATTCAATGAAAGAATGAATGCAGTTTAATCTCTGAATAATCAAGTTAACATTCTTGAAACATGCGTTTCATAAATCTAACCGCATTCATTCATTCAATCTCTAAAGCTGTTGGTTCATTGAATGTACGATTAAAGTTTGATGCAATGAATGAATCAATGAATGCATTTGTATGTCATGAAATGTACGTGTTTAGAATGTTTGTCTCATTCAAAGAGTGTAAACGAATTCCATTACAGATTGTGTAAAGTTTGCTTCATTCATTCTATGAATTAAGCTTGATTCATTGATTGCACGAATGATGTTTGATTCCATAGATGAATGAATGCAGATTGTTTCAATGACTGAAAGCGTTTAACTCGAGACATTGAAGTCAGCTCTACTCACTGAAGTAACTGGTGTAGTTTGTTTCATTGAATGAACGAGAGCAGTTTGATTCTCTGAATGGATGAACGCAACTGGTCTCATGAAATGAATATGTGATGTTTTCTTCATTGAATCAATGAATAATGTTTGATTCATTGACTGTACGATTGAAGATAGGTTTAATGAATGAGTGTAGTGTGTTTCATTGAATGAAGGCGTTGAGGTCGAGATATTTACATCATGTAATTAGCTCATTTACTTGAAAAAGCTTATATAGTTTATTTCATAGAATGAATGAGAACGTTAGGATTCATTCAATGATTTTGTTAAGAATGATTAATTGAATCAGTGAATAACGTTTGTTGCATTGAGTGTAGGATTGACTTTTGATTCCAATAATGAATGAAAGCAGGTTGTTTCATTGAATGAATGCATTTTTATTAAGGAAATAATCTCTAATCGTTCAATTATCTTGTGCAGTTTGTTTCATTTGGAAGAAAGAATGAATGCAGTTTGATTCAATGAAAGAACGAATGCAGTTTAATCTCTGAATAATCAAGTTAACATTTTTGACACATTCGTTTCATGGATCCAACTGCATTCATTCATTCAATGTCTCAAGCTGTTGATTTATTGAATGTAAGATTAAAGTTTGATGCAATGAATGAATCAATGAATGTAGTCGATTGTCATGAAGTGAACGTGTTTAGCATGTTTATCTCATTCAAAGAGTGCAAAAGGATTCCATTACAGACTGTGTAAAGTTTGTTTCATTGAATCAATGAATAATGTTTGATTCATTGACTGTACGATTGAAGATAGGTTTAATGAATGAGTACAGTTTGTTGCATTGAATGAAGGCGTTGAGGTCGAGATATTTACATCATGTAATTAGCTCATTTACTTGAAATAGCTTGTATAGTTTATTTCATAGAATGAATGAGAACAGTAGGATTCATTCAATGATTTTGTTAGGAATGATTAATTGAATCAGTGAATAACGTTTTTTTGCATTTAATGTAGGATTGACTTTTGATTCCAATAATGAATGAAAGCAGGTTGTTTCATTCAATGAATGCATTTGAATTAAGGAAATAAGCTCTAATCGTTGAATTATCATGTGCAGTTTGTTTCATTGGAAGAAAGAACGCATGCAGTTTAATCTCTGAATAATCAAGTTAACATTCTTGAAACATGCGTTTCATGGATCCAACTGCATTCATTCATTCAATGTCTCAAGCTGTTAATTTATTGAATGTACGATGAAAGTTTGATGCAATGAATGAATCAATGAATGTATTCAATTGTCATGAAGTGAACGTGTCTAGCATGTTAATCTCATTCAAAGAGTGCAAAAGGATTCCATTACAGACTGTAAAGTTTGTTTCACCGAATCAATGAATTACGCTTGATTCATTGAATGCACAAATGATGTTTGATTCCATGAATGAATGAATTTTGTTTGTTTCATTGACTGAAAGCGTTGAACTCGAGACATTGAAGTCAGCTCTACTCACTAAAGTAACTGGTGCAGTTTGTTTCATTGAATGAACGAGAGCAGTTTGATTCTCTGAACGAATGAACGTAAATAGTCTCATGAAATGAATATGTGATGTTTGTTTCATTGAATCAATGAATAATGTTTGATTCATTAATGTACGATTGAAGTTATATTCAATGAATTCACTGGTGCAGATTGTTTCATTGAATTAATGCGTTAGGTTCGAGACAGTTACATCATGACTTTAGCTCATTTACTTGAAATAGCTTGTACAGTTTATTACATAGAATGAATGAGTGCGGTAGGATTCATTCATTGAATCAGTGAATGAACGCTTGATTCGTAGATTGCACGATTGACTTTTGATTCCAATAATGAATGAATGCAGGGTGTTTGATTGAATGAAGGCGTTCAGCTCGAGGCATTTGTATTCAGGAAATAATCTGTAATCGATGAATTATCATGTGCAGTTTGTTTCATTGAAAGAAAGAATGATTCAATGAAAGAATGAATGCAGTTTAATCTCTGAATAATCAAGTTAACATTCTTGAAACATGCGTTTCATAAATCTAACCGCATTCATTCATTCAATCTCTAAAGCTGTTGGTTCATTGAATGTACGATTAAAGTTTGATGCAATGAATGAATCAATGAATGCATTTGTATGTCATGAAATGTACGTGTTTAGAATGTTTGTCTCATTCAAAGAGTGTAAACGAATTCCATTACAGATTGTGTAAAGTTTGCTTCATTCAATCTATGAATTACGCTTGATTCATTGATTGCACGAATGATGTTTGATTCCATAGATGAATGAATGCAGATTGTTTCAATGACTGAAAGCGTTTAACTCGAGACATTGAAGTCAGCTCTACTCACTGAAGTAACTGGTGTAGTTTGTTTCATTGAATGAACGAGAGCAGTTTGATTCTCTGAATGAATGAACGCAACTGGTCTCATGAAATGAATATGTGATGTTTTTTTCATTGAATCAATGAATAATGTTTGATTCATTGACTGTACGATTGAAGATAGGTTTAATGAATGAGTGTAGTGTGTTTCATTGAATGAAGGCGTTGAGGTCGAGATATTTACATCATGTAATTAGCTCATTTACTTGAAAAAGCTTATATAGTTTATTTCATAGAATGAATGAGAACGTTAGGATTCATTCAATGATTTTGTTAAGAATGATTAATTGAATCAGTCAATAACGTTTGTTGCATTGAGTGTAGGATTGACTTTTGATTCCAATAATGAATGAAAGCAGGTTGTTTCATTGAATGAATGCATTTTTATTAAGGAAATAATCTCTAATCGTTCAATTATCTTGTGCAGTTTGTTTCATTTCGAAGAAAGAATGAATGCAGTTTGATTCAATGAAAGAACGAATGCAGTTTAATCTCTGAATAATCAAGTTAACATTTTTGACACATTCGTTTCATGGATCCAACTGCATTCATTCATTCAATGTCTCAAGCTGTTGATTTATTGAATGTAAGATTAAATGATGCAATGAATGAATCAATGAATGTATTCAATTGTCATGAAGTGAACGTGTCTAGCATGTTTATCTCATTCAAAGAGTGCAAAAGGATTCCATTACAGACTGTGTAAAGTTTGTTTCATCGAATCAATGAATTACGCTTGATTCATTGAATGCACAAATGATGTTGGATTGCATGAATGAATGAATTTTGTTTGTTTCTTTGACTGAAAGCGTTGAACTCGAGACATTGAAGTCAGCTCTACTCACTAAAGTAACTGGTGCAGTTTGTTTCATTGAATGAACGAGAGCAGTTTGATTCTCTGAATGAATGAACGTAAATAGTCTCATGAAATGAATATGTGATGTTTGTTTCATTGAATCAATGAATAATGTTTGATTCATTAATGTACGATTGAAGTTATATTCAATGAATTCACTGGTGCAGATTGTTTCATTGAATTAATGCGTTAGGTTCGAGACAGTTACATCATGACTTTAGCTCATTTACTTGAAATAGCTTGTACAGTTTATTACATGGAATGAATGAGTGCGGTAGGATTCATTCAATGAATCAAGAATGATTCATTGAATCAGTGAATGAACGCTTGATTCATAGATTGCACGATTGACTTTTGATTCCAATAATGAATGAATGCAGGGTGTTTGATTGAATGAAGGCGTTCAGCTCGAGGCATTTGTATTCAGGAAATAATCTGTAATCGATTAATTATCATGTGCAGTTTGTTTCATTGAAAGAAAGAATGATTCAATGAAAGAATGAATGCAGTTTAATCTCTGAATAATCAAGTTAACATTCTTGAAACATGCGTTTCATAAATCTAACCGCATTCATTCATTCAATCTCTAAAGCTGTTGGTTCATTGAATGTACGATTAAAGTTTGATGCAATGAATGAATCAATGAATGCATTTGTATGTCATGAAATGTACGTGTTTAGAATGTTTGTCTCATTCAAAGAGTGTAAACGAATTCCATTACAGATTGTGTAAAGTTTGCTTCATTCAATCTATGAATTACGCTTGATTCATTGATTGCACGAATGATGTTTGATTCCATAGATGAATGAATGCAGATTGTTTCAATGACTGAAAGCGTTTAACTCGAGACATTGAAGTCAGCTCTACTCACTGAAGTAACTGGTGTAGTTTGTTTCATTGAATGAACGAGAGCAGTTTGATTCTCTGAATGAATGAACGCAACTGGTCTCATGAAATGAATATGTGATGTTTTTTTCATTGAATCAATGAATAATGTTTGATTCATTGACTGTACGATTGAAGATAGGTTTAATGAATGAGTGTAGTGTGTTTCATTGAATGAAGGCGTTGAGGTCGAGATATTTACATCATGTAATTAGCTCATTTACTTGAAAAAGCTTATATAGTTTATTTCATAGAATGAATGAGAACGTTAGGATTCATTCAATGATTTTGTTAAGAATGATTAATTGAATCAGTCAATAACGTTTGTTGCATTGAGTGTAGGATTGACTTTTGATTCCAATAATGAATGAAAGCAGGTTGTTTCATTGAATGAATGCAATTTTTATTAAGGAAATAATCTCTAATCGTTCAATTATCATGTGCAGTTTGTTTCATTTGGAAGAAAGAATGAATGCAGTTTGATTCAATGAAAGAACGAATGCAGTTTAATCTCTGAATAATCAAGTTAACATTTTTGACACATTCGTTTCATGGATCCAACTGCATTCATTCATTCAATGTCTCAAGCTGTTGATTTATTGAATGTAAGATTAAAGTTTGATGCAATGAATGAATCAATGAATGTAGTCGATTGTCATGAAGTGAACGTGTTTAGCATGTTTATCTAATTCAAAGAGTGCAAAAGGATTCCATTACAGACTGTGTAAAGTTTGTTTCATTGAATCAATGAATAATGTTTGATTCATTGACTGTACGATTGAAGATAGGTTTAATGAATGAGTACAGTTTGTTGCATTGAATGAAGGCGTTGAGGTCGAGATATTTACATCATGTAATTAGCTCATTTACTTGAAATAGCTTGTATAGTTTATTTCATAGAATGAATGAGAACAGTAGGATTCATTCAATGATTTTGTTAGGAATGATTAATTGAATCAGTGAATAACGTTTGATGCATTTAATGTAGGATTGACTTTTGATTCCAATAATGAATGAAAGCAGGTTGTTTCATTCAATGAATGCATTTGAATTAAGGAAATAAGCTCTAATCGTTGAATTATCAAGTGCAGTTTGTTTCATTGGAAGAAAGAACGCATGCAGTTTAATCTCTGAATAATCAAGTTAACATTCTTGAAACATGCGTTTCATGGATCCAACTGCATTCATTCATTCAATGTCTCAAGCTGTTAATTTATTGAATGTACGATCAAAGTTTGATGCAATGAATGAATCAATGTATGTATTCAATTGTCATGAAGTGAACGTGTCTAGCATGTTTATCTCATTCAAAGAGTGCAAAAGGATTCCATTACAGACTGTGTAAAGTTTGTTTCATCGAATCAATGAATTACGCTTGATTCATTGAATGCACAAATGATGTTTGATTCCATGAATGAATGAATTTTGTTTGTTTCATTGACTGAAAGCGTTGAACTCGAGACATTGAAGTCAGCTCTACTCACTAAAGTAACTGGTGCAGTTTGTTTCATTGAATGAACGAGAGCAACTTGATTCTCTGAATGAATGTACGTAAATGGTCTCATGAAATGAATATGTGATGTTTGTTTCATTGAATCAATGAATAATGTTTGATTCATTAATGTACGATTGAAGTTATATTCAATGAATTCACTGGTGCAGATTGTTTCATTGAATTAATGCGTTAAGTTCGAGACAGTTACATCATGACTTTAGCTCATTTACTTGAAATAGCTTGTACAGTTTATTACATACAATAAATGAGTGCGGTAGGATTCATTCAAAGAATCAAGAATGATTCATTGAATCAGTGAATTAACGCTTGATTCATAGATTGCACGATTGACTTTTGATTCCAATAATGAATGAATGCAGGGTGTTTGATTGAATGAAGGCGTTCAGCTCGAGGCATTTGTATTAAGGAAATAATCTGTAATCGATGAATTATCATGTGCAGTTTGTTTCATTGAAAGAAAGAATGATTCAATGAAAGAATGAATGCAGTTTAATCTCTGAATAATCAAGTTAACATTCTTGAAACATGCGTTTCATAAATCTAACCGCATTCATTCATTCAATCTCTAAAGCTGTTGGTTCATTGAATGTACGATTAAAGTTTGATGCAATGAATGAATCAATGAATGCATTTGTATGTCATGAAATGTACGTGTTTAGAATGTTTGTCTCATTCAAAGAGTGTAAACGAATTCCATTACAGATTGTGTAAAGTTTGCTTCATTCAATCTATGAATTACGCTTGATTCATTGATTGCACGAATGATGTTTGATTCCATAGATGAATGAATGCAGATTGTTTCAATGACTGAAAGCGTTTAACTCGAGACATTGAAGTCAGCTCTACTCACTGAAGTAACTGGTGTAGTTTGTTTCATTGAATGAACGAGAGCAGTTTGATTCTCTGAATGAATGAACGCAACTGGTCTCATGAAATGAATATGTGATGTTTTTTTCATTGAATCAATGAATAATGTTTGATTCATTGACTGTACGATTGAAGATAGGTTTAATGAATGAGTGTAGTGTGTTTCATTGAATGAAGGCGTTGAGGTCGAGATATTTACATCATGTAATTAGCTCATTTACTTGAAAAAGCTTATATAGTTTATTTCATAGAATGAATGAGAACGTTAGGATTCATTCAATGATTTTGTTAAGAATGATTAATTGAATCAGTCAATAACGTTTGTTGCATTGAGTGTAGGATTGACTTTTGATTCCAATAATGAATGAAAGCAGGTTGTTTCATTGAATGAATGCATTTTTATTAAGGAAATAATCTCTAATCGTTCAATTATCTTGTGCAGTTTGTTTCATTTCGAAGAAAGAATGAATGCAGTTTGATTCAATGAAAGAACGAATGCAGTTTAATCTCTGAATAATCAAGTTAACATTTTTGACACATTCGTTTCATGGATCCAACTGCATTCATTCATTCAATGTCTCAAGCTGTTGATTTATTGAATGTAAGATTAAATGATGCAATGAATGAATCAATGAATGTATTCAATTGTCATGAAGTGAACGTGTCTAGCATGTTTATCTCATTCAAAGAGTGCAAAAGGATTCCATTACAGACTGTGTAAAGTTTGTTTCATCGAATCAATGAATTACGCTTGATTCATTGAATGCACAAATGATGTTGGATTGCATGAATGAATGAATTTTGTTTGTTTCTTTGACTGAAAGCGTTGAACTCGAGACATTGAAGTCAGCTCTACTCACTAAAGTAACTGGTGCAGTTTGTTTCATTGAATGAACGAGAGCAGTTTGATTCTCTGAATGAATGAACGTAAATAGTCTCATGAAATGAATATGTGATGTTTGTTTCATTGAATCAATGAATAATGTTTGATTCATTAATGTACGATTGAAGTTATATTCAATGAATTCACTGGTGCAGATTGTTTCATTGAATTAATGCGTTAGGTTCGAGACAGTTACATCATGACTTTAGCTCATTTACTTGAAATAGCTTGTACAGTTTATTACATGGAATGAATGAGTGCGGTAGGATTCATTCAATGAATCAAGAATGATTCATTGAATCAGTGAATGAACGCTTGATTCATAGATTGCACGATTGACTTTTGATTCCAATAATGAATGAATGCAGGGTGTTTGATTGAATGAAGGCGTTCAGCTCGAGGCATTTGTATTCAGGAAATAATCTGTAATCGATTAATTATCATGTGCAGTTTGTTTCATTGAAAGAAAGAATGATTCAATGAAAGAATGAATGCAGTTTAATCTCTGAATAATCAAGTTAACATTCTTGAAACATGCGTTTCATAAATCTAACCGCATTCATTCATTCAATCTCTAAAGCTGTTGGTTCATTGAATGTACGATTAAAGTTTGATGCAATGAATGAATCAATGAATGCATTTGTATGTCATGAAATGTACGTGTTTAGAATGTTTGTCTCATTCAAAGAGTGTAAACGAATTCCATTACAGATTGTGTAAAGTTTGCTTCATTCAATCTATGAATTACGCTTGATTCATTGATTGCACGAATGATGTTTGATTCCATAGATGAATGAATGCAGATTGTTTCAATGACTGAAAGCGTTTAACTCGAGACATTGAAGTCAGCTCTACTCACTGAAGTAACTGGTGTAGTTTGTTTCATTGAATGAACGAGAGCAGTTTGATTCTCTGAATGAATGAACGCAACTGGTCTCATGAAATGAATATGTGATGTTTTTTTCATTGAATCAATGAATAATGTTTGATTCATTGACTGTACGATTGAAGATAGGTTTAATGAATGAGTGTAGTGTGTTTCATTGAATGAAGGCGTTGAGGTCGAGATATTTACATCATGTAATTAGCTCATTTACTTGAAAAAGCTTATATAGTTTATTTCATAGAATGAATGAGAACGTTAGGATTCATTCAATGATTTTGTTAAGAATGATTAATTGAATCAGTCAATAACGTTTGTTGCATTGAGTGTAGGATTGACTTTTGATTCCAATAATGAATGAAAGCAGGTTGTTTCATTGAATGAATGCAATTTTTATTAAGGAAATAATCTCTAATCGTTCAATTATCATGTGCAGTTTGTTTCATTTGGAAGAAAGAATGAATGCAGTTTGATTCAATGAAAGAACGAATGCAGTTTAATCTCTGAATAATCAAGTTAACATTTTTGACACATTCGTTTCATGGATCCAACTGCATTCATTCATTCAATGTCTCAAGCTGTTGATTTATTGAATGTAAGATTAAAGTTTGATGCAATGAATGAATCAATGAATGTAGTCGATTGTCATGAAGTGAACGTGTTTAGCATGTTTATCTAATTCAAAGAGTGCAAAAGGATTCCATTACAGACTGTGTAAAGTTTGTTTCATTGAATCAATGAATAATGTTTGATTCATTGACTGTACGATTGAAGATAGGTTTAATGAATGAGTACAGTTTGTTGCATTGAATGAAGGCGTTGAGGTCGAGATATTTACATCATGTAATTAGCTCATTTACTTGAAATAGCTTGTATAGTTTATTTCATAGAATGAATGAGAACAGTAGGATTCATTCAATGATTTTGTTAGGAATGATTAATTGAATCAGTGAATAACGTTTGATGCATTTAATGTAGGATTGACTTTTGATTCCAATAATGAATGAAAGCAGGTTGTTTCATTCAATGAATGCATTTGAATTAAGGAAATAAGCTCTAATCGTTGAATTATCAAGTGCAGTTTGTTTCATTGGAAGAAAGAACGCATGCAGTTTAATCTCTGAATAATCAAGTTAACATTCTTGAAACATGCGTTTCATGGATCCAACTGCATTCATTCATTCAATGTCTCAAGCTGTTAATTTATTGAATGTACGATCAAAGTTTGATGCAATGAATGAATCAATGTATGTATTCAATTGTCATGAAGTGAACGTGTCTAGCATGTTTATCTCATTCAAAGAGTGCAAAAGGATTCCATTACAGACTGTGTAAAGTTTGTTTCATCGAATCAATGAATTACGCTTGATTCATTGAATGCACAAATGATGTTTGATTCCATGAATGAATGAATTTTGTTTGTTTCATTGACTGAAAGCGTTGAACTCGAGACATTGAAGTCAGCTCTACTCACTAAAGTAACTGGTGCAGTTTGTTTCATTGAATGAACGAGAGCAACTTGATTCTCTGAATGAATGTACGTAAATGGTCTCATGAAATGAATATGTGATGTTTGTTTCATTGAATCAATGAATAATGTTTGATTCATTAATGTACGATTGAAGTTATATTCAATGAATTCACTGGTGCAGATTGTTTCATTGAATTAATGCGTTAAGTTCGAGACAGTTACATCATGACTTTAGCTCATTTACTTGAAATAGCTTGTACAGTTTATTACATACAATAAATGAGTGCGGTAGGATTCATTCAAAGAATCAAGAATGATTCATTGAATCAGTGAATTAACGCTTGATTCATAGATTGCACGATTGACTTTTGATTCCAATAATGAATGAATGCAGGGTGTTTGATTGAATGAAGGCGTTCAGCTCGAGGCATTTGTATTAAGGAAATAATCTGTAATCGATGAATTATCATGTGCAGTTTGTTTCATTGAAAGAAAGAATGATTCAATGAAAGAATGAATGCAGTTTAATCTCTGAATAATCAAGTTAACATTCTTGAAACATGCGTTTCATAAATCCAACCGCATTCATTCATTCAATCTCTCAAGCTGTTGGTTCATTGAATGTACGATTAAAGTTTGATGCAATGAATGAATCAATGAATGCATTTGTATGTCATGAAATGTACGTGTTTAGAATGTTTGTCTCATTCAAAGAGTGCAAAAGAATTCCATTACAGATTGTGTAAAGTTTGTTTCATTCAATCTATGAATTACGCTTGATTCATTGATTGCACGAATGATGTTTGATTCCATAAATGAATGAATGCAGGTTGTTTCAATGACTGAAAGCGTTTAACTCGAGACATTGAAGTCAGCTCTACTCACTGAAGTAACTGGTGTAGTTTGTTTCATTGAATGAACGAGAGCAGTTTGATTCTCTGAATGAATGAACGCAACTGGTCTCATGAAATGAATATGTGATGTTTTTTTCATTGAATCAATGAATAATGTTTGATTCATTGACTGTACGATTGAAGATAGGTTTAATGAATGAGTGTAGTGTGTTTCATTGAATGAAGGCGTTGAGGTCGAGATATTTACATCATGTAATCAGCTCATTTACTTGAAAAAGCTTGTATAGTTTATTTCATAGAATGAATGATAACGTTAGGATTCATTCAATGATTTTGTTAAGAATGATTAATTGAATCAGTCAATAACGTTTGTTGCATTGAGTGTAGGATTGACTTTTGATTCCAATAATGAATGAAAGCAGGTTGTTTCATTGAACGAATGCATTTTTATTTAGGAAATAATCTCTAATCGTTGAATTATCATGTGCAGTTTGTTTCATTTGGAAGAAAGAATGAATGCAGTTTGATTCAATGAAAGAACGAATGCAGTTTAATCTCTGAATAATCAAGTTAACATTTTTGACACATTCGTTACATGGATCGAACTGCATTCATTCATTCAATGTCTCAAGCTGTTGATTTATTGAATGTAAGATTAAAGTTTGATGCAATGAATGAATGAATGAATGTAGTCGATTGTCATGAAGTGAACGTGTTTAGCATGTTTATCTCATTCAAAGAGTGCAAAAGGATTCCATTACAGACTGTGTAAAGTTTGTTTCATTGAATCAATGAATAATGTTTGATTCATTGACTGTACGATTGAAGATAGGTTTAATGAATGAGTACAGTTTGTTGCATTGAATGAAGGCGTTGAGGTCGAGATATTTACATCATGTAATTAGCTCATTTACTTGAAATAGCTTGTATAGTTTATTTCATAGAATGAATGAGAACAGTAGGATTCATTCAATGATTTTGTTAGGAATGATTAATTGAATCAGTGAATAACGTTTTTTTGCATTTAATGTAGGATTGACTTTTGATTCCAATAATGAATGAAAGCAGGTTGTTTCATTCAATGAATGCATTTGAATTAAGGAAATAAGCTCTAATCGTTGAATTATCATGTGCAGTTTGTTTCATTGGAAGAAAGAACGCATGCAGTTTAATCTCTGAATAATCAAGTTAACATTCTTGAAACATGCGTTTCATGGATCCAACTGCATTCATTCATTCAATGTCTCAAGCTGTTAATTTATTGAATGTACGATGAAAGTTTGATGCAATGAATGAATCAATGAATGTATTCAATTGTCATGAAGTGAACGTGTCTAGCATGTTAATCTCATTCAAAGAGTGCAAAAGGATTCCATTACAGACTGTAAAGTTTGTTTCACCGAATCAATGAATTACGCTTGATTCATTGAATGCACAAATGATGTTTGATTCCATGAATGAATGAATTTTGTTTGTTTCATTGACTGAAAGCGTTGAACTCGAGACATTGAAGTCAGCTCTACTCACTAAAGTAACTGGTGCAGTTTGTTTCATTGAATGAACGAGAGCAGTTTGATTCTCTGAATGAATGAACGTAAATGGTCTCATGAAATGAATATGTGATTTTTGTTTCATTGAATCAATGAATAATGTTTGATTCATTAATGTACGATTGAAGTTATATTCAATGAATTCACTGGTGCAGATTGTTTCATTGAATTAATGCGTTAAGTTCGAGACAGTTACATCATGACTTTAGCTCATTTACTTGAAATAGCTTGTACAGTTTATTACATAGAATGAATGAGTGCGGTAGGATTCATTCAATGAATCAAGAATGATTCATTGAATCAGTGAATGAACGCTTGATTCATAGATTGCACGATTGACTTTTGATTCCAATAATGAATGAATGCAGGGTGTTTGATTGAATGAAGGCGTTCAGCTCGAGGCATTTGTATTAAGGAAATAATCTGTAATCGATGAATTATCATGTGCAGTTTGTTTCATTGAAAGAAAGAATGATTCAATGAAAGAATGAATGCAGTTTAATCTCTGAATAATCAAGTTAACATTCTTGAAACATGCGTTTCATAAATCTAACCGCATTCATTCATTCAATCTCTAAAGCTGTTGGTTCATTGAATGTACGATTAAAGTTTGATGCAATGAATGAATCAATGAATGCATTTGTATGTCATGAAATGTACGTGTTTAGAATGTTTGTCTCATTCAAAGAGTGTAAACGAATTCCATTACAGATTGTGTAAAGTTTGCTTCATTCATTCTATGAATTACGCTTGATTCATTGATTGCACGAATGATGTTTGATTCCATAGATGAATGAATGCAGATTGTTTCAATGACTGAAAGCGTTTAACTCGAGACATTGAAGTCAGCTCTACTCACTGAAGTAACTGGTGTAGTTTGTTTCATTGAATGAACGAGAGAGGTTTGATTCTCTGAATGAATGAACGCAACTGGTCTCATGAAATGAATATGTGATGTTTTTTTCATTGAATCAATGAATAATGTTTGATTCATTGACTGTACGATTGAAGATAGGTTTAATGAATGAGTGTAGTGTGTTTCATTGAATGAAGGCGTTGAGGTCGAGATATTTACATCATGTAATTAGCTCATTTACTTGAAAAAGCTTATATAGTTTATTTCATAGAATGAATGAGAACGTTAGGATTCATTCAATGATTTTGTTAAGAATGATTAATTGAATCAGTCAATAACGTTTGTTGCATTGAGTGTAGGATTGACTTTTGATTCCAATAATGAATGAAAGCAGGTTGTTTCATTGAATGAATGCATTTTTATTAAGGAAATAATCTCTAATCGTTCAATTATCTTGTGCAGTTTGTTTCATTTGGAAGAAAGAATGAATGCAGTTTGATTCAATGAAAGAACGAATGCAGTTTAATCTGTGAATAATCAAGTTAACATTTTTGACACATTCGTTTCATGGATCCAACTGCATTCATTCATTCAATGTCTCAAGCTGTTGATTTATTGAATGTAAGATTAAAGTTTGTTGCAATGAATGAATCAATGAATGTAGTCGATTGTCATGAAGTGAACGTGTTTAGCATGTTTATCTCATTCAAAGAGTGCAAAAGGATTCCATTACAGACTGTGTAAAGTTTGTTTCATTGAATCAATGAATAATGTTTGATTCATTGACTGTACGATTGAAGATAGGTTTAATGAATGAGTACAGTTTGTTGCATTGAATGAAGGCGTTGAGGTCGAGATATTTACATCATGTAATTAGCTCATTTACTTAAAATAGCTTGTATAGTTTATTTCATAGAATGAATGAGAACAGTAGGATTCATTCAATGATTTTGTTAGGAATGATTAATTGAATCAGTGAATAACGTTTTTTTGCATTTAATGTAGGATTGACTTTTGATTCCAATAATGAATGAAAGCAGGTTGTTTCATTCAATGAATGCATTTGAATTAAGGAAATAAGCTCTAATCGTTGAATTATCATGTGCAGTTTGTTTCATTGGAAGAAAGAACGCATGCAGTTTAATCTCTGAATAATCAAGTTAACATTCTTGAAACATGCGTTTCATGGATCCAACTGCATTCATTCATTCAATGTCTCAAGCTGTTAATTTATTGAATGTACGATGAAAGTTTGATGCAATGAATGAATCAATGAATGTATTCAATTGTCATGAAGTGAACGTGTCTAGCATGTTAATCTCATTCAAAGAGTGCAAAAGGATTCCATTACAGACTGTAAAGTTTGTTTCACCGAATCAATGAATTACGCTTGATTCATTGAATGCACAAATGATGTTTGATTCCATGAATGAATGAATTTTGTTTGTTTCATTGACTGAAAGCGTTGAACTCGAGACATTGAAGTCAGCTCTACTCACTAAAGTAACTGGTGCAGTTTGTTTCATTGAATGAACGAGAGCAGTTTGATTCTCTGAATGAATGAACGTAAATGGTCTCATGAAATGAATATGTGATGTTTGTTTCATTGAATCAATGAATAATGTTTGATTCATTAATGTACGATTGAAGTTATATTCAATGAATTCACTGGTGCAGATTGTTTCATTGAATTAATGCGTTAAGTTCGAGACAGTTACATCATGACTTTAGCTCATTTACTTGAAATAGCTTGTACAGTTTATTACATAGAATGAATGAGTGCGGTAGGATTCATTCAATGAATCAAGAATGATTCATTGAATCAGTGAATTAACGCTTGATTCATAGATTGCACGATTGACTTTTGATTCCAATAATGAATGAATGCAGGGTGTTTGATTGAATGAAGGCGTTCAGCTCGAGGCATTTGTATTAAGGAAATAATCTGTAATCGATGAATTATCATGTGCAGTTTGTTTCATTGAAAGAAAGAATGATTCAATGAAAGAATGATTGCAGTTTAATCTCTGAATAGTCAAGTTAACATTCTTGAAACATGCGTTTCATAAATCTAACCGCATTCATTCATTCAATCTCTAAAGCTGTTGGTTCATTGAATGTACGATTAAAGTTTGATGCAATGAATGAATCAATGAATGCATTTGTATGTCATGAAATGTACGTGTTTAGAATGTTTGTCTCATTCAAAGAGTGCAAAAGAATTCCATTACAGATTGTGTAAAGTTTGTTTCATTCAATCTATGAATTACGCTTGATTCATTGATTGCACGAATGATGTTTGATTCCATAAATGAATGAATGCAGGTTGTTTCAATGACTGAAAGCGTTTAACTCGAGACATTGAAGTCAGCTCTACTCACTGAAGTAACTGGTGTAGTTTGTTTCATTGAATGAACGAGAGCAGTTTGATTCTCTGAATGAATGAACGCAACTGGTCTCATGAAATGAATATGTGATGTGTTTTTCCTTGAATCAATGAATAATGTTTGATTCATTGACCGTACGATTGAAGATAGGTTTAATGAATGAGTGTAGTGTGTTTCATTAAATGAAGGCGTTGAGGTCGAGATATTTACATCATGTAATCAGCTCATTTACTTGAAAAAGCTTGTTTCGTTTATTTCATAGAATGAATGAGAACGTTAGGATTCATTCAATGATTTTGTTAAGAATGATTAATTGAATCAGTCAATAACGTTTGTTGCATTGAGTGTAGGATTGACTTTTGATTCCAATAATGAATGAAAGCAGGTTGTTTCATTGAATGAATGCATTTTTATTAAGGAAATAATCTCTAATCGTTCAATTATCATGTGCAGTTTGTTTCATTTGGAAGAAAGAATGAATGCAGTTTGATTCAATGAAAGAACGAATGCAGTTTAATCTCTGAATAATCAAGTTAACATTTTTGACACATTCGTTTCATGGATCCAACTGCATTCATTCATTCAATGTCTCAAGCTGTTGATTTATTGAATGTAAGATTAAAGTTTGATGCAATGAATGAATCAATGAATGTAGTCGATTGTCATGAAGTGAACGTGTTTAGCATGTTTATCTCATTCAAAGAGTGCAAAAGGATTCCATTACAGACTGTGTAAAGTTTGTTTCATTGAATCAATGAATAATGTTTGATTCATTGACTGTATGATTGAAGATAGGTTTAATGAATGAGTGCAGTTTGTTGCATTGAATGAAGGCGTTGAGGTCGAGATATTTACATCATGTAATTAGCTCATTTATTTGAAATAGCTTGTATAGTTTATTTCATAGAATGAATGAGAACAGTAGGATTCATTCAATGATTTTGTTAGGAATGATTAATTGAATCAGTGAATAACGTTTTTTTGCATTTAATGTAGGATTGACTTTTGATTCCAATAATGAATGAAAGCAGGTTGTTTCATTCAATGAATGCATTTGAATTAAGGAAATAAGCTCTAATCGTTGAATTATCATGTGCAGTTTGTTTCATTGGAAGAAAGAACGCATGCAGTTTAATCTCTGAATAATCAAGTTAACATTCTTGAAACATGCGTTTCATGGATCCAACTGCATTCATTCATTCAATGTCTCAAGCTGTTAATTTATTGAATGTACGATGAAAGTTTGATGCAATGAATGAATCAATGAATGTATTCAATTGTCATGAAGTGAACGTGTCTAGCATGTTAATCTCATTCAAAGAGTGCAAAAGGATTCCATTACAGACTGTAAAGTTTGTTTCACCGAATCAATGAATTACGCTTGATTCATTGAATGCACAAATGATGTTTGATTCCATGAATGAATGAATTTTGTTTGTTTCATTGACTGAAAGCGTTGAACTCGAGACATTGAAGTCAGCTCTACTCACTAAAGTAACTGGTGCAGTTTGTTTCATTGAATGAACGAGAGCAGTTTGATTCTCTGAATGAATGAACGTAAATGGTCTCATGAAATGAATATGTGATTTTTGTTTCATTGAATCAATGAATAATGTTTGATTCATTAATGTACGATTGAAGTTATATTCAATGAATTCACTGGTGCAGATTGTTTCATTGAATTAATGCGTTAAGTTCGAGACAGTTACATCATGACTTTAGCTCATTTACTTGAAATAGCTTGTACAGTTTATTACATAGAATGAATGAGTGCGGTAGGATTCATTCAATGAATCAAGAATGATTCATTGAATCAGTGAATGAACGCTTGATTCATAGATTGCACGATTGACTTTTGATTCCAATAATGAATGAATGCAGGGTGTTTGATTGAATGAAGGCGTTCAGCTCGAGGCATTTGTATTAAGGAAATAATCTGTAATCGATGAATTATCATGTGCAGTTTGTTTCATTGAAAGAAAGAATGATTCAATGAAAGAATGAATGCAGTTTAATCTCTGAATAATCAAGTTAACATTCTTGAAACATGCGTTTCATAAATCTAACCGCATTCATTCATTCAATCTCTAAAGCTGTTGGTTCATTGAATGTACGATTAAAGTTTGATGCAATGAATGAATCAATGAATGCATTTGTATGTCATGAAATGTACGTGTTTAGAATGTTTGTCTCATTCAAAGAGTGTAAACGAATTCCATTACAGGTTGTGTAAAGTTTGCTTCATTCATTCTATGAATTACGCTTGATTCATTGATTGCACGAATGATGTTTGATTCCATAGATGAATGAATGCAGATTGTTTCAATGACTGAAAGCGTTTAACTCGAGACATTGAAGTCAGCTCTACTCACTGAAGTAACTGGTGTAGTTTGTTTCATTGAATGAACGAGAGCAGTTTGATTCTCTGAATGAATGAACGCAACTGGTCTCATGAAATGAATATGTGATGTTTTTTTCATTGAATCAATGAATAATGTTTGATTCATTGACTGTACGATTGAAGATAGGTTTAATGAATGAGTGTAGTGTGTTTCATTGAATGAAGGCGTTGAGGTCGAGATATTTACATCATGTAATTAGCTCATTTACTTGAAAAAGCTTATATAGTTTATTTCATAGAATGAATGAGAACGTTAGGATTCATTCAATGATTTTGTTAAGAATGATTAATTGAATCAGTCAATAACGTTTGTTGCATTGAGTGTAGGATTGACTTTTGATTCCAATAATGAATGAAAGCAGGTTGTTTCATTGAATGAATGCATTTTTATTAAGGAAATAATCTCTAATCGTTCAATTATCTTGTGCAGTTTGTTTCATTTCGAAGAAAGAATGAATGCAGTTTGATTCAATGAAAGAACGAATGCAGTTTAATCTCTGAATAATCAAGTTAACATTTTTGACACATTCGTTTCATGGATCCAACTGCATTCATTCATTCAATGTCTCAAGCTGTTGATTTATTGAATGTAAGATTAAAGTTTGATGCAATGAATGAATCAATGAATGTATTCAATTGTCATGAAGTGAACGTGTCTAGCATGTTTATCTCATTCAAAGAGTGCAAAAGGATTCCATTACAGACTGTGTAAAGTTTGTTTCATCGAATCAATGAATTACGCTAGATTCATTGAATGCACAAATGATGTTGGATTGCATGAATGAATGAATTTTGTTTGTTTCATTGACTGAAAGCGTTGAACTCGAGACATTGAAGTCAGCTCTACTCACTAAAGTAACTGGTGCAGTTTGTTTCATTGAATGAACGAGAGCAGTTTGATTCTCTGAATGAATGAACGTAAATAGTCTCATGAAATGAATATGTGATGTTTGTTTCATTGAATCAATGAATAATGTTTGATTCATTAATGTACGATTGAAGTTATATTCAATGAATTCACTGGTGCAGATTGTTTCATTGAATTAATGCGTTAGGTTCGAGACAGTTACATCATGACTTTAGCTCATTTACTTGAAATAGCTTGTACAGTTTATTACATGGAATGAATGAGTGCGGTAGGATTCATTCAATGAATCAAGAATGATTCATTGAATCAGTGAATGAACGCTTGTTTCATAGATTGCACGATTGACTTTTGATTCCAATAATGAATGAATGCAGGGTGTTTGATTGAATGAAGGCGTTCAGCTCGAGGCATTTGTATTCAGGAAATAATCTGTAATCGATGAATTATCATGTGCAGTTTGTTTCATTGAAAGAAAGAATGATTCAATGAAAGAATGAATGCAGTTTAATCTCTGAATAATCAAGTTAACATTCTTGAAACATGCGTTTCATAAATCTAACCGCATTCATTCATTCAATCTCTAAAGCTGTTGGTTCATTGAATGTACGATTAAAGTTTGATGCAATGAATGAATCAATGAATGCATTTGTATGTCATGAAATGTACGTGTTTAGAATGTTTGTCTCATTCAAAGAGTGTAAACGAATTCCATTACAGATTGTGTAAAGTTTGCTTCATTCAATCTATGAATTACGCTTGATTCATTGATTGCACGAATGATGTTTGATTCCATAGATGAATGAATGCAGATTGTTTCAATGACTGAAAGCGTTTAACTCGAGACATTGAAGTCAGCTCTACTCACTGAAGTAACTGGTGTAGTTTGTTTCATTGAATGAACGAGAGCAGTTTGATTCTCTGAATGAATGAACGCAACTGGTCTCATGAAATGAATATGTGATGTTTTTTTCATTGAATCAATGAATAATGTTTGATTCATTGACTGTACGATTGAAGATAGGTTTAATGAATGAGTGTAGTGTGTTTCATTGAATGAAGGCGTTGAGGTCGAGATATTTACATCATGTAATTAGCTCATTTACTTGAAAAAGCTTGTATAGTTTATTTCATACAATGAATGAGAACGTTAGGATTCATTCAATGATTTTGTTAAGAATGATTAATTGAATCAGTCAATAACGTTTGTTGCATTGAGTGTAGGATTGACTTTTGATTCCAATAATGAATGAAAGCAGGTTGTTTCATTGAATGAATGCATTTTTATTAAGTAAATAATCTCTAATCGTTCAATTATCATGTGCAGTTTGTTTCATTTGGAAGAAAGAATGAATGCAGTTTGATTCAATGAAAGAACGAATGCAGTTTAATCTGTGAATAATCAAGTTAACATTTTTGACACATTCGTTTCATGGATCCAACTGCATTCATTCATTCAATGTCTCAAGCTGTTGATTTATTGAATGTAAGATTAAAGTTTGATGCAATGAATGAATCAATGAATGTAGTCGATTGTCATGAAGTGAACGTGTTTAGCATGTTTATCTCATTCAAAGAGTGCAAAAGGATTCCATTACAGACTGTGTAAAGTTTGTTTCATTGAATCAATGAATAATGTTTGATTCATTGACTGTACGATTGAAGATAGGTTTAATGAATGAGTACAGTTTGTTGCATTGAATGAAGGCGTTGAGGTCGAGATATTTACATCATGTAATCAGCTCATTTACTTGAAATAGCTTGTATAGTTTATTTCATAGAATGAATGAGAACAGTAGGATTCATTCAATGATTTTGTTAGGAATGATTAATTGAATCAGTGAATAACGTTTGATGCATTTAATGTAGGATTGACTTTTGATTCCAATAATGAATGAAAGCAGGTTGTTTCATTCAATGAATGCATTTGAATTAAGGAACTAAGCTCTAATCGTTGAATTATCAAGTGCAGTTTGTTTCATTGGACGAAAGAACGCATGCAGTTTAATCTCTGAATAATCAAGTTAACATTCTTGAAACATGCGTTTCATGGATCCAACTGCATTCATTCATTCAATGTCTCAAGCTGTTAATTTATTGAATGTACGATGAAAGTTTGATGCAATGAATGAATCAATGTATGTATTCAATTGTCATGAAGTGAACGTGTCTAGCATGTTTATCTCATTCAAAGAATGCAAAAGGATTCCATTACAGACTGTGTAAAGTTTGTTTCATCGAATCAATGAATTACGCTTGATTCATTGAATGCACAAATGATGTTTGATTCCATGAATGAATGAATTTTGTTTGTTTCATTGACTGAAAGCGTTGAACTCGAGACATTGAAGTCAGCTCTACTCACTAAAGTAACTGGTGCAGTTTTTTTCATTGAATGAACGAGAGCAGTTTGATTCTCTGAATGAATGTACGTAAATGGTCTCATGAAATGAATATGTGATGTTTGTTTCATTGAATCAATGAATAATGTTTGATTCATTAATGTACGATTGAAGTTATATTCAATGAATTCACTGGTGCAGATTGTTTCATTGAATTAATGCGTTAAGTTCGAGACAGTTACATCATGACTTTAGCTCATTTACTTGAAATAGCTTGTACAGTTTATTACATACAATAAATGAGTGCGGTAGGATTCATTCAAAGAATCAAGAATGATTCATTGAATCAGTGAATTAACGCTTGATTCATAGATTGCACGATTGACTTTTGATTCCAATAATGAATGAATGCAGGGTGTTTGATTGAACGAAGGCGTTCAGCTCGAGGCATTTGTATTAAGGAAATAATCTGTAATCGATGAATTATCATGTTCAGTTTGTTTCATTGAAAGAAAGAATGATTCAATGAAAGAATGAATGCAGTTTAATCTCTGAATAATCAAGTTAACATTCTTGAAACATGCGTTTCATAAATCTAACCGCATTCATTCATTCAATCTCTAAAGCTGTTGGTTCATTGAATGTACGATTAAAGTTTGATGCAATGAATGAATCAATGAATGCATTTGTATGTCATGAAATGTACGTGTTTAGAATGTTTGTCTCATTCAAAGAGTGCAAAAGAATTCCATTACAGATTGTGTAAAGTTTGTTTCATTCAATCTATGAATTACGCTTGATTCATTGATTGCACGAATGATGTTTGATTCCATAAATGAATGAATGCAGGTTGTTTCAATGACTGAAAGCGTTTAACTCGAGACATTGAAGTCAGCTCTACTCACTGAAGTAACTGGTGTAGTTTGTTTCATTGAATGAACGAGAGCAGTTTGATTCTCTGAATGAATGAACGCAACTGGTCTCATGAAATGAATATGTGATGTTTTTTTCATTGAATCAATGAATAATGTTTGATTCATTGACTGAACGATTGAAGATGAGTGTAGTGTGTTTCATTGAATGAAGGCGTTGAGGTCGAGATATTTACATCATGTAATCAGCTCATTTACTTGAAAAAGCTTGTATAGTTTATTTCATAGAATGAATGAGAACGTTAGGATTCATTCAATGATTTTGTTAAGAATGATTAATTGAATCAGTCAATAACGTTTGTTGCATTGAGTGTAGGATTGACTTTTGATTCCAATAATGAATGAAAGCAGGTTGTTTCATTGAACGAATGCATTTTTATTAAGGAAATAATCTCTAATCGTTGAATTATCATGTGCAGTTTGTTTCATTTGGAAGAAAGAATGAATGCAGTTTGATTCAATGAAAGAACGAATGCAGTTTAATCTCTGAATAATCAAGTTAACATTTTTGACACATTCGTTACATGGATCGAACTGCATTCATTCATTCAATGTCTCAAGCTGTTGATTTATTGAATGTAAGATTAAAGTTTGATGCAATGAATGAATCAATGAATGTAGTCGATTGTCATGAAGTGAACGTGTTTAGCATGTTTATCTCATTCAAAGAGTGCAAAAGGATTCCATTACAGACTGTGTAAAGTTTGTTTCATTGAATCAATGAATAATGTTTGATTCATTGACTGTATGATTGAAGATAGGTTTAATGAATGAGTGCAGTTTGTTGCATTGAATGAAGGCGTTGAGGTCGAGATATTTACATCATGTAATTAGCTCATTTACTTGAAATAGCTTGTATAGTTTATTTCATAGAATGAATGAGAACAGTAGGATTCATTCAATGATTTTGTTAGGAATGATTAATTGAATCAGTGAATAACGTTTTTTTGCATTTAATGTAGGATTGACTTTTGATTCCAATAATGAATGAAAGCAGGTTGTTTCATTCAATGAATGCATTTGAATTAAGGAAATAAGCTCTAATCGTTGAATTATCATGTGCAGTTTGTTTCATTGGAAGAAAGAACGCATGCAGTTTAATCTCTGAATAATCAAGTTAACATTCTTGAAACATGCGTTTCATGGATCCAACTGCATTCATTCATTCAATGTCTCAAGCTGTTAATTTATTGAATGTACGATGAAAGTTTGATGCAATGAATGAATCAATGAATGTATTCAATTGTCATGAAGTGAACGTGTCTAGCATGTTAATCTCATTCAAAGAGTGCAAAAGGTTTCCATTACAGACTGTAAAGTTTGTTTCACCGAATCAATGAATTACGCTTGATTCATTGAATGCACAAATGATGTTTGATTCCATGAATGAATGAATTTTGTTTGTTTCATTGACTGAAAGCGTTGAACTCGAGACATTGAAGTCAGCTCTACTCACTAAAGTAACTGGTGCAGTTTGTTTCATTGAATGAACGAGAGCAGTTTGATTCTCTGAATGAATGAACGTAAATGGTCTCATGAAATGAATATGTGATTTTTGTTTCATTGAATCAATGAATAATGTTTGATTCATTAATGTACGATTGAAGTTATATTCAATGAATTCACTGGTGCAGATTGTTTCATTGAATTAATGCGTTAAGTTCGAGACAGTTACATCATGACTTTAGCTCATTTACTTGAAATAGCTTGTACAGTTTATTACATAGAATGAATGAGTGCGGTAGGATTCATTCAATGAATCAAGAATGATTCATTGAATCAGTGAATTAACGCTTGATTCATAGATTGCACGATTGACTTTTGATTCCAATAATGAATGAATGCAGGGTGTTTGATTGAATGAAGGCGTTCAGCTCGAGGCATTTGTATTAAGGAAATAATCTGTAATCGATGAATTATCATGTGCAGTTTGTTTCATTGAAAGAAAGAATGATTCAATGAAAGAATGAATGCAGTTTAATCTCTGAATAATCAAGTTAACATTCTTGAAACATGCGTTTCATAAATCTAACCGCATTCATTCATTCAATCTCTAAAGCTGTTGGTTCATTGAATGTACGATTAAAGTTTGATGCAATGAATGAATCAATGAATGCATTTGTATGTCATGAAATGTACGTGTTTAGAATGTTTGTCTCATTCAAAGAGTGCAAAAGAATTCCATTACAGATTGTGTAAAGTTTGTTTCATTCAATCTATGAATTACGCTTGATTCATTGATTGCACGAATGATGTTTGATTCCATAAATGAATGAATGCAGGTTGTTTCAATGACTGAAAGCGTTTAACTCGAGACATTGAAGTCAGCTCTACTCACTGAAGTAACTGGTGTAGTTTGTTTCATTGAATGAACGAGAGCAGTTTGATTCTCTGAATGAATGAACGCAACTGGTCTCATGAAATGAATATGTGATGTGTTTTTCCTTGAATCAATGAATAATGTTTGATTCATTGACCGTACGATTGAAGATAGGTTTAATGAATGAGTGTAGTGTGTTTCATTAAATGAAGGCGTTGAGGTCGAGATATTTACATCATGTAATCAGCTCATTTACTTGAAAAAGCTTGTTTCGTTTATTTCATAGAATGAATGAGAACGTTAGGATTCATTCAATGATTTTGTTAAGAATGATTAATTGAATCAGTCAATAACGTTTGTTGCATTGAGTGTAGGATTGACTTTTGATTCCAATAATGAATGAAAGCAGGTTGTTTCATTGAATGAATGCATTTTTATTAAGGAAATAATCTCTAATCGTTCAATTATCATGTGCAGTTTGTTTCATTTGGAAGAAAGAATGAATGCAGTTTGATTCAATGAAAGAACGAATGCAGTTTAATCTCTGAATAATCAAGTTAACATTTTTGACACATTCGTTTCATGGATCCAACTGCATTCATTCATTCAATGTCTCAAGCTGTTGATTTATTGAATGTAAGATTAAAGTTTGATGCAATGAATGAATCAATGAATGTAGTCGATTGTCATGAAGTGAACGTGTTTAGCATGTTTATCTCATTCAAAGAGTGCAAAAGGATTCCATTACAGACTGTGTAAAGTTTGTTTCATTGAATCAATGAATAATGTTTGATTCATTGACTGTATGATTGAAGATAGGTTTAATGAATGAGTGCAGTTTGTTGCATTGAATGAAGGCGTTGAGGTCGAGATATTTACATCATGTAATTAGCTCATTTATTTGAAATAGCTTGTATAGTTTATTTCATAGAATGAATGAGAACAGTAGGATTCATTCAATGATTTTGTTAGGAATGATTAATTGAATCAGTGAATAACGTTTTTTTGCATTTAATGTAGGATTGACTTTTGATTCCAATAATGAATGAAAGCAGGTTGTTTCATTCAATGAATGCATTTGAATTAAGGAAATAAGCTCTAATCGTTGAATTATCATGTGCAGTTTGTTTCATTGGAAGAAAGAACGCATGCAGTTTAATCTCTGAATAATCAAGTTAACATTCTTGAAACATGCGTTTCATGGATCCAACTGCATTCATTCATTCAATGTCTCAAGCTGTTAATTTATTGAATGTACGATGAAAGTTTGATGCAATGAATGAATCAATGAATGTATTCAATTGTCATGAAGTGAACGTGTCTAGCATGTTAATCTCATTCAAAGAGTGCAAAAGGATTCCATTACAGACTGTAAAGTTTGTTTCACCGAATCAATGAATTACGCTTGATTCATTGAATGCACAAATGATGTTTGATTCCATGAATGAATGAATTTTGTTTGTTTCATTGACTGAAAGCGTTGAACTCGAGACATTGAAGTCAGCTCTACTCACTAAAGTAACTGGTGCAGTTTGTTTCATTGAATGAACGAGAGCAGTTTGATTCTCTGAATGAATGAACGTAAATGGTCTCATGAAATGAATATGTGATTTTTGTTTCATTGAATCAATGAATAATGTTTGATTCATTAATGTACGATTGAAGTTATATTCAATGAATTCACTGGTGCAGATTGTTTCATTGAATTAATGCGTTAAGTTCGAGACAGTTACATCATGACTTTAGCTCATTTACTTGAAATAGCTTGTACAGTTTATTACATAGAATGAATGAGTGCGGTAGGATTCATTCAATGAATCAAGAATGATTCATTGAATCAGTGAATGAACGCTTGATTCATAGATTGCACGATTGACTTTTGATTCCAATAATGAATGAATGCAGGGTGTTTGATTGAATGAAGGCGTTCAGCTCGAGGCATTTGTATTAAGGAAATAATCTGTAATCGATGAATTATCATGTGCAGTTTGTTTCATTGAAAGAAAGAATGATTCAATGAAAGAATGAATGCAGTTTAATCTCTGAATAATCAAGTTAACATTCTTGAAACATGCGTTTCATAAATCTAACCGCATTCATTCATTCAATCTCTAAAGCTGTTGGTTCATTGAATGTACGATTAAAGTTTGATGCAATGAATGAATCAATGAATGCATTTGTATGTCATGAAATGTACGTGTTTAGAATGTTTGTCTCATTCAAAGAGTGTAAACGAATTCCATTACAGGTTGTGTAAAGTTTGCTTCATTCATTCTATGAATTACGCTTGATTCATTGATTGCACGAATGATGTTTGATTCCATAGATGAATGAATGCAGATTGTTTCAATGACTGAAAGCGTTTAACTCGAGACATTGAAGTCAGCTCTACTCACTGAAGTAACTGGTGTAGTTTGTTTCATTGAATGAACGAGAGCAGTTTGATTCTCTGAATGAATGAACGCAACTGGTCTCATGAAATGAATATGTGATGTTTTTTTCATTGAATCAATGAATAATGTTTGATTCATTGACTGTACGATTGAAGATAGGTTTAATGAATGAGTGTAGTGTGTTTCATTGAATGAAGGCGTTGAGGTCGAGATATTTACATCATGTAATTAGCTCATTTACTTGAAAAAGCTTATATAGTTTATTTCATAGAATGAATGAGAACGTTAGGATTCATTCAATGATTTTGTTAAGAATGATTAATTGAATCAGTCAATAACGTTTGTTGCATTGAGTGTAGGATTGACTTTTGATTCCAATAATGAATGAAAGCAGGTTGTTTCATTGAATGAATGCATTTTTATTAAGGAAATAATCTCTAATCGTTCAATTATCTTGTGCAGTTTGTTTCATTTCGAAGAAAGAATGAATGCAGTTTGATTCAATGAAAGAACGAATGCAGTTTAATCTCTGAATAATCAAGTTAACATTTTTGACACATTCGTTTCATGGATCCAACTGCATTCATTCATTCAATGTCTCAAGCTGTTGATTTATTGAATGTAAGATTAAAGTTTGATGCAATGAATGAATCAATGAATGTATTCAATTGTCATGAAGTGAACGTGTCTAGCATGTTTATCTCATTCAAAGAGTGCAAAAGGATTCCATTACAGACTGTGTAAAGTTTGTTTCATCGAATCAATGAATTACGCTAGATTCATTGAATGCACAAATGATGTTGGATTGCATGAATGAATGAATTTTGTTTGTTTCATTGACTGAAAGCGTTGAACTCGAGACATTGAAGTCAGCTCTACTCACTAAAGTAACTGGTGCAGTTTGTTTCATTGAATGAACGAGAGCAGTTTGATTCTCTGAATGAATGAACGTAAATAGTCTCATGAAATGAATATGTGATGTTTGTTTCATTGAATCAATGAATAATGTTTGATTCATTAATGTACGATTGAAGTTATATTCAATGAATTCACTGGTGCAGATTGTTTCATTGAATTAATGCGTTAGGTTCGAGACAGTTACATCATGACTTTAGCTCATTTACTTGAAATAGCTTGTACAGTTTATTACATGGAATGAATGAGTGCGGTAGGATTCATTCAATGAATCAAGAATGATTCATTGAATCAGTGAATGAACGCTTGTTTCATAGATTGCACGATTGACTTTTGATTCCAATAATGAATGAATGCAGGGTGTTTGATTGAATGAAGGCGTTCAGCTCGAGGCATTTGTATTCAGGAAATAATCTGTAATCGATGAATTATCATGTGCAGTTTGTTTCATTGAAAGAAAGAATGATTCAATGAAAGAATGAATGCAGTTTAATCTCTGAATAATCAAGTTAACATTCTTGAAACATGCGTTTCATAAATCTAACCGCATTCATTCATTCAATCTCTAAAGCTGTTGGTTCATTGAATGTACGATTAAAGTTTGATGCAATGAATGAATCAATGAATGCATTTGTATGTCATGAAATGTACGTGTTTAGAATGTTTGTCTCATTCAAAGAGTGTAAACGAATTCCATTACAGATTGTGTAAAGTTTGCTTCATTCAATCTATGAATTACGCTTGATTCATTGATTGCACGAATGATGTTTGATTCCATAGATGAATGAATGCAGATTGTTTCAATGACTGAAAGCGTTTAACTCGAGACATTGAAGTCAGCTCTACTCACTGAAGTAACTGGTATAGTTTGTTTCATTGAATGAACGAGAGCAGTTTGATTCTCTGAATGAATGAACGCAACTGGTCTCATGAAATGAATATGTGATGTTTTTTTCATTGAATCAATGAATAATGTTTGATTCATTGACTGTACGATTGAAGATAGGTTTAATGAATGAGTGTAGTGTGTTTCATTGAATGAAGGCGTTGAGGTCGAGATATTTACATCATGTAATTAGCTCATTTACTTGAAAAAGCTTGTATAGTTTATTTCATAGAATGAATGAGAACGTTAGGATTCATTCAATGATTTTGTTAAGAATGATTAATTGAATCAGTCAATAACGTTTGTTGCATTGAGTGTAGGATTGACTTTTGATTCCAATAATGAATGAAAGCAGGTTGTTTCATTGAATGAATGCATTTTTATTAAGTAAATAATCTCTAATCGTTCAATTATCATGTGCAGTTTGTTTCATTTGGAAGAAAGAATGAATGCAGTTTGATTCAATGAAAGAACGAATGCAGTTTAATCTGTGAATAATCAAGTTAACATTTTTGACACATTCGTTTCATGGATCCAACTGCATTCATTCATTCAATGTCTCAAGCTGTTGATTTATTGAATGTAAGATTAAAGTTTGATGCAATGAATGAATCAATGAATGTAGTCGATTGTCATGAAGTGAACGTGTTTAGCATGTTTATCTCATTCAAAGAGTGCAAAAGGATTCCATTACAGACTGTGTAAAGTTTGTTTCATTGAATCAATGAATAATGTTTGATTCATTGACTGTACGATTGAAGATAGGTTTAATGAATGAGTACAGTTTGTTGCATTGAATGAAGGCGTTGAGGTCGAGATATTTACATCATGTAATCAGCTCATTTACTTGAAATAGCTTGTATAGTTTATTTCATAGAATGAATGAGAACAGTAGGATTCATTCAATGATTTTGTTAGGAATGATTAATTGAATCAGTGAATAACGTTTGATGCATTTAATGTAGGATTGACTTTTGATTCCAATAATGAATGAAAGCAGGTTGTTTCATTCAATGAATGCATTTGAATTAAGGAACTAAGCTCTAATCGTTGAATTATCAAGTGCAGTTTGTTTCATTGGACGAAAGAACGCATGCAGTTTAATCTCTGAATAATCAAGTTAACATTCTTGAAACATGCGTTTCATGGATCCAACTGCATTCATTCATTCAATGTCTCAAGCTGTTAATTTATTGAATGTACGATGAAAGTTTGATGCAATGAATGAATCAATGAATGTATTCAATTGTCATGAAGTGAACGTGTCTAGCATGTTAATCTCATTCAAAGAGTGCAAAAGGATTCCATTACAGACTGTAAAGTTTGTTTCACCGAATCAATGAATTACGCTTGATTCATTGAATGCACAAATGATGTTTGATTCCATGAATGAATGAATTTTGTTTGTTTCATTGACTGAAAGCGTTGAACTCGAGACATTGAAGTCAGCTCTACTCACTAAAGTAACTGGTGCAGTTTGTTTCATTGAATGAACGAGAGCAGTTTGATTCTCTGAATGAATGAACGTAAATGGTCTCATGAAATGAATATGTGATTTTTGTTTCATTGAATCAATGAATAATGTTTGATTCATTAATGTACGATTGAAGTTATATTCAATGAATTCACTGGTGCAGATTGTTTCATTGAATTAATGCGTTAAGTTCGAGACAGTTACATCATGACTTTAGCTCATTTACTTGAAATAGCTTGTACAGTTTATTACATAGAATGAATGAGTGCGGTAGGATTCATTCAATGAATCAAGAATGATTCATTGAATCAGTGAATGAACGCTTGATTCATAGATTGCACGATTGACTTTTGATTCCAATAATGAATGAATGCAGGGTGTTTGATTGAATGAAGGCGTTCAGCTCGAGGCATTTGTATTAAGGAAATAATCTGTAATCGATGAATTATCATGTGCAGTTTGTTTCATTGAAAGAAAGAATGATTCAATGAAAGAATGAATGCAGTTTAATCTCTGAATAATCAAGTTAACATTCTTGAAACATGCGTTTCATAAATCTAACCGCATTCATTCATTCAATCTCTAAAGCTGTTGGTTCATTGAATGTACGATTAAAGTTTGATGCAATGAATGAATCAATGAATGCATTTGTATGTCATGAAATGTACGTGTTTAGAATGTTTGTCTCATTCAAAGAGTGTAAACGAATTCCATTACAGGTTGTGTAAAGTTTGCTTCATTCATTCTATGAATTACGCTTGATTCATTGATTGCACGAATGATGTTTGATTCCATAGATGAATGAATGCAGATTGTTTCAATGACTGAAAGCGTTTAACTCGAGACATTGAAGTCAGCTCTACTCACTGAAGTAACTGGTGTAGTTTGTTTCATTGAATGAACGAGAGCAGTTTGATTCTCTGAATGAATGAACGCAACTGGTCTCATGAAATGAATATGTGATTTTTTTTCATTGAATCAATGAATAATGTTTGATTCATTGACTGTACGATTGAAGATAGGTTTAATGAATGAGTGTAGTGTGTTTCATTGAATGAAGGCGTTGAGGTCGAGATATTTACATCATGTAATTAGCTCATTTACTTGAAAAAGCTTATATAGTTTATTTCATAGAATGAATGAGAACGTTAGGATTCATTCAATGATTTTGTTAAGAATGATTAATTGAATCAGTCAATAACGTTTGTTGCATTGAGTGTAGGATTGACTTTTGATTCCAATAATGAATGAAAGCAGGTTGTTTCATTGAATGAATGCATTTTTATTAAGGAAATAATCTCTAATCGTTCAATTATCTTGTGCAGTTTGTTTCATTTCGAAGAAAGAATGAATGCAGTTTGATTCAATGAAAGAACGAATGCAGTTTAATCTCTGAATAATCAAGTTAACATTTTTGACACATTCGTTTCATGGATCCAACTGCATTCATTCATTCAATGTCTCAAGCTGTTGATTTATTGAATGTAAGATTAAAGTTTGATGCAATGAATGAATCAATGAATGTATTCAATTGTCATGAAGTGAACGTGTCTAGCATGTTTATCTCATTCAAAGAGTGCAAAAGGATTCCATTACAGACTGTGTAAAGTTTGTTTCATCGAATCAATGAATTACGCTAGATTCATTGAATGCACAAATGATGTTGGATTGCATGAATGAATGAATTTTGTTTGTTTCATTGACTGAAAGCGTTGAACTCGAGACATTGAAGTCAGCTCTACTCACTAAAGTAACTGGTGCAGTTTGTTTCATTGAATGAACGAGAGCAGTTTGATTCTCTGAATGAATGAACGTAAATAGTCTCATGAAATGAATATGTGATGTTTGTTTCATTGAATCAATGAATAATGTTTGATTCATTAATGTACGATTGAAGTTATATTCAATGAATTCACTGGTGCAGATTGTTTCATTGAATTAATGCGTTAGGTTCGAGACAGTTACATCATGACTTTAGCTCATTTACTTGAAATAGCTTGTACAGTTTATTACATGGAATGAATGAGTGCGGTAGGATTCATTCAATGAATCAAGAATGATTCATTGAATCAGTGAATGAACGCTTGTTTCATAGATTGCACGATTGACTTTTGATTCCAATAATGAATGAATGCAGGGTGTTTGATTGAATGAAGGCGTTCAGCTCGAGGCATTTGTATTCAGGAAATAATCTGTAATCGATGAATTATCATGTGCAGTTTGTTTCATTGAAAGAAAGAATGATTCAATGAAAGAATGAATGCAGTTTAATCTCTGAATAATCAAGTTAACATTCTTGAAACATGCGTTTCATAAATCTAACCGCATTCATTCATTCAATCTCTAAAGCTGTTGGTTCATTGAATGTACGATTAAAGTTTGATGCAATGAATGAATCAATGAATGCATTTGTATGTCATGAAATGTACGTGTTTAGAATGTTTGTCTCATTCAAAGAGTGTAAACGAATTCCATTACAGATTGTGTAAAGTTTGCTTCATTCAATCTATGAATTACGCTTGATTCATTGATTGCACGAATGATGTTTGATTCCATAGATGAATGAATGCAGATTGTTTCAATGACTGAAAGCGTTTAACTCGAGACATTGAAGTCAGCTCTACTCACTGAAGTAACTGGTATAGTTTGTTTCATTGAATGAACGAGAGCAGTTTGATTCTCTGAATGAATGAACGCAACTGGTCTCATGAAATGAATATGTGATGTTTTTTTCATTGAATCAATGAATAATGTTTGATTCATTGACTGTACGATTGAAGATAGGTTTAATGAATGAGTGTAGTGTGTTTCATTGAATGAAGGCGTTGAGGTCGAGATATTTACATCATGTAATTAGCTCATTTACTTGAAAAAGCTTGTATAGTTTATTTCATAGAATGAATGAGAACGTTAGGATTCATTCAATGATTTTGTTAAGAATGATTAATTGAATCAGTCAATAACGTTTGTTGCATTGAGTGTAGGATTGACTTTTGATTCCAATAATGAATGAAAGCAGGTTGTTTCATTGAATGAATGCATTTTTATTAAGTAAATAATCTCTAATCGTTCAATTATCATGTGCAGTTTGTTTCATTTGGAAGAAAGAATGAATGCAGTTTGATTCAATGAAAGAACGAATGCAGTTTAATCTGTGAATAATCAAGTTAACATTTTTGACACATTCGTTTCATGGATCCAACTGCATTCATTCATTCAATGTCTCAAGCTGTTGATTTATTGAATGTAAGATTAAAGTTTGATGCAATGAATGAATCAATGAATGTAGTCGATTGTCATGAAGTGAACGTGTTTAGCATGTTTATCTCATTCAAAGAGTGCAAAAGGATTCCATTACAGACTGTGTAAAGTTTGTTTCATTGAATCAATGAATAATGTTTGATTCATTGACTGTACGATTGAAGATAGGTTTAATGAATGAGTACAGTTTGTTGCATTGAATGAAGGCGTTGAGGTCGAGATATTTACATCATGTAATCAGCTCATTTACTTGAAATAGCTTGTATAGTTTATTTCATAGAATGAATGAGAACAGTAGGATTCATTCAATGATTTTGTTAGGAATGATTAATTGAATCAGTGAATAACGTTTGATGCATTTAATGTAGGATTGACTTTTGATTCCAATAATGAATGAAAGCAGGTTGTTTCATTCAATGAATGCATTTGAATTAAGGAACTAAGCTCTAATCGTTGAATTATCAAGTGCAGTTTGTTTCATTGGACGAAAGAACGCATGCAGTTTAATCTCTGAATAATCAAGTTAACATTCTTGAAACATGCGTTTCATGGATCCAACTGCATTCATTCATTCAATGTCTCAAGCTGTTAATTTATTGAATGTACGATGAAAGTTTGATGCAATGAATGAATCAATGTATGTATTCAATTGTCATGAAGTGAACGTGTCTAGCATGTTTATCTCATTCAAAGAATGCAAAAGGATTCCATTACAGACTGTGTAAAGTTTGTTTCATCGAATCAATGAATTACGCTTGATTCATTGAATGCACAAATGATGTTTGATTCCATGAATGAATGAATTTTGTTTGTTTCATTGACTGAAAGCGTTGAACTCGAGACATTGAAGTCAGCTCTACTCACTAAAGTAACTGGTGCAGTTTTTTTCATTGAATGAACGAGAGCAGTTTGATTCTCTGAATGAATGTACGTAAATGGTCTCATGAAATGAATATGTGATGTTTGTTTCATTGAATCAATGAATAATGTTTGATTCATTAATGTACGATTGAAGTTATATTCAATGAATTCACTGGTGCAGATTGTTTCATTGAATTAATGCGTTAAGTTCGAGACAGTTACATCATGACTTTAGCTCATTTACTTGAAATAGCTTGTACAGTTTATTACATACAATAAATGAGTGCGGTAGGATTCATTCAAAGAATCAAGAATGATTCATTGAATCAGTGAATTAACGCTTGATTCATAGATTGCACGATTGACTTTTGATTCCAATAATGAATGAATGCAGGGTGTTTGATTGAACGAAGGCGTTCAGCTCGAGGCATTTGTATTAAGGAAATAATCTGTAATCGATGAATTATCATGTTCAGTTTGTTTCATTGAAAGAAAGAATGATTCAATGAAAGAATGAATGCAGTTTAATCTCTGAATAATCAAGTTAACATTCTTGAAACATGCGTTTCATAAATCTAACCGCATTCATTCATTCAATCTCTAAAGCTGTTGGTTCATTGAATGTACGATTAAAGTTTGATGCAATGAATGAATCAATGAATGCATTTGTATGTCATGAAATGTACGTGTTTAGAATGTTTGTCTCATTCAAAGAGTGCAAAAGAATTCCATTACAGATTGTGTAAAGTTTGTTTCATTCAATCTATGAATTACGCTTGATTCATTGATTGCACGAATGATGTTTGATTCCATAAATGAATGAATGCAGGTTGTTTCAATGACTGAAAGCGTTTAACTCGAGACATTGAAGTCAGCTCTACTCACTGAAGTAACTGGTGTAGTTTGTTTCATTGAATGAACGAGAGCAGTTTGATTCTCTGAATGAATGAACGCAACTGGTCTCATGAAATGAATATGTGATGTTTTTTTCATTGAATCAATGAATAATGTTTGATTCATTGACTGAACGATTGAAGATAGGTTTAATGAATGAGTGTAGTGTGTTTCATTGAATGAAGGCGTTGAGGTCGAGATATTTACATCATGTAATCAGCTCATTTACTTGAAAAAGCTTGTATAGTTTATTTCATAGAATGAATGAGAACGTTAGGATTCATTCAATGATTTTGTTAAGAATGATTAATTGAATCAGTCAATAACGTTTGTTGCATTGAGTGTAGGATTGACTTTTGATTCCAATAATGAATGAAAGCAGGTTGTTTCATTGAACGAATGCATTTTTATTAAGGAAATAATCTCTAATCGTTGAATTATCATGTGCAGTTTGTTTCATTTGGAAGAAAGAATGAATGCAGTTTGATTCAATGAAAGAACGAATGCAGTTTAATCTCTGAATAATCAAGTTAACATTTTTGACACATTCGTTACATGGATCGAACTGCATTCATTCATTCAATGTCTCAAGCTGTTGATTTATTGAATGTAAGATTAAAGTTTGATGCAATGAATGAATCAATGAATGTAGTCGATTGTCATGAAGTGAACGTGTTTAGCATGTTTATCTCATTCAAAGAGTGCAAAAGGATTCCATTACAGACTGTGTAAAGTTTGTTTCATTGAATCAATGAATAATGTTTGATTCATTGACTGTATGATTGAAGATAGGTTTAATGAATGAGTGCAGTTTGTTGCATTGAATGAAGGCGTTGAGGTCGAGATATTTACATCATGTAATTAGCTCATTTACTTGAAATAGCTTGTATAGTTTATTTCATAGAATGAATGAGAACAGTAGGATTCATTCAATGATTTTGTTAGGAATGATTAATTGAATCAGTGAATAACGTTTTTTTGCATTTAATGTAGGATTGACTTTTGATTCCAATAATGAATGAAAGCAGGTTGTTTCATTCAATGAATGCATTTGAATTAAGGAAATAAGCTCTAATCGTTGAATTATCATGTGCAGTTTGTTTCATTGGAAGAAAGAACGCATGCAGTTTAATCTCTGAATAATCAAGTTAACATTCTTGAAACATGCGTTTCATGGATCCAACTGCATTCATTCATTCAATGTCTCAAGCTGTTAATTTATTGAATGTACGATGAAAGTTTGATGCAATGAATGAATCAATGAATGTATTCAATTGTCATGAAGTGAACGTGTCTAGCATGTTAATCTCATTCAAAGAGTGCAAAAGGTTTCCATTACAGACTGTAAAGTTTGTTTCACCGAATCAATGAATTACGCTTGATTCATTGAATGCACAAATGATGTTTGATTCCATGAATGAATGAATTTTGTTTGTTTCATTGACTGAAAGCGTTGAACTCGAGACATTGAAGTCAGCTCTACTCACTAAAGTAACTGGTGCAGTTTGTTTCATTGAATGAACGAGAGCAGTTTGATTCTCTGAATGAATGAACGTAAATGGTCTCATGAAATGAATATGTGATTTTTGTTTCATTGAATCAATGAATAATGTTTGATTCATTAATGTACGATTGAAGTTATATTCAATGAATTCACTGGTGCAGATTGTTTCATTGAATTAATGCGTTAAGTTCGAGACAGTTACATCATGACTTTAGCTCATTTACTTGAAATAGCTTGTACAGTTTATTACATAGAATGAATGAGTGCGGTAGGATTCATTCAATGAATCAAGAATGATTCATTGAATCAGTGAATGAACGCTTGATTCATAGATTGCACGATTGACTTTTGATTCCAATAATGAATGAATGCAGGGTGTTTGATTGAATGAAGGCGTTCAGCTCGAGGCATTTGTATTAAGGAAATAATCTGTAATCGATGAATTATCATGTGCAGTTTGTTTCATTGAAAGAAAGAATGATTCAATGAAAGAATGAATGCAGTTTAATCTCTGAATAATCAAGTTAACATTCTTGAAACATGCGTTTCATAAATCTAACCGCATTCATTCATTCAATCTCTAAAGCTGTTGGTTCATTGAATGTACGATTAAAGTTTGATGCAATGAATGAATCAATGAATGCATTTGTATGTCATGAAATGTACGTGTTTAGAATGTTTGTCTCATTCAAAGAGTGTAAACGAATTCCATTACAGATTGTGTAAAGTTTGCTTCATTCATTCTATGAATTACGCTTGATTCATTGATTGCACGAATGATGTTTGATTCCATAGATGAATGAATGCAGATTGTTTCAATGACTGAAAGCGTTTAACTCGAGACATTGAAGTCAGCTCTACTCACTGAAGTAACTGGTGTAGTTTGTTTCATTGAATGAACGAGAGCAGTTTGATTCTCTGAATGAATGAACGCAACTGGTCTCATGAAATGAATATGTGATGTTTTTTTCAGTGAATCAATGAATAATGTTTGATTCATTGACTGTACGATTGAAGATAGGTTTAATGAATGAGTGTAGTGTGTTTCATTGAATGAAGGCGTTGAGGTCGAGATATTTACATCATGTAATTAGCTCATTTACTTGAAAAAGCTTATATAGTTTATTTCATAGAATGAATGAGAACGTTAGGATTCATTCAATGATTTTGTTAAGAATGATTAATTGAATCAGTCAATAACGTTTGTTGCATTGAGTGTAGGATTGACTTTTGATTCCAATAATGAATGAAAGCAGGTTGTTTCATTGAATGAATGCATTTTTATTAAGGAAATAATCTCTAATCGTTCAATTATCTTGTGCAGTTTGTTTCATTTGGAAGAAAGAATGAATGCAGTTTGATTCAATGAAAGAACGAATGCAGTTTAATCTGTGAATAATCAAGTTAACATTTTTGACACATTCGTTTCATGGATCCAACTGCATTCATTCATTCAATGTCTCAAGCTGTTGATTTATTGAATGTAAGATTAAAGTTTGATGCAATGAATGAATCAATGAATGTAGTCGATTGTCATGAAGTGAACGTGTTTAGCATGTTTATCTCATTCAAAGAGTGCAAAAGGATTCCATTACAGACTGTGTAAAGTTTGTTTCATTGAATCAATGAATAATGTTTGATTCATTGACTGTACGATTGAAGATAGGTTTAATGAATGAGTACAGTTTGTTGCATTGAATGAAGGCGTTGAGGTCGAGATATTTACATCATGTAATTAGCTCATTTACTTGAAATAGCTTGTATAGTTTATTTCATAGAATGAATGAGAACAGTAGGATTCATTCAATGATTTTGTTAGGAATGATTAATTGAATCAGTGAATAACGTTTTTTTGCATTTAATGTAGGATTGACTTTTGATTCCAATAATGAATGAAAGCAGGTTGTTTCATTCAATGAATGCATTTGAATTAAGGAAATAAGCTCTAATCGTTGAATTATCATGTGCAGTTTGTTTCATTGGAAGAAAGAACGCATGCAGTTTAATCTCTGAATAATCAAGTTAACATTCTTGAAACATGCGTTTCATGGATCCAACTGCATTCATTCATTCAATGTCTCAAGCTGTTAATTTATTGAATGTACGATGAAAGTTTGATGCAATGAATGAATCAATGAATGTATTCAATTGTCATGAAGTGAACGTGTCTAGCATGTTAATCTCATTCAAAGAGTGCAAAAGGATTCCATTACAGACTGTGTAAAGTTTGTTTCACCGAATCAATGAATTACGCTTGATTCATTGAATGCACAAATGATGTTTGATTCCATGAATGAATGAATTTTGTTTGTTTCATTGACTGAAAGCGTTGAACTCGAGACATTGAAGTCAGCTCTACTCACTAAAGTAACTGGTGCAGTTTGTTTCATTGAATGAACGAGAGCAGTTTGATTCTCTGAACGAATGAACGTAAATAGTCTCATGAAATGAATATGTGATGTTTGTTTCATTGAATCAATGAATAATGTTTGATTCATTAATGTACGATTGAAGTTATATTCAATGAATTCACTGGTGCAGATTGTTTCATTGAATTAATGCGTTAGGTTCGAGACAGTTACATCATGACTTTAGCTCATTTACTTGAAATAGCTTGTACAGTTTATTACATAGAATGAATGAGTGCGGTAGGATTCATTCAATGAATCAAGAATGATTCATTGAATCAGTGAATGAACGCTTGATTCATAGATTGCACGATTGACTTTTGATTCCAATAATGAATGAATGCAGGGTGTTTGATTGAATGAAGGCGTTCAGCTCGAGGCATTTGTATTCAAGAAATAATCTGTAATCGATGAATTATCATGTGCAGTTTGTTTCATTGAAAGAAAGAATGATTCAATGAAAGAATGAATGCAGTTTAATCTCTGAATAATCAAGTTAACATTCTTGAAACATGCGTTTCATAAATCTAACCGCATTCATTCATTCAATCTCTAAAGCTGTTGGTTCATTGAATGTACGATTAAAGTTTGATGCAATGAATGAATCAATGAATGCATTTGTATGTCATGAAATGTACGTGTTTAGAATGTTTGTCTCATTCAAAGAGTGTAAACGAATTCCATTACAGATTGTGTAAAGTTTGCTTCATTCAATCTATGAATTACGCTTGATTCATTGATTGCACGAATGATGTTTGATTCCATAGATGAATGAATGCAGATTGTTTCAATGACTGAAAGCGTTTAACTCGAGACATTGAAGTCAGCTCTACTCACTGAAGTAACTGGTGTAGTTTGTTTCATTGAATGAACGAGAGCAGTTTGATTCTCTGAATGAATGAACGCAACTGGTCTCATGAAATGAATATGTGATGTTTTTTTCATTGAATCAATGAATAATGTTTGATTCATTGACTGTACGATTGAAGATAGGTTTAATGAATGAGTGTAGTGTGTTTCATTGAATGAAGGCGTTGAGGTCGAGATATTTACATCATGTAATTAGCTCATTTACTTGAAAAAGCTTATATAGTTTATTTCATAGAATGAATGAGAACGTTAGGATTCATTCAATGATTTTGTTAAGAATGATTAATTGAATCAGTCAATAACGTTTGTTGCATTGAGTGTAGGATTGACTTTTGATTCCAATAATGAATGAAAGCAGGTTGTTTCATTGAATGAATGCATTTTTATTAAGGAAATAATCTCTAATCGTTCAATTATCTTGTGCAGTTTGTTTCATTTGGAAGAAAGAATGAATGCAGTTTGATTCAATGAAAGAACGAATGCAGTTTAATCTCTGAATAATCAAGTTAACATTTTTGACACATTCGTTTCATGGATCCAACTGCATTCATTCATTCAATGTCTCAAGCTGTTGATTTATTGAATGTAAGATTAAAGTTTGATGCAATGAATGAATCAATGAATGTATTCAATTGTCATGAAGTGAACGTGTCTAGCATGTTTATCTCATTCAAAGAGTGCAAAAGGATTCCATTACAGACTGTGTAAAGTTTGTTTCATCGAATCAATGAATTACGCTAGATTCATTGAATGCACAAATGATGTTGGATTGCATGAATGAATGAATTTTGTTTGTTTCATTGACTGAAAGCGTTGAACTCGAGACATTGAAGTCAGCTCTACTCACTAAAGTAACTGGTGCAGTTTGTTTCATTGAATGAACGAGAGCAGTTTGATTCTCTGAATGAATGAACGTAAATAGTCTCATGAAATGAATATGTGATGTTTGTTTCATTGAATCAATGAATAATGTTTGATTCATTAATGTACGATTGAAGTTATATTCAATGAATTCACTGGTGCAGATTGTTTCATTGAATTAATGCGTTAGGTTCGAGACAGTTACATCATGACTTTAGCTCATTTACTTGAAATAGCTTGTACAGTTTATTACATGGAATGAATGAGTGCGGTAGGATTCATTCAATGAATCAAGAATGATTCATTGAATCAGTGAATGAACGCTTGTTTCATAGATTGCACGATTGACTTTTGATTCCAATAATGAATGAATGCAGGGTGTTTGATTGAATGAAGGCGTTCAGCTCGAGGCATTTGTATTCAGGAAATAATCTGTAATCGATGAATTATCATGTGCAGTTTGTTTCATTGAAAGAAAGAATGATTCAATGAAAGAATGAATGCAGTTTAATCTCTGAATAATCAAGTTAACATTCTTGAAACATGCGTTTCATAAATCTAACCGCATTCATTCATTCAATCTCTAAAGCTGTTGGTTCATTGAATGTACGATTAAAGTTTGATGCAATGAATGAATCAATGAATGCATTTGTATGTCATGAAATGTACGTGTTTAGAATGTTTGTCTCATTCAAAGAGTGCAAAAGAATTCCATTACAGATTGTGTAAAGTTTGTTTCATTCAATCTATGAATTACGCTTGATTCATTGATTGCACGAATGATGTTTGATTCCATAAATGAATGAATGCAGGTTGTTTCAATGACTGAAAGCGTTTAACTCGAGACATTGAAGTCAGCTCTACTCACTGAAGTAACTGGTGTAGTTTGTTTCATTGAATGAACGAGAGCAGTTTGATTCTCTGAATGAATGAACGCAACTGGTCTCATGAAATGAATATGTGATGTTTTTTTCATTGAATCAATGAATAATGTTTGATTCATTGACTGAACGATTGAAGATAGGTTTAATGAATGAGTGTAGTGTGTTTCATTGAATGAAGGCGTTGAGGTCGAGATATTTACATCATGTAATCAGCTCATTTACTTGAAAAAGCTTGTATAGTTTATTTCATAGAATGAATGAGAACGTTAGGATTCATTCAATGATTTTGTTAAGAATGATTAATTGAATCAGTCAATAACGTTTGTTGCATTGAGTGTAGGATTGACTTTTGATTCCAATAATGAATGAAAGCAGGTTGTTTCATTGAACGAATGCATTTTTATTAAGGAAATAATCTCTAATCGTTGAATTATCATGTGCAGTTTGTTTCATTTGGAAGAAAGAATGAATGCAGTTTGATTCAATGAAAGAACGAATGCAGTTTAATCTCTGAATAATCAAGTTAACATTTTTGACACATTCGTTACATGGATCGAACTGCATTCATTCATTCAATGTCTCAAGCTGTTGATTTATTGAATGTAAGATTAAAGTTTGATGCAATGAATGAATCAATGAATGTAGTCGATTGTCATGAAGTGAACGTGTTTAGCATGTTTATCTCATTCAAAGAGTGCAAAAGGATTCCATTACAGACTGTGTAAAGTTTGTTTCATTGAATCAATGAATAATGTTTGATTCATTGACTGTATGATTGAAGATAGGTTTAATGAATGAGTGCAGTTTGTTGCATTGAATGAAGGCGTTGAGGTCGAGATATTTACATCATGTAATTAGCTCATTTACTTGAAATAGCTTGTATAGTTTATTTCATAGAATGAATGAGAACAGTAGGATTCATTCAATGATTTTGTTAGGAATGATTAATTGAATCAGTGAATAACGTTTTTTTGCATTTAATGTAGGATTGACTTTTGATTCCAATAATGAATGAAAGCAGGTTGTTTCATTCAATGAATGCATTTGAATTAAGGAAATAAGCTCTAATCGTTGAATTATCATGTGCAGTTTGTTTCATTGGAAGAAAGAACGCATGCAGTTTAATCTCTGAATAATCAAGTTAACATTCTTGAAACATGCGTTTCATGGATCCAACTGCATTCATTCATTCAATGTCTCAAGCTGTTAATTTATTGAATGTACGATGAAAGTTTGATGCAATGAATGAATCAATGAATGTATTCAATTGTCATGAAGTGAACGTGTCTAGCATGTTAATCTCATTCAAAGAGTGCAAAAGGTTTCCATTACAGACTGTAAAGTTTGTTTCACCGAATCAATGAATTACGCTTGATTCATTGAATGCACAAATGATGTTTGATTCCATGAATGAATGAATTTTGTTTGTTTCATTGACTGAAAGCGTTGAACTCGAGACATTGAAGTCAGCTCTACTCACTAAAGTAACTGGTGCAGTTTGTTTCATTGAATGAACGAGAGCAGTTTGATTCTCTGAATGAATGAACGTAAATGGTCTCATGAAATGAATATGTGATTTTTGTTTCATTGAATCAATGAATAATGTTTGATTCATTAATGTACGATTGAAGTTATATTCAATGAATTCACTGGTGCAGATTGTTTCATTGAATTAATGCGTTAAGTTCGAGACAGTTACATCATGACTTTAGCTCATTTACTTGAAATAGCTTGTACAGTTTATTACATAGAATGAATGAGTGCGGTAGGATTCATTCAATGAATCAAGAATGATTCATTGAATCAGTGAATTAACGCTTGATTCATAGATTGCACGATTGACTTTTGATTCCAATAATGAATGAATGCAGGGTGTTTGATTGAATGAAGGCGTTCAGCTCGAGGCATTTGTATTAAGGAAATAATCTGTAATCGATGAATTATCATGTGCAGTTTGTTTCATTGAAAGAAAGAATGATTCAATGAAAGAATGAATGCAGTTTAATCTCTGAATAATCAAGTTAACATTCTTGAAACATGCGTTTCATAAATCTAACCGCATTCATTCATTCAATCTCTAAAGCTGTTGGTTCATTGAATGTACGATTAAAGTTTGATGCAATGAATGAATCAATGAATGCATTTGTATGTCATGAAATGTACGTGTTTAGAATGTTTGTCTCATTCAAAGAGTGTAAACGAATTCCATTACAGATTGTGTAAAGTTTGCTTCATTCATTCTATGAATTACGCTTGATTCATTGATTGCACGAATGATGTTTGATTCCATAGATGAATGAATGCAGATTGTTTCAATGACTGAAAGCGTTTAACTCGAGACATTGAAGTCAGCTCTACTCACTGAAGTAACTGGTGTAGTTTGTTTCATTGAATGAACGAGAGCAGTTTGATTCTCTGAATGAATGAACGCAACTGGTCTCATGAAATGAATATGTGATGTTTTTTTCATTGAATCAATGAATAATGTTTGATTCATTGACTGTACGATTGAAGATAGGTTTAATGAATGAGTGTAGTGTGTTTCATTGAATGAAGGCGTTGAGGTCGAGATATTTACATCATGTAATTAGCTCATTTACTTGAAAAAGCTTATATAGTTTATTTCATAGAATGAATGAGAACGTTAGGATTCATTCAATGATTTTGTTAAGAATGATTAATTGAATCAGTCAATAACGTTTGTTGCATTGAGTGTAGGATTGACTTTTGATTCCAATAATGAATGAAAGCAGGTTGTTTCATTGAATGAATGCATTTTTATTAAGGAAATAATCTCTAATCGTTCAATTATCTTGTGCAGTTTGTTTCATTTGGAAGAAAGAATGAATGCAGTTTGATTCAATGAAAGAACGAATGCAGTTTAATCTGTGAATAATCAAGTTAACATTTTTGACACATTCGTTTCATGGATCCAACTGCATTCATTCATTCAATGTCTCAAGCTGTTGATTTATTGAATGTAAGATTAAAGTTTGATGCAATGAATGAATCAATGAATGTAGTCGATTGTCATGAAGTGAACGTGTTTAGCATGTTTATCTCATTCAAAGAGTGCAAAAGGATTCCATTACAGACTGTGTAAAGTTTGTTTCATTGAATCAATGAATAATGTTTGATTCATTGACTGTACGATTGAAGATAGGTTTAATGAATGAGTACAGTTTGTTGCATTGAATGAAGGCGTTGAGGTCGAGATATTTACATCATGTAATTAGCTCATTTACTTGAAATAGCTTGTATAGTTTATTTCATAGAATGAATGAGAACAGTAGGATTCATTCAATGATTTTGTTAGGAATGATTAATTGAATCAGTGAATAACGTTTTTTTGCATTTAATGTAGGATTGACTTTTGATTCCAATAATGAATGAAAGCAGGTTGTTTCATTCAATGAATGCATTTGAATTAAGGAAATAAGCTCTAATCGTTGAATTATCATGTGCAGTTTGTTTCATTGGAAGAAAGAACGCATGCAGTTTAATCTCTGAATAATCAAGTTAACATTCTTGAAACATGCGTTTCATGGATCCAACTGCATTCATTCATTCAATGTCTCAAGCTGTTAATTTATTGAATGTACGATGAAAGTTTGATGCAATGAATGAATCAATGAATGTATTCAATTGTCATGAAGTGAACGTGTCTAGCATGTTAATCTCATTCAAAGAGTGCAAAAGGATTCCATTACAGACTGTGTAAAGTTTGTTTCACCGAATCAATGAATTACGCTTGATTCATTGAATGCACAAATGATGTTTGATTCCATGAATGAATGAATTTTGTTTGTTTCATTGACTGAAAGCGTTGAACTCGAGACATTGAAGTCAGCTCTACTCACTAAAGTAACTGGTGCAGTTTGTTTCATTGAATGAACGAGAGCAGTTTGATTCTCTGAACGAATGAACGTAAATAGTCTCATGAAATGAATATGTGATGTTTGTTTCATTGAATCAATGAATAATGTTTGATTCATTAATGTACGATTGAAGTTATATTCAATGAATTCACTGGTGCAGATTGTTTCATTGAATTAATGCGTTAGGTTCGAGACAGTTACATCATGACTTTAGCTCATTTACTTGAAATAGCTTGTACAGTTTATTACATAGAATGAATGAGTGCGGTAGGATTCATTCAATGAATCAAGAATGATTCATTGAATCAGTGAATGAACGCTTGATTCATAGATTGCACGATTGACTTTTGATTCCAATAATGAATGAATGCAGGGTGTTTGATTGAATGAAGGCGTTCAGCTCGAGGCATTTGTATTCAAGAAATAATCTGTAATCGATGAATTATCATGTGCAGTTTGTTTCATTGAAAGAAAGAATGATTCAATGAAAGAATGAATGCAGTTTAATCTCTGAATAATCAAGTTAACATTCTTGAAACATGCGTTTCATAAATCTAACCGCATTCATTCATTCAATCTCTAAAGCTGTTGGTTCATTGAATGTACGATTAAAGTTTGATGCAATGAATGAATCAATGAATGCATTTGTATGTCATGAAATGTACGTGTTTAGAATGTTTGTCTCATTCAAAGAGTGTAAACGAATTCCATTACAGATTGTGTAAAGTTTGCTTCATTCAATCTATGAATTACGCTTGATTCATTGATTGCACGAATGATGTTTGATTCCATAGATGAATGAATGCAGATTGTTTCAATGACTGAAAGCGTTTAACTCGAGACATTGAAGTCAGCTCTACTCACTGAAGTAACTGGTGTAGTTTGTTTCATTGAATGAACGAGAGCAGTTTGATTCTCTGAATGAATGAACGCAACTGGTCTCATGAAATGAATATGTGATGTTTTTTTCATTGAATCAATGAATAATGTTTGATTCATTGACTGTACGATTGAAGATAGGTTTAATGAATGAGTGTAGTGTGTTTCATTGAATGAAGGCGTTGAGGTCGAGATATTTACATCATGTAATTAGCTCATTTACTTGAAAAAGCTTATATAGTTTATTTCATAGAATGAATGAGAACGTTAGGATTCATTCAATGATTTTGTTAAGAATGATTAATTGAATCAGTCAATAACGTTTGTTGCATTGAGTGTAGGATTGACTTTTGATTCCAATAATGAATGAAAGCAGGTTGTTTCATTGAATGAATGCATTTTTATTAAGGAAATAATCTCTAATCGTTCAATTATCTTGTGCAGTTTGTTTCATTTGGAAGAAAGAATGAATGCAGTTTGATTCAATGAAAGAACGAATGCAGTTTAATCTCTGAATAATCAAGTTAACATTTTTGACACATTCGTTTCATGGATCCAACTGCATTCATTCATTCAATGTCTCAAGCTGTTGATTTATTGAATGTAAGATTAAAGTTTGATGCAATGAATGAATCAATGAATGTATTCAATTGTCATGAAGTGAACGTGTCTAGCATGTTTATCTCATTCAAAGAGTGCAAAAGGATTCCATTACAGACTGTGTAAAGTTTGTTTCATCGAATCAATGAATTACGCTAGATTCATTGAATGCACAAATGATGTTGGATTGCATGAATGAATGAATTTTGTTTGTTTCATTGACTGAAAGCGTTGAACTCGAGACATTGAAGTCAGCTCTACTCACTAAAGTAACTGGTGCAGTTTGTTTCATTGAATGAACGAGAGCAGTTTGATTCTCTGAATGAATGAACGTAAATAGTCTCATGAAATGAATATGTGATGTTTGTTTCATTGAATCAATGAATAATGTTTGATTCATTAATGTACGATTGAAGTTATATTCAATGAATTCACTGGTGCAGATTGTTTCATTGAATTAATGCGTTAGGTTCGAGACAGTTACATCATGACTTTAGCTCATTTACTTGAAATAGCTTGTACAGTTTATTACATGGAATGAATGAGTGCGGTAGGATTCATTCAATGAATCAAGAATGATTCATTGAATCAGTGAATGAACGCTTGTTTCATAGATTGCACGATTGACTTTTGATTCCAATAATGAATGAATGCAGGGTGTTTGATTGAATGAAGGCGTTCAGCTCGAGGCATTTGTATTCAGGAAATAATCTGTAATCGATGAATTATCATGTGCAGTTTGTTTCATTGAAAGAAAGAATGATTCAATGAAAGAATGAATGCAGTTTAATCTCTGAATAATCAAGTTAACATTCTTGAAACATGCGTTTCATAAATCTAACCGCATTCATTCATTCAATCTCTAAAGCTGTTGGTTCATTGAATGTACGATTAAAGTTTGATGCAATGAATGAATCAATGAATGCATTTGTATGTCATGAAATGTACGTGTTTAGAATGTTTGTCTCATTCAAAGAGTGTAAACGAATTCCATTACAGATTGTGTAAAGTTTGCTTCATTCAATCTATGAATTACGCTTGATTCATTGATTGCACGAATGATGTTTGATTCCATAGATGAATGAATGCAGATTGTTTCAATGACTGAAAGCGTTTAACTCGAGACATTGAAGTCAGCTCTACTCACTGAAGTAACTGGTGTAGTTTGTTTCATTGAATGAACGAGAGCAGTTTGATTCTCTGAATGAATGAACGCAACTGGTCTCATGAAATGAATATGTAATGTTTTTTTCATTGAATCAATGAATAATGTTTGATTCATTGACTGTACGATTGAAGATAGGTTTAATGAATGAGTGTAGTGTGTTTCATTGAATGAAGGCGTTGAGGTCGAGATATTTACATCATGTAATTAGCTCATTTACTTGAAAAAGCTTGTATAGTTTATTTCATAGAATGAATGAGAACGTTAGGATTCATTCAATGATTTTGTTAAGAATGATTAATTGAATCAGTCAATAACGTTTGTTGCATTGAGTGTAGGATTGACTTTTGATTCCAATAATGAATGAAAGCAGGTTGTTTCATTGAATGAATGCATTTTTATTAAGTAAATAATCTCTAATCGTTCAATTATCATGTGCAGTTTGTTTCATTTGGAAGAAAGAATGAATGCAGTTTGATTCAATGAAAGAACGAATGCAGTTTAATCTGTGAATAATCAAGTTAACATTTTTGACACATTCGTTTCATGGATCCAACTGCATTCATTCATTCAATGTCTCAAGCTGTTGATTTATTGAATGTAAGATTAAAGTTTGATGCAATGAATGAATCAATGAATGTAGTCGATTGTCATGAAGTGAACGTGTTTAGCATGTTTATCTCATTCAAAGAGTGCAAAAGGATTCCATTACAGACTGTGTAAAGTTTGTTTCATTGAATCAATGAATAATGTTTGATTCATTGACTGTACGATTGAAGATAGGTTTAATGAATGAGTACAGTTTGTTGCATTGAATGAAGGCGTTGAGGTCGAGATATTTACATCATGTAATCAGCTCATTTACTTGAAATAGCTTGTATAGTTTATTTCATAGAATGAATGAGAACAGTAGGATTCATTCAATGATTTTGTTAGGAATGATTAATTGAATCAGTGAATAACGTTTGATGCATTTAATGTAGGATTGACTTTTGATTCCAATAATGAATGAAAGCAGGTTGTTTCATTCAATGAATGCATTTGAATTAAGGAACTAAGCTCTAATCGTTGAATTATCAAGTGCAGTTTGTTTCATTGGACGAAAGAACGCATGCAGTTTAATCTCTGAATAATCAAGTTAACATTCTTGAAACATGCGTTTCATGGATCCAACTGCATTCATTCATTCAATGTCTCAAGCTGTTAATTTATTGAATGTACGATGAAAGTTTGATGCAATGAATGAATCAATGTATGTATTCAATTGTCATGAAGTGAACGTGTCTAGCATGTTTATCTCATTCAAAGAATGCAAAAGGATTCCATTACAGACTGTGTAAAGTTTGTTTCATCGAATCAATGAATTACGCTTGATTCATTGAATGCACAAATGATGTTTGATTCCATGAATGAATGAATTTTGTTTGTTTCATTGACTGAAAGCGTTGAACTCGAGACATTGAAGTCAGCTCTACTCACTAAAGTAACTGGTGCAGTTTTTTTCATTGAATGAACGAGAGCAGTTTGATTCTCTGAATGAATGTACGTAAATGGTCTCATGAAATGAATATGTGATGTTTGTTTCATTGAATCAATGAATAATGTTTGATTCATTAATGTACGATTGAAGTTATATTCAATGAATTCACTGGTGCAGATTGTTTCATTGAATTAATGCGTTAAGTTCGAGACAGTTACATCATGACTTTAGCTCATTTACTTGAAATAGCTTGTACAGTTTATTACATACAATAAATGAGTGCGGTAGGATTCATTCAAAGAATCAAGAATGATTCATTGAATCAGTGAATTAACGCTTGATTCATAGATTGCACGATTGACTTTTGATTCCAATAATGAATGAATGCAGGGTGTTTGATTGAACGAAGGCGTTCAGCTCGAGGCATTTGTATTAAGGAAATAATCTGTAATCGATGAATTATCATGTTCAGTTTGTTTCATTGAAAGAAAGAATGATTCAATGAAAGAATGAATGCAGTTTAATCTCTGAATAATCAAGTTAACATTCTTGAAACATGCGTTTCATAAATCTAACCGCATTCATTCATTCAATCTCTAAAGCTGTTGGTTCATTGAATGTACGATTAAAGTTTGATGCAATGAATGAATCAATGAATGCATTTGTATGTCATGAAATGTACGTGTTTAGAATGTTTGTCTCATTCAAAGAGTGCAAAAGAATTCCATTACAGATTGTGTAAAGTTTGTTTCATTCAATCTATGAATTACGCTTGATTCATTGATTGCACGAATGATGTTTGATTCCATAAATGAATGAATGCAGGTTGTTTCAATGACTGAAAGCGTTTAACTCGAGACATTGAAGTCAGCTCTACTCACTGAAGTAACTGGTGTAGTTTGTTTCATTGAATGAACGAGAGCAGTTTGATTCTCTGAATGAATGAACGCAACTGGTCTCATGAAATGAATATGTGATGTTTTTTTCATTGAATCAATGAATAATGTTTGATTCATTGACTGAACGATTGAAGATAGGTTTAATGAATGAGTGTAGTGTGTTTCATTGAATGAAGGCGTTGAGGTCGAGATATTTACATCATGTAATCAGCTCATTTACTTGAAAAAGCTTGTATAGTTTATTTCATAGAATGAATGAGAACGTTAGGATTCATTCAATGATTTTGTTAAGAATGATTAATTGAATCAGTCAATAACGTTTGTTGCATTGAGTGTAGGATTGACTTTTGATTCCAATAATGAATGAAAGCAGGTTGTTTCATTGAACGAATGCATTTTTATTAAGGAAATAATCTCTAATCGTTGAATTATCATGTGCAGTTTGTTTCATTTGGAAGAAAGAATGAATGCAGTTTGATTCAATGAAAGAACGAATGCAGTTTAATCTCTGAATAATCAAGTTAACATTTTTGACACATTCGTTACATGGATCGAACTGCATTCATTCATTCAATGTCTCAAGCTGTTGATTTATTGAATGTAAGATTAAAGTTTGATGCAATGAATGAATCAATGAATGTAGTCGATTGTCATGAAGTGAACGTGTTTAGCATGTTTATCTCATTCAAAGAGTGCAAAAGGATTCCATTACAGACTGTGTAAAGTTTGTTTCATTGAATCAATGAATAATGTTTGATTCATTGACTGTATGATTGAAGATAGGTTTAATGAATGAGTGCAGTTTGTTGCATTGAATGAAGGCGTTGAGGTCGAGATATTTACATCATGTAATTAGCTCATTTACTTGAAATAGCTTGTATAGTTTATTTCATAGAATGAATGAGAACAGTAGGATTCATTCAATGATTTTGTTAGGAATGATTAATTGAATCAGTGAATAACGTTTTTTTGCATTTAATGTAGGATTGACTTTTGATTCCAATAATGAATGAAAGCAGGTTGTTTCATTCAATGAATGCATTTGAATTAAGGAAATAAGCTCTAATCGTTGAATTATCATGTGCAGTTTGTTTCATTGGAAGAAAGAACGCATGCAGTTTAATCTCTGAATAATCAAGTTAACATTCTTGAAACATGCGTTTCATGGATCCAACTGCATTCATTCATTCAATGTCTCAAGCTGTTAATTTATTGAATGTACGATGAAAGTTTGATGCAATGAATGAATCAATGAATGTATTCAATTGTCATGAAGTGAACGTGTCTAGCATGTTAATCTCATTCAAAGAGTGCAAAAGGTTTCCATTACAGACTGTAAAGTTTGTTTCACCGAATCAATGAATTACGCTTGATTCATTGAATGCACAAATGATGTTTGATTCCATGAATGAATGAATTTTGTTTGTTTCATTGACTGAAAGCGTTGAACTCGAGACATTGAAGTCAGCTCTACTCACTAAAGTAACTGGTGCAGTTTGTTTCATTGAATGAACGAGAGCAGTTTGATTCTCTGAATGAATGAACGTAAATGGTCTCATGAAATGAATATGTGATTTTTGTTTCATTGAATCAATGAATAATGTTTGATTCATTAATGTACGATTGAAGTTATATTCAATGAATTCACTGGTGCAGATTGTTTCATTGAATTAATGCGTTAAGTTCGAGACAGTTACATCATGACTTTAGCTCATTTACTTGAAATAGCTTGTACAGTTTATTACATAGAATGAATGAGTGCGGTAGGATTCATTCAATGAATCAAGAATGATTCATTGAATCAGTGAATTAACGCTTGATTCATAGATTGCACGATTGACTTTTGATTCCAATAATGAATGAATGCAGGGTGTTTGATTGAATGAAGGCGTTCAGCTCGAGGCATTTGTATTAAGGAAATAATCTGTAATCGATGAATTATCATGTGCAGTTTGTTTCATTGAAAGAAAGAATGATTCAATGAAAGAATGAATGCAGTTTAATCTCTGAATAATCAAGTTAACATTCTTGAAACATGCGTTTCATAAATCTAACCGCATTCATTCATTCAATCTCTAAAGCTGTTGGTTCATTGAATGTACGATTAAAGTTTGATGCAATGAATGAATCAATGAATGCATTTGTATGTCATGAAATGTACGTGTTTAGAATGTTTGTCTCATTCAAAGAGTGTAAACGAATTCCATTACAGATTGTGTAAAGTTTGCTTCATTCATTCTATGAATTACGCTTGATTCATTGATTGCACGAATGATGTTTGATTCCATAGATGAATGAATGCAGATTGTTTCAATGACTGAAAGCGTTTAACTCGAGACATTGAAGTCAGCTCTACTCACTGAAGTAACTGGTGTAGTTTGTTTCATTGAATGAACGAGAGCAGTTTGATTCTCTGAATGAATGAACGCAACTGGTCTCATGAAATGAATATGTGATGTTTTTTTCATTGAATCAATGAATAATGTTTGATTCATTGACTGTACGATTGAAGATAGGTTTAATGAATGAGTGTAGTGTGTTTCATTGAATGAAGGCGTTGAGGTCGAGATATTTACATCATGTAATTAGCTCATTTACTTGAAAAAGCTTATATAGTTTATTTCATAGAATGAATGAGAACGTTAGGATTAATTCAATGATTTTGTTAAGAATGATTAATTGAATCAGTCAATAACGTTTGTTGCATTGAGTGTAGGATTGACTTTTGATTCCAATAATGAATGAAAGCAGGTTGTTTCATTGAATGAATGCATTTTTATTAAGGAAATAATCTCTAATCGTTCAATTATCTTGTGCAGTTTGTTTCATTTGGAAGAAAGAATGAATGCAGTTTGATTCAATGAAAGAACGAATGCAGTTTAATCTGTGAATAATCAAGTTAACATTTTTGACACATTCGTTTCATGGATCCAACTGCATTCATTCATTCAATGTCTCAAGCTGTTGATTTATTGAATGTAAGATTAAAGTTTGATGCAATGAATGAATCAATGAATGTAGTCGATTGTCATGAAGTGAACGTGTTTAGCATGTTTATCTCATTCAAAGAGTGCAAAAGGATTCCATTACAGACTGTGTAAAGTTTGTTTCATTGAATCAATGAATAATGTTTGATTCATTGACTGTACGATTGAAGATAGGTTTAATGAATGAGTACAGTTTGTTGCATTGAATGAAGGCGTTGAGGTCGAGATATTTACATCATGTAATTAGCTCATTTACTTGAAATAGCTTGTATAGTTTATTTCATAGAATGAATGAGAACAGTAGGATTCATTCAATGATTTTGTTAGGAATGATTAATTGAATCAGTGAATAACGTTTTTTTGCATTTAATGTAGGATTGACTTTTGATTCCAATAATGAATGAAAGCAGGTTGTTTCATTCAATGAATGCATTTGAATTAAGGAAATAAGCTCTAATCGTTGAATTATCATGTGCAGTTTGTTTCATTGGAAGAAAGAACGCATGCAGTTTAATCTCTGAATAATCAAGTTAACATTCTTGAAACATGCGTTTCATGGATCCAACTGCATTCATTCATTCAATGTCTCAAGCTGTTAATTTATTGAATGTACGATGAAAGTTTGATGCAATGAATGAATCAATGAATGTATTCAATTGTCATGAAGTGAACGTGTCTAGCATGTTAATCTCATTCAAAGAGTGCAAAAGGATTCCATTACAGACTGTGTAAAGTTTGTTTCACCGAATCAATGAATTACGCTTGATTCATTGAATGCACAAATGATGTTTGATTCCATGAATGAATGAATTTTGTTTGTTTCATTGACTGAAAGCGTTGAACTCGAGACATTGAAGTCAGCTCTACTCACTAAAGTAACTGGTGCAGTTTGTTTCATTGAATGAACGAGAGCAGTTTGATTCTCTGAACGAATGAACGTAAATAGTCTCATGAAATGAATATGTGATGTTTGTTTCATTGAATCAATGAATAATGTTTGATTCATTAATGTACGATTGAAGTTATATTCAATGAATTCACTGGTGCAGATTGTTTCATTGAATTAATGCGTTAGGTTCGAGACAGTTACATCATGACTTTAGCTCATTTTCTTGAAATAGCTTGTACAGTTTATTACATAGAATGAATGAGTGCGGTAGGATTCATTCAATGAATCAAGAATGATTCATTGAATCAGTGAATGAACGCTTGATTCATAGATTGCACGATTGACTTTTGATTCCAATAATGAATGAATGCAGGGTGTTTGATTGAATGAAGGCGTTCAGCTCGAGGCATTTGTATTCAAGAAATAATCTGTAATCGATGAATTATCATGTGCAGTTTGTTTCATTGAAAGAAAGAATGATTCAATGAAAGAATGAATGCAGTTTAATCTCTGAATAATCAAGTTAACATTCTTGAAACATGCGTTTCATAAATCTAACCGCATTCATTCATTCAATCTCTAAAGCTGTTGGTTCATTGAATGTACGATTAAAGTTTGATGCAATGAATGAATCAATGAATGCATTTGTATGTCATGAAATGTACGTGTTTAGAATGTTTGTCTCATTCAAAGAGTGTAAACGAATTCCATTACAGATTGTGTAAAGTTTGCTTCATTCAATCTATGAATTACGCTTGATTCATTGATTGCACGAATGATGTTTGATTCCATAGATGAATGAATGCAGATTGTTTCAATGACTGAAAGCGTTTAACTCGAGACATTGAAGTCAGCTCTACTCACTGAAGTAACTGGTGTAGTTTGTTTCATTGAATGAACGAGAGCAGTTTGATTCTCTGAATGAATGAACGCAACTGGTCTCATGAAATGAATATGTGATGTTTTTTCATTGAATCAATGAATAATGTTTGATTCATTGACTGTACGATTGAAGATAGGTTTAATGAATGAGTGTAGTGTGTTTCATTGAATGAAGGCGTTGAGGTCGAGATATTTACATCATGTAATTAGCTCATTTACTTGAAAAAGCTTATATAGTTTATTTCATAGAATGAATGAGAACGTTAGGATTCATTCAATGATTTTGTTAAGAATGATTAATTGAATCAGTCAATAACGTTTGTTGCATTGAGTGTAGGATTGACTTTTGATTCCAATAATGAATGAAAGCAGGTTGTTTCATTGAATGAATGCATTTTTATTAAGGAAATAATCTCTAATCGTTCAATTATCTTGTGCAGTTTGTTTCATTTGGAAGAAAGAATGAATGCAGTTTGATTCAATGAAAGAACGAATGCAGTTTAATCTCTGAATAATCAAGTTAACATTTTTGACACATTCGTTTCATGGATCCAACTGCATTCATTCATTCAATGTCTCAAGCTGTTAATTTATTGAATGTAAGATTAAAGTTTGATGCAATGAATGAATCAATGAATGTATTCAATTGTCATGAAGTGAACGTGTCTAGCATGTTTATCTCATTCAAAGAGTGCAAAAGGATTCCATTACAGACTGTGTAAAGTTTGTTTCATCGAATCAATGAATTACGCTTGATTCATTGAATGCACAAATGATGTTGGATTGCATGAATGAATGAATTTTGTTTGTTTCATTGACTGAAAGCGTTGAACTCGAGACATTGAAGTCAGCTCTACTCACTAAAGTAACTGGTGCAGTTTGTTTCATTGAATGAACGAGAGCAGTTTGATTCTCTGAATGAATGAACGTAAATAGTCTCATGAAATGAATATGTGATGTTTGTTTCATTGAATCAATGAATAATGTTTGATTCATTAATGTACGATTGAAGTTATATTCAATGAATTCACTGGTGCAGATTGTTTCATTGAATTAATGCGTTAGGTTCGAGACAGTTACATCATGACTTTAGCTCATTTACTTGAAATAGCTTGTACAGTTTATTACATGGAATGAATGAGTGCGGTAGGATTCATTCAATGAATCAAGAATGATTCATTGAATCAGTGAATGAACGCTTGATTCATAGATTGCACGATTGACTTTTGATTCCAATAATGAATGAATGCAGGGTGTTTGATTGAATGAAGGCGTTCAGCTCGAGGCATTTGTATTCAGGAAATAATCTGTAATCGATGAATTATCATGTGCAGTTTGTTTCATTGAAAGAAAGAATGATTCAATGAAAGAATGAATGCAGTTTAATCTCTGAATAATCAAGTTAACATTCTTGAAACATGCGTTTCATAAATCTAACCGCATTCATTCATTCAATCTCTGAAGCTGTTGGTTCATTGAATGTACGATTAAAGTTTGATGCAATGAATGAATCAATGAATGCATTTGTATGTCATGAAATGTACGTGTTTAGAATGTTTGTCTCATTCAAAGAGTGTAAACGAATTCCATTACAGATTGTGTAAAGTTTGCTTCATTCAATCTATGAATTACGCTTGATTCATTGATTGCACGAATGATGTTTGATTCCATAGATGAATGAATGCAGGTTGTTTCAATGACTGAAAGCGTTTAACTCGAGACATTGAAGTCAGCTCTACTCACTGAAGTAACTGGTGTAGTTTGTTTCATTGAAGGAACGAGAGCAGTTTGATTCTCTGAATGAATGAACGCAACTGGTCTCATGAAATGAATATGTGATGTTTTTTTCATTGAATCAATGAATAATGTTTGATTCATTGACTGTACGATTGAAGATAGGTTTAATGAATGAGTGTAGTGTGTTTCATTGAATGAAGGCGTTGAGGTCGAGATATTTACATCATGTAATTAGCTCATTTACTTGAAAAAGCTTATATAGTTTATTTCATAGAATGAATGAGAACGTTAGGATTCATTCAATGATTTTGTTAAGAATGATTAATTGAATCAGTCAATAACGTTTGTTGCATTGAGTGTAGGATTGACTTTTGATTCCAATAATGAATGAAAGCAGGTTGTTTCATTGAATGAATGCATTTTTATTAAGGAAATAATCTCTAATCGTTCAATTATCTTGTGCAGTTTGTTTCATTTGGAAGAAAGAATGAATGCAGTTTGATTCAATGAAAGAACGAATGCAGTTTAATCTCTGAATAATCAAGTTAACATTTTTGACACATTCGTTTCATGGATCCAACTGCATTCATTCATTCAATGTCTCAAGCTGTTGATTTATTGAATGTAAGATTAAAGTTTGATGCAATGAATGAATCAATGAATGTAGTCGATTGTCATGAAGTGAACGTGTTTAGCATGTTTATCTCATTCAAAGAGTGCAAAAGGATTCCATTACAGACTGTGTAAAGTTTGTTTCATTGAATCAATGAATAATGTTTGATTCATTGACTGTACGATTGAAGATAGGTTTAATGAATGAGTACAGTTTGTTGCATTGAATGAAGGCGTTGAGGTCGAGATATTTACATCATGTAATTAGCTCATTTACTTGAAATAGCTTGTATAGTTTATTTCATAGAATGAATGAGAACAGTAGGATTCATTCAATGATTTTGTTAGGAATGATTAATTGAATCAGTGAATAACGTTTTTTTGCATTTAATGTAGGATTGACTTTTGATTCCAATAATGAATGAAAGCAGGTTGTTTCATTCAATGAATGCATTTGAATTAAGGAAATAAGCTCTAATCGTTGAATTATCATGTGCAGTTTGTTTCATTGGAAGAAAGAACGCATGCAGTTTAATCTCTGAATAATCAAGTTAACATTCTTGAAACATGCGTTTCATGGATCCAACTGCATTCATTCATTCAATGTCTCAAGCTGTTAATTTATTGAATGTACGATGAAAGTTTGATGCAATGAATGAATCAATGAATGTATTCAATTGTCATGAAGTGAACGTGTCTAGCATGTTAATCTCATTCAAAGAGTGCAAAAGGATTCCATTACAGACTGTAAAGTTTGTTTCACCGAATCAATGAATTACGCTTGATTCATTGAATGCACAAATGATGTTTGATTCCATGAATGAATGAATTTTGTTTGTTTCATTGACTGAAAGCGTTGAACTCGAGACATTGAAGTCAGCTCTACTCACTAAAGTAACTGGTGCAGTTTGTTTCATTGAATGAACGAGAGCAGTTTGATTCTCTGAACGAATGAACGTAAATAGTCTCATGAAATGAATATGTGATTTTTGTCTCATTGAATCAATGAATAATGTTTGATTCATTAATGTACGATTGAAGTTATATTCAATGAATTCACTGGTGCAGATTGTTTCATTGAATTAATGCGTTAAGTTCGAGACAGTTACATCATGACTTTAGCTCATTTACTTGAAATAGCTTGTACAGTTTATTACATGGAATGAATGAGTGCGGTAGGATTCATTCAATGAATCAAGAATGATTCATTGAATCAGTGAATTAACGCTTGATTCATAGATTGCACGATTGACTTTTGATTCCAATAATGAATGAATGCAGGGTGTTTGATTGAATGAAGGCGTTCAGCTCGAGGCATTTGTATTAAGGAAATAATCTGTAATCGATGAATTATCATGTGCAGTTTGTTTCATTGAAAGAAAGAATGATTCAATGAAAGAATAAATGCAGTTTAATCTCTGAATAATCAAGTTAACATTCTTGAAACATGCGTTTCATAAATCTAACCGCATTCATTCATTCAATCTCTAAAGCTGTTGGTTCATTGAATGTACGATTAAAGTTTGATGCAATGAATGAATCAATGAATGCATTTGTATGTCATGAAATGTACGTGTTTAGAATGTTTGTCTCATTCAAAGAGTGTAAACGAATTCCATTACAGATTGTGTAAAGTTTGCTTCATTCAATCTATGAATTACGCTTGATTCATTGATTGCACGAATGATGTTTGATTCCATAGATGAATGAATGCAGATTGTTTCAATGACTGAAAGCGTTTAACTCGAGACATTGAAGTCAGCTCTACTCACTGAAGTAACTGGTGTAGTTTGTTTCATTGAATGAACGAGAGCAGTTTGATTCTCTGAATGAATGAACGCAACTGGTCTCATGAAATGAATATGTGATGTTTTTTTCATTGAATCAATGAATAATGTTTGATTCATTGACTGTACGATTGAAGATAGGTTTAATGAATGAGTGTAGTGTGTTTCATTGAATGAAGGCGTTGAGGTCGAGATATTTACATCATGTAATTAGCTCATTTACTTGAAAAAGCTTATATAGTTTATTTCATAGAATGAATGAGAACGTTAGGATTCATTCAATGATTTTGTTAAGAATGATTAATTGAATCAGTCAATAACGTTTGTTGCATTGAGTGTAGGATTGACTTTTGATTCCAATAATGAATGAAAGCAGGTTGTTTCATTGAATGAATGCATTTTTATTAAGGAAATAATCTCTAATCGTTCAATTATCTTGTGCAGTTTGTTTCATTTCGAAGAAAGAATGAATGCAGTTTGATTCAATGAAAGAACGAATGCAGTTTAATCTCTGAATAATCAAGTTAACATTTTTGACACATTCGTTTCATGGATCCAACTGCATTCATTCATTCAATGTCTCAAGCTGTTGATTTATTGAATGTAAGATTAAAGTTTGATGCAATGAATGAATCAATGAATGTAGTCGATTGTCATGAAGTGAACGTGTTTAGCATGTTTATCTCATTCAAAGAGTGCAAAAGGATTCCATTACAGATTGTGTAAAGTTTGCTTCATTCAATCTATGAATTACGCTTGATTCATTGATTGCACGAATGATGTTTGATTCCATAGATGAATGAATGCAGATTATTTCAATGACTGAAAGCGTTTAACTCGAGACATTGAAGTCAGCTCTACTCACTGAAGTAACTGGTGTAGTTTGTTTCATTGAATGAACGAGAGCAGTTTGATTCTCTGAATGAATGAACGCAACTGGTCTCATGAAATGAATATGTGATGTTTTTTTCATTGAATCAATGAATAATGTTTGATTCATTGACTGTACGATTGAAGATAGGTTTAATGAATGAGTGTAGTGTGTTTCATTGAATGAAGGCGTTGAGGTCGAGATATTTACATCATGTAATTAGCTCATTTACTTGAAAAAGCTTGTATAGTTTATTTCATAGAATGAATGAGAACGTTAGGATTCATTCAATGATTTTGTTAAGAATGATTAATTGAATCAGTCAATAACGTTTGTTGCATTGAGTGTAGGATTGACTTTTGATTCCAATAATGAATGAAATCAGGTTGTTTCATTGAATGAATGCATTTTTATGATAAAAATAATCTCTAATCGTTGAATTATCATGTGCAGTTTGTTTCATTTGGAAGAAAGAATGAATGCAGTTTGATTCAATGAAAGAACCAATGCAGTTTAATCTCTGAATAATCAAGTTAACATTTTTGACACATTCGTTTCATGGATCCAACTGCATTCATTCATTCAATGTCTCAAGCTGTTGATTTATTGAATGTAAGATTAAAGTTTGATGCAATGAATGAATCAATGAATGTAGTCGATTGTCATGAAGTGAACGTGTCTAGCATGTTTATCTCATTCAAAGAGTGCAAAAGGATTCCATTACAGACTGTGTAAAGTTTGTTTCATTGAATCAATGAATAATGTTTGATTCATTGACTGTACGATTGAAGATAGGTTTAATGAATGAGTGCAGTTTGTTGCATTGAATGAAGGCGTTGAGGTCGAGATATTTACATCATGTAATTAGCTCATTTACTTGAAATAGCTTGTATAGTTTATTTCATAGAATGAATGAGAACAGTAGGATTCATTCAATGATTTTGTTAGGAATGATTAATTGAATCAGTGAATAACGTTTGATGCATTTAATGTAGGATTGACTTTTGATTCCAATAATGAATGAAAGCAGGTTGTTTCATTCAATGAATGCATTTGAATTAAGGAAATAAGCTCTAATCGTTGAATTATCATGTGCAGTTTGTTTCATTGGAAGAAAGAACGCATGCAGTTTAATCTCTGAATAATCAAGTTAACATTCTTGAAACATGCGTTTCATGGATCCAACTGCATTCATTCATTCAATGTCTCAAGCTGTTAATTTATTGAATGTACGATGAAAGTTTGATGCAATGAATGAATCAATGAATGTATTCAATTGTCATGAAGTGAACGTGTCTAGCATGTTTATCTCATTCAAAGAGTGCAAAAGGATTCCATTACAGACTGTGTAAAGTTTGTTTCACCGAATCAATGAATTACGCTTGATTCATTGAATGCACAAATGATGTTTGATTCCATGAATGAATGAATTTTGTTTGTTTCATTGACTGAAAGCGTTGAACTCGAGACATTGAAGTCAGCTCTACTCACTAAAGTAACTGGTGCAGTTTGTTTCATTGAATGAACGAGAGCAGTTTGATTCTCTGAATGAATGAACGTAAATAGTCTCATGAAATGAATATGTGATGTTTGTTTCATTGAATCAATGAATAATGTTTGATTCATTAATGTACGATTGAAGTTATATTCAATGAATTCACTGGTGCAGATTGTTTCATTGAATTAATGCGTTAAGTTCGAGACAGTTACATCATGACTTTAGCTCATTTACTTGAAATAGCTTGTACAGTTTATTACATGGAATGAATGAGTGCGGTAGGATTCATTCAATGAATCAAGAATGATTCATTGAATCAGTGAATTAACGCTTGATTCATAGATTGCACGATTGACTTTTGATTCCAATAATGAATGAATGCAGGGTGTTTGATTGAATGAAGGCGTTCAGCTCGAGGCATTTGTATTAAGGAAATAATCTGTAATCGATGAATTATCATGTGCAGTTTGTTTCATTGAAAGAAAGAATGATTCAATGAAAGAATGAATGCAGTTTAATCTCTGAATAATCAAGTTAACATTCTTGAAACATGCGTTTCATAAATCTAACCGCATTCATTCATTCAATCTCTAAAGCTGTTGGTTCATTGAATGTACGATTAAAGTTTGATGCAATGAATGAATCAATGAATGCATTTGTATGTCATGAAATGTACGTGTTTAGAATGTTTGTCTCATTCAAAGAGTGTAAACGAATTCCATTACAGATTGTGTAAAGTTTGCTTCATTCAATCTATGAATTACGCTTGATTCATTGATTGCACGAATGATGTTTGATTCCATAGATGAATGAATGCAGATTGTTTCAATGACTGAAAGCGTTTAACTCGAGACATTGAAGTCAGCTCTACTCACTGAAGTAACTGGTGTAGTTTGTTTCATTGAATGAACGAGAGCAGTTTGATTCTCTGAATGAATGAACGCAACTGGTCTCATGAAATGAATATGTGATGTTTTTTTCATTGAATCAATGAATAATGTTTGATTCATTGACTGTACGATTGAAGATAGGTTTAATGAATGAGTGTAGTGTGTTTCATTGAATGAAGGCGTTGAGGTCGAGATATTTACATCATGTAATTAGCTCATTTACTTGAAAAAGCTTATATAGTTTATTTCATAGAATGAATGAGAACGTTAGGATTCATTCAATGATTTTGTTAAGAATGATTAATTGAATCAGTCAATAACGTTTGTTGCATTGAGTGTAGGATTGACTTTTGATTCCAATAATGAATGAAAGCAGGTTGTTTCATTGAATGAATGCATTTTTATTAAGGAAATAATCTCTAATCGTTCAATTATCTTGTGCAGTTTGTTTCATTTCGAAGAAAGAATGAATGCAGTTTGATTCAATGAAAGAACGAATGCAGTTTAATCTCTGAATAATCAAGTTAACATTTTTGACACATTCGTTTCATGGATCCAACTGCATTCATTCATTCAATGTCTCAAGCTGTTGATTTATTGAATGTAAGATTAAAGTTTGATGCAATGAATGAATCAATGAATGTAGTCGATTGTCATGAAGTGAACGTGTTTAGCATGTTTATCTCATTCAAAGAGTGCAAAAGGATTCCATTACAGACTGTGTAAAGTTTGTTTCATTGAATCAATGAATAATGTTTGATTCATTGACTGTACGATTGAAGATAGGTTTAATGAATGAGTACAGTTTGTTGCATTGAATGAAGGTGTTGAGGTCGAGATATTTACATCATGTGGTTAGCTCATTTACTTGAAATAGCTTGTATAGTTTATTTCATAGAATGAATGAGAACAGTAGGATTCATTCAATGATTTTGTTAGGAATGATTAATTGAATCAGTGAATAACGTTTGATTAATTTAATGTAGGATTGACTTTTGATTCCAATAATGAATGAAAGCAGGTTGTTTCATTCAATGAATGCATTTGAATTAAGGAAATAAGCTCTAATCGTTGAATTATCAAGTGCAGTTTGTTTCATTGGAAGAAAGAACGCATGCAGTTTAATCTCTGAATAATCAAGTTAACATTCTTGAAACATGCGTTTCATGGATCCAACTGCATTCATTCATTCAATGTCTCAAGCTGTTAATTTATTGAATGTACGATGAAAGTTTGATGCAATGAATGAATCAATGAATGTATTCAATTGTCATGAAGTGAACGTGTCTAGCATGTTTATCTCATTCAAAGAGTGCAAAAGGATTCCATTACAGACTGTGTAAAGTTTGTTTCATCGAATCAATGAATTACGCTTGATTCATTGAATGCACAAATGATGTTTGATTCCATGAATGAATGAATTTTGTTTGTTTCATTGACTGAAAGCGTTGAACTCGAGACATTGAAGTCAGCTCTACTCACTAAAGTAACTGGTGCAGTTTGTTTCATTGAATGAACGAGAGCAGTTTGATTCTCTGAATGAATGAACGTAAATAGTCTCATGAAATGAATATGTGATGTTTGTTTCATTGAATCAATGAATAATGTTTGATTCATTAATGTACGATTGAAGTTATATTCAATGAATTCACTGGTGCAGATTGTTTCATTGAATTAATGCATTAAGTTCGAGACAGTTACATCATGACTTTAGCTCATTTACTTGAAATAGCTTGTACAGTTTATTACATAGAATGAATGAGTGCGGTAGGATTCATTCAATGAATCAAGAATGATTCATTGAATCAGTGAATTAACGCTTGATTCATAGATTGCACGATTGACTTTTGATTCCAATAATGAATGAATGCAGCGTGTTTGATTGAATGAAGGCGTTCAGCTCGAGGCATTTGTATTAAGGAAATAATCTGTAATCGATTAATTATCATGTGCAGTTTGTTTCATTGAAAGAAAGAAAGATTCAATGAAAGAATGAATGCAGTTTAATCTCTGAATAATCAAGTTAACATTCTTGAAACATGCGTTTCATAAATCTAACCGCATTCATTCATTCAATCTCTAAAGCTGTTGGTTCATTGAATGTACGATTAAAGTTTGATACAATGAATGAATCAATGAATGCATTTGTATGTCATGAAATGTACGTGTTTAGAATGTTTGTCTCATTCAAAGAGTGCAAACGAATTCCATTACAGATTGTGTAAAGTTTGCTTCATTCAATCTATGAATTACGCTTGATTCATTGATTGCACGAATGATGTTTGATTCCATAGATGAATGAATGCAGATTATTTCAATGACTGAAAGCGTTTAACTCGAGACATTGAAGTCAGCTCTACTCACTGAAGTAACTGGTGTAGTTTGTTTCATTGAATGAACGAGAGCAGTTTGATTCTCTGAATGAATGAACGCAACTGGTCTCATGAAATGAATATGTGATGTTTTTTTCATTGAATCAATGAATAATGTTTGATTCATTGACTGTACGATTGAAGATAGGTTTAATGAATGAGTGTAGTGTGTTTCATTGAATGAAGGCGTTGAGGTCGAGATATTTACATCATGTAATTAGCTCATTTACTTGAAAAAGCTTGTATAGTTTATTTCATAGAATGAATGAGAACGTTAGGATTCATTCAATGATTTTGTTAAGAATGATTAATTGAATCAGTCAATAACGTTTGTTGCATTGAGTGTAGGATTGACTTTTGATTCCAATAATGAATGAAATCAGGTTGTTTCATTGAATGAATGCATTTTTATGATAAAAATAATCTCTAATCGTTGAATTATCATGTGCAGTTTGTTTCATTTGGAAGAAAGAATGAATGCAGTTTGATTCAATGAAAGAACGAATGCAGTTTAATCTCTGAATAATCAAGTTAACATTTTTGACACATTCGTTTCATGGATCCAACTGCATTCATTCATTCAATGTCTCAAGCTGTTGGTTTATTGAATGTAAGATTAAAGTTTGATGCAATGAATGAATCAATGAATGTAGTCGATCGTCATGAAGTGAACGTGTTTAGCATGTTTATCTCATTCAAAGAGTGCAAAAGGATTCCATTACAGACTGTGTAAAGTTTGTTTCATTGAATCAATGAATAATGTTTGATTCATTGACTGTACGATTGAAGATAGGTTTAATGAATGAGTACAGTTTGTTGAATTGAATGAAGGCGTTGAGGTCGAGATATTTACATCATGTAATTAGCTCATTTACTTGAAATAGCTTGTATAGTTTATTTCATAGAATGAATGAGAACAGTAGGATTCATTCAATGATTTTGTTAGGAATGATTAATTGAATCAGTGAATAACGTTTGATGCATTTAATGTAGGATTGACTTTTGATTCCAATAATGAATGAAAGCAGGTTGTTTCATTCAATGAATGCATTTGAATTAAGGAAATAAGCTCTAATCGTTGAATTATCATGTGCAGTTTGTTTCATTGGAAGAAAGAACGCATGCAGTTTAATCTCTGAATAATCAAGTTAACATTCTTGAAACATGCGTTTCATGGATCCAACTGCATTCATTCATTCAATGTCTCAAGCTGTTAATTTATTGAATGTACGATGAAAGTTTGATGCAATGAATGAATCAATGAATGTATTCAATTGTCATGAATTGAACGTGTCTAGCATGTTTATCTCATTCAAAGAGTGCAAAAGGATTCCATTGCAGACAGTGTAAAGTTTGTTTCATCGATTCAATGAATTACGCTTGATTCATTGAATGCACAAATGATGTTTGATTCCATGAATGAATGAATTTTGTTTGTTTCATTGACTGAAAGCGTTGAACTCGAGACATTGAAGTCAGCTCTACTCACTAAAGTAACAGGTGCAGTTTGTTTCATTGAATGAACGAGAGCAGTTTGATTCTCTGAATGAATGAACGTAAATAGTCTCATGAAATGAATATGTGATGTTTGTTTCATTGAATCAATGAATAATGTTTGATTCATTAATGTACGATTGAAGTTATATTCAATGAATTCACTGGTGCAGATTGTTTCATTGAATTAATGCGTTAGGTTCGAGACAGTTACATCATGACTTTAGCTCATTTACTTGAAATAGCTTGTACAGTTTATTACATGGAATGAATGAGTGCGGTAGGATTCATTCCATGAATCAAGAATGATTCATTGAATCAGTGAATTAACGCTTGATTCATAGATTGCACGATTGACTATTGATTCCAATAATGAATGAATGCAGGGTGTTTGATTGAATGAAGGCGTTCAGCTCGAGGCATTTGTATTAAGGAAATAATCTGTAATCGATGAATTATCATGTGCAGTTTGTTTCATTGAAAGAAAGAATGATTCAATGAAAGAATGAATGCAGTTTAATCTCTGAATAATCAAGTTAACATTCTTGAAACATGCGTTTCATAAATCTAATCGCATTCATTCATTCAATCTCTAAAGCTGTTGGTTCATTGAATGTACGATTAAAGTTTGATGCAATGAATGAATCAATGAATGCATTTGTATGTCATGAAATGTACGTGTTTAGAATGTTTGTCTCATTCAAAGAGTGTAAACGAATTCCATTACAGATTGTGTAAAGTTTGCTTCATTCATTCTATGAATTACGCTTGATTCATTGATTGCACGAATGATGTTTGATTCCATAGATGAATGAATGCAGATTGTTTCAATGACTGAAAGCGTTTAACTCGAGACATTGAAGTCACCTCTACTCACTGAAGTAACTGGTGTAGTTTGTTTCATTGAATGAACGAGAGCAGTTTGATTCTCTGAATGAATGAACGCAACTGGTCTCATGAAATGAATATGTGATGTTTTTTTCATTGAATGAATGAATAATGTTTGATTCATTGACTGTACGATTGAAGATAGGTTTAATGAATGAGTGTAGTGTGTTTCATTGAATGAAGGCGTTGAGGTCGAGATATTTACATCATGTAATTAGCTCATTTACTTGAAAAAGCTTATATAGTTTATTTCATAGAATGAATGAGAACGTTAGGATTCATTCAATGATTTTGTTAAGAATGATTAATTGAATCAGTCAAAAACGTTTGTTGCATTGAGTGTAGGATTGACTTTTGATTCCAATAATGAATGAAAGCAGGTTGTTTCATTGAATGAATGCATTTTTATTAAGGAAATAATCTCTAATCGTTCAATTATCTTGTGCAGTTTGTTTCATTTGGAAGAAAGAATGAATGCAGTTTGATTCAATGAAAGAACGAATGCAGTTTAATCTCTGAATAATCAAGTTAACATTTTTGACACATTCGTTTCATGGATCCAACTGCATTCATTCATTCAATGTCTCAAGCTGTTAATTTATTGAATGTACGATGAAAGTTTGATGCAATGAATGAATCAATGAATGTATTCAATTGTCATGAAGTGAACGTGTCTAGCATGTTAATCTCATTCAAAGAGTGCAAAAGGATTCCATTACAGACTGTAAAGTTTGTTTCACCGAATCAATGAATTACGCTTGATTCATTGAATGCACAAATGATGTTTGATTCCATGAATGAATGAATTTTGTTTGTTTCATTGACTGAAAGCGTTGAACTCGAGACATTGAAGTCAGCTCTACTCACTAAAGTAACTGGTGCAGTTTGTTTCATTGAATGAACGAGAGCAGTTTGATTCTCTGAATGAATGAACGTAAATGGTCTCATGAAATGAATATGTGATTTTTGTCTCATTGAATCAATGAATAATGTTTGATTCATTAATGTACGATTGAAGTTATATTCAATGAATTCACTGGTGCAGATTGTTTCATTGAATTAATGCGTTAAGTTCGAGACAGTTACATCATGACTTTAGCTCATTTACTTGAAATAGCTTGTACAGTTTATTACATAGAATGAATGAGTGCGGTAGGATTCATTCAATGAATCAAGAATGATTCATTGAATCAGTGAATTAACGCTTGATTCATAGATTGCACGATTGACTTTTGATTCCAATAATGAATGAATGCAGGGTGTTTGATTGAATGAAGGCGTTCAGCTCGAGGCATTTGTATTAAGGAAATAATCTGTAATCGATTAATTATCATGTGCAGTTTGTTTCATTGAAAGAAAGAATGATTCAATGAAAGAATGAATGCAGTTTAATCTCTGAATAATCAAGTTAACATTCTTGAAACATGCGTTTCATAAATCTAACCGCATTCATTCATTCAATCTCTAAAGCTGTTGGTTCATTGAATGTACGATTAAAGTTTGATGCAATGAATGAATCAATGAATGCATTTGTATGTCATGAAATGTACGTGTTTAGAATGTTTGTCTCATTCAAAGAGTGCAAAAGAATTCCATTACAGACTGTAAAGTTTGCTTCATTCATTCTATGAATTACGCTTGATTCATTGATTGCACGAATGATGTTTGATTCCATGAATGAATGAATTTTGTTTGTTTCATTGACTGAAAGCGTTTAACTCGAGACATTGAAGTCAGCTCTACTCACTGAAGTAACTGGTGTAGTTTGTTTCATTGAATGAACGAGAGCAGTTTGATTCTCTGAATGAATGAACGCAACTGGTCTCATGAAATGAATATGTGATGTTTTTTTCATTGAATCAATGAATAATGTTTGATTCATTGACTGTACGATTGAAGATAGGTTTAATGAATGAGTGTAGTGTGTTTCATTGAATGAAGGCGTTGAGGTCGAGATATTTACATCATGTAATTAGCTCATTTACTTGAAAAAGTTTATATAGTTTATTTCATAGAATGAATGAGAACGTTAGGATTCATTCAATGATTTTGTTAAGAATGATTAATTGAATCAGTCAATAACGTTTGTTGCATTGAGTGTAGGATTGACTTTTGATTCCAATAATGAATGAAAGCAGGTTGTTTCATTGAATGAATGCATTTTTATTAAGGAAATAATCTCTAATCGTTCAATTATCTTGTGCAGTTTGTTTCATTTGGAAGAAAGAATGAATGCAGTTTGATTCAATGAAAGAACGAATGCAGTTTAATCTGTGAATAATCAAGTTAACATTTTTGACACATTCGTTTCATGGATCCAACTGCATTCATTCATTCAATGTCTCAAGCTGTTGATTTATTGAATGTAAGATTAAAGTTTGATGCAATGAATGAATCAATGAATGTAGTCGATTGTCATGAAGTGAACGTGTTTAGCATGTTTATCTCATTCAAAGAGTGCAAAAGGATTCCATTACAGACTGTGTAAAGTTTGTTTCATTGAATCAATGAATAATGTTTGATTCATTGACTGTACGATTGAAGATAGGTTTAATGAATGAGTACAGTTTGTTGCATTGAATGAAGGCGTTGAGGTCGAGATATTTACATCATGTAATTAGCTCATTTACTTGAAATAGCTTGTATAGTTTATTTCATAGAATGAATGAGAACAGTAGGATTCATTCAATGATTTTGTTAGGAATGATTAATTGAATCAGTGAATAACGTTTTTTTGCATTTAATGTAGGATTGTCTTTTGATTCCAATAATGAATGAAAGCAGGTTGTTTCATTCAATGAATGCATTTGAATTAAGGAAATAAGCTCTAATCGTTGAATTATCATGTGCAGTTTGTTTCATTGGAAGAAAGAACGCATGCAGTTTAATCTCTGAATAATCAAGTTAACATTCTTGAAACATGCGTTTCATGGATCCAACTGCATTCATTCATTCAATGTCTCAAGCTGTTAATTTATTGAATGTACGATGAAAGATTGATGCAATGAATGAATCAATGAATGTATTCAATTGTCATGAAGTGAACGTGTCTAGCATGTTAATCTCATTCAAAGAGTGCAAAAGGATTCCATTACAGACTGTAAAGTTTGTTTCACCGAATCAATGAATTACGCTTGATTCATTGAATGCACAAATGATGTTTGATTCCATGAATGAATGAATTTTGTTTGTTTCATTGACTGAAAGCGTTGAACTCGAGACATTGAAGTCAGCTCTACTCACTAAAGTAACTGGTGCAGTTTGTTTCATTGAATGAACGAGAGCAGTTTGATTCTCTGAATGAATGAACGTAAATGGTCTCATGAAATGAATATGTGATTTTTGTTTCATTGAATCAATGAATAATGTTTGATTCATTAATGTACGATTGAAGTTATATTCAATGAATTCACTGGTGCAGATTGTTTCATTGAATTAATGCGTTAAGTTCGAGACAGTTACATCATGACTTTAGCTCATTTACTTGAAATAGCTTGTACAGTTTATTACATAGAATGAATGAGTGCGGGAGGATTCATTCAATGAATCAAGAATGATTCATTGAATCAGTGAATGAACGCTTGATTCATAGATTGCACGATTGACTTTTGATTCCAATAATGAATGAATGCAGGGTGTTTGATTGAATGAAGGCGTTCAGCTCGAGGCATTTGTATTAAGGAAATAATCTGTAATCGATGAATTATCATGTGCAGTTTGTTTCATTGAAAGAAAGAATGATTCAATGAAAGAATGAATGCAGTTTAATCTCTGAATAATCAAGTTAACATTCTTGAAACATGCGTTTCATAAATCTAACCGCATTCATTCATTCAATCTCTAAAGCTGTTGGTTCATTGAATGTACGCTTAAAGTTTGATGCAATGAATGAATCAATGAATGCATTTGTATGTCATGAAATGTACGTGTTTAGAATGTTTGTCTCATTCAAAGAGTGCAAAAGAATTCCATTACAGATTGTGTAAAGTTTGTTTCATTCAATCTATGAATTACGCTTGATTCATTGATTGCACGAATGATGTTTGATTCCATAAATGAATGAATGCAGGTTGTTTCAATGACTGAAAGCGTTTAACTCTAGACATTGAAGTCAGCTCTACTCACTGAAGTAACTGGTGTAGTTTGTTTCATTGAATGAACGAGAGCAGTTTGATTCTCTGAATGAATGAACGCAACTGGTCTCATGAAATGAATATGTGATGTGTCTTTCCTTGAATCAATGAATAATGTTTGATTCATTGACTGTACGATTGAAGATAGGTTTAATGAATGAGTGTAGTGTGTTTCATTGAATGAAGGCGTTGAGGTCGAGATATTTACATCATGTAATCAGCTCATTTACTTGAAAAAGCTTGTTTCGTTTATTTCATAGAATGAATGAGAACGTTAGGATTCATTCAATGATTTTGTTAAGAATGATTAATTGAATCAGTCAATAACGTTTGTTGCATTGAGTGTAGGATTGACTTTTGATTCCAATAATGAATGAAAGCAGGTTGTTTCATTGAATGAATGCATTTTTATTAAGGAAATAATCTCTAATCGTTGAATTATCATGTGCAGATTGTTTCATTTGGAAGAAAGAATGAATGCAGTTTGATTCAATGAAAGAACGAATGCAGTTTAATCTCTGAATAATCAAGTTAACATTTTTGACACATTCGTTACATGGATCGAACTGCATTCATTCATTCAATGTCTCAAGCTGTTGATTTATTGAATGTAAGATTAAAGTTTGATGCAATGAATGAATCAATGAATGTAGTCGATTGTCATGAAGTGAACGTGTTTAGCATGTTTATCTCATTCAAAGAGTGCAAAAGGATTCCATTACAGACTGTGTAAAGTTTGTTTCATTGAATCAATGAATAATGTTTGATTCATTGACTGTATGATTGAAGATAGGTTTAATGAATGAGTGCAGTTTGTTTCATTGAATGAAGGCGTTGAGGTCGAGATATTTACATCATGTAATTAGCTCATTTACTTGAAAAAGCTTATATAGTTTATTTCATAGAATGAATGAGAACGTTAGGATTCATTCAATGATTTTGTTAAGAATGATTAATTGAATCAGTCAATAACGTTTGTTGCATTGAGTGTAGGATTGACTTTTGATTCCAATAATGAATGAAAGCAGGTTGTTTCATTGAATGAATGCATTTTTATTAAGGAAATAATCTCTAATCGTTCAATTATCTTGTGCAGTTTGTTTCATTTGGAAGAAAGAATGAATGCAGTTTGATTCAATGAAAGAACGAATGCAGTTTAATCGCTAAATAATCAAGTTAACATTTTTGACACATTCGTTTCATGGATCCAACTGCATTCATTCATTCAATGTCTCAAGCTGTTGATTTATTGAATGTAAGATTAAAGTTTGATGCAATGAATGAATCAATGAATGTAGTCGATTGTCATGAAGTGAACGTGTTTAGCATGTTTATCTCATTCAAAGAGTGCAAAAGGATTCCATTACAGACTGTGTAAAGTTTGTTTCATTGAATCAATGAATAATGTTTGATTCATTGACTGTACGATTGAAGATAGGTTTAATGAATGAGTACAGTTTGTTGCATTGAATGAAGGCGTTGAGGTCGAGATATTTACATCATGTAATTAGCTCATTTACTTGAAATAGCTTGTATAGTTTATTTCATAGAATGAATGAGAACAGTAGGATTCATTCAATGATTTTGTTAGGAATGATTAATTGAATCAGTGAATAACGTTTGATGCATTTAATGTAGGATTGACTTTTGATTCCAATAATGAATGAAAGCAGGTTGTTTCATTCAATGAATGCATTTGAATTAAGGAAATAAGCTCTAATCGTTGAATTATCATGTGCAGTTTGTTTCATTGGAAGAAAGAACGCATGCAGTTTAATCTCTGAATAATCAAGTTAACATTCTTGAAACATGCGTTTCATGGATCCAACTGCATTCATTCATTCAATGTCTCAAGCTGTTAATTTATTGAATGTACGATGAAAGTTTGATGCAATGAATGAATCAATGAATGTATTCAATTGTCATGAAGTGAACGTGTCTAGCATGTTAATCTCATTCAAAGAGTGCAAAAGGATTCCATTACAGACTGTAAAGTTTGTTTCACCGAATCAATGAATTACGCTTGATTCATTGAATGCACAAATGATGTTTGATTCCATGAATGAATGAATTTTGTTTGTTTCATTGACTGAAAGCGTTGAACTCGAGACATTGAAGTCAGCTCTACTCACTAAAGTAACTGGTGCAGTTTGTTTCATTGAATGAACGAGAGCAGTTTGATTCTCTGAATGAATGAACGTAAATGGTCTCATGAAATGAATATGTGATTTTTGTTTCATTGAATCAATGAATAATGTTTGATTCATTAATGTACGATTGAAGTTATATTCAATGAATTCACTGGTGCAGATTGTTTCATTGAATTAATGCGTTAAGTTCGAGACAGTTACATCATGACTTTAGCTCATTTACTTGAAATAGCTTGTACAGTTTATTACATAGAATGAATGAGTGCGGTAGGATTCATTCAATGAATCAAGAATGATTCATTGAATCAGTGAATTAACGCTTGATTCATAGATTGCACGATTGACTTTTGATTCCAATAATGAATGAATGCAGGGTGTTTGATTGAATGAAGGCGTTCAGCTCGAGGCATTTGTATTAAGGAAATAATCTGTAATCGATGAATTATCATGTGCAGTTTGTTTCATTGAAAGAAAGAATGATTCAATGAAAGAATGAATGCAGTTTAATCTCTGAATAATCAAGTTAACATTCTTGAAACATGCGTTTCATAATTCTAACCGCATTCATTCATTCAATCTCTAAAGCTGTTGGTTCATTGAATGTACGCTTAAAGTTTGATGCAATGAATGAATCAATGAATGCATTTGTATGTCATGAAATGTACGTGTTTAGAATGTTTGTCTCATTCAAAGAGTGCAAAAGAATTCCATTACAGATTGTGTAAAGTTTGTTTCATTCAATCTATGAATTACGCTTGATTCATTGATTGCACGAATGATGTTTGATTCCATAAATGAATGAATGCAGGTTGTTTCAATGACTGAAAGCGTTTAACTCGAGACATTGAAGTCAGCTCTACTCACTGAAGTAACTGGTGTAGTTTGTTTCATTGAATGAACGAGAGCAGTTTGATTCTCTGAATGAATGAACGCAACTGGTCTCATGAAATGAATATGTGATGTGTTTTTTATTGAATCAATGAATAATGTTTGATTCATTGACTGTACGATTGAAGATAGGTTTAATGAATGAGTGTAGTGTGTTTCATTGAATGAAGGCGTTGAGGTCGAGATATTTACATCATGTAATCAGCTCATTTACTTGAAAAAGCTTGTTTCGTTTATTTCATAGAATGAATGAGAACGTTAGGATTCATTCAATGATTTTGTTAAGAATGATTAATTGAATCAGTCAATAACGTTTGTTGCATTGAGTGTAGGATTGACTTTTGATTCCAATAATGAATGAAAGCAGGTTGTTTCATTGAATGAATGCATTTTTATTAAGGAAATAATCTCTAATCGTTGAATTATCATGTGCAGTTTGTTTCATTTGGAAGAAAGAATGAATGCAGTTTGATTCAATGAAAGAACGAATGCAGTTTAATCTCTGAATAATCAAGTTAAAATTTTTGACACATTCGTTACATGGATCGAACTGCATTCATTCATTCAATGTCTCAAGCTGTTGATTTATTGAATGTAAGATTAAAGTTTGATGCAATGAATGAATCAATGAATGTAGTCGATTGTCATGAAGTGAACGTGTTTAGCATGTTTATCTCATTCAAAGAGTGCAAAAGGATTCCATTACAGACTGTGTAAAGTTTGTTTCATTGAATCAATGAATAATGTTTGATTCATTGACTGTACGATTGAAGATAGGTTTAATGAATGAGTACAGTTTGTTGAATTGAATGAAGGCGTTGAGGTCGAGATATTTACATCATGTAATTAGCTCATTTATTTGAAATAGCTTGTATAGTTTATTTCATAGAATGAATGAGAACAGTAGGATTCATTCAATGATTTTGTTAGGAATGATTAATTGAATCAGTGAATAACGTTTTTTTGCATTTAATGTAGGATTGACTTTTGATTCCAATAATGAATGAAAGCAGGTTGTTTCATTCAATGAATGCATTTGAATTAAGGAAATAAGCTCTAATCGTTGAATTATCATGTGCAGTTTGTTTCATTGGAAGAAAGAACGCATGCAGTTTAATCTCTGAATAATCAAGTTAACATTCTTGAAACATGCGTTTCATGGATCCAACTGCATTCATTCATTCAATGTCTCAAGCTGTTAATTTATTGAATGTACGATGAAAGTTTGATGCAATGAATGAATCAATGAATGTATTCAATTGTCATGAAGTGAACGTGTCTAGCATGTTAATCTCATTCAAAGAGTGCAAAAGGATTCCATTACAGACTGTAAAGTTTGTTTCACCGAATCAATGAATTACGCTTGATTCATTGAATGCACAAATGATGTTTGATTCCATGAATGAATGAATTTTGTTTGTTTCATTGACTGAAAGCGTTGAACTCGAGACATTGAAGTCAGCTCTACTCACTAAAGTAACTGGTGCAGTTTGTTTCATTGAATGAACGAGAGCAGTTTGATTCTCTGAATGAATGAACGTAAATGGTCTCATGAAATGAATATGTGATTTTTGTTTCATTGAATCAATGAATAATGTTTGATTCATTAATGTACGATTGAAGTTATATTCAATGAATTCACTGGTGCAGATTGTTTCATTGAATTAATGCGTTAAGTTCGAGACAGTTACATCATGACTTTAGCTCATTTACTTGAAATAGCTTGTACAGTTTATTACATAGAATGAATGAGTGCGGTAGGATTCATTCAATGAATCAAGAATGATTCATTGAATCAGTGAATTAACGCTTGATTCATAGATTGCACGATTGACTTTTGATTCCAATAATGAATGAATGCAGGGTGTTTGATTGAATGAAGGCATTCAGCTCGAGGCATTTGTATTAAGGAAATAATCTGTAATCGATGAATTATCATGTGCAGTTTGTTTCATTGAAAGAAAGAATGATTCAATGAAAGAATGAATGCAGTTTAATCTCTGAATAATCAAGTTAACATTCTTGAAACATGCGTTTCATAAATCTAACCGCATTCATTCATTCAATCTCTAAAGCTGTTGGTTCATTGAATGTACGATTAAAGTTTGATGCAATGAATGAATCAATGAATGCATTTGTATGTCATGAAATGTACGTGTTTAGAATGTTTGTCTCATTCAAAGAGTGTAAACGAATTCCATTACAGATTGTGTAAAGTTTGCTTCATTCATTCTATGAATTACGCTTGATTCATTGATTGCACGAATGATGTTTGATTCCATAGATGAATGAATGCAGATTGTTTCAATGACTGAAAGCGTTTAACTCGAGACATTGAAGTCAGCTCTACTCACTGAAGTAACTGGTGTAGTTTGTTTCATTGAATGAACGAGAGCAGTTTGATTCTCTGAATGAATGAACGCAACTGGTCTCATGAAATGAATATGTGATGTTTTTTTCATTGAATCAATGAATAATATTTGATTCATTGACTGTACGATTGAAGATAGGTTTAATGAATGAGTGTAGTGTGTTTCATTGAATGAAGGCGTTGAGGTCGAGATATTTACATCATGTAATTAGCTCATTTACTTGAAAAAGCTTATATAGTTTATTTCATAGAATGAATGAGAACGTTAGGATTCATTCAATGATTTTGTTAGGAATGATTAATTGAATCAGTGAATAACGTTTGATGCATTTAATGTAGGATTGACTTTTGATTCCAATAATGAATGAAAGCAGGTTGTTTCATTCAATGAATGCATTTGAATTAAGGAAATAAGCTCTAATCGTTGAATTATCATGTGCAGTTTGTTTCATTGGAAGAAAGAACGCATGCAGTTTAATCTCTGAATAATCAAGTTAACATTCTTGAAACATGCGTTTCATGGATCCAACTGCATTCATTCATTCAATGTCTCAAGCTGTTAATTTATTGAATGTACGATGAAAGTTTGATGCAATGAATGAATCAATGAATGTATTCAATTGTCATGAAGTGAACATGTCTCGCATGTTTATCTCATTCAAAGAGTGCAAAAGGATTCCATTACAGACTGTGTAAAGTTTGTTTCATCGAATCAATGAATTAAGCTTGATTCATTGAATGCACAAATGATGTTGGATTGCATGAATGAATGAATTTTGTTTGTTTCATTGACTGAAAGCGTTGAACTCGAGACATTGAAGTCAGCTCTACTCACTAAAGTAACTGGTGCAGTTTGTTTCATTGAATGAACGAGAGCAGTTTGATTCTCTGAATGAATGAACGTAAATAGTCTCATGAAATGAATATGTGATGTTTGTTTCATTGAATCAATGAATAATGTTTGATTCATTAATGTACGATTGAAGTTATATTCAATGAATTCACTGGTGCAGATTGTTTCATTGAATTAATGCGTTAAGTTCGAGACAGTTACATCATGACTTTAGCTCATTTACTTGAAATAGCTTGTACAGTTTATTACATGGAATGAATGAGTGCGGTAGGATTCATTCAATGAATCAAGAATGATTCATTGAATCAGTGAATTAACGCTTGATTCATAGATTGCACGATTGACTTTTGATTCCAATAATGAATGAATGCAGGGTGTTTGATTGAATGAAGGCGTTCAGCTCGAGGCATTTGTATTAAGGAAATAATCTGTAATCGATTAATTATCATGTGCAGTTTGTTTCATTGAAAGAAAGAATGATTCAATGAAAGAATGAATGCAGTTTAATCTCTGAATAATCAAGTTAACATTCTTGAAACATGCGTTTCATAAATCTAACCGCATTCATTCATTCAATCTCTAAAGCTGTTGGTTCATTGAATGTACGATTAAAGTTTGATGCAATGAATGAATCAATGAATGCATTTGTATGTCATGAAATGTACGTGTTTAGAATGTTTGTCTCATTCAAAGAGTGCAAAAGAATTCCATTACAGATTGTGTAAAGTTTGTTTCATTCAATCTATGAATTACGCTTGATTCATTGATTGCACGAATGATGTTTGATTCCATAAATGAATGAATGCAGGTTGTTTCAATGACTGAAAGCGTTTAACTCGAGACATTGAAGTCAGCTCTACTCACTGAAGTAACTGGTGTAGTTTGTTTCATTGAATGAACGAGAGCAGTTTGATTCTCTGAATGAATGAACGCAACTGGTCTCATGAAATGAATATGTGATGTGTTTTTTATTGAATCAATGAATAATGTTTGATTCATTGACTGTACGATTGAAGATAGGTTTAATGAATGAGTGTAGTGTGTTTCATTGAATGAAGGCGTTGAGGTCGAGATATTTACATCATGTAATCAGCTCATTTACTTGAAAAAGCTTGTTTCGTTTATTTCATAGAATGAATGAGAACGTTAGGATTCATTCAATGATTTTGTTAAGAATGATTAATTGAATCAGTCAATAACGTTTGTTGCATTGAGTGTAGGATTGACTTTTGATTCCAATAATGAATGAAAGCAGGTTGTTTCATTGAATGAATGCATTTTTATTAAGGAAATAATCTCTAATCGTTGAATTATCATGTGCAGTTTGTTTCATTTGGAAGAAAGAATGAATGCAGTTTGATTCAATGAAAGAACGAATGCAGTTTAATCTCTGAATAATCAAGTTAAAATTTTTGACACATTCGTTACATGGATCGAACTGCATTCATTCATTCAATGTCTCAAGCTGTTGATTTATTGAATGTAAGATTAAAGTTTGATGCAATGAATGAATCAATGAATGTAGTCGATTGTCATGAAGTGAACGTGTTTAGCATGTTTATCTCATTCAAAGAGTGCAAAAGGATTCCATTACAGACTGTGTAAAGTTTGTTTCATTGAATCAATGAATAATGTTTGATTCATTGACTGTACGATTGAAGATAGGTTTAATGAATGAGTACAGTTTGTTGAATTGAATGAAGGCGTTGAGGTCGAGATATTTACATCATGTAATTAGCTCATTTATTTGAAATAGCTTGTATAGTTTATTTCATAGAATGAATGAGAACAGTAGGATTCATTCAATGATTTTGTTAGGAATGATTAATTGAATCAGTGAATAACGTTTTTTTGCATTTAATGTAGGATTGACTTTTGATTCCAATAATGAATGAAAGCAGGTTGTTTCATTCAATGAATGCATTTGAATTAAGGAAATAAGCTCTAATCGTTGAATTATCATGTGCAGTTTGTTTCATTGGAAGAAAGAACGCATGCAGTTTAATCTCTGAATAATCAAGTTAACATTCTTGAAACATGCGTTTCATGGATCCAACTGCATTCATTCATTCAATGTCTCAAGCTGTTAATTTATTGAATGTACGATGAAAGTTTGATGCAATGAATGAATCAATGAATGTATTCAATTGTCATGAAGTGAACGTGTCTAGCATGTTAATCTCATTCAAAGAGTGCAAAAGGATTCCATTACAGACTGTAAAGTTTGTTTCACCGAATCAATGAATTACGCTTGATTCATTGAATGCACAAATGATGTTTGATTCCATGAATGAATGAATTTTGTTTGTTTCATTGACTGAAAGCGTTGAACTCGAGACATTGAAGTCAGCTCTACTCACTAAAGTAACTGGTGCAGTTTGTTTCATTGAATGAACGAGAGCAGTTTGATTCTCTGAATGAATGAACGTAAATGGTCTCATGAAATGAATATGTGATTTTTGTTTCATTGAATCAATGAATAATGTTTGATTCATTAATGTACGATTGAAGTTATATTCAATGAATTCACTGGTGCAGATTGTTTCATTGAATTAATGCGTTAAGTTCGAGACAGTTACATCATGACTTTAGCTCATTTACTTGAAATAGCTTGTACAGTTTATTACATAGAATGAATGAGTGCGGTAGGATTCATTCAATGAATCAAGAATGATTCATTGAATCAGTGAATTAACGCTTGATTCATAGATTGCACGATTGACTTTTGATTCCAATAATGAATGAATGCAGGGTGTTTGATTGAATGAAGGCATTCAGCTCGAGGCATTTGTATTAAGGAAATAATCTGTAATCGATGAATTATCATGTGCAGTTTGTTTCATTGAAAGAAAGAATGATTCAATGAAAGAATGAATGCAGTTTAATCTCTGAATAATCAAGTTAACATTCTTGAAACATGCGTTTCATAAATCTAACCGCATTCATTCATTCAATCTCTAAAGCTGTTGGTTCATTGAATGTACGATTAAAGTTTGATGCAATGAATGAATCAATGAATGCATTTGTATGTCATGAAATGTACGTGTTTAGAATGTTTGTCTCATTCAAAGAGTGTAAACGAATTCCATTACAGATTGTGTAAAGTTTGCTTCATTCATTCTATGAATTACGCTTGATTCATTGATTGCACGAATGATGTTTGATTCCATAGATGAATGAATGCAGATTGTTTCAATGACTGAAAGCGTTTAACTCGAGACATTGAAGTCAGCTCTACTCACTGAAGTAACTGGTGTAGTTTGTTTCATTGAATGAACGAGAGCAGTTTGATTCTCTGAATGAATGAACGCAACTGGTCTCATGAAATGAATATGTGATGTTTTTTTCATTGAATCAATGAATAATATTTGATTCATTGACTGTACGATTGAAGATAGGTTTAATGAATGAGTGTAGTGTGTTTCATTGAATGAAGGCGTTGAGGTCGAGATATTTACATCATGTAATTAGCTCATTTACTTGAAAAAGCTTATATAGTTTATTTCATAGAATGAATGAGAACGTTAGGATTCATTCAATGATTTTGTTAGGAATGATTAATTGAATCAGTGAATAACGTTTGATGCATTTAATGTAGGATTGACTTTTGATTCCAATAATGAATGAAAGCAGGTTGTTTCATTCAATGAATGCATTTGAATTAAGGAAATAAGCTCTAATCGTTGAATTATCATGTGCAGTTTGTTTCATTGGAAGAAAGAACGCATGCAGTTTAATCTCTGAATAATCAAGTTAACATTCTTGAAACATGCGTTTCATGGATCCAACTGCATTCATTCATTCAATGTCTCAAGCTGTTAATTTATTGAATGTACGATGAAAGTTTGATGCAATGAATGAATCAATGAATGTATTCAATTGTCATGAAGTGAACATGTCTCGCATGTTTATCTCATTCAAAGAGTGCAAAAGGATTCCATTACAGACTGTGTAAAGTTTGTTTCATCGAATCAATGAATTAAGCTTGATTCATTGAATGCACAAATGATGTTGGATTGCATGAATGAATGAATTTTGTTTGTTTCATTGACTGAAAGCGTTGAACTCGAGACATTGAAGTCAGCTCTACTCACTAAAGTAACTGGTGCAGTTTGTTTCATTGAATGAACGAGAGCAGTTTGATTCTCTGAATGAATGAACGTAAATAGTCTCATGAAATGAATATGTGATGTTTGTTTCATTGAATCAATGAATAATGTTTGATTCATTAATGTACGATTGAAGTTATATTCAATGAATTCACTGGTGCAGATTGTTTCATTGAATTAATGCGTTAAGTTCGAGACAGTTACATCATGACTTTAGCTCATTTACTTGAAATAGCTTGTACAGTTTATTACATGGAATGAATGAGTGCGGTAGGATTCATTCAATGAATCAAGAATGATTCATTGAATCAGTGAATTAACGCTTGATTCATAGATTGCACGATTGACTTTTGATTCCAATAATGAATGAATGCAGGGTGTTTGATTGAATGAAGGCGTTCAGCTCGAGGCATTTGTATTAAAGAAATAATCTGTAATCGATTAATTATCATGTGCAGTTTGTTTCATTGAAAGAAAGAATGATTCAATGAAAGAATGAATGCAGTTTAATCTCTGAATAATCAAGTTAACATTCTTGAAACATGCGTTTCATAAATCTAACCGCATTCATTCATTCAATCTCTAAAGCTGTTGGTTCATTGAATGTACGATTAAAGTTTGATGCAATGAATGAATCAATGAATGCATTTGTATGTCATGAAATGTACGTGTTTAGAATGTTTGTCTCATTCAAAGAGTGTAAACGAATTCCATTACAGATTGTGTAAAGTTTGCTTCATTCAATCTATGAATTACGCTTGATTCATTGATTGCACGAATGATGTTTGATTCCATAGATGAATGAATGCAGATTGTTTCAATGACTGAAAGCGTTTAACTCGAGACATTGAAGTCAGCTCTACTCACTGAAGTAACTGGTGTAGTTTGTTTCATTGAATGAACGAGAGCAGTTTGATTCTCTGAATGAATGAACGCAACTGGTCTCATGAAATGAATATGTGATGTTTTTTTCATTGAATCAATGAATAATGTTTGATTCATTGACTGTACGATTGAAGATAGGTTTAATGAATGAGTGTAGTGTGTTTCATTGAATGAAGGCGTTGAGGTCGAGATATTTACATCATGTAATTAGCTCATTTACTTGAAAAAGCTTATATAGTTTATTTCATAGAATGAATGAGAACGTTAGGATTCATTCAATGATTTTGTTAAGAATGATTAATTGAATCAGTCAATAACGTTTGTTGCATTGAGTGTAGGATTGACTTTTGATTCCAATAATGAATGAAAGCAGGTTGTTTCATTGAATGAATGCATTTTTATTAAGGAAATAATCTCTAATCGTTCAATTATCTTGTGCAGTTTGTTTCATTTGGAAGAAAGAATGAATGCAGTTTGATTCAATGAAAGAACGAATGCAGTTTAATCGCTAAATAATCAAGTTAACATTTTTGACACATTCGTTTCATGGATCCAACTGCATTCATTCATTCAATGTCTCAAGCTGTTGATTTATTGAATGTAAGATTAAAGTTTGATGCAATGAATGAATCAATGAATGTAGTCGATTGTCATGAAGTGAACGTGTTTAGCATGTTTATCTCATTCAAAGAGTGCAAAAGGATTCCATTACAGACTGTGTAAAGTTTGTTTCATTGAATCAATGAATAATGTTTGATTCATTGACTGTACGATTGAAGATAGGTTTAATGAATGAGTACAGTTTGTTGCATTGAATGAAGGCGTTGAGGTCGAGATATTTACATCATGTAATTAGCTCATTTACTTGAAATAGCTTGTATAGTTTATTTCATAGAATGAATGAGAACAGTAGGATTCATTCAATGATTTTGTTAGGAATGATTAATTGAATCAGTGAATAACGTTTTTTTGCATTTAATGTAGGATTGACTTTTGATTCCAATAATGAATGAAAGCAGGTTGTTTCATTCAATGAATGCATTTGAATTAAGGAAATAAGCTCTAATCGTTGAATTATCATGTGCAGTTTGTTTCATTGGAAGAAAGAACGCATGCAGTTTAATCTCTGAATAATCAAGTTAACATTCTTGAAACATGCGTTTCATGGATCCAACTGCATTCATTCATTCAATGTCTCAAGCTGTTAATTTATTGAATGTACGATGAAAGTTTGATGCAATGAATGAATCAATGAATGTATTCAATTGTCATGAAGTGAACGTGTCTAGCATGTTAATCTCATTCAAAGAGTGCAAAAGGATTCCATTACAGACTGTAAAGTTTGTTTCACCGAATCAATGAATTACGCTTGATTCATTGAATGCACAAATGATGTTTGATTCCATGAATGAATGAATTTTGTTTGTTTCATTGACTGAAAGCGTTGAACTCGAGACATTGAAGTCAGCTCTACTCACTAAAGTAACTGGTGCAGTTTGTTTCATTGAATGAACGAGAGCAGTTTGATTCTCTGAATGAATGAACGTAAATGGTCTCATGAAATGAATATGTGATTTTTGTTTCATTGAATCAATGAATAATGTTTGATTCATTAATGTACGATTGAAGTTATATTCAATGAATTCACTGGTGCAGATTGTTTCATTGAATTAATGCGTTAAGTTCGAGACAGTTACATCATGACTTTAGCTCATTTACTTGAAATAGCTTGTACAGTTTATTACATAGAATGAATGAGTGCGGTAGGATTCATTCAATGAATCAAGAATGATTCATTGAATCAGTGAATTAACGCTTGATTCATAGATTGCACGATTGACTTTTGATTCCAATAATGAATGAATGCAGGGTGTTTGATTGAATGAAGGCGTTCAGCTCGAGGCATTTGTATTAAGGAAATAATCTGTAATCGATTAATTATCATGTGCAGTTTGTTTCATTGAAAGAAAGAATGATTCAATGAAAGAATGAATGCAGTTTAATCTCTGAATAATCAAGTTAACATTCTTGAAACATACGTTTCATAATTCTAACCGCATTCATTCATTCAATCTCTAAAGCTGTTGGTTCATTGAATGTACGCTTAAAGTTTGATGCAATGAATGAATCAATGAATGCATTTGTATGTCATGAAATGTACGTGTTTAGAATGTTTGTCTCATTCAAAGAGTGCAAAAGAATTCCATTACAGATTGTGTAAAGTTTGTTTCATTCAATCTATGAATTACGCTTGATTCATTGATTGCACGAATGATGTTTGATTCCATAAATGAATGAATGCAGGTTGTTTCAATGACTGAAAGCGTTTAACTCGAGACATTGAAGTCAGCTCTACTCACTGAAGTAACTGGTGTAGTTTGTTTCATTGAATGAACGAGAGCAGTTTGATTCTCTGAATGAATGAACGCAACTGGTCTCATGAAATGAATATGTGATGTGTTTTTCCTTGAATCAATGAATAATGTTTGATTCATTGACTGTACGATTGAAGATAGGTTTAATGAATGAGTGTAGTGTGTTTCATTGAATGAAGGCGTTGAGGTCGAGATATTTACATCATGTAATCAGCTCATTTACTTGAAAAAGCTTGTTTCGTTTATTTCATAGAATGAATGAGAACGTTAGGATTCATTCAATGATTTTGTTAAGAATGATTAATTGAATCAGTCAATAACGTTTGTTGCATTGAGTGTAGGATTGACTTTTGATTCCAATAATGAATGAAAGCAGGTTGTTTCATTGAATGAATGCATTTTTATTAAGGAAATAATCTCTAATCGTTGAATTATCATGTGCAGTTTGTTTCATTTGGAAGAAAGAATGAATGCAGTTTGATTCAATGAAAGAACGAATGCAGTTTAATCTCTGAATAATCAAGTTAACATTTTTGACACATTCGTTACATGGATCGAACTGCATTCATTCATTCAATGTCTCAAGCTGTTGATTTATTGAATGTAAGATTAAAGTTTGATGCAATGAATGAATCAATGAATGTAGTCGATTGTCATGAAGTGAACGTGTTTAGCATGTTTATCTCATTCAAAGAGTGCAAAAGGATTCCATTACAGACTGTGTAAAGTTTGTTTCATTGAATCAATGAATAATGTTTGATTCATTGACTGTACGATTGAAGATAGGTTTAATGAATGAGTACAGTTTGTTGAATTGAATGAAGGCGTTGAGGTCGAGATATTTACATCATGTAATTAGCTCATTTATTTGAAATAGCTTGTATAGTTTATTTCATAGAATGAATGAGAACAGTAGGATTCATTCAATGATTTTGTTAGGAATGATTAATTGAATCAGTGAATAACGTTTTTTTGCATTTAATGTAGGATTGACTTTTGATTCCAATAATGAATGAAAGCAGGTTGTTTCATTCAATGAATGCATTTGAATTAAGGAAATAAGCTCTAATCGTTGAATTATCATGTGCAGTTTGTTTCATTGGAAGAAAGAACGCATGCAGTTTAATCTCTGAATAATCAAGTTAACATTCTTGAAACATGCGTTTCATGGATCCAACTGCATTCATTCATTCAATGTCTCAAGCTGTTAATTTATTGAATGTACGATGAAAGTTTGATGCAATGAATGAATCAATGAATGTATTCAATTGTCATGAAGTGAACGTGTCTAGCATGTTAATCTCATTCAAAGAGTGCAAAAGGATTCCATTACAGACTGTAAAGTTTGTTTCACCGAATCAATGAATTACGCTTGATTCATTGAATGCACAAATGATGTTTGATTCCATGAATGAATGAATTTTGTTTGTTTCATTGACTGAAAGCGTTGAACTCGAGACATTGAAGTCAGCTCTACTCACTAAAGTAACTGGTGCAGTTTGTTTCATTGAATGAACGAGAGCAGTTTGATTCTCTGAATGAATGAACGTAAATGGTCTCATGAAATGAATATGTGATTTTTGTTTCATTGAATCAATGAATAATGTTTGATTCATTAATGTACGATTGAAGTTATATTCAATGAATTCACTGGTGCAGATTGTTTCATTGAATTAATGCGTTAAGTTCGAGACAGTTACATCATGACTTTAGCTCATTTACTTGAAATAGCTTGTACAGTTTATTACATAGAATGAATGAGTGCGGTAGGATTCATTCAATGAATCAAGAATGATTCATTGAATCAGTGAATTAACGCTTGATTCATAGATTGCACGATTGACTTTTGATTCCAATAATGAATGAATGCAGGGTGTTTGATTGAATGAAGGCATTCAGCTCGAGGCATTTGTATTAAGGAAATAATCTGTAATCGATGAATTATCATGTGCAGTTTGTTTCATTGAAAGAAAGAATGATTCAATGAAAGAATGAATGCAGTTTAATCTCTGAATAATCAAGTTAACATTCTTGAAACATGCGTTTCATAAATCTAACCGCATTCATTCATTCAACCTCTAAAGCTGTTGGTTCATTGAATGTACGATTAAAGTTTGATGCAATGAATGAATCAATGAATGCATTTGTATGTCATGAAATGTACGTGTTTAGAATGTTTGTCTCATTCAAAGAGTGTAAACGAATTCCATTACAGATTGTGTAAAGTTTGCTTCATTCATTCTATGAATTACGCTTGATTCATTGATTGCACGAATGATGTTTGATTCCATAGATGAATGAATGCAGATTGTTTCAATGACTGAAAGCGTTTAACTCGAGACATTGAAGTCAGCTCTACTCACTGAAGTAACTGGTGTAGTTTGTTTCATTGAATGAACGAGAGCAGTTTGATTCTCTGAATGAATGAACGCAACTGGTCTCATGAAATGAATATGTGATGTTTTTATCATTGAATCAATGAATAATATTTGATTCATTGACTGTACGATTGAAGATAGGTTTAATGAATGAGTGTAGTGTGTTTCATTGAATGAAGGCGTTGAGGTCGAGATATTTACATCATGTAATTAGCTCATTTACTTGAAAAAGCTTATATAGTTTATTTCATAGAATGAATGAGAACGTTAGGATTCATTCAATGATTTTGTTAAGAATGATTAATTGAATCAGTCAATAACGTTTGTTGCATTGAGTGTAGGATTGACTTTTGATTCCAATAATGAATGAAAGCAGGTTGTTTCATTGAATGAATGCATTTTTATTAAGGAAATAATCTCTAATCGTTCAATTATCTTGTGCAGTTTGTTTCATTTGGAAGAAAGAATGAATGCAGTTTGATTCAATGAAAGAACGAATGCAGTTTAATCTGTGAATAATCAAGTTAACATTTTTGACACATTCGTTTCATGGATCCAACTGCATTCATTGTCTCAAGCTGTTGATTTATTGAATGTAAGATTAAAGTTTGATGCAATGAATGAATCAATGAATGTAGTCGATTGTCATGAAGTGAACGTGTTTAGCATGTTTATCTCATTCAAAGAGTGCAAAAGGATTCCATTACAGACTGTGTAAAGTTTGTTTCATTGAATCAATGAATAATGTTTGATTCATTGACTGTACGATTGAAGATAGGTTTAATGAATGAGTACAGTTTGTTGCATTGAATGAAGGCGTTGAGGTCGAGATATTTACATCATGTAATTAGCTCATTTACTTGAAATAGCTTGTATAGTTTATTTCATAGAATGAATGAGAACAGTAGGATTCATTCAATGATTTTGTTAGGAATGATTAATTGAATCAGTGAATAACGTTTTTTTGCATTTAATGTAGGATTGACTTTTGATTCCAATAATGAATGAAAGCAGGTTGTTTCATTCAATGAATGCATTTGAATTAAGGAAATAAGCTCTAATCGTTGAATTATCATGTGCAGTTTGTTTCATTGGAAGAAAGAACGCATGCAGTTTAATCTCTGAATAATCAAGTTAACATTCTTGAAACATGCGTTTCATGGATCCAACTGCATTCATTCATTCAATGTCTCAAGCTGTTAATTTATTGAATGTACGATGAAAGTTTGATGCAATGAATGAATCAATGAATGTATTCAATTGTCATGAAGTGAACGTGTCTAGCATGTTAATCTCATTCAAAGAGTGCAAAAGGATTCCATTACAGACTGTAAAGTTTGTTTCACCGAATCAATGAATTACGCTTGATTCATTGAATGCACAAATGATGTTTGATTCCATGAATGAATGAATTTTGTTTGTTTCATTGACTGAAAGCGTTGAACTCGAGACATTGAAGTCAGCTCTACTCACTAAAGTAACTGGTGCAGTTTGTTTCATTGAATGAACGAGAGCAGTTTGATTCTCTGAATGAATGAACGTAAATGGTCTCATGAAATGAATATGTGATTTTTGTTTCATTGAATCAATGAATAATGTTTGATTCATTAATGTACGATTGAAGTTATATTCAATGAATTCACTGGTGCAGATTGTTTCATTGAATTAATGCGTTAAGTTCGAGACAGTTACATCATGACTTTAGCTCATTTACTTGAAATAGCTTGTACAGTTTATTACATAGAATGAATGAGTGCGGTAGGATTCATTCAATGAATCAAGAATGATTCATTGAATCAGTGAATTAACGCTTGATTCATAGATTGCACGATTGACTTTTGATTCCAATAATGAATGAATGCAGGGTGTTTGATTGAATGAAGGCGTTCAGCTCGAGGCATTTGTATTAAGGAAATAATCTGTAATCGATGAATTATCATGTGCAGTTTGTTTCATTGAAAGAAAGAATGATTCAATGAAAGAATGAATGCAGTTTAATCTCTGAATAATCAAGTTAACATTCTTGAAACATGCGTTTCATAATTCTAACCGCATTCATTCATTCAATCTCTAAAGCTGTTGGTTCATTGAATGTACGCTTAAAGTTTGATGCAATGAATGAATCAATGAATGCATTTGTATGTCATGAAATGTACGTGTTTAGAATGTTTGTCTCATTCAAAGAGTGCAAAAGAATTCCATTACAGATTGTGTAAAGTTTGTTTCATTCAATCTATGAATTACGCTTGATTCATTGATTGCACGAATGATGTTTGATTCCATAAATGAATGAATGCAGGTTGTTTCAATGACTGAAAGCGTTTAACTCGAGACATTGAAGTCAGCTCTACTCACTGAAGTAACTGGTGTAGTTTGTTTCATTGAATGAACGAGAGCAGTTTGATTCTCTGAATGAATGAACGCAACTGGTCTCATGAAATGAATATGTGATGTGTTTTTCCTTGAATCAATGAATAATGTTTGATTCATTGACTGTACGATTGAAGATAGGTTTAATGAATGAGTGTAGTGTGTTTCATTGAATGAAGGCGTTGAGGTCGAGATATTTACATCATGTAATCAGCTCATTTACTTGAAAAAGCTTGTTTCGTTTATTTCATAGAATGAATGAGAACGTTAGGATTCATTCAATGATTTTGTTAAGAATGATTAATTGAATCAGTCAATAACGTTTGTTGCATTGAGTGTAGGATTGACTTTTGATTCCAATAATGAATGAAAGCAGGTTGTTTCATTGAATGAATGCATTTTTATTAAGGAAATAATCTCTAATCGTTGAATTATCATGTGCAGTTTGTTTCATTTGGAAGAAAGAATGAATGCAGTTTGATTCAATGAAAGAACGAATGCAGTTTAATCTCTGAATAATCAAGTTAACATTTTTGACACATTCGTTACATGGATCGAACTGCATTCATTCATTCAATGTCTCAAGCTGTTGATTTATTGAATGTAAGATTAAAGTTTGATGCAATGAATGAATCAATGAATGTAGTCGATTGTCATGAAGTGAACGTGTTTAGCATGTTTATCTCATTCAAAGAGTGCAAACGGATTCCATTACAGACTGTGTAAAGTTTGTTTCATTGAATCAATGAATAATGTTTGATTCATTGACTGTACGATTGAAGATAGGTTTAATGAATGAGTACAGTTTGTTGAATTGAATGAAGGCGTTGAGGTCGAGATATTTACATCATGTAATTAGCTCATTTATTTGAAATAGCTTGTATAGTTTATTTCATAGAATGAATGAGAACAGTAGGATTCATTCAATGATTTTGTTAGGAATGATTAATTGAATCAGTGAATAACGTTTTTTTGCATTTAATGTAGGATTGACTTTTGATTCCAATAATGAATGAAAGCAGGTTGTTTCATTCAATGAATGCATTTGAATTAAGGAAATAAGCTCTAATCGTTGAATTATCATGTGCAGTTTGTTTCATTGGAAGAAAGAACGCATGCAGTTTAATCTCTGAATAATCAAGTTAACATTCTTGAAACATGCGTTTCATGGATCCAACTGCATTCATTCATTCAATGTCTCAAGCTGTTAATTTATTGAATGTACGATGAAAGTTTGATGCAATGAATGAATCAATGAATGTATTCAATTGTCATGAAGTGAACGTGTCTAGCATGTTAATCTCATTCAAAGAGTGCAAAAGGATTCCATTACAGACTGTAAAGTTTGTTTCACCGAATCAATGAATTACGCTTGATTCATTGAATGCACAAATGATGTTTGATTCCATGAATGAATGAATTTTGTTTGTTTCATTGACTGAAAGCGTTGAACTCGAGACATTGAAGTCAGCTCTACTCACTAAAGTAACTGGTGCAGTTTGTTTCATTGAATGAACGAGAGCAGTTTGATTCTCTGAATGAATGAACGTAAATGGTCTCATGAAATGAATATGTGATTTTTGTTTCATTGAATCAATGAATAATGTTTGATTCATTAATGTACGATTGAAGTTATATTCAATGAATTCACTGGTGCAGATTGTTTCATTGAATTAATGCGTTAAGTTCGAGACAGTTACATCATGACTTTAGCTCATTTACTTGAAATAGCTTGTACAGTTTATTACATAGAATGAATGAGTGCGGTAGGATTCATTCAATGAATCAAGAATGATTCATTGAATCAGTGAATTAACGCTTGATTCATAGATTGCACGATTGACTTTTGATTCCAATAATGAATGAATGCAGGGTGTTTGATTGAATGAAGGCATTCAGCTCGAGGCATTTGTATTAAGGAAATAATCTGTAATCGATGAATTATCATGTGCAGTTTGTTTCATTGAAAGAAAGAATGATTCAATGAAAGAATGAATGCAGTTTAATCTCTGAATAATCAAGTTAACATTCTTGAAACATGCGTTTCATAAATCTAACCGCATTCATTAATTCAACCTCTAAAGCTGTTGGTTCATTGAATGTACGATTAAAGTTTGATGCAATGAATGAATCAATGAATGCATTTGTATGTCATGAAATGTACGTGTTTAGAATGTTTGTCTCATTCAAAGAGTGTAAACGAATTCCATTACAGATTGTGTAAAGTTTGCTTCATTCATTCTATGAATTACGCTTGATTCATTGATTGCACGAATGATGTTTGATTCCATAGATGAATGAATGCAGATTGTTTCAATGACTGAAAGCGTTTAACTCGAGACATTGAAGTCAGCTCTACTCACTGAAGTAACTGGTGTAGTTTGTTTCATTGAATGAACGAGAGCAGTTTGATTCTCTGAATGAATGAACGCAACTGGTCTCATGAAATGAATATGTGATGTTTTTATCATTGAATCAATGAATAATATTTGATTCATTGACTGTACGATTGAAGATAGGTTTAATGAATGAGTGTAGTGTGTTTCATTGAATGAAGGCGTTGAGGTCGAGATATTTACATCATGTAATTAGCTCATTTACTTGAAAAAGCTTATATAGTTTATTTCATAGAATGAATGAGAACGTTAGGATTCATTCAATGATTTTGTTAAGAATGATTAATTGAATCAGTCAATAACGTTTGTTGCATTGAGTGTAGGATTGACTTTTGATTCCAATAATGAATGAAAGCAGGTTGTTTCATTGAATGAATGCATTTTTATTAAGGAAATAATCTCTAATCGTTCAATTATCTTGTGCAGTTTGTTTCATTTGGAAGAAAGAATGAATGCAGTTTGATTCAATGAAAGAACGAATGCAGTTTAATCTGTGAATAATCAAGTTAACATTTTTGACACATTCGTTACATGGATCGAACTGCATTCATTCATTCAATGTCTCAAGCTGTTGATTTATTGAATGTAAGATTAAAGTTTGATGCAATGAATGAATCAATGAATGTAGTCGATTGTCATGAAGTGAACGTGTTTAGCATGTTTATCTCATTCAAAGAGTGCAAAAGGATTCCATTACAGACTGTGTAAAGTTTGTTTCATTGAATCAATGAATAATGTTTGATTCATTGACTGTACGATTGAAGATCGGTTTAATGAATGAGTACAGTTTGTTGAATTGAATGAAGGCGTTGAGGTCGAGATATTTACATCATGTAATTAGCTCATTTATTTGAAATAGCTTGTATAGTTTATTTCATAGAATGAATGAGAACAGTAGGATTCATTCAATGATTTTGTTAGGAATGATTAATTGAATCAGTGAATAACGTTTTTTTGCATTTAATGTAGGATTGACTTTTGATTCCAATAATGAATGAAAGCAGGTTGTTTCATTCAATGAATGCATTTGAATTAAGGAAATAAGCTCTAATCGTTGAATTATCATGTGCAGTTTGTTTCATTGGAAGAAAGAACGCATGCAGTTTAATCTCTGAATAATCAAGTTAACATTCTTGAAACATGCGTTTCATGGATCCAACTGCATTCATTCATTCAATGTCTCAAGCTGTTAATTTATTGAATGTACGATGAAAGTTTGATGCAATGAATGAATCAATGAATGTATTCAATTGTCATGAAGTGAACGTGTCTAGCATGTTAATCTCATTCAAAGAGTGCAAAAGGATTCCATTACAGACTGTAAAGTTTGTTTCACCGAATCAATGAATTACGCTTGATTCATTGAATGCACAAATGATGTTTGATTCCATGAATGAATGAATTTTGTTTGTTTCATTGACTGAAAGCGTTGAACTCGAGACATTGAAGTCAGCTCTACTCACTAAAGTAACTGGTGCAGTTTGTTTCATTGAATGAACGAGAGCAGTTTGATTCTCTGAATGAATGAACGTAAATGGTCTCATGAAATGAATATGTGATTTTTGTTTCATTGAATCAATGAATAATGTTTGATTCATTAATGTACGATTGAAGTTATATTCAATGAATTCACTGGTGCAGATTGTTTCATTGAATTAATGCGTTAAGTTCGAGACAGTTACATCATGACTTTAGCTCATTTACTTGAAATAGCTTGTACAGTTTATTACATAGAATGAATGAGTGCGGTAGGATTCATTCAATGAATCAAGAATGATTCATTGAATCAGTGAATTAACGCTTGATTCATAGATTGCACGATTGACTTTTGATTCCAATAATGAATGAATGCAGGGTGTTTGATTGAATGAAGGCATTCAGCTCGAGGCATTTGTATTAAGGAAATAATCTGTAATCGATGAATTATCATGTGCAGTTTGTTTCATTGAAAGAAAGAATGATTCAATGAAAGAATGAATGCAGTTTAATCTCTGAATAATCAAGTTAACATTCTTGAAACATGCGTTTCATAAATCTAACCGCATTCATTCATTCAATCTCTAAAGCTGTTGGTTCATTGAATGTACGATTAAAGTTTGATGCAATGAATGAATCAATGAATGCATTTGTATGTCATGAAATGTACGTGTTTAGAATGTTTGTCTCATTCAAAGAGTGTAAACGAATTCCATTACAGATTGTGTAAAGTTTGCTTCATTCATTCTATGAATTACGCTTGATTCATTGATTGCACGAATGATGTTTGATTCCATAGATGAATGAATGCAGATTGTTTCAATGACTGAAAGCGTTTAACTCGAGACATTGAAGTCAGCTCTACTCACTGAAGTAACTGGTGTAGTTTGTTTCATTGAATGAACGAGAGCAGTTTGATTCTCTGAATGAATGAACGCAACTGGTCTCATGAAATGAATATGTGATGTTTTTATCATTGAATCAATGAATAATATTTGATTCATTGACTGTACGATTGAAGATAGGTTTAATGAATGAGTGTAGTGTGTTTCATTGAATGAAGGCGTTGAGGTCGAGATATTTACATCATGTAATTAGCTCATTTACTTGAAAAAGCTTATATAGTTTATTTCATAGAATGAATGAGAACGTTAGGATTCATTCAATGATTTTGTTAAGAATGATTAATTGAATCAGTCAATAACGTTTGTTGCATTGAGTGTAGGATTGACTTTTGATTCCAATAATGAATGAAAGCAGGTTGTTTCATTGAATGAATGCATTTTTATTAAGGAAATAATCTCTAATCGTTCAATTATCTTGTGCAGTTTGTTTCATTTGGAAGAAAGAATGAATGCAGTTTGATTCAATGAAAGAACGAATGCAGTTTAATCTGTGAATAATCAAGTTAACATTTTTGACACATTCGTTTCATGGATCCAACTGCATTCATTCATTCAATGTCTCAAGCTGTTGATTTATTGAATGTAAGATTAAAGTTTGATGCAATGAATGAATCAATGAATGTAGTCGATTGTCATGAAGTGAACGTGTTTAGCATGTTTATCTCATTCAAAGAGTGCAAAAGGATTCCATTACAGACTGTGTAAAGTTTGTTTCATTGAATCAATGAATAATGTTTGATTCATTGACTGTACGATTGAAGATAGGTTTAATGAATGAGTACAGTTTGTTGCATTGAATGAAGGCGTTGAGGTCGAGATATTTACATCATGTAATTAGCTCATTTACTTGAAATAGCTTGTATAGTTTATTTCATAGAATGAATGAGAACAGTAGGATTCATTCAATGATTTTGTTAGGAATGATTAATTGAATCAGTGAATAACGTTTTTTTGCATTTAATGTAGGATTGACTTTTGATTCCAATAATGAATGAAAGCAGGTTGTTTCATTCAATGAATGCATTTGAATTAAGGAAATAAGCTCTAATCGTTGAATTATCATGTGCAGTTTGTTTCATTGGAAGAAAGAACGCATGCAGTTTAATCTCTGAATAATCAAGTTAACATTCTTGAAACATGCGTTTCATGGATCCAACTGCATTCATTCATTCAATGTCTCAAGCTGTTAATTTATTGAATGTACGATGAAAGTTTGATGCAATGAATGAATCAATGAATGTATTCAATTGTCATGAAGTGAACGTGTCTAGCATGTTAATCTCATTCAAAGAGTGCAAAAGGATTCCATTACAGACTGTAAAGTTTGTTTCACCGAATCAATGAATTACGCTTGATTCATTGAATGCACAAATGATGTTTGATTCCATGAATGAATGAATTTTGTTTGTTTCATTGACTGAAAGCGTTGAACTCGAGACATTGAAGTCAGCTCTACTCACTAAAGTAACTGGTGCAGTTTGTTTCATTGAATGAACGAGAGCAGTTTGATTCTCTGAATGAATGAACGTAAATGGTCTCATGAAATGAATATGTGATTTTTGTTTCATTGAATCAATGAATAATGTTTGATTCATTAATGTACGATTGAAGTTATATTCAATGAATTCACTGGTGCAGATTGTTTCATTGAATTAATGCGTTAAGTTCGAGACAGTTACATCATGACTTTAGCTCATTTACTTGAAATAGCTTGTACAGTTTATTACATAGAATGAATGAGTGCGGTAGGATTCATTCAATGAATCAAGAATGATTCATTGAATCAGTGAATTAACGCTTGATTCATAGATTGCACGATTGACTTTTGATTCCAATAATGAATGAATGCAGGGTGTTTGATTGAATGAAGGCGTTCAGCTCGAGGCATTTGTATTAAGGAAATAATCTGTAATCGATGAATTATCATGTGCAGTTTGTTTCATTGAAAGAAAGAATGATTCAATGAAAGAATGAATGCAGTTTAATCTCTGAATAATCAAGTTAACATTCTTGAAACATGCGTTTCATAATTCTAACCGCATTCATTCATTCAATCTCTAAAGCTGTTGGTTCATTGAATGTACGCTTAAAGTTTGATGCAATGAATGAATCAATGAATGCATTTGTATGTCATGAAATGTACGTGTTTAGAATGTTTGTCTCATTCAAAGAGTGCAAAAGAATTCCATTACAGATTGTGTAAAGTTTGTTTCATTCAATCTATGAATTACGCTTGATTCATTGATTGCACGAATGATGTTTGATTCCATAAATGAATGAATGCAGGTTGTTTCAATGACTGAAAGCGTTTAACTCGAGACATTGAAGTCAGCTCTACTCACTGAAGTAACTGGTGTAGTTTGTTTCATTGAATGAACGAGAGCAGTTTGATTCTCTGAATGAATGAACGCAACTGGTCTCATGAAATGAATATGTGATGTGTTTTTTATTGAATCAATGAATAATGTTTGATTCATTGACTGTACGATTGAAGATAGGTTTAATGAATGAGTGTAGTGTGTTTCATTGAATGAAGGCGTTGAGGTCGAGATATTTACATCATGTAATCAGCTCATTTACTTGAAAAAGCTTGTTTCGTTTATTTCATAGAATGAATGAGAACGTTAGGATTCATTCAATGATTTTGTTAAGAATGATTAATTGAATCAGTCAATAACGTTTGTTGCATTGAGTGTAGGATTGACTTTTGATTCCAATAATGAATGAAAGCAGGTTGTTTCATTGAATGAATGCATTTTTATTAAGGAAATAATCTCTAATCGTTGAATTATCATGTGCAGTTTGTTTCATTTGGAAGAAAGAATGAATGCAGTTTGATTCAATGAAAGAACGAATGCAGTTTAATCTCTGAATAATCAAGTTAACATTTTTGACACATTCGTTACATGGATCGAACTGCATTCATTCATTCAATGTCTCAAGCTGTTGATTTATTGAATGTAAGATTAAAGTTTGATGCAATGAATGAATCAATGAATGTAGTCGATTGTCATGAAGTGAACGTGTTTAGCATGTTTATCTCATTCAAAGAGTGCAAACGGATTCCATTACAGACTGTGTAAAGTTTGTTTCATTGAATCAATGAATAATGTTTGATTCATTGACTGTACGATTGAAGATAGGTTTAATGAATGAGTACAGTTTGTTGAATTGAATGAAGGCGTTGAGGTCGAGATATTTACATCATGTAATTAGCTCATTTATTTGAAATAGCTTGTATAGTTTATTTCATAGAATGAATGAGAACAGTAGGATTCATTCAATGATTTTGTTAGGAATGATTAATTGAATCAGTGAATAACGTTTTTTTGCATTTAATGTAGGATTGACTTTTGATTCCAATAATGAATGAAAGCAGGTTGTTTCATTCAATGAATGCATTTGAATTAAGGAAATAAGCTCTAATCGTTGAATTATCATGTGCAGTTTGTTTCATTGGAAGAAAGAACGCATGCAGTTTAATCTCTGAATAATCAAGTTAACATTCTTGAAACATGCGTTTCATGGATCCAACTGCATTCATTCATTCAATGTCTCAAGCTGTTAATTTATTGAATGTACGATGAAAGTTTGATGCAATGAATGAATCAATGAATGTATTCAATTGTCATGAAGTGAACGTGTCTAGCATGTTAATCTCATTCAAAGAGTGCAAAAGGATTCCATTACAGACTGTAAAGTTTGTTTCACCGAATCAATGAATTACGCTTGATTCATTGAATGCACAAATGATGTTTGATTCCATGAATGAATGAATTTTGTTTGTTTCATTGACTGAAAGCGTTGAACTCGAGACATTGAAGTCAGCTCTACTCACTAAAGTAACTGGTGCAGTTTGTTTCATTGAATGAACGAGAGCAGTTTGATTCTCTGAATGAATGAACGTAAATGGTCTCATGAAATGAATATGTGATTTTTGTTTCATTGAATCAATGAATAATGTTTGATTCATTAATGTACGATTGAAGTTATATTCAATGAATTCACTGGTGCAGATTGTTTCATTGAATTAATGCGTTAAGTTCGAGACAGTTACATCATGACTTTAGCTCATTTACTTGAAATAGCTTGTACAGTTTATTACATAGAATGAATGAGTGCGGTAGGATTCATTCAATGAATCAAGAATGATTCATTGAATCAGTGAATTAACGCTTGATTCATAGATTGCACGATTGACTTTTGATTCCAATAATGAATGAATGCAGGGTGTTTGATTGAATGAAGGCATTCAGCTCGAGGCATTTGTATTAAGGAAATAATCTGTAATCGATGAATTATCATGTGCAGTTTGTTTCATTGAAAGAAAGAATGATTCAATGAAAGAATGAATGCAGTTTAATCTCTGAATAATCAAGTTAACATTCTTGAAACATGCGTTTCATAAATCTAACCGCATTCATTAATTCAACCTCTAAAGCTGTTGGTTCATTGAATGTACGATTAAAGTTTGATGCAATGAATGAATCAATGAATGCATTTGTATGTCATGAAATGTACGTGTTTAGAATGTTTGTCTCATTCAAAGAGTGTAAACGAATTCCATTACAGATTGTGTAAAGTTTGCTTCATTCATTCTATGAATTACGCTTGATTCATTGATTGCACGAATGATGTTTGATTCCATAGATGAATGAATGCAGATTGTTTCAATGACTGAAAGCGTTTAACTCGAGACATTGAAGTCAGCTCTACTCACTGAAGTAACTGGTGTAGTTTGTTTCATTGAATGAACGAGAGCAGTTTGATTCTCTGAATGAATGAACGCAACTGGTCTCATGAAATGAATATGTGATGTTTTTATCATTGAATCAATGAATAATATTTGATTCATTGACTGTACGATTGAAGATAGGTTTAATGAATGAGTGTAGTGTGTTTCATTGAATGAAGGCGTTGAGGTCGAGATATTTACATCATGTAATTAGCTCATTTACTTGAAAAAGCTTATATAGTTTATTTCATAGAATGAATGAGAACGTTAGGATTAATTCAATGATTTTGTTAAGAATGATTAATTGAATCAGTCAATAACGTTTGTTGCATTGAGTGTAGGATTGACTTTTGATTCCAATAATGAATGAAAGCAGGTTGTTTCATTGAATGAATGCATTTTTATTAAGGAAATAATCTCTAATCGTTCAATTATCTTGTGCAGTTTGTTTCATTTGGAAGAAAGAATGAATGCAGTTTGATTCAATGAAAGAACGAATGCAGTTTAATCTGTGAATAATCAAGTTAACATTTTTGACACATTCGTTACATGGATCGAACTGCATTCATTCATTCAATGTCTCAAGCTGTTGATTTATTGAATGTAAGATTAAAGTTTGATGCAATGAATGAATCAATGAATGTAGTCGATTGTCATGAAGTGAACGTGTTTAGCATGTTTATCTCATTCAAAGAGTGCAAAAGGATTCCATTACAGACTGTGTAAAGTTTGTTTCATTGAATCAATGAATAATGTTTGATTCATTGACTGTACGATTGAAGATCGGTTTAATGAATGAGTACAGTTTGTTGAATTGAATGAAGGCGTTGAGGTCGAGATATTTACATCATGTAATTAGCTCATTTATTTGAAATAGCTTGTATAGTTTATTTCATAGAATGAATGAGAACAGTAGGATTCATTCAATGATTTTGTTAGGAATGATTAATTGAATCAGTGAATAACGTTTTTTTGCATTTAATGTAGGATTGACTTTTGATTCCAATAATGAATGAAAGCAGGTTGTTTCATTCAATGAATGCATTTGAATTAAGGAAATAAGCTCTAATCGTTGAATTATCATGTGCAGTTTGTTTCATTGGAAGAAAGAACGCATGCAGTTTAATCTCTGAATAATCAAGTTAACATTCTTGAAACATGCGTTTCATGGATCCAACTGCATTCATTCATTCAATGTCTCAAGCTGTTAATTTATTGAATGTACGATGAAAGTTTGATGCAATGAATGAATCAATGAATGTATTCAATTGTCATGAAGTGAACGTGTCTAGCATGTTAATCTCATTCAAAGAGTGCAAAAGGATTCCATTACAGACTGTAAAGTTTGTTTCACCGAATCAATGAATTACGCTTGATTCATTGAATGCACAAATGATGTTTGATTCCATGAATGAATGAATTTTGTTTGTTTCATTGACTGAAAGCGTTGAACTCGAGACATTGAAGTCAGCTCTACTCACTAAAGTAACTGGTGCAGTTTGTTTCATTGAATGAACGAGAGCAGTTTGATTCTCTGAATGAATGAACGTAAATGGTCTCATGAAATGAATATGTGATTTTTGTTTCATTGAATCAATGAATAATGTTTGATTCATTAATGTACGATTGAAGTTATATTCAATGAATTCACTGGTGCAGATTGTTTCATTGAATTAATGCGTTAAGTTCGAGACAGTTACATCATGACTTTAGCTCATTTACTTGAAATAGCTTGTACAGTTTATTACATAGAATGAATGAGTGCGGTAGGATTCATTCAATGAATCAAGAATGATTCATTGAATCAGTGAATTAACGCTTGATTCATAGATTGCACGATTGACTTTTGATTCCAATAATGAATGAATGCAGGGTGTTTGATTGAATGAAGGCATTCAGCTCGAGGCATTTGTATTAAGGAAATAATCTGTAATCGATGAATTATCATGTGCAGTTTGTTTCATTGAAAGAAAGAATGATTCAATGAAAGAATGAATGCAGTTTAATCTCTGAATAATCAAGTTAACATTCTTGAAACATGCGTTTCATAAATCTAACCGCATTCATTCATTCAATCTCTAAAGCTGTTGGTTCATTGAATGTACGATTAAAGTTTGATGCAATGAATGAATCAATGAATGCATTTGTATGTCATGAAATGTACGTGTTTAGAATGTTTGTCTCATTCAAAGAGTGTAAACGAATTCCATTACAGATTGTGTAAAGTTTGCTTCATTCATTCTATGAATTACGCTTGATTCATTGATTGCACGAATGATGTTTGATTCCATAGATGAATGAATGCAGATTGTTTCAATGACTGAAAGCGTTTAACTCGAGACATTGAAGTCAGCTCTACTCACTGAAGTAACTGGTGTAGTTTGTTTCATTGAATGAACGAGAGCAGTTTGATTCTCTGAATGAATGAACGCAACTGGTCTCATGAAATGAATATGTGATGTTTTTATCATTGAATCAATGAATAATATTTGATTCATTGACTGTACGATTGAAGATAGGTTTAATGAATGAGTGTAGTGTGTTTCATTGAATGAAGGCGTTGAGGTCGAGATATTTACATCATGTAATTAGCTCATTTACTTGAAAAAGCTTATATAGTTTATTTCATAGAATGAATGAGAACGTTAGGATTAATTCAATGATTTTGTTAAGAATGATTAATTGAATCAGTCAATAACGTTTGTTGCATTGAGTGTAGGATTGACTTTTGATTCCAATAATGAATGAAAGCAGGTTGTTTCATTGAATGAATGCATTTTTATTAAGGAAATAATCTCTAATCGTTCAATTATCTTGTGCAGTTTGTTTCATTTGGAAGAAAGAATGAATGCAGTTTGATTCAATGAAAGAACGAATGCAGTTTAATCTGTGAATAATCAAGTTAACATTTTTGACACATTCGTTTCATGGATCCAACTGCATTCATTCATTCAATGTCTCAAGCTGTTGATTTATTGAATGTAAGATTAAAGTTTGATGCAATGAATGAATCAATGAATGTAGTCGATTGTCATGAAGTGAACGTGTTTAGCATGTTTATCTCATTCAAAGAGTGCAAAAGGATTCCATTACAGACTGTGTAAAGTTTGTTTCATTGAATCAATGAATAATGTTTGATTCATTGACTGTACGATTGAAGATAGGTTTAATGAATGAGTACAGTTTGTTGCATTGAATGAAGGCGTTGAGGTCGAGATATTTACATCATGTAATTAGCTCATTTACTTGAAATAGCTTGTATAGTTTATTTCATAGAATGAATGAGAACAGTAGGATTCATTCAATGATTTTGTTAGGAATGATTAATTGAATCAGTGAATAACGTTTTTTTGCATTTAATGTAGGATTGACTTTTGATTCCAATAATGAATGAAAGCAGGTTGTTTCATTCAATGAATGCATTTGAATTAAGGAAATAAGCTCTAATCGTTGAATTATCATGTGCAGTTTGTTTCATTGGAAGAAAGAACGCATGCAGTTTAATCTCTGAATAATCAAGTTAACATTCTTGAAACATGCGTTTCATGGATCCAACTGCATTCATTCATTCAATGTCTCAAGCTGTTAATTTATTGAATGTACGATGAAAGTTTGATGCAATGAATGAATCAATGAATGTATTCAATTGTCATGAAGTGAACGTGTCTAGCATGTTAATCTCATTCAAAGAGTGCAAAAGGATTCCATTACAGACTGTAAAGTTTGTTTCACCGAATCAATGAATTACGCTTGATTCATTGAATGCACAAATGATGTTTGATTCCATGAATGAATGAATTTTGTTTGTTTCATTGACTGAAAGCGTTGAACTCGAGACATTGAAGTCAGCTCTACTCACTAAAGTAACTGGTGCAGTTTGTTTCATTGAATGAACGAGAGCAGTTTGATTCTCTGAATGAATGAACGTAAATGGTCTCATGAAATGAATATGTGATTTTTGTTTCATTGAATCAATGAATAATGTTTGATTCATTAATGTACGATTGAAGTTATATTCAATGAATTCACTGGTGCAGATTGTTTCATTGAATTAATGCGTTAAGTTCGAGACAGTTACATCATGACTTTAGCTCATTTACTTGAAATAGCTTGTACAGTTTATTACATAGAATGAATGAGTGCGGTAGGATTCATTCAATGAATCAAGAATGATTCATTGAATCAGTGAATTAACGCTTGATTCATAGATTGCACGATTGACTTTTGATTCCAATAATGAATGAATGCAGGGTGTTTGATTGAATGAAGGCGTTCAGCTCGAGGCATTTGTATTAAGGAAATAATCTGTAATCGATGAATTATCATGTGCAGTTTGTTTCATTGAAAGAAAGAATGATTCAATGAAAGAATGAATGCAGTTTAATCTCTGAATAATCAAGTTAACATTCTTGAAACATGCGTTTCATAATTCTAACCGCATTCATTCATTCAATCTCTAAAGCTGTTGGTTCATTGAATGTACGCTTAAAGTTTGATGCAATGAATGAATCAATGAATGCATTTGTATGTCATGAAATGTACGTGTTTAGAATGTTTGTCTCATTCAAAGAGTGCAAAAGAATTCCATTACAGATTGTGTAAAGTTTGTTTCATTCAATCTATGAATTACGCTTGATTCATTGATTGCACGAATGATGTTTGATTCCATAAATGAATGAATGCAGGTTGTTTCAATGACTGAAAGCGTTTAACTCGAGACATTGAAGTCAGCTCTACTCACTGAAGTAACTGGTGTAGTTTGTTTCATTGAATGAACGAGAGCAGTTTGATTCTCTGAATGAATGAACGCAACTGGTCTCATGAAATGAATATGTGATGTGTTTTTCCTTGAATCAATGAATAATGTTTGATTCATTGACTGTACGATTGAAGATAGGTTTAATGAATGAGTGTAGTGTGTTTCATTGAATGAAGGCGTTGAGGTCGAGATATTTACATCATGTAATCAGCTCATTTACTTGAAAAAGCTTGTTTCGTTTATTTCATAGAATGAATGAGAACGTTAGGATTCATTCAATGATTTTGTTAAGAATGATTAATTGAATCAGTCAATAACGTTTGTTGCATTGAGTGTAGGATTGACTTTTGATTCCAATAATGAATGAAAGCAGGTTGTTTCATTGAATGAATGCATTTTTATTAAGGAAATAATCTCTAATCGTTGAATTATCATGTGCAGTTTGTTTCATTTGGAAGAAAGAATGAATGCAGTTTGATTCAATGAAAGAACGAATGCAGTTTAATCTCTGAATAATCAAGTTAACATTTTTGACACATTCGTTACATGGATCGAACTGCATTCATTCATTCAATGTCTCAAGCTGTTGATTTATTGAATGTAAGATTAAAGTTTGATGCAATGAATGAATCAATGAATGTAGTCGATTGTCATGAAGTGAACGTGTTTAGCATGTTTATCTCATTCAAAGAGTGCAAACGGATTCCATTACAGACTGTGTAAAGTTTGTTTCATTGAATCAATGAATAATGTTTGATTCATTGACTGTACGATTGAAGATCGGTTTAATGAATGAGTACAGTTTGTTGAATTGAATGAAGGCGTTGAGGTCGAGATATTTACATCATGTAATTAGCTCATTTATTTGAAATAGCTTGTATAGTTTATTTCATAGAATGAATGAGAACAGTAGGATTCATTCAATGATTTTGTTAGGAATGATTAATTGAATCAGTGAATAACGTTTTTTTGCATTTAATGTAGGATTGACTTTTGATTCCAATAATGAATGAAAGCAGGTTGTTTCATTCAATGAATGCATTTGAATTAAGGAAATAAGCTCTAATCGTTGAATTATCATGTGCAGTTTGTTTCATTGGAAGAAAGAACGCATGCAGTTTAATCTCTGAATAATCAAGTTAACATTCTTGAAACATGCGTTTCATGGATCCAACTGCATTCATTCATTCAATGTCTCAAGCTGTTAATTTATTGAATGTACGATGAAAGTTTGATGCAATGAATGAATCAATGAATGTATTCAATTGTCATGAAGTGAACGTGTCTAGCATGTTAATCTCATTCAAAGAGTGCAAAAGGATTCCATTACAGACTGTAAAGTTTGTTTCACCGAATCAATGAATTACGCTTGATTCATTGAATGCACAAATGATGTTTGATTCCATGAATGAATGAATTTTGTTTGTTTCATTGACTGAAAGCGTTGAACTCGAGACATTGAAGTCAGCTCTACTCACTAAAGTAACTGGTGCAGTTTGTTTCATTGAATGAACGAGAGCAGTTTGATTCTCTGAATGAATGAACGTAAATGGTCTCATGAAATGAATATGTGATTTTTGTTTCATTGAATCAATGAATAATGTTTGATTCATTAATGTACGATTGAAGTTATATTCAATGAATTCACTGGTGCAGATTGTTTCATTGAATTAATGCGTTAAGTTCGAGACAGTTACATCATGACTTTAGCTCATTTACTTGAAATAGCTTGTACAGTTTATTACATAGAATGAATGAGTGCGGTAGGATTCATTCAATGAATCAAGAATGATTCATTGAATCAGTGAATTAACGCTTGATTCATAGATTGCACGATTGACTTTTGATTCCAATAATGAATGAATGCAGGGTGTTTGATTGAATGAAGGCATTCAGCTCGAGGCATTTGTATTAAGGAAATAATCTGTAATCGATGAATTATCATGTGCAGTTTGTTTCATTGAAAGAAAGAATGATTCAATGAAAGAATGAATGCAGTTTAATCTCTGAATAATCAAGTTAACATTCTTGAAACATGCGTTTCATAAATCTAACCGCATTCATTAATTCAACCTCTAAAGCTGTTGGTTCATTGAATGTACGATTAAAGTTTGATGCAATGAATGAATCAATGAATGCATTTGTATGTCATGAAATGTACGTGTTTAGAATGTTTGTCTCATTCAAAGAGTGTAAACGAATTCCATTACAGATTGTGTAAAGTTTGCTTCATTCATTCTATGAATTACGCTTGATTCATTGATTGCACGAATGATGTTTGATTCCATAGATGAATGAATGCAGATTGTTTCAATGACTGAAAGCGTTTAACTCGAGACATTGAAGTCAGCTCTACTCACTGAAGTAACTGGTGTAGTTTGTTTCATTGAATGAACGAGAGCAGTTTGATTCTCTGAATGAATGAACGCAACTGGTCTCATGAAATGAATATGTGATGTTTTTATCATTGAATCAATGAATAATATTTGATTCATTGACTGTACGATTGAAGATAGGTTTAATGAATGAGTGTAGTGTGTTTCATTGAATGAAGGCGTTGAGGTCGAGATATTTACATCATGTAATTAGCTCATTTACTTGAAAAAGCTTATATAGTTTATTTCATAGAATGAATGAGAACGTTAGGATTCATTCAATGATTTTGTTAAGAATGATTAATTGAATCAGTCAATAACGTTTGTTGCATTGAGTGTAGGATTGACTTTTGATTCCAATAATGAATGAAAGCAGGTTGTTTCATTGAATGAATGCATTTTTATTAAGGAAATAATCTCTAATCGTTCAATTATCTTGTGCAGTTTGTTTCATTTGGAAGAAAGAATGAATGCAGTTTGATTCAATGAAAGAACGAATGCAGTTTAATCTGTGAATAATCAAGTTAACATTTTTGACACATTCGTTTCATGGATCCAACTGCATTCATTCATTCAATGTCTCAAGCTGTTGATTTATTGAATGTAAGATTAAAGTTTGATGCAATGAATGAATCAATGAATGTAGTCGATTGTCATGAAGTGAACGTGTTTAGCATGTTTATCTCATTCAAAGAGTGCAAAAGGATTCCATTACAGACTGTGTAAAGTTTGTTTCATTGAATCAATGAATAATGTTTGATTCATTGACTGTACGATTGAAGATCGGTTTAATGAATGAGTACAGTTTGTTGAATTGAATGAAGGCGTTGAGGTCGAGATATTTACATCATGTAATTAGCTCATTTATTTGAAATAGCTTGTATAGTTTATTTCATAGAATGAATGAGAACAGTAGGATTCATTCAATGATTTTGTTAGGAATGATTAATTGAATCAGTGAATAACGTTTTTTTGCATTTAATGTAGGATTGACTTTTGATTCCAATAATGAATGAAAGCAGGTTGTTTCATTCAATGAATGCATTTGAATTAAGGAAATAAGCTCTAATCGTTGAATTATCATGTGCAGTTTGTTTCATTGGAAGAAAGAACGCATGCAGTTTAATCTCTGAATAATCAAGTTAACATTCTTGAAACATGCGTTTCATGGATCCAACTGCATTCATTCATTCAATGTCTCAAGCTGTTAATTTATTGAATGTACGATGAAAGTTTGATGCAATGAATGAATCAATGAATGTATTCAATTGTCATGAAGTGAACGTGTCTAGCATGTTAATCTCATTCAAAGAGTGCAAAAGGATTCCATTACAGACTGTAAAGTTTGTTTCACCGAATCAATGAATTACGCTTGATTCATTGAATGCACAAATGATGTTTGATTCCATGAATGAATGAATTTTGTTTGTTTCATTGACTGAAAGCGTTGAACTCGAGACATTGAAGTCAGCTCTACTCACTAAAGTAACTGGTGCAGTTTGTTTCATTGAATGAACGAGAGCAGTTTGATTCTCTGAATGAATGAACGTAAATGGTCTCATGAAATGAATATGTGATTTTTGTTTCATTGAATCAATGAATAATGTTTGATTCATTAATGTACGATTGAAGTTATATTCAATGAATTCACTGGTGCAGATTGTTTCATTGAATTAATGCGTTAAGTTCGAGACAGTTACATCATGACTTTAGCTCATTTACTTGAAATAGCTTGTACAGTTTATTACATAGAATGAATGAGTGCGGTAGGATTCATTCAATGAATCAAGAATGATTCATTGAATCAGTGAATTAACGCTTGATTCATAGATTGCACGATTGACTTTTGATTCCAATAATGAATGAATGCAGGGTGTTTGATTGAATGAAGGCATTCAGCTCGAGGCATTTGTATTAAGGAAATAATCTGTAATCGATGAATTATCATGTGCAGTTTGTTTCATTGAAAGAAAGAATGATTCAATGAAAGAATGAATGCAGTTTAATCTCTGAATAATCAAGTTAACATTCTTGAAACATGCGTTTCATAAATCTAACCGCATTCATTCATTCAATCTCTAAAGCTGTTGGTTCATTGAATGTACGATTAAAGTTTGATGCAATGAATGAATCAATGAATGCATTTGTATGTCATGAAATGTACGTGTTTAGAATGTTTGTCTCATTCAAAGAGTGTAAACGAATTCCATTACAGATTGTGTAAAGTTTGCTTCATTCATTCTATGAATTACGCTTGATTCATTGATTGCACGAATGATGTTTGATTCCATAGATGAATGAATGCAGATTGTTTCAATGACTGAAAGCGTTTAACTCGAGACATTGAAGTCAGCTCTACTCACTGAAGTAACTGGTGTAGTTTGTTTCATTGAATGAACGAGAGCAGTTTGATTCTCTGAATGAATGAACGCAACTGGTCTCATGAAATGAATATGTGATGTTTTTATCATTGAATCAATGAATAATATTTGATTCATTGACTGTACGATTGAAGATAGGTTTAATGAATGAGTGTAGTGTGTTTCATTGAATGAAGGCGTTGAGGTCGAGATATTTACATCATGTAATTAGCTCATTTACTTGAAAAAGCTTATATAGTTTATTTCATAGAATGAATGAGAACGTTAGGATTAATTCAATGATTTTGTTAAGAATGATTAATTGAATCAGTCAATAACGTTTGTTGCATTGAGTGTAGGATTGACTTTTGATTCCAATAATGAATGAAAGCAGGTTGTTTCATTGAATGAATGCATTTTTATTAAGGAAATAATCTCTAATCGTTCAATTATCTTGTGCAGTTTGTTTCATTTGGAAGAAAGAATGAATGCAGTTTGATTCAATGAAAGAACGAATGCAGTTTAATCTGTGAATAATCAAGTTAACATTTTTGACACATTCGTTACATGGATCGAACTGCATTCATTCATTCAATGTCTCAAGCTGTTGATTTATTGAATGTAAGATTAAAGTTTGATGCAATGAATGAATCAATGAATGTAGTCGATTGTCATGAAGTGAACGTGTTTAGCATGTTTATCTCATTCAAAGAGTGCAAAAGGATTCCATTACAGACTGTGTAAAGTTTGTTTCATTGAATCAATGAATAATGTTTGATTCATTGACTGTACGATTGAAGATCGGTTTAATGAATGAGTACAGTTTGTTGAATTGAATGAAGGCGTTGAGGTCGAGATATTTACATCATGTAATTAGCTCATTTATTTGAAATAGCTTGTATAGTTTATTTCATAGAATGAATGAGAACAGTAGGATTCATTCAATGATTTTGTTAGGAATGATTAATTGAATCAGTGAATAACGTTTTTTTGCATTTAATGTAGGATTGACTTTTGATTCCAATAATGAATGAAAGCAGGTTGTTTCATTCAATGAATGCATTTGAATTAAGGAAATAAGCTCTAATCGTTGAATTATCATGTGCAGTTTGTTTCATTGGAAGAAAGAACGCATGCAGTTTAATCTCTGAATAATCAAGTTAACATTCTTGAAACATGCGTTTCATGGATCCAACTGCATTCATTCATTCAATGTCTCAAGCTGTTAATTTATTGAATGTACGATGAAAGTTTGATGCAATGAATGAATCAATGAATGTATTCAATTGTCATGAAGTGAACGTGTCTAGCATGTTAATCTCATTCAAAGAGTGCAAAAGGATTCCATTACAGACTGTAAAGTTTGTTTCACCGAATCAATGAATTACGCTTGATTCATTGAATGCACAAATGATGTTTGATTCCATGAATGAATGAATTTTGTTTGTTTCATTGACTGAAAGCGTTGAACTCGAGACATTGAAGTCAGCTCTACTCACTAAAGTAACTGGTGCAGTTTGTTTCATTGAATGAACGAGAGCAGTTTGATTCTCTGAATGAATGAACGTAAATGGTCTCATGAAATGAATATGTGATTTTTGTTTCATTGAATCAATGAATAATGTTTGATTCATTAATGTACGATTGAAGTTATATTCAATGAATTCACTGGTGCAGATTGTTTCATTGAATTAATGCGTTAAGTTCGAGACAGTTACATCATGACTTTAGCTCATTTACTTGAAATAGCTTGTACAGTTTATTACATAGAATGAATGAGTGCGGTAGGATTCATTCAATGAATCAAGAATGATTCATTGAATCAGTGAATTAACGCTTGATTCATAGATTGCACGATTGACTTTTGATTCCAATAATGAATGAATGCAGGGTGTTTGATTGAATGAAGGCATTCAGCTCGAGGCATTTGTATTAAGGAAATAATCTGTAATCGATGAATTATCATGTGCAGTTTGTTTCATTGAAAGAAAGAATGATTCAATGAAAGAATGAATGCAGTTTAATCTCTGAATAATCAAGTTAACATTCTTGAAACATGCGTTTCATAAATCTAACCGCATTCATTCATTCAATCTCTAAAGCTGTTGGTTCATTGAATGTACGATTAAAGTTTGATGCAATGAATGAATCAATGAATGCATTTGTATGTCATGAAATGTACGTGTTTAGAATGTTTGTCTCATTCAAAGAGTGTAAACGAATTCCATTACAGATTGTGTAAAGTTTGCTTCATTCATTCTATGAATTACGCTTGATTCATTGATTGCACGAATGATGTTTGATTCCATAGATGAATGAATGCAGATTGTTTCAATGACTGAAAGCGTTTAACTCGAGACATTGAAGTCAGCTCTACTCACTGAAGTAACTGGTGTAGTTTGTTTCATTGAATGAACGAGAGCAGTTTGATTCTCTGAATGAATGAACGCAACTGGTCTCATGAAATGAATATGTGATGTTTTTATCATTGAATCAATGAATAATATTTGATTCATTGACTGTACGATTGAAGATAGGTTTAATGAATGAGTGTAGTGTGTTTCATTGAATGAAGGCGTTGAGGTCGAGATATTTACATCATGTAATTAGCTCATTTACTTGAAAAAGCTTATATAGTTTATTTCATAGAATGAATGAGAACGTTAGGATTCATTCAATGATTTTGTTAAGAATGATTAATTGAATCAGTCAATAACGTTTGTTGCATTGAGTGTAGGATTGACTTTTGATTCCAATAATGAATGAAAGCAGGTTGTTTCATTGAATGAATGCATTTTTATTAAGGAAATAATCTCTAATCGTTCAATTATCTTGTGCAGTTTGTTTCATTTGGAAGAAAGAATGAATGCAGTTTGATTCAATGAAAGAACGAATGCAGTTTAATCTGTGAATAATCAAGTTAACATTTTTGACACATTCGTTTCATGGATCCAACTGCATTCATTCATTCAATGTCTCAAGCTGTTGATTTATTGAATGTAAGATTAAAGTTTGATGCAATGAATGAATCAATGAATGTAGTCGATTGTCATGAAGTGAACGTGTTTAGCATGTTTATCTCATTCAAAGAGTGCAAAAGGATTCCATTACAGACTGTGTAAAGTTTGTTTCATTGAATCAATGAATAATGTTTGATTCATTGACTGTACGATTGAAGATAGGTTTAATGAATGAGTACAGTTTGTTGCATTGAATGAAGGTGTTGAGGTCGAGATATTTACATCATGTGATTAGCTCATTTACTTGAAATAGCTTGTATAGTTTATTTCATAGAATGAATGAGAACAGTAGGATTCATTCAATGATTTTGTTAGGAATGATTAATTGAATCAGTGAATAACGTTTGATGCATTTAATGTAGGATTGACTTTTGATTCCAATAATGAATGAAAGCAGGTTGTTTCATTCAATGAATGCATTTGAATTAAGGAAATAAGCTCTAATCGTTGAATTATCAAGTGCAGTTTGTTTCATTGGAAGAAAGAACGCATGCAGTTTAATCTCTGAATAATCAAGTTAACATTCTTGAAACATGCGTTTCATGGATCCAACTGCATTCATTCATTCAATGTCTCAAGCTGTTAATTTATTGAATGTACGATGAAAGTTTGATGCAATGAATGAATCAATGAATGTATTCAATTGTCATGAAGTGAACGTGTCTAGCATGTTTATCTCATTCAAAGAGTGCAAAAGGATTCCATTACAGACTGTGTAAAGTTTGTTTCATCGAATCAATGAATTACGCTTGATTCATTGAATGCACAAATGATGTTTGATTCCATGAATGAATGAATTTTGTTTGTTTCATTGACTGAAAGCGTTGAACTCGAGACATTGAAGTCAGCTCTACTCACTAAAGTAACTGGTGCAGTTTGTTTCATTGAATGAACGAGAGCAGTTTGATTCTCTGAATGAATGAACGTAAATGGTCTCATGAAATGAATATGTGATGTTTGTTTCATTGAATCAATGAATAATGTTTGATTCATTAATGTACGATTGAAGTTATATTCAATGAATTCACTGGTGCAGATTGTTTCATTGAATTAATGCGTTAAGTTCGAGACAGTTACATCATGACTTTAGCTCATTTACTTGAAATAGCTTGTACAGTTTATTACATAGAATAAATGAGTGCGGTAGGATTCATTCAAAGAATCAAGAATGATTCATTGAATCAGTGAATTAACGCTTGATTCATAGATTGCACAATTGACTTTTGATTCCAATAATGAATGAATGCAGGGTGTTTGATTGAATGAAGGCGTTCAGCTCGAGGCATTTGTATTAAGGAAATAATCTGTAATCGATGAATTATCATGTGCAGTTTGTTTCATTGAAAGAAAGAATGATACAATGAAAGAATGAATGCAGTTTAATCTCTGAATAATCAAGTTAACATTCTTGAAACATGCGTTTCATAAATCCAACCGCATTCATTCATTCAATCACTCAAGCTGTTGGTTCATTGAATGTACGATTAAAGTTTGATGCAATGAATGAATCAATGAATGCATTTGTATGTCATGAAATGTACGTGTTTAGAATGTTTGTCTCATTCAAAGAGTGCAAAAGAATTCCATTACAGATTGTGTAAAGTTTGTTTCATTCAATCTATGAATTACGCTTGATTCATTGATTGCACGAATGATGTTTGATTCCATAAATGAATGAATGCAGGTTGTTTCAATGACTGAAAGCGTTTAACTCGAGACATTGAAGTCAGCTCTACTCACTGAAGTAACTGGTGTAGTTTGTTTCATTGAATGAACGAGAGCAGTTTGATTCTCTGAATGAATGAACGCAACTGGTGTCATGAAATGAATATGTGATGTTTTTTTCATTGAATCAATGAATAATGTTTGATTCATTGACTGTACGATTGAAGATAGGTTTAATGAATGAGTGTAGTGTGTTTCATTGAATGAAGGCGTTGAGGTCGAGATATTTACATCATGTAATTAGCTCATTTACTTGAAAACGCTTGTATAGTTTATTTCATAGAATGAATGAGAACGTTAGGATTCATTCAATGATTTTGTTAAGAATGATTAATTGAATCAGTCAATAACGTTTGTTGCATTGAGTGTAGGATTGACTTTTGATTCCAATAATGAATGAAATCAGGTTGTTTCATTGAATGAATGCATTTTTATGATAAAAATAATCTCTAATCGTTGAATTATCATGTGCAGTTTGTTTCATTTGGAAGAAAGAATGAATGCAGTTTGATTCAATGAAAGAACGAATGCAGTTTAATCTCTGAATAATCAAGTTAACATTTTTGACACATTCGTTTCATGGATCCAACTGCATTCATTCATTCAATGTCTCAAGCTGTTGATTTATTGAATGTAAGATTAAAGTTTGATGCAATGAATGAATCAATGAATGTAGTCGATTGTCATGAAGTGAACGTGTTTAGCATGTTTATCTCATTCAAAGAGTGCAAAAGGATTCCATTACAGACTGTGTAAAGTTTGTTTCATTGAATCAATGAATAATGTTTGATTCATTGACTGTACGATTGAAGATAGGTTTAATGAATGAGTACAGTTTGTTGAATTGAATGAAGGCGTTGAGGTCGAGATATTTACATCATGTAATTAGCTCATTTACTTGAAATAGCTTGTATAGTTTATTTCATAGAATGAATGAGAACAGTAGGATTCATTCAATGATTTTGTTAGGAATGATTAATTGAATCAGTGAATAACGTTTGATGCATTTAATGTAGGATTGACTTTTGATTCCAATAATGAATGAAAGCAGGTTGTTTCATTCAATGAATGCATTTGAATTAAGGAAATAAGCTCTAATCGTTGAATTATCATGTGCAGTTTGTTTCATTGGAAGAAAGAATGAATGCAGTTTAATCTCTGAATAATCAAGTTAACATTCTTGAAACATGCGTTTCATGGATCCAACTGCATTCATTCATTCAATGTCTCAAGCTGTTAATTTATTGAATGTACGATGAAAGTTTGATGCAATGAATGAATCAATGAATGTATTCAATTGTCATGAAGTGAACATGTCTCGCATGTTTATCTCATTCAAAGAGTGCAAAAGGATTCCATTACAGACTGTGTAAAGTTTGTTTCAACGAATCAATGAATTACGCTTGATTCATTGAATGCACAAATGATGTTGGATTGCATGAATGAATGAATTTTGTTTGTTTCATTGACTGAAAGCGTTGAACTCGAGACATTGAAGTCAGCTCTACTCACTAAAGTAACTGGTGCAGTTTGTTTCATTGAATGAACGAGAGCAGTTTGATTCTCTGAATGAATGAACGTAAATAGTCTCATGAAGTGAATATGTGATGTTTGTTTCATTGAATCAATGAATAATGTTTGATTCATTAATGTACGATTGAAGTTATATTCAATGAATTCACTGACGCAGATTGTTTCATTGAATTAATGCGTTAGGTTCGCGACAGTTACATCATGACTTTAGCTCATTTACTTGAAATAGCTTGTACAGTTTATTACATGGAATGAATGAGTGCGGTAGGATTCATTCAATGAATCAAGAATGATTCATTGAATCAGTGAATTAACGCTTGATTCATAGATTGCACAATTGACTTTTGATTCCAATAATGAATGAATGCAGGGTGTTTGATTGAATGAAGGCGTTCAGCTCGAGGCATTTGTATTAAGGAAATAATCTGTAATCGATGAATTATCATGTGCAGTTTGTTTCATTGAAAGAAAGAATGATTCAATGAAAGAATGAATGCAGTTTAATCTCTGAATAATCAAGTTAACATTCTTGAAACATGCGTTTCATAAATCTAACCGCATTCATTCATTCAATCTCTAAAGCTGTTGGTTCATTGAATGTACGATTAAAGTTTGATGCAATGAATGAATCAATGAATGCATTTGTATGTCATGAAATGTACGTGTTTAGAATGTTTGTCTCATTCAAAGAGTGTAAACGAATTCCATTACAGATTGTGTAAAGTTTGCTTCATTCAATCTATGAATTACGCTTGATTCATTGATTGCACGAATGATGTTTGATTCCATAGATGAATGAATGCAGATTGTTTCAATGACTGAAAGCGTTTAACTCGAGACATTGAAGTCAGCTCTACTCACTGAAGTAACTGGTGTAGTTTGTTTCATTGAATGAACGAGAGCAGTTTGATTCTCTGAATGAATGAACGCAACTGGTCGCATGAAATGAATATGTGATGTTTTTTTCATTGAATCAATGAATAATGTTTGATTCATTGACTGTACGATTGAAGATAGGTTTAATGAATGAGTGTAGTGTGTTTCATTGAATGAAGGCGTTGAGGTCGAGATATTTACATCATGTAATTAGCTCATTTACTTGAAAAAGCTTATATAGTTTATTTCATAGAATGAATGAGAACGTTAGGATTCATTCAATGATTTTGTTAAGAATGATTAATTGAATCAGTCAATAACGTTTGTTGCATTGAGTGTAGGATTGACTTTTGATTCCAATAATGAATGAAAGCAGGTTGTTTCATTGAATGAATGCATTTTTATTAAGGAAATAATCTCTAATCGTTCAATTATCATGTGCAGTTTGTTTCATTTGGAAGAAAGAATGAATGCAGTTTGATTCAATGAAAGAACGAATGCAGTTTAATCTCTGAATAATCAAGTTAACATTTTTGACACATTCGTTTCATGGATCCAACTGCATTCATTCATTCAATGTCTCAAGCTGTTGATTTATTGAATGTAAGATTAAAGTTTGATGCAATGAATGAATCAATGAATGTAGTCGATTGTCATGAAGTGAACGTGTTTAGCATGTTTATCTCATTCAAAGAGTGCAAAAGGATTCCATTACAGACTGTGTAAAGTTTGTTTCATTGAATCAATGAATAATGTTTGATTCATTGACTGTACGATTGAAGATAGGTTTAATGAATGAGTACAGTTTGTTGCATTGAATGAAGGCGTTGAGGTCGAGATATTTACATCATGTAATTAGCTCATTTACTTGAAATAGCTTGTATAGTTTATTTCATAGAATGAATGAGAACAGTAGGATTCATTCAATGATTTTGTTAGGAATGATTAATTGAATCAGTGAATAACGTTTGATGCATTTAATGTAGGATTGACTTTTGATTCCAATAATGAATGAAAGCAGGTTGTTTCATTCAATGAATGCATTTGAATTAAGGAAATAAGCTCTAATCGTTGAATTATCAAGTGCAGTTTGTTTCATTGGAAGAAAGAACGCATGCAGTTTAATCTCTGAATAATCAAGTTAACATTCTTGAAACATGCGTTTCATGGATCCAACTGCATTCATTCATTCAATGTCTCAAGCTGTTAATTTATTGAATGTACGATCAAAGTTTGATGCAATGAATGAATCAATGTATGTATTCAATTGTCATGAAGTGAACGTGTCTAGCATGTTTATCTCATTCAAAGAGTGCAAAAGGATTCCATTACAGACTGTGTAAAGTTTGTTTCATCGAATCAATGAATTACGCTTGATTCATTGAATGCACAAATGATGTTTGATTCCATGAATGAATGAATTTTGTTTGTTTCATTGACTGAAAGCGTTGAACTCGAGACATTGAAGTCAGCTCTACTCACTAAAGTAACTGGTGCAGTTTGTTTCATTGAATGAACGAGAGCAGTTTGATTCTCTGAATGAATGAACGTAAATGGTCTCATGAAATGAATATGTGATGTTTGTTTCATTAAATCAATGAATAATGTTTGATTCATTAATGTACGATTGAAGTTATATTCAATGAATTCACTGGTGCAGATTGTTTCATTGAATTAATGCGTTAGGTTCGAGACAGTTACATCATGACTTTAGCTCATTTACTTGAAATAGCTTGTACAGTTTATTACATAGAATGAATGAGTGCGGTAGGATTCATTGAATGAATCAAGAATGATTCATTGAATCAGTGAATGAACGCTTGATTCATAGATTGCACGATTGACTTTTGATTCCAATAATGAATGAATGCAGGGTGTTTGACTGAATGAAGGCGTTCAGCTCGAGGCATTTGTATTCAGGAAATAATCTGTAATCGATGAATTATCATGTGCAGTTTGTTTCATTGAAAGAAAGAATGATTCAATGAAAGAATGAATGCAGTTTAATCTCTGAATAATCAAGTTAACATTCTTGAAACATGCGTTTCACAAATCTAACCGCATTCATTCATTCAATCTCTAAAGCTGTTGGTTCATTGAATGTACGATTAAAGTTTGATGCAATGAATGAATCAATGAATGCATTTGTATGTCATGAAATGTACGTGTTTAGAATGTTTGTCTCATTCAAAGAGTGTAAACGAATTCCATTACAGATTGTGTAAAGTTTGCTTCATTCAATCTATGAATTACGCTTGATTCATTGATTGCACGAATGATGTTTGATTCCATAGATGAATGAATGCAGATTGTTTCAATGACTGAAAGCGTTTAACTCGAGACATTGAAGTCAGCTCTACTCACTGAAGTAACTGGTGTAGTTTGTTTCATTGAATGAACGAGAGCAGTTTGATTCTCTGAATGAATGAACGCAACTGGTCTCATGAAATGAATATGTGATGTTTTTTTCATTGAATCAATGAATAATGTTTGATTCATTGACTGTACGATTGAAGATAGGTTTAATGAATGAGTGTAGTGTGTTTCATTGAATGAAGGCGTTGAGGTCGAGATATTTACATCATGTAATTAGCTCATTTACTTGAAAAAGCTTATATAGTTTATTTCATAGAATGAATGAGAACGTTAGGATTCATTCAATGATTTTGTTAAGAATGATTAATTGAATCAGTCAATAACGTTTGTTGCATTGAGTGTAGGATTGACTTTTGATTCCAATAATGAATGAAAGCAGGTTGTTTCATTGAATGAATGCATTTTTATTAAGTAAATAATCTCTAATCGTTCAATTATCATGTGCAGTTTGTTTCATTTGGAAGAAAGAATGAATGCAGTTTGATTCAATGAAAGAACGAATGCAGTTTAATCTGTGAATAATCAAGTTAACATTTTTGACACATTCGTTTCATGGATCCAACTGCATTCATTCATTCAATGTCTCAAGCTGTTGATTTATTGAATGTAAGATTAAAGTTTGATGCAATGAATGAATCAATGAATGTAGTCGATTGTCATGAAGTGAACGTGTTTAGCATGTTTATCTCATTCAAAGAGTGCAAAAGGATTCCATTACAGACTGTGTAAAGTTTGTTTCATTGAATCAATGAATAATGTTTGATTCATTGACTGTACGATTGAAGATAGGTTTAATGAATGAGTACAGTTTGTTGCATTGAATGAAGGCGTTGAGGTCGAGATATTTACATCATGTAATCAGCTCATTTACTTGAAATAGCTTGTATAGTTTATTTCATAGAATGAATGAGAACAGTAGGATTCATTCAATGATTTTGTTAGGAATGATTAATTGAATCAGTGAATAACGTTTGATGCATTTAATGTAGGATTGACTTTTGATTCCAATAATGAATGAAAGCAGGTTGTTTCATTCAATGAATGCATTTGAATTAAGGAACTAAGCTCTAATCGTTGAATTATCAAGTGCAGTTTGTTTCATTGGAAGAAAGAACGCATGCAGTTTAATCTCTGAATAATCAAGTTAACATTCTTGAAACATGCGTTTCATGGATCCAACTGCATTCATTCATTCAATGTCTCAAGCTGTTAATTTATTGAATGTACGATGAAAGTTTGATGCAATGAATGAATCAATGTATGTATTCAATTGTCATGAAGTGAACGTGTCTAGCATGTTTATCTCATTCAAAGAGTGCAAAAGGATTCCATTACAGACTGTGTAAAGTTTGTTTCATCGAATCAATGAATTACGCTTGATTCATTGAATGCACAAATGATGTTTGATTCCATGAATGAATGAATTTTGTTTGTTTCATTGACTGAAAGCGTTGAACTCGAGACATTGAAGTCAGCTCTACTCACTAAAGTAACTGGTGCAGTTTTTTTCATTGAATGAACGAGAGCAGTTTGATTCTCTGAATGAATGTACGTAAATGGTCTCATGAAATGAATATGTGATGTTTGTTTCATTGAATCAATGAATAATGTTTGATTCAATGAATTCACTGGTGCAGATTGTTTCATTGAATTAATGCGTTAAGTTCGAGACAGTTACATCATGACTTTAGCTCATTTACTTGAAATAGCTTGTACAGTTTATTACATGGAATGAATGAGTGCGGTAGGATTCATTCAAAGAATCAAGAATGATTCATTGAATCAGTGAATTAACGCTTGATTCATAGATTGCACGATTGACTTTTGATTCCAATAATGAATGAATGCAGGGTGTTTGATTGAATGAAGGCGTTCAGCTCGAGGCATTTGTATTAAGGAAATAATCTGTAATCGATGAATTATCATGTTCAGTTTGTTTCATTGAAAGAAAGAATGATTCAATGAAAGAATGAATGCAGTTTAATCTCTGAATAATCAAGTTAACATTCTTGAAACATGCGTTTCATAAATCTAACCGCATTCATTCATTCAATCTCTAAAGCTGTTGGTTCATTGAATGTACGATTAAAGTTTGATGCAATGAATGAATCAATGAATGCATTTGTATGTCATGAAATGTACGTGTTTAGAATGTTTGTCTCATTCAAAGAGTGCAAAAGAATTCCATTACAGATTGTGTAAAGTTTGTTTCATTCAATCTATGAATTACGCTTGATTCATTGATTGCACGAATGATGTTTGATTCCATAAATGAATGAATGCAGGTTGTTTCAATGACTAAAAGCGTTTAACTCGAGACATTGAAGTCAGCTCTACTCACTGAAGTAACTGGTGTAGTTTGTTTCATTGAATGAACGAGAGCAGTTTGATTCTCTGAATGAATGAACGCAACTGGTCTCATGAAATGAATATGTGATGTTTTTTTCATTGAATCAATGAATAATGTTTGATTCATTGACTGAACGATTGAAGATAGGTTTAATGAATGAGTGTAGTGTGTTTCATTGAATGAAGGCGTTGAGGTCGAGATATTTACATCATGTAATCAGCTCATTTACTTGAAAAAGCTTGTATAGTTTATTTCATAGAATGAATGAGAACGTTAGGATTCATTCAATGATTTTGTTAAGAATGATTAATTGAATCAGTCAATAACGTTTGTTGCATTGAGTGTAGGATTGACTTTTGATTCCAATAATGAATGAAAGCAGGTTGTTTCATTGAACGAATGCATTTTTATTAAGGAAATAATCTCTAATCGTTGAATTATCATGTGCAGTTTGTTTCATTTGGAAGAAAGAATGAATGCAGTTTGATTCAATGAAAGAACGAATGCAGTTTAATCTCTGAATAATCAAGTTAACATTTTTGACACATTCGTTACATGGATCGAACTGCATTCATTCATTCAATGTCTCAAGCTGTTGATTTATTGAATGTAAGATTAAAGTTTGATGCAATGAATGAATCAATGAATGTAGTCGATTGTCATGAAGTGAACGTGTTTAGCATGTTTATCTCATTCAAAGAGTGCAAAAGGATTCCATTACAGACTGTGTAAAGTTTGTTTCATTGAATCAATGAATAATGTTTGATTCATTGACTGTATGATTGAAGATAGGTTTAATGAATGAGTGCAGTTTGTTGCATTGAATGAAGGCGTTGAGGTCGAGATATTTACATCATGTAATTAGCTCATTTACTTGAAATAGCTTGTATAGTTTATTTCATAGAATGAATGAGAACAGTAGGATTCATTCAATGATTTTGTTAGGAATGATTAATTGAATCAGTGAATAACGTTTTTTTGCATTTAATGTAGGATTGACTTTTGATTCCAATAATGAATGAAAGCAGGTTGTTTCATTCAATGAATGCATTTGAATTAAGGAAATAAGCTCTAATCGTTGAATTATCATGTGCAGTTTGTTTCATTGGAAGAAAGAACGCATGCAGTTTAATCTCTGAATAATCAAGTTAACATTCTTGAAACATGCGTTTCATGGATCCAACTGCATTCATTCATTCAATGTCTCAAGCTGTTAATTTATTGAATGTACGATGAAAGTTTGATGCAATGAATGAATCAATGAATGTATTCAATTGTCATGAAGTGAACGTGTCTAGCATGTTAATCTCATTCAAAGAGTGCAAAAGGATTCCATTACAGACTGTAAAGTTTGTTTCACCGAATCAATGAATTACGCTTGATTCATTGAATGCACAAATGATGTTTGATTCCATGAATGAATGAATTTTGTTTGTTTCATTGACTGAAAGCGTTGAACTCGAGACATTGAAGTCAGCTCTACTCACTAAAGTAACTGGTGCAGTTTGTTTCATTGAATGAACGAGAGCAGTTTGATTCTCTGAATGAATGAACGTAAATGGTCTCATGAAATGAATATGTGATTTTTGTTTCATTGAATCAATGAATAATGTTTGATTCATTAATGTACGATTGAAGTTATATTCAATGAATTCACTGGTGCAGATTGTTTCATTGAATTAATGCGTTAAGTTCGAGACAGTTACATCATGACTTTAGCTCATTTACTTGAAATAGCTTGTACAGTTTATTACATAGAATGAATGAGTGCGGTAGGATTCATTCAATGAATCAAGAATGATTCATTGAATCAGTGAATTAACGCTTGATTCATAGATTGCACGATTGACTTTTGATTCCAATAATGAATGAATGCAGGGTGTTTGATTGAATGAAGGCGTTCAGCTCGAGGCATTTGTATTAAGGAAATAATCTGTAATCGATGAATTATCATGTGCAGTTTGTTTCATTGAAAGAAAGAATGATTCAATGAAAGAATGAATGCAGTTTAATCTCTGAATAATCAAGTTAACATTCTTGAAACATGCGTTTCATAAATCTAACCGCATTCATTCATTCAATCTCTAAAGCTGTTGGTTCATTGAATGTACGATTAAAGTTTGATGCAATGAATGAATCAATGAATGCATTTGTATGTCATGAAATGTACGTGTTTAGAATGTTTGTCTCATTCAAAGAGTGTAAACGAATTCCATTACAGATTGTGTAAAGTTTGCTTCATTCATTCTATGAATTCCGCTTGATTCATTGATTGCACGAATGATGTTTGATTCCATAGATGAATGAATGCAGATTGTTTCAATGACTGAAAGCGTTTAACTCGAGACATTGAAGTCAGCTCTACTCACTGAAGTAACTGGTGTAGTTTGTTTCATTGAATGAACGAGAGCAGTTTGATTCTCTGAATGAATGAACGCAACTGGTCTCATGAAATGAATATGTGATGTTTTTTTCATTGAATCAATGAATAATGTTTGATTCATTGACTGTACGATTGAAGATAGGTTTAATGAATGAGTGTAGTGTGTTTCATTGAATGAAGGCGTTGAGGTCGAGATATTTACATCATGTAATTAGCTCATTTACTTGAAAAAGCTTATATAGTTTATTTCATAGAATGAATGAGAACGTTAGGATTCATTCAATGATTTTGTTAAGAATGATTGTTAAGAATCAGTCAATAACGTTTGTTGCATTGAGTGTAGGATTGACTTTTGATTCCAATAATGAATGAAAGCAGGTTGTTTCATTGAATGAATGCATTTTTATTAAGGAAATAATCTCTAATCGTTCAATTATCTTGTGCAGTTTGTTTCATTTGGAAGAAAGAATGAATGCAGTTTGATTCAATGAAAGAACGAATGCAGTTTAATCTGTGAATAATCAAGTTAACATTTTTGACACATTCGTTTCATGGATCCAACTGCATTCATTCATTCAATGTCTCAAGCTGTTGATTTATTGAATGTAAGATTAAAGTTTGATGCAATGAATGAATCAATGAATGTAGTCGATTGTCATGAAGTGAACGTGTTTAGCATGTTTATCTCATTCAAAGAGTGCAAAAGGATTCCATTACAGACTGTGTAAAGTTTGTTTCATTGAATCAATGAATAATGTTTGATTCATTGACTGTACGATTGAAGATAGGTTTAATGAATGAGTACAGTTTGTTGCATTGAATGAAGGCGTTGAGGTCGAGATATTTACATCATGTAATTAGCTCATTTACTTGAAATAGCTTGTATAGTTTATTTCATAGAATGAATGAGAACAGTAGGATTCATTCAATGATTTTGTTAGGAATGATTAATTGAATCAGTGAATAACTTTTTTTGCATTTAATGTAGGATTGACTTTTGATTCCAATAATGAATGAAAGCAGGTTGTTTCATTCAATGAATGCATTTGAATTAAGGAAATAAGCTCTAATCGTTGAATTATCATGTGCAGTTTGTTTCATTGGAAGAAAGAACGCATGCAGTTTAATCTCTGAATAATCAAGTTAACATTCTTGAAACATGCGTTTCATGGATCCAACTGCATTCATTCATTCAATGTCTCAAGCTGTTAATTTATTGAATGTACGATGAAAGTTTGATGCAATGAATGAATCAATGAATGTATTCAATTGTCATGAAGTGAACGTGTCTAGCATGTTAATCTCATTCAAAGAGTGCAAAAGGATTCCATTACAGACTGTAAAGTTTGTTTCACCGAATCAATGAATTACGCTTGATTCATTGAATGCACAAATGATGTTTGATTCCATGAATGAATGAATTTTGTTTGTTTCATTGACTGAAAGCGTTGAACTCGAGACATTGAAGTCAGCTCTACTCACTAAAGTAACTGGTGCAGTTTGTTTCATTGAATGAACGAGAGCAGTTTGATTCTCTGAATGAATGAACGTAAATGGTCTCATGAAATGAATATGTGATTTTTGTTTCATTGAATCAATGAATAATGTTTGATTCATTAATGTACGATTGAAGTTATATTCAATGAATTCACTGGTGCAGATTGTTTCATTGAATTAATGCGTTAAGTTCGAGACAGTTACATCATGACTTTAGCTCATTTACTTGAAATAGCTTGTACAGTTTATTACATAGAATGAATGAGTGCGGTAGGATTCATTCAATGAATCAAGAATGATTCATTGAATCAGTGAATTAACGCTTGATTCATAGATTGCACGATTGACTTTTGATTCCAATAATGAATGAATGCAGGGTGTTTGATTGAATGAAGGCGTTCAGCTCGAGGCATTTGTATTAAGGAAATAATCTGTAATCGATGAATTATCATGTGCAGTTTGTTTCATTGAAAGAAAGAATGATTCAATGAAAGAATGAATGCAGTTTAATCTCTGAATAATCAAGTTAACATTCTTGAAACATGCGTTTCATAAATCTAACCGCATTCATTCATTCAATCTCTAAAGCTGTTGGTTCATTGAATGTACGATTAAAGTTTGATGCAATGAATGAATCAATGAATGCATTTGTATGTCATGAAATGTACGTGTTTAGAATGTTTGTCTCATTCAAAGAGTGTAAACGAATTCCATTACAGATTGTGTAAAGTTTGCTTCATTCAATCTATGAATTACGCTTGATTCATTGATTGCACGAATGATGTTTGATTCCATAGATGAATGAATGCAGATTGTTTCAATGACTGAAAGCGTTTAACTCGAGACATTGAAGTCAGCTCTACTCACTGAAGTAACTGGTGTAGTTTGTTTCATTGAATGAACGAGAGCAGTTTGATTCTCTGAATGAATGAACGCAACTGGTCGCATGAAATGAATATGTGATGTTTTTTTCATTGAATCAATGAATAATGTTTGATTCATTGACTGTACGATTGAAGATAGGTTTAATGAATGAGTGTAGTGTGTTTCATTGAATGAAGGCGTTGAGGTCGAGATATTTACATCATGTAATTAGCTCATTTACTTGAAAAAGCTTATATAGTTTATTTCATAGAATGAATGAGAACGTTAGGATTCATTCAATGATTTTGTTAAGAATGATTAATTGAATCAGTCAATAACGTTTGTTGCATTGAGTGTAGGATTGACTTTTGATTCCAATAATGAATGAAAGCAGGTTGTTTCATTGAATGAATGCATTTTTATTAAGGAAATAATCTCTAATCGTTCAATTATCATGTGCAGTTTGTTTCATTTGGAAGAAAGAATGAATGCAGTTTGATTCAATGAAAGAACGAATGCAGTTTAATCTCTGAATAATCAAGTTAACATTTTTGACACATTCGTTTCATGGATCCAACTGCATTCATTCATTCAATGTCTCAAGCTGTTGATTTATTGAATGTAAGATTAAAGTTTGATGCAATGAATGAATCAATGAATGTAGTCGATTGTCATGAAGTGAACGTGTTTAGCATGTTTATCTCATTCAAAGAGTGCAAAAGGATTCCATTACAGACTGTGTAAAGTTTGTTTCATTGAATCAATGAATAATGTTTGATTCATTGACTGTACGATTGAAGATAGGTTTAATGAATGAGTACAGTTTGTTGCATTGAATGAAGGCGTTGAGGTCGAGATATTTACATCATGTAATTAGCTCATTTACTTGAAATAGCTTGTATAGTTTATTTCATAGAATGAATGAGAACAGTAGGATTCATTCAATGATTTTGTTAGGAATGATTAATTGAATCAGTGAATAACGTTTGATGCATTTAATGTAGGATTGACTTTTGATTCCAATAATGAATGAAAGCAGGTTGTTTCATTCAATGAATGCATTTGAATTAAGGAAATAAGCTCTAATCGTTGAATTATCAAGTGCAGTTTGTTTCATTGGAAGAAAGAACGCATGCAGTTTAATCTCTGAATAATCAAGTTAACATTCTTGAAACATGCGTTTCATGGATCCAACTGCATTCATTCATTCAATGTCTCAAGCTGTTAATTTATTGAATGTACGATCAAAGTTTGATGCAATGAATGAATCAATGTATGTATTCAATTGTCATGAAGTGAACGTGTCTAGCATGTTTATCTCATTCAAAGAGTGCAAAAGGATTCCATTACAGACTGTGTAAAGTTTGTTTCATCGAATCAATGAATTACGCTTGATTCATTGAATGCACAAATGATGTTTGATTCCATGAATGAATGAATTTTGTTTGTTTCATTGACTGAAAGCGTTGAACTCGAGACATTGAAGTCAGCTCTACTCACTAAAGTAACTGGTGCAGTTTGTTTCATTGAATGAACGAGAGCAGTTTGATTCTCTGAATGAATGAACGTAAATGGTCTCATGAAATGAATATGTGATGTTTGTTTCATTAAATCAATGAATAATGTTTGATTCATTAATGTACGATTGAAGTTATATTCAATGAATTCACTGGTGCAGATTGTTTCATTGAATTAATGCGTTAGGTTCGAGACAGTTACATCATGACTTTAGCTCATTTACTTGAAATAGCTTGTACAGTTTATTACATAGAATGAATGAGTGCGGTAGGATTCATTGAATGAATCAAGAATGATTCATTGAATCAGTGAATGAACGCTTGATTCATAGATTGCACGATTGACTTTTGATTCCAATAATGAATGAATGCAGGGTGTTTGACTGAATGAAGGCGTTCAGCTCGAGGCATTTGTATTCAGGAAATAATCTGTAATCGATGAATTATCATGTGCAGTTTGTTTCATTGAAAGAAAGAATGATTCAATGAAAGAATGAATGCAGTTTAATCTCTGAATAATCAAGTTAACATTCTTGAAACATGCGTTTCACAAATCTAACCGCATTCATTCATTCAATCTCTAAAGCTGTTGGTTCATTGAATGTACGATTAAAGTTTGATGCAATGAATGAATCAATGAATGCATTTGTATGTCATGAAATGTACGTGTTTAGAATGTTTGTCTCATTCAAAGAGTGTAAACGAATTCCATTACAGATTGTGTAAAGTTTGCTTCATTCAATCTATGAATTACGCTTGATTCATTGATTGCACGAATGATGTTTGATTCCATAGATGAATGAATGCAGATTGTTTCAATGACTGAAAGCGTTTAACTCGAGACATTGAAGTCAGCTCTACTCACTGAAGTAACTGGTGTAGTTTGTTTCATTGAATGAACGAGAGCAGTTTGATTCTCTGAATGAATGAACGCAACTGGTCTCATGAAATGAATATGTGATGTTTTTTTCATTGAATCAATGAATAATGTTTGATTCATTGACTGTACGATTGAAGATAGGTTTAATGAATGAGTGTAGTGTGTTTCATTGAATGAAGGCGTTGAGGTCGAGATATTTACATCATGTAATTAGCTCATTTACTTGAAAAAGCTTATATAGTTTATTTCATAGAATGAATGAGAACGTTAGGATTCATTCAATGATTTTGTTAAGAATGATTAATTGAATCAGTCAATAACGTTTGTTGCATTGAGTGTAGGATTGACTTTTGATTCCAATAATGAATGAAAGCAGGTTGTTTCATTGAATGAATGCATTTTTATTAAGTAAATAATCTCTAATCGTTCAATTATCATGTGCAGTTTGTTTCATTTGGAAGAAAGAATGAATGCAGTTTGATTCAATGAAAGAACGAATGCAGTTTAATCTGTGAATAATCAAGTTAACATTTTTGACACATTCGTTTCATGGATCCAACTGCATTCATTCATTCAATGTCTCAAGCTGTTGATTTATTGAATGTAAGATTAAAGTTTGATGCAATGAATGAATCAATGAATGTAGTCGATTGTCATGAAGTGAACGTGTTTAGCATGTTTATCTCATTCAAAGAGTGCAAAAGGATTCCATTACAGACTGTGTAAAGTTTGTTTCATTGAATCAATGAATAATGTTTGATTCATTGACTGTACGATTGAAGATAGGTTTAATGAATGAGTACAGTTTGTTGCATTGAATGAAGGCGTTGAGGTCGAGATATTTACATCATGTAATCAGCTCATTTACTTGAAATAGCTTGTATAGTTTATTTCATAGAATGAATGAGAACAGTAGGATTCATTCAATGATTTTGTTAGGAATGATTAATTGAATCAGTGAATAACGTTTGATGCATTTAATGTAGGATTGACTTTTGATTCCAATAATGAATGAAAGCAGGTTGTTTCATTCAATGAATGCATTTGAATTAAGGAACTAAGCTCTAATCGTTGAATTATCAAGTGCAGTTTGTTTCATTGGAAGAAAGAACGCATGCAGTTTAATCTCTGAATAATCAAGTTAACATTCTTGAAACATGCGTTTCATGGATCCAACTGCATTCATTCATTCAATGTCTCAAGCTGTTAATTTATTGAATGTACGATGAAAGTTTGATGCAATGAATGAATCAATGTATGTATTCAATTGTCATGAAGTGAACGTGTCTAGCATGTTTATCTCATTCAAAGAGTGCAAAAGGATTCCATTACAGACTGTGTAAAGTTTGTTTCATCGAATCAATGAATTACGCTTGATTCATTGAATGCACAAATGATGTTTGATTCCATGAATGAATGAATTTTGTTTGTTTCATTGACTGAAAGCGTTGAACTCGAGACATTGAAGTCAGCTCTACTCACTAAAGTAACTGGTGCAGTTTTTTTCATTGAATGAACGAGAGCAGTTTGATTCTCTGAATGAATGTACGTAAATGGTCTCATGAAATGAATATGTGATGTTTGTTTCATTGAATCAATGAATAATGTTTGATTCAATGAATTCACTGGTGCAGATTGTTTCATTGAATTAATGCGTTAAGTTCGAGACAGTTACATCATGACTTTAGCTCATTTACTTGAAATAGCTTGTACAGTTTATTACATGGAATGAATGAGTGCGGTAGGATTCATTCAAAGAATCAAGAATGATTCATTGAATCAGTGAATTAACGCTTGATTCATAGATTGCACGATTGACTTTTGATTCCAATAATGAATGAATGCAGGGTGTTTGATTGAATGAAGGCGTTCAGCTCGAGGCATTTGTATTAAGGAAATAATCTGTAATCGATGAATTATCATGTTCAGTTTGTTTCATTGAAAGAAAGAATGATTCAATGAAAGAATGAATGCAGTTTAATCTCTGAATAATCAAGTTAACATTCTTGAAACATGCGTTTCATAAATCTAACCGCATTCATTCATTCAATCTCTAAAGCTGTTGGTTCATTGAATGTACGATTAAAGTTTGATGCAATGAATGAATCAATGAATGCATTTGTATGTCATGAAATGTACGTGTTTAGAATGTTTGTCTCATTCAAAGAGTGCAAAAGAATTCCATTACAGATTGTGTAAAGTTTGTTTCATTCAATCTATGAATTACGCTTGATTCATTGATTGCACGAATGATGTTTGATTCCATAAATGAATGAATGCAGGTTGTTTCAATGACTAAAAGCGTTTAACTCGAGACATTGAAGTCAGCTCTACTCACTGAAGTAACTGGTGTAGTTTGTTTCATTGAATGAACGAGAGCAGTTTGATTCTCTGAATGAATGAACGCAACTGGTCTCATGAAATGAATATGTGATGTTTTTTTCATTGAATCAATGAATAATGTTTGATTCATTGACTGAACGATTGAAGATAGGTTTAATGAATGAGTGTAGTGTGTTTCATTGAATGAAGGCGTTGAGGTCGAGATATTTACATCATGTAATCAGCTCATTTACTTGAAAAAGCTTGTATAGTTTATTTCATAGAATGAATGAGAACGTTAGGATTCATTCAATGATTTTGTTAAGAATGATTAATTGAATCAGTCAATAACGTTTGTTGCATTGAGTGTAGGATTGACTTTTGATTCCAATAATGAATGAAAGCAGGTTGTTTCATTGAACGAATGCATTTTTATTAAGGAAATAATCTCTAATCGTTGAATTATCATGTGCAGTTTGTTTCATTTGGAAGAAAGAATGAATGCAGTTTGATTCAATGAAAGAACGAATGCAGTTTAATCTCTGAATAATCAAGTTAACATTTTTGACACATTCGTTACATGGATCGAACTGCATTCATTCATTCAATGTCTCAAGCTGTTGATTTATTGAATGTAAGATTAAAGTTTGATGCAATGAATGAATCAATGAATGTAGTCGATTGTCATGAAGTGAACGTGTTTAGCATGTTTATCTCATTCAAAGAGTGCAAAAGGATTCCATTACAGACTGTGTAAAGTTTGTTTCATTGAATCAATGAATAATGTTTGATTCATTGACTGTATGATTGAAGATAGGTTTAATGAATGAGTGCAGTTTGTTGCATTGAATGAAGGCGTTGAGGTCGAGATATTTACATCATGTAATTAGCTCATTTACTTGAAATAGCTTGTATAGTTTATTTCATAGAATGAATGAGAACAGTAGGATTCATTCAATGATTTTGTTAGGAATGATTAATTGAATCAGTGAATAACGTTTTTTTGCATTTAATGTAGGATTGACTTTTGATTCCAATAATGAATGAAAGCAGGTTGTTTCATTCAATGAATGCATTTGAATTAAGGAAATAAGCTCTAATCGTTGAATTATCATGTGCAGTTTGTTTCATTGGAAGAAAGAACGCATGCAGTTTAATCTCTGAATAATCAAGTTAACATTCTTGAAACATGCGTTTCATGGATCCAACTGCATTCATTCATTCAATGTCTCAAGCTGTTAATTTATTGAATGTACGATGAAAGTTTGATGCAATGAATGAATCAATGAATGTATTCAATTGTCATGAAGTGAACGTGTCTAGCATGTTAATCTCATTCAAAGAGTGCAAAAGGATTCCATTACAGACTGTAAAGTTTGTTTCACCGAATCAATGAATTACGCTTGATTCATTGAATGCACAAATGATGTTTGATTCCATGAATGAATGAATTTTGTTTGTTTCATTGACTGAAAGCGTTGAACTCGAGACATTGAAGTCAGCTCTACTCACTAAAGTAACTGGTGCAGTTTGTTTCATTGAATGAACGAGAGCAGTTTGATTCTCTGAATGAATGAACGTAAATGGTCTCATGAAATGAATATGTGATTTTTGTTTCATTGAATCAATGAATAATGTTTGATTCATTAATGTACGATTGAAGTTATATTCAATGAATTCACTGGTGCAGATTGTTTCATTGAATTAATGCGTTAAGTTCGAGACAGTTACATCATGACTTTAGCTCATTTACTTGAAATAGCTTGTACAGTTTATTACATAGAATGAATGAGTGCGGTAGGATTCATTCAATGAATCAAGAATGATTCATTGAATCAGTGAATTAACGCTTGATTCATAGATTGCACGATTGACTTTTGATTCCAATAATGAATGAATGCAGGGTGTTTGATTGAATGAAGGCGTTCAGCTCGAGGCATTTGTATTAAGGAAATAATCTGTAATCGATGAATTATCATGTGCAGTTTGTTTCATTGAAAGAAAGAATGATTCAATGAAAGAATGAATGCAGTTTAATCTCTGAATAATCAAGTTAACATTCTTGAAACATGCGTTTCATAAATCTAACCGCATTCATTCATTCAATCTCTAAAGCTGTTGGTTCATTGAATGTACGATTAAAGTTTGATGCAATGAATGAATCAATGAATGCATTTGTATGTCATGAAATGTACGTGTTTAGAATGTTTGTCTCATTCAAAGAGTGTAAACGAATTCCATTACAGATTGTGTAAAGTTTGCTTCATTCATTCTATGAATTCCGCTTGATTCATTGATTGCACGAATGATGTTTGATTCCATAGATGAATGAATGCAGATTGTTTCAATGACTGAAAGCGTTTAACTCGAGACATTGAAGTCAGCTCTACTCACTGAAGTAACTGGTGTAGTTTGTTTCATTGAATGAACGAGAGCAGTTTGATTCTCTGAATGAATGAACGCAACTGGTCTCATGAAATGAATATGTGATGTTTTTTTCATTGAATCAATGAATAATGTTTGATTCATTGACTGTACGATTGAAGATAGGTTTAATGAATGAGTGTAGTGTGTTTCATTGAATGAAGGCGTTGAGGTCGAGATATTTACATCATGTAATTAGCTCATTTACTTGAAAAAGCTTATATAGTTTATTTCATAGAATGAATGAGAACGTTAGGATTCATTCAATGATTTTGTTAAGAATGATTGTTAAGAATCAGTCAATAACGTTTGTTGCATTGAGTGTAGGATTGACTTTTGATTCCAATAATGAATGAAAGCAGGTTGTTTCATTGAATGAATGCATTTTTATTAAGGAAATAATCTCTAATCGTTCAATTATCTTGTGCAGTTTGTTTCATTTGGAAGAAAGAATGAATGCAGTTTGATTCAATGAAAGAACGAATGCAGTTTAATCTGTGAATAATCAAGTTAACATTTTTGACACATTCGTTTCATGGATCCAACTGCATTCATTCATTCAATGTCTCAAGCTGTTGATTTATTGAATGTAAGATTAAAGTTTGATGCAATGAATGAATCAATGAATGTAGTCGATTGTCATGAAGTGAACGTGTTTAGCATGTTTATCTCATTCAAAGAGTGCAAAAGGATTCCATTACAGACTGTGTAAAGTTTGTTTCATTGAATCAATGAATAATGTTTGATTCATTGACTGTACGATTGAAGATAGGTTTAATGAATGAGTACAGTTTGTTGCATTGAATGAAGGCGTTGAGGTCGAGATATTTACATCATGTAATTAGCTCATTTACTTGAAATAGCTTGTATAGTTTATTTCATAGAATGAATGAGAACAGTAGGATTCATTCAATGATTTTGTTAGGAATGATTAATTGAATCAGTGAATAACTTTTTTTGCATTTAATGTAGGATTGACTTTTGATTCCAATAATGAATGAAAGCAGGTTGTTTCATTCAATGAATGCATTTGAATTAAGGAAATAAGCTCTAATCGTTGAATTATCATGTGCAGTTTGTTTCATTGGAAGAAAGAACGCATGCAGTTTAATCTCTGAATAATCAAGTTAACATTCTTGAAACATGCGTTTCATGGATCCAACTGCATTCATTCATTCAATGTCTCAAGCTGTTAATTTATTGAATGTACGATGAAAGTTTGATGCAATGAATGAATCAATGAATGTATTCAATTGTCATGAAGTGAACGTGTCTAGCATGTTAATCTCATTCAAAGAGTGCAAAAGGATTCCATTACAGACTGTAAAGTTTGTTTCACCGAATCAATGAATTACGCTTGATTCATTGAATGCACAAATGATGTTTGATTCCATGAATGAATGAATTTTGTTTGTTTCATTGACTGAAAGCGTTGAACTCGAGACATTGAAGTCAGCTCTACTCACTAAAGTAACTGGTGCAGTTTGTTTCATTGAATGAACGAGAGCAGTTTGATTCTCTGAATGAATGAACGTAAATGGTCTCATGAAATGAATATGTGATTTTTGTTTCATTGAATCAATGAATAATGTTTGATTCATTAATGTACGATTGAAGTTATATTCAATGAATTCACTGGTGCAGATTGTTTCATTGAATTAATGCGTTAAGTTCGAGACAGTTACATCATGACTTTAGCTCATTTACTTGAAATAGCTTGTACAGTTTATTACATAGAATGAATGAGTGCGGTAGGATTCATTCAATGAATCAAGAATGATTCATTGAATCAGTGAATTAACGCTTGATTCATAGATTGCACGATTGACTTTTGATTCCAATAATGAATGAATGCAGGGTGTTTGATTGAATGAAGGCGTTCAGCTCGAGGCATTTGTATTAAGGAAATAATCTGTAATCGATGAATTATCATGTGCAGTTTGTTTCATTGAAAGAAAGAATGATTCAATGAAAGAATGAATGCAGTTTAATCTCTGAATAATCAAGTTAACATTCTTGAAACATGCGTTTCATAAATCTAACCGCATTCATTCATTCAATCTCTAAAGCTGTTGGTTCATTGAATGTACGATTAAAGTTTGATGCAATGAATGAATCAATGAATGCATTTGTATGTCATGAAATGTACGTGTTTAGAATGTTTGTCTCATTCAAAGAGTGTAAACGAATTCCATTACAGATTGTGTAAAGTTTGCTTCATTCATTCTATGAATTCCGCTTGATTCATTGATTGCACGAATGATGTTTGATTCCATAGATGAATGAATGCAGATTGTTTCAATGACTGAAAGCGTTTAACTCGAGACATTGAAGTCAGCTCTACTCACTGAAGTAACTGGTGTAGTTTGTTTCATTGAATGAACGAGAGCAGTTTGATTCTCTGAATGAATGAACGCAACTGGTCTCATGAAATGAATATGTGATGTTTTTTTCATTGAATCAATGAATAATGTTTGATTCATTGACTGTACGATTGAAGATAGGTTTAATGAATGAGTGTAGTGTGTTTCATTGAATGAAGGCGTTGAGGTCGAGATATTTACATCATGTAATTAGCTCATTTACTTGAAAAAGCTTATATAGTTTATTTCATAGAATGAATGAGAACGTTAGGATTCATTCAATGATTTTGTTAAGAATGATTGTTAAGAATCAGTCAATAACGTTTGTTGCATTGAGTGTAGGATTGACTTTTGATTCCAATAATGAATGAAAGCAGGTTGTTTCATTGAATGAATGCATTTTTATTAAGGAAATAATCTCTAATCGTTCAATTATCTTGTGCAGTTTGTTTCATTTGGAAGAAAGAATGAATGCAGTTTGATTCAATGAAAGAACGAATGCAGTTTAATCTGTGAATAATCAAGTTAACATTTTTGACACATTCGTTTCATGGATCCAACTGCATTCATTCATTCAATGTCTCAAGCTGTTGATTTATTGAATGTAAGATTAAAGTTTGATGCAATGAATGAATCAATGAATGTAGTCGATTGTCATGAAGTGAACGTGTTTAGCATGTTTATCTCATTCAAAGAGTGCAAAAGGATTCCATTACAGACTGTGTAAAGTTTGTTTCATTGAATCAATGAATAATGTTTGATTCATTGACTGTACGATTGAAGATAGGTTTAATGAATGAGTACAGTTTGTTGCATTGAATGAAGGCGTTGAGGTCGAGATATTTACATCATGTAATCAGCTCATTTACTTGAAATAGCTTGTATAGTTTATTTCATAGAATGAATGAGAACAGTAGGATTCATTCAATGATTTTGTTAGGAATGATTAATTGAATCAGTGAATAACGTTTTTTTGCATTTAATGTAGGATTGACTTTTGATTCCAATAATGAATGAAAGCAGGTTGTTTCATTCAATGAATGCATTTGAATTAAGGAAATAAGCTCTAATCGTTGAATTATCATGTGCAGTTTGTTTCATTGGAAGAAAGAACGCATGCAGTTTAATCTCTGAATAATCAAGTTAACATTCTTGAAACATGCGTTTCATGGATCCAACTGCATTCATTCATTCAATGTCTCAAGCTGTTAATTTATTGAATGTACGATGAAAGTTTGATGCAATGAATGAATCAATGAATGTATTCAATTGTCATGAAGTGAACGTGTCTAGCATGTTAATCTCATTCAAAGAGTGCAAAAGGATTCCATTACAGACTGTAAAGTTTGTTTCACCGAATCAATGAATTACGCTTGATTCATTGAATGCACAAATGATGTTTGATTCCATGAATGAATGAATTTTGTTTGTTTCATTGACTGAAAGCGTTGAACTCGAGACATTGAAGTCAGCTCTACTCACTAAAGTAACTGGTGCAGTTTGTTTCATTGAATGAACGAGAGCAGTTTGATTCTCTGAACGAATGAACGTAAATAGTCTCATGAAATGAATATGTGATGTTTGTTTCATTGAATCAATGAATAATGTTTGATTCATTAATGTACGATTGAAGTTATATTCAATGAATTCACTGGTGCAGATTGTTTCATTGAATTAATGCGTTAGGTTCGAGACAGTTACATCATGACTTTAGCTCATTTACTTGAAATAGCTTGTACAGTTTATTACATAGAATGAATGAGTGCGGTAGGATTCATTCAATGAATCAAGAATGATTCATTGAATCAGTGAATGAACGCTTGATTCATAGATTGCACGATTGACTTTTGATTCCAATAATGAATGAATGCAGCGTGTTTGATTGAATGAAGGCGTTCAGCTCGAGGCATTTGTATTAAGGAAATAATCTGTAATCGATGAATTATCATGTGCAGTTTGTTTCATTGAAAGAAAGAATGATTCAATGAAAGAATGAATGCAGTTTAATCTCTGAATAATCAAGTTAACATTCTTGAAACATGCGTTTCATAAATCTAACCGCATTCATTCATTCAATCTCTAAAGCTGTTGGTTCATTGAATGTACGATTAAAGTTTGATGCAATGAATGAATCAATGAATGCATTTGTATGTCATGAAATGTACGTGTTTAGAATGTTTGTCTCATTCAAAGAGTGTAAACGAATTCCATTACAGATTGTGTAAAGTTTGCTTCATTCAATCTATGAATTACGCTTGATTCATTGATTGCACGAATGATGTTTGATTCCATAGATGAATGAATGCAGATTGTTTCAATGACTGAAAGCGTTTAACTCGAGACATTGAAGTCAGCTCTACTCACTGAAGTAACTGGTGTAGTTTGTTTCATTGAATGAACGAGAGCAGTTTGATTCTCTGAATGAATGAACGCAACTGGTCTCATGAAATGAATATGTGATGTTTTTTTCATTGAATCAATGAATAATGTTTGATTCATTGACTGTATGATTGAAGATAGGTTTAATGAATGAGTGTAGTGTGTTTCATTGAATGAAGGCGTTGAGGTCGAGATATTTACATCATGTAATTAGCTCATTTACTTGAAAAAGCTTATATAGTTTATTTCATAGAATGAATGAGAACGTTAGGATTCATTCAATGATTTTGTTAAGAATGATTAATTGAATCAGTGAATAACGTTTGTTGCATTGAGTGTAGGATTGACTTTTGATTCCAATAATGAATGAAAGCAGGTTGTTTCATTGAATGAATGCATTTTTATTAAGGAAATAATCTCTAATCGTTCAATTATCTTGTGCAGTTTGATTCATTTGGAAGAAAGAATGAATGCAGTTTGATTCAATGAAAGAACGAATGCAGTTTAATCTGTGAATAATCAAGTTAACATTTTTGACACATTCGTTTCATGGATCCAACTGCATTCATTCATTCAATGTCTCAAGCTGTTGATTTATTGAATGTAAGATTAAAGTTTGATGCAATGAATGAATCAATGAATGTAGTCGATTGTCATGAAGTGAACGTGTTTAGCATGTTTATCTCATTCAAAGAGTGCAAAAGAATTCCATTACAGACTGTGTAAAGTTTGTTTCATTGAATCAATGAATAATGTTTGATTCATTGACTGTATGATTGAAGATAGGTTTAATGAACGAGTGCAGTTTGTTTCATTGAATGAAGGCGTTGAGGTCGAGATATTTACATCATGTAATTAGCTCATTTACTTGAAAAAGCTTATATAGTTTATTTCATAGAATGAATGAGAACGTTAGGATTCATTCAATGATTTTGTTAAGAATGATTAATTGAATCAGTCAATAACGTTTGTTGCATTGAGTGTAGGATTGACTTTTGATTCCAATAATGAATGAAAGCAGGTTGTTTCATTGAATGAATGCATTTTTATTAAGGAAATAATCTCTAATCGTTCAATTATCTTGTGCAGTTTGTTTCATTTCGAAGAAAGAATGAATGCAGTTTGATTCAATGAAAGAACGAATGCAGTTGAATCTCTGAATAATCAAGTTAACATTTTTGACACATTCGTTTCATGGATCCAACTGCATTCATTCATTCAATGTCTCAAGCTGTTGATTTATTGAATGTAAGATTAAAGTTTGATGCAATGAATGAATCAATGAATGTATTCAATTGTCATGAAGTGAACGTGTCTAGCATGTTTATCTCATTCAAAGAGTGCAAAAGGATTCCATTACAGACTGTGTAAAGTTTGTTTCATCGAATCAATGAATTACGCTTGATTCATTGAATGCACAAATGATGTTGGATTGCATGAATGAATGAATTTTGTTTGTTTCATTGACTGAAAGCGTTGAACTCGAGACATTGAAGTCAGCTCTACTCACTAAAGTAACTGGTGCAGTTTGTTTCATTGAATGAACGAGAGCAGTTTGATTCTCTGAATGAATGAACGTAAATAGTCTCATGAAATGAATATGTGATGTTTGTTTCATTGAATCAATGAATAATGTTTGATTCATTAATGTACGATTGAAGTTATATTCAATGAATTCACTGGTGCAGATTGTTTCATTGAATTAATGCGTTAGGTTCGAGACAGTTACATCATGACTTTAGCTCATTTACTTGAAATAGCTTGTACAGTTTATTACATGGAATGAATGAGTGCGGTAGGATTCATTCAATGAATCAAGAATGATTCATTGAATCAGTGAATGAACGCTTGATTCATAGATTGCACGATTGACTTTTGATTCCAATAATGAATGAATGCAGGGTGTTTGATTGAATGAAGGCGTTCAGCTCGAGGCATTTGTATTCAGGAAATAATCTGTAATCGATGAATTATCATGTGCAGTTTGTTTCATTGAAAGAAAGAATGATTCAATGAAAGAATGAATGCAGTTTAATCTCTGAATAATCAAGTTAACATTCTTGAAACATGCGTTTCATAAATCTAACCGCATTCATTCATTCAATCTCTAAAGCTGTTGGTTCATTGAATGTACGATTAAAGTTTGATGCAATGAATGAATCAATGAATGCATTTGTATGTCATGAAATGTACGTGTTTAGAATGTTTGTCTCATTCAAAGAGTGTAAACGAATTCCATTACAGATTGTGTAAAGTTTGCTTCATTCAATCTATGAATTACGCTTGATTCATTGATTGCACGAATGATGTTTGATTCCATAGATGAATGAATGCAGGTTGTTTCAATGACTGAAAGCGTTTAACTCGAGACATTGAAGTCAGCTCTACTCACTGAAGTAACTGGTGTAGTTTGTTTCATTGAATGAACGAGAGCAGTTTGATTCTCTGAATGAATGAACGCAACTGGTCTCATGAAATGAATATGTGATGTTTTTTTCATTGAATCAATGAATAATGTTTGATTCATTGACTGAACGATTGAAGATAGGTTTAATGAATGAGTGTAGTGTGTTTCATTGAATGAAGGCGTTGAGGTCGAGATATTTACATCATGTAATCAGCTCATTTACTTGAAAAAGCTTGTATAGTTTATTTCATAGAATGAATGAGAACGTTAGGATTCATTCAATGATTTTGTTAAGAATGATTAATTGAATCAGTCAATAACGTTTGTTGCATTGAGTGTAGGATTGACTTTTGATTCCAATAATGAATGAAAGCAGGTTGTTTCATTGAACGAATGCATTTTTATTAAGGAAATAATCTCTAATCGTTGAATTATCATGTGCAGTTTGTTTCATTTGGAAGAAAGAATGAATGCAGTTTGATTCAATGAAAGAACGAATGCAGTTTAATCTCTGAATAATCAAGTTAACATTTTTGACACATTCGTTACATGGATCGAACTGCATTCATTCATTCAATGTCTCAAGCTGTTGATTTATTGAATGTAAGATTAAAGTTTGATGCAATGAATGAATCAATGAATGTAGTCGATTGTCATGAAGTGAACGTGTTTAGCATGTTTATCTCATTCAAAGAGTGCAAAAGGATTCCATTACAGACTGTGTAAAGTTTGTTTCATTGAATCAATGAATAATGTTTGATTCATTGACTGTATGATTGAAGATAGGTTTAATGAATGAGTGCAGTTTGTTGCATTGAATGAAGGCGTTGAGGTCGAGATATTTACATCATGTAATTAGCTCATTTACTTGAAATAGCTTGTATAGTTTATTTCATAGAATGAATGAGAACAGTAGGATTCATTCAATGATTTTGTTAGGAATGATTAATTGAATCAGTGAATAACGTTTTTTTGCATTTAATGTAGGATTGACTTTTGATTCCAATAATGAATGAAAGCAGGTTGTTTCATTCAATGAATGCATTTGAATTAAGGAAATAAGCTCTAATCGTTGAATTATCATGTGCAGTTTGTTTCATTGGAAGAAAGAACGCATGCAGTTTAATCTCTGAATAATCAAGTTAACATTCTTGAAACATGCGTTTCATGGATCCAACTGCATTCATTCATTCAATGTCTCAAGCTGTTGATTTATTGAATGTACGATGAAAGTTTGATGCAATGAATGAATCAATGAATGTATTCAATTGTCATGAAGTGAACGTGTCTAGCATGTTAATCTCATTCAAAGAGTGCAAAAGGATTCCATTACAGACTGTAAAGTTTGTTTCACCGAATCAATGAATTACGCTTGATTCATTGAATGCACAAATGATGTTTGATTCCATGAATGAATGAATTTTGTTTGTTTCATTGACTGAAAGCGTTGAACTCGAGACATTGAAGTCAGCTCTACTCACTAAAGTAACTGGTGCAGTTTGTTTCATTGAATGAACGAGAGCAGTTTGATTCTCTGAATGAATGAACGTAAATGGTCTCATGAAATGAATATGTGATTTTTGTTTCATTGAATCAATGAATAATGTTTGATTCATTAATGTACGATTGAAGTTATATTCAATGAATTCACTGGTGCAGATTGTTTCATTGAATTAATGCGTTAAGTTCGAGACAGTTACATCATGACTTTAGCTCATTTACTTGAAATAGCTTGTACAGTTTATTACATAGAATGAATGAGTGCGGTAGGATTCATTCAATGAATCAAGAATGATTCATTGAATCAGTGAATTAACGCTTGATTCATAGATTGCACGATTGACTTTTGATTCCAATAATGAATGAATGCAGGGTGTTTGATTGAATGAAGGCGTTCAGCTCGAGGCATTTGTATTAAGGAAATAATCTGTAATCGATGAATTATCATGTGCAGTTTGTTTCATTGAAAGAAAGAATGATTCAATGAAAGAATGAATGCAGTTTAATCTCTGAATAATCAAGTTAACATTCTTGAAACATGCGTTTCATAAATCTAACCGCATTCATTCATTCAATCTCTAAAGCTGTTGGTTCATTGAATGTACGATTAAAGTTTGATGCAATGAATGAATCAATGAATGCATTTGTATGTCATGAAATGTACGTGTTTAGAATGTTTGTCTCATTCAAAGAGTGTAAACGAATTCCATTACAGATTGTGTAAAGTTTGCTTCATTCATTCTATGAATTCCGCTTGATTCATTGATTGCACGAATGATGTTTGATTCCATAGATGAATGAATGCAGATTGTTTCAATGACTGAAAGCGTTTAACTCGAGACATTGAAGTCAGCTCTACTCACTGAAGTAACTGGTGTAGTTTGTTTCATTGAATGAACGAGAGCAGTTTGATTCTCTGAATGAATGAACGCAACTGGTCTCATGAAATGAATATGTGATGTTTTTTTCATTGAATCAATGAATAATGTTTGATTCATTGACTGTACGATTGAAGATAGGTTTAATGAATGAGTGTAGTGTGTTTCATTGAATGAAGGCGTTGAGGTCGAGATATTTACATCATGTAATTAGCTCATTTACTTGAAAAAGCTTATATAGTTTATTTCATAGAATGAATGAGAACGTTAGGATTCATTCAATGATTTTGTTAAGAATGATTGTTAAGAATCAGTCAATAACGTTTGTTGCATTGAGTGTAGGATTGACTTTTGATTCCAATAATGAATGAAAGCAGGTTGTTTCATTGAATGAATGCATTTTTATTAAGGAAATAATCTCTAATCGTTCAATTATCTTGTGCAGTTTGTTTCATTTGGAAGAAAGAATGAATGCAGTTTGATTCAATGAAAGAACGAATGCAGTTTAATCTGTGAATAATCAAGTTAACATTTTTGACACATTCGTTTCATGGATCCAACTGCATTCATTCATTCAATGTCTCAAGCTGTTGATTTATTGAATGTAAGATTAAAGTTTGATGCAATGAATGAATCAATGAATGTAGTCGATTGTCATGAAGTGAACGTGTTTAGCATGTTTATCTCATTCAAAGAGTGCAAAAGGATTCCATTACAGACTGTGTAAAGTTTGTTTCATTGAATCAATGAATAATGTTTGATTCATTGACTGTACGATTGAAGATAGGTTTAATGAATGAGTACAGTTTGTTGCATTGAATGAAGGCGTTGAGGTCGAGATATTTACATCATGTAATTAGCTCATTTACTTGAAATAGCTTGTATAGTTTATTTCATAGAATGAATGAGAACAGTAGGATTCATTCAATGATTTTGTTAGGAATGATTAATTGAATCAGTGAATAACGTTTTTTTGCATTTAATGTAGGATTGACTTTTGATTCCAATAATGAATGAAAGCAGGTTGTTTCATTCAATGAATGCATTTGAATTAAGGAAATAAGCTCTAATCGTTGAATTATCATGTGCAGTTTGTTTCATTGGAAGAAAGAACGCATGCAGTTTAATCTCTGAATAATCAAGTTAACATTCTTGAAACATGCGTTTCATGGATCCAACTGCATTCATTCATTCAATGTCTCAAGCTGTTAATTTATTGAATGTACGATGAAAGTTTGATGCAATGAATGAATCAATGAATGTATTCAATTGTCATGAAGTGAACGTGTCTAGCATGTTAATCTCATTCAAAGAGTGCAAAAGGATTCCATTACAGACTGTAAAGTTTGTTTCACCGAATCAATGAATTACGCTTGATTCATTGAATGCACAAATGATGTTTGATTCCATGAATGAATGAATTTTGTTTGTTTCATTGACTGAAAGCGTTGAACTCGAGACATTGAAGTCAGCTCTACTCACTAAAGTAACTGGTGCAGTTTGTTTCATTGAATGAACGAGAGCAGTTTGATTCTCTGAATGAATGAACGTAAATGGTCTCATGAAATGAATATGTGATTTTTGTTTCATTGAATCAATGAATAATGTTTGATTCATTAATGTACGATTGAAGTTATATTCAATGAATTCACTGGTGCAGATTGTTTCATTGAATTAATGCGTTAAGTTCGAGACAGTTACATCATGACTTTAGCTCATTTACTTGAAATAGCTTGTACAGTTTATTACATAGAATGAATGAGTGCGGTAGGATTCATTCAATGAATCAAGAATGATTCATTGAATCAGTGAATTAACGCTTGATTCATAGATTGCACGATTGACTTTTGATTCCAATAATGAATGAATGCAGGGTGTTTGATTGAATGAAGGCGTTCAGCTCGAGGCATTTGTATTAAGGAAATAATCTGTAATCGATGAATTATCATGTGCAGTTTGTTTCATTGAAAGAAAGAATGATTCAATGAAAGAATGAATGCAGTTTAATCTCTGAATAATCAAGTTAATATTCTTGAAACATGCGTTTCATAAATCTAACCGCATTCATTCATTCAATCTCTAAAGCTGTTGGTTCATTGAATGTACGATTAAAGTTTGATGCAATGAATGAATCAATGAATGCATTTGTATGTCATGAAATGTACGTGTTTAGAATGTTTGTCTCATTCAAAGAGTGTAAACGAATTCCATTACAGATTGTGTAAAGTTTGCTTCATTCATTCTATGAATTACGCTTGATTCATTGATTGCACGAATGATGTTTGATTCCATAGATGAATGAATGCAGATTGTTTCAATGACTGAAAGCGTTTAACTCGAGACATTGAAGTCAGCTCTACTCACTGAAGTAACTGGTGTAGTTTGTTTCATTGAATGAACGAGAGCAGTTTGATTCTCTGAATGAATGAACGCAACTGGTCTCATGAAATGAATATGTGATGTTTTTTTCATTGAATCAATGAATAATGTTTGATTCATTGACTGTACGATTGAAGATAGGTTTAATGAATGAGTGTAGTGTGTTTCATTGAATGAAGGCGTTGAGGTCGAGATATTTACATCATGTAATTAGCTCATTTACTAGAAAAAGCTTATATAGTTTATTTCATAGAATGAATGAGAACGTTAGGATTCATTCAATGATTTTGTTAAGAATGATTGTTAAGAATCAGTCAATAACGTTTGTTGCATTGAGTGTAGGATTGACTTTTGATTCCAATAATGAATGAAAGCAGGTTGTTTCATTGAATGAATGCATTTTTATTAAGGAAATAATCTCTAATCGTTCCATTATCTTGTGCAGTTTGTTTCATTTGGAAGAAAGAATGAATGTAGTTTGATTCAATGAAAGAACGAATGCAGTTTAATCTGTGAATAATCAAGTTAACATTTTTGACACATTCGTTTCATGGATCCAACTGCATTCATTCATTCAATGTCTCAAGCTGTTGATTTATTGAATGTAAGATTAAAGTTTGATGCAATGAATGAATCAATGAATGTAGTCGATTGTCATGAAGTGAACGTGTTTAGCATGTTTATCTCATTCAAAGAGTGCAAAAGGATTCCATTACAGACTGTGTAAAGTTTGTTTCATTGAATCAATGAATAATGTTTGATTCATTGACTGTACGATTGAAGATAGGTTTAATGAATGAGTACAGTTTGTTGCATTGAATGAAGGCGTTGAGGTCGAGATATTTACATCATGTAATCAGCTCATTTACTTGAAATAGCTTGTATAGTTTATTTCATAGAATGAATGAGAACAGTAGGATTCATTCAATGATTTTGTTAGGAATGATTAATTGAATCAGTGAATAACGTTTTTTTGCATTTAATGTAGGATTGACTTTTGATTCCAATAATGAATGAAAGCAGGTTGTTTCATTCAATGAATGCATTTGAATTAAGGAAATAAGCTCTAATCGTTGAATTATCATGTGCAGTTTGTTTCATTGGAAGAAAGAACGCATGCAGTTTAATCTCTGAATAATCAAGTTAACATTCTTGAAACATGCGTTTCATGGATCCAACTGCATTCATTCATTCAATGTCTCAAGCTGTTAATTTATTGAATGTACGATGAAAGTTTGATGCAATGAATGAATCAATGAATGTATTCAATTGTCATGAAGTGAACGTGTCTAGCATGTTAATCTCATTCAAAGAGTGCAAAAGGATTCCATTACAGACTGTAAAGTTTGTTTCACCGAATCAATGAATTACGCTTGATTCATTGAATGCACAAATGATGTTTGATTCCATGAATGAATGAATTTTGTTTGTTTCATTGACTGAAAGCGTTGAACTCGAGACATTGAAGTCAGCTCTACTCACTAAAGTAACTGGTGCAGTTTGTTTCATTGAATGAACGAGAGCAGTTTGATTCTCTGAACGAATGAACGTAAATAGTCTCATGAAATGAATATGTGATGTTTGTTTCATTGAATCAATGAATAATGTTTGATTCATTAATGTACGATTGAAGTTATATTCAATGAATTCACTGGTGCAGATTGTTTCATTGAATTAATGCGTTAGGTTCGAGACAGTTACATCATGACTTTAGCTCATTTACTTGAAATAGCTTGTACAGTTTATTACATAGAATGAATGAGTGCGGTAGGATTCATTCAATGAATCAAGAATGATTCATTGAATCAGTGAATGAACGCTTGATTCATAGATTGCACGATTGACTTTTGATTCCAATAATGAATGAATGCAGCGTGTTTGATTGAATGAAGGCGTTCAGCTCGAGGCATTTGTATTAAGGAAATAATCTGTAATCGATGAATTATCATGTGCAGTTTGTTTCATTGAAAGAAAGAATGATTCAATGAAAGAATGAATGCAGTTTAATCTCTGAATAATCAAGTTAACATTCTTGAAACATGCGTTTCATAAATCTAACCGCATTCATTCATTCAATCTCTAAAGCTGTTGGTTCATTGAATGTACGATTAAAGTTTGATGCAATGAATGAATCAATGAATGCATTTGTATGTCATGAAATGTACGTGTTTAGAATGTTTGTCTCATTCAAAGAGTGTAAACGAATTCCATTACAGATTGTGTAAAGTTTGCTTCATTCAATCTATGAATTACGCTTGATTCATTGATTGCACGAATGATGTTTGATTCCATAGATGAATGAATGCAGATTGTTTCAATGACTGAAAGCGTTTAACTCGAGACATTGAAGTCAGCTCTACTCACTGAAGTAACTGGTGTAGTTTGTTTCATTGAATGAACGAGAGCAGTTTGATTCTCTGAATGAATGAACGCAACTGGTCTCATGAAATGAATATGTGATGTTTTTTTCATTGAATCAATGAATAATGTTTGATTCATTGACTGTATGATTGAAGATAGGTTTAATGAATGAGTGTAGTGTGTTTCATTGAATGAAGGCGTTGAGGTCGAGATATTTACATCATGTAATTAGCTCATTTACTTGAAAAAGCTTATATAGTTTATTTCATAGAATGAATGAGAACGTTAGGATTCATTCAATGATTTTGTTAAGAATGATTGTTAAGAATCAGTCAATAACGTTTGTTGCATTGAGTGTAGGATTGACTTTTGATTCCAATAATGAATGAAAGCAGGTTGTTTCATTGAATGAATGCATTTTTATTAAGGAAATAATCTCTAATCGTTCAATTATCTTGTGCAGTTTGATTCATTTGGAAGAAAGAATGAATGCAGTTTGATTCAATGAAAGAACGAATGCAGTTTAATCTGTGAATAATCAAGTTAACATTTTTGACACATTCGTTTCATGGATCCAACTGCATTCATTCATTCAATGTCTCAAGCTGTTAATTTATTGAATGTACGATGAAAGTTTGATGCAATGAATGAATCAATGAATGTATTCAATTGTCATGAAGTGAACGTGTCTAGCATGTTTATCTCATTCAAAGAGTGCAAAAGGATTCCATTACAGACTGTGTAAAGTTTGTTTCATCGAATCAATGAATTACGCTTGATTCATTGAATGCACAAATGATGTTGGATTGCATGAATGAATGAATTTTGTTTGTTTCATTGACTGAAAGCGTTGAACTCGAGACATTGAAGTCAGCTCTACTCACTAAAGTAACTGGTGCAGTTTGTTTCATTGAATGAACGAGAGCAGTTTGATTCTCTGAACGAATGAACGTAAATAGTCTCATGAAATGAATATGTGATTTTTGTTTCATTGAATCAATGAATAATGTTTGATTCATTAATGTACGATTGAAGTTATATTCAATGAATTCACTGGTGCAGATTGTTTCATTGAATTAATGCGTTAGGTTCGAGACAGTTACATCATGACTTTAGCTCATTTACTTGAAATAGCTTGTACAGTTTATTACATAGAATGAATGAGTGCGGTAGGATTCATTCAATGAATCAAGAATGATTCATTGAATCAGTGAATGAACGCTTGATTCATAGATTGCACGATTGACTTTTGATTCCAATAATGAATGAATGCAGGGTGTTTGATTGAATGAAGGCGTTCAGCTCGAGGCATTTGTATTAAGGAAATAATCTGTAATCGATGAATTATCATGTGCAGTTTGTTTCATTGAAAGAAAGAATGATTCAATGAAAGAATGAATGCAGTTTAATCTCTGAATAATCAAGTTAACATTCTTGAAACATGCGTTTCATAAATCTAACGGCATTCATTCATTCAATCTCTAAAGCTGTTGGTTCATTGAATGTACGATTAAAGTTTGATGCAATGAATGAATCAATGAATGCATTTGTATGTCATGAAATGTACGTGTTTAGAATGTTTGTCTCATTCAAAGAGTGTAAACGAATTCCATTACAGATTGTGTAAAGTTTGCTTCATTCAATCTATGAATTACGCTTGATTCATTGATTGCACGAATGATGTTTGATTCCATAGATGAATGAATGCAGATTGTTTCAATGACTGAAAGCGTTTAACTCGAGACATTGAAGTCACCTCTACTCACTGAAGTAACTGGTGTAGTTTGTTTCATTGAATGAACGAGAGCAGTTTGATTCTCTGAATGAATGAACGCAACTGGTCTCATGAAATGAATATGTGATGTTTTTTTCATTGAATCAATGAATAATGTTTGATTCATTGACTGTACGATTGAAGATAGGTTTAATGAATGAGTGTAGTGTGTTTCATTGAATGAAGGCGTTTAGGTCGAGATATTTACATCGTGTAATTAGCTCATTTACTTGAAAAAGCTTATATAGTTTATTTCATAGAATGAATGAGAACGTTAGGATTCATTCAATGATTTTGTTAAGAATGATTAATTGAATCAGTCAATAACGTTTGTTGCATTGAGTGTAGGATTGACTTTTGATTCCAATAATGAATGAAAGCAGGTTGTTTCATTGAACGAATGCATTTTTATTAAGTAAATAATCTCTAATCGTTCAATTATCATGTGCAGTTTGTTTCATTTGGAAGAAAGAATGAATGCAGTTTGATTCAATGAAAGAACGAATGCAGTTTAATCTCTGAATAATCAAGTTAACATTTTTGACACATTCGTTTCATGGATCCAACTGCATTCATTCAATCAATGTCCCAAGCTGTTGATTTATTGAATGTAAGATTAAAGTTTGATGCAATGAATGAATCAATGAATGTAGTCGATTGTCATGAAGTGAACGTGTTTAGCATGTTTATCTCATTCAAAGAGTGCAAAAGGATTCCTTTACAGACTGTGTAAAGTTTGTTTCATTGAATCAATGAATAATGTTTGATTCATTGACTGTATGATTGAAGATAGGTTTAATGAATGAGTGCAGTTTGTTGCATTGAATGAAGGCGTTGAGGTCGAGATATTTACATCATGTAATTAGCTCATTTACTTGAAATAGCTTGTATAGTTTATTTCATAGAATGAATGAGAACAGTAGGATTCATTCAATGATTTTGTTAGGAATGATTAATTGAATCAGTGAATAACGTTTTTTTGCATTTAATGTAGGATTGACTTTTGATTCCAATAATGAATGAAAGCAGGTTGTTTCATTCAATGAATGCATTTGAATTAAGGAAATAAGCTCTAATCGTTGAATTATCATGTGCAGTTTGTTTCATTGGAAGAAAGAACGCATGCAGTTTAATCTCTGAATAATCAAGTTAACATTCTTGAAACATGCGTTTCATGGATCCAACTGCATTCATTCATTCAATGTCTCAAGCTGTTAATTTATTGAATGTACGATGAAAGTTTGATGCAATGAATGAATCAATGAATGTATTCAATTGTCATGAAGTGAACGTGTCTAGCATGTTAATCTCATTCAAAGAGTGCAAAAGGATTCCATTACAGACTGTAAAGTTTGTTTCACCGAATCAATGAATTACGCTTGATTCATTGAATGCACAAATGATGTTTGATTCCATGAATGAATGAATTTTGTTTGTTTCATTGACTGAAAGCGTTGAACTCGAGACATTCATAAATCTAACCGCATTCATTCATTCAATCTCTAAAGCTGTTTGTTCATTGAATGTACGATTAAAGTTTGATGCAATGAATGAATCAATGAATGCATTTGTATGTCATGAAATGTACGTGTTTAGAATGTTTGTCTCATTCAAAGAGTGTAAACGAATTCCATTACAGATTGTGTAAAGTTTGCTTCATTCAATCTATGAATTACGCTTGATTCATTGATTGCACGAATGATGTTTGATTCCATAGATGAATGAATGCAGATTGTTTCAATGACTGAAAGCGTTTAACTCGAGACATTGAAGTCAGCTCTACTCACTGAAGTAACTGGTGTAGTTTGTTTCATTGAATGAACGAGAGCAGTTTGATTCTCTGAATGAATGAACGCAACTGGTCTCATGAAATGAATATGTGATGTTTTTTTCATTGAATCAATGAATAATGTTTGATTCATTGACTGTACGATTGAAGATAGGTTTAATGAATGAGTGTAGTGTGTTTCATTGAATGAAGGCGTTGAGGTCGAGATATTTACATCATGTAATTAGCTCATTTACTTGAAAAAGCTTATATAGTTTATTTCATAGAATGAATGAGAACGTTAGGATTCATTCAATGATTTTGTTAAGAATGATTAATTGAATCAGTCAATAACGTTTGTTGCATTGAGTGTAGGATTGACTTTTGATTCCAATAATGAATGAAAGCAGGTTGTTTCATTGAATGAATGCATTTTTATTAAGGAAATAATCTCTAATCGTTCAATTATCTTGTGCAGTTTGTTTCATTTGGAAGAAAGAATGAATGCAGTTTGATTCAATGAAAGAACGAATGCAGTTGAATCTCTGAATAATCAAGTTAACATTTTTGACACATTCGTTTCATGGATCCAACTGCATTCATTCATTCAATGTCTCAAGCTGTTGATTTATTGAATGTAAGATTAAAGTTTGATGCAATGAATGAATCAATGAATGTATTCAATTGTCATGAAGTGAACGTGTCTAGCATGTTTATCTCATTCAAAGAGTGCAAAAGGATTCCATTACAGACTGTGTAAAGTTTGTTTCATCGAATCAATGAATTACGCTTGATTCATTGAATGCACAAATGATGTTGGATTGCATGAATGAATGAATTTTGTTTGTTTCATTGACTGAAAGCGTTGAACTCGAGACATTGAAGTCAGCTCTACTCACTAAAGTAACTGGTGCAGTTTGTTTCATTGAATGAACGAGAGCAGTTTGATTCTCTGAATGAATGAACGTAAATAGTCTCATGAAATGAATATGTGATGTTTGTTTCATTGAATCAATGAATAATGTTTGATTCATTAATGTACGATTGAAGTTATATTCAATGAATTCACTGGTGCAGATTGTTTCATTGAATTAATGCGTTAGGTTCGAGACAGTTACATCATGACTTTAGCTCATTTACTTGAAATAGCTTGTACAGTTTATTACATGGAATGAATGAGTGCGGTAGGATTCATTCAATGAATCAAGAATGATTCATTGAATCAGTGAATGAACGCTTGATTCATAGATTGCACGATTGACTTTTGATTCCAATAATGAATGAATGCAGGGTGTTTGATTGAATGAAGGCGTTCAGCTCGAGGCATTTGTATTCAGGAAATAATCTGTAATCGATGAATTATCATGTGCAGTTTGTTTCATTGAAAGAAAGAATGATTCAATGAAAGAATGAATGCAGTTTAATCTCTGAATAATCAAGTTAACATTCTTGAAACATGCGTTTCATAAATCTAACCGCATTCATTCATTCAATCTCTAAAGCTGTTGGTTCATTGAATGTACGATTAAAGTTTGATGCAATGAATGAATCAATGAATGCATTTGTATGTCATGAAATGTACGTGTTTAGAATGTTTGTCTCATTCAAAGGGTGTAAACGAATTCCATTACAGATTGTGTAAAGTTTGCTTCATTCAATCTATGAATTACGCTTGATTCATTGATTGCACGAATGATGTTTGATTCCATAGATGAATGAATGCAGGTTGTTTCAATGACTGAAAGCGTTTAACTCGAGACATTGAAGTCAGCTCTACTCACTGAAGTAACTGGTGTAGTTTGTTTCATTGAATGAACGAGAGCAGTTTGATTCTCTGAATGAATGAACGCAACTGGTCTCATGAAATGAATATGTGATGTTTTTTTCATTGAATCAATGAATAATGTTTGATTCATTGACTGTACGATTGAAGATAGGTTTAATGAATGAGTGTAGTGTGTTTCATTGAATGAAGGCGTTGAGGTCGAGATATTTACATCATGTAATTAGCTCATTTACTTGAAAAAGCTTATATAGTTTATTTCATAGAATGAATGAGAACGTTAGGATTCATTCAATGATTTTGTTAAGAATGATTAATTGAATCAGTCAATAACGTTTGTTGCATTGAGTGTAGGATTGACTTTTGATTCCAATAATGAATGAAAGCAGGTTGTTTCATTGAATGAATGCATTTTTATTAAGGAAATAATCTCTAATCGTTCAATTATCTTGTGCAGTTTGTTTCATTTGGAAGAAAGAATGAATGCAGTTTGATTCAATGAAAGAACGAATGCAGTTTAATCTCTGAATAATCAAGTTAACATTTTTGACACATTCGTTTCATGGATCCAACTGCATTCATTCATTCAATGTCTCAAGCTGTTGATTTATTGAATGTAAGATTAAAGTTTGATGCAATGAATGAATCAATGAATGTAGTCGATTGTCATGAAGTGAACGTGTTTAGCATGTTTATCTCATTCAAAGAGTGCAAAAGGATTCCATTACAGACTGTGTAAAGTTTGTTTCATTGAATCAATGAATAATGTTTGATTCATTGACTGTACGATTGAAGATAGGTTTAATGAATGAGTACAGTTTGTTGCATTGAATGAAGGCGTTGAGGTCGAGATATTTACATCATGTAATTAGCTCATTTACTTGAAATAGCTTGTATAGTTTATTTCATAGAATGAATGAGAACAGTAGGATTCATTCAATGATTTTGTTAGGAATGATTAATTGAATCAGTGAATAACGTTTTTTTGCATTTAATGTAGGATTGACTTTTGATTCCAATAATGAATGAAAGCAGGTTGTTTCATTCAATGAATGCATTTGAATTAAGGAAATAAGCTCTAATCGTTGAATTATCATGTGCAGTTTGTTTCATTGGAAGAAAGAACGCATGCAGTTTAATCTCTGAATAATCAAGTTAACATTCTTGAAACATGCGTTTCATGGATCCAACTGCATTCATTCATTCAATGTCTCAAGCTGTTAATTTATTGAATGTACGATGAAAGTTTGATGCAATGAATGAATCAATGAATGTATTCAATTGTCATGAAGTGAACGTGTCTAGCATGTTAATCTCATTCAAAGAGTGCAAAAGGATTCCATTACAGACTGTGTAAAGTTTGTTTCACCGAATCAATGAATTACGCTTGATTGATTGAATGCACAAATGATGTTTGATTCCATGAATGAATGAATTTTGTTTGTTTCATTGACTGAAAGCGTTGAACTCGAGACATTGAAGTCAGCTCTACTCACTAAAGTAACTGGTGCAGTTTGTTTCATTGAATGAACGAGAGCAGTTTGATTCTCTGAACGAATGAACGTAAATAGTCTCATGAAATGAATATGTGATGTTTGTTTCATTGAATCAATGAATAATGTTTGATTCATTAATGTACGATTGAAGTTATATTCAATGAATTCACTGGTGCAGATTGTTTCATTGAATTAATGCGTTAGGTTCGAGACAGTTACATCATGACTTTAGCTCATTTACTTGAAATAGCTTGTACAGTTTATTACATAGAATGAATGAGTGCGGTAGGATTCATTCAATGAATCAAGAATGATTCATTGAATCAGTGAATGAACGCTTGATTCATAGATTGCACGATTGACTTTTGATTCCAATAATGAATGAATGCAGCGTGTTTGATTGAATGAAGGCGTTCAGCTCGAGGCATTTGTATTAAGGAAATAATCTGTAATCGATTAATTATCATGTGCAGTTTGTTTCATTGAAAGAAAGAATGATTCAATGAAAGAATGAATGCAGTTTAATCTCTGAATAATCAAGTTAACATTCTTGAAACATGCGTTTCATAAATCTAACCGCATTCATTCATTCAATCTCTAAAGCTGTTGGTTCATTGAATGTACGATTAAAGTTTGATGCAATGAATGAATCAATGAATGCATTTGTATGTCATGAAATGTACGTGTTTAGAATGTTTGTCTCATTCAAAGAGTGTAAACGAATTCCATTACAGATTGTGTAAAGTTTGCTTCATTCAATCTATGAATTACGCTTGATTCATTGATTGCACGAATGATGTTTGATTCCATAGATGAATGAATGCAGATTGTTTCAATGACTGAAAGCGTTTAACTCGAGACATTGAAGTCAGCTCTACTCACTGAAGTAACTGGTGTAGTTTGTTTCATTGAATGAACGAGAGCAGTTTGATTCTCTGAATGAATGAACGCAACTGGTCTCATGAAATGAATATGTGATGTTTTTTTCATTGAATCAATGAATAATGTTTGATTCATTGACTGTACGATTGAAGATAGGTTTAATGAATGAGTGTAGTGTGTTTCATTGAATGAAGGCGTTGAGGTCGAGATATTTACATCATGTAATTAGCTCATTTACTTGAAAAAGCTTATATAGTTTATTTCATAGAATGAATGAGAACGTTAGGATTCATTCAATGATTTTGTTAAGAATGATTAATTGAATCAGTCAATAACGTTTGTTGCATTGAGTGTAGGATTGACTTTTGATTCCAATAATGAATGAAAGCAGGTTGTTTCATTGAATGAATGCATTTTTATTAAGGAAATAATCTCTAATCGTTCAATTATCTTGTGCAGTTTGTTTCATTTGGAAGAAAGAATGAATGCAGTTTGATTCAATGAAAGAACGAATGCAGTTGAATCTCTGAATAATCAAGTTAACATTTTTGACACATTCGTTTCATGGATCCAACTGCATTCATTCATTCAATGTCTCAAGCTGTTGATTTATTGAATGTAAGATTAAAGTTTGATGCAATGAATGAATCAATGAATGTATTCAATTGTCATGAAGTGAACGTGTCTAGCATGTTTATCTCATTCAAAGAGTGCAAAAGGATTCCATTACAGACTGTGTAAAGTTTGTTTCATCGAATCAATGAATTACGCTTGATTCATTGAATGCACAAATGATGTTGGATTGCATGAATGAATGAATTTTGTTTGTTTCATTGACTGAAAGCGTTGAACTCGAGACATTGAAGTCAGCTCTACTCACTAAAGTAACTGGTGCAGTTTGTTTCATTGAATGAACGAGAGCAGTTTGATTCTCTGAATGAATGAACGTAAATAGTCTCATGAAATGAATATGTGATGTTTGTTTCATTGAATCAATGAATAATGTTTGATTCATTAATGTACGATTGAAGTTATATTCAATGAATTCACTGGTGCAGATTGTTTCATTGAATTAATGCGTTAGGTTCGAGACAGTTACATCATGACTTTAGCTCATTTACTTGAAATAGCTTGTACAGTTTATTACATGGAATGAATGAGTGCGGTAGGATTCATTCAATGAATCAAGAATGATTCATTGAATCAGTGAATGAACGCTTGATTCATAGATTGCACGATTGACTTTTGATTCCAATAATGAATGAATGCAGGGTGTTTGATTGAATGAAGGCGTTCAGCTCGAGGCATTTGTATTCAGGAAATAATCTGTAATCGATGAATTATCATGTGCAGTTTGTTTCATTGAAAGAAAGAATGATTCAATGAAAGAATGAATGCAGTTTAATCTCTGAATAATCAAGTTAACATTCTTGAAACATGCGTTTCATAAATCTAACCGCATTCATTCATTCAATCTCTAAAGCTGTTGGTTCATTGAATGTACGATTAAAGTTTGATGCAATGAATGAATCAATGAATGCATTTGTATGTCATGAAATGTACGTGTTTAGAATGTTTGTCTCATTCAAAGAGTGTAAACGAATTCCATTACAGATTGTGGAAAGTTTGCTTCATTCAATCTATGAATTACGCTTGATTCATTGATTGCACGAATGATGTTTGATTCCATAGATGAATGAATGCAGGTTGTTTCAATGACTGAAAGCGTTTAACTCGAGACATTGAAGTCAGCTCTACTCACTGAAGTAACTGGTGTAGTTTGTTTCATTGAATGAACGAGAGCAGTTTGATTCTCTGAATGAATGAACGCAACTGGTCTCATGAAATGAATATGTGATGTTTTTTTCATTGAATCAATGAATAATGTTTGATTCATTGACTGTACGATTGAAGATAGGTTTAATGAATGAGTGTAGTGTGTTTCATTGAATGAAGGCGTTGAGGTCGAGATATTTACATCATGTAATTAGCTCATTTACTTGAAAAAGCTTATATAGTTTATTTCATAGAATGAATGAGAACGTTAGGATTCATTCAATGATTTTGTTAAGAATGATTAATTGAATCAGTCAATAACGTTTGTTGCATTGAGTGTAGGATTGACTTTTGATTCCAATAATGAATGAAAGCAGGTTGTTTCATTGAATGAATGCATTTTTATTAAGGAAATAATCTCTAATCGTTCAATTATCTTGTGCAGTTTGTTTCATTTGGAAGAAAGAATGAATGCAGTTTGATTCAATGAAAGAACGAATGCAGTTTAATCTGTGAATAATCAAGTTAACATTTTTGACACATTCGTTTCATGGATCCAACTGCATTCATTCATTCAATGTCTCAAGCTGTTGATTTATTGAATGTAAGATTAAAGTTTGATGCAATGAATGAATCAATGAATGTATTCAATTGTCATGAAGTGAACGTGTCTAGCATGTTTATCTCATTCAAAGAGTGCAAAAGGATTCCATTACAGACTGTGTAAAGTTTGTTTCATCGAATCAATGAATTACGCTTGATTCATTGAATGCACAAATGATGTTGGATTGCATGAATGAATGAATTTTGTTTGTTTCATTGACTGAAAGCGTTGAACTCGAGACATTGAAGTCAGCTCTACTCACTAAAGTAACTGGTGCAGTTTGTTTCATTGAATGAACGAGAGCAGTTTGATTCTCTGAATGAATGAACGTAAATAGTCTCATGAAATGAATATGTGATGTTTGTTTCATTGAATCAATGAATAATGTTTGATTCATTAATGTACGATTGAAGTTATATTCAATGAATTCACTGGTGCAGATTGTTTCATTGAATTAATGCGTTAGGTTCGAGACAGTTACATCATGACTTTAGCTCATTTACTTGAAATAGCTTGTACAGTTTATTACATGGAATGAATGAGTGCGGTAGGATTCATTCAATGAATCAAGAATGATTCATTGAATCAGTGAATGAACGCTTGATTCATAGATTGCACGATTGACTTTTGATTCCAATAATGAATGAATGCAGGGTGTTTGATTGAATGAAGGCGTTCAGCTCGAGGCATTTGTATTCAGGAAATAATCTGTAATCGATGAATTATCATGTGCAGTTTGTTTCATTGAAAGAAAGAATGATTCAATGAAAGAATGAATGCAGTTTAATCTCTGAATAATCAAGTTAACATTCTTGAAACATGCGTTTCATAAATCTAACCGCATTCATTCATTCAATCTCTAAAGCTGTTGGTTCATTGAATGTACGATTAAAGTTTGATGCAATGAATGAATCAATGAATGCATTTGTATGTCATGAAATGTACGTGTTTAGAATGTTTGTCTCATTCAAAGAGTGTAAACGAATTCCATTACAGATTGTGGAAAGTTTGCTTCATTCAATCTATGAATTACGCTTGATTCATTGATTGCACGAATGATGTTTGATTCCATAGATGAATGAATGCAGATTGTTTCAATGACTGAAAGCGTTTAACTCGAGACATTGAAGTCAGCTCTACTCACTGAAGTAACTGGTGTAGTTTGTTTCATTGAATGAACGAGAGCAGTTTGATTCTCTGAATGAATGAACGCAACTGGTCTCATGAAATGAATATGTGATGTTTTTTTCATTGAATCAATGAATAATGTTTGATTCATTGACTGTACGATTGAAGATAGGTTTAATGAATGAGTGTAGTGTGTTTCATTGAATGACGGCGTTGAGGTCGAGATATTTACATCATGTAATTAGCTCATTTACTTGAAAAAGCTTATATAGTTTATTTCATAGAATGAATGAGAACGTTAGGATTCATTCAATGATTTTGTTAAGAATGATTAATTGAATCAGTCAATAACGTTTGTTGCATTGAGTGTAGGATTGACTTTTGATTCCAATAATGAATGAAAGCAGGTTGTTTCATTGAATGAATGCAATTTTTATTAAGGAAATAATCTCTAATCGTTCAATTATCATGTGCAGTTTGTTTCATTTCGAAGAAAGAATGAATGCAGTTTGATTCAATGAAAGAACGAATGCAGTTTAATCTCTGAATAATCAAGTTAACATTTTTGACACATTCGTTTCATGGATCCAACTGCATTCATTCATTCAATGTCTCAAGCTGTTGATTTATTGAATGTAAGATTAAAGTTTGATGCAATGAATGAATCAATGAATGTAGTCGATTGTCATGAAGTGAACGTGTTTAGCATGTTTATCTCATTCAAAGAGTGCAAAAGGATTCCATTACAGACTGTGTAAAGTTTGTTTCATTGAATCAATGAATAATGTTTGATTCATTGACTGTACGATTGAAGATAGGTTTAATGAATGAGTACAGTTTGTTGCATTGAATGAAGGCGTTGAGGTCGAGATATTTACATCATGTAATTAGCTCATTTACTTGAAATAGCTTGTATAGTTTATTTCATAGAATGAATGAGAACAGTAGGATTCATTCAATGATTTTGTTAGGAATGATTAATTGAATCAGTGAATAACGTTTGATGCATTTAATGTAGGATTGACTTTTGATTCCAATAATGAATGAAAGCAGGTTGTTTCATTCAATGAATGCATTTGAATTAAGGAAATAAGCTCTAATCGTTGAATTATCAAGTGCAGTTTGTTTCATTGGAAGAAAGAACGCATGCAGTTTAATCTCTGAATAATCAAGTTAACATTCTTGAAACATGCGTTTCATGGATCCAACTGCATTCATTCATTCAATGTCTCAAGCTGTTAATTTATTGAATGTACGATCAAAGTTTGATGCAATGAATGAATCAATGTATGTATTCAATTGTCATGAAGTGAACGTGTCTAGCATGTTTTTCTCATTCAATGAGTGCAAAACGATTCCATTACAGACTGTGTAAAGTTTGTTTCATCGAATCAATGAATTACGCTTGATTCATTGAATGCACAAATGATGTTTGATTCCATGAATGAATGAATTTTGTTTGTTTCATTGACTGAAAGCGTTGAACTCGAGACATTGAAGTCAGCTCTACTCACTAAAGTAACTGGTGCAGTTTGTTTCATTGAATGAACGAGAGCAACGTGATTCTCTGAATGAATGTACGTAAATAGTCTCATGAAATGAATATGTGATGTTTGTTTCATTGAATCAATGAATAATGTTTGATTCATTAATGTACGATTGAAGTTATATTCAATGAATTCACTGGTGCAGATTGTTTCATTGAATTAATGCGTTAGGTTCGAGACAGTTACATCATGACTTTAGCTCATTTACTTGAAATAGCTTGTACAGTTTATTACATAGAATGAATGAGTGCGGTAGGATGCATTCAATGAATCAAGAATGATTCATTGAATCAGTGAATGAACGCTTGATTCATAGATTGCACGATTGACTTTTGATTCCAATAATGAATGAATGCAGCGTGTTTGATTGAATGAAGGCGTTCAGCTCGAGGCATTTGTATTAAGGAAATAATCTGTAATCGATTAATTATCATGTGCAGTTTGTTTCATTGAAAGAAAGAATGATTCAATGAAAGAATGAATGCAGTTTAATCTCTGAATAATCAAGTTAACATTCTTGAAACATGCGTTTCATAAATCTAACCGCATTCATTCATTCAATCTCTAAAGCTGTTGGTTCATTGAATGTACGATTAAAGTTTGATGCAATGAATGAATCAATGAATGCATTTGTATGTCATGAAATGTACGTGTTTAGAATGTTTGTCTCATTCAAAGAGTGTAAACGAATTCCATTACAGATTGTGTAAAGTTTGCTTCATTCAATCTATGAATTACGCTTGATTCATTGATTGCACGAATGATGTTTGATTCCATAGATGAATGAATGCAGATTGTTTCAATGACTGAAAGCGTTTAACTCGAGACATTGAAGTCAGCTCTACTCACTGAAGTAACTGGTGTAGTTTGTTTCATTGAATGAACGAGAGCAGTTTGATTCTCTGAATGAATGAACGCAACTGGTCTCATGAAATGAATATGTGATGTTTTTTTCATTGAATCAATGAATAATGTTTGATTCATTGACTGTACGATTGAAGATAGGTTTAATGAATGAGTGTAGTGTGTTTCATTGAATGAAGGCGTTGAGGTCGAGATATTTACATCATGTAATTAGCTCATTTACTTGAAAAAGCTTATATAGTTTATTTCATAGAATGAATGAGAACGTTAGGATTCATTCAATGATTTTGTTAAGAATGATTAATTGAATCAGTCAATAACGTTTGTTGCATTGAGTGTAGGATTGACTTTAGATTCCAATAATGAATGAAAGCAGGTTGTTTCATTGAATGAATGCATTTTTATTAAGGAAATAATCTCTAATCGTTCAATTATCTTGTGCAGTTTGTTTCATTTCGAAGAAAGAATGAATGCAGTTTGATTCAATGAAAGAACGAATGCAGTTTAATCTGTGAATAATCAAGTTAACATTTTTGACACATTCGTTTCATGGATCCAACTGCATTCATTCATTCAATGTCTCAAGCTGTTGATTTATTGAATGTAAGATTAAAGTTTGATGCAATGAATGAATCAATGAATGTATTCAATTGTCATGAAGTGAACGTGTCTAGCATGTTTATCTCATTCAAAGAGTGCAAAAGGATTCCATTACAGACTGTGTAAAGTTTGTTTCATCGAATCAATGAATTACGCTTGATTCATTGAATGCACAAATGATGTTGGATTGCATGAATGAATGAATTTTGTTTGTTTCATTGACTGAAAGCGTTGAACTCGAGACATTGAAGTCAGCTCTACTCACTAAAGTAACTGGTGCAGTTTGTTTCATTGAATGAACGAGAGCAGTTTGATTCTCTGAATGAATGAACGTAAATAGTCTCATGAAATGAATATGTGATGTTTGTTTCATTGAATCAATGAATAATGTTTGATTCATTAATGTACGATTGAAGTTATATTCAATGAATTCACTGGTGCAGATTGTTTCATTGAATTAATGCGTTAGGTTCGAGACAGTTACATCATGACTTTAGCTCATTTACTTGAAATAGCTTGTACAGTTTATTACATGGAATGAATGAGTGCGGTAGGATTCATTCAATGAATCAAGAATGATTCATTGAATCAGTGAATGAACGCTTGATTCATAGATTGCACGATTGACTTTTGATTCCAATAATGAATGAATGCAGGGTGTTTGATTGAATGAAGGCGTTCAGCTCGAGGCATTTGTATTCAGGAAATAATCTGTAATCGATGAATTATCATGTGCAGTTTGTTTCATTGAAAGAAAGAATGATTCAATGAAAGAATGAATGCAGTTTAATCTCTGAATAATCAAGTTAACATTCTTGAAACATGCGTTTCATAAATCTAACCGCATTCATTCATTCAATCTCTAAAGCTGTTGGTTCATTGAATGTACGATTAAAGTTTGATGCAATGAATGAATCAATGAATGCATTTGTATGTCATGAAATGTACGTGTTTAGAATGTTTGTCTCATTCAAAGAGTGTAAACGAATTCCATTACAGATTGTGGAAAGTTTGCTTCATTCAATCTATGAATTACGCTTGATTCATTGATTGCACGAATGATGTTTGATTCCATAGATGAATGAATGCAGGTTGTTTCAATGACTGAAAGCGTTTAACTCGAGACATTGAAGTCAGCTCTACTCACTGAAGTAACTGGTGTAGTTTGTTTCATTGAATGAACGAGAGCAGTTTGATTCTCTGAATGAATGAACGCAACTGGTCTCATGAAATGAATATGTGATGTGTTTTTCATTGAATCAATGAATAATGTTTGATTCATTGACTGTACGATTGAAGATAGGTTTAATGAATGAGTGTAGTGTGTTTCATTGAATGAAGGCGTTGAGGTCGAGATATTTACATCATGTAATTAGCTCATTTACTTGAAAAAGCTTATATAGTTTATTTCATAGAATGAATGAGAACGTTAGGATTCATTCAATGATTTTGTTAAGAATGATTAATTGAATCAGTCAATAACGTTTGTTGCATTGAGTGTAGGATTGACTTTTGATTCCAATAATGAATGAAAGCAGGTTGTTTCATTGAATGAATGCATTTTTATTAAGGAAATAATCTCTAATCGTTCAATTATCTTGTGCAGTTTGTTTCATTTGGAAGAAAGAATGAATGCAGTTTGATTCAATGAAAGAACGAATGCAGTTTAATCTGTGAATAATCAAGTTAACATTTTTGACACATTCGTTTCATGGATCCAACTGCATTCATTCATTCAATGTCTCAAGCTGTTGATTTATTGAATGTAAGATTAAAGTTTGATGCAATGAATGAATCAATGAATGTATTCAATTGTCATGAAGTGAACGTGTCTAGCATGTTTATCTCATTCAAAGAGTGCAAAAGGATTCCATTACAGACTGTGTAAAGTTTGTTTCATCGAATCAATGAATTACGCTTGATTCATTGAATGCACAAATGATGTTGGATTGCATGAATGAATGAATTTTGTTTGTTTCATTGACTGAAAGCGTTGAACTCGAGACATTGAAGTCAGCTCTACTCACTAAAGTAACTGGTGCAGTTTGTTTCATTGAATGAACGAGAGCAGTTTGATTCTCTGAATGAATGAACGTAAATAGTCTCATGAAATGAATATGTGATGTTTGTTTCATTGAATCAATGAATAATGTTTGATTCATTAATGTACGATTGAAGTTATATTCAATGAATTCACTGGTGCAGATTGTTTCATTGAATTAATGCGTTAGGTTCGAGACAGTTACATCATGACTTTAGCTCATTTACTTGAAATAGCTTGTACAGTTTATTACATGGAATGAATGAGTGCGGTAGGATTCATTCAATGAATCAAGAATGATTCATTGAATCAGTGAATGAACGCTTGATTCATAGATTGCACGATTGACTTTTGATTCCAATAATGAATGAATGCAGGGTGTTTGATTGAATGAAGGCGTTCAGCTCGAGGCATTTGTATTCAGGAAATAATCTGTAATCGATGAATTATCATGTGCAGTTTGTTTCATTGAAAGAAAGAATGATTCAATGAAAGAATGAATGCAGTTTAATCTCTGAATAATCAAGTTAACATTCTTGAAACATGCGTTTCATAAATCTAACCGCATTCATTCATTCAATCTCTAAAGCTGTTGGTTCATTGAATGTACGATTAAAGTTTGATGCAATGAATGAATCAATGAATGCATTTGTATGTCATGAAATGTACGTGTTTAGAATGTTTGTCTCATTCAAAGAGTGTAAACGAATTCCATTACAGATTGTGGAAAGTTTGCTTCATTCAATCTATGAATTACGCTTGATTCATTGATTGCACGAATGATGTTTGATTCCATAGATGAATGAATGCAGATTGTTTCAATGACTGAAAGCGTTTAACTCGAGACATTGAAGTCAGCTCTACTCACTGAAGTAACTGGTGTAGTTTGTTTCATTGAATGAACGAGAGCAGTTTGATTCTCTGAATGAATGAACGCAACTGGTCTCATGAAATGAATATGTGATGTTTTTTTCATTGAATCAATGAATAATGTTTGATTCATTGACTGTACGATTGAAGATAGGTTTAATGAATGAGTGTAGTGTGTTTCATTGAATGAAGGCGTTGAGGTCGAGATATTTACATCATGTAATTAGCTCATTGACTTGAAAAAGCTTATATAGTTTATTTCATAGAATGAATGAGAACGTTAGGATTCATTCAATGATTTTGTTAAGAATGATTAATTGAATCAGTCAATAACGTTTGTTGCATTGAGTGTAGGATTGACTTTTGATTCCAATAATGAATGAAAGCAGGTTGTTTCATTGAATGAATGCAATTTTTATTAAGGAAATAATCTCTAATCGTTCAATTATCATGTGCAGTTTGTTTCATTTCGAAGAAAGAATGAATGCAGTTTGATTCAATGAAAGAACGAATGCAGTTTAATCTCTGAATAATCAAGTTAACATTTTTGACACATTCGTTTCATGGATCCAACTGCATTCATTCATTCAATGTCTCAAGCTGTTGATTTATTGAATGTAAGATTAAAGTTTGATGCAATGAATGAATCAATGAATGTAGTCGATTGTCATGAAGTGAACGTGTTTAGCATGTTTATCTCATTCAAAGAGTGCAAAAGGATTCCATTACAGACTGTGTAAAGTTTGTTTCATTGAATCAATGAATAATGTTTGATTCATTGACTGTACGATTGAAGATAGGTTTAATGAATGAGTACAGTTTGTTGCATTGAATGAAGGCGTTGAGGTCGAGATATTTACATCATGTAATTAGCTCATTTACTTGAAATAGCTTGTATAGTTTATTTCATAGAATGAATGAGAACAGTAGGATTCATTCAATGATTTTGTTAGGAATGATTAATTGAATCAGTGAATAACGTTTGATGCATTTAATGTAGGATTGACTTTTGATTCCAATAATGAATGAAAGCAGGTTGTTTCATTCAATGAATGCATTTGAATTAAGGAAATAAGCTCTAATCGTTGAATTATCAAGTGCAGTTTGTTTCATTGGAAGAAAGAACGCATGCAGTTTAATCTCTGAATAATCAAGTTAACATTCTTGAAACATGCGTTTCATGGATCCAACTGCATTCATTCATTCAATGTCTCAAGCTGTTAATTTATTGAATGTACGATCAAAGTTTGATGCAATGAATGAATCAATGTATGTATTCAATTGTCATGAAGTGAACGTGTCTAGCATGTTTTTCTCATTCAATGAGTGCAAAACGATTCCATTACAGACTGTGTAAAGTTTGTTTCATCGAATCAATGAATTACGCTTGATTCATTGAATGCACAAATGATGTTTGATTCCATGAATGAATGAATTTTGTTTGTTTCATTGACTGAAAGCGTTGAACTCGAGACATTGAAGTCAGCTCTACTCACTAAAGTAACTGGTGCAGTTTGTTTCATTGAATGAACGAGAGCAACGTGATTCTCTGAATGAATGTACGTAAATAGTCTCATGAAATGAATATGTGATGTTTGTTTCATTGAATCAATGAATAATGTTTGATTCATTAATGTACGATTGAAGTTATATTCAATGAATTCACTGGTGCAGATTGTTTCATTGAATTAATGCGTTAGGTTCGAGACAGTTACATCATGACTTTAGCTCATTTACTTGAAATAGCTTGTACAGTTTATTACATGGAATGAATGAGTGCGGTAGGATTCATTCAATGAATCAAGAATGATTCATTGAATCAGTGAATGAACGCTTGATTCATAGATTGTACGATTGACTTTTGATTCCAATAATGAATGAATGCAGGGTGTTTGATTGAATGAAGGAGTTCAGCTCGAGGCATTTGTATTCAGGAAATAATCTGTAATCGATGAATTATCATGTGCAGTTTGTTTCATTGAAAGAAAGAATGATTCAATGAAAGAATGAATGCAGTTTAATCTCTGAATAATCAAGTTAACATTCTTGAAACATGCGTTTCATAAATCTAACCGCATTCATTCATTCAATCTCTAAAGCTGTTGGTTCATTGAATGTACGATTAAAGTTTGATGCAATGAATGAATCAATGAATGCATTTGTATGTCATGAAATGTACGTGTTTAGAATGTTTGTCTCATTCAAAGAGTGTAAACGAATTCCATTACAGATTGTGTAAAGTTTGCTTCATTCAATCTATGAATTACGCTTGATTCATTGATTGCACGAATGATGTTTGATTCCATAGATGAATGAATGCAGATTGTTTCAATGACTGAAAGCGTTTAACTCGAGACATTGAAGTCAGCTCTACTCACTGAAGTAACTGGTGTAGTTTGTTTCATTGAATGAACGAGAGCAGTTTGATTCTCTGAATGAATGAACGCAACTGGTCTCATGAAATGAATATGTGATGTTTTTTTCATTGAATCAATGAATAATGTTTGATTCATTGACTGTACGATTGAAGATAGGTTTAATGAATGAGTGTAGTGTGTTTCATTGAATGAAGGCGTTGAGGTCGAGATATTTACATCATGTAATTAGCTCATTGACTTGAAAAAGCTTATATAGTTTATTTCATAGAATGAATGAGAACGTTAGGATTCATTCAATGATTTTGTTAAGAATGATTAATTGAATCAGTCAATAACGTTTGTTGCATTGAGTGTAGGATTGACTTTTGATTCCAATAATGAATGAAAGCAGGTTGTTTCATTGAATGAATGCAATTTTTATTAAGGAAATAATCTCTAATCGTTCAATTATCATGTGCAGTTTGTTTCATTTCGAAGAAAGAATGAATGCAGTTTGATTCAATGAAAGAACGAATGCAGTTTAATCTCTGAATAATCAAGTTAACATTTTTGACACATTCGTTTCATGGATCCAACTGCATTCATTCATTCAATGTCTCAAGCTGTTGATTTATTGAATGTAAGATTAAAGTTTGATGCAATGAATGAATCAATGAATGTAGTCGATTGTCATGAAGTGAACGTGTTTAGCATGTTTATCTCATTCAAAGAGTGCAAAAGGATTCCATTACAGACTGTGTAAAGTTTGTTTCATTGAATCAATGAATAATGTTTGATTCATTGACTGTACGATTGAAGATAGGTTTAATGAATGAGTACAGTTTGTTGCATTGAATGAAGGCGTTGAGGTCGAGATATTTACATCATGTAATTAGCTCATTTACTTGAAATAGCTTGTATAGTTTATTTCATAGAATGAATGAGAACAGTAGGATTCATTCAATGATTTTGTTAGGAATGATTAATTGAATCAGTGAATAACGTTTGATGCATTTAATGTAGGATTGACTTTTGATTCCAATAATGAATGAAAGCAGGTTGTTTCATTCAATGAATGCATTTGAATTAAGGAAATAAGCTCTAATCGTTGAATTATCAAGTGCAGTTTGTTTCATTGGAAGAAAGAACGCATGCAGTTTAATCTCTGAATAATCAAGTTAACATTCTTGAAACATGCGTTTCATGGATCCAACTGCATTCATTCATTCAATGTCTCAAGCTGTTAATTTATTGAATGTACGATCAAAGTTTGATGCAATGAATGAATCAATGTATGTATTCAATTGTCATGAAGTGAACGTGTCTAGCATGTTTTTCTCATTCAAAGAGTGCAAAAGGATTCCATTACAGACTGTGTAAAGTTTGTTTCATCGAATCAATGAATTACGCTTGATTCATTGAATGCACAAATGATGTTTGATTCCATGAATGAATGAATTTTGTTTGTTTCATTGACTGAAAGCGTTGAACTCGAGACATTGAAGTCAGCTCTACTCACTAAAGTAACTGGTGCAGTTTGTTTCATTGAATGAACGAGAGCAACGTGATTCTCTGAATGAATGTACGTAAATAGTCTCATGAAATGAATATGTGATGTTTGTTTCATTGAATCAATGAATAATGTTTGATTCATTAATGTACGATTGAAGTTATATTCAATGAATTCACTGGTGCAGATTGTTTCATTGATTTAATGCGTTAAGTTCGAGACAGTTACATCATGACTTTAGCTCATTTACTTGAAATAACTTGTACAGTTTATTACATACAATAAATGAGTGCGGTAGGATTCATTCAAAGAATCAAGAATGATTCATTGAATCAGTGAATTAACGCTTGATTCATAGATTGCACGATTGACTTTTGATTCCAATAATGAATGAATGCAGGGTGTTTGATTGAATGAAGGCGTTCAGCTCGAGGCATTTGTATTAAGGAAATAATCTGTAATCGATGAATTATCATGTTCAGTTTGTTTCATTGAAAGAAAGAATGATTCAATGAAAGAATGAATGCAGTTTAATCTCTGAATAATCAAGTTAACATTCTTGAAACATGCGTTTCATAAATCCAACCGCATTCATTCATTCAATCTCTCAAGCTGTTGGTTCATTGAATGTACGATTAAAGTTTGATGCAATGAATGAATCAATGAATGCATTTGTATGTCATGAAATGTACGTGTTTAGAATGTTTGTCTCATTCAAAGAGTGCAAAAGAATTCCATTACAGATTGTGTAAAGTTTGTTTCATTCAATCTATGAATTACGCTTGATTCATTGATTGCACGAATGATGTTTGATTCCATAAATGAATGAATGCAGGTTGTTTCAATGACTGAAAGCGTTTAACTCGAGACATTGAAGTCAGCTCTACTCACTGAAGTAACTGGTGTAGTTTGTTTCATTGAATGAACGAGAGCAGTTTGATTCTCTGAATGAATGAACGCAACTGGTCTCATGAAATGAATATGTGATGTTTTTTTCATTGAATCAATGAATAATGTTTGATTCATTGACTGTACGATTGAAGATAGGTTTAATGAATGAGTGTAGTGTGTTTCATTGAATGAAGGCGTTGAGGTCGAGATATTTACATCATGTAATCAGCTCATTTACTTGAAAAAGCTTGTATAGTTTATTTCATAGAATGAATGAGAACGTTAGGATTCATTCAATGATTTTGTTAAGAATGATTAATTGAATCAGTCAATAACGTTTGTTGCATTGAGTGTAGGATTGACTTTTGATTCCAATAATGAATGAAAGCAGGTTGTTTCATTGAACGAATGCATTTTTATTAAGGAAATAATCTCTAATCGTTGAATTATCATGTGCAGTTTGATTCATTTGGAAGAAAGAATGAATGCAGTTTGATTCAATGAAAGAACGAATGCAGTTTAATCTCTGAATAATCAAGTTAACATTTTTGACACATTCGTTACATGGATCGAACTGCATTCATTCATTCAATGTCTCAAGCTGTTGATTTATTGAATGTAAGATTAAAGTTTGATGCAATGAATGAATCAATGAATGTAGTCGATTGTCATGAAGTGAACGTGTTAGCATGTTTATCTCATTCAAAGAGTGCAAAAGGATTCCATTACAGACTGTGTAAAGTTTGTTTCATTGAATCAATGAATAATGTTTGATTCATTGACTGTATGATTGAAGATAGGTTTAATGAATGAGTGCAGTTTGTTGCATTGAATGAAGGCGTTGAGGTCGAGATATTTACATCATGTAATTAGCTCATTTACTTGAAATAGCTTGTATAGTTTATTTCATAGAATGAATGAGAACAGTAGGATTCATTCAATGATTTTGTTAGGAATGATTAATTGAATCAGTGAATAACGTTTTTTTGCATTTAATGTAGGATTGACTTTTGATTCCAATAATGAATGAAAGCAGGTTGTTTCATTCAATGAATGCATTTGAATTAAGGAAATAAGCTCTAATCGTTGAATTATCATGTGCAGTTTGTTTCATTGGAAGAAAGAACGCATGCAGTTTAATCTCTGAATAATCAAGTTAACATTCTTGAAACATGCGTTTCATGGATCCAACTGCATTCATTCATTCAATGTCTCAAGCTGTTAATTTATTGAATGTACGATGAAAGTTTGATGCAATGAATGAATCAATGAATGTATTCAATTGTCATGAATTGAACGTGTCTAGCATGTTAATCTCATTCAAAGAGTGCAAAAGGATTCCATTACAGACTGTAAAGTTTGTTTCACCGAATCAATGAATTACGCTTGATTCATTGAATGCACAAATGATGTTTGATTCCATGAATGAATGAATTTTGTTTGTTTCATTGACTGAAAGCGTTGAACTCGAGACATTGAAGTCAGCTCTACTCACTAAAGTAACTGGTGCAGTTTGTTTCATTGAATGAACGAGAGCAGTTTGATTCTCTGAATGAATGAATGTAAATGGTCTCATGAAATGAATATGTGATTTTTGTTTCATTGAATCAATGAATAATGTTTGATTCATTAATGTACGATTGAAGTTATATTCAATGAATTCACTGGTGCAGATTGTTTCATTGAATTAATGCGTTAAGTTCGAGACAGTTACATCATGAATTTAGCTCATTTACTTGAAATAGCTTGTACAGTTTATTACATAGAATGAATGAGTGCGGTAGGATTCATTCAATGAATCAAGAATGATTCATTGAATCAGTGAATTAACGCTTGATTCATAGATTGCACGATTGACTTTTGATTCCAATAATGAATGAATGCAGGGTGTTTGATTGAATGAAGGCGTTCTGCTCGAGGCATTTGTATTAAGGAAATAATCTGTAATCGATGAATTATCATGTGCAGTTTGTTTCATTGAAAGAAAGAATGATTCAATGAAAGAATGAATGCAGTTTAATCTCTGAATAATCAAGTTAACATTCTTGAAACATGCGTTTCATAAATCTAACCGCATTCATTCATTCAATCTCTAAAGCTGTTGGTTCATTGAATGTACGATTAAAGTTTGATGCAATGAATGAATCAATGAATGCATTTGTATGTCATGAAATGTACGTGTTTAGAATGTTTGTCTCATTCAAAGAGTGTAAACGAATTCCATTACAGATTGTGTAAAGTTTGCTTCATTCATTCTATGAATTACGCTTGATTCATTGATTGCACGAATGATGTTTGATTCCATAGATGAATGAATGCAGATTGTTTCAATGACTGAAAGCGTTTAACTCGAGACATTGAAGTCAGCTCTACTCACTGAAGTAACTGGTGTAGTTTGTTTCATTGAATGAACGAGAGCAGTTTGATTCTCTGAATGAATGAACGCAACTGGTCTCATGAAATGAATATGTGATGTTTTTTTCATTGAATCAATGAATAATGTTTGATTCATTGACTGTACGATTGAAGATAGGTTTAATGAATGAGTGTAGTGTGTTTCATTGAATGAAGGCGTTGAGGTCGAGATATTTACATCATGTAATTAGCTCATTTACTTGAAAAAGCTTATATAGTTTATTTCATAGAATGAATGAGAACGTTAGGATTCATTCAATGATTTTGTTAAGAATGATTAATTGAATCAGTCAATAACGTTTGTTGCATTGAGTGTAGGATTGACTTTTGATTCCAATAATGAATGAAAGCAGGTTGTTTCATTGAATGAATGCATTTTTATTAAGGAAATAATCTCTAATCGTTCAATTATCTTGTGCAGTTTGTTTCATTTGGAAGAAAGAATGAATGCAGTTTGATTCAATGAAAGAACGAATGCAGTTTAATCTCTGAATAATCAAGTTAACATTTTTGACACATTCGTTTCATGGATCCAACTGCATTCATTCATTCAATGTCTCAAGCTGTTGATTTATTGAATGTAAGATTAAAGTTTGATGCAATGAATGAATCAATGAATGTAGTCGATTGTCATGAAGTGAACGTGTTTAGCATGTTTATCTCATTCAAAGAGTGCAAAAGGATTCCATTACAGACTGTGTAAAGTTTGTTTCATTGAATCAATGAATAATGTTTGATTCATTGACTGTACGATTGAAGATAGGTTTAATGAATGAGTACAGTTTGTTGCATTGAATGAAGGCGTTGAGGTCGAGATATTTACATCATGTAATTAGCTCATTTACTTGAAATAGCTTGTATAGTTTATTTCATAGAATGAATGAGAACAGTAGGATTCATTCAATGATTTTGTTAGGAATGATTAATTGAATCAGTGAATAACGTTTTTTTGCATTTAATGTAGGATTGACTTTTGATTCCAATAATGAATGAAAGCAGGTTGTTTCATTCAATGAATGCATTTGAATTAAGGAAATAAGCTCTAATCGTTGAATTATCATGTGCAGTTTGTTTCATTGGAAGAAAGAACGCATGCAGTTTAATCTCTGAATAATCAAGTTAACATTCTTGCAACATGCGTTTCATGGATCCAACTGCATTCATTCATTCAATGTCTCAAGCTGTTAATTTATTGAATGTACGATGAAAGTTTGATGCAATGAATGAATCAATGAATGTATTCAATTGTCATGAAGTGAACGTGTCTAGCATGTTAATATCATTCAAAGAGTGCAAAAGGATTCCATTACAGACTGTAAAGTTTGTTTCACCGAATCAATGAATTACGCTTGATTCATTGAATGCACAAATGATGTTTGATTCCATGAATGAATGAATTTTGTTTGTTTCATTGACTGAAAGCGTTGAACTCGAGACATTGAAGTCAGCTCTACTCACTAAAGTAACTGGTGCAGTTTGTTTCATTGAATGAACGAGAGCAGTTTGATTCTCTGAACGAATGAACGTAAATAGTCTCATGAAATGAATATGTGATGTTTGTTTCATTGAATCAATGAATAATGTTTGATTCATTAATGTACGATTGAAGTTATATTCAATGAATTCACTGGTGCAGATTGTTTCATTGAATTAATGCGTTAGGTTCGAGACAGTTACATCATGACTTTAGCTCATTTACTTGAAATAGCTTGTACAGTTTATTACATACAATAAATGAGTGCGGTAGGATTCATTCAATGAATCAAGAATGATTCATTGAATCAGTGAATGAACGCTTGATTCGTAGATTGCACGATTGACTTTTGATTCCAATAATGAATGAATGCAGGGTGTTTGATTGAATGAAGGCGTTCAGCTCGAGGCATTTGTATTAAAGAAATAATCTGTAATCGATGAATTATCATGTGCAGTTTGTTTCATTGAAAGAAAGAATGATTCAATGAAAGAATGAATGCAGTTTAATCTCTGAATAATCAAGTTAACATTCTTGAAACATGCGTTTCATAAATCTAACCGCATTCATTCATTCAATCTCTAAAGCTGTTGGTTCATTGAATGTACGATTAAAGTTTGATGCAATGAATGAATCAATGAATGCATTTGTATGTCATGAAATGTACGTGTTTAGAATGTTTGTCTCATTCAAAGAGTGTAAACGAATTCCATTACAGATTGTGTAAAGTTTGCTTCATTCAATCTATGAATTACGCTTGATTCATTGATTGCACGAATGATGTTTGATTCCATAGATGAATGAATGCAGATTGTTTCAATGACTGAAAGCGTTTAACTCGAGACATTGAAGTCAGCTCTACTCACTGAAGTAACTGGTGTAGTTTGTTTCATTGAATGAACGAGAGCAGTTTGATTCTCTGAATGAATGAACGCAACTGGTCTCATGAAATGAATAAGTGATGTTTTTTTCATTGAATCAATGAATAATGTTTGATTCATTGACTGTACGATTGAAGATAGGTTTAATGAATGAGTGTAGTGTGTTTCATTGAATGAAGGCGTTGAGGTCGAGATATTTACATCATGTAATTAGCTCATTTACTTGAAAAAGCTTATATAGTTTATTTCATAGAATGAATGAGAACGTTAGGATTCATTCAATGATTTTGTTAAGAATGATTAATTGAATCAGTCAATAACGTTTGTTGCATTGAGTGTAGGATTGACTTTTGATTCCAATAATGAATGAAAGCAGGTTGTTTCATTGAATGAATGCATTTTTATTAAGGAAATAATCTCTAATCGTTCAATTATCTTGTGCAGTTTGTTTCATTTCGAAGAAAGAATGAATGCAGTTTGATTCAATGAAAGAACGAATGCAGTTTAATCTCTGAATAATCAAGTTAACATTTTTGACACATTCGTTTCATGGATCCAACTGCATTCATTCATTCAATGTCTCAAGCTGTTGATTTATTGAATGTAAGATTAAAGTTTGATGCAATGAATGAATCAATGAATGTATTCAATTGTCATGAAGTGAACGTGTCTAGCATGTTTATCTCATTCAAAGAGTGCAAAAGGATTCCATTACAGACTGTGTAAAGTTTGTTTCATCGAATCACTGAATTACGCTTGATTCATTGAATGCACAAATGATGTTGGATTGCATGAATGAATGAATTTTGTTTGTTTCATTGACTGAAAGCGTTGAACTCGAGACATTGAAGTCAGCTCTACTCACTAAAGTAACTGGTGCAGTTTGTTTCATTGAATGAACGAGAGCAGTTTGATTCTCTGAATGAATGAACGTAAATAGTCTCATGAAATGAATATGTGATGTTTGTTTCATTGAATCAATGAATAATGTTTGATTCATTAATGTACGATTGAAGTTATATTCAATGAATTCACTGGTGCAGATTGTTTCATTGAATTAATGCGTTAGGTTCGAGACAGTTACATCATGACTTTAGCTCATTTACTTGAAATAGCTTGTACAGTTTATTACATGGAATGAATGAGTGCGGTAGGATTCATTCAATGAATCAAGAATGATTCATTGAATCAGTGAATTAACGCTTGATTCATAGATTGCACGATTGACTTTTGATTCCAATAATGAATGAATGCAGGGTGTTTGATTGAATGAAGGCGTTCAGCTCGAGGCATTTGTATTCAGGAAATAATCTGTAATCGATGAATTATCATGTGCAGTTTGTTTCATTGAAAGAAAGAATGATTCAATGAAAGAATGAATGCAGTTTAATCTCTGAATAATCAAGTTAACATTCTTGAAACATGCGTTTCATAAATCTAACCGCATTCATTCATTCAATCTCTAAAGCTGTTGGTTCATTGAATGTACGATTAAAGTTTGATGCAATGAATGAATCAATGAATGCATTTGTATGTCATGAAATGTACGTGTTTAGAATGTTTGTCTCATTCAAAGAGTGTAAACGAATTCCATTACCGATTGTGTAAAGTTTGCTTCATTCAATCTATGAATTACGCTTGATTCATTGATTGCACGAATGATGTTTGATTCCATAGATGAATGAATGCAGATTGTTTCAATGACTGAAAGCGTTTAACTCGAGACATTGAAGTCAGCTCTACTCACTGAAGTAACTGGTGTAGTTTGTTTCATTGAATGAACGAGAGCAGTTTGATTCTCTGAATGAATGAACGCAACTGGTCTCATGAAATGAATATGTGATGTTTTTTTCATTGAATCAATGAATAATGTTTGATTCATTGACTGTACGATTGAAGATAGGTTTAATGAATGAGTGTAGTGTGTTTCATTGAATGAAGGCGTTGAGGTCGAGATATTTACATCATGTAATTAGCTCATTTACTTGAAAAAGCTTATATAGTTTATTTCATAGAATGAATGAGAACGTTAGGATTCATTCAATGATTTTGTTAAGAATGATTAATTGAATCAGTCAATAACGTTTGTTGCATTGAGTGTAGAATTGACTTTTGATTCCAATAATGAATGAAAGCAGGTTGTTTCATTGAATGAATGCAATTTTTATTAAGGAAATAATCTCTAATCGTTCAATTATCATGTGCAGTTTGTTTCATTTCGAAGTAAGAATGAATGCAGTTTGATTCAATGAAAGAACGAATGCAGTTTAATCTCTGAATAATCAAGTTAACATTTTTGACACATTCGTTTCATGGATCCAACTGCATTCATTCATTCAATGTCTCAAGCTGTTGATTTATTGAATGTAAGATTAAAGTTTGATGCAATGAATGAATCAATGAATGTAGTCGATTGTCATGAAGTGAACGTGTTTAGCATGTTTATCTCATTCAAAGAGTGCAAAAGGATTCCATTACAGACTGTGTAAAGTTTGTTTCATTGAATCAATGAATAATGTTTGATTCATTGACTGTACGATTGAAGATAGGTTTAATGAATGAGTACAGTTTGTTGCATTGAATGAAGGCGTTGAGGTCGAGATATTTACATCATGTAATTAGCTCATTTACTTGAAATAGCTTGTATAGTTTATTTCATAGAATGAATGAGAACAGTAGGATTCATTCAATGATTTTGTTAGGAATGATTATTTGAATCAGTGAATAACGTTTGATGCATTTAATGTAGGATTGACTTTTGATTCCAATAATGAATGAAAGCAGGTTGTTTCATTCAATGAATGCATTTGAATTAAGGAAATAAGCTCTAATCGTTGAATTATCAAGTGCAGTTTGTTTCATTGGAAGAAAGAACGCATGCAGTTTAATCTCTGAATAATCAAGTTAACATTCTTGAAACATGCGTTTCATGGATCCAACTGCATTCATTCATTCAATGTCTCAAGCTGTTAATTTATTGAATGTACGATCAAAGTTTGATGCAATGAATGAATCAATGTATGTATTCAATTGTCATGAAGTGAACGTGTCTAGCATGTTTATCTCATTCAAAGAGTGCAAAAGGATTCCATTACAGACTGTGTAAAGTTTGTTTCATCGAATCAATGAATTACGCTTGATTCATTGAATGCACAAATGATGTTTGATTCCATGAATGAATGAATTTTGTTTGTTTCATTGACTGAAAGCGTTGAACTCGAGACATTGAAGTCAGCTCTACTCACTAAAGTAACTGGTGCAGTTTGTTTCATTGAATGAACGATAGCAACTTGATTCTCTGAATGAATGTACGTAAATAGTCTCATGAAATGAATATGTGATGTTTGTTTCATTGAATCAATGAATAATGTTTGATTCATTAATGTACGATTGAAGTTATATTCAATGAATTCACTGGTGCAGATTGTTTCATTGAATTAATGCGTTAAGTTCGATACAGTTACATCATGACTTTAGCTCATTTACTTGAAATAGCTTGTACAGTTTATTACATACAATAAATGAGTGCGGTAGGATTCATTCAAAGAATCAAGAATGATTCATTGAATCAGTGAATTAACGCTTGATTCATAGATTGCACGATTGACTTTTGATTCCAATAATGAATGAATGCAGGGTGTTTGATTGAATGAAGGCGTTCAGCTCGAGGCATTTGTATTAAGGAAATAATCTGTAATCGATGAATTATCATGTGCAGTTTGTTTCATTGAAAGAAAGAATGATTCAATGAAAGAATGAATGCAGTTTAATCTCTGAATAATCAAGTTAACATTCTTGAAACATGCGTTTCATAAATCCAACCGCATTCATTCATTCAATCTCTCAAGCTGTTGGTTCATTGAATGTACGATTAAAGTTTGATGCAATGAATGAATCAATGAATGCATTTGTATGTCATGAAATGTACGTGTTTAGAATGTTTGTCTCATTCAAAGAGTGCAAAAGAATTCCATTACAGATTGTGTAAAGTTTGTTTCATTCAATCTATGAATTACGCTTGATTCATTGATTGCACGAATGATGTTTGATTCCATAAATGAATGAATGCAGGTTGTTTCAATGACTGAAAGCGTTTAACTCGAGACATTGAAGTCAGCTCTACTCACTGAAGTAACTGGTGTAGTTTGTTTCATTGAATGAACGAGAGCAGTTTGATTCTCTGAATGAATGAACGCAACTGGTCTCATGAAATGAATATGTGATGTGTTTTTCCTTGAATCAATGAATAATGTTTGATTCATTGACTGTACGATTGAAGATAGGTTTAATGAATGAGTGTAGTGTGTTTCATTAAATGAAGGCGTTGAGGTCGAGATATTTACATCATGTAATCAGCTCATTTACTTGAAAAAGCTTGTTTCGTTTATTTCATAGAATGAATGAGAACGTTAGGATTCATTCAATGATTTTGTTAAGAATGATTAATTGAATCAGTCAATAACGTTTGTTGCATTGAGTGTAGGATTGACTTTTGATTCCAATAATGAATGAAAGCAGGTTGTTTCATTGAATGAATGCATTTTTATTAAGGAAATAATCTCTAATCGTTGAATTATCATGTGCAGTTTGTTTCATTTGGAAGAAAGAATGAATGCAGTTTGATTCAATGAAAGAACGAATGCAGTTTAATCTCTGAATAATCAAGTTAACATTTTTGACACATTCGTTTCATGGATCCAACTGCATTCATTCATTCAATGTCTCAAGCTGTTGATTTATTGAATGTAAGATTAAAGTTTGATGCAATGAATGAATCAATGAATGTAGTCGATTGTCATGAAGTGAACGTGTTTAGCATGTTTATCTCATTCAAAGAGTGCAAAAGGATTCCATTACAGACTGTGTAAAGTTTGTTTCATTGAATCAATGAATAATGTTTGATTCATTGACTGTATGATTGAAGATAGGTTTAATGAATGAGTGCAGTTTGTTGCATTGAATGAAGGCGTTGAGGTCGAGATATTTACATCATGTAATTAGCTCATTTATTTGAAATAGCTTGTATAGTTTATTTCATAGAATGAATGAGAACAGTAGGATTCATTCAATGATTTTGTTAGGAATGATTAATTGAATCAGTGAATAACGTTTTTTTGCATTTAATGTAGGATTGACTTTTGATTCCAATAATGAATGAAAGCAGGTTGTTTCATTCAATGAATGCATTTGAATTAAGGAAATAAGCTCTAATCGTTGAATTATCATGTGCAGTTTGTTTCATTGGAAGAAAGAACGCATGCAGTTTAATCTCTGAATAATCAAGTTAACATTCTTGAAACATGCGTTTCATGGATCCAACTGCATTCATTCATTCAATGTCTCAAGCTGTTAATTTATTGAATGTACGATGAAAGTTTGATGCAATGAATGAATCAATGAATGTATTCAATTGTCATGAAGTGAACGTGTCTAGCATGTTAATCTCATTCAAAGAGTGCAAAAGGATTCCATTACAGACTGTAAAGTTTGTTTCACCGAATCAATGAATTACGCTTGATTCATTGAATGCACAAATGATGTTTGATTCCATGAATGAATGAATTTTGTTTGTTTCATTGACTGAAAGCGTTTAACTCGAGACATTGAAGTCAGCTCTACTCACTGAAGTAACTGGTGTAGTTTGTTTCATTGAATGAACGAGAGCAGTTTGATTCTCTGAATGAATGAACGCAACTGGTCTCATGAAATGAATATGTGATGTTTTTTTCATTGAATCAATGAATAATGTTTGATTCATTGACTGTACGATTGAAGATAGGTTTAATGAATGAGTGTAGTGTGTTTCATTGAATGAAGGCGTTGAGGTCGAGATATTTACATCATGTAATTAGCTCATTTACTTGAAAAAGCTTATATAGTTTATTTCATAGATTGAATGAGAACGTTAGGATTCATTCAATGATTTTGTTAAGAATGATTAATTGAATCAGTCAATAACGTTTGTTGCATTGAGTGTAGGATTGACTTTTGATTCCAATAATGAATGAAAGCAGGTTGTTTCATTGAATGAATGCATTTTTATTAAGGAAATAATCTCTAATCGTTCAATTATCTTGTGCAGTTTGTTTCATTTGGAAGAAAGAATGAATGCAGTTTGATTCAATGAAAGAACGAATGCAGTTTAATCTGTGAATAATCAAGTTAACATTTTTGACACATTCGTTTCATGGATCCAACTGCATTCATTCATTCAATGTCTCAAGCTGTTGATTTATTGAATGTAAGATTAAAGTTTGATGCAATGAATGAATCAATGAATGTATTCAATTGTCATGAAGTGAACGTGTCTAGCATGTTTATCTCATTCAAAGAGTGCAAAAGGATTCCATTACAGACTGTGTAAAGTTTGTTTCATCGAATCAATGAATTACGCTAGATTCATTGAATGCACAAATGATGTTGGATTGCATGAATGAATGAATTTTGTTTGTTTCATTGACTGAAAGCGTTGAACTCGAGACATTGAAGTCAGCTCTACTCACTAAAGTAACTGGTGCAGTTTGTTTCATTGAATGAACGAGAGCAGTTTGATTCTCTGAATGAATGAACGTAAATAGTCTCATGAAATGAATATGTGATGTTTGTTTCATTGAATCAATGAATAATGTTTGATTCATTAATGTACGATTGAAGTTATATTCAATGAATTCACTGGTGCAGATTGTTTCATTGAATTAATGCGTTAGGTTCGAGACAGTTACATCATGACTTTAGCTCATTTACTTGAAATAGCTTGTACAGTTTATTACATGGAATGAATGAGTGCGGTAGGATTCATTCAATGAATCAAGAATGATTCATTGAATCAGTGAATGAACGCTTGATTCATAGATTGCACGATTGACTTTTGATTCCAATAATGAATGAATGCAGTGTGTTTGATTGAATGAAGGCGTTCAGCTCGAGGCATTTGTATTCAGGAAATAATCTGTAATCGATGAATTATCATGTGCAGTTTGTTTCATTGAAAGAAAGAATGATTCAATGAAAGAATGAATGCAGTTTAATCTCTGAATAATCAAGTTAACATTCTTGAAACATGCGTTTCATAAATCTAACCGCATTCATTCATTCAATCTCTAAAGCTGTTGGTTCATTGAATGTACGATTAAAGTTTGATGCAATGAATGAATCAATGAATGCATTTGTATGTCATGAAATGTACGTGTTTAGAATGTTTGTCTCATTCAAAGAGTGTAAACGAATTCCATTACAGATTGTGTAAAGTTTGCTTCATTCAATCTATGAATTACGCTTGATTCATTGATTGCACGAATGATGTTTGATTCCATAGATGAATGAATGCAGATTGTTTCAATGACTGAAAGCGTTTAACTCGAGACATTGAAGTCAGCTCTACTCACTGAAGTAACTGGTGTAGTTTGTTTCATTGAATGAACGAGAGCAGTTTGATTCTCTGAATGAATGAACGCAACTGGTCTCATGAAATGAATATGTGATGTTTTTTTCATTGAATCAATGAATAATGTTTGATTCATTGACTGTACGATTGAAGATAGGTTTAATGAATGAGTGTAGTGTGTTTCATTGAATGAAGGCGTTGAGGTCGAGATATTTACATCATGTAATTAGCTCATTTACTTGAAAAAGCTTATATAGTTTATTTCATAGAATGAATGAGAACGTTAGGATTCATTCAATGATTTTGTTAAGAATGATTAATTGAATCAGTCAATAACGTTTGTTGCATTGAGTGTAGGATTGACTTTTGATTCCAATAATGAATGAAAGCAGGTTGTTTCATTGAATGAATGCATTTTTATTAAGGAAATAATCTCTAATCGTTCAATTATCTTGTGCAGTTTGTTTCATTTGGAAGAAAGAATGAATGCAGTTTGATTCAATGAAAGAACGAATGCAGTTTAATCTGTGAATAATCAAGTTAACATTTTTGACACATTCGTTTCATGGATCCAACTGCATTCATTCATTCAATGTCTCAAGCTGTTGATTTATTGAATGTAAGATTAAAGTTTGATGCAATGAATGAATCAATGAATGTATTCAATTGTCATGAAGTGAACGTGTCTAGCATGTTTATCTCATTCAAAGAGTGCAAAAGGATTCCATTACAGACTGTGTAAAGTTTGTTTCATCGAATCAATGAATTACGCTAGATTCATTGAATGCACAAATGATGTTTGATTCCATGAATGAATGAATTTTGTTTGTTTCATTGACTGAAAGCGTTGAACTCGAGACATTGAAGTCAGCTCTACTCACTAAAGTAACTGGTGCAGTTTGTTTCATTGAATGAACGAGAGCAGTTTGATTCTCTGAATGAATGAACGTAAATAGTCTCATGAAATGAATATGTGATGTTTGTTTCATTGAATCAATGAATAATGTTTGATTCATTAATGTACGATTGAAGTTATATTCAATGAATTCACTGGTGCAGATTGTTTCATTGAATTAATGCGTTAGGTTCGAGACAGTTACATCATGACTTTAGCTCATTTACTTGAAATAGCTTGTACAGTTTATTACATGGAATGAATGAGTGCGGTAGGATTCATTCAATGAATCAAGAATGATTCATTGAATCAGTGAATGAACGCTTGATTCATAGATTGCACGATTGACTTTTGATTCCAATAATGAATGAATGCAGTGTGTTTGATTGAATGAAGGCGTTCAGCTCGAGGCATTTGTATTCAGGAAATAATCTGTAATCGATGAATTATCATGTGCAGTTTGTTTCATTGAAAGAAAGAATGATTCAATGAAAGAATGAATGCAGTTTAATCTCTGAATAATCAAGTTAACATTCTTGAAACATGCGTTTCATAAATCTAACCGCATTCATTCATTCAATCTCTAAAGCTGTTGGTTCATTGAATGTACGATTAAAGTTTGATGCAATGAATGAATCAATGAATGCATTTGTATGTCATGAAATGTACGTGTTTAGAATGTTTGTCTCATTCAAAGAGTGTAAACGAATTCCATTACAGATTGTGTAAAGTTTGCTTCATTCAATCTATGAATTACGCTTGATTCATTGATTGCACGAATGATGTTTGATTCCATAGATGAATGAATGCAGATTGTTTCAATGACTGAAAGCGTTTAACTCGAGACATTGAAGTCAGCTCTACTCACTGAAGTAACTGGTGTAGTTTGTTTCATTGAATGAACGAGAGCAGTTTGATTCTCTGAATGAATGAACGCAACTGGTCTCATGAAATGAATATGTGATGTTTTTTTCATTGAATCAATGAATAATGTTTGATTCATTGACTGTACGATTGAAGATAGGTTTAATGAATGAGTGTAGTGTGTTTCATTGAATGAAGGCGTTGAGGTCGAGATATTTACATCATGTAATTAGCTCATTTACTTGAAAAAGCTTATATAGTTTATTTCATAGAATGAATGAGAACGTTAGGATTCATTCAATGATTTTGTTAAGAATGATTAATTGAATCAGTCAATAACGTTTGTTGCATTGAGTGTAGGATTGACTTTTGATTCCAATAATGAATGAAAGCAGGTTGTTTCATTGAATGAATGCATTTTTATTAAGGAAATAATCTCTAATCGTTCAATTATCATGTGCAGTTTGTTTCATTTGGAAGAAAGAATGAATGCAGTTTGATTCAATGAAAGAACGAATGCAGTTTAATCTGTGAATAATCAAGTTAACATTTTTGACACATTCGTTTCATGGATCCAACTGCATTCATTCATTCAATGTCTCAAGCTGTTGATTTATTGAATGTAAGATTAAAGTTTGATGCAATGAATGAATCAATGAATGTAGTCGATTGTCATGAAGTGAACGTGTTTAGCATGTTTATCTCATTCAAAGAGTGCAAAAGGATTCCATTACAGACTGTGTAAAGTTTGTTTCATTGAATCAATGAATAATGTTTGATTCATTGACTGTACGATTGAAGATAGGTTTAATGAATGAGTACAGTTTGTTGCATTGAATGAAGGCGTTGAGGTCGAGATATTTACATCATGTAATCAGCTCATTTACTTGAAATAGCTTGTATAGTTTATTTCATAGAATGAATGAGAACAGTAGGATTCATTCAATGATTTTGTTAGGAATGATTAATTGAATCAGTGAATAACGTTTGATGCATTTAATGTAGGATTGACTTTTGATTCCAATAATGAATGAAAGCAGGTTGTTTCATTCAATGAATGCATTTGAATTAAGGAACTAAGCTCTAATCGTTGAATTATCAAGTGCAGTTTGTTTCATTGGAAGAAAGAACGCATGCAGTTTAATCTCTGAATAATCAAGTTAACATTCTTGAAACATGCGTTTCATGGATCCAACTGCATTCATTCATTCAATGTCTCAAGCTGTTAATTTATTGAATGTACGATGAAAGTTTGATGCAATGAATGAATCAATGTATGTATTCAATTGTCATGAAGTGAACGTGTCTAGCATGTTTATCTCATTCAAAGAGTGCAAAAGGATTCCATTACAGACTGTGTAAAGTTTGTTTCATCGAATCAATGAATTACGCTTGATTCATTGAATGCACAAATGATGTTTGATTCCATGAATGAATGAATTTTGTTTGTTTCATTGACTGAAAGCGTTGAACTCGAGACATTGAAGTCAGCTCTACTCACTAAAGTAACTGGTGCAGTTTTTTTCATTGAATGAATGAGAGCAGTTTGATTCTCTGAATGAATGTACGTAAATGGTCTCATGAAATGAATATGTGATGTTTGTTTCATTGAATCAATGAATAATGTTTGATTCATTAATGTACGATTGAAGTTATATTCAATGAATTCACTGGTGCAGATTGTTTCATTGAATTAATGCGTTAAGTTCGAGACAGTTACATCATGACTTTAGCTCATTTACTTGAAATAGCTTGTACAGTTTATTACATACAATAAATGAGTGCGGTAGGATTCATTCAAAGAATCAAGAATGATTCATTGAATCAGTGAATTAACGCTTGATTCATAGATTGCACGATTGACTTTTGATTCCAATAATGAATGAATGCAGGGTGTTTGATTGAATGAAGGCGTTCAGCTCGAGGCATTTGTATTAAGGAAATAATCTGTAATCGATGAATTATCATGTTCAGTTTGTTTCATTGAAAGAAAGAATGATTCAATGAAAGAATGAATGCAGTTTAATCTCTGAATAATCAAGTTAACATTCTTGAAACATGCGTTTCATGGATCCAACTGCATTCATTCATTCAATGTCTCAAGCTGTTGATTTATTGAATGTAAGATTAAAGTTTGATGCAATGAATGAATCAATGAATGTAGTCGATTGTCATGAAGTGAACGTGTTTAGCATGTTTATCTCATTCAAAGAGTGCAAAAGGATTCCATTACAGACTGTGTAAAGTTTGTTTCATTGAATCAATGAATAATGTTTGATTCATTGACTGTACGATTGAAGATAGGTTTAATGAATGAGTACAGTTTGTTGCATTGAATGAAGGCGTTGAGGTCGAGATATTTACATCATGTAATTAGCTCATTTACTTGAAATAGCTTGTATAGTTTATTTCATAGAATGAATGAGAACAGTAGGATTCATTCAATGATTTTGTTAGGAATGATTAATTGAATCAGTGAATAACGTTTGATGCATTTAATGTAGGATTGACTTTTGATTCCAATAATGAATGAAAGCAGGTTGTTTCATTCAATGAATGCATTTGAATTAAGGAAATAAGCTCTAATCGTTGAATTATCAAGTGCAGTTTGTTTCATTGGAAGAAAGAACGCATGCAGTTTAATCTCTGAATAATCAAGTTAACATTCTTGAAACATGCGTTTCATGGATCCAACTGCATTCATTCATTCAATGTCTCAAGCTGTTAATTTATTGAATGTACGATCAAAGTTTGATGCAATGAATGAATCAATGTATGTATTCAATTGTCATGAAGTGAACGTGTCTAGCATGTTTATCTCATTCAAAGAGTGCAAAAGGATTCCATTACAGACTGTGTAAAGTTTGTTTCATCGAATCAATGAATTACGCTTGATTCATTGAATGCACAAATGATGTTTGATTCCATGAATGAATGAATTTTGTTTGTTTCATTGACTGAAAGCGTTGAACTCGAGACATTGAAGTCAGCTCTACTCACTAAAGTAACTGGTGCAGTTTGTTTCATTGAATGAACGAGAGCAACTTGATTCTCTGAATGAATGTACGTAAATAGTCTCATGAAATGAATATGTGATGTTTGTTTCATTGAATCAATGAATAATGTTTGATTCATTAATGTACGATTGAAGTTATATTCAATGAATTCACTGGTGCAGATTGTTTCATTGAATTAATGCGTTAAGTTCGAGACAGTTACATCATGACTTTAGCTCATTTACTTGAAATAGCTTGTACAGTTTATTACATACAATAAATGAGTGCGGTAGGATTCATTCAAAGAATCAAGAATGATTCATTGAATCAGTGAATTAACGCTTGATTCATAGATTGCACGATTGACTTTTGATTCCAATAATGAATGAATGCAGGGTGTTTGATTGAATGAAGGCGTTCAGCTCGAGGCATTTGTATTAAGGAAATAATCTGTAATCGATGAATTATCATGTTCAGTTTGTTTCATTGAAAGAAAGAATGATTCAATGAAAGAATGAATGCAGTTTAATCTCTGAATAATCAAGTTAACATTCTTGAAACATGCGTTTCATAAATCCAACCGCATTCATTCATTCAATCTCTCAAGCTGTTGGTTCATTGAATGTACGATTAAAGTTTGATGCAATGAATGAATCAATGAATGCATTTGTATGTCATGAAATGTACGTGTTTAGAATGTTTGTCTCATTCAAAGAGTGCAAAAGAATTCCATTACAGATTGTGTAAAGTTTGTTTCATTCAATCTATGAATTACGCTTGATTCATTGATTGCACGAATGATGTTTGATTCCATAAATGAATGAATGCAGGTTGTTTCAATGACTGAAAGCGTTTAACTCGAGACATTGAAGTCAGCTCTACTCACTGAAGTAACTGGTGTAGTTTGTTTCATTGAATGAACGAGAGCAGTTTGATTCTCTGAATGAATGAACGCAACTGGTCTCATGAAATGAATATGTGATGTTTTTTTCATTGAATCAATGAATAATGTTTGATTCATTGACTGTACGATTGAAGATAGGTTTAATGAATGAGTGTAGTGTGTTTCATTGAATGAAGGCGTTGAGGTCGAGATATTTACATCATGTAATCAGCTCATTTACTTGAAAAAGCTTGTATAGTTTATTTCATAGAATGAATGAGAACGTTAGGATTCATTCAATGATTTTGTTAAGAATGATTAATTGAATCAGTCAATAACGTTTGTTGCATTGAGTGTAGGATTGACTTTTGATTCCAATAATGAATGAAAGCAGGTTGTTTCATTGAACGAATGCATTTTTATTAAGGAAATAATCTCTAATCGTTGAATTATCATGTGCAGTTTGTTTCATTTGGAAGAAAGAATGAATGCAGTTTGATTCAATGAAAGAACGAATGCAGTTTAATCTCTGAATAATCAAGTTAACATTTTTGACACATTCGTTACATGGATCGAACTGCATTCATTCATTCAATGTCTCAAGCTGTTGATTTATTGAATGTAAGATTAAAGTTTGATGCAATGAATGAATCAATGAATGTAGTCGATTGTCATGAAGTGAACGTGTTAGCATGTTTATCTCATTCAAAGAGTGCAAAAGGATTCCATTACAGACTGTGTAAAGTTTGTTTCATTGAATCAATGAATAATGTTTGATTCATTGACTGTATGATTGAAGATAGGTTTAATGAATGAGTGCAGTTTGTTGCATTGAATGAAGGCGTTGAGGTCGAGATATTTACATCATGTAATTAGCTCATTTACTTGAAATAGCTTGTATAGTTTATTTCATAGAATGAATGAGAACAGTAGGATTCATTCAATGATTTTGTTAGGAATGATTAATTGAATCAGTGAATAACGTTTTTTTGCATTTAATGTAGGATTGACTTTTGATTCCAATAATGAATGAAAGCAGGTTGTTTCATTCAATGAATGCATTTGAATTAAGGAAATAAGCTCTAATCGTTGAATTATCATGTGCAGTTTGTTTCATTGGAAGAAAGAACGCATGCAGTTTAATCTCTGAATAATCAAGTTAACATTCTTGAAACATGCGTTTCATGGATCCAACTGCATTCATTCATTCAATGTCTCAAGCTGTTAATTTATTGAATGTACGATGAAAGTTTGATGCAATGAATGAATCAATGAATGTATTCAATTGTCATGAAGTGAACGTGTCTAGCATGTTAATCTCATTCAAAGAGTGCAAAAGGATTCCATTACAGACTGTAAAGTTTGTTTCACCGAATCAATGAATTACGCTTGATTCATTGAATGCACAAATGATGTTTGATTCCATGAATGAATGAATTTTGTTTGTTTCATTGACTGAAAGCGTTGAACTCGAGACATTGAAGTCAGCTCTACTCACTAAAGTAACTGGTGCAGTTTGTTTCATTGAATGAACGAGAGCAGTTTGATTCTCTGAATGAATGAACGTAAATGGTCTCATGAAATGAATATGTGATTTTTGTTTCATTGAATCAATGAATAATGTTTGATTCATTAATGTACGATTGAAGTTATATTCAATGAATTCACTGGTGCAGATTGTTTCATTGAATTAATGCGTTAAGTTCGAGACAGTTACATCATGACTTTAGCTCATTTACTTGAAATAGCTTGTACAGTTTATTACATAGAATGAATGAGTGCGGTAGGATTCATTCAATGAATCAAGAATGATTCATTGAATCAGTGAATTAACGCTTGATTCATAGATTGCACGATTGACTTTTGATTCCAATAATGAATGAATGCAGGGTGTTTGATTGAATGAAGGCGTTCTGCTCGAGGCATTTGTATTAAGGAAATAATCTGTAATCGATGAATTATCATGTGCAGTTTGTTTCATTGAAAGAAAGAATGATTCAATGAAAGAATGAATGCAGTTTAATCTCTGAATAATCAAGTTAACATTCTTGAAACATGCGTTTCATAAATCTAACCGCATTCATTCATTCAATCTCTAAAGCTGTTGGTTCATTGAATGTACGATTAAAGTTTGATGCAATGAATGAATCAATGAATGCATTTGTATGTCATGAAATGTACGTGTTTAGAATGTTTGTCTCATTCAAAGAGTGTAAACGAATTCCATTACAGATTGTGTAAAGTTTGCTTCATTCAATCTATGAATTACGCTTGATTCATTGATTGCACGAATGATGTTTGATTCCATAGATGAATGAATGCAGATTGTTTCAATGACTGAAAGCGTTTAACTCGAGACATTGAAGTCAGCTCTACTCACTGAAGTAACTGGTGTAGTTTGTTTCATTGAATGAACGAGAGCAGTTTGATTCTCTGAATGAATGAACGCAACTGGTCTCATGAAATGAATATGTGATGTTTTTTTCATTGAATCAATGAATAATGTTTGATTCATTGACTGTACGATTGAAGATAGGTTTAATGAATGAGTGTAGTGTGTTTCATTGAATGAAGGCGTTGAGGTCGAGATATTTACATCATGTAATTAGCTCATTTACTTGAAAAAGCTTATATAGTTTATTTCATAGAATGAATGAGAACGTTAGGATTCATTCAATGATTTTGTTAAGAATGATTAATTGAATCAGTCAATAACGTTTGTTGCATTGAGTGTAGGATTGACTTTTGATTCCAATAATGAATGAAATCAGGTTGTTTCATTGAATGAATGCATTTTTATTAAGTAACTAATCTCTAATCGTTCAATTATCATGTGCAGTTTGTTTCATTTGGAAGAAAGAATGAATGCAGTTTGATTCAATGAAAGAACGAATGCAGTTTAATCTGTGAATAATCAAGTTAACATTTTTGACACATTCGTTTCATGGATCCAACTGCATTCATTCATTCAATGTCTCAAGCTGTTGATTTATTGAATGTAAGATTAAAGTTTGATGCAATGAATGAATCAATGAATGTAGTCGATTGTCATGAAGTGAACGTGTTTAGCATGTTTATCTCATTCAAAGAGTGCAACAGGATTCCATTACAGACTGTGTAAAGTTTGTTTCATTGAATCAATGAATAATGTTTGATTCATTGACTGTACGATTGAAGATAGGTTTAATGAATGAGTACAGTTTGTTGCATTGAATGAAGGCGTTGAGGTCGAGATATTTACATCATGTAATCAGCTCATTTACTTGAAATAGCTTGTATAGTTTATTTCATAGAATGAATGAGAACAGTAGGATTCATTCAATGATTTTGTTAGGAATGATTAATTGAATCAGTGAATAACGTTTGATGCATTTAATGTAGGATTGACTTTTGATTCCAATAATGAATGAAAGCAGGTTGTTTCATTCAATGAATGCATTTGAATTAAGGAACTAAGCTCTAATCGTTGAATTATCAAGTGCAGTTTGTTTCATTGGAAGAAAGAACGCATGCAGTTTAATCTCTGAATAATCAAGTTAACATTCTTGAAACATGCGTTTCATGGATCCAACTGCATTCATTCATTCAATGTCTCAAGCTGTTAATTTATTGAATGTACGATGAAAGTTTGATGCAATGAATGAATCAATGTATGTATTCAATTGTCATGAAGTGAACGTGTCTAGCATGTTTATCTCATTCAAAGAGTGCAAAAGGATTCCATTACAGACTGTGTAAAGTTTGTTTCATCGAATCAATGAATTACGCTTGATTCATTGAATGCACAAATGATGTTTGATTCCATGAATGAATGAATTTTGTTTGTTTCATTGACTGAAAGCGTTGAACTCGAGACATTGAAGTCAGCTCTACTCACTAAAGTAACTGGTGCAGTTTTTTTCATTGAATGAATGAGAGCAGTTTGATTCTCTGAATGAATGTACGTAAATGGTCTCATGAAATGAATATGTGATGTTTGTTTCATTGAATCAATGAATAATGTTTGATTCATTAATGTACGATTGAAGTTATATTCAATGAATTCACTGGTGCAGATTGTTTCATTGAATTAATGCATTAAGTTCGAGACAGTTACATCATGACTTTAGCTCATTTACTTGAAATAGCTTGTACAGTTTATTACATACAATAAATGAGTGCGGTAGGATTCATTCAAAGAATCAAGAATGATTCATTGAATCAGTGAATTAACGCTTGATTCATAGATTGCACGATTGACTTTTGATTCCAATAATGAATGAATGCAGGGTGTTTGATTGAATGAAGGCGTTCAGCTCGAGGCATTTGTATTAAGGAAATAATCTGTAATCGATGAATTATCATGTTCAGTTTGTTTCATTGAAAGAAAGAATGATTCAATGAAAGAATGAATGCAGTTTAATCTCTGAATAATCAAGTTAACATTCTTGAAACATGCGTTTCATGGATCCAACTGCATTCATTCATTCAATGTCTCAAGCTGTTGATTTATTGAATGTAAGATTAAAGTTTGATGCAATGAATGAATCAATGAATGTAGTCGATTGTCATGAAGTGAACGTGTTTAGCATGTTTATCTCATTCAAAGAGTGCAAAAGGATTCCATTACAGACTGTGTAAAGTTTGTTTCATTGAATCAATGAATAATGTTTGATTCATTGACTGTACGATTGAAGATAGGTTTAATGAATGAGTACAGTTTGTTGCATTGAATGAAGGCGTTGAGGTCGAGATATTTACATCATGTAATTAGCTCATTTACTTGAAATAGCTTGTATAGTTTATTTCATAGAATGAATGAGAACAGTAGGATTCATTCAATGATTTTGTTAGGAATGATTAATTGAATCAGTGAATAACGTTTGATGCATTTAATGTAGGATTGACTTTTGATTCCAATAATGAATGAAAGCAGGTTGTTTCATTCAATGAATGCATTTGAATTAAGGAAATAAGCTCTAATCGTTGAATTATCAAGTGCAGTTTGTTTCATTGGAAGAAAGAACGCATGCAGTTTAATCTCTGAATAATCAAGTTAACATTCTTGAAACATGCGTTTCATGGATCCAACTGCATTCATTCATTCAATGTCTCAAGCTGTTAATTTATTGAATGTACGATCAAAGTTTGATGCAATGAATGAATCAATGTATGTATTCAATTGTCATGAAGTGAACGTGTCTAGCATGTTTATCTCATTCAAAGAGTGCAAAAGGATTCCATTACAGACTGTGTAAAGTTTGTTTCATCGAATCAATGAATTACGCTTGATTCATTGAATGCACAAATGATGTTTGATTCCATGAATGAATGAATTTTGTTTGTTTCATTGACTGAAAGCGTTGAACTCGAGACATTGAAGTCAGCTCTACTCACTAAAGTAACTGGTGCAGTTTGTTTCATTGAATGAACGATAGCAACTTGATTCTCTGAATGAATGTACGTAAATAGTCTCATGAAATGAATATGTGATGTTTGTTTCATTGAATCAATGAATAATGTTTGATTCATTAATGTACGATTGAAGTTATATTCAATGAATTCACTGGTGCAGATTGTTTCATTGAATTAATGCGTTAAGTTCGAGACAGTTACATCATGACTTTAGCTCATTTACTTGAAATAGCTTGTACAGTTTATTACATACAATAAATGAGTGCGGTAGGATTCATTCAAAGAATCAAGAATGATTCATTGAATCAGTGAATTAACGCTTGATTCATAGATTGCACGATTGACTTTTGATTCCAATAATGAATGAATGCAGGGTGTTTGATTGAATGAAGGCGTTCAGCTCGAGGCATTTGTATTAAGGAAATAATCTGTAATCGATGAATTATCATGTTCAGTTTGTTTCATTGAAAGAAAGAATGATTCAATGAAAGAATGAATGCAGTTTAATCTCTGAATAATCAAGTTAACATTCTTGAAACATGCGTTTCATAAATCCAACCGCATTCATTCATTCAATCTCTCAAGCTGTTGGTTCATTGAATGTACGATTAAAGTTTGATGCAATGAATGAATCAATGAATGCATTTGTATGTCATGAAATGTACGTGTTTAGAATGTTTGTCTCATTCAAAGAGTGCAAAAGAATTCCATTACAGATTGTGTAAAGTTTGTTTCATTCAATCTATGAATTACGCTTGATTCATTGATTGCACGAATGATGTTTGATTCCATAAATGAATGAATGCAGGTTGTTTCAATGACTGAAAGCGTTTAACTCGAGACATTGAAGTCAGCTCTACTCACTGAAGTAACTGGTGTAGTTTGTTTCATTGAATGAACGAGAGCAGTTTGATTCTCTGAATGAATGAACGCAACTGGTCTCATGAAATGAATATGTGATGTTTTTTTCATTGAATCAATGAATAATGTTTGATTCATTGACTGTACGATTGAAGATAGGTTTAATGAATGAGTGTAGTGTGTTTCATTGAATGAAGGCGTTGAGGTCGAGATATTTACATCATGTAATCAGCTCATTTACTTGAAAAAGCTTGTATAGTTTATTTCATAGAATGAATGAGAACGTTAGGATTCATTCAATGATTTTGTTAAGAATGATTAATTGAATCAGTCAATAACGTTTGTTGCATTGAGTGTAGGATTGACTTTTGATTCCAATAATGAATGAAAGCAGGTTGTTTCATTGAACGAATGCATTTTTATTAAGGAAATAATCTCTAATCGTTGAATTATCATGTGCAGTTTGTTTCATTTGGAAGAAAGAATGAATGCAGTTTGATTCAATGAAAGAACGAATGCAGTTTAATCTCTGAATAATCAAGTTAACATTTTTGACACATTCGTTACATGGATCGAACTGCATTCATTCATTCAATGTCTCAAGCTGTTGATTTATTGAATGTAAGATTAAAGTTTGATGCAATGAATGAATCAATGAATGTAGTCGATTGTCATGAAGTGAACGTGTTAGCATGTTTATCTCATTCAAAGAGTGCAAAAGGATTCCATTACAGACTGTGTAAAGTTTGTTTCATTGAATCAATGAATAATGTTTGATTCATTGACTGTATGATTGAAGATAGGTTTAATGAATGAGTGCAGTTTGTTGCATTGAATGAAGGCGTTGAGGTCGAGATATTTACATCATGTAATTAGCTCATTTACTTGAAATAGCTTGTATAGTTTATTTCATAGAATGAATGAGAACAGTAGGATTCATTCAATGATTTTGTTAGGAATGATTAATTGAATCAGTGAATAACGTTTTTTTGCATTTAATGTAGGATTGACTTTTGATTCCAATAATGAATGAAAGCAGGTTGTTTCATTCAATGAATGCATTTGAATTAAGGAAATAAGCTCTAATCGTTGAATTATCATGTGCAGTTTGTTTCATTGGAAGAAAGAACGCATGCAGTTTAATCTCTGAATAATCAAGTTAACATTCTTGAAACATGCGTTTCATGGATCCAACTGCATTCATTCATTCAATGTCTCAAGCTGTTAATTTATTGAATGTACGATGAAAGTTTGATGCAATGAATGAATCAATGAATGTATTCAATTGTCATGAAGTGAACGTGTCTAGCATGTTAATCTCATTCAAAGAGTGCAAAAGGATTCCATTACAGACTGTAAAGTTTGTTTCACCGAATCAATGTATTACGCTTGATTCATTGAATGCACAAATGATGTTTGATTCCATGAATGAATGAATTTTGTTTGTTTCATTGACTGAAAGCGTTGAACTCGAGACATTGAAGTCAGCTCTACTCACTAAAGTAACTGGTGCAGTTTGTTTCATTGAATGAACGAGAGCAGTTTGATTCTCTGAATGAATGAACGTAAATGGTCTCATGAAATGAATATGTGATTTTTGTTTCATTGAATCAATGAATAATGTTTGATTCATTAATGTACGATTGAAGTTATATTCAATGAATTCACTGGTGCAGATTGTTTCATTGAATTAATGCGTTAAGTTCGAGACAGTTACATCATGACTTTAGCTCATTTACTTGAAATAGCTTGTACAGTTTATTACATAGAATGAATGAGTGCGGTAGGATTCATTCAATGAATCAAGAATGATTCATTGAATCAGTGAATGAACGCTTGATTCATAGATTGCACGATTGACTTTTGATTCCAATAATGAATGAATGCAGGGTGTTTGATTGAATGAAGGCGTTCTGCTCGAGGCATTTGTATTAAGGAAATAATCTGTAATCGATGAATTATCATGTGCAGTTTGTTTCATTGAAAGAAAGAATGATTCAATGAAAGAATGAATGCAGTTTAATCTCTGAATAATCAAGTTAACATTCTTGAAACATGCGTTTCATAAATCTAACCGCATTCATTCATTCAATCTCTAAAGCTGTTGGTTCATTGAATGTACGATTAAAGTTTGATGCAATGAATGAATCAATGAATGCATTTGTATGTCATGAAATGTACGTGTTTAGAATGTTTGTCTCATTCAAAGAGTGTAAACGAATTCCATTACAGATTGTGTAAAGTTTGCTTCATTCATTCTATGAATTAAGCTTGATTCATTGATTGCACGAATGATGTTTGATTCCATAGATGAATGAATGCAGATTGTTTCAATGACTGAAAGCGTTTAACTCGAGACATTGAAGTCAGCTCTACTCACTGAAGTAACTGGTGTAGTTTGTTTCATTGAATGAACGAGAGCAGTTTGATTCTCTGAATGAATGAACGCAACTGGTCTCATGAAATGAATATGTGATGTTTTTTTCATTGAATCAATGAATAATGTTTGATTCATTGACTGTACGATTGAAGATAGGTTTAATGAATGAGTGTAGTGTGTTTCATTGAATGAAGGCGTTGAGGTCGAGATATTTACATCATGTAATTAGCTCATTTACTTGAAAAAGCTTATATAGTTTATTTCATAGAATGAATGAGAACGTTAGGATTCATTCAATGATTTTGTTAAGAATGATTAATTGAATCAGTCAATAACGTTTGTTGCATTGAGTGTAGGATTGACTTTTGATTCCAATAATGAATGAAAGCAGGTTGTTTCATTGAATGAATGCATTTTTATTAAGGAAATAATCTCTAATCGTTCAATTATCTTGTGCAGTTTGTTTCATTTGGAAGAAAGAATGAATGCAGTTTGATTCAATGAAAGAACGAATGCAGTTTAATCTCTGAATAATCAAGTTAACATTTTTGACACATTCGTTTCATGGATCCAACTGCATTCATTCATTCAATGTCTCAAGCTGTTGATTTATTGAATGTAAGATTAAAGTTTGATGCAATGAATGAATCAATGAATGTAGTCGATTGTCATGAAGTGAACGTGTTTAGCATGTTTATCTCATTCAAAGAGTGCAAAAGGATTCCATTACAGACTGTGTAAAGTTTGTTTCATTGAATCAATGAATAATGTTTGATTCATTGACTGTACGATTGAAGATAGGTTTAATGAATGAGTACAGTTTGTTGCATTGAATGAAGGCGTTGAGGTCGAGATATTTACATCATGTAATTAGCTCATTTACTTGAAATAGCTTGTATAGTTTATTTCATAGAATGAATGAGAACAGTAGGATTCATTCAATGATTTTGTTAGGAATGATTAATTGAATCAGTGAATAACGTTTTTTTGCATTTAATGTAGGATTGACTTTTGATTCCAATAATGAATGAAAGCAGGTTGTTTCATTCAATGAATGCATTTGAATTAAGGAAATAAGCTCTAATCGTTGAATTATCATGTGCAGTTTGTTTCATTGGAAGAAAGAACGCATGCAGTTTAATCTCTGAATAATCAAGTTAACATTCTTGAAACATGCGTTTCATGGATCCAACTGCATTCATTCATTCAATGTCTCAAGCTGTTAATTTATTGAATGTACGATGAAAGTTTGATGCAATGAATGAATCAATGAATGTATTCAATTGTCATGAAGTGAACGTGTCTAGCATGTTAATCTCATTCAAAGAGTGCAAAAGGATTCCATTACAGACTGTAAAGTTTGTTTCACCGAATCAATGAATTACGCTTGATTCATTGAATGCACAAATGATGTTTGATTCCATGAATGAATGAATTTTGTTTGTTTCATTGACTGAAAGCGTTGAACTCGAGACATTGAAGTCAGCTCTACTCACTAAAGTAACTGGTGCAGTTTGTTTCATTGAATGAACGAGAGCAGTTTGATTCTCTGAACGAATGAACGTAAATAGTCTCATGAAATGAATATGTGATGTTTGTTTCATTGAATCAATGAATAATGTTTGATTCATTAATGTACGATTGAAGTTATATTCAATGAATTCACTGGTGCAGATTGTTTCATTGAATTAATGCGTTAGGTTCGAGACAGTTACATCATGACTTTAGCTCATTTACTTGAAATAGCTTGTACAGTTTATTACATAGAATGAATGAGTGCGGTAGGATTCATTCAATGAATCAAGAATGATTCATTGAATCAGTGAATGAACGCTTGATTCGTAGATTGCACGATTGACTTTTGATTCCAATAATGAATGAATGCAGGGTGTTTGATTGAATGAAGGCGTTCAGCTCGAGGCATTTGTATTAAGGAAATAATCTGTAATCGATTAATTATCATGTGCAGTTTGTTTCATTGAAAGAAAGAATGATTCAATGAAAGAATGAATGCAGTTTAATCTCTGAATAATCAAGTTAACATTCTTGAAACATGCGTTTCATAAATCTAACCGCATTCATTCATTCAATCTCTAAAGCTGTTGGTTCATTGAATGTACGATTAAAGTTTGATGCAATGAATGAATCAATGAATGCATTTGTATGTCATGAAATGTACGTGTTTAGAATGTTTGTCTCATTCAAAGAGTGTAAACGAATTCCATTACAGATTGTGTAAAGTTTGCTTCATTCAATCTATGAATTACGCTTGATTCATTGATTGCACGAATGATGTTTGATTCCATAGATGAATGAATGCAGATTGTTTCAATGACTGAAAGCGTTTAACTCGAGACATTGAAGTCAGCTCTACTCACTGAAGTAACTGGTGTAGTTTGTTTCATTGAATGAACGAGAGCAGTTTGATTCTCTGAATGAATGAACGCAACTGGTCTCATGAAATGAATATGTGATGTTTTTTTCATTGAATCAATGAATAATGTTTGATTCATTGACTGTACGATTGAAGATAGGTTTAATGAATGAGTGTAGTGTGTTTCATTGAATGAAGGCGTTGAGGTCGAGATATTTACATCATGTAATTAGCTCATTTACTTGAAAAAGCTTATATAGTTTATTTCATAGAATGAATGAGAACGTTAGGATTCATTCAATGATTTTGTTAAGAATGATTAATTGAATCAGTCAATAACGTTTGTTGCATTGAGTGTAGGATTGACTTTTGATTCCAATAATGAATGAAAGCAGGTTGTTTCATTGAATGAATGCATTTTTATTAAGGAAATAATCTCTAATCGTTCAATTATCTTGTGCAGTTTGTTTCATTTCGAAGAAAGAATGAATGCAGTTTGATTCAATGAAAGAACGAATGCAGTTTAATCTCTGAATAATCAAGTTAACATTTTTGACACATTCGTTTCATGGATCCAACTGCATTCATTCATTCAATGTCTCAAGCTGTTGATTTATTGAATGTAAGATTAAATGATGCAATGAATGAATCAATGAATGTATTCAATTGTCATGAAGTGAACGTGTCTAGCATGTTTATCTCATTCAAAGAGTGCAAAAGGATTCCATTACAGACTGTGTAAAGTTTGTTTCATCGAATCAATGAATTACGCTTGATTCATTGAATGCACAAATGATGTTGGATTGCATCAATGAATGAATTTTGTTTGTTTCTTTGACTGAAAGCGTTGAACTCGAGACATTGAAGTCAGCTCTACTCACTAAAGTAACTGGTGCAGTTTGTTTCATTGAATGAACGAGAGCAGTTTGATTCTCTGAATGAATGAACGTAAATAGTCTCATGAAATGAATATGTGATGTTTGTTTCATTGAATCAATGAATAATGTTTGATTCATTAATGTACGATTGAAGTTATATTCAATGAATTCACTGGTGCAGATTGTTTCATTGAATTAATGCGTTAGGTTCGAGACAGTTACATCATGACTTTAGCTCATTTACTTGAAATAGCTTGTACAGTTTATTACATGGAATGAATGAGTGCGGTAGGATTCATTCAATGAATCAAGAATGATTCATTGAATCAGTGAATGAACGCTTGATTCATAGATTGCACGATTGACTTTTGATTCCAATAATGAATGAATGCAGGGTGTTTGATTGAATGAAGGCGTTCAGCTCGAGGCATTTGTATTCAGGAAATAATCTGTAATCGATGAATTATCATGTGCAGTTTGTTTCATTGAAAGAAAGAATGATTCAATGAAAGAATGAATGCAGTTTAATCTCTGAATAATCAAGTTAACATTCTTGAAACATGCGTTTCATAAATCTAACCGCATTCATTCATTCAATCTCTAAAGCTGTTGGTTCATTGAATGTACGATTAAAGTTTGATGCAATGAATGAATCAATGAATGCATTTGTATGTCATGAAATGTACGTGTTTAGAATGTTTGTCTCATTCAAAGAGTGTAAACGAATTCCATTACAGATTGTGTAAAGTTTGCTTCATTCAATCTATGAATTACGCTTGATTCATTGATTGCACGAATGATGTTTGATTCCATAGATGAATGAATGCAGATTGTTTCAATGACTGAAAGCGTTTAACTCGAGACATTGAAGTCAGCTCTACTCACTGAAGTAACTGGTGTAGTTTGTTTCATTGAATGAACGAGAGCAGTTTGATTCTCTGAATGAATGAACGCAACTGGTCTCATGAAATGAATATGTGATGTTTTTTTCATTGAATCAATGAATAATGTTTGATTCATTGACTGTACGATTGAAGATAGGTTTAATGAATGAGTGTAGTGTGTTTCATTGAATGAAGGCGTTGAGGTCGAGATATTTACATCATGTAATTAGCTCATTTACTTGAAAAAGCTTATATAGTTTATTTCATAGAATGAATGAGAACGTTAGGATTCATTCAATGATTTTGTTAAGAATGATTAATTGAATCAGTCAATAACGTTTGTTGCATTGAGTGTAGGATTGACTTTTGATTCCAATAATGAATGAAAGCAGGTTGTTTCATTGAATGAATGCAATTTTTATTAAGGAAATAATCTCTAATCGTTCAATTATCATGTGCAGTTTGTTTCATTTGGAAGAAAGAATGAATGCAGTTTGATTCAATGAAAGAACGAATGCAGTTTAATCTCTGAATAATCAAGTTAACATTTTTGACACATTCGTTTCATGGATCCAACTGCATTCATTCATTCAATGTCTCAAGCTGTTGATTTATTGAATGTAAGATTAAAGTTTGATGCAATGAATGAATCAATGAATGTAGTCGATTGTCATGAAGTGAACGTGTTTAGCATGTTTATCTAATTCAAAGAGTGCAAAAGGATTCCATTACAGACTGTGTAAAGTTTGTTTCATTGAATCAATGAATAATGTTTGATTCATTGACTGTACGATTGAAGATAGGTTTAATGAATGAGTACAGTTTGTTGCATTGAATGAAGGCGTTGAGGTCGAGATATTTACATCATGTAATTAGCTCATTTACTTGAAATAGCTTGTATAGTTTATTTCATAGAATGAATGAGAACAGTAGGATTCATTCAATGATTTTGTTAGGAATGATTAATTGAATCAGTGAATAACGTTTGATGCATTTAATGTAGGATTGACTTTTGATTCCAATAATGAATGAAAGCAGGTTGTTTCATTCAATGAATGCATTTGAATTAAGGAAATAAGCTCTAATCGTTGAATTATCAAGTGCAGTTTGTTTCATTGGAAGAAAGAACGCATGCAGTTTAATCTCTGAATAATCAAGTTAACATTCTTGAAACATGCGTTTCATGGATCCAACTGCATTCATTCATTCAATGTCTCAAGCTGTTAATTTATTGAATGTACGATCAAAGTTTGATGCAATGAATGAATCAATGTATGTATTCAATTGTCATGAAGTGAACGTGTCTAGCATGTTTATCTCATTCAAAGAGTGCAAAAGGATTCCATTACAGACTGTGTAAAGTTTGTTTCATCGAATCAATGAATTACGCTTGATTCATTGAATGCACAAATGATGTTTGATTCCATGAATGAATGAATTTTGTTTGTTTCATTGACTGAAAGCGTTGAACTCGAGACATTGAAGTCAGCTCTACTCACTAAAGTAACTGGTGCAGTTTGTTTCATTGAATGAACGAGAGCAACTTGATTCTCTGAATGAATGTACGTAAATGGTCTCATGAAATGAATATGTGATGTTTGTTTCATTGAATCAATGAATAATGTTTGATTCATTAATGTACGATTGAAGTTATATTCAATGAATTCACTGGTGCAGATTGTTTCATTGAATTAATGCGTTAAGTTCGAGACAGTTACATCATGACTTTAGCTCATTTACTTGAAATAGCTTGTACAGTTTATTACATACAATAAATGAGTGCGGTAGGATTCATTCAAAGAATCAAGAATGATTCATTGAATCAGTGAATTAACGCTTGATTCATAGATTGCACGATTGACTTTTGATTCCAATAATGAATGAATGCAGGGTGTTTGATTGAATGAAGGCGTTCAGCTCGAGGCATTTGTATTAAGGAAATAATCTGTAATCGATGAATTATCATGTGCAGTTTGTTTCATTGAAAGAAAGAATGATTCAATGAAAGAATGAATGCAGTTTAATCTCTGAATAATCAAGTTAACATTCTTGAAACATGCGTTTCATAAATCCAACCGCATTCATTCATTCAATCTCTCAAGCTGTTGGTTCATTGAATGTACGATTAAAGTTTGATGCAATGAATGAATCAATGAATGCATTTGTATGTCATGAAATGTACGTGTTTAGAATGTTTGTCTCATTCAAAGAGTGCAAAAGAATTCCATTACAGATTGTGTAAAGTTTGTTTCATTCAATCTATGAATTACGCTTGATTCATTGATTGCACGAATGATGTTTGATTCCATAAATGAATGAATGCAGGTTGTTTCAATGACTGAAAGCGTTTAACTCGAGACATTGAAGTCAGCTCTACTCACTGAAGTAACTGGTGTAGTTTGTTTCATTGAATGAACGAGAGCAGTTTGATTCTCTGAATGAATGAACGCAACTGGTCTCATGAAATGAATATGTGATGTTTTTTTCATTGAATCAATGAATAATGTTTGATTCATTGACTGTACGATTGAAGATAGGTTTAATGAATGAGTGTAGTGTGTTTCATTGAATGAAGGCGTTGAGGTCGAGATATTTACATCATGTAATCAGCTCATTTACTTGAAAAAGCTTGTATAGTTTATTTCATAGAATGAATGAGAACGTTAGGATTCATTCAATGATTTTGTTAAGAATGATTAATTGAATCAGTCAATAACGTTTGTTGCATTGAGTGTAGGATTGACTTTTGATTCCAATAATGAATGAAATCAGGTTGTTTCATTGAATGAATGCATTTTTATGATAAAAATAATCTCTAATCGTTGAATTATCATGTGCAGTTTGTTTCATTTGGAAGAAAGAATGAATGCAGTTTGATTCAATGAAAGAACGAATGCAGTTTAATCTCTGAATAATCAAGTTAACATTTTTGACACATTCGTTTCATGGATCCAACTGCATTCATTCATTCAATGTCTCAAGCTGTTGATTTATTGAATGTAAGATTAAAGTTTGATGCAATGAATGAATCAATGAATGTAGTCGATTGTCATGAAGTGAACGTGTTTAGCATGTTTATCTCATTCAAAGAGTGCAAAAGGATTCCATTACAGACTGTGTAAAGTTTGTTTCATTGAATCAATGAATAATGTTTGATTCATTGACTGTACGATTGAAGATAGGTTTAATGAATGAGTGCAGTTTGTTGCATTGAATGAAGGCGTTGAGGTCGAGATATTTACATCATGTAATTAGCTCATTTACTTGAAATAGCTTGTATAGTTTATTTCATAGAATGAATGAGAACAGTAGGATTCATTCAATGATTTTGTTAGGAATGATTAATTGAATCAGTGAATAACGTTTGATGCATTTAATGTAGGATTGACTTTTGATTCCAATAATGAATGAAAGCAGGTTGTTTCATTCAATGAATGCATTTGAATTAAGGAAATAAGCTCTAATCGTTGAATTATCATGTGCAGTTTGTTCCATTGGAAGAAAGAACGCATGCAGTTTAATCTCTGAATAATCAAGTTAACATTCTTGAAACATGCGTTTCATGGATCCAACTGCATTCATTCATTCAATGTCTCAAGCTGTTAATTTATTGAATGTACGATGAAAGTTTGAGGCAATGAATGAATCAATGAATGTATTCAATTGTCATGAAGTGAACGTGTCTAGCATGTTTATCTCATTCAAAGAGTGCAAAAGGATTCCATTACAGACTGTGTAAAGTTTGTTTCATCGAATCAATGAATTACGCTTGATTCATTGAATGCACAAATGATGTCTGATTCCATGAATGAATGAATTTTGTTTGTTTCATTGACTGAAAGCGTTGAACTCGAGACATTGAAGTCAGCTCTACTCACTAAAGTAACTGGTGCAGTTTGTTTCATTAAATGAACGAGAGCAGTTTGATTCTCTGATTGAATGAACGTTAATGGTCTCATGAAATGAATATGTGATGTTTGTTTCATTGAATCAATGAATAATGTTTGATTCATTAATGTACGATTGAAGTTATATTGAATGAATTCACTGGTGCAGATTGTTTCATTGAATTAATGCGTTAAGTTCGAGACAGTTACATCATGACTTTAGCTCATTTACTTGAAATAGCTTGTACAGTTTATTACATGGAATGAATGAGTGCGGTAGGATTCATTCAATGAATCAAGAATGATTCATTGAATCAGTGAATTAACGCTTGATTCATAGATTGCACGATTGACTTTTGATTCCAATAATGAATGAATGCAGGGTGTTTGATTGAATGAAGGCGTTCAGCTCGAGGCATTTGTATTAAGGAAATAATCTGTAATCGATGAATTATCATGTGCAGTTTGTTTCATTGAAAGAAAGAATGATTCAATGAAAGAATGAATGCAGTTTAATCTCTGAATAATCAAGTTAACATTCTTGAAACATGCGTTTCATAAATCTAACCGCATTCATTCATTCAATCTCTAAAGCTGTTGGTTCATTGAATGTACGATTAAAGTTTGATGCAATGAATGAATCAATGAATGCATTTGTATGTCATGAAATGTACGTGTTTAGAATGTTTGTCTCATTCAAAGAGTGTAAACGAATTCCATTACAGATTGTGTAAAGTTTGCTTCATTCAATCTATGAATTACGCTTGATTCATTGATTGCACGAATGTAGTTTGATTCCATAGATGAATGAATGCAGATTATTTCAATGACTGAAAGCGTTTAACTCGAGACATTGAAGTCAGCTCTACTCACTGAAGTAACTGGTGTAGTTTGTTTCATTGAATGAACGAGAGCAGTTTGATTCTCTGAATGAATGAACGCAACTGGTCTCATGAAATGAATATGTGATGTTTTTTTCATTGAATCAATGAATAATGTTTGATTCATTGACTGTACGATTGAAGATAGGTTTAATGAATGAGTGTAGTGTGTTTCATTGAATGAAGGCGTTGAGGTCGAGATATTTACATCATGTAATTAGCTCATTTACTTGAAAAAGCTTATATAGTTTATTTCATAGAATGAATGAGAACGTTAGGATTCATTCAATGATTTTGTTAAGAATGATTAATTGAATCAGTCAATAACGTTTGTTGCAATGAGTGTAGGATTGACTTTTGATTCCAATAATGAATGAAATCAGGTTGTTTCATTGAATGAATGCAAATTTATTAAGGAAATAATCTCTAATCGTTGAATTATCATGTGCAGTTTGTTTCATTTGGAAGAAAGAATGAATGCAGTTTGATTCAATGAAAGAACGAATGCAGTTTAATCTGTGAATAATCAAGTTAACATTTTTGACACATTCGTTTCATGGATCCAACTGCATTCATTCATTCAATGTCTCAAGCTGTTGATTTATTGAATGTAAGATTAAAGTTTGATGCAATGAATGAATCAATGAATGTAGTCGATTGTCATGAAGTGAACGTGTTTAGCATGTTTATCTCATTCAAAGAGTGCAAAAGGATTCCATTACAGACTGTGTAAAGTTTGTTTCATTGAATCAATGAATAATGTTTGATTCATTGACTGTACGATTGAAGATAGGTTTAATGAATGAGTGCAGTTTGTTGCATTGAATGAAGGCGTTGAGGTCGAGATATTTACATCATGTAATTAGCTCATTTACTTGAAATAGCTTGTATAGTTTATTTCATAGAATGAATGAGAACAGTAGGATTCATTCAATGATTTTGTTAGGAATGATTAATTGAATCAGTGAATAACGTTTGATGCATTTAATGTAGGATTGACTTTTGATTCCAATAATGAATGAAAGCAGGTTGTTTCATTCAATGAATGCATTTGAATTAAGGAAATAAGCTCTAATCGTTGAATTATCATGTGCAGTTTGTTCCATTCGAAGAAAGAACGCATGCAGTTTAATCTCTGAATAATCAAGTTAACATTCTTGAAACATGCGTTTCATGGATCCAACTGCATTCATTCATTCAATGTCTCAAGCTGTTAATTTATTGAATGTACGATGAAAGTTTGAGGCAATGAATGAATCAATGAATGTATTCAATTGTCAAGAAGTGAACGTGTCTAGCATGTTTATCTCATTCAAAGAGTGCAAAAGGATTCCATTACAGACTGCGTAAAGTTTGTTTCATCGAATCAATGAATTACGCTTGATTCATTGAATGCACAAATGATGTCTGATTCCATGAATGAATGAATTTTGTTTGTTTCATTGACTGAAAGCGTTGAACTCGAGACATTGAAGTCAGCTCTACTCACTAAAGTAACTGGTGCAGTTTGTTTCATTAAATGAACGAGAGCAGTTTGATTCTCTGATTGAATGAACGTTAATGGTCTCATGAAATGAATATGTGATGTTTGTTTCATTGAATCAATGAATAATGTTTGATTCATTAATGTACGATTGAAGTTATATTGAATGAATTCACTGGTGCAGATTGTTTCATTGAATTAATGCGTTAAGTTCGAGACAGTTACATCATGACTTTAGCTCATTTACTTGAAATAGCTTGTACAGTTTATTACATGGAATGAATGAGTGCGGTAGGATTCATTCAATGAATCAAGAATGATTCATTGAATCAGTGAATTAACGCTTGATTCATAGATTGCACGATTGACTTTTGATTCCAATAATGAATGAATGCAGGGTGTTTGATTGAATGAAGGCGTTCAGCTCGAGGCATTTGTATTAAGGAAATAATCTGTAATCGATGAATTATCATGTGCAGTTTGTTTCATTGAAAGAAAGAATGATTCAATGAAAGAATGAATGCAGTTTAATCTCTGAATAATCAAGTTAACATTCTTGAAACATGCGGTTCATAAATCTAACCGCATTCATTCATTCAATCTCTAAAGCTTTTGGTTCATTGAATGTACGATTAAAGTTTGATGCAATGAATGAATCAATGAATGCATTTGTATGTCATGAAATGTACGTGTTTAGAATGTTTGTCTCATTCAAAGAGTGTAAACGAATTCCATTACAGATTGTGTAAAGTTTGCTTCATTCAATCTATGAATTACGCTTGATTCATTGATTGCACGAATGATGTTTGATTCCATAGATGAATGAATGCAGATTGTTTCAATGACTGAAAGCGTTTAACTCGAGACATTGAAGTCAGCTCTACTCACTGAAGTAACTGGTGTAGTTTGTTTCATTGAATGAACGAGAGCAGTTTGATTCTCTGAATGAATGAACGCAACTGGTCTCATGAAATGAATATGTGATGTTTTTTTCATTGAATCAATGAATAATGTTTGATTCATTGACTGTACGATTGAAGATAGGTTTAATGAATGAGTGTAGTGTGTTTCATTGAATGAAGGCGTTGAGGTCGAGATATTTACATCATGTAATTAGCTCATTTACTTGAAAAAGCTTATATAGTTTATTTCATAGAATGAATGAGAACGTTAGGATTCATTCAATGATTTTGTTAAGAATGATTAATTGAATCAGTCAATAACGTTTGTTGCAATGAGTGTAGGATTGACTTTTGATTCCAATAATGAATGAAATCAGGTTGTTTCATTGAATGAATGCATTTTTATGATAAAAATAATCTCTAATCGTTGAATTATCATGTGCAGTTTGTTTCATTTGGAAGAAAGAATGAATGCAGTTTGATTCAATGAAAGAACGAATGCAGTTTAATCTCGGAATAATCAAGTTAACATTTTTGACACATTCGTTTCATGGATCCAACTGCATTCATTCATTCAATGTCTCAAGCTGTTGATTTATTGAATGTAAGATTAAAGTTTGATGCAATGAATGAATCAATGAATGTAGTCGATTGTCATGAAGTGAACGTGTTTAGCATGTTTATCTCATTCAAAGAGTGCAAAAGGATTCCATTACAGACTGTGTAAAGTTTGTTTCATTGAATCAATGAATAATGTTTGATTCATTGACTGTACGATTGAAGATAGGTTTAATGAATGAGTACAGTTTGTTGCATTGAATGAAGGCGTTGAGGTCGAGATATTTACATCATGTAATTAGCTCATTTACTTGAAATAGCTTGTATAGTTTATTTCATAGAATGAATGAGAACAGTAGGATTCATTCAATGATTTTGTTAGGAATGATTAATTGAATCAGTGAATAACGTTTGATGCATTTAATGTAGGATTGACTTTTGATTCCAATAATGAATGAAAGCAGGTTGTTTCATTCAATGAATGCATTTGAATTAAGGAAATAAGCTCTAATCGTTGAATTATCATGTGCAGTTTGTTTCATTGGAAGAAAGAACGCATGCAGTTTAATCTCTGAATAATCAAGTTAACATTCTTGAAACATGCGTTTCATGGATCCAACTGCATTCATTCATTCAATGTCTCAAGCTGTTAATTTATTGAATGTACGATGAAAGTTTGATGCAATGAATGAATCAATGAATGTATTCAATTGTCATGAAGTGAACGTGTCTAGCATGTTTATCTCATTCAAAGAGTGCAAAAGGATTCCATTACAGACTGTGTAAAGTTTGTTTCACCGAATCAATGAATTACGCTTGATTCATTGAATGCACAAATGATGTTTGATTCCATGAATGAATGAATTTTGTTTGTTTCATTGACTGAAAGCGTTGAACTCGAGACATTGAAGTCAGCTCTACTCACTAAAGTAACTGGTGCAGTTTGTTTCATTGAATGAACGAGAGCAGTTTGATTCTCTGAATGAATGAACGTAAATAGTCTCATGAAATGAATATGTGATGTTTGTTTCATTGAATCAGTGAATAATGTTTGATTCATTAATGTACGATTGAAGTTATATTCAATGAATTCACTGGTGCAGATTGTTTCATTGAATTAATGCGTTAAGTTCGAGACAGTTACATCATGACTTTAGCTCATTTACTTGAAATAGCTTGTACAGTTTATTACATGGAATGAATGAGTGCGGTAGGATTCATTCAATGAATCAAGAATGATTCATTGAATCAGTGAATTAACGCTTGATTCATAGATTGCACGATTGACTTTTGATTCCAATAATGAATGAATGCAGGGTGTTTGATTGAATGAAGGCGTTCAGCTCGAGGCATTTGTATTAAGGAAATAATCTGTAATCGATGAATTATCATGTGCAGTTTGTTTCATTGAAAGAAAGAATGATTCAATGAAAGAATGAATGCAGTTTAATCTCTGAATAATCAAGTTAACATTCTTGAAACATGCGTTTCATAAATCTAACCGCATTCATTCATTCAATCTCTAAAGCTGTTGGTTCATTGAATGTACGATTAAAGTTTGATGCAATGAATGAATCAATGAATGCATTTGTATGTCATGAAATGTACGTGTTTAGAATGTTTGTCTCATTCAAAGAGTGTAAACGAATTCCATTACAGATTGTGTAAAGTTTGCTTCATTCAATCTATGAATTACGCTTGATTCATTGATTGCACGAATGATGTTTGATTCCATAGATGAATGAATGCAGATTGTTTCAATGACTGAAAGCGTTTAACTCGAGACATTGAAGTCAGCTCTACTCACTGAAGTAACTGGTGTAGTTTGTTTCATTGAATGAACGAGAGCAGTTTGATTCTCTGAATGAATGAACGCAACTGGTCTCATGAAATGAATAAGTGATGTTTTTTTCATTGAATCAATGAATAATGTTTGATTCATTGACTGTACGATTGAAGATAGGTTTAATGAATGAGTGTAGTGTGTTTCATTGAATGAAGGCGTTGAGGTCGAGATATTTACATCATGTAATTAGCTCATTTACTTGAAAAAGCTTATATAGTTTATTTCATAGAATGAATGAGAACGTTAGGATTCATTCAATGATTTTGTTAAGAATGATTAATTGAATCAGTCAATAACGTTTGTTGCATTGAGTGTAGGATTGACTTTTGATTCCAATAATGAATGAAATCAGGTTGTTTCATTGAATGAATGCATTTTTATTAAGGAAATAATCTCTAATCGTTCAATTATCTTGTGCAGTTTGTTTCATTTGGAAGAAAGAATGAATGCAGTTTGATTCAATGAAAGAACGAATGCAGTTTAATCTGTGAATAATCAAGTTAACATTTTTGACACATTCGTTTCATGGATCCAACTGCATTCATTCATTCAATGTCTCAAGCTGTTGATTTATTGAATGTAAGATTAAAGTTTGATGCAATGAATGAATCAATGAATGTAGTCGATTGTCATGAAGTGAACGTGTTTAGCATGTTTATCTCATTCAAAGAGTGCAAAAGGATTCCATTACAGATTGTGTAAAGTTTGCTTCATTCAATCTATGAATTACGCTTGATTCATTGATTGCACGAATGATGTTTGATTCCATAGATGAATGAATGCAGATTATTTCAATGACTGAAAGCGTTTAACTCGAGACATTGAAGTCAGCTCTACTCACTGAAGTAACTGGTGTAGTTTGTTTCATTGAATGAACGAGAGCAGTTTGATTCTCTGAATGAATGAACGCAACTGGTCTCATGAAATGAATATGTGATGTTTTTTTCATTGAATCAATGAATAATGTTTGATTCATTGACTGTACGATTGAAGATAGGTTTAATGAATGAGTGTAGTGTGTTTCATTGAATGAAGGCGTTGAGGTCGAGATATTTACATCATGTAATTAGCTCATTTACTTGAAAAAGCTTATATAGTTTATTTCATAGAATGAATGAGAACGTTAGGATTCATTCAATGATTTTGTTAAGAATGATTAATTGAATCAGTCAATAACGTTTGTTGCAATGAGTGTAGGATTGACTTTTGATTCCAATAATGAATGAAATCAGGTTGTTTCATTGAATGAATGCATTTTTATGATAAAAATAATCTCTAATCGTTGAATTATCATGTGCAGTTTGTTTCATTTGGAAGAAAGAATGAATGCAGTTTGATTCAATGAAAGAACGAATGCAGTTTAATCTCTGAATAATCAAGTTAACATTTTTGACACATTCGTTTCATGGATCCAACTGCATTCATTCATTCAATGTCTCAAGCTGTTGATTTATTGAATGTAAGATTAAAGTTTGATGCAATGAATGAATCAATGAATGTAGTCGATTGTCATGAAGTGAACGTGTTTAGCATGTTTATCTCATTCAAAGAGTGCAAAAGGATTCCATTACAGACTGTGTAAAGTTTGTTTCATTGAATCAATGAATAATGTTTGATTCATTGACTGTACGATTGAAGATAGGTTTAATGAATGAGTACAGTTTGTTGAATTGAATGAAGGCGTTGAGGTCGAGATATTTACATCATGTAATTAGCTCATTTACTTGAAATAGCTTGTATAGTTTATTTCATAGAATGAATGAGAACAGTAGGATTCATTCAATGATTTTGTTAGGAATGATTAATTGAATCAGTGAATAACGTTTGATGCATTTAATGTAGGATTGACTTTTGATTCCAATAATGAATGAAAGCAGGTTGTTTCATTCAATGAATGCATTTGAATTAAGGAAATAAGCTCTAATCGTTGAATTATCATGTGCAGTTTGTTTCATTGGAAGAAAGAACGCATGCAGTTTTATCTCTGAATAATCAAGTTAACATTCTTGAAACATGCGTTTCATGGATCCAACTGCATTCATTCATTCAATGTCTCAAGCTGTTAATTTATTGAATGTACGATGAAAGTTTGATGCAATGAATGAATCAATGAATGTATTCAATTGTCATGAAGTGAACGTGTCTAGCATGTTTATCTCATTCAAAGAGTGCAAAAGGATTCCATTACAGACTGTGTAAAGTTTGTTTCACCGAATCAATGAATTACGCTTGATTCATTGAATGCACAAATGATGTTTGATTCCATGAATGAATGAATTTTGTTTGTTTCATTGACTGAAAGCGTTGAACTCGAGACATTGAAGTCAGCTCTACTCACTAAAGTAACTGGTGCAGTTTGTTTCATTGAATGAACGAGAGCAGTTTGATTCTCTGAATGAATGAACGTAAATAGTCTCATGAAATGAATATGTGATGTTTGTTTCATTGAATCAATGAATAATGTTTGATTCATTAATGTACGATTGAAGTTATATGCAATGAATTCACTGGTGCAGATTGTTTCATTGAATTAATGCGTTAAGTTCGAGACAGTTACATCATGACTTTAGCTCATTTACTTGAAATAGCTTGTACAGTTTATTACATGGAATGAATGAGTGCGGTAGGATTCATTCAATGAATCAAGAATGATTCATTGAATCAGTGAATTAACGCTTGATTCATAGATTGCACGATTGACTTTTGATTCCAATAATGAATGAATGCAGGGTGTTTGATTGAATGAAGGCGTTCAGCTCGAGGCATTTGTATTAAGGAAATAATCTGTAATCGATGAATTATCATGTGCAGTTTGTTTCATTGAAAGAAAGAATGATTCAATGAAAGAATGAATGCAGTTTAATCTCTGAATAATCAAGTTAACATTCTTGAAACATGCGTTTCATAAATCTAACCGCATTCATTCATTCAATCTCTAAAGCTGTTGGTTCATTGAATGTACGATTAAAGTTTGATGCAATGAATGAATCAATGAATGCATTTGTATGTCATGAAATGTACGTGTTTAGAATGTTTGTCTCATTCAAAGAGTGTAAACGAATTCCATTACAGATTGTGTAAAGTTTGCTTCATTCAATCTATGAATTACGCTTGATTCATTGATTGCACGAATGATGTTTGATTCCATAGATGAATGAATGCAGATTGTTTCAATGACTGAAAGCGTTTAACTCGAGACATTGAAGTCAGCTCTACTCACTGAAGTAACTGGTGTAGTTTGTTTCATTGAATGAACGAGAGCAGTTTGATTCTCTGAATGAATGAACGCAACTGGTCTCATGAAATGAATAAGTGATGTTTTTTTCATTGAATCAATGAATAATGTTTGATTCATTGACTGTACGATTGAAGATAGGTTTAATGAATGAGTGTAGTGTGTTTCATTGAATGAAGGCGTTGAGGTCGAGATATTTACATCATGTAATTAGCTCATTTACTTGAAAAAGCTTATATAGTTTATTTCATAGAATGAATGAGAACGTTAGGATTCATTCAATGATTTTGTTAAGAATGATTAATTGAATCAGTCAATAACGTTTGTTGCATTGAGTGTAGGATTGACTTTTGATTCCAATAATGAATGAAATCAGGTTGTTTCATTGAATGAATGCATTTTTATTAAGGAAATAATCTCTAATCGTTCAATTATCTTGTGCAGTTTGTTTCATTTGGAAGAAAGAATGAATGCAGTTTGATTCAATGAAAGAACGAATGCAGTTTAATCTGTGAATAATCAAGTTAACATTTTTGACACATTCGTTTCATGGATCCAACTGCATTCATTCATTCAATGTCTCAAGCTGTTGATTTATTGAATGTAAGATTAAAGTTTGATGCAATGAATGAATCAATGAATGTAGTCGATTGTCATGAAGTGAACGTGTTTAGCATGTTTATCTCATTCAAAGAGTGCAAAAGGATTCCATTACAGATTGTGTAAAGTTTGCTTCATTCAATCTATGAATTACGCTTGATTCATTGATTGCACGAATGATGTTTGATTCCATAGATGAATGAATGCAGATTATTTCAATGACTGAAAGCGTTTAACTCGAGACATTGAAGTCAGCTCTACTCACTGAAGTAACTGGTGTAGTTTGTTTCATTGAATGAACGAGAGCAGTTTGATTCTCTGAATGAATGAACGCAACTGGTCTCATGAAATGAATATGTGATGTTTTTTTCATTGAATCAATGAATAATGTTTGATTCATTGACTGTACGATTGAAGATAGGTTTAATGAATGAGTGTAGTGTGTTTCATTGAATGAAGGCGTTGAGGTCGAGATATTTACATCATGTAATTAGCTCATTTACTTGAAAAAGCTTGTATAGTTTATTTCATAGAATGAATGAGAACGTTAGGATTCATTCAATGATTTTGTTAAGAATGATTAATTGAATCAGTCAATAACGTTTGTTGCATTGAGTGTAGGATTGACTTTTGATTCCAATAATGAATGAAATCAGGTTGTTTCATTGAATGAATGCATTTTTATTAAGGAAATAATCTCTAATCGTTCAATTATCTTGTGCAGTTTGTTTCATTTGGAAGAAAGAATGAATGCAGTTTGATTCAATGAAAGAACGAATGCAGTTTAATCTCTGAATAATCAAGTTAACATTTTTGACACATTCGTTTCATGGATCCAACTGCATTCATTCATTCAATGTCTCAAGCTGTTGATTTATTGAATGTAAGATTAAAGTTTGATGCAATGAATGAATCAATGAATGTAGTCGATTGTCATGAAGTGAACGTGTTTAGCATGTTTATCTCATTCAAAGAGTGCAAAAGGATTCCATTACAGATTGTGTAAAGTTTGCTTCATTCAATCTATGAATTACGCTTGATTCATTGATTGCACGAATGATGTTTGATTCCATAGATGAATGAATGCAGATTATTTCAATGACTGAAAGCGTTTAACTCGAGACATTGAAGTCAGCTCTACTCACTGAAGTAACTGGTGTAGTTTGTTTCATTGAATGAACGAGAGCAGTTTGATTCTCTGAATGAATGAACGCAACTGGTCTCATGAAATGAATATGTGATGTTTTTTTCATTGAATCAATGAATAATGTTTGATTCATTGACTGTACGATTGAAGATAGGTTTAATGAATGAGTGTAGTGTGTTTCATTGAATGAAGGCGTTGAGGTCGAGATATTTACATCATGTAATTAGCTCATTTACTTGAAAAAGCTTATATAGTTTATTTCATAGAATGAATGAGAACGTTAGGATTCATTCAATGATTTTGTTAAGAATGATTAATTGAATCAGTCAATAACGTTTGTTGCAATGAGTGTAGGATTGACTTTTGATTCCAATAATGAATGAAATCAGGTTGTTTCATTGAATGAATGCATTTTTATGATAAAAATAATCTCTAATCGTTGAATTATCATGTGCAGTTTGTTTCATTTGGAAGAAAGAATGAATGCAGTTTGATTCAATGAAAGAACGAATGCAGTTTAATCTCTGAATAATCAAGTTAACATTTTTGACACATTCGTTTCATGGATCCAACTGCATTCATTCATTCAATGTCTCAAGCTGTTGATTTATTGAATGTAAGATTAAAGTTTGATGCAATGAATGAATCAATGAATGTAGTCGATTGTCATGAAGTGAACGTGTTTAGCATGTTTATCTCATTCAAAGAGTGCAAAAGGATTCCATTACAGACTGTGTAAAGTTTGTTTCATTGAATCAATGAATAATGTTTGATTCATTGACTGTACGATTGAAGATAGGTTTAATGAATGAGTGCAGTTTGTTGCATTGAATGAAGGCGTTGAGGTCGAGATATTTACATCATGTAATTAGCTCATTTACTTGAAATAGCTTGTATAGTTTATTTCATAGAATGAATGAGAACAGTAGGATTCATTCAATGATTTTGTTAGGAATGATTAATTGAATCAGTGAATAACGTTTGATGCATTTAATGTAGGATTGACTTTTGATTCCAATAATGAATGAAAGCAGGTTGTTTCATTCAATGAATGCATTTGAATTAAGGAAATAAGCTCTAATCGTTGAATTATCATGTGCAGTTTGTTTCATTGGAAGAAAGAACGCATGCAGTTTTATCTCTGAATAATCAAGTTAACATTCTTGAAACATGCGTTTCATGGATCCAACTGCATTCATTCATTCAATGTCTCAAGCTGTTAATTTATTGAATGTACGATGAAAGTTTGATGCAATGAATGAATCAATGAATGTATTCAATTGTCATGAAGTGAACGTGTCTAGCATGTTTATCTCATTCAAAGAGTGCAAAAGGATTCCATTACAGACTGTGTAAAGTTTGTTTCACCGAATCAATGAATTACGCTTGATTCATTGAATGCACAAATGATGTTTGATTCCATGAATGAATGAATTTTGTTTGTTTCATTGACTGAAAGCGTTGAACTCGAGACATTGAAGTCAGCTCTACTCACTAAAGTAACTGGTGCAGTTTGTTTCATTGAATGAACGAGAGCAGTTTGATTCTCTGAATGAATGAACGTAAATAGTCTCATGAAATGAATATGTGATGTTTGTTTCATTGAATCAATGAATAATGTTTGATTCATTAATGTACGATTGAAGTTATATTCAATGAATTCACTGGTGCAGATTGTTTCATTGAATTAATGCGTTAAGTTCGAGACAGTTACATCATGACTTTAGCTCATTTACTTGAAATAGCTTGTACAGTTTATTACATGGAATGAATGAGTGCGGTAGGATTCATTCAATGAATCAAGAATGATTCATTGAATCAGTGAATTAACGCTTGATTCATAGATTGCACGATTGACTTTTGATTCCAATAATGAATGAATGCAGGGTGTTTGATTGAATGAAGGCGTTCAGCTCGAGGCATTTGTATTAAGGAAATAATCTGTAATCGATGAATTATCATGTGCAGTTTGTTTCATTGAAAGAAAGAATGATTCAATGAAAGAATGAATGCAGTTTAATCTCTGAATAATCAAGTTAACATTCTTGAAACATGCGTTTCATAAATCTAACCGCATTCATTCATTCAATCTCTAAAGCTGTTGGTTCATTGAATGTACGATTAAAGTTTGATGCAATGAATGAATCAATGAATGCATTTGTATGTCATGAAATGTACGTGTTTAGAATGTTTGTCTCATTCAAAGAGTGTAAACGAATTCCATTACAGATTGTGTAAAGTTTGCTTCATTCAATCTATGAATTACGCTTGATTCATTGATTGCACGAATGATGTTTGATTCCATAGATGAATGAATGCAGATTGTTTCAATGACTGAAAGCGTTTAACTCGAGACATTGAAGTCAGCTCTACTCACTGAAGTAACTGGTGTAGTTTGTTTCATTGAATGAACGAGAGCAGTTTGATTCTCTGAATGAATGAACGCAACTGGTCTCATGAAATGAATATGTGATGTTTTTTTCATTGAATCAATGAATAATGTTTGATTCATTGACTGTACGATTGAAGATAGGTTTAATGAATGAGTGTAGTGTGTTTCATTGAATGAAGGCGTTGAGGTCGAGATATTTACATCATGTAATTAGCTCATTTACTTGAAAAAGCTTATATAGTTTATTTCATAGAATGAATGAGAACGTTAGGATTCATTCAATGATTTTGTTAAGAATGATTAATTGAATCAGTCAATAACGTTTGTTGCATTGAGTGTAGGATTGACTTTTGATTCCAATAATGAATGAAATCAGGTTGTTTCATTGAATGAATGCATTTTTATTAAGGAAATAATCTCTAATCGTTCAATTATCTTGTGCAGTTTGTTTCATTTGGAAGAAAGAATGAATGCAGTTTGATTCAATGAAAGAACGAATGCAGTTTAATCTGTGAATAATCAAGTTAACATTTTTGACACATTCGTTTCATGGATCCAACTGCATTCATTCATTCAATGTCTCAAGCTGTTGATTTATTGAATGTAAGATTAAAGTTTGATGCAATGAATGAATCAATGAATGTAGTCGATTGTCATGAAGTGAACGTGTTTAGCATGTTTATCTCATTCAAAGAGTGCAAAAGGATTCCATTACAGATTGTGTAAAGTTTGCTTCATTCAATCTATGAATTACGCTTGATTCATTGATTGCACGAATGATGTTTGATTCCATAGATGAATGAATGCAGATTATTTCAATGACTGAAAGCGTTTAACTCGAGACATTGAAGTCAGCTCTACTCACTGAAGTAACTGGTGTAGTTTGTTTCATTGAATGAACGAGAGCAGTTTGATTCTCTGAATGAATGAACGCAACTGGTCTCATGAAATGAATATGTGATGTTTTTTTCATTGAATCAATGAATTATGTTTGATTCATTGACTGTACGATTGAAGATAGGTTTAATGAATGAGTGTAGTGTGTTTCATTGAATGAAGGCGTTGAGGTCGAGATATTTACATCATGTAATTAGCTCATTTACTTGAAAAAGCTTGTATAGTTTATTTCATAGAATGAATGAGAACGTTAGGATTCATTCAATGATTTTGTTAAGAATGATTAATTGAATCAGTCAATAACGTTTGTTGCATTGAGTGTAGGATTGACTTTTGATTCCAATAATGAATGAAATCAGGTTGTTTCATTGAATGAATGCATTTTTATGATAAAAATAATCTCTAATCGTTGAATTATCATGTGCAGTTTGTTTCATTTGGAAGAAAGAATGAATGCAGTTTGATTCAATGAAAGAACGAATGCAGTTTAATCTCTGAATAATCAAGTTAACATTTTTGACACATTCGTTTCATGGATCCAACTGCATTCATTCATTCAATGTCTCAAGCTGTTGATTTATTGAATGTAAGATTAAAGTTTGATGCAATGAATGAATCAATGAATGTAGTCGATTGTCATGAAGTGAACGTGTTTAGCATGTTTATCTCATTCAAAGAGTGCAAAAGGATTCCATTACAGACTGTGTAAAGTTTGTTTCATTGAATCAATGAATAATGTTTGATTCATTGACTGTACGATTGAAGATAGGTTTAATGAATGAGTGCAGTTTGTTGCATTGAATGAAGGCGTTGAGGTCGAGATATTTACATCATGTAATTAGCTCATTTACTTGAAATAGCTTGTATAGTTTATTTCATAGAATGAATGAGAACAGTAGGATTCATTCAATGATTTTGTTAGGAATGATTAATTGAATCAGTGAATAACGTTTGATGCATTTAATGTAGGATTGACTTTTGATTCCAATAATGAATGAAAGCAGGTTGTTTCATTCAATGAATGCATTTGAATTAAGGAAATAAGCTCTAATCGTTGAATTATCATGTGCAGTTTGTTCCATTGGAAGAAAGAACGCATGCAGTTTAATCTCTGAATAATCAAGTTAACATTCTTGAAACATGCGTTTCATGGATCCAACTGCATTCATTCATTCAATGTCTCAAGCTGTTAATTTATTGAATGTACGATGAAAGTTTGAGGCAATGAATGAATCAATGAATGTATTCAATTGTCATGAAGTGAACGTGTCTAGCATGTTTATCTCATTCAAAGAGTGCAAAAGGATTCCATTACAGACTGTGTAAAGTTTGTTTCATCGAATCAATGAATTACGCTTGATTCATTGAATGCACAAATGATGTCTGATTCCATGAATGAATGAATTTTGTTTGTTTCATTGACTGAAAGCGTTGAACTCGAGACATTGAAGTCAGCTCTACTCACTAAAGTAACTGGTGCAGTTTGTTTCATTAAATGAACGAGAGCAGTTTGATTCTCTGATTGAATGAACGTTAATGGTCTCATGAAATGAATATGTGATGTTTGTTTCATTGAATCAATGAATAATGTTTGATTCATTAATGTACGATTGAAGTTATATTGAATGAATTCACTGGTGCAGATTGTTTCATTGAATTAATGCGTTAAGTTCGAGACAGTTACATCATGACTTTAGCTCATTTACTTGAAATAGCTTGTACAGTTTATTACATACAATAAATGAGTGCGGTAGGATTCATTCAATGAATCAAGAATGATTCATTGAATCAGTGAATTAACGCTTGATTCATAGATTGCACGATTGACTTTTGATTCCAATAATGAATGAATGCAGGGTGTTTGATTGAATGAAGGCGTTCAGCTCGAGGCATTTGTATTAAGGAAATAATCTGTAATCGATGAATTATCATGTGCAGTTTGTTTCATTGAAAGAAAGAATGATTCAATGAAAGAATGAATGCAGTTTAATCTCTGAATAATCAAGTTAACATTCTTGAAACATGCGTTTCATAAATCTAACCGCATTCATTCATTCAATCTCTAAAGCTGTTGGTTCATTGAATGTACGATTAAAGTTTGATGCAATGAATGAATCAATGAATGCATTTGTATGTCATGAAATGTACGTGTTTAGAATGTTTGTCTCATTCAAAGAGTGTAAACGAATTCCATTACAGATTGTGTAAAGTTTGCTTCATTCAATCTATGAATTACGCTTGATTCATTGATTGCACGAATGTAGTTTGATTCCATAGATGAATGAATGCAGATTATTTCAATGACTGAAAGCGTTTAACTCGAGACATTGAAGTCAGCTCTACTCACTGAAGTAACTGGTGTAGTTTGTTTCATTGAATGAACGAGAGCAGTTTGATTCTCTGAATGAATGAACGCAACTGGTCTCATGAAATGAATATGTGATGTTTTTTTCATTGAATCAATGAATAATGTTTGATTCATTGACTGTACGATTGAAGATAGGTTTAATGAATGAGTGTAGTGTGTTTCATTGAATGAAGGCGTTGAGGTCGAGATATTTACATCATGTAATTAGCTCATTTACTTGAAAAAGCTTATATAGTTTATTTCATAGAATGAATGAGAACGTTAGGATTCATTCAATGATTTTGTTAAGAATGATTAATTGAATCAGTCAATAACGTTTGTTGCAATGAGTGTAGGATTGACTTTTGATTCCAATAATGAATGAAATCAGGTTGTTTCATTGAATGAATGCATTTTTATGATAAAAATAATCTCTAATCGTTGAATTATCATGTGCAGTTTGTTTCATTTGGAAGAAAGAATGAATGCAGTTTGATTCAATGAAAGAACGAATGCAGTTTAATCTCTGAATAATCAAGTTAACATTTTTGACACATTCGTTTCATGGATCCAACTGCATTCATTCATTCAATGTCTCAAGCTGTTGATTTATTGAATGTAAGATTAAAGTTTGATGCAATGAATGAATCAATGAATGTAGTCGATTGTCATGAAGTGAACGTGTTTAGCATGTTTATCTCATTCAAAGAGTGCAAAAGGATTCCATTACAGACTGTGTAAAGTTTGTTTCATTGAATCAATGAATAATGTTTGATTCATTGACTGTACGATTGAAGATAGGTTTAATGAATGAGTGCAGTTTGTTGCATTGAATGAAGGCGTTGAGGTCGAGATATTTACATCATGTAATTAGCTCATTTACTTGAAATAGCTTGTATAGTTTATTTCATAGAATGAATGAGAACAGTAGGATTCATTCAATGATTTTGTTAGGAATGATTAATTGAATCAGTGAATAACGTTTGATGCATTTAATGTAGGATTGACATTTGATTCCAATAATGAATGAAAGCAGGTTGTTTCATTCAATGAATGCATTTGAATTAAGGAAATAAGCTCTAATCGTTGAATTATCATGTGCAGTTTGTTCCATTGGAAGAAAGAACGCATGCAGTTTAATCTCTGAATAATCAAGTTAACATTCTTGAAACATGCGTTTCATGGATCCAACTGCATTCATTCATTCAATGTCTCAAGCTGTTAATTTATTGAATGTACGATGAAAGTTTGAGGCAATGAATGAATCAATGAATGTATTCAATTGTCAAGAAGTGAACGTGTCTAGCATGTTTATCTCATTCAAAGAGTGCAAAAGGATTCCATTACAGACTGTGTAAAGTTTGTTTCATCGAATCAATGAATTACGCTTGATTCATTGAATGCACAAATGATGTCTGATTCCATGAATGAATGAATTTTGTTTGTTTCATTGACTGAAAGCGTTGAACTCGAGACATTGAAGTCAGCTCTACTCACTAAAGTAACTGGTGCAGTTTGTTTCATTAAATGAACGAGAGCAGTTTGATTCTCTGATTGAATGAACGTTAATGGTCTCATGAAATGAATATGTGATGTTTGTTTCATTGAATCAATGAATAATGTTTGATTCATTAATGTACGATTGAAGTTATATTGAATGAATTCACTGGTGCAGATTGTTTCATTGAATTAATGCGTTAAGTTCGAGACAGTTACATCATGACTTTAGCTCATTTACTTGAAATAGCTTGTACAGTTTATTACATGGAATGAATGAGTGCGGTAGGATTCATTCAATGAATCAAGAATGATTCATTGAATCAGTGAATTAACGCTTGATTCATAGATTGCACGATTGACTTTTGATTCCAATAATGAATGAATGCAGGGTGTTTGATTGAATGAAGGCGTTCAGCTCGAGGCATTTGTATTAAGGAAATAATCTGTAATCGATGAATTATCATGTGCAGTTTGTTTCATTGAAAGAAAGAATGATTCAATGAAAGAATGAATGCAGTTTAATCTCTGAATAATCAAGTTAACATTCTTGAAACATGCGGTTCATAAATCTAACCGCATTCATTCATTCAATCTCTAAAGCTTTTGGTTCATTGAATGTACGATTAAAGTTTGATGCAATGAATGAATCAATGAATGCATTTGTATGTCATGAAATGTACGTGTTTAGAATGTTTGTCTCATTCAAAGAGTGTAAACGAATTCCATTACAGATTGTGTAAAGTTTGCTTCATTCAATCTATGAATTACGCTTGATTCATTGATTGCACGAATGATGTTTGATTCCATAGATGAATGAATGCAGATTGTTTCAATGACTGAAAGCGTTTAACTCGAGACATTGAAGTCAGCTCTACTCACTGAAGTAACTGGTGTAGTTTGTTTCATTGAATGAACGAGAGCAGTTTGATTCTCTGAATGAATGAACGCAACTGGTCTCATGAAATGAATATGTGATGTTTTTTTCATTGAATCAATGAATAATGTTTGATTCATTGACTGTACGATTGAAGATAGGTTTAATGAATGAGTGTAGTGTGTTTCATTGAATGAAGGCGTTGAGGTCGAGATATTTACATCATGTAATTAGCTCATTTACTTGAAAAAGCTTATATAGTTTATTTCATAGAATGAATGAGAACGTTAGGATTCATTCAATGATTTTGTTAAGAATGATTAATTGAATCAGTCAATAACGTTTGTTGCATTGAGTGTAGGATTGACTTTTGATTCCAATAATGAATGAAATCAGGTTGTTTCATTGAATGAATGCATTTTTATGATAAAAATAATCTCTAATCGTTGAATTATCATGTGCAGTTTGTTTCATTTGGAAGAAAGAATGAATGCAGTTTGATTCAATGAAAGAACGAATGCAGTTTAATCTCTGAATAATCAAGTTAACATTTTTGACACATTCGTTTCATGGATCCAACTGCATTCATTCATTCAATGTCTCAAGCTGTTGATTTATTGAATGTAAGATTAAAGTTTGATGCAATGAATGAATCAATGAATGTAGTCGATTGTCATGAAGTGAACGTGTTTAGCATGTTTATCTCATTCAAAGAGTGCAAAAGGATTCCATTACAGATTGTGTAAAGTTTGCTTCATTCAATCTATGAATTACGCTTGATTCATTGATTGCACGAATGATGTTTGATTCCATAGATGAATGAATGCAGATTATTTCAATGACTGAAAGCGTTTAACTCGAGACATTGAAGTCAGCTCTACTCACTGAAGTAACTGGTGTAGTTTGTTTCATTGAATGAACGAGAGCAGTTTGATTCTCTGAATGAATGAACGCAACTGGTCTCATGAAATGAATATGTGATGTTTTTTTCATTGAATCAATGAATAATGTTTGATTCATTGACTGTACGATTGAAGATAGGTTTAATGAATGAGTGTAGTGTGTTTCATTGAATGAAGGCGTTGAGGTCGAGATATTTACATCATGTAATTAGCTCATTTACTTGAAAAAGCTTGTATAGTTTATTTCATAGAATGAATGAGAACGTTAGGATTCATTCAATGATTTTGTTAAGAATGATTAATTGAATCAGTCAATAACGTTTGTTGCATTGAGTGTAGGATTGACTTTTGATTCCAATAATGAATGAAATCAGGTTGTTTCATTGAATGAATGCATTTTTATGATAAAAATAATCTCTAATCGTTGAATTATCATGTGCAGTTTGTTTCATTTGGAAGAAAGAATGAATGCAGTTTGATTCAATGAAAGAACCAATGCAGTTTAATCTCTGAATAATCAAGTTAACATTTTTGACACATTCGTTTCATGGATCCAACTGCATTCATTCATTCAATGTCTCAAGCTGTTGATTTATTGAATGTAAGATTAAAGTTTGATGCAATGAATGAATCAATGAATGTAGTCGATTGTCATGAAGTGAACGTGTCTAGCATGTTTATCTCATTCAAAGAGTGCAAAAGGATTCCATTACAGACTGTGTAAAGTTTGTTTCATCGAATCAATGAATTACGCTTGATTCATTGAATGCACAAATGATGTCTGATTCCATGAATGAATGAATTTTGTTTGTTTCATTGACTGAAAGCGTTGAACTCGAGACATTGAAGTCAGCTCTACTCACTAAAGTAACTGGTGCAGTTTGTTTCATTAAATGAACGAGAGCAGTTTGATTCTCTGATTGAATGAACGTTAATGGTCTCATGAAATGAATATGTGATGTTTGTTTCATTGAATCAATGAATAATGTTTGATTCATTAATGTACGATTGAAGTTATATTGAATGAATTCACTGGTGCAGATTGTTTCATTGAATTAATGCGTTAAGTTCGAGACAGTTACATCATGACTTTAGCTCATTTACTTGAAATAGCTTGTACAGTTTATTACATGGAATGAATGAGTGCGGTAGGATTCATTCAATGAATCAAGAATGATTCATTGAATCAGTGAATTAACGCTTGATTCATAGATTGCACGATTGACTTTTGATTCCAATAATGAATGAATGCAGGGTGTTTGATTGAATGAAGGCGTTCAGCTCGAGGCATTTGTATTAAGGAAATAATCTGTAATCGATGAATTATCATGTGCAGTTTGTTTCATTGAAAGAAAGAATGATTCAATGAAAGAATGAATGCAGTTTAATCTCTGAATAATCAAGTTAACATTCTTGAAACATGCGGTTCATAAATCTAACCGCATTCATTCATTCAATCTCTAAAGCTTTTGGTTCATTGAATGTACGATTAAAGTTTGATGCAATGAATGAATCAATGAATGCATTTGTATGTCATGAAATGTACGTGTTTAGAATGTTTGTCTCATTCAAAGAGTGTAAACGAATTCCATTACAGATTGTGTAAAGTTTGCTTCATTCAATCTATGAATTACGCTTGATTCATTGATTGCACGAATGATGTTTGATTCCATAGATGAATGAATGCAGATTGTTTCAATGACTGAAAGCGTTTAACTCGAGACATTGAAGTCAGCTCTACTCACTGAAGTAACTGGTGTAGTTTGTTTCATTGAATGAACGAGAGCAGTTTGATTCTCTGAATGAATGAACGCAACTGGTCTCATGAAATGAATATGTGATGTTTTTTTCATTGAATCAATGAATAATGTTTGATTCATTGACTGTACGATTGAAGATAGGTTTAATGAATGAGTGTAGTGTGTTTCATTGAATGAAGGCGTTGAGGTCGAGATATTTACATCATGTAATTAGCTCATTTACTTGAAAAAGCTTATATAGTTTATTTCATAGAATGAATGAGAACGTTAGGATTCATTCAATGATTTTGTTAAGAATGATTAATTGAATCAGTCAATAACGTTTGTTGCAATGAGTGTAGGATTGACTTTTGATTCCAATAATGAATGAAATCAGGTTGTTTCATTGAATGAATGCATTTTTATGATAAAAATAATCTCTAATCGTTGAATTATCATGTGCAGTTTGTTTCATTTGGAAGAAAGAATGAATGCAGTTTGATTCAATGAAAGAACGAATGCAGTTTAATCTCTGAATAATCAAGTTAACATTTTTGACACATTCGTTTCATGGATCCAACTGCATTCATTCATTCAATGTCTCAAGCTGTTGATTTATTGAATGTAAGATTAAAGTTTGATGCAATGAATGAATCAATGAATGTAGTCGATTGTCATGAAGTGAACGTGTTTAGCATGTTTATCTCATTCAAAGAGTGCAAAAGGATTCCATTACAGACTGTGTAAAGTTTGTTTCATTGAATCAATGAATAATGTTTGATTCATTGACTGTACGATTGAAGATAGGTTTAATGAATGAGTACAGTTTGTTGAATTGAATGAAGGCGTTGAGGTCGAGATATTTACATCATGTAATTAGCTCATTTACTTGAAATAGCTTGTATAGTTTATTTCATAGAATGAATGAGAACAGTAGGATTCATTCAATGATTTTGTTAGGAATGATTAATTGAATCAGTGAATAACGTTTGATGCATTTAATGTAGGATTGACTTTTGATTCCAATAATGAATGAAAGCAGGTTGTTTCATTCAATGAATGCATTTGAATTAAGGAAATAAGCTCTAATCGTTGAATTATCATGTGCAGTTTGTTTCATTGGAAGAAAGAACGCATGCAGTTTAATCTCTGAATAATCAAGTTAACATTCTTGAAACATGCGTTTCATGGATCCAACTGCATTCATTCATTCAATGTCTCAAGCTGTTAATTTATTGAATGTACGATGAAAGTTTGATGCAATGAATGAATCAATGAATGTATTCAATTGTCATGAAGTGAACGTGTCTAGCATGTTTATCTCATTCAAAGAGTGCAAAAGGATTCCATTACAGACTGTGTAAAGTTTGTTTCACCGAATCAATGAATTACGCTTGATTCATTGAATGCACAAATGATGTTTGATTCCATGAATGAATGAATTTTGTTTGTTTCATTGACTGAAAGCGTTGAACTCGAGACATTGAAGTCAGCTCTACTCACTAAAGTAACTGGTGCAGTTTGTTTCATTGAATGAACGAGAGCAGTTTGATTCTCTGAATGAATGAACGTAAATAGTCTCATGAAATGAATATGTGATGTTTGTTTCATTGAATCAGTGAATAATGTTTGATTCATTAATGTACGATTGAAGTTATATTCAATGAATTCACTGGTGCAGATTGTTTCATTGAATTAATGCGTTAAGTTCGAGACAGTTACATCATGACTTTAGCTCATTTACTTGAAATAGCTTGTACAGTTTATTACATGGAATGAATGAGTGCGGTAGGATTCATTCAATGAATCAAGAATGATTCATTGAATCAGTGAATTAACGCTTGATTCATAGATTGCACGATTGACTTTTGATTCCAATAATGAATGAATGCAGGGTGTTTGATTGAATGAAGGCGTTCAGCTCGAGGCATTTGTATTAAGGAAATAATCTGTAATCGATGAATTATCATGTGCAGTTTGTTTCATTGAAAGAAAGAATGAATCAATGAAAGAATGAATGCAGTTTAATCTCTGAATAATCAAGTTAACATTCTTGAAACATGCGTTTCATAAATCTAACCGCATTCATTCATTCAATCTCTAAAGCTGTTGGTTCATTGAATGTACGATTAAAGTTTGATGCAATGAATGAATCAATGAATGCATTTGTATGTCATGAAATGTACGTGTTTAGAATGTTTGTCTCATTCAAAGAGTGTAAACGAATTCCATTACAGATTGTGTAAAGTTTGCTTCATTCAATCTATGAATTACGCTTGATTCATTGATTGCACGAATGATGTTTGATTCCATAGATGAATGAATGCAGATTGTTTCAATGACTGAAAGCGTTTAACTCGAGACATTGAAGTCAGCTCTACTCACTGAAGTAACTGGTGTAGTTTGTTTCATTGAATGAACGAGAGCAGTTTGATTCTCTGAATGAATGAACGCAACTGGTCTCATGAAATGAATAAGTGATGTTTTTTTCATTGAATCAATGAATAATGTTTGATTCATTGACTGTACGATTGAAGATAGGTTTAATGAATGAGTGTAGTGTGTTTCATTGAATGAAGGCGTTGAGGTCGAGATATTTACATCATGTAATTAGCTCATTTACTTGAAAAAGCTTATATAGTTTATTTCATAGAATGAATGAGAACGTTAGGATTCATTCAATGATTTTGTTAAGAATGATTAATTGAATCAGTCAATAACGTTTGTTGCATTGAGTGTAGGATTGACTTTTGATTCCAATAATGAATGAAATCAGGTTGTTTCATTGAATGAATGCGTTTTTATTAAGGAAATAATCTCTAATCGTTCAATTATCTTGTGCAGTTTGTTTCATTTGGAAGAAAGAATGAATGCAGTTTGATTCAATGAAAGAACGAATGCAGTTTAATCTGTGAATAATCAAGTTAACATTTTTGACACATTCGTTTCATGGATCCAACTGCCTTCATTCATTCAATGTCTCAAGCTGTTGATTTATTGAATGTAAGATTAAAGTTTGATGCAATGAATGAATCAATGAATGTAGTCGATTGTCATGAAGTGAACGTGTTTAGCATGTTTATCTCATTCAAAGAGTGCAAAAGGATTCCATTACAGATTGTGTAAAGTTTGCTTCATTCAATCTATGAATTACGCTTGATTCATTGATTGCACGAATGATGTTTGATTCCATAGATGAATGAATGCAGATTATTTCAATGACTGAAAGCGTTTAACTCGAGACATTGAAGTCAGCTCTACTCACTGAAGTAACTGGTGTAGTTTGTTTCATTGAATGAACGAGAGCAGTTTGATTCTCTGAATGAATGAACGCAACTGGTCTCATGAAATGAATATGTGATGTTTTTTTCATTGAATCAATGAATAATGTTTGATTCATTGACTGTACGATTGAAGATAGGTTTAATGAATGAGTGTAGTGTGTTTCATTGAATGAAGGCGTTGAGGTCGAGATATTTACATCATGTAATTAGCTCATTTACTTGAAAAAGCTTGTATAGTTTATTTCATAGAATGAATGAGAACGTTAGGATTCATTCAATGATTTTGTTAAGAATGATTAATTGAATCAGTCAATAACGTTTGTTGCATTGAGTGTAGGATTGACTTTTGATTCCAATAATGAATGAAATCAGGTTGTTTCATTGAATGAATGCATTTTTATGATAAAAATAATCTCTAATCGTTGAATTATCATGTGCAGTTTGTTTCATTTGGAAGAAAGAATGAATGCAGTTTGATTCAATGAAAGAACCAATGCAGTTTAATCTCTGAATAATCAAGTTAACATTTTTGACACATTCGTTTCATGGATCCAACTGCATTCATTCATTCAATGTCTCAAGCTGTTGATTTATTGAATGTAAGATTAAAGTTTGATGCAATGAATGAATCAATGAATGTAGTCGATTGTCATGAAGTGAACGTGTCTAGCATGTTTATCTCATTCAAAGAGTGCAAAAGGATTCCATTACAGACTGTGTAAAGTTTGTTTCATCGAATCAATGAATTACGCTTGATTCATTGAATGCACAAATGATGTCTGATTCCATGAATGAATGAATTTTGTTTGTTTCATTGACTGAAAGCGTTGAACTCGAGACATTGAAGTCAGCTCTACTCACTAAAGTAACTGGTGCAGTTTGTTTCATTAAATGAACGAGAGCAGTTTGATTCTCTGATTGAATGAACGTTAATGGTCTCATGAAATGAATATGTGATGTTTGTTTCATTGAATCAATGAATAATGTTTGATTCATTAATGTACGATTGAAGTTATATTGAATGAATTCACTGGTGCAGATTGTTTCATTGAATTAATGCGTTAAGTTCGAGACAGTTACATCATGACTTTAGCTCATTTACTTGAAAGAGCTTGTACAGTTTATTACATAGAATGAATGAGTGCGGTAGGATTCATTCAATGAATCAAGAATGATTCATTGAATCAGTGAATTAACGCTTGATTCATAGATTGCACGATTGACTTTTGATTCCAATAATGAATGAATGCAGGGTGTTTGATTGAATGAAGGCGTTCAGCTCGAGGCATTTGTATTAAGGAAATAATCTGTAATCGTTGAATTATCATGTGCAGTTTGTTTCATTGAAAGAAAGAATGATTTAATGAAAGAATGAATGCAGTTTAATCTCTGAATAATCAAGTTAACATTCTTGAAACATGCGTTTCATAAATCCAACCGCATTCATTCATTCAATCTCTCAAGCTGTTGGTTCATTGAATGTACGATTAAAGTTTGATGCAATGAATGAATCAATGAATGCATTTGTATGTCATGAAATGTACGTGTTTAGAATGTTTGTCTCATTCAAAGAGTGCAAAAGAATTCCATTACAGATTGTGTAAAGTTTGTTTCATTCAATCTATGAATTCCGCTTGATTCATTGATTGCACGAATGATGTTTGATTCCATAGGTGAATAAATGCAGATTGTTTCAATGACTGAAAGCGTTTAACTCGAGACATTGAAGTCAGCTCTACTCACTGAAGTAACTGGTGTAGTTTGTTTCATTGAATGAACGAGAGCAGTTTGATTCTCTGAATGAATGAACGCAACTGGTCTCATGAAATGAATATGTGATGTTTTTTTCATTGAATCAATGAATAATGTTTGATTCATTGACTGTACGATTGAAGATAGGTTTAATGAATGAGTGTAGTGTGTTTCATTGAATGAAGGCGTTGAGGTCGAGATATTTACATCATGTAATTAGCTCATTTACTTGAAAAAGCTTATATAGTTTATTTCATAGAATGAATGAGAACGTTAGGATTCATTCAATGATTTTGTTAAGAATGATTAATTGAATCAGTCAATAACGTTTGTTGCATTGAGTGTAGGATTGACTTTTGATTCCAATAATGAATGAAATCAGGTTGTTTCATTGAATGAATGCATTTTTATTAAGGAAATAATCTCTAATCGTTCAATTATCTTGTGCAGTTTGTCTCATTTGGAAGAAAGAATGAATGCAGTTTGATTCAATGAAAGAACGAATGCAGTTTAATCTCTGAATAATCAAGTTAACATTTTTGACACATTCGTTTCATGGATCCAACTGCATTCATTCATTCAATGTCTCAAGCTGTTGATTTATTGAATGTAAGATTAAAGTTTGATGCAATGAATGAATCAATGAATGTAGTCGATTGTCATGAAGTGAACGTGTTTAGCATGTTTATCTCATTCAAAGAGTGCAAAAGGATTCCATTACAGACTGTGTAAAGTTTGTTTCATTGAATCAATGAATAATGTTTGATTCATTGACTGTACGATTGAAGATAGGTTTAATGAATGAGTGCAGTTTGTTGCATTGAATGAAGGCGTTGAGGTCGAGATATTTACATCATGTAATTAGCTCATTTACTTGAAATAGCTTGTATAGTTTATTTCATAGAATGAATGAGAACAGTAGGATTCATTCAATGATTTTTTTAGGAATGATTAATTGAATCAGTGAATAACGTTTGATGCATTAAATGTAGGATTGATTTTTGGTTCCAATAATGAATGAAAGCAGGTTGTTTCATTCAATGAATGCATTTGAATTAAGGAAATAAGCTCTAATCGTTGAATTATCATGTGCAGTTTGTTGCATTGGAAGAAAGAACGCATGCAGTTTAATCTCTGAATAATCAAGTTAACATTCTTGAAACATGCGTTTCATGGATCCAACTGCATTCATTCATTCAATGTCTCAAGCTGTTAATTTATTGAATGTACGATGAAAGTTTGAGGCAATGAATGAATCAATGAATGTATTCAATTGTCATGAAGTGAACGTGTCTAGCATGTTTATCTCATTCAAAGAGTGCAAAAGGATTCCATTACAGACTGTGTAAAGTTTGTTTCATCGAATCAATGAATTACGCTTGATTCATTGAATGCACAAATGATGTTTGATTCCATGAATGAATGAATTTTGTTTGTTTCATTGACTGAAAGCGTTGAACTCGAGACATTGAAGTCAGCTCTACTCACTAAAGTAACTGGTGCAGTTTGTTTCATTAAATGAACGAGAGCAGTTTGATTCTCTGATTGAATGAACGTTAATGGTCTCATGAAATGAATATGTGATGTTTGTTTCATTGAATCAATGAATAATGTTTGATTCATTAATGTACGATTGAATTATATTGAATGAATTCACTGGTGCAGATTGTTTCATTGAATTAATGCGTTAAGTTCGAGACAGTTACATCATGACTTTAGCTCATTTACTTGAAATAGCTTGTACAGTTTATTACATGGAATGAATGAGTGCGGTAGGATTCATTCAATGAATCAAGAATGATTCATTGAATCAGTGAATTAACGCTTGATTCATAGATTGCACGATTGACTTTTGATTCCAATAATGAATGAATGCAGGGTGTTTGATTGAATGAAGGCGTTCAGCTCGAGGCATTTGTATTAAGGAAATAATCTGTAATCGATGAATTATCATGTGCAGTTTGTTTCATTGAAAGAAAGAATGATTCAATGAAAGAATGAATGCAGTTTAATCTCTGAATAATCAAGTTAACATTCTTGAAACATGCGTTTCATAAATCTAACCGCATTCATTCATTCAATCTCTAAAGCTGTTGGTTCATTGAATGTACGATTAAAGTTTGATGCAATGAATGAATCAATGAATGCATTTGTATGTCATGAAATGTACGTGTTTAGAATGTTTGTCTCATTCAAAGAGTGTAAACGAATTCCATTACAGATTGTGTAAAGTTTGCTTCATTCAATCTATGAATTACGCTTGATTCATTGATTGCACGAATGATGTTTGATTCCATAGATGAATGAATGCAGATTGTTTCAATGACTGAAAGCGTTTAACTCGAGACATTGAAGTCAGCTCTACTCACTGAAGTAACTGGTGTAGTTTGTTTCATTGAATGAACGAGAGCAGTTTGATTCTCTGAATGAATGAACGCAACTGGTCTCATGAAATGAATATGTGATGTTTTTTTCATTGAATCAATGAATAATGTTTGATTCATTGACTGTACGATTGAAGATAGGTTTAATGAATGAGTGTAGTGTGTTTCATTGAATGAAGGCGTTGAGGTCGAGATATTTACATCATGTAATTAGCTCATTTACTTGAAAAAGCTTATATAGTTTATTTCATAGAATGAATGAGAACGTTACGATTCATTCAATGATTTTGTTAAGAATGATTAATTGAATCAGTCAATAACGTTTGTTGCAATGAGTGTAGGATTGACTTTTGATTCCAATAATGAATGAAATCAGGTTGTTTCATTGAATGAATGCATTTTTATGATAAAAATAATCTCTAATCGTTGAATTATCATGTGCAGTTTGTTTCATTTGGAAGAAAGAATGAATGCAGTTTGATTCAATGAAAGAACGAATGCAGTTTAATCTCTGAATAATCAAGTTAACATTTTTGTCACATTCGTTTCATGGATCCAACTGCATTCATTCATTCAATGTCTCAAGCTGTTGATTTATTGAATGTAAGATTAAAGTTTGATGCAATGAATGAATCAATGAATGTAGTCGATTGTCATGAAGTGAACGTGTTTAGCATGTTTATCTCATTCAAAGAGTGCAAAAGGATTCCATTACAGACTGTGTAAAGTTTGTTTCATTGAATCAATGAATAATGTTTGATTCATTGACTGTACGATTGAAGATAGGTTTAATGAATGAGTACAGTTTGTTGAATTGAATGAAGGCGTTGACGTCGAGATATTTACATCATGTAATTAGCTCATTTACTTGAAATAGCTTGTATAGTTGATTTCATAGAATGAATGAGAACAGTAGGATTCATTCAATGATTTTGTTAGGAATGATTAATTGAATCAGTGAATAACGTTTGATGCATTTAATGTAGGATTGACTTTTGATTCCAATAATGAATGAAAGCAGGTTGTTTCATTCAATGAATGCATTTGAATTAAGGAAATAAGCTCTAATCGTTGAATTATCATGTGCAGTTTGTTTCATTGGAAGAAAGAACGCATGCAGTTTAATCTCTGAATAATCAAGTTAACATTCTTGAAACATGCGTTTCATGGATCCAACTGCATTCATTCATTCAATGTCTCAAGCTGTTAATTTATTGAATGTACGATGAAAGTTTGATGCAATGAATGAATCAATGAATGTATTCAATTGTCATGAAGTGAACGTGTCTAGCATGTTTATCTCATTCAAAGAGTGCAAAAGGATTCCATTACAGACTGTGTAAAGTTTGTTTCACCGAATCAATGAATTACGCATGATTCATTGAATGCACAAATGATGTTTGATTCCATGAATGAATGAATTTTGTTTGTTTCATTGACTGAAAGCGTTGAACTCGAGACATTGAAGTCAGCTCTACTCACTAAAGTAACTGGTGCAGTTTGTTTCATTGAATGAACGAGAGCAGTTTGATTCTCTGAATGAATGAACGTAAATGGTCTCATGAAATGAATATGTGATGTTTGTTTCATTGAATCAATGAATAATGTTTGATTCATTAATGTACGATTGAAGTTATATTCAATGAATTCACTGGTGCAGATTGTTTCATTGAATTAATGCGTTAAGTTCGAGACAGTTACATCATGACTTTAGCTCATTTACTTGAAATAGCTTGTACAGTTTATTACATGGAATGAATGAGTGCGGTAGGATTCATTCAATGAATCAAGAATGATTCATTGAATCAGTGAATTAACGCTTGATTCATAGATTGCACGATTGACTTTTGATTCCAATAATGAATGAATGCAGGGTGTTTGATTGAATGAAGGCGTTCAGCTCGAGGCATTTGTATTAAGGAAATAATCTGTAATCGATGAATTATCATGTGCAGTTTGTTTCATTGAAAGAAAGAATGATTCAATGAAAGAATGAATGCAGTTTAATCTCTGAATAATCAAGTTAACATTCTTGAAACATGCGTTTCATAAATCTAACCGCATTCATTCATTCAATCTCTAAAGCTGTTGGTTCATTGAATGTACGATTAAAGTTTGATGCAATGAATGAATCAATGAATGCATTTGTATGTCATGAAATGTACGTGTTTAGAATGTTTGTCTCATTCAAAGAGTGTAAACGAATTCCATTACAGATTGTGTAAAGTTTGCTTCATTCAATCTATGAATTACGCTTGATTCATTGATTGCACGAATGATGTTTGATTCCATAGATGAATGAATGCAGATTGTTTCAATGACTGAAAGCGTTTAACTCGAGACATTGAAGTCAGCTCTACTCACTGAAGTAACTGGTGTAGTTTGTTTCATTGAATGAACGAGAGCAGTTTGATTCTCTGAATGAATGAACGCAACTGGTCTCATGAAATGAATATGTGATGTTTTTTTCATTGAATCAATGAATAATGTTTGATTCATTGACTGTACGATTGAAGATAGGTTTAATGAATGAGTGTAGTGTGTTTCATTGAATGAAGGCGTTGAGGTCGAGATATTTACATCATGTAATTAGCTCATTTACTTGAAAAAGCTTGTATAGTTTATTTCATAGAATGAATGAGAACGTTAGGATTCATTCAATGATTTTGTTAAGAATGATTAATTGAATCAGTCAATAACGTTTGTTGCATTGAGTGTAGGATTGACTTTTGATTCCAATAATGAATGAAATCAGGTTGTTTCATTGAATGAATGCATTTTTATGATAAAAATAATCTCTAATCGTTGAATTATCATGTGCAGTTTGTTTCATTTGGAAGAAAGAATGAATGCAGTTTGATTCAATGAAAGAACGAATGCAGTTTAATCTCTGAATAATCAAGTTAACATTTTTGACACATTCGTTTCATGGATCCAACTGCATTCATTCATTCAATGTCTCAAGCTGTTGATTTATTGAATGTAAGATTAAAGTTTGATGCAATGAATGAATCAATGAATGTAGTCGATTGTCATGAAGTGAACGTGTTTAGCATGTTTATCTCATTCAAAGAGTGCAAAAGGATTCCATTACAGACTGTGTAAAGTTTGTTTCATTGAATCAATGAATAATGTTTGATTCATTGACTGTACGATTGAAGATAGGTTTAATGAATGAGTGCAGTTTGTTGCATTGAATGAAGGCGTTGAGGTCGAGATATTTACATCATGTAATTAGCTCATTTACTTGAAATAGCTTGTATAGTTGATTTCATAGAATGAATGAGAACAGTAGGATTCATTCAATGATTTTGTTAGGAATGATTAATTGAATCAGTGAATAACGTTTGATGCATTTAATGTAGGATTGACTTTTGATTCCAATAATGAATGAAAGCAGGTTGTTTCATTCAATGAATGCATTTGAATTAAGGAAATAAGCTCTAATCGTTGAATTATCATGTGCAGTTTGTTTCATTGGAAGAAAGAACGCATGCAGTTTAATCTCTGAATAATCAAGTTAACATTCTTGAAACATGCGTTTCATGGATCCAACTGCATTCATTCATTCAATGTCTCAAGCTGTTAATTTATTGAATGTACGATGAAAGTTTGAGGCAATGAATGAATCAATGAATGTATTCAATTGTCATGAAGTGAACGTGTCTAGCATGTTTATCTCATTCAAAGAGTGCAAAAGGATTCCATTACAGACTGTGTAAAGTTTGTTTCATCGAATCAATGAATTACGCTTGATTCATTGAATGCACAAATGATGTTTGATTCCATGAATGAATGAATTTTGTTTGTTTCATTGACTGAAAGCGTTGAACTCGAGACATTGAAGTCAGCTCTACTCACTAAAGTAACTGGTGCAGTTTGTTTCATTAAATGAACGAGAGCAGTTTGATTCTCTGATTGAATGAACGTTAATGGTCTCATGAAATGAATATGTGATGTTTGTTTCATTGAATCAATGAATAATGTTTGATTCATTAATGTACGATTGAAGTTATGTTCAATGAATTCACTGGTGCAGATTGTTTCATTGAATTAATGCGTTAAGTTCGAGACAGTTACATCATGACTTTAGCTCATTTACTTGAAATAGCTTGTACAGTTTATTACATGGAATGAATGAGTGCGGTAGGATTCATTCAATGAATCAAGAATGATTCATTGAATCAGTGAATTAACGCTTGATTCATAGATTGCACGATTGACTTTTGATTCCAATAATGAATGAATGCAGGGTGTTTGATTGAATGAAGGCGTTCAGCTCGAGGCATTTGTATTAAGGAAATAATCTGTAATCGATGAATTATCATGTGCAGTTTGTTTCATTGAAAGAAAGAATGATTCAATGAAAGAATGAATGCAGTTTAATCTCTGAATAATCAAGTTAACATTCTTGAAACATGCGTTTCATAAATCTAACCGCATTCATTCATTCAATCTCTAAAGCTGTTGGTTCATTGAATGTACGATTAAAGTTTGATGCAATGAATGAATCAATGAATGCATTTGTATGTCATGAAATGTACGTGTTTAGAATGTTTGTCTCATTCAAAGAGTGTAAACGAATTCCATTACAGATTGTGTAAAGTTTGCTTCATTCAATCTATGAATTACGCTTGATTCATTGATTGCACGAATGATGTTTGATTCCATAGATGAATGAATGCAGATTGTTTCAATGACAGAAAGCGTTTAACTCGAGACATTGAAGTCAGCTCTACTCACTGAAGTAACTGGTGTAGTTTGTTTCATTGAATGAACGAGAGCAGTTTGATTCTCTGAATGAATGAACGCAACTGGTCTCATGAAATGAATATGTGATGTTTTTTTCATTGAATCAATGAATAATGTTTGATTCATTGACTGTACGATTGAAGATAGGTTTAATGAATGAGTGTAGTGTGTTTCATTGAATGAAGGCGTTGAGGTCGAGATATTTACATCATGTAATTAGCTCATTTACTTGAAAAAGCTTATATAGTTTATTTCATAGAATGAATGAGAACGTTAGGATTCATTCAATGATTTTGTTAAGAATGATTAATTGAATCAGTCAATAACGTTTGTTGCAATGAGTGTAGGATTGACTTTTGATTCCAATAATGAATGAAATCAGGTTGTTTCATTGAATGAATGCATTTTTATGATAAAAATGATCTCTAATCGTTGAATTATCATGTGCAGTTTGTTTCATTTGGAAGAAAGATTGAATGCAGTTTGATTCAATGAAAGAACGAATGCAGTTTAATCTCTGAATAATCAAGTTAACATTTTTGACACATTCGTTTCATGGATCCAACTGCATTCATTCATTCAATGTCTCAAGCTGTTGATTTATTGAATGTAAGATTAAAGTTTGATGCAATGAATGAATCAATGAATGTAGTCGATTGTCATGAAGTGAACGTGTTTAGCATGTTTATCTCATTCAAAGAGTGCAAAAGGATTCCATTACAGACTGTGTAAAGTTTGTTTCATTGAATCAATGAATAATGTTTGATTCATTGACTGTACGATTGAAGATAGGTTTAATGAATGAGTACAGTTTGTTGCATTGAATGAAGGCGTTGAGGTCGAGATATTTACATCATGTAATTAGCTCATTTACTTGAAATAGCTTGTATAGTTTATTTCATAGAATGAATGAGAACAGTAGGATTCATTCAATGATTTTGTTAGGAATGATTAATTGAATCAGTGAATAACGTTTTTTTGCATTTAATGTAGGATTGACTTTTGATTCCAATAATGAATGAAAGCAGGTTGTTTCATTCAATGAATGCATTTGAATTAAGGAAATAAGCTCTAATCGTTGAATTATCATGTGCAGTTTGTTTCATTGGAAGAAAGAACGCATGCAGTTTAATCTCTGAATAATCAAGTTAACATTCTTGAAACATGCGTTTCATGGATCCAACTGCATTCATTCATTCAATGTCTCAAGCTGTTAATTTATTGAATGTACGATGAAAGTTTGATGCAATGAATGAATCAATGAATGTATTCAATTGTCATGAAGTGAACGTGTCTAGCATGTTAATCTCATTCAAAGAGTGCAAAAGGATTCCATTACAGACTGTAAAGTTTGTTTCACCGAATCAATGAATTACGCTTGATTCATTGAATGCACAAATGATGTTTGATTCCATGAATGAATGAATTTTGTTTGTTTCATTGACTGAAAGCGTTGAACTCGAGACATTGAAGTCAGCTCTACTCACTAAAGTAACTGGTGCAGTTTGTTTCATTGAATGAACGAGAGCAGTTTGATTCTCTGAACGAATGAACGTAAATAGTCTCATGAAATGAATATGTGATGTTTGTTTCATTGAATCAATGAATAATGTTTGATTCATTAATGTACGATTGAAGTTATATTCAATGAATTCACTGGTGCAGATTGTTTCATTGAATTAATGCGTTAGGTTCGAGACAGTTACATCATGACTTTAGCTCATTTACTTGAAATAGCTTGTACAGTTTATTACATGGAATGAATGAGTGCGGTAGGATTCATTCAATGAATCAAGAATGATTCATTGAATCAGTGAATGAACGCTTGATTCGTAGATTGCACGATTGACTTTTGATTCCAATAATGAATGAATGCAGGGTGTTTGATTGAATGAAGGCGTTCAGCTCGAGGCATTTGTATTAAGGAAATAATCTGTAATCGATTAATTATCATGTGCAGTTTGTTTCATTGAAAGAAAGAATGATTCAATGAAAGAATGAATGCAGTTTAATCTCTGAATAATCAAGTTAACATTCTTGAAACATGCGTTTCATAAATCTAACCGCATTCATTCATTCAATCTCTAAAGCTGTTGGTTCATTGAATGTACGATTAAAGTTTGATGCAATGAATGAATCAATGAATGCATTTGTATGTCATGAAATGTACGTGTTTAGAATGTTTGTCTCATTCAAAGAGTGTAAACGAATTCCATTACAGATTGTGTAAAGTTTGCTTCATTCAATCTATGAATTACGCTTGATTCATTGATTGCACGAATGATGTTTGATTCCATAGATGAATGAATGCAGATTGTTTCAATGACTGAAAGCGTTTAACTCGAGACATTGAAGTCAGCTCTACTCACTGAAGTAACTGGTGTAGTTTGTTTCATTGAATGAACGAGAGCAGTTTGATTCTCTGAATGAATGAACGCAACTGGTCTCATGAAATGAATATGTGATGTTTTTTTCATTGAATCAATGAATAATGTTTGATTCATTGACTGTACGATTGAAGATAGGTTTAATGAATGAGTGTAGTGTGTTTCATTGAATGAAGGCGTTGAGGTCGAGATATTTACATCATGTAATTAGCTCATTTACTTGAAAAAGCTTATATAGTTTATTTCATAGAATGAATGAGAACGTTAGGATTCATTCAATGATTTTGTTAAGAATGATTAATTGAATCAGTCAATAACGTTTGTTGCATTGAGTGTAGGATTGACTTTTGATTCCAATAATGAATGAAAGCAGGTTGTTTCATTGAATGAATGCATTTTTATTAAGGAAATAATCTCTAATCGTTCAATTATCTTGTGCAGTTTGTTTCATTTCGAAGAAAGAATGAATGCAGTTTGATTCAATGAAAGAACGAATGCAGTTTAATCTCTGAATAATCAAGTTAACATTTTTGACACATTCGTTTCATGGATCCAACTGCATTCATTCATTCAATGTCTCAAGCTGTTGATTTATTGAATGTAAGATTAAATGATGCAATGAATGAATCAATGAATGTATTCAATTGTCATGAAGTGAACGTGTCTAGCATGTTTATCTCATTCAAAGAGTGCAAAAGGATTCCATTACAGACTGTGTAAAGTTTGTTTCATCGAATCAATGAATTACGCTTGATTCATTGAATGCACAAATGATGTTGGATTGCATCAATGAATGAATTTTGTTTGTTTCTTTGACTGAAAGCGTTGAACTCGAGACATTGAAGTCAGCTCTACTCACTAAAGTAACTGGTGCAGTTTGTTTCATTGAATGAACGAGAGCAGTTTGATTCTCTGAATGAATGAACGTAAATAGTCTCATGAAATGAATATGTGATGTTTGTTTCATTGAATCAATGAATAATGTTTGATTCATTAATGTACGATTGAAGTTATATTCAATGAATTCACTGGTGCAGATTGTTTCATTGAATTAATGCGTTAGGTTCGAGACAGTTACATCATGACTTTAGCTCATTTACTTGAAATAGCTTGTACAGTTTATTACATGGAATGAATGAGTGCGGTAGGATTCATTCAATGAATCAAGAATGATTCATTGAATCAGTGAATGAACGCTTGATTCATAGATTGCACGATTGACTTTTGATTCCAATAATGAATGAATGCAGGGTGTTTGATTGAATGAAGGCGTTCAGCTCGAGGCATTTGTATTCAGGAAATAATCTGTAATCGATGAATTATCATGTGCAGTTTGTTTCATTGAAAGAAAGAATGATTCAATGAAAGAATGAATGCAGTTTAATCTCTGAATAATCAAGTTAACATTCTTGAAACATGCGTTTCATAAATCTAACCGCATTCATTCATTCAATCTCTAAAGCTGTTGGTTCATTGAATGTACGATTAAAGTTTGATGCAATGAATGAATCAATGAATGCATTTGTATGTCATGAAATGTACGTGTTTAGAATGTTTGTCTCATTCAAAGAGTGTAAACGAATTCCATTACAGATTGTGTAAAGTTTGCTTCATTCAATCTATGAATTACGCTTGATTCATTGATTGCACGAATGATGTTTGATTCCATAGATGAATGAATGCAGATTGTTTCAATGACTGAAAGCGTTTAACTCGAGACATTGAAGTCAGCTCTACTCACTGAAGTAACTGGTGTAGTTTGTTTCATTGAATGAACGAGAGCAGTTTGATTCTCTGAATGAATGAACGCAACTGGTCTCATGAAATGAATATGTGATGTTTTTTTCATTGAATCAATGAATAATGTTTGATTCATTGACTGTACGATTGAAGATAGGTTTAATGAATGAGTGTAGTGTGTTTCATTGAATGAAGGCGTTGAGGTCGAGATATTTACATCATGTAATTAGCTCATTTACTTGAAAAAGCTTATATAGTTTATTTCATAGAATGAATGAGAACGTTAGGATTCATTCAATGATTTTGTTAAGAATGATTAATTGAATCAGTCAATAACGTTTGTTGCATTGAGTGTAGGATTGACTTTTGATTCCAATAATGAATGAAAGCAGGTTGTTTCATTGAATGAATGCAATTTTTATTAAGGAAATAATCTCTAATCGTTCAATTATCATGTGCAGTTTGTTTCATTTGGAAGAAAGAATGAATGCAGTTTGATTCAATGAAAGAACGAATGCAGTTTAATCTCTGAATAATCAAGTTAACATTTTTGACACATTCGTTTCATGGATCCAACTGCATTCATTCATTCAATGTCTCAAGCTGTTGATTTATTGAATGTAAGATTAAAGTTTGATGCAATGAATGAATCAATGAATGTAGTCGATTGTCATGAAGTGAACGTGTTTAGCATGTTTATCTAATTCAAAGAGTGCAAAAGGATTCCATTACAGACTGTGTAAAGTTTGTTTCATTGAATCAATGAATAATGTTTGATTCATTGACTGTACGATTGAAGATAGGTTTAATGAATGAGTACAGTTTGTTGCATTGAATGAAGGCGTTGAGGTCGAGATATTTACATCATGTAATTAGCTCATTTACTTGAAATAGCTTGTATAGTTTATTTCATAGAATGAATGAGAACAGTAGGATTCATTCAATGATTTTGTTAGGAATGATTAATTGAATCAGTGAATAACGTTTGATGCATTTAATGTAGGATTGACTTTTGATTCCAATAATGAATGAAAGCAGGTTGTTTCATTCAATGAATGCATTTGAATTAAGGAAATAAGCTCTAATCGTTGAATTATCAAGTGCAGTTTGTTTCATTGGAAGAAAGAACGCATGCAGTTTAATCTCTGAATAATCAAGTTAACATTCTTGAAACATGCGTTTCATGGATCCAACTGCATTCATTCATTCAATGTCTCAAGCTGTTAATTTATTGAATGTACGATCAAAGTTTGATGCAATGAATGAATCAATGTATGTATTCAATTGTCATGAAGTGAACGTGTCTAGCATGTTTATCTCATTCAAAGAGTGCAAAAGGATTCCATTACAGACTGTGTAAAGTTTGTTTCATCGAATCAATGAATTACGCTTGATTCATTGAATGCACAAATGATGTTTGATTCCATGAATGAATGAATTTTGTTTGTTTCATTGACTGAAAGCGTTGAACTCGAGACATTGAAGTCAGCTCTACTCACTAAAGTAACTGGTGCAGTTTGTTTCATTGAATGAACGAGAGCAACTTGATTCTCTGAATGAATGTACGTAAATGGTCTCATGAAATGAATATGTGATGTTTGTTTCATTGAATCAATGAATAATGTTTGATTCATTAATGTACGATTGAAGTTATATTCAATGAATTCACTGGTGCAGATTGTTTCATTGAATTAATGCGTTAAGTTCGAGACAGTTACATCATGACTTTAGCTCATTTACTTGAAATAGCTTGTACAGTTTATTACATACAATAAATGAGTGCGGTAGCATTCATTCAAAGAATCAAGAATGATTCATTGAATCAGTGAATTAACGCTTGATTCATAGATTGCACGATTGACTTTTGATTCCAATAATGAATGAATGCAGGGTGTTTGATTGAATGAAGGCGTTCAGCTCGAGGCATTTGTATTAAGGAAATAATCTGTAATCGATGAATTATCATGTGCAGTTTGTTTCATTGAAAGAAAGAATGATTCAATGAAAGAATGAATGCAGTTTAATCTCTGAATAATCAAGTTAACATTCTTGAAACATGCGTTTCATAAATCCAACCGCATTCATTCATTCAATCTCTCAAGCTGTTGGTTCATTGAATGTACGATTAAAGTTTGATGCAATGAATGAATCAATGAATGCATTTGTATGTCATGAAATGTACGTGTTTAGAATGTTTGTCTCATTCAAAGAGTGCAAAAGAATTCCATTACAGATTGTGTAAAGTTTGTTTCATTCAATCTATGAATTACGCTTGATTCATTGATTGCACGAATGATGTTTGATTCCATAAATGAATGAATGCAGGTTGTTTCAATGACTGAAAGCGTTTAACTCGAGACATTGAAGTCAGCTCTACTCACTGAAGTAACTGGTGTAGTTTGTTTCATTGAATGAACGAGAGCAGTTTGATTCTCTGAATGAATGAACGCAACTGGTCTCATGAAATGAATATGTGATGTTTTTTTCATTGAATCAATGAATAATGTTTGATTCATTGACTGTACGATTGAAGATAGGTTTAATGAATGAGTGTAGTGTGTTTCATTGAATGAAGGCGTTGAGGTCGAGATATTTACATCATGTAATCAGCTCATTTACTTGAAAAAGCTTGTATAGTTTATTTCATAGAATGAATGAGAACGTTAGGATTCATTCAATGATTTTGTTAAGAATGATTAATTGAATCAGTCAATAACGTTTGTTGCATTGAGTGTAGGATTGACTTTTGATTCCAATAATGAATGAAATCAGGTTGTTTCATTGAATGAATGCATTTTTATGATAAAAATAATCTCTAATCGTTGAATTATCATGTGCAGTTTGTTTCATTTGGAAGAAAGAATGAATGCAGTTTGATTCAATGAAAGAACGAATGCAGTTTAATCTCTGAATAATCAAGTTAACATTTTTGACACATTCGTTTCATGGATCCAACTGCATTCATTCATTCAATGTCTCAAGCTGTTGATTTATTGAATGTAAGATTAAAGTTTGATGCAATGAATGAATCAATGAATGTAGTCGATTGTCATGAAGTGAACGTGTTTAGCATGTTTATCTCATTCAAAGAGTGCAAAAGGATTCCATTACAGACTGTGTAAAGTTTGTTTCATTGAATCAATGAATAATGTTTGATTCATTGACTGTACGATTGAAGATAGGTTTAATGAATGAGTGCAGTTTGTTGCATTGAATGAAGGCGTTGAGGTCGAGATATTTACATCATGTAATTAGCTCATTTACTTGAAATAGCTTGTATAGTTTATTTCATAGAATGAATGAGAACAGTAGGATTCATTCAATGATTTTGTTAGGAATGATTAATTGAATCAGTGAATAACGTTTGATGCATTTAATGTAGGATTGACTTTTGATTCCAATAATGAATGAAAGCAGGTTGTTTCATTCAATGAATGCATTTGAATTAAGGAAATAAGCTCTAATCGTTGAATTATCATGTGCAGTTTGTTCCATTGGAAGAAAGAACGCATGCAGTTTAATCTCTGAATAATCAAGTTAACATTCTTGAAACATGCGTTTCATGGATCCAACTGCATTCATTCATTCAATGTCTCAAGCTGTTAATTTATTGAATGTACGATGAAAGTTTGAGGCAATGAATGAATCAATGAATGTATTCAATTGTCATGAAGTGAACGTGTCTAGCATGTTTATCTCATTCAAAGAGTGCAAAAGGATTCCATTACAGACTGTGTAAAGTTTGTTTCATCGAATCAATGAATTACGCTTGATTCATTGAATGCACAAATGATGTCTGATTCCATGAATGAATGAATTTTGTTTGTTTCATTGACTGAAAGCGTTGAACTCGAGACATTGAAGTCAGCTCTACTCACTAAAGTAACTGGTGCAGTTTGTTTCATTAAATGAACGAGAGCAGTTTGATTCTCTGATTGAATGAACGTTAATGGTCTCATGAAATGAATATGTGATGTTTGTTTCATTGAATCAATGAATAATGTTTGATTCATTAATGTACGATTGAAGTTATATTGAATGAATTCACTGGTGCAGATTGTTTCATTGAATTAATGCGTTAAGTTCGAGACAGTTACATCATGACTTTAGCTCATTTACTTGAAATAGCTTGTACAGTTTATTACATGGAATGAATGAGTGCGGTAGGATTCATTCAATGAATCAAGAATGATTCATTGAATCAGTGAATTAACGCTTGATTCATAGATTGCACGATTGACTTTTGATTCCAATAATGAATGAATGCAGGGTGTTTGATTGAATGAAGGCGTTCAGCTCGAGGCATTTGTATTAAGGAAATAATCTGTAATCGATGAATTATCATGTGCAGTTTGTTTCATTGAAAGAAAGAATGATTCAATGAAAGAATGAATGCAGTTTAATCTCTGAATAATCAAGTTAACATTCTTGAAACATGCGTTTCATAAATCTAACCGCATTCATTCATTCAATCTCTAAAGCTGTTGGTTCATTGAATGTACGATTAAAGTTTGATGCAATGAATGAATCAATGAATGCATTTGTATGTCATGAAATGTACGTGTTTAGAATGTTTGTCTCATTCAAAGAGTGTAAACGAATTCCATTACAGATTGTGTAAAGTTTGCTTCATTCAATCTATGAATTACGCTTGATTCATTGATTGCACGAATGTAGTTTGATTCCATAGATGAATGAATGCAGATTATTTCAATGACTGAAAGCGTTTAACTCGAGACATTGAAGTCAGCTCTACTCACTGAAGTAACTGGTGTAGTTTGTTTCATTGAATGAACGAGAGCAGTTTGATTCTCTGAATGAATGAACGCAACTGGTCTCATGAAATGAATATGTGATGTTTTTTTCATTGAATCAATGAATAATGTTTGATTCATTGACTGTACGATTGAAGATAGGTTTAATGAATGAGTGTAGTGTGTTTCATTGAATGAAGGCGTTGAGGTCGAGATATTTACATCATGTAATTAGCTCATTTACTTGAAAAAGCTTATATAGTTTATTTCATAGAATGAATGAGAACGTTAGGATTCATTCAATGATTTTGTTAAGAATGATTAATTGAATCAGTCAATAACGTTTGTTGCAATGAGTGTAGGATTGACTTTTGATTCCAATAATGAATGAAATCAGGTTGTTTCATTGAATGAATGCATTTTTATGATAAAAATAATCTCTAATCGTTGAATTATCATGTGCAGTTTGTTTCATTTGGAAGAAAGAATGAATGCAGTTTGATTCAATGAAAGAACGAATGCAGTTTAATCTCTGAATAATCAAGTTAACATTTTTGACACATTCGTTTCATGGATCCAACTGCATTCATTCATTCAATGTCTCAAGCTGTTGATTTATTGAATGTAAGATTAAAGTTTGATGCAATGAATGAATCAATGAATGTAGTCGATTGTCATGAAGTGAACGTGTTTAGCATGTTTATCTCATTCAAAGAGTGCAAAAGGATTCCATTACAGACTGTGTAAAGTTTGTTTCATTGAATCAATGAATAATGTTTGATTCATTGACTGTACGATTGAAGATAGGTTTAATGAATGAGTGCAGTTTGTTGCATTGAATGAAGGCGTTGAGGTCGAGATATTTACATCATGTAATTAGCTCATTTACTTGAAATAGCTTGTATAGTTTATTTCATAGAATGAATGAGAACAGTAGGATTCATTCAATGATTTTGTTAGGAATGATTAATTGAATCAGTGAATAACGTTTGATGCATTTAATGTAGGATTGACTTTTGATTCCAATAATGAATGAAAGCAGGTTGTTTCATTCAATGAATGCATTTGAATTAAGGAAATAAGCTCTAATCGTTGAATTATCATGTGCAGTTTGTTCCATTGGAAGAAAGAACGCATGCAGTTTAATCTCTGAATAATCAAGTTAACATTCTTGAAACATGCGTTTCATGGATCCAACTGCATTCATTCATTCAATGTCTCAAGCTGTTAATTTATTGAATGTACGATGAAAGTTTGAGGCAATGAATGAATCAATGAATGTATTCAATTGTCAAGAAGTGAACGTGTCTAGCATGTTTATCTCATTCAAAGAGTGCAAAAGGATTCCATTACAGACTGCGTAAAGTTTGTTTCATCGAATCAATGAATTACGCTTGATTCATTGAATGCACAAATGATGTCTGATTCCATGAATGAATGAATTTTGTTTGTTTCATTGACTGAAAGCGTTGAACTCGAGACATTGAAGTCAGCTCTACTCACTAAAGTAACTGGTGCAGTTTGTTTCATTAAATGAACGATAGCAGTTTGATTCTCTGATTGAATGAACGTTAATGGTCTCATGAAATGAATATGTGATGTTTGTTTCATTGAATCAATGAATAATGTTTGATTCATTAATGTACGATTGAAGTTATATTGAATGAATTCACTGGTGCAGATTGTTTCATTGAATTAATGCGTTAAGTTCGAGACAGTTACATCATGACTTTAGCTCATTTACTTGAAATAGCTTGTACAGTTTATTACATGGAATGAATGAGTGCGGTAGGATTCATTCAATGAATCAAGAATGATTCATTGAATCAGTGAATTAACGCTTGATTCATAGATTGCACGATTGACTTTTGATTCCAATAATGAATGAATGCAGGGTGTTTGATTGAATGAAGGCGTTCAGCTCGAGGCATTTGTATTAAGGAAATAATCTGTAATCGATGAATTATCATGTGCAGTTTGTTTCATTGAAAGAAAGAATGATTCAATGAAAGAATGAATGCAGTTTAATCTCTGAATAATCAAGTTAACATTCTTGAAACATGCGGTTCATAAATCTAACCGCATTCATTCATTCAATCTCTAAAGCTTTTGGTTCATTGAATGTACGATTAAAGTTTGATGCAATGAATGAATCAATGAATGCATTTGTATGTCATGAAATGTACGTGTTTAGAATGTTTGTCTCATTCAAAGAGTGTAAACGAATTCCATTACAGATTGTGTAAAGTTTGCTTCATTCAATCTATGAATTACGCTTGATTCATTGATTGCACGAATGATGTTTGATTCCATAGATGAATGAATGCAGATTGTTTCAATGACTGAAAGCGTTTAACTCGAGACATTGAAGTCAGCTCTACTCACTGAAGTAACTGGTGTAGTTTGTTTCATTGAATGAACGAGAGCAGTTTGATTCTCTGAATGAATGAACGCAACTGGTCTCATGAAATGAATATGTGATGTTTTTTTCATTGAATCAATGAATAATGTTTGATTCATTGACTGTACGATTGAAGATAGGTTTAATGAATGAGTGTAGTGTGTTTCATTGAATGAAGGCGTTGAGGTCGAGATATTTACATCATGTAATTAGCTCATTTACTTGAAAAAGCTTATATAGTTTATTTCATAGAATGAATGAGAACGTTAGGATTCATTCAATGATTTTGTTAAGAATGATTAATTGAATCAGTCAATAACGTTTGTTGCAATGAGTGTAGGATTGACTTTTGATTCCAATAATGAATGAAATCAGGTTGTTTCATTGAATGAATGCATTTTTATGATAAAAATAATCTCTAATCGTTGAATTATCATGTGCAGTTTGTTTCATTTGGAAGAAAGAATGAATGCAGTTTGATTCAATGAAAGAACGAATGCAGTTTAATCTCGGAATAATCAAGTTAACATTTTTGACACATTCGTTTCATGGATCCAACTGCATTCATTCATTCAATGTCTCAAGCTGTTGATTTATTGAATGTAAGATTAAAGTTTGATGCAATGAATGAATCAATGAATGTAGTCGATTGTCATGAAGTGAACGTGTTTAGCATGTTTATCTCATTCAAAGAGTGCAAAAGGATTCCATTACAGACTGTGTAAAGTTTGTTTCATTGAATCAATGAATAATGTTTGATTCATTGACTGTACGATTGAAGATAGGTTTAATGAATGAGTACAGTTTGTTGCATTGAATGAAGGCGTTGAGGTCGAGATATTTACATCATGTAATTAGCTCATTTACTTGAAATAGCTTGTATAGTTTATTTCATAGAATGAATGAGAACAGTAGGATTCATTCAATGATTTTGTTAGGAATGATTAATTGAATCAGTGAATAACGTTTGATGCATTTAATGTAGGATTGACTTTTGATTCCAATAATGAATGAAAGCAGGTTGTTTCATTCAATGAATGCATTTGAATTAAGGAAATAAGCTCTAATCGTTGAATTATCATGTGCAGTTTGTTTCATTGGAAGAAAGAACGCATGCAGTTTAATCTCTGAATAATCAAGTTAACATTCTTGAAACATGCGTTTCATGGATCCAACTGCATTCATTCATTCAATGTCTCAAGCTGTTAATTTATTGAATGTACGATGAAAGTTTGATGCAATGAATGAATCAATGAATGTATTCAATTGTCATGAAGTGAACGTGTCTAGCATGTTTATCTCATTCAAAGAGTGCAAAAGGATTCCATTACAGACTGTGTAAAGTTTGTTTCACCGAATCAATGAATTACGCTTGATTCATTGAATGCACAAATGATGTTTGATTCCATGAATGAATGAATTTTGTTTGTTTCATTGACTGAAAGCGTTGAACTCGAGACATTGAAGTCAGCTCTACTCACTAAAGTAACTGGTGCAGTTTGTTTCATTGAATGAACGAGAGCAGTTTGATTCTCTGAATGAATGAACGTAAATAGTCTCATGAAATGAATATGTGATGTTTGTTTCATTGAATCAGTGAATAATGTTTGATTCATTAATGTACGATTGAAGTTATATTCAATGAATTCACTGGTGCAGATTGTTTCATTGAATTAATGCGTTAAGTTCGAGACAGTTACATCATGACTTTAGCTCATTTACTTGAAATAGCTTGTACAGTTTATTACATGGAATGAATGAGTGCGGTAGGATTCATTCAATGAATCAAGAATGATTCATTGAATCAGTGAATTAACGCTTGATTCATAGATTGCACGATTGACTTTTGATTCCAATAATGAATGAATGCAGGGTGTTTGATTGAATGAAGGCGTTCAGCTCGAGGCATTTGTATTAAGGAAATAATCTGTAATCGATGAATTATCATGTGCAGTTTGTTTCATTGAAAGAAAGAATGATTCAATGAAAGAATGAATGCAGTTTAATCTCTGAATAATCAAGTTAACATTCTTGAAACATGCGTTTCATAAATCTAACCGCATTCATTCATTCAATCTCTAAAGCTGTTGGTTCATTGAATGTACGATTAAAGTTTGATGCAATGAATGAATCAATGAATGCATTTGTATGTCATGAAATGTACGTGTTTAGAATGTTTGTCTCATTCAAAGAGTGTAAACGAATTCCATTACAGATTGTGTAAAGTTTGCTTCATTCAATCTATGAATTACGCTTGATTCATTGATTGCACGAATGATGTTTGATTCCATAGATGAATGAATGCAGATTGTTTCAATGACTGAAAGCGTTTAACTCGAGACATTGAAGTCAGCTCTACTCACTGAAGTAACTGGTGTAGTTTGTTTCATTGAATGAACGAGAGCAGTTTGATTCTCTGAATGAATGAACGCAACTGGTCTCATGAAATGAATAAGTGATGTTTTTTTCATTGAATCAATGAATAATGTTTGATTCATTGACTGTACGATTGAAGATAGGTTTAATGAATGAGTGTAGTGTGTTTCATTGAATGAAGGCGTTGAGGTCGAGATATTTACATCATGTAATTAGCTCATTTACTTGAAAAAGCTTATATAGTTTATTTCATAGAATGAATGAGAACGTTAGGATTCATTCAATGATTTTGTTAAGAATGATTAATTGAATCAGTCAATAACGTTTGTTGCATTGAGTGTAGGATTGACTTTTGATTCCAATAATGAATGAAATCAGGTTGTTTCATTGAATGAATGCATTTTTATTAAGGAAATAATCTCTAATCGTTCAATTATCTTGTGCAGTTTGTTTCATTTGGAAGAAAGAATGAATGCAGTTTGATTCAATGAAAGAACGAATGCAGTTTAATCTGTGAATAATCAAGTTAACATTTTTGACACATTCGTTTCATGGATCCAACTGCATTCATTCATTCAATGTCTCAAGCTGTTGATTTATTGAATGTAAGATTAAAGTTTGATGCAATGAATGAATCAATGAATGTAGTCGATTGTCATGAAGTGAACGTGTTTAGCATGTTTATCTCATTCAAAGAGTGCAAAAGGATTCCATTACAGATTGTGTAAAGTTTGCTTCATTCAATCTATGAATTACGCTTGATTCATTGATTGCACGAATGATGTTTGATTCCATAGATGAATGAATGCAGATTATTTCAATGACTGAAAGCGTTTAACTCGAGACATTGAAGTCAGCTCTACTCACTGAAGTAACTGGTGTAGTTTGTTTCATTGAATGAACGAGAGCAGTTTGATTCTCTGAATGAATGAACGCAACTGGTCTCATGAAATGAATATGTGATGTTTTTTTCATTGAATCAATGAATAATGTTTGATTCATTGACTGTACGATTGAAGATAGGTTTAATGAATGAGTGTAGTGTGTTTCATTGAATGAAGGCGTTGAGGTCGAGATATTTACATCATGTAATTAGCTCATTTACTTGAAAAAGCTTATATAGTTTATTTCATAGAATGAATGAGAACGTTAGGATTCATTCAATGATTTTGTTAAGAATGATTAATTGAATCAGTCAATAACGTTTGTTGCAATGAGTGTAGGATTGACTTTTGATTCCAATAATGAATGAAATCAGGTTGTTTCATTGAATGAATGCATTTTTATGATAAAAATAATCTCTAATCGTTGAATTATCATGTGCAGTTTGTTTCATTTGGAAGAAAGAATGAATGCAGTTTGATTCAATGAAAGAACGAATGCAGTTTAATCTGTGAATAATCAAGTTAACATTTTTGACACATTCGTTTCATGGATCCAACTGCATTCATTCATTCAATGTCTCAAGCTGTTGATTTATTGAATGTAAGATTAAAGTTTGATGCAATGAATGAATCAATGAATGTAGTCGATTGTCATGAAGTGAACGTGTTTAGCATGTTTATCTCATTCAAAGAGTGCAAAAGGATTCCATTACAGACTGTGTAAAGTTTGTTTCATTGAATCAATGAATAATGTTTGATTCATTGACTGTACGATTGAAGATAGGTTTAATGAATGAGTACAGTTTGTTGAATTGAATGAAGGCGTTGAGGTCGAGATATTTACATCATGTAATTAGCTCATTTACTTGAAATAGCTTGTATAGTTGATTTCATAGAATGAATGAGAACAGTAGGATTCATTCAATGATTTTGTTAGGAATGATTAATTGAATCAGTGAATAACGTTTGATGCATTTAATGTAGGATTGACTTTTGATTCCAATAATGAATGAAAGCAGGTTGTTTCATTCAATGAATGCATTTGAATTAAGGAAATAAGCTCTAATCGTTGAATTATCATGTGCAGTTTGTTTCATTGGAAGAAAGAACGCATGCAGTTTTATCTCTGAATAATCAAGTTAACATTCTTGAAACATGCGTTTCATGGATCCAACTGCATTCATTCATTCAATGTCTCAAGCTGTTAATTTATTGAATGTACGATGAAAGTTTGATGCAATGAATGAATCAATGAATGTATTCAATTGTCATGAAGTGAACGTGTCTAGCATGTTTATCTCATTCAAAGAGTGCAAAAGGATTCCATTACAGACTGTGTAAAGTTTGTTTCACCGAATCAATGAATTACGCTTGATTCATTGAATGCACAAATGATGTTTGATTCCATGAATGAATGAATTTTGTTTGTTTCATTGACTGAAAGCGTTGAACTCGAGACATTGAAGTCAGCTCTACTCACTAAAGTAACTGGTGCAGTTTGTTTCATTGAATGAACGAGAGCAGTTTGATTCTCTGAATGAATGAACGTAAATAGTCTCATGAAATGAATATGTGATGTTTGTTTCATTGAATCAATGAATAATGTTTGATTCATTAATGTACGATTGAAGTTATATGCAATGAATTCACTGGTGCAGATTGTTTCATTGAATTAATGCGTTAAGTTCGAGACAGTTACATCATGACTTTAGCTCATTTACTTGAAATAGCTTGTACAGTTTATTACATGGAATGAATGAGTGCGGTAGGATTCATTCAATGAATCAAGAATGATTCATTGAATCAGTGAATTAACGCTTGATTCATAGATTGCACGATTGACTTTTGATTCCAATAATGAATGAATGCAGGGTGTTTGATTGAATGAAGGCGTTCAGCTCGAGGCATTTGTATTAAGGAAATAATCTGTAATCGATGAATTATCATGTGCAGTTTGTTTCATTGAAAGAAAGAATGATTCAATGAAAGAATGAATGCAGTTTAATCTCTGAATAATCAAGTTAACATTCTTGAAACATGCGTTTCATAAATCTAACCGCATTCATTCATTCAATCTCTAAAGCTGTTGGTTCATTGAATGTACGATTAAAGTTTGATGCAATGAATGAATCAATGAATGCATTTGTATGTCATGAAATGTACGTGTTTAGAATGTTTGTCTCATTCAAAGAGTGTAAACGAATTCCATTACAGATTGTGTAAAGTTTGCTTCATTCAATCTATGAATTACGCTTGATTCATTGATTGCACGAATGATGTTTGATTCCATAGATGAATGAATGCAGATTGTTTCAATGACTGAAAGCGTTTAACTCGAGACATTGAAGTCAGCTCTACTCACTGAAGTAACTGGTGTAGTTTGTTTCATTGAATGAACGAGAGCAGTTTGATTCTCTGAATGAATGAACGCAACTGGTCTCATGAAATGAATAAGTGATGTTTTTTTCATTGAATCAATGAATAATGTTTGATTCATTGACTGTACGATTGAAGATAGGTTTAATGAATGAGTGTAGTGTGTTTCATTGAATGAAGGCGTTGAGGTCGAGATATTTACATCATGTAATTAGCTCATTTACTTGAAAAAGCTTATATAGTTTATTTCATAGAATGAATGAGAACGTTAGGATTCATTCAATGATTTTGTTAAGAATGATTAATTGAATCAGTCAATAACGTTTGTTGCATTGAGTGTAGGATTGACTTTTGATTCCAATAATGAATGAAATCAGGTTGTTTCATTGAATGAATGCATTTTTATTAAGGAAATAATCTCTAATCGTTCAATTATCTTGTGCAGTTTGTTTCATTTGGAAGAAAGAATGAATGCAGTTTGATTCAATGAAAGAACGAATGCAGTTTAATCTGTGAATAATCAAGTTAACATTTTTGACACATTCGTTTCATGGATCCAACTGCATTCATTCATTCAATGTCTCAAGCTGTTGATTTATTGAATGTAAGATTAAAGTTTGATGCAATGAATGAATCAATGAATGTAGTCGATTGTCATGAAGTGAACGTGTTTAGCATGTTTATCTCATTCAAAGAGTGCAAAAGGATTCCATTACAGATTGTGTAAAGTTTGCTTCATTCAATCTATGAATTACGCTTGATTCATTGATTGCACGAATGATGTTTGATTCCATAGATGAATGAATGCAGATTATTTCAATGACTGAAAGCGTTTAACTCGAGACATTGAAGTCAGCTCTACTCACTGAAGTAACTGGTGTAGTTTGTTTCATTGAATGAACGAGAGCAGTTTGATTCTCTGAATGAATGAACGCAACTGGTCTCATGAAATGAATATGTGATGTTTTTTTCATTGAATCAATGAATAATGTTTGATTCATTGACTGTACGATTGAAGATAGGTTTAATGAATGAGTGTAGTGTGTTTCATTGAATGAAGGCGTTGAGGTCGAGATATTTACATCATGTAATTAGCTCATTTACTTGAAAAAGCTTGTATAGTTTATTTCATAGAATGAATGAGAACGTTAGGATTCATTCAATGATTTTGTTAAGAATGATTAATTGAATCAGTCAATAACGTTTGTTGCATTGAGTGTAGGATTGACTTTTGATTCCAATAATGAATGAAATCAGGTTGTTTCATTGAATGAATGCATTTTTATTAAGGAAATAATCTCTAATCGTTCAATTATCTTGTGCAGTTTGTTTCATTTGGAAGAAAGAATGAATGCAGTTTGATTCAATGAAAGAACCAATGCAGTTTAATCTCTGAATAATCAAGTTAACATTTTTGACACATTCGTTTCATGGATCCAACTGCATTCATTCATTCAATGTCTCAAGCTGTTGATTTATTGAATGTAAGATTAAAGTTTGATGCAATGAATGAATCAATGAATGTAGTCGATTGTCATGAAGTGAACGTGTTTAGCATGTTTATCTCATTCAAAGAGTGCAAAAGGATTCCATTACAGATTGTGTAAAGTTTGCTTCATTCAATCTATGAATTACGCTTGATTCATTGATTGCACGAATGATGTTTGATTCCATAGATGAATGAATGCAGATTGTTTCAATGACTGAAAGCGTTTAACTCGAGACATTGAAGTCAGCTCTACTCACTGAAGTAACTGGTGTAGTTTGTTTCATTGAATGAACGAGAGCAGTTTGATTCTCTGAATGAATGAACGCAACTGGTCTCATGAAATGAATATGTGATGTTTTTTTCATTGAATCAATGAATAATGTTTGATTCATTGACTGTACGATTGAAGATAGGTTTAATGAATGAGTGTAGTGTGTTTCATTGAATGAAGGCGTTGAGGTCGAGATATTTACATCATGTAATTAGCTCATTTACTTGAAAAAGCTTATATAGTTTATTTCATAGAATGAATGAGAACGTTAGGATTCATTCAATGATTTTGTTAAGAATGATTAATTGAATCAGTCAATAACGTTTGTTGCAATGAGTGTAGGATTGACTTTTGATTCCAATAATGAATGAAATCAGGTTGTTTCATTGAATGAATGCATTTTTATGATAAAAATAATCTCTAATCGTTGAATTATCATGTGCAGTTTGTTTCATTTGGAAGAAAGAATGAATGCAGTTTGATTCAATGAAAGAACGAATGCAGTTTAATCTCTGAATAATCAAGTTAACATTTTTGACACATTCGTTTCATGGATCCAACTGCATTCATTCATTCAATGTCTCAAGCTGTTGATTTATTGAATGTAAGATTAAAGTTTGATGCAATGAATGAATCAATGAATGTAGTCGATTGTCATGAAGTGAACGTGTTTAGCATGTTTATCTCATTCAAAGAGTGCAAAAGGATTCCATTACAGACTGTGTAAAGTTTGTTTCATTGAATCAATGAATAATGTTTGATTCATTGACTGTACGATTGAAGATAGGTTTAATGAATGAGTACAGTTTGTTGAATTGAATGAAGGCGTTGAGGTCGAGATATTTACATCATGTAATTAGCTCATTTACTTGAAATAGCTTGTATAGTTTATTTCATAGAATGAATGAGAACAGTAGGATTCATTCAATGATTTTGTTAGGAATGATTAATTGAATCAGTGAATAACGTTTGATGCATTTAATGTAGGATTGACTTTTGATTCCAATAATGAATGAAAGCAGGTTGTTTCATTCAATGAATGCATTTGAATTAAGGAAATAAGCTCTAATCGTTGAATTATCATGTGCAGTTTGTTTCATTGGAAGAAAGAACGCATGCAGTTTAATCTCTGAATAATCAAGTTAACATTCTTGAAACATGCGTTTCATGGATCCAACTGCATTCATTCATTCAATGTCTCAAGCTGTTAATTTATTGAATGTACGATGAAAGTTTGATGCAATGAATGAATCAATGAATGTATTCAATTGTCATGAAGTGAACGTGTCTAGCATGTTTATCTCATTCAAAGAGTGCAAAAGGATTCCATTACAGACTGTGTAAAGTTTGTTTCACCGAATCAATGAATTACGCTTGATTCATTGAATGCACAAATGATGTTTGATTCCATGAATGAATGAATTTTGTTTGTTTCATTGACTGAAAGCGTTGAACTCGAGACATTGAAGTCAGCTCTACTCACTAAAGTAACTGGTGCAGTTTGTTTCATTGAATGAACGAGAGCAGTTTGATTCTCTGAATGAATGAACGTAAATAGTCTCATGAAATGAATATGTGATGTTTGTTTCATTGAATCAGTGAATAATGTTTGATTCATTAATGTACGATTGAAGTTATATTCAATGAATTCACTGGTGCAGATTGTTTCATTGAATTAATGCGTTAAGTTCGAGACAGTTACATCATGACTTTAGCTCATTTACTTGAAATAGCTTGTACAGTTTATTACATGGAATGAATGAGTGCGGTAGGATTCATTCAATGAATCAAGAATGATTCATTGAATCAGTGAATTAACGCTTGATTCATAGATTGCACGATTGACTTTTGATTCCAATAATGAATGAATGCAGGGTGTTTGATTGAATGAAGGCGTTCAGCTCGAGGCATTTGTATTAAGGAAATAATCTGTAATCGATGAATTATCATGTGCAGTTTGTTTCATTGAAAGAAAGAATGATTCAATGAAAGAATGAATGCAGTTTAATCTCTGAATAATCAAGTTAACATTCTTGAAACATGCGTTTCATAAATCTAACCGCATTCATTCATTCAATCTCTAAAGCTGTTGGTTCATTGAATGTACGATTAAAGTTTGATGCAATGAATGAATCAATGAATGCATTTGTATGTCATGAAATGTACGTGTTTAGAATGTTTGTCTCATTCAAAGAGTGTAAACGAATTCCATTACAGATTGTGTAAAGTTTGCTTCATTCAATCTATGAATTACGCTTGATTCATTGATTGCACGAATGATGTTTGATTCCATAGATGAATGAATGCAGATTGTTTCAATGACTGAAAGCGTTTAACTCGAGACATTGAAGTCAGCTCTACTCACTGAAGTAACTGGTGTAGTTTGTTTCATTGAATGAACGAGAGCAGTTTGATTCTCTGAATGAATGAACGCAACTGGTCTCATGAAATGAATAAGTGATGTTTTTTTCATTGAATCAATGAATAATGTTTGATTCATTGACTGTACGATTGAAGATAGGTTTAATGAATGAGTGTAGTGTGTTTCATTGAATGAAGGCGTTGAGGTCGAGATATTTACATCATGTAATTAGCTCATTTACTTGAAAAAGCTTATATAGTTTATTTCATAGAATGAATGAGAACGTTAGGATTCATTCAATGATTTTGTTAAGAATGATTAATTGAATCAGTCAATAACGTTTGTTGCATTGAGTGTAGGATTGACTTTTGATTCCAATAATGAATGAAATCAGGTTGTTTCATTGAATGAATGCATTTTTATTAAGGAAATAATCTCTAATCGTTCAATTATCTTGTGCAGTTTGTTTCATTTGGAAGAAAGAATGAATGCAGTTTGATTCAATGAAAGAACGAATGCAGTTTAATCTCTGAATAATCAAGTTAACATTTTTGACACATTCGTTTCATGGATCCAACTGCATTCATTCATTCAATGTCTCAAGCTGTTGATTTATTGAATGTAAGATTAAAGTTTGATGCAATGAATGAATCAATGAATGTAGTCGATTGTCATGAAGTGAACGTGTTTAGCATGTTTATCTCATTCAAAGAGTGCAAAAGGATTCCATTACAGATTGTGTAAAGTTTGCTTCATTCAATCTATGAATTACGCTTGATTCATTGATTGCACGAATGATGTTTGATTCCATAGATGAATGAATGCAGATTATTTCAATGACTGAAAGCGTTTAACTCGAGACATTGAAGTCAGCTCTACTCACTGAAGTAACTGGTGTAGTTTGTTTCATTGAATGAACGAGAGCAGTTTGATTCTCTGAATGAATGAACGCAACTGGTCTCATGAAATGAATATGTGATGTTTTTTTCATTGAATCAATGAATAATGTTTGATTCATTGACTGTACGATTGAAGATAGGTTTAATGAATGAGTGTAGTGTGTTTCATTGAATGAAGGCGTTGAGGTCGAGATATTTACATCATGTAATTAGCTCATTTACTTGAAAAAGCTTGTATAGTTTATTTCATAGAATGAATGAGAACGTTAGGATTCATTCAATGATTTTGTTAAGAATGATTAATTGAATCAGTCAATAACGTTTGTTGCATTGAGTGTAGGATTGACTTTTGATTCCAATAATGAATGAAATCAGGTTGTTTCATTGAATGAATGCATTTTTATGATAAAAATAATCTCTAATCGTTGAATTATCATGTGCAGTTTGTTTCATTTGGAAGAAAGAATGAATGCAGTTTGATTCAATGAAAGAACCAATGCAGTTTAATCTCTGAATAATCAAGTTAACATTTTTGACACATTCGTTTCATGGATCCAACTGCATTCATTCATTCAATGTCTCAAGCTGTTGATTTATTGAATGTAAGATTAAAGTTTGATGCAATGAATGAATCAATGAATGTAGTCGATTGTCATGAAGTGAACGTGTCTAGCATGTTTATCTCATTCAAAGAGTGCAAAAGGATTCCATTACAGACTGTGTAAAGTTTGTTTCATCGAATCAATGAATTACGCTTGATTCATTGAATGCACAAATGATGTCTGATTCCATGAATGAATGAATTTTGTTTGTTTCATTGACTGAAAGCGTTGAACTCGAGACATTGAAGTCAGCTCTACTCACTAAAGTAACTGGTGCAGTTTGTTTCATTAAATGAACGAGAGCAGTTTGATTCTCTGATTGAATGAACGTTAATGGTCTCATGAAATGAATATGTGATGTTTGTTTCATTGAATCAATGAATAATGTTTGATTCATTAATGTACGATTGAAGTTATATTGAATGAATTCACTGGTGCAGATTGTTTCATTGAATTAATGCGTTAAGTTCGAGACAGTTACATCATGACTTTAGCTCATTTACTTGAAATAGCTTGTACAGTTTATTACATGGAATGAATGAGTGCGGTAGGATTCATTCAATGAATCAAGAATGATTCATTGAATCAGTGAATTAACGCTTGATTCATAGATTGCACGATTGACTTTTGATTCCAATAATGAATGAATGCAGGGTGTTTGATTGAATGAAGGCGTTCAGCTCGAGGCATTTGTATTAAGGAAATAATCTGTAATCGATGAATTATCATGTGCAGTTTGTTTCATTGAAAGAAAGAATGATTCAATGAAAGAATGAATGCAGTTTAATCTCTGAATAATCAAGTTAACATTCTTGAAACATGCGGTTCATAAATCTAACCGCATTCATTCATTCAATCTCTAAAGCTTTTGGTTCATTGAATGTACGATTAAAGTTTGATGCAATGAATGAATCAATGAATGCATTTGTATGTCATGAAATGTACGTGTTTAGAATGTTTGTCTCATTCAAAGAGTGTAAACGAATTCCATTACAGATTGTGTAAAGTTTGCTTCATTCAATCTATGAATTACGCTTGATTCATTGATTGCACGAATGATGTTTGATTCCATAGATGAATGAATGCAGATTGTTTCAATGACTGAAAGCGTTTAACTCGAGACATTGAAGTCAGCTCTACTCACTGAAGTAACTGGTGTAGTTTGTTTCATTGAATGAACGAGAGCAGTTTGATTCTCTGAATGAATGAACGCAACTGGTCTCATGAAATGAATATGTGATGTTTTTTTCATTGAATCAATGAATAATGTTTGATTCATTGACTGTACGATTGAAGATAGGTTTAATGAATGAGTGTAGTGTGTTTCATTGAATGAAGGCGTTGAGGTCGAGATATTTACATCATGTAATTAGCTCATTTACTTGAAAAAGCTTATATAGTTTATTTCATAGAATGAATGAGAACGTTAGGATTCATTCAATGATTTTGTTAAGAATGATTAATTGAATCAGTCAATAACGTTTGTTGCAATGAGTGTAGGATTGACTTTTGATTCCAATAATGAATGAAATCAGGTTGTTTCATTGAATGAATGCATTTTTATGATAAAAATAATCTCTAATCGTTGAATTATCATGTGCAGTTTGTTTCATTTGGAAGAAAGAATGAATGCAGTTTGATTCAATGAAAGAACGAATGCAGTTTAATCTCTGAATAATCAAGTTAACATTTTTGACACATTCGTTTCATGGATCCAACTGCATTCATTCATTCAATGTCTCAAGCTGTTGATTTATTGAATGTAAGATTAAAGTTTGATGCAATGAATGAATCAATGAATGTAGTCGATTGTCATGAAGTGAACGTGTTTAGCATGTTTATCTCATTCAAAGAGTGCAAAAGGATTCCATTACAGACTGTGTAAAGTTTGTTTCATTGAATCAATGAATAATGTTTGATTCATTGACTGTACGATTGAAGATAGGTTTAATGAATGAGTACAGTTTGTTGAATTGAATGAAGGCGTTGAGGTCGAGATATTTACATCATGTAATTAGCTCATTTACTTGAAATAGCTTGTATAGTTTATTTCATAGAATGAATGAGAACAGTAGGATTCATTCAATGATTTTGTTAGGAATGATTAATTGAATCAGTGAATAACGTTTGATGCATTTAATGTAGGATTGACTTTTGATTCCAATAATGAATGAAAGCAGGTTGTTTCATTCAATGAATGCATTTGAATTAAGGAAATAAGCTCTAATCGTTGAATTATCATGTGCAGTTTGTTTCATTGGAAGAAAGAACGCATGCAGTTTAATCTCTGAATAATCAAGTTAACATTCTTGAAACATGCGTTTCATGGATCCAACTGCATTCATTCATTCAATGTCTCAAGCTGTTAATTTATTGAATGTACGATGAAAGTTTGATGCAATGAATGAATCAATGAATGTATTCAATTGTCATGAAGTGAACGTGTCTAGCATGTTTATCTCATTCAAAGAGTGCAAAAGGATTCCATTACAGACTGTGTAAAGTTTGTTTCACCGAATCAATGAATTACGCTTGATTCATTGAATGCACAAATGATGTTTGATTCCATGAATGAATGAATTTTGTTTGTTTCATTGACTGAAAGCGTTGAACTCGAGACATTGAAGTCAGCTCTACTCACTAAAGTAACTGGTGCAGTTTGTTTCATTGAATGAACGAGAGCAGTTTGATTCTCTGAATGAATGAACGTAAATAGTCTCATGAAATGAATATGTGATGTTTGTTTCATTGAATCAGTGAATAATGTTTGATTCATTAATGTACGATTGAAGTTATATTCAATGAATTCACTGGTGCAGATTGTTTCATTGAATTAATGCGTTAAGTTCGAGACAGTTACATCATGACTTTAGCTCATTTACTTGAAATAGCTTGTACAGTTTATTACATGGAATGAATGAGTGCGGTAGGATTCATTCAATGAATCAAGAATGATTCATTGAATCAGTGAATTAACGCTTGATTCATAGATTGCACGATTGACTTTTGATTCCAATAATGAATGAATGCAGGGTGTTTGATTGAATGAAGGCGTTCAGCTCGAGGCATTTGTATTAAGGAAATAATCTGTAATCGATGAATTATCATGTGCAGTTTGTTTCATTGAAAGAAAGAATGATTCAATGAAAGAATGAATGCAGTTTAATCTCTGAATAATCAAGTTAACATTCTTGAAACATGCGTTTCATAAATCTAACCGCATTCATTCATTCAATCTCTAAAGCTGTTGGTTCATTGAATGTACGATTAAAGTTTGATGCAATGAATGAATCAATGAATGCATTTGTATGTCATGAAATGTACGTGTTTAGAATGTTTGTCTCATTCAAAGAGTGTAAACGAATTCCATTACAGATTGTGTAAAGTTTGCTTCATTCAATCTATGAATTACGCTTGATTCATTGATTGCACGAATGATGTTTGATTCCATAGATGAATGAATGCAGATTGTTTCAATGACTGAAAGCGTTTAACTCGAGACATTGAAGTCAGCTCTACTCACTGAAGTAACTGGTGTAGTTTGTTTCATTGAATGAACGAGAGCAGTTTGATTCTCTGAATGAATGAACGCAACTGGTCTCATGAAATGAATAAGTGATGTTTTTTTCATTGAATCAATGAATAATGTTTGATTCATTGACTGTACGATTGAAGATAGGTTTAATGAATGAGTGTAGTGTGTTTCATTGAATGAAGGCGTTGAGGTCGAGATATTTACATCATGTAATTAGCTCATTTACTTGAAAAAGCTTATATAGTTTATTTCATAGAATGAATGAGAACGTTAGGATTCATTCAATGATTTTGTTAAGAATGATTAATTGAATCAGTCAATAACGTTTGTTGCATTGAGTGTAGGATTGACTTTTGATTCCAATAATGAATGAAATCAGGTTGTTTCATTGAATGAATGCATTTTTATTAAGGAAATAATCTCTAATCGTTCAATTATCTTGTGCAGTTTGTTTCATTTGGAAGAAAGAATGAATGCAGTTTGATTCAATGAAAGAACGAATGCAGTTTAATCTGTGAATAATCAAGTTAACATTTTTGACACATTCGTTTCATGGATCCAACTGCCTTCATTCATTCAATGTCTCAAGCTGTTGATTTATTGAATGTAAGATTAAAGTTTGATGCAATGAATGAATCAATGAATGTAGTCGATTGTCATGAAGTGAACGTGTTTAGCATGTTTATCTCATTCAAAGAGTGCAAAAGGATTCCATTACAGATTGTGTAAAGTTTGCTTCATTCAATCTATGAATTACGCTTGATTCATTGATTGCACGAATGATGTTTGATTCCATAGATGAATGAATGCAGATTATTTCAATGACTGAAAGCGTTTAACTCGAGACATTGAAGTCAGCTCTACTCACTGAAGTAACTGGTGTAGTTTGTTTCATTGAATGAACGAGAGCAGTTTGATTCTCTGAATGAATGAACGCAACTGGTCTCATGAAATGAATATGTGATGTTTTTTTCATTGAATCAATGAATAATGTTTGATTCATTGACTGTACGATTGAAGATAGGTTTAATGAATGAGTGTAGTGTGTTTCATTGAATGAAGGCGTTGAGGTCGAGATATTTACATCATGTAATTAGCTCATTTACTTGAAAAAGCTTGTATAGTTTATTTCATAGAATGAATGAGAACGTTAGGATTCATTCAATGATTTTGTTAAGAATGATTAATTGAATCAGTCAATAACGTTTGTTGCATTGAGTGTAGGATTGACTTTTGATTCCAATAATGAATGAAATCAGGTTGTTTCATTGAATGAATGCATTTTTATGATAAAAATAATCTCTAATCGTTGAATTATCATGTGCAGTTTGTTTCATTTCGAAGAAAGAATGAATGCAGTTTGATTCAATGAAAGAACCAATGCAGTTTAATCTCTGAATAATCAAGTTAACATTTTTGACACATTCGTTTCATGGATCCAACTGCATTCATTCATTCAATGTCTCAAGCTGTTGATTTATTGAATGTAAGATTAAAGTTTGATGCAATGAATGAATCAATGAATGTAGTCGATTGTCATGAAGTGAACGTGTCTAGCATGTTTATCTCATTCAAAGAGTGCAAAAGGATTCCATTACAGACTGTGTAAAGTTTGTTTCATCGAATCAATGAATTACGCTTGATTCATTGAATGCACAAATGATGTCTGATTCCATGAATGAATGAATTTTGTTTGTTTCATTGACTGAAAGCGTTGAACTCGAGACATTGAAGTCAGCTCTACTCACTAAAGTAACTGGTGCAGTTTGTTTCATTAAATGAACGAGAGCAGTTTGATTCTCTGATTGAATGAACGTTAATGGTCTCATGAAATGAATATGTGATGTTTGTTTCATTGAATCAATGAATAATGTTTGATTCATTAATGTACGATTGAAGTTATATTGAATGAATTCACTGGTGCAGATTGTTTCATTGAATTAATGCGTTAAGTTCGAGACAGTTACATCATGACTTTAGCTCATTTACTTGAAATAGCTTGTACAGTTTATTACATAGAATGAATGAGTGCGGTAGGATTCATTCAATGAATCAAGAATGATTCATTGAATCAGTGAATTAACGCTTGATTCATAGATTGCACGATTGACTTTTGATTCCAATAATGAATGAATGCAGGGTGTTTGATTGAATGAAGGCGTTCAGCTCGAGGCATTTGTATTAAGGAAATAATCTGTAATCGTTGAATTATCATGTGCAGTTTGTTTCATTGAAAGAAAGAATGATTTAATGAAAGAATGAATGCAGTTTAATCTCTGAATAATCAAGTTAACATTCTTGAAACATGCGTTTCATAAATCCAACCGCATTCATTCATTCAATCTCTCAAGCTGTTGGTTCATTGAATGTACGATTAAAGTTTGATGCAATGAATGAATCAATGAATGCATTTGTATGTCATGAAATGTACGTGTTTAGAATGTTTGTCTCATTCAAAGAGTGCAAAAGAATTCCATTACAGATTGTGTAAAGTTTGTTTCATTCAATCTATGAATTCCGCTTGATTCATTGATTGCACGAATGATGTTTGATTCCATAGGTGAATAAATGCAGATTGTTTCAATGACTGAAAGCGTTTAACTCGAGACATTGAAGTCAGCTCTACTCACTGAAGTAACTGGTGTAGTTTGTTTCATTGAATGAACGAGAGCAGTTTGATTCTCTGAATGAATGAACGCAACTGGTCTCATGAAATGAATATGTGATGTTTTTTTCATTGAATCAATGAATAATGTTTGATTCATTGACTGTACGATTGAAGATAGGTTTAATGAATGAGTGTAGTGTGTTTCATTGAATGAAGGCGTTGAGGTCGAGATATTTACATCATGTAATTAGCTCATTTACTTGAAAAAGCTTATATAGTTTATTTCATAGAATGAATGAGAACGTTAGGATTCATTCAATGATTTTGTTAAGAATGATTAATTGAATCAGTCAATAACGTTTGTTGCATTGAGTGTAGGATTGACTTTTGATTCCAATAATGAATGAAATCAGGTTGTTTCATTGAATGAATGCATTTTTATTAAGGAAATAATCTCTAATCGTTCAATTATCTTGTGCAGTTTGTCTCATTTGGAAGAAAGAATGAATGCAGTTTGATTCAATGAAAGAACGAATGCAGTTTAATCTCTGAATAATCAAGTTAACATTTTTGACACATTCGTTTCATGGATCCAACTGCATTCATTCATTCAATGTCTCAAGCTGTTGATTTATTGAATGTAAGATTAAAGTTTGATGCAATGAATGAATCAATGAATGTAGTCGATTGTCATGAAGTGAACGTGTTTAGCATGTTTATCTCATTCAAAGAGTGCAAAAGGATTCCATTACAGACTGTGTAAAGTTTGTTTCATTGAATCAATGAATAATGTTTGATTCATTGACTGTACGATTGAAGATAGGTTTAATGAATGAGTGCAGTTTGTTGCATTGAATGAAGGCGTTGAGGTCGAGATATTTACATCATGTAATTAGCTCATTTACTTGAAATAGCTTGTATAGTTTATTTCATAGAATGAATGAGAACAGTAGGATTCATTCAATGATTTTTTTAGGAATGATTAATTGAATCAGTGAATAACGTTTGATGCATTAAATGTAGGATTGATTTTTGGTTCCAATAATGAATGAAAGCAGGTTGTTTCATTCAATGAATGCATTTGAATTAAGGAAATAAGCTCTAATCGTTGAATTATCATGTGCAGTTTGTTGCATTGGAAGAAAGAACGCATGCAGTTTAATCTCTGAATAATCAAGTTAACATTCTTGAAACATGCGTTTCATGGATCCAACTGCATTCATTCATTCAATGTCTCAAGCTGTTAATTTATTGAATGTACGATGAAAGTTTGATGCAATGAATGAATCAATGAATGTATTCAATTGTCATGAAGTGAACGTGTCTAGCATGTTTATCTCATTCAAAGAGTGCAAAAGGATTCCATTACAGACTGTGTAAAGTTTGTTTCATCGAATCAATGAATTACGCTTGATTCATTGAATGCACAAATGATGTTTGATTCCATGAATGAATGAATTTTGTTTGTTTCATTGACTGAAAGCGTTGAACTCGAGACATTGAAGTCAGCTCTACTCACTAAAGTAACTGGTGCAGTTTGTTTCATTAAATGAACGAGAGCAGTTTGATTCTCTGATTGAATGAACGTTAATGGTCTCATGAAATGAATATGTGATGTTTGTTTCATTGAATCAATGAATAATGTTTGATTCATTAATGTACGATTGAAGTTATATTGAATGAATTCACTGGTGCAGATTGTTTCATTGAATTAATGCGTTAAGTTCGAGACAGTTACATCATGACTTTAGCTCATTTACTTGAAATAGCTTGTACAGTTTATTACATGGAATGAATGAGTGCGGTAGGATTCATTCAATGAATCAAGAATGATTCATTGAATCAGTGAATTAACGCTTGATTCATAGATTGCACGATTGACTTTTGATTCCAATAATGAATGAATGCAGGGTGTTTGATTGAATGAAGGCGTTCAGCTCGAGGCATTTGTATTAAGGAAATAATCTGTAATCGATGAATTATCATGTGCAGTTTGTTTCATTGAAAGAAAGAATGATTCAATGAAAGAATGAATGCAGTTTAATCTCTGAATAATCAAGTTAACATTCTTGAAACATGCGTTTCATAAATCTAACCGCATTCATTCATTCAATCTCTAAAGCTGTTGGTTCATTGAATGTACGATTAAAGTTTGATGCAATGAATGAATCAATGAATGCATTTGTATGTCATGAAATGTACGTGTTTAGAATGTTTGTCTCATTCAAAGAGTGTAAACGAATTCCATTACAGATTGTGTAAAGTTTGCTTCATTCAATCTATGAATTACGCTTGATTCATTGATTGCACGAATGATGTTTGATTCCATAGATGAATGAATGCAGATTGTTTCAATGACTGAAAGCGTTTAACTCGAGACATTGAAGTCAGCTCTACTCACTGAAGTAACTGGTGTAGTTTGTTTCATTGAATGAACGAGAGCAGTTTGATTCTCTGAATGAATGAACGCAACTGGTCTCATGAAATGAATATGTGATGTTTTTTTCATTGAATCAATGAATAATGTTTGATTCATTGACTGTACGATTGAAGATAGGTTTAATGAATGAGTGTAGTGTGTTTCATTGAATGAAGGCGTTGAGGTCGAGATATTTACATCATGTAATTAGCTCATTTACTTGAAAAAGCTTATATAGTTTATTTCATAGAATGAATGAGAACGTTACGATTCATTCAATGATTTTGTTAAGAATGATTAATTGAATCAGTCAATAACGTTTGTTGCAATGAGTGTAGGATTGACTTTTGATTCCAATAATGAATGAAATCAGGTTGTTTCATTGAATGAATGCATTTTTATGATAAAAATAATCTCTAATCGTTGAATTATCATGTGCAGTTTGTTTCATTTGGAAGAAAGAATGAATGCAGTTTGATTCAATGAAAGAACGAATGCAGTTTAATCTCTGAATAATCAAGTTAACATTTTTGACACATTCGTTTCATGGATCCAACTGCATTCATTCATTCAATGTCTCAAGCTGTTGATTTATTGAATGTAAGATTAAAGTTTGATGCAATGAATGAATCAATGAATGTAGTCGATTGTCATGAAGTGAACGTGTTTAGCATGTTTATCTCATTCAAAGAGTGCAAAAGGATTCCATTACAGACTGTGTAAAGTTTGTTTCATTGAATCAATGAATAATGTTTGATTCATTGACTGTACGATTGAAGATAGGTTTAATGAATGAGTACAGTTTGTTGAATTGAATGAAGGCGTTGACGTCGAGATATTTACATCATGTAATTAGCTCATTTACTTGAAATAGCTTGTATAGTTGATTTCATAGAATGAATGAGA